>NC_143396.1:25334045-26721907 GCF_052110815.1 Crocodylus siamensis
TAGATTTAAGGTGCTTTGATTTAAAGAATGCCTTGGAGGCTGCTGGAGCACACCAGCCTGCTGGTCAGGAGGGCTGGTACAGACTGTCTCTTCCCCCCCCCCCCCCCCCCCCCCCCCCCCCCCCCCGACCCAACAGGCAAATGTCTGTTGGGTTGGGGGAGGAAAGGTGGCTCTAACTCATGGCACTTTATGTAAAGTGCCATGAATTATAGCAGGGACCTGAATGTCTGTAGGGGCACCTTCCATGTCACTTACCTTTGTGTGTTTGGATGTGTGGGGATTAAACAATAAAATACTTTTGATTGTTGTCTTGTTCCTGCTAATTACATGGGGATAGACTGTCTAGTGAAGTCAGAGACCATCTTTGCACTGGCTTCAACCACGGAATCAGGCTTGCTCAGTTACTCAAAATTTTTTTTGGACAACAGGAATGAAGAACAATGAGGCTTGGCCACATCACCTCTTTTCTGACTGCTTACACCAGTGTTTCTCAACCTTTTCAGACTACTTAGGCTCAAGGCACCCCTCAAAAAATACTAGCTTTGAGGTTTCACTCGCCTTTTGATAATGGAAAAATAATATAGCAGTTATTCTGTTGCATAGAGCTGAAAAAGACCACAACAGGTCAGAATGTGTATAATACTCTGAATTTTTAATTGGAATAGTTGGTTTCATTTTGTGAATTGTCTTGTTCAGTCTTGTGCACAGGGTTTAGACCTACTACTAAAAGTCTAACCCTGCTGTTATCATGGCTGAAAACTGCAAAATGCTTTATACTCACTGTGCTAGTGGTAGCCCAGACTACACAGAACATATACAATAAGCCTCCTCCCCATCTGCATACGGAGGAAGACCATGCCATTAGGAGTCTCCATAGCAGAGTGCAGAGGGAGAATTTTGGCAAACCAAGGCATGTACAGTTGGCCCGTGCATGACACTGATTCCCATGGCTCCCATTCAGTAGAACAAACGCATTTACCGCTTCCCCATTACCACCACTCCATGCTGAGACGAGCTGGATCCAGTCAAGCCACATGGTTTCCCAGCCCTATGTTGGCCTAATGATTTTATCTTCCAAGTCTGTCCAAATGTGATGCTCTGTTTGTTAGGACCCCAATTCAGCAAAACTCTACTACATGAGCTTGCACTGAGATGTAAGTATAAGCTGAAATGTAAGTGCTTTTCTGAACTTAACTGGTTTGTTGAACCAGAGGTTGGGCTATCTGTCCTTCAGCATTTGTATAATTGAGATCTGTTCTTTGCCCTTGGGCAACTCAGTTGACCTGTCAGTCTAATTTTTTCCTCCAGGTCTCTTTCCTTGCTCTTGTTCTGTTGACAAGCTATTTAGTAGGATTCACAGATTCATTGGAACGTGACATGGCCATATCATGAGTGCTTCTGCTATGGCCGCAAACTCTCGACCTCTGGGCCACTTTCCCCAGTGTCCACACCACTGGATCAAAATACTTTTCTCTGGGTAAAATGGGAACAATAGCACTTCATTACTTACCTCAGAGGTACTGGGGTTTTTAATGCTATAATGCCTGTAAATGTTTTGAACATGGCTGTGTAAGCGCTAAATATGAGTATTTTGTTTTATTATTAATAATATATCTGAACTGCTTGGATAATTGCTATCACCTGTGCCTTTGGATCTTAATTGCTCAGTTTTAAAACATTAAGTTCAGAATTAGATGACAGCAAAATCCTGTTAAAACTGAGGTTTAATCCATGGGAAATTGCACATTCATACTGAACTCTTTTATCGATGCTGGCTTTCTAATATTAGATAGTTTGTCAGTACCCCCTGGGTATATTTTAAAAGACAGTTTCCTTGAAGATCTTACAATTCTTTGTCTTTTGGTCTTTAAATTGCAATTGCTCTTATCACAAATTTAATGCTCGTTTCAGGTCATTGATCGTCATTTATTTTGCATGAACAGAGATGATAAGAATAAAACTGGTTTATAGGGAAAGATGCTCTTTAATACATTGAGCACTTTCAGTTTTTGACATTTGTTTGCTTGATATGGTGGGGTTATGTTTAAGGTCTTTCCAGGATCCTGTTTGAGCCCTGTTGCCTAGTGTTTTTTAATACTTGGGAACATCTTTTCTAATCTATTTGCTGTTGGCAGCTAATCTGTGCTCCTCCTTGGTATAAAATTAACAAAGGGACATGCAAATCTCACAACTCAGGCAGGTTTTATTCATGGAATACCAGTCCTTACCCAGTGATGGAGTTATAAATACATGTTGTGATGTTCACAGCAAATATTCCTTTTTTTCACATTTTCTTGTGAGTTTATAATAGGAGAGGATCAACATGTTTTCTAATTGTAATCACGTGTATGGGCTGAGTAATTTAAGGCTAATGCTAAATCTTTGTCTTCTACAAATAAAGCTTGTTCTTTTGCCAACAAACACGGGAATAAATGTCCAGCTGCATTTTTTCACAAAAAAACAAATAAATTGTATAGCATGGGGTATATCTTAATGAGACACAGAGAGAGAGAGAACGAGCAGCTGAGATTATTTCTATTGCTAGCTTCAAGCAAAAACATTTATGGGGCTTGGAAGTTCTATTTTTGTCTTATGATTATTGAGAATAATTACCAAGTCATTGCCTTTGATGTAGATAATGTAACATGGGCAACTGGTGCCTCCTGAGTTTGGGGGGCACTTGCCCCCCCCAGTGGCTAATCAACAACCGGGAGGGATTCCTCCATGCCCAGTCACACATGCCAACCCGGAAGAAGCGTTCCCTCTAAGCTGGCTCCAAGAAGGAACACTGCCCAGAAGTGCCAGTGGCATACCGGGAAGGGTCAGGGACACACCCGGAAGTGCCAGCAGTGCTTCTCCTGGTGCCCCCACTCCTCGGCCAGCACTCCCGCCTGCTCCCCCTGCCCACCACCTAAATGGGGAATGCTGGCTGCCAGGGGGGGCACGTGCACCCCCTACACATTGCCACTGTAGTGAAACATGCAACAAGGAAATATAGCATGTGAAACATGTGAAGAAAAGGAAATAAATCTTTTTAAATTAGTCCAGGCAGTATTTCATATTGCAGAGAGGGGCTTTACACAGTCAAATACAGGAAATAGCGTTACCCAGTTTAATAAGATCAAGACTACTATTGTAGTACCTGCTAATTGTCCAGGAAAGGATCTTAGAACACTTTGCAGAATTAATAAATTAAGTATCACAAAGCCTTCTCGAGTCAAGGAAACCACTTTGAAGTAGCAGAAACTGAGGCCAAACTTTAAGAAGTGGCCACTGCTTTTGAGTATCTTCTAGGTTTGAGCCTGAAATTTTGGGGCTTGATCCACCAATGTGATTGGAGATTTTCCATTGACTTTGATGGCATCAGATTAATCCCACTGACTTAATTTTCAGAGGTTCTGGTCTGCATGGTAATACATTGTAGATCAGTGGTCACCTACCAGTTGATCTTGATCAATTGTGGAGCCTCTGATAGCCACCTGGGCCAGATTGGGTGAGTGGGGTCAGGCTTGGCTGGGAGGCGGGGCAGGGAGTGTGGGACTGGGGTGGAGGCGGCGAGGTGGGGGGGGCAATAGATCCCCAGGTTTCAACGCAAGCACCTCTAGTGAAAGCCCTCGAGGGTCTTAATGTGGCATCAATAGATGATCCAGGCTTCACTGCAGTAGAGGAGGGTGGTCAGCATGACAGCCTTGTAAGCCAGGACCTTGGTCAACTTCCAAAGGTCTCTATTTTTGAAGACACTGAGGAAGATGAGCAGCATCTGGCTATACTATGGTTGAAACCCTGGTAGCAGTCCTTGCTCTGCTGATGCCCAGCAGCTCTTCTCTGAGCTTCCTGATAATCAGGGATCCTGCTTTGCTCTGATTTAAAAATAAATAAATAAATAAATAAAAATTCTCTGATTTAAATGCACCATCCACACTTTTATCATAGATAAAAGTGATTAAAACAAAATGCTACTATATATGTGTGTGTGGGTATATGTATATACGTGTGTGTATAATATATATTAATAATAGAAAAATGTGGATGGGGGGTTAAATAAGAGAATTTTAGATTTCTTTCTATCAGAAAAAACCAGGACCCCTACTAATCAGGCAGGCCTTTTATGTTTCTTCTGCTGTTCAAGCTTAAGTCAATATAATCAAAGTGCTGGTTTTGATCTGTAAATCCTTAAATGGCCCGGGCCCTGGATACCTAAGGGACTCCTCTTTTGTGTTCCGTTATGATCCCTAACATCAGATGACAGCAACTTCCTCCAAGTCTATCTGTGCACCACATCGGTTCAGGGAAAACACGTGTTCTCAATAGTTGCTCCTCAGTGTTGGAACTCACTTCCACTTGAGGCCCTTCAGAGCCCAGCTGGGCACCTTCAAGAGTGCTCCAAGACCTTTTTTTATTTAGGCAGGCTTTTAGCAAGGGAGATTAAGTTTTGGGGTGGTATTTGGGGAGAGAGCCATTCTAATTAAAGCTCTGCCATGTCTTGTGTATCACCATCCCCACACTTAAAAATGGTGGTGGGGGCACTTGAACTAAAGTTCATTCAAGCGCCACCACCATCGTTTTTAAGCACAGGGATGCTGATGCATGGGATGCAGGAGGCCACTGGAACGCAACAGTTGGCATACTCCAGCAGACTTGATTGATCGCGTCTGCTCTAACGTGCTGGAATTCCAGTGCATCGAAGCTGCCTCTGCGCTTGTGTGTGTGTGTAGGTGTGCCAAACTTCTGTACTGTTACAGATATAGACCGGTTTCCAATCACTTGTACAGGTAAATGCATTTTACTGGCCTAAAAGTGCTGAACATGCATAAGGTAACTAAGCACTAGCTATGAAGGAACAATTTAACTGAATAAAACATTTAAAAAGCTTCAGTGGTGATCTGCAGAGGAATTAGTTTAGGAGCTGCAAAAGCAATCACGATTACACCAGTTACCAGATCTGGAGTAAGGAAGGATTTTTTTTCTGTCGATTCAGCTTGCCGCCTTCTGTAGCATGAGGCATGGTTCTCTTCATAGGAATCTCTGATCAGATATTAACCAAAATACTTCTTTGCCACTGCCAGTGGCAGGACATAGACGGTGACCCTTGATCTGTAGTATGCCTTAGGGGACTGTTTTTGTGTTTATGTTGCTGTGGTATACGCGAGGGTTTGGAGTGGATAATTTTTAGAGTTCTGGATAGACAGTTTCCCATAAATAAAGGGGACTGGGCTTGATGGCCTGGGGCCCCTTCCAGTTCTCTGTTCCCAAAATGGCACGTGTAAGTAGGAGTAATGGGTTGAAAGGAATGCTTTTGGTTGAATCAGGAGAACTCCCTGATGGAGGGCTTAGGCTGGAGAAAGAATTCCACTGCCTTGGAAAAACTTTTATATTAAACTGCTGAAAGCACTAGCTGCCCAGGACTAGCTGAAACAATCCTGCTTTGGCTGGCTGTGGAGCAGATGACCAGGTAGACCTCTTCTATCTTTAGTTAATGATGCCCTATGAAGACTTAATTAGAAACATGAGTATCTGGAGCATCCAATTTATAGCTATTTTTCCTTGATTGAACACAATCAGCTCTTCAGTTTTAAAATACTGCTTTGTAGGCCAGTTCATTTTTTTACAAGCAAATGAGCAACATTAAATGAATGAATTTATAGACACAATGGGCAGCTTTATATTTAAATGAAAGCTGGGATTTACAATTTGCCCAGTGGCTATTGAAGCCATCGTCAATGTTCATTGCCTAGTGAATTCTCCCTGTCTCTGATAATCCTGATTGTGTTAGTGGGAAGCGTGGCACTGCCGGGAGAGATGTGAAAGGCATGCTTTTGAACAGGGAGGCAGGGGAGGGCTTTTATCTCAGCCATCCCTTGTACACAGCTTACTGTACATGAGCAAATCAACTCTCTTCCAGCATGGAGCATTTACATATTCTGAAACGGGAACCTGGCACTTAGCCACACTGTATGTGGCAGTAAGAGTCTTCCAGAGAAAGAGTTTGTACAAGACATTACTACAGTGGGTGGTGTTTCCAAAGCACTGATGAATGGGAATATTCTAGAAAGAATTATTTGGAAGTGCATGAAAGGCTCTTCTGATCAATCCTATTCCCCCTTTAGAAAGAGTCAAGCTGGCTAATCTTTATTAAAGCAGCATGACTAATGCTTGCCTGCTGGCCAGATATGTTGTATACGATTTTTTTTGGTGACTATCTTCAGTTCTTTATTCATTGGATCAATAAAAGTGATTTTCCAATTCAAGGTGGTGGTGGGTGGGTGTTTTTGTTTTGTTTTTTACCAACATGCTTCATAAAATAAGATGATGGAGAATTTGCTCTGCTCTTTTCCAGAACAACTTAATTTTTAAAATCTATTTCTAATTCATGATTAGTGCTGCAAGTAAGAGAGGTTTCACCTAGACCACCTGAGAGAAAATGGTTTTTACCTAAGAATGCTATAGTCAGAGAGGACTAAATATTTATTTGTTGGTAATAACTTTTTTTAGCTTTTCAAAGCTTTGTGAGGGCAATGGATACCTAATTTACTTACAGTACTGTAGCAACAGTATGTGGTATTGTTTCCTTCCTGATCTAACTTTTAGTTGAATTCAATGAAAACACTTGTGTTGACTTCAGTAGGCATTGGCTTGGGTCCTGTGTATTGTACAGTGCATTAATGTGTAAGCTAGTGCTTGAGGATCTTAGTGGCAGAGGAACAAAATAAGAAAACACATTGTGAGTGATCCAGGAACAAGTGCATTTATTAATATAGGGCATCAGTATTTGGCTCTTATAAAAAAAACACACGCACACACTTATATTTAACTCCTTTGTCTTCCCTCCATGCATATGTTTCCCATGTTTTATTCAGTACATAAAAGCCAAACCCCACAACCCTATGACCACTCAATGCATCTCACTTCCAGTTCAAATCAAGAGGCATTCGTTTGAGAGGCTTGGAGGATTGGAAAAGGCCCCAAGTGGATAAAAACATTCATATATCATCTTCTAAAGAAACAGGTTGCTGTTTGCTTGCTATTAATAGCGATAAGAATTTTGCAGGGTCAGGGCAAAGAGTTCTTGGGTATTTCCTCCTTTAGAAAAATCATGAAACGTCTAAATATCTGGTCAGAAAATGTCATGTCAAAGAATGAATTTTAGACAAAGTTAAAAGAACATTTTCCACCAGAAATAGATTTGCTTAGTACCTTTTAACTCTCACTCCTTGGGCAGGGTCTCTCTCCCTGTTCTCCATGGAGGGCCAGACTATTCCTGACAGAGAGCTTGATTTAAAATCTAGTATAACCACATAATGTTGGATAGGCTTTGGGTTGCAACCAAATACCATTGGTCTTAATGTGTAGATTATCATAAAAAATAAAGCATCAGGTGAACACAACACATCAAAATACTCATGTGGTTATTTAAATTGGCACCCTCATTTCTAGGGAACAAATCTCGAGTTCTCCGTCTTGGATAAAGAGGAAGTGCTTTGAGTCTCGGTAGGTACTCAGGCATGGCGCCATACTCATTTCAGAAGATACAAAAAAGCATTCAAGAGAAACAGTGGTTCCTGATGCAAAATGTTGTTCCCAGGCAGTATGCTATACTAAAAGTGTTCTTGAAGTGGCAAGAACTGCCACTTGTGCTAGGGGGTGTATTCGATTCCCTTGCAGTTGTGTGCATTTGTGAAGATTAGTGTTGGAGTAAAGATACATTTTTTGCATATATTGTTAAAGAAATGTGATGAGTCCATTTTTCTTCAGATTTCTCCTAGGACTTGTATGGAGCCACATTTTATATAAATGTGAAGAAAAATCACAGCCTTTCTAACCTATAATGTGAAAAGATGTCTCCTCCAGCCAAAAACTCTAAGTGGAAACAATCGCACTTCCTAGTTTTAACGATGTCTGTATTCTTGAATTTCTTTTTAGACATGGTGGGGAAATCGTAGGAAAAGGTCATGTCTCTGTAGTCTGAAATGCATACCTTCCATGTCCAGTATTTGCCTTTTGGATGACAGTTCCTATAGTGAATCCCACAGGTGGTAGAAGGCTTCTGAAATTCATATCTGGTTTCTTTAACAGGAACAGCTGTGGCTCCTGTTGTTCTCTATGTGAACTGATGGATACTGAGCAGGCTTAAAAATCTGGCTGCTTCTTTAGGCTCCTAAATGGGAGCAGCTGAGTATCGAACTTGTCTTAAAATCTGGCCCATACTGTTCATCACCAAATGTTGATAATTATAGTAAACTGACATGGGCAGTATATAGCAATACCCTATATTTGTCTATGACTCTACATGTAAGATGTCTTCCTAATTTGCCATCACACTAGGCATTGTAATTTAAATTAGGCATTGTAATTTAAATTATGCTAATAATGGAGGATTAACTGTGGATTATGATTCTAGCATTTATTTTCATAAATGGGTTGGTTCTTCCTGCCTTTTTGCTTGTTTTTTTTCCTCTTCTTTCATTGTGTTGTGCACTGTTTGGTACTCTTGACTGTCTTGTGGGTTTGTGGTTTTGGTCTAACCTCACAACATTGTTCTTGAGGGATTTGTCTCTTTAAAACATCTCACTATATGTTTTTGTAGTCCTGAAATGACGTACTAACAACTCTGGTATGGCACTGTTCTGTGACATGGAAGGAGGGCAGAGTGCACAAGGAGGCACTTCTGCCTTCATGCTCCTGTGCAGGGCCTAGCCATATGCGCATTTTTCTTGCATTCATGATGCACAAGCCTTGAGGCAGTGACGTGTATACAAAAGTGCTTGAAACCTCAATGAGGGCAGGGAGCATACAGTTCCTTAGAACTGGGCCTTTATACTGAGCCTTGCATCTTACCAGAAGATGAAGCAAAGCACTTTGGTATTTGCCCACTGCTAGAAACATTGTACCAGTCTGAGATCACTTCTTGAAGCATAACCATTCTCCCAAATTTCAGGCAGTGGCTGAAATCACAAAATTGCCTATTATACATATATGTACCTATTACATCCTGTTTTACTGGCAGGCAGACCTTTAAATTAATGCCTTATCACTGCATTCTTCTGTGTATCTTGTGAATCCATAATTTGTGGTATTTTTATGGAACTCTTGCTGGTTCTAATGGTTTTTGCTCTAGAGCATTAGCTTAATGTCTGTCTTTTCTCACTTTTTCTCTCCAGCTGATATTATTTCTACAGTTGAGTTCAACCATACTGGAGAACTGCTGGCTACTGGGGACAAGGGAGGTCGGGTTGTTATATTCCAAAGGGAACCTGAGGTACGTTTACTATTACTTCTCATCATAACTGTTTGCTAAGTCTTTTCTGTTACAATACGGAATTCTGCCAACAAACCTTGTGTTATGTTAGCAAGATTTAACAAAAATGGGTGTCATCTTTGTTGATTTTACTAGGAAGTGCAGGATTTCTTTCTACAGGCCACTCATCCAGGCAAAGCAAATTGTAGAGATTACAGATGTTGACTGTGAGAATACAAGATGAAATCCTGGCCCCACTAAAGCCAGTGGCAAAACTTATAACAATGTCAGTGGGAGAGGGATATTGTTTCCTGGTTGGTGTGCAGAAATACGATGGGGAGAAGGGTCCTCAGAAAGTGCATTGTCCAGAATGATATTATTCTTAGGGCCAGTAATATGTACTGTATTTACTTGAATAGGCAGACCCAACCGCACCCTGTCATGCATCAACAGGGGCATCACTAACAGGTCCCGAGAGGTCTTGCTCCCCCTCTGTGCAGCGCTGGTCAGGCCGCAGCTGGAGTACTGTGTCCAGTTCTGGGCGCCGCACTTCAAGAAGGACGTGGAGAACCTGGAGAGGGTCCAGAGGAGGCCACTCGCATGGTTGAGGGCCTCCGTGGCCAGCCCCATGAGGAGAGGCTGAGGGACCTGAATCTCTTCAGTCTCCACAAGAGGAGACTGAGGGGGGATCTTGTGGTTGCCTACAACCTTATCAGGGGCCAGCAGCAGGGTCCCCCTTGGAGTCACCAGGAACAATGGCCACAAGCTGAGGGAGGATAGGTTTAGGTTAGATATTAGGAAGAACTACTTCACTGTAAGGGTGGCCAGAGCCTGGAGTAGGCTTCCCAGGGAGGTGGTGCTCTCACCCTAAAAATCTTCAAGAGGAGACTGGATAGGCACCTGGCTGAGGTCTTTTGACCCCTGCCACCCCCAGTGCTCCTTCCTGCCCATGGCAGGGAGTTGGACTCGATGATCTGTCTAGGTCCCTTCCGACTCATTGATTCTATGATTCTATGAACATTGCACTCACCTTTTCCCAAAAAACCAGCTATCCAATACTGGGGTGTGTGTCTTAAGTGGGGATTTTCTTTGCCTGAATTTCACTGCATTGAGGCATAGAAGGATAAAGATGCTGTGACAAGGTGACTGCAACTGGTCTGTCCCTTCCATGAAGCAGGAGGGGCATAGCCCACTGTTAGCCTTTTCACAGCTGCTCTCAAATTGGCATTCATTTTGGGCAAGTTTCATTTTATAACAAAGACATGGGAGATATTGTTGCCAGCCATGGCCATTTTCAAGGGATCTGGGCCAAGCTGCAGAAGTATGACTAAGCAGAAGGCCCCAAAGCCTGTTTCTAGCATGAACCCTTGCAAATGTAACACCTAGCTTGGTCATCAAAATAAAGGCAGCTATCAACATGTCTAACTAACCCAGTAATGAGGTGCAATTCAGTAAAGCACATGGCCTGAAAGTAGACATTATAAGGTAAGACCATACATTAATGAATCCAAATATAGAAGAAACAGGACAATGTTAAGCAGCATTCCACAATGGGGAAGGAAAGGAGATGATGATAAATCCTCCCTTTTTCTTTCCCAAGGAAATAACTCCAAACTAAATAGATCCCTTCCAAGTCCACAAAATCTGGTTCAGTCCCATTCTAAATGTTTCAGTGAAACAAAGAAATTTAAATAAAACCAGTAAACATCACTTACTAGAAAATTAGAACCAGGCTTCTATAAATATAGAGTATAGGATGGAGTGAAATTTAGAGAACTCAGAAAAGTCAACATCAAATCTGCATACCACCCTCCTCCTGTTTCTCAAGTCTTCCTAGCCAATAGGTGAATATCTATGTTGTGTTTGCGTGGTAGCTGGATAGACTTTGGGATTTTTGCATTTTGAAGTACAAGCAAATAACAGGTTGGCCTGTAGACCTGTTTCTGCCTGTCTTATCAAAGCTAACTCACATGATTACCTGTAATCTGAGTAACAGTGAGTGCATCTACACATGCATTCGATCTAGGATCAGTTTACTCTAGAATAAACTCTCTTACGTGAGCATCTATACATGCAGGGACTAGGCAGAAAAATTGCTGTTCTTACCACTGAAATTCCTGCAGCCCTGCAATGGACTCCTGCTGTCATGGGGGGGAGCTCCAAGGGGCACCACCACCACTATGAAGCTGCCATCAGCATGACAGTAGGCTAGGGACACCACCGCCAGAGCTGCCATCATGTTCCAGGGCCTCCAGGAGTGTTGGCTGCACATTATCCAGCACACCTGTTATGACAAGCCATGGCTGAAGATGTTCCGCAGGACCTGTTCCACATTCCAGGAGCTCCTCGAGCAGCTCTGGCTCCACCCCGAGCAACAGGACACTGCCATATAGCCACTCTTCCCTGTGGACACCCAACTAGCTCTCACCCTGCTCAGGGTGTCCACACCTGCAAGCCTCTGCTATGTGGGCCATCTCTTTGGGGTGGGCAAGACCCCACCATCAGGGAGACCATACTGGAGGTGTTCAGGGCCCTCCAGGACATGCTGGGGCACACGGTGCTCCACGTGCACAACCCCTGGCAGTGGTAGTGGGGCTCCATGCCCTGGGATTCACCCAGTGCATTGGGGCCCTGGGTGGGACCCACATACCTATCACCTACTCATTGGGGGGCCTTAATGCACATGAGTGATGGCTGGGAGGGCAGTGCCCATGATGCCTGTGCCTTCAGGAGCTCCGGCCTGCTGGGCCTGGTGGAGAGTGGTGAGGTGCTGGATTTGCAGCTGGGTGCCATGACCGTCTCACCCCTCCTCACCAAGGACCCTGCCTACCTCCTCCTGCCTTGGCTCATGCAGCCCTACACTGGCCAGCTGGAACGCCACCAGGCCCACTTTAACCACTGCCTGGGCTGGACCTGCATCCTGGTGGAGTGCAACCTGCGCCATCTCAAGGGGCACTGGTGCTCCCACTGCCCACCTCGAGTTTCCAAAGGACAACCTCCCCCAGGTCATTGTTGCAGCCTATGTGCTGCATAACATCTGCGACGCTAGGGGGAGATCACTCATGAGGCTTGGGTGGAGGAGGTCAGGTGGGCAGAGGATGCCTGGAAGTGGGAGCACCACCTGTGGCAGCAGCAACAGCAGTGGGTCCCCTCACTGAGGCCTCAGGTGAGCCACACACCCATCAGCAGGGGACAGGGCAGCAGATGTGGGAGGTCCTGGCTGACCACCTCTTTCTGCACACCTCACTGTAGCCCACCTGGACCACTGCCTAAGGAGCCCTGGATTCCCCCCCCAGCACCATGCTCACTGCAAACACATCTCAGAAGAACAAATTCCCCTCACATCACACAGAGCCCCCTTTCCTCCTCCCTCCCCAACGAACAGAGCTCCTTCATCACCCATCCCACCCACCAACAGTAAAACACCCTCTTCCCTCTGAAAACTTTTGTACTTTTCCCTGAGGCTGCAGTTTTCCCAAGTTTGCCTTTGTACAGCTGCCAGAGCTGTCCTTTGTATGGTGTCCCAGGGTGGGGGGCTGTGGGATGGGGCACTTAGGAGGTAGAGCCCGGGGACAGGTGCCCAGCATCCTGGCCACTGGCTAGTCCCATGTGGGTGCACGCACCACAGTGAGGGCAGCATGTAGGGGGCTCACCCAGGGGCAACAGCAGCCGCTGGTCCCCCCACGTGGGCTGTGCAGCCTGTGTCCAGGGCTAAAAGGCCTGGTGTGTGATCCTGGCCTTGCTGTATGGAGCTGGAGTGAGCAGCAGCACTGGCCCCAGGTGAGGGGCCTGGGTGGCACCAGATTCAGGGTGGGGTCCAGGACAAGGGCTCCTGGCTGCTGGAGGTGGTGCAAGACCTCCTCCCAGGCCCAGCAGGGGGCATCATGAAGGCAACTGCCAGGGCCAGAACAGTGTCCAGCACCCAGCAGTCATTGTCTGTGGCCTGGACTGCCTCAGCCAGGATTGTGTTCTGCTCTTGCAGCAAAGTGACTCCAGGGCCAGTGGCTATGCCCAGAACTTCTCAGTCTGCCCAGTCTTGCACATCCTTGTGGGCAGCATCCTCCTCCCACCAGGCCTGTGTGTTCTCAGCCAGTCCTCCAATGCAGCCGCCAGCTGCAGGATGGAGCAGTCCTGTGTCCACCTCTGGTGGAGCCGGCAGATCAGCAGGGACCCAGCTGTGGGTCATGGCAACCCTGCAGCTGCATTCCAGATGCCAAGGGCAGCCTCTTCTCTGCGTGCAGCTACAGGACCTACAGAACCATGAGGCAGAAGCTGTTTGTGGGAGTTTGCAATATTTCTCAGACAAGATGCTCTGTACCAGGGGCCATGTGGTGCCTGGCCCCAGATCAGGCATGTGTGGGTGCCTAGGGACCATGGTAAATTGGCTGGGGAAGCCCAGGCCCAGGCAGCTGCTGGCTGAGCCCCCTATCCCTGTATGCTCCTCAGGGGCCATTGGGCGTTGGCCTCGGGCAGCCTGCCTCCCCCACGACATTCTCAGAGTGGGATAGGCCAGGCTCTTGACGGCACCTGCTGCTGTGGTTCCAGAACTCACCCCCCCACCCTCCGTAGGGCAGCCATGGACCTGTGCTCCTGTTCAGCCCATGGAGGGCAGGCTTGTGGGGTGCGGGACTCCCAGATGACTGGGACAAGGAGCTACTTGCACCCCTTCTCTCCCTGCAGGCAGCCTCTCTGGGAGAGCACCCTGGGGCTAACCCTGGCGCACTGACACTGTGCCCCAATTGTTCCCCTGGTGCATGTGTCATGGGCAGTACATGAGGAACTGTGTGCTCAGACTGAAGGGTGCCTGGCCCATTATGTCCTGATGCTGCTGATTGCCATGGTGCCCTGGGCACACTGCGCACCTAATACAGGACCATGAGCTTTGATGGTGCAGATGGCAACCTTTGCTGGCAGCTCAAGGGCTACCTGTGGCTGCACTACACATCCCTGCCCCCTCTAACTGAGGAGGCCATCACTACTGGTATCAGCATGTTCCTCAGTATGTGAGACTCCTGTGCATGCCTAGCTTTAGGGGCATGGGTTGCTCAGTAAAGTTCTGCATTGTCTCCCACCTCCCTTCTTATTATGGGGGTTAGGGGGAACCCAGGGGCAGGGGAGTATGGGCAAGGATGAGAGGCAGGGGGCAGGGACTGGGAGGCGGGGGCCTGTGTGAGCCTTATGACATGGCTGGGGCTGGGGTGGCCAATGGTTCCACTCAGTCCTTGCTGTCAGCAATGGCATGGCTCTGGCCAGCATCCTCAGATGGTGAGGTGGCAAGCACAGGCAGTTTGAGGGACGGCAAGAGGCACACGGGGAACAAAAAAAATGTTCCCTGCACTGCATATTTACAGCGCAAGTTCAAAATTTGATACCTGGATATCCAACTATCAAAAAAAAAAAAACCCAGTAAAAAAGTGGAGCAGGAGGCTTGGGTCCTCCAAAGAGATGCTCTGACAGCTGGCCAGAGCATCTCTATGCCTGCCCCTTGACCCGATGCTGCAGCATGCTGCCTGCTTGTGCAGGGTAAACAGAAATGAAGGCTGCAGTGACCTGGACCCAGGCTCTGTTCCAGGTAAGTAGGGGGCTGGAAGGGGCCTAAAAGAAGTGGGGGCTGTGAAGGTGTGGGGAACTGTTGGGGGGCCCACCCCCCACATGGGCCATATTCCCCTCCCCACAGCCCCCCCCCCCCCATGGCGTACAGATCACCCACAGGAGCAGCAGTCATTGGGGCACATGGGGCAACCTGGCACAGCCCCAGCCACCTGGCACTTAGCACTACCTGTGCCATATCGCGTGGTCCCAGCCTGGCTCAGTGGAGGGCCATGCGACTTTGGGCAGCTCTGGGCCACTCAGGCTTTCACTCAGGCTCTGCACCACTCGCAGGGACCACCTGGCCCATGCACAACAGGTGGTTCCTACGTGTGGCACGGGGTCCCAGGTGACAGCCCGAGTGGCCTGGAGCTGCCTGAAGGTGCACAGCCCTGCACTGAGCTGGGCCAGGCTTGCGCAATGCGGTACAGGTAGCGCTGGGTACCAGATGGCCAGGGCTGAGCCGTGCTGCCCCACACTGTGTGTGGGGGCTGTGCCAGGAGTCCCCAAGTGCCCCGATAGCCACTGCTGCTACAAGTGAGCTGTGGGCCATGCAGGGGGGCAGTATGAGGGCCCTGCGGAGGGGGGTGGGGTGGGGTGGGCTGTGTGGGGGGCGTGTGGGCCATGCGGTGGGGCTGTGGCCCTGCAGGGGGGAGCTGAGGCCCTGCAGAGAGGGAGGCTGGGGAGCTGGGGCCCTGCAAGTGGGAGTTGGGTCCCTGTGGGGGGCTGGGGACTTGTGGGTGGGAGTTGAAGCCCTGCAGGGGGGGAGCCATGGGCCCTATGGCGGGAGCTGGGGCCCTCCGGGGTGGGCAGTCCATGTGCTGTTTGGGGGGGCTGTCCCCTGTGGAGGCAGGGAACCCACCCCTCCTGAGCAGCCCTGCCCACACACATTTGTCCCAGGCCCACAGTCCCACCACATTGCCCCACACCTAGCCACACACCCCACGCCCCTCCACATACCTTGACACCCCTTCACACTGTCCTCCCACAAACCCCACATCCCCCCATCACACACCCATCATGCCCAGCTGCCAGACAGGGTGAGACCTACCAGGGCTAGTGAAGGGGTCAGAGGGAGTTCTAACTGTTCTATGATAAGAAAACCAAAAGCAAACATCAAAACATGTACATATTTAGAATTAATTTTATTATGATGATAGACATACTGGTAGGCTTCCAAACTGCTTTATCATTGTAAATATAGCAATAAAACATTGCCCAACTGATGTGTGTGTGTGTGTATATATATATGGATATGTATGTATATATATGGATATGGATATATAGTGGTTTTTAGTTTTAATTGTAGAAGAACATGGATTTGGAGGTATTTTAAATAGTGAATTTGGGCTTTTTTTTTGTCAGAGATTTTGGAGTTTTCAAATAGGGAACACCAGAATTCCTGCTAGTGACGCAAGTGGCAGAACCGAGGCAGAGAAGCCTGCTTAGGGCTGGCACCCGGGACCCAGGTGGAGATGGCTGACCTCCTGGTCATTTGGGGCCAGGAGGATGTGCTTTGACCATTCAAAGCAGGCCACCACACTGAGAATATCTTCTGGGTGATAGCTGCCCAGATGGTAGGATGGTGGCACACATGGCAGTAGTGCCACACAAAGGCCAACTGTGCAGCCACAGCCCACTGGCAGCTGGCCCAGAGGTCCAGGTGGCTCTGCTGTGGCCATGCAGTCCCCATCCGGGTCTGGCAGGCACGCAGTCTTGGGGGCACATGCTGTCACAGGAGGCAGCAAGTCATAGCCAGGCAGCAGCCCCTACTGCCAGACTGCTGCAGTGGGTAGAGGGTGCAGGGAAAACATGGTTATGGCTGCTTCAGCCATCCAGGTGGCACAAGGGACTACTGTCCCCAGATGCCAACTGGCCAGACCCCAAAGCTTCTGAGAGTAGCCCTGAGCCAGGGCAGGTTTTTATACTGGTGGAGCCAGCATAGGGCAGGTTTTTATACTGCTGGTGTTTTTATACACAGGCTCTAGCTCTCCCTGGCTTTAGATTTGGAGGAGCTGGGCAGGGTTGTTTTGCCCCAAGTGGTACAACTTGCCCCACACCAAAGTGTATGCCTAAGTACATGTGGTTAGGCAAAAATCCCCGGCTCAAATTCGTGCCGCTATTAGAGCTGCTGCAAATGCATGTGTGGACACGCCCTTTGAGGCCATTATTCTGGAAAACCTTTTTCCTACGTTCTGATTTCCAAAACTAGGGTATATGCCTTATTTATTTGGGGATGTGTTGGAGGCAAGAAAAGATGTAGATTGAGACCCAATCCAAAAAATCCCTTATTTTTTTCTGGTCCTCAGTACAAATTCTTAAAAGTGCAAATATTCAAAGTTAAGGGCTTTTTTTTTTTTTTTACTTTAAAAAAAAATAATTTGGAAATTCATAATGCAGCAATGTTACTCTGCCATTTACAGCCACCACACCATGACCTATTAAATGAAATCATACTACTGTACTGTACATACTACTGTGTTCACATTTCATTTTCCTTTTCAAATTCTCTTTGGTATAAGAAACTTCAAAATTAACTGTATGGAAGGGGACGTGACATTTCAGACAGGACCGAGAAGGTTGATTGATTTCATGGCTCATTATCATCTCCCTGATTCCTGCTAATTTCTCTCCCCATCACAGTTGTTGATGAATCTCTATCCTTTTTAAAGCTCTTTATATCTTTTCTTCAGCCATCTTGCTGTCTGTTAGTCATTCCTGCTAAAGTCTGCTTTCTATTTCATAGCCCCCTGCAGTCTGTTTTAACTCAAGGTAAAAACCTAAACTGAGGTGTAGTAATACTAACTCAGATGTAGGAATGACCAACAATAAAGTATTGAATACAGTCAAGATGGTCTGTTAGAATAAGAGAGATGTACTTTTAACAATAGTAACTACAGGACTCATGGCCCAATATCTTTTGACTATTTTTGCCTAGTTTGCAATATTCTGCCTTGCCTTTAAAAATGATGCCCACTGTAGCTTATGTGTAGGTCAGGCTGAATATTTTTATATGGATACTTCAATCACAGAAACACGGTGTGAAAATCAGTTAGATATAGCAGTCTTTATACTCCCCAAAATGTGGTGGATTGAACAGATTCATCTCAGTAAGTTACTGAGTGGTTTATCATTTAAATGGTTAAAGCTGTTCAGAGGATCTTGTCCCAGTTCTTACCTTTAGTGTGTTTAAGCTGCTAGAGTGTACCTTGCTGTTCCTGAGAATCAGATTCTCTCTGTAGGCTGTGAAATTATTGCAGTCCCTTGACAATAGTGAAGATGTGGGAGTGGGAAAATCTGTAGTTGAAAGATGAGAGGCAAGGTGCATGCATGGAGTAGGCTTAGAAAACAAGGATGGCTCGAGAGAGTGTTTCTCGCTCCTCGGTGTGAGAATGTAGGTTTCATGTTAGTCCAGGGGCTGAACAGGGTGAGGGGGTTGCAGCAAAGCATTTTCAGGGATAAAATGAATGGTCAGCATCAAGCTTATGAGCAAAAAAACCCCTCTGAATTCCTTGTTCTTAGTGTTTAAATTTTGACTTTTGCTGAGATTTTTCTCTTATGTGTTTTTGTAACTAACATTTTAATAAAATTATTTTTCTTGAAATAATGGATCTTTCTTTCCAGTCTTTAATGTTTTTCTTTTTTCTGAATATGAAGAATAATCAAGCCAGTTAAACACAATATTTGTTTTCACTTGTGTAAAAGATATGTAAACAGTCAACAGCCTGTTTTAACATTGACATTGAATTATATCTTGAGACTGTTATATTTATAATGGCTGCTATCTTACCTTGCCTCAATGAACTCAGAACCTAGAGATTAAATACTGACACCATCAGACACATTTTTGTTTGCATTTTCTGCAGAGCAAAAATGAGCCTTACAATCAGGGTGAATACAATGTTTACAGCACTTTCCAGAGCCATGAACCTGAATTTGATTATTTGAAGAGCTTGGAGATAGAGGAAAAAATAAACAAGATCAAGTGGCTACCACAGCAAAATGCAGCCCACTCTCTCTTGTCAACAAATGGTAAGACAGAAGAAAGATCTGGGGAAGTATCAGCATTATTCTACCGTGGTTTGTTTCATTGCCGATTGATTTCTCTTATGCGCTACTTTTCAGTATCATTTTAACCCACATTTCTGTTCCAGTAGCTTTCAGTTCCAGGAGAGACATTCTTATATTGATTTTTGTATTTATTACTTGTAAGTTGCATTTCCATTCACAGGCTTTACAGTTCCTGTCTGGAGGCCCATGAGGCATTTAGGGAGTTGACCATGTTTTGCTATTAAATACAGCTCTATCTTGAAAGAAACTCTGTGAAAATGGCATTCAACAGCTATTTTTTGAAAGTGTACTCAGCAATGCCTGCTGAATTCAGTGAAGGACAGAGTTTATTTTTCATTATCTAAACTCTAGTTAGCAAAATGAACATATGTGAGAGAGAATGGGGTGGAGGGGGCTACTTTTCAGGTGGCATTAACAGAGTTCTGTTTCAAAGTTTAGAAAGTTCCTAATGTTCACACATATGTATGCATGTCCATAGAAAACAAAGTAGAAATAATGGGATATTGTTGCTGATTCTCTTTTGCAACATGCTTTGAGAGTTGTGGATAAAAGCAGGCAAGGGAGAAGGAACAGTAGGTTTACAAATATGTCATGGGGGAATAATTTGTAAGCAGTGGAGTCGCACCAGGGACATATTTGGTTTCCAGAATCTCTACTATTGTTGATGATGCATGAGACTGAAAAGCCTCAGCTTGATTTTCAGATCCAAGATTGCAGTGACAATGCTTTTCATTCAAAAAAGTTTTTACTTATACAATTGAGGACATTTAGGAATCATCTGCAGTCCAACAAATATAGAAGCCCTTAATTGTAACTTTAGAAAATTTCTTTTTAGAACAGATTTATAACTTTAGAGCAAGATCTCTGTATCTAGTTAATGTTTGGAATAGCAAAACAATACCCACACATTTAATTCAGTATTGAGCATTGTTTCTTAGTCTTTTGACTCGGAAGTGTCTTATAAAACTTTAATTTTTGGACAGCTTGACATAACAGGCTATAATTATTATTGTATTAAATACTGATAGGAGCTGCACTGATGCATTCAAAAACAGAATATATGCTTAAATGTGTCATAATTCCTCGTGTGTAGAATAATTTTTACCCATGGTTTTCCTCTTGGCAGATGACATGAAGTAGACCTGGAAAAGCTAGGTATAGTGTGTGCTAAATTAATCATTCACATACTAAGTGTATGGTTGGGGAGTTCAGGTCTGTTCTTCTCAGTTCAAATTCAGTTCAATTTCCTAAATCAAACAAGTGTAAAAGACAATTGCATCTGCAACTATGCAGAAAATGATTTTCTATTTTGTTTCCATTCTAAATAATGTTTTTGGAAAACACAGGAAATACAGGGGCCTGAATGTTCAGCACCAGTCAGTTTAAGGCTGGCACATATTAACTCAAGTCACCTTTGTGTTTGCTTAGTGCTGAGCTGGCTGGAAGTATTCTGCTTCCGCGCTTCCCGGTTCTAGTATTCCAAGCTATGCAGAGGAGAGACCTATGTCCAGACATGTATATGCTGGGTCTTTGGGTACCCAAAGATTCCTCTGTGTGAGCAGATTTCTTGATTACTTGGTTCTAAAAGATGAAGAGCTGAAGCTTGGGCCCGAGGCATTGTAGGAGGATGCTTTGGTACTTAGGACACAGCTCAGGGACTTAGAGACCTTTGTTAAACTCTTTGTTCCAGATTCCTGTATGACTTTGGGTAGGTCACTCATTCTTGGTGTGCCTCAGTTTCTGATCTAGATGTGGGCCTAATAGTGCTTGCCTACCTCCAAGTTTATTCTGAGGGTAAATACATTAACAGTTGTGATGGGGTCACGTCCCATGCTGATCGGTTCATCAAAGTACATGAACACTGGATAATGGTGGTGGTGATGTGTTTTCTGAATTCACTGTTTGCATAAAAAATTATCATGATTTTTGAATTTCAAGATTTTTGAAAAATTACACAAAAAATTTAAAGCATAGTTGTGGTCAGAAAAGAATATTTGGATGTCATTTTTTATGGTCACTTTCCCAGCAGAGCAAATGTTACCTAGAAAAACAGATGTTCAGCTCCCACTGAATTCAAATGGAAGTAGCACCCATACGTCTGAAGCTGGCTGCACATGTCTTTATATATTTGTTTCTAATAGAAAAGACATTTTTAATGCATGATGAAAACCCTGCAGGCCATACAGCTATGGGAGAAGAAGTTGAATTTTTTCCAGTTCACCTATCCTCAACAAGTTGTCAACTAAGTTTCGATTACAGCATCTTAATTAATGGAGGCAGAAGGAATCCACTGTGGCTTTCAGGTCCCAGTGCGGGTTTGAAGTGTTTGCAGTTAGCAAAATTATACTTCAGCTTGTAAACTGAACTAATGTGATGTTATAACAACAAATTATTATGATTCACTGGTAATTCTTTGCACTAATTGAGCCAGTTTCTGATTTGAGATAGAATTTGGCCCATACAGAGCCTTATCTGAGGATTTCAAATGCTTTCCAGGCGTTAATTAATTTAAACTGCCCCACACCCATGAGACTGGTTATGGAACCTCACAATGCCATTTCTACAGTCACTTTTCAAAGCTTAACCATGCTTTGAATTTTAAAACAGCATTGTGAGACCAGCAACCATGCATAGGTAAAAAAGGAATCAGCAAATACAGTCCCTTAATCACTGCATAAACACATTTTCCTGTGGGGAAAAAAAAAGTGTGTTAATTGATAGTGTTCAAATCCACCTATATGAAAAATGCATCAAATGCTTATTTTTAAAATATTCATTGGGATTAAGGATGAACTGTATTAGTGTAATAATGTAGTTGAATAGAAGTCTGCATTGAATTTTGTACTTTATAATAAATCTACTAAACTACAAGACAGGACATGCAATTGTTACAGCTGCAACACTGATTTGATAGCAGAGTACAGATGCTGAAGTATAGCTATACCTACATATATCTTTATATCTCTCTATATAGCTGTACCAATTTAGATGATAAATTAGTTGATTTTTAGATCTATTGTTGTTTAAAAATTGATAAAGGATCCAAAACTTGTACAAAAGCTACAGCTGAATAAAATGGCAGTTTATCTTTGCTTGTGGGAGTTGGGTTAATTGATCTTAAAACATAAGAATGTTGGTAGTAAACCAGCTTCAGAAATGAAAACAAGTGACCACATTTCATCAGACTATCCTTTTCAAGGACTTTATGGAACAAAAACTGTGACCTACAAGAGTTGGAAGTGTCTTTAAAAACCAGCCTGAATTAAGGCAGTGTAGCAGATCCAGTTACCATTAGATCACACAGGGCATGACTACACATTGCCCTACAGTGATGTTGTTATTGTGCCGTACTTGAGTACTTTTTTTGGAAGTACTAAAGCATGGCTCAGTAACTGCCCGTACTGCACTATTTACATGTCGGACAGTTATTTTTAGCAACTACTTTTCCATAGCGGCATGCTATAATGGGGGAGCACACCACTAAGGCAGAGAAGCTACTGGTCGTATGTAGACACCCGTGGACTCTACACTGCTGTAGCGCATTACTATGGTGATGTAGCGTCATGTGTAAACATGCCCATAGAGAGCAAACTGAGATTGTTGTCCTACTCCCTCAGATTTAAACGAAGTCCAGGTCTCTACCTCGTGACCTGAGAGAAAATTCTTGAGCTGACTGCAGTAGGGAGGTCCAGAGCCGCTCTGGAAGCCGATGACCAGAAGCAATGGCTTGCCATTCAAGTTTACCCATACCGTGCAAGTGTCTGATAAAAGGATTCTGACCCCCAGATGATGGGTGTATTTTGTTTTCTGCCTGCTCTTCTCCCTCATTCCCATCCCAGTTAGTGACACTCCTTTAGAGCCTCCTTCTCTGTTAACTCTCTCTGCTATCTCTTTTCTGTGTTTCTTTTTCAGTGAGAGGAAATAGTCTCAGTCTTTTGCCCAGTCTTGATTAATATTGCCAGCTTATGATTTTCAGAATAAAAAATCTTTGCCTCTGGCAGCAGGTCAGGTATCAACTGTCCATCCCATATTCCCATTGTGCCACTTCCTGTCCATCCCGTGTTCCCCATTGTGCCACTTATGGATACCCAAGCAAACTGGCATAAATTGCATCATTATTTCCTTCTCATAGACAGGAGCCTTAGGTTCCCAAGTCCATGCCTCGTGCAGGAAGAGTTCTTAGTCCACTTGACTTTAAAATGGCTGATTGGTTCATGTGAGCAGCATCTGCTTGACACATTTTTGAGAACTCCAGGAACCAGCTAACTCGTGTCAAGGTTTGAGGAACCAGTTGGAAAACTGGGTCTGAGCAGCAAAATCCCATTTAGCTGAATGGGATTATTGCAGTATGGAACTGAACTGATCAGAAATGTGGAACCTTCTCAGGAATGTTTATTCTATTAAAGGCAAGTACAGAGATCAGAGTTCATTGAGATGTTAGGGGCTGGTGGGGACCTCCCAAGATCATCAGGTCCAACCCTCCTGTGCTTGGGCAGGAAAGACAACTGGGGCCAGGTAACCCCAGCAAGGGGAGCATGCAAACATTTTTTGAAGATATCCAGAGTAGGTGATTGTACCATCTCTGGGGGTAGCCTATTCCAGACCCTGGACATTCGAGTTGTAAAGAAGTTTTTCCTTATGTCTAACCGAAAGTGATCTTCTAGCGGTTTATGACCATTAGTCCTAGTCTTCCCCCGGGGGGCCTAGAACTAACGATCCCTTTGCTATTTAACAATACCAATTTCTTTCTTTCCTTTTTAAAAGACAAAACTATCAAATTATGGAAAATTACTGAACGAGATAAGAGACCAGAAGGATATAACTTAAAAGATGAAGAAGGGAAACTTAAAGATCTTTCTACAGTAACATCACTACAGGTAAGATGCTGGTTTTTATGAGAGTTCTTTCCCCAAATTCCAGTTGCTTGATATTTTTGCTCTCATTCAGCAAAGAATTTAAGCATGTGCATAACTTTAAGCTTATGATTAATTCCATTTCCTGGATTGGAATTGTAGTTCCTAGAATCTGGTCTCGAATCTCTCGTACTTTTTTCAAGAAGCAAATGATTTATAGTGTAATAATCTATATGAAAAGACTGTTTAAAAATAACATCATTTTAGTTTAAGTAGTAACATCTTTTTTAAAAATTTGAATTACCATATTTTCACATCAGGGTTCTTCATTTTTCTGTCTGACATTATATATTAAGTTCCTGTTTAACAGGGTTCCTGTCTTATTCAGAGCAATTGAAGGGATAAATTCAGACAAAATGAGCCAGATTCAGGCATGTGTTCATTTCATTATAAAGAAAGAAATGACCCATCCCATTGTGAGTGTGGCATGTGGAATAGCTAAAACTGATGGTAAGGACATGCACTGCTGGGAGAAGACAGCCAGGGATGAGCTAGTACAGCTGAAGTCTTCATTTGGTAAACCAATAGGCAATCGCCTGTGAAATTTAACTACCACAGCACTGCTGAGAGAATGGCTGAACTGAGCTGTTGAATATGTGCAATGCTGATGTAGTACCCCAGGTTATCTCATGGAGTTTAAGAGTTGAAGCCACATTTAATGTTTTTTTAGGGAAGAACTCAGTGTCTAATGTAAAGTGAGCAAGCAGTCCAGAGAACACTCTTCATTTGCTAGAGAGTTATCCTTCCTTATGCGTGTTGTCCTTTTTATCTTGTGATTATTCAACTTTTGAATACCCAGTGGCCAAGCTTCAATAGGAGAGGTGAAGTGGGGCTCCCCCAGGGACTATTTTATTATAGGTTGGTAGGTAAGGCACAGTCTTGGATAGTGTGGGATGTGAAGGAGTCCCCACAGGCTGTGGAGGGTCTAACCACTGGGTTATTAGGTAAAAGATGATCATCATTCAAAAGACAATGTAAACTGCTTGTATACTGTCAATTAGCCATCCTGGTTCTGGTAGGCGTCTTCCCTCCAGGCAGTCCAGATATCCTTCGCATCTCAGGATCTAATGAGGAGCCCTGAGTCAAATGGCTGAGCTTGAAGGAGGAATGGAAATTCAGACACACCCCTGTACTTCACTTTTCCTATTAACTTGTTCTTGGTACCTCTGTGAGCATCTGTGCACTCTGAATTGACTTTGGAAGGCCCTTAGATGTCCCCCTTCACTATGTAGTGATTATAGGTACCTAATCTGTTGATTTGGATCACACTCCTCAGGGAAATCTTAGATATAGTGATGCTGCAATTGGAGTGTCTACAAGGTCAGTCTGGATCTACCCCTTTGTCATTTGAATTTTTTTGATAAGGCATTTGAAGAAACTCAATAAATCATGTAAATTGTAATTATGTTGTATTCTCTACTCTGCACCAAAGCTCTCATCATATGGACAGAAATTACTTATTATTTGCCCATTTTCATTTTTTTCAGGTGCCTGTGTTGAAACCTATGGATTTAATGGTAGAAGTCACTCCCAGGAGGATCTTTGCTAATGGTCACACCTATCACGTCAACTCAATTTCTGTCAACAGCGACTGTGAGACATACATGTCAGCTGATGATCTCAGGATTAACCTCTGGCACTTAGCAATCACAGACAGGAGCTTCAGTATCCTTTATTATGATTGCTTGCTCCATTGGTATTCAGGCTAATATTGCTTTCAAAAATGTATTTAAAAATAGAACACATGCTTTAACATTTGTTTTTTGATTTTAAAAATACACCTCATGATTATCGGAATTAGCAGATAAAGTCATCATACTCTGGAGTACCACTCTTCAGGGGCTTTAGGTGATGTAACTGGTTGCCAGGGAATTCTATAGGATAAATACCAACCTCCAAATTGGTTAATGAATAATTATCAGGAAACTGATGAACTTTGAATCATCACTAAGCACCTAATTAGGGTATACCTCATTACCTCTATCTCCTGTAGGGGAGATTGCTTCTTGTTAGAGGAATAAACTTTTTCAGAACTGATCATTCTTACCACCTGATGTCTGAAACACAAGCAATATTCTACCAGACCCAGCTGCTTTGCGTGACATTTTTGGCTTGTTGGTCGTATACTATGGGATGTTCATTCTAACCATCTAGGAAAGCACCACCTGCATTGCACCAGAGTGGGGAATGGCATTTGGTCTGGAGGAGAAAAACATGGCATGCAGAAGAGTGTTTCTTTATTTTATGCAATGTAAAGAGACCAGTAGGAGAGAGAAGAGCCACTTTGAGGCCAGGTCTGAATCCTAGCTTTGCCTCCCCCCATTCCAGTTTTCTTGTGCTGATTGTTTTAGGGAGGTTTTGTCTAATAGACTGTTGGAATTTGAAGTGAGGGCAAGGATGTTCTGAAAGAGGGTCTCTGTGAGAAAGCATCAAAATGAAGAGATGTTTCTGGTGATTTCCCTCCTGTAGTTAAATTCCATCCTCCTTCTTCTCCTCCCTCTCAGTACCACTGAGTCATTTGTAACACTGGAGCCAAAGTCAGTGAAAAGATTCTCGTGAAAGCCAATAGGCTTTTAGATCAGATCCTTAAAAAGCAAAACCTTTGTTGCCTTTAGCTGGTAGTGCTAAAAGACATCCATACAGAATATACTTCCAGGCTCTTATTTCTCTCACACTCTTCAGATTAGGGTGTTGGCTTATGTCCTGTAAAGCCAATCTACTCAGAATGTTTTTCAGGAACAAATTAGAAGATTTCTGCATAGCTCATTTACATCTGAATTTGATTTCCAAGTCATTGTTACTTCTCTTCTGGATCATGTTTCTGAGAGAGCAGGTGTTTGTTTAAATGGGAGAATTAAACAGCACTTTGCCAGTTCTCTTCTATGCAAGCATGTGTGTCTCTGTAATATGGGGTTTATGATAAGCATAAGGTGAAAAGTTGCTGGGGGTCTCTTGTTAAAATATCAGCACATCCCTGAATCAAAGGCAGTACATTATTACAAACCCAGGATAAAAGAATGGGGAAGCCATGCATTCCACCCTTTCTAAATACACATCCCGGTCCATAAATAGCATTAGGGCTATGACACAAGGTGAGAAAAGCCAGGACATGGAATCTAGTAGAATTATCTAACTTCTGCCAGTTTCTGTCACAACTTCCCCCTTAGTTGAACATTGTGTTTCAGTTAGATTTGTTTGTAGAGCCTTTTGTTTCGTTCGTTGGTCATGAAGTTAATTTAATCGCTCAGGAGACTAAAAGATTGATTTCACTGCCTAGAGCCTGGCCTGGGAGTTGACAAATTCTGTACATGCTTCCACACACAACTGTGCCTCTGCACATCAGTCTTAGCTATGCCTATTCTAAGCAAAGAGGCTCTGAGACCTGCATTATAAGTAATTGTTCTCTGTGAGTCTATAAGCATATTTATGGTCACTTTCATAAAAAGAATTATAATTAGAGACAAACAGTCCAAATTTCAGAGTCTAAAATAAAGCATCTAAATCTATATATAAGTACCTACATAGAAGTTTCTGCTCCTTGGAATTAGGTGCTACGTACTAGGGGTGTGCGAAGTTTCAGTTGTTGATTCACTTCAGAGAAGATTCAGCCCGATTTGGAGACCGAATCACCAAATCCAAATCTAATCGGGAGAAAAAAAAACCCTCCAAATTGATTCAGAGCCTCCAAATTGCTTCAGAAAAAGATTTGGAGATTCGGAAGGCAGTCTTTCAGGGGAACAGAAACTGCTAAGAAGGAGGGAGAGCAGGAGGGGAAAAACTGACATCTGTAGCTGGCCAATGACTGTGATCTTTCCCTGAGTCCCCTTCCAATCACAGTACTCCTGGGGAGGGACATAGAAACAGCATATAAGCCTCTGTGTGCCACCTTTCTGTCCCTTTTGTGAGCTGTTTCTGCCTGAGCAACAGCATCTGAAATGTACTGGACTGTCTTGGCTTCCTAATCAGTCTCCTGCTAGTTTCTGTTCTTGGAAAGGATTGGCTACAGCTTACTAACTAGAATCCCTCTACTTATCCCTATCAAATCCATTTCTTTCAATTTATTTTTCCTGCAGAAACCTTATTTGTTCTTGGGGTTTTTTCCACCCCCAATATTTAAAGAGAAAGCTGTGTTTTCCCTGGCAGTGTGATCCATCTCTGTGCAGGAAAGCACATATATTACACATACTCACATACATACACAGAGAAGTAGAGATATTAATGTTGTTAATTACACACACATACAGTAAACACAACAGAGAAGAAGGAGTCAGACAAATACATACAGTAATCAAAGAAGAAGAAGAGATATTAGTTAGTTACACACACATACAGTAAACTAGACACAACAGAGAAGTCAGACACATACATAAATTAATAATAAGAGATATTAATGGGGCTATATGGGGAGGAGGAGGCCTCACATCATCCTGAGCTTGACTTAAAACTGCACCCTGCCAGGGTAAAGAGGCCTGGGTGGGCATAGTGGCAGCCCCAGGAAATGCCAGGACCTCCCTGGTGAAAAGCAGGTAGGAGCAAGAGGCACCTGATAACCTCCAGCCACTGCACAGTCCTGGCTGGGGAAAACCCAGACCTGTAAGATCTTTGAGAGGCCTGAGGCTTACTGACTGCAGTAGAGTTGTGAGGGTGAGAACAGGGGCTACCATCCCTGCAGTTTTCATCTCGCTGTGCCTTAACACACACAAAGTCACTCACACATCACGTTTTGCTTGTCAGCACCTTGAGGTGCAGTTTCCCTGCATCTATCTCCTTGAAACTTGGCAGGCTTTGTGATCGTAGAAGGGGCTATTTTCTCTGCTGGTTTCATTCAAATCTGTCCCAAAATGATAAAGTTATAGATATTTTAGTGATTCCCCAATATAGTCTATGGCCAAATCTCTGAATCTCTCCAAATCAGCACCGAATCTTCTGATGCCAATTCAAATGAATCAATTCAGGACAGTGATCCAAATCTCCAGATCGAATCACTGTACTCCAAATCAGCTGAATCCAAATCGAATACTTCCCTATTCACACAGGCCTACTACGTACATGGATAGTAGGGCGGTGCGAAGCTTCAGTCCCTGTTTCGATTTGGCGGAGATTTGACCCAATTTAATAGTTGAATCTCCGAATCTGGACAGCGACCTGAATCAACTAATCGAATCACTGTCCCCAATTCGGGCTGAATTCAAATCCAAATCTGAATTGAACAGAGCTCATTTCAAACACCACTAATGGATAGTTTCAGCCTCTCTATAGCTTAGCTGTTCCCTTCCTCTTTGTCCAAGCAGTTGCACAGAACCTGGTTTGCTCCTGTTCATGTCCATCTGTATTTAGTCATTCCTCTATTAACTCATTCTTGAGATAACTTTTGGCAACAGGAGCTTGGCAAAAGATGCTACTACGCAGCCTGCAGCATCCCATTCTTTGAAAACCCTAGTGAATCACTTCTGAATCACCTTTAATATGGAGCTCTGCTAGGGGAACGTACACTAACTGCCAGGGTGGAAGGGTACCATACAGAGGCACCTACCAATGCCATTCTCCCTACTTCTACCCCCAACATGCCCACGTGCCTGCATGGGAAGGGGTACTGCGTTACCAGTAATTGTCGAGCCAAAGCTCTGGATCTATGGAAAAGCTCTAATCCAGATCAGGGCGAATTTGAGCATGTTATTTTTGCTGGATAAAGAGAATGGAAACAGGAACAAGTATGCTCTCCTGGTCCCAGATAAGGGGCAGAGGGAGCCAGAAGAGAGCACTAGTTACCTCAATCAGGGAAAAAAGTGGGAGATTTTCACAGGATAAGAAACTGCTCTTTTCAACCCCTCTTTACATTGACCTAGGTTTATTCCATAAATGCTAATTGTATAGTTTCTTCCACCTTCTTCTGAAGTATCCAGCCACTTCTGTTGATGGGACGCTGGGTTTGGAAACACGATTCAGGATAACAATAACTGGCATGATTCAGGATAACAGTTCCTGTATTCAGAATGTTTGCTATGTATATTCAAACATATTTATGAAAGATAACTTTGTTGTAAGCAATCCTTTTTGTTATGCCAAAGGTGTTTAAAAAGATATAGGATCATAAAAGAACCACCTTAATCAGCTTTAAAGATTTATTTATTATATTTCAGGATGACCAGATTCATTATTTTAAGGTGGTTTCCCATAGTGAAAGTTTGCATACTGAATATCAGCTCAAGCTGAATTTTTGTATCCAAAATACGTGTAAATCCCTGAAAATGAAAAGCTTACTCTGGACATAGTGATAAAATCAAAACTTAAATGATCTGAACATGCTTCTGTGTAATAATACTCGACATTTCTGTAGAGCTTTTATCTTCAAATACATTACACACAACATGCAGCTAATCCTCACAGCAGATTTAGAAGTAGGTACATGAGATTTTTTTTTTATGTAACAGAAACCGAGGCAGAAAGTTTGAATAAACTGCTTAATATGACCTTACCCTAGATTCAAACAACATTATATTACATTTACCTTACTATACAAACTCTTTTTTGCAGTCATCGGAAAAGCCTGGATCCTTAAGATGCATTATAAAAATTCTGGCAAATGTGTATGAAATAGGAAAGCTGAAAAGGAGACTGGGTTCTTAAGGCCACAGCTGCTGCTGTGTTTACAGATAGGACAGTTGGAAAGCATAAGTGTATGAGATTTAAAATACCATTCAGGAGTTTAGTGGTGCTGTTATTATGCATTTAATTAGTCTTCAGCTGCTACTAGGAGAGCTGCATTTCATGCACTCACAACTTCACTCAGTGGAACGTTTGCTGATCATATATGATGTTCTTAGAGTTTTTTGAACCATTGATTTAACCAGTTCCTGGAGAAAACACTCAATTTCCATGTGTATTCTGAGACTTCTAAGGAAGAAAAACCAAGAGTACATGTTTAAATAATAGTTGGGTTACAAAAGAGTACCTGTGTCCTTTTTGTTACATCAGAGCTGTTTGGAAAGATATAGAATCATAAAAAAAATACCTTGATGAACTTTTTAAAAACTCAGTATCTAGGAGTCAGGATGACATAGAGAGAAGTTTGCATGAGTACACATCAGAGTAGGTAATGAGAGAATTCAGGTGGTAGTTCTCTGAGGCATAGCCTAAACCAGCTCTGACCATTGGGAAGGATAACAGGCTGTACTGCATATGTCCACATGACACTGAATTGTCTCCTGTGGTTGGATAGTGTTGGGTGCTCATCGGGGGAGTAGGTTGGCTTGGGACCTGTGTAGGGCTTTTTATGAAGAGATTTAGGTAGGACTTGCCTGGTAATATTAGAGCCACTACTCCAGAGCTAACATGGGATTAACAAGAAGGTAATACAGCTGGAAGAGATGGTAGAGGATGGTTGTATCTGTATCAATCTCTATTCAAATATATTTTTGTCCATAGTTGCCCAAAAAAGAATATAGAGAGTCATCTACTGTAGTGAAATTACAAAGTCTGGCTCACTGAGACTGAAGGAACCAATAAGCAAGTACCAAGATACTGTAGTCCCATTCTGTTTTACTTCCCATTCCACAGAAAGCACTGGTTACTAGGGGTGTGAGATTCAGAGGAGACATGGCCTGATTCAGCAGCCAAATCTCCAAATTCGAATTGAATCAGGAAACCCATTAATCTCTCTGAATTGAAACAGAAGCCTCCAAATTGATTCGGAGAGATTCAGTGATTTGGCTATAGACAGCTTTGTATGTTTTTTCTGTATACCTCAAAATACCAAGCACGGCTTGTGAATGCTGAGATAGAGGAGCAATTGGAGTGTCCCACAGGAGCACGGGGGGTCTCCCGCGCGCTCAACAGCAGACCTGGAAGTGGACCAGAATTATTTCCTGTCCACTTTTGGGTCCACCACCATGTGCACGGGGCAGCCCCCCACCTCCTGGCTCAGCAGCTGGTGCCTCCTGGTCCTGGCCAACCGCTGAGCTGGAGGGGGGTCCCCTGCACGTTCTTCGGTGGACCAGAAATACTTCCAGTCCACTTCTGTGTCTGCCACTGCCCCCTGCACTCCTGTGGGACACTCCATCTGCCCCACCATCTCAGCATTCACGTGCCGCACCTAGTACCTCCAGGTACGTAGAAAAAACATATAAAGCTGTGTCTATGGCCGAATTGCTGATTCTGTGAATCAGAATTGAATCTGCAGATTCAGATTTGACTGAATTGAATCACGACAGTGATCCAAATCAGCGAATCGAATCACTGTCCCCCAAATCAGGCTGAATCTGAATCGAATACTGCCTGCTTTGCACACCCCTACTGTTTACATACAACAACAATACAAGTGTCTTAGCGCTGTGTCTGCTGTAGGTGGGATTGGCTGTTGGTAATATTAGGACGCAACATTAACCTAACCCACCCTTGTCCATAACTTGCCCATAGTAACAGTAAAAGCATGAAGTGTGCATGATACAGTTCAGAATGGGCACATTAAAAGAAAAATCTGGCAGTCAAACTCTCTATAAGTGAGTATTGTTAGACTCCATGCCTTCTACTGTGAATTGTGAAGGTCTGGACTCTTACAATCCCAAAAACACTGTGTTATTTCCTAACCCCTTGCTACATAGAAGGTACCCGAATACAGTGCAATTATATTTTAGATCTGAAACCTGATTGCATGATATATGTGTCAAAGCAATACACAGGCAATATTTTACATAGAAGTGGCAGTTCTTTGCAAGTAATCTGGCAGTGCTACGTATTTGGCTTAGTGCTTGTCCTCTGAGACAGCCCTGCTACATACAATGAACTATGTTCTGTTTGCTGAAGAGACTAGATATGAGTGCAACACAAAAACAGCCTGTGTAGCAGTAGAGTTTCTGGACATAGATTTAATTGTTTTATGGATTCCAGAGAAAAACAACTCAGGAAAAATATTGAATATTTTTAAAGAACATTTTAAAATAGTTTTGCCTTGTAGGGAAAATAAAATTAAATGGTTTGCAGCTATTTATTTTTACAGCATTAGAAGTCATCAGAAATGATGCATTTTTCTGAAAATAGATAAAGTAGACCTTAAGCTTGATTTCTTTCTGGCTTTTATGGAACATACATTAAATCAGTTTGCAGATTTCGACTTGGATATGTTTTAGGTAAGTGAACTAATTAGTGGGGGGATTTTATTAGTGTTAACTTCATCTTTCTGTGAATCAGGGAAGGAAGTTTTGTATCAGGGATACTATATTCTTTAAACCATTCTCTCTATTAGAAAACAGTTTTGCTCAGTGCCTGGGATGGGAAAGAAGTTCAGGTAGTAAATTATTTCTTATATGGTGTCTTCTTTCTTTCCTACAAGGTTTAATGTGTTTGGTTGTATTACAGAAGGGGAGAGGCTGTGTCCTTTATTACAGATGACACTCTGCACTGAGAAAACTGAGGCAGAGGTTGCTGTATTTGTTAGTGTTCTGTCTGAAATGGCTTAGCAGTATTGCCTGTAGCTTAAGCCCTTAGATAACTCATCTTGGATGTTGCGAATGAGAAAACAGAATTGCTGGAAGCATACTGATAAGGCTTACTTCACGTTGACAGCAATCTTTGGACTATCTAATCATACTAAATATTCTTTATGAGTATGTATTTGGATTGTCACACCACTATGCAGATCATAGCACTTGAACTCCCTTCATTTCCTGGTAGCAGGCTATTTCACTCTAGAGGCTGCCATGGTATTGCTATGGTAACAACATCACCCTTTCCAGTATGTACTCATTTTGAGACTCATCTTGACTAAAATACTCATTTCTCAGTCAGATCAATATAGTCTAGGGTTATCCTGTTTTAATAAAAAATCCTTCTTTTAATATCCCAAAAGTGTGAAATAAATTAGCAAATCACTAAAAGCAAATACTTTTTATAATTTAATGTATTCCAGCATTTGGAGCATATCATGGATGGTCACATTGTTAAGTTCTGTGTTGTGGGGAGAATTCATGTACTTTGGAAGCAAATAAAAAGAAATAGCAATACCAAAATAAAACTACATACAAATGTAGAACTACCTTGGTAGAGGTATGACTGCCCTTAAGTAACACAGTATGTATGAACTACTCTGTAACTGAGCTCCAGGGCTCAGAAATGATAATACATTAGGACCATCTACCCATGCAATTAATGCAAAGCAATAAACTCTGGAACATATTGCACCAGTGTTTATTGCTCCTGTGTGCACCATTTGAACATGTGCCCAGGGCCACAACATGTTGAGCTGGGTTGGAGCAGCCCTGGCTGGCAGGGGGCCCTGAGGGTCAGCCTGCCAGCCCAGGGCTGCTCCTCCCTCTCCACCCCTGATTCTCTCAGCTCAATGTGCTTTGGAAAGGCTGGCTGGAGCATGAGTGTGCTGTAGTGCAGGGCAAGTGCAGAGTAAGCTGGCAGGCAGCCCCCATACTAAAGTATCCTCGTGCCCAGCATCTACACGTGCACTGTGACAGAGTAAAAAAACTCTACAGCAGGATAGCACAAGTACTAGCCTGCTGCAGAGTTAATCAGTTTACTCCAGCCTAGTAGGGGCACATGTGTAGACATGTGATGTTTACTGCAAATCTAATTAATCTACTCTGCAGTAAATGTCTCAAGTAGACATACCCAGCATGTATCTGCTTCCTTCAGTGTGGTGTATTTGGATGCAAGACTGAGCACAAATGCATTGCATTATCTTGATATTTGTGGCATTGTATGCTGACAAATTTATGTCCTTGAAGTAAGAAGAGGTTGTTTCTATAAAAGTCTGAAAACGTGATGACTGTACATACTCTACTTGTAATTCATTTTCTATTCCCTTGAAAAAAATGCACTGACTTTAATGGAGCCCCCATTTTCTTAAGATGTGCACTTTTAGTTTGGGAAGTTTACATATATCATGTCCCTTCTTCCAGGGAGTGCATATAATCCATTTTTAGTGTTGCTTCTTCCACCTAGGAAAGCCCTGCCACTTTCTCTATTATGTTTAAAAGCATATTCTGTGCTAGGACCTTCTGCCAAAAAGAGCTGCTGCCTGCTAAATCTGAGTGGTCATTTGTTAAGGCTAAATGGGTTTTCATAAAGAAAAATATTCATTCCTCACACTTGCCTTTTCACCCTTGTATACTGGAATGCCTCTCCTTCTGTACTTTCTCTTTTTGGTCCCATCTACATGTTACACTTAAGGTGCGATTAATCAGTTAATCATGCCTTAAGTGGTCACCTGGCCATATATTCAATCAAGTAATGGCATGATAAATGACTCCCAGCCACAGGGGGGCCCCCACACACTCCCCAGGCTGGGAGACTGTATCTCATGTGATCTCCCAGCCACAGGGGATGAGAGGGAAGCGGGGTTGGAAAAATTATGCCTTTGAAAGGCTGTTGAGGTTGTAATGTGTTGGGATGGTATTTTGCTCTATTTCTTTTTGTGGACTAGTAAAGGCTATGTTGTCAGGATTTGTGTTTTTATTGTGTAAAGCACAAGTAACTCGGAGTGATGTTTTTCATGTGACTATTGCGAGATTGAGACGGTAGTTCCAAAGCTCAACAGGTGTTTGACTGCAGACAAGTCATGCTACCTAAGCAGTTTTGTCTTACTGAGGAATGTTCTTATTACCTTGTTGTCTCCTGCCCCAAATAACCTGGGGTCCATATGGTTCTAATGTCTTACACATTGGAAGAACTGTGATGCTAAATGATTGGAAATTCACATTCAGCATTGTATAACTATTTTAAAGATCTTGGCAACCATCAGTCCTCTGGATTATGGTGTACGTTCAAAAGGTCTGTGTATGTGACCATTTCCCCAGGGCCTTCAGTGCATATGCCTAGGCAAGAATATGGGGGAGTGGAGGCTGTCTTACACCTACCATCCCCCCTTTAGCTCATTGAAACAAGAGTCCACAGGCCGGACCAAGTCCATATGTTCAGTGCTTCAATGGTTGTAGTTTCTGCCAGAGAGCAACATATTTGAGCTGCTGCTGACTGCCTAACACCTCAGTGAGGGCACATTTCTGTCAGAGTGATGTCCCTTAGCCTTTCTCCAATTAATGAGTACCCACAAGGCAGTGGGGGTTAGGATTTTGAGGTGCCCTATACTTGTGTTACTCTTGAGGTTTCAACATGGTATTATTTTATAAGAGCTAACCTGCCATGAGTAACCCCACCACATTACTACCAAGTCCTCCAGTCAGATGCAGTTAATGGCCATGACTTTTTCAACAGGAACCAGATTCAGCACTAGATGCCACATAGTGCACTATATGCCTTATATACCTACTAGATTCAGTACTATATATTCAAGCTACATGTTTTTGTTTTAAAAATTATTTTGAAGTTAGCTGTAACATTGCTGCTATTCAGTCATGCAGTAATTAGGGGACCCAGGTATATTGAGATGATGTTAATATTTGGGTTCTTTGAAGTCTAATTAACTACATATCATGTTAGCAGCATTACTTCAGGTATCATGCAGTACTATTATGGCCACCTTTCAGCTCTGCCAACTAGGAACATGTGGAGGAATGACTATAATGCAACAGATGATTGGTTTTATCCAAGATAGTATTCTGCCTGTGGCAGTAATCTATATCTTTGAGATAAGTAAAAGCTCTATTATACAGTGTATAGCCACTTGCACAATGCTGTATGTGGGACTTCAAAAGAATTCTTTCTTAAATCCACCTGGCTTTTGGTATAAGCCCTACGATGAGGATCCTGGGCATTTTTTTAAGTGGTGCAAAACAGCTTGCTGGAAAACTTCTTGGAGGGCTCATATTCTATTTAACAACCAGAGCAAAGTCCAATTAGCTTATCATTCATCTTTAATCTCTATGTTCTTTTTTTGATGTCCCTGAATTCTAGAGGATTCTCTTTTGTTCTGGGAAAATTTATCAGCTCTTTACTACTCTTTGTCATATAATTTCCTGGGTTTTTATCTCTCCCTCCCTCTCAGATTAGCCTTTATCAGGGGCCTTTATACACATGGTTCAGGAGTTGGGGGGGTATGAAGTGCTTTAATTAGAGTGGCTCTGAGAGCCACTCTAATTAAAGTGCCTGGAGCATCTTATGTATAAACAGCCCTGCACTGAAAAATGACAGTAGGATCCATGTTTCAGCATTGGGAATGCTAATACATGGGACACGAGTCCACTGGAGTCCAGTAATTACCACACTCAAGCAAAATCAATTAATCAAATCTGCTCTGATGCACTGTAATTATAGTGCATCAGAGAAGCCTCACTGTGAGTGTATAGGCGCCCAAGTGTAAGAAGCATGGCCATGAGTATAAATATGTGGTTGCCTGAAATTTATTTAGAAGCATATAAATAAGTGATGTCCCATTTAAAAAGGATGAGCACCCACCAGCTTCCTAGGGAGGTAGTGCTGGCTCCTACCCTGGGGATCTTTAAGAGGAGGCTTGATGACTACCTGGCTGGACTCATTTGAGTCCAGTCTTTTCTCCCGCCCAGGTGGGGGGTCAGACTTGAAGATCTACAAGGTCCCTTCCGACCCGACTTCTATGATTCTATGATATGATTCTATGAAAATAGTTTATGAAAAACTTGACCAAAGTTTATGGACTTTTTCTGTTCATGACATGGACATGGATAAATCAAAACAGGATTGGATTAATTGATCTGGGGAACTTCAGTAGCCACTGAAACTAATAAGAGTTTTAACACGCACTGACTTCAATGTAAGGCCACCTATTTATGTTATTCCTTGCACCCCATTCCAAACAAGCCGTCTTCAAACTCGCCATCCTTTGAACAATCTGATTTAGAATGAATCCTAGAGTGCAGAAAAACTAAATACTGTTTTACTTAATTGTTGGAAAAGGGGCCTTTGAATTTCTTCTTGTACTGAGAAGTTCCCAACAGATGGTATTGGTTATTAAAGTCCAAGTGGAGAGCAAGAGAGAGGTTTGCATGAATGGTAACAGCCTTTGGTTTCTAACTACTCTAGGTTTGTGCACTTAGCCTATAGAAGAACCACAGAAGCCTTTGCTAACTGATTTAGTAGTTAGTGGTTGCATCTACACGTACATATTAATGCGACTCAGTAAAATCCAGTGCTTATTGCTCCTGGGCACTGCATTTACACGTGCATCTGGGACCACGGCACATTGAGCCAGGTCAGAGCAGCCCTGGATGGCAGGCAGCCTGGGGGTGGGGAAGGAGGGTCAGTTTGCTAGTCCAGGGGTTGACTGGGGTAGGAGGGTGCTCCAGTGCAGGTCTAGCTGGCAGGCAGCCCCTGCACTGAAGCAGCCTCATATCCCACCTAGCCAGGTCAACGTATACATGTGTGTTGCTGCAGAGTAAAATACTCCACAGCAGGGTAGTTGTATTTAAACTTGTATTTACAAGCACTACCCTTCTGCAGAATTTATTAGTTTACTCCAGCCTAATAGCCCTGCACATGTAGATACTGAGACATTTACTGCTGAGTTAATTAGCCTACTCCACAGTAGACATCTCGTGTAGGTGGGCCCACTGACAACAAATTCAACAATGGATCTTTAAGCTGAAGAAACAGAGGCAACAAAATATATTGCTTTCTAGTCCTTTTATACATCACATCTGCATGAAACAGTTTGTGTGAGCTTTATATCCTGTTAGTTTTATAATTAAATGAAACTCGCAAACAGCGATAGCTTCAACAAAATGCAGTAATCACTAGACTTTATCATACTTATGCACCGATATGTCACTACATATCATATTCTACCTACAGGTTCAAACAAAACTATCCAAATTAAAAATAACAAAATGGTACCTGTTAATGGTTTTTTCTTTTATTATGAGCATTAAATTGAAGGCAAACACTCAGTGAATGAAGCCCCATCATCTTTTTATAATGGAACCCATAAGCAAAGTATGTGAGAGACCCTTTACTGCATACAGCCTGATTTTTCTTAAAGCTGGTTCAGGTGCAATGGGGGGTCCAAACTAATTGGATAGATAACACTGGATAAATAATAATTAAGAAGAACATAAAAGGAATGAAGAATTCTCCTGATTGATAGCTCTGGGACCATTCTGGCTCCATGGGCACATAATTAAACAGCCTATAAGACACCTGTTCTGTGTAGTCAATACCTGGAGTGAAGTAAAGAATTCTAAGCTTGAGACAGAATACCTCATGTAGCAAGGGTTTTAGAAATAAGGAAGAAGAATACCCTGATGTATGTTTTAGCTGCTTATTAGGAAAAAATACAGCAGGGCTTCTCCTATTGAAATGACATGACAAGAAAGTTAGTGAGTGTATTAAATATGCTTAACTGCTAATAGTGCAGTAAGTAGTCATTTTAGTCCAATGCTAACTATTATTAGCTATAACCAAGCTTTTCACAGATGCTAATAGATTCAGTCATAAAGTAAATTCTAGATCTCCTTTTTGGAAAAGTGCAAAGGGAAAATAAACCTGTCCACATTCAGAGAACTTGATCTTGCAAACACTTACACAAGTATTGCTTAATTATGGAAGAGTGTTATTGAAGAGACAGGAGGGGTTGATTTGTGAGGAAAGATTGGGGTTTCAGTCCTGCTCTTATTGAAGTTAATGGCAGAATTCAAATTAATTATGTGGGATTAGAAGAAGGCACTCTGTTGCCTTGCTCATCACTGCATATATGAGTGCTTTTACTGAATAATGATCCCTACCTTGAAAGCTCTTCAGGACAAGGACCATTCTTTTATTTTGTTTTCATACAACACCTAGCATGATGGAACTCTTATCCATGATTGTATCCTACAATATAAATAATAATAGTAACAGTATGTGGACAGTGTGAATAGGGACTCTGAAGGACCCTATCTTGGAGGAAGCTAAGTATTGTCATTTCCCTTTGTAAACAAGGTTTCAGCATCTTTAAGGAAATGCTCAACTTTCAGGTGTGTTGATCTAGCACAAGAGTTTTGGTTACTCAAAGGTGCTCTCTATTCCATAGCCAGACTACAGGGTTCTTAACCTTCCTGTTTTTTTTAAGTGCCTTCTATCCCAGTATGGCTACGGTCCAGCCAAGAAGTGGGTTGTACAAGCACAGATGTGATGGTAGCTATTGAGAATTATGGTGTAGGCTCCCAGCACTGAGACACCTATTGAGACCATCCTGGAATAGTTTTGAACAAACTTCAAAAATCACGCAACACAAGGCAGGGGGACAGGTGGCCAATGTCTGCAGGGGATTGGGATAGCATTATACAGATATTCAATACCTCACTCTGCTTTTAAGAATAAATTGAAAATGGTGAACTGGTTAGAAAAAAAAGATTACAGCTGACATCTATTGGATTCTTGGCAAAGAACAGTCGTTCCATTTTAACAGGGTTTGCTTTTAAATAAGTTAATTTAAGATGGTTTTATCATAGCTGTAGCCTTAGGATAATTACTACACTGCAGTTTTATTGTTTAATAAAAATATTAATTTGTTAATCAAAATACCTAATTTTCTTACTTATCACTCCTGTCCATACACAGGTTGAATGAATAAGTATGTGATTAAGTTATCCTTTTAATGGGTTTCTTCTTTATCTGGCACCCATTCACATGGACTTCCCTGTCATGTAGTTCTCCCCAAACAGAGACATATACCCATCATTAAGTTGTTGCAGAGGTAAGACAAGGGTAGCCAGGGGCATTAGAATTCACTTGGGTTTTAGAACCACACAGGGAGTTTAACAAAGGAATGGCTTTACTTCATCCATTTATGTAAGTATAGATGGTGAGTGCTTACAGTACTTAAGAACAGACAGTGAGGTGGAGCTGGACGAAATGCAGATGGAGAGCCAACCACTTACTACTGTGTTTAATCTTTAGGTATGAGAGTAATCCTAATGACCATATCTGTAATTTATGCTTGACAAGACAAAGGTCTTTTGTCTCCTTTCTTCAGAAGTGTAACTAGCAATATTGGGCGCCCAGGACAGAGATGCTGTTAAGTGGGGGCAGAGGGGTAGTGTAGACTGCTGCAGGATGGTGCTGGGGTCCTTCTAAATCAGTGCCTGGGACTGGTGCCCTGCTTGCTCTGCCCTAGTTGCCCTATTGCCTTTTTCTGCCCTGAGAATCTCACACACTCTGGCCTTGTCTATGCTGTGTAGGCTTTTCAGCAAGTTCTGTTGATAAGATGTAAAGCTGCTCCATGACAGCTGGACCTCCTCCTTTAGTCAACTGAGAAACACTCAAAGAAGGCTTCTGCCACCCTCACGGCCATCACTTCACTTGTTGACTTCTGTGGTCCCTTCAGCACTAATGACTTCCAGCCTTTCCCATCACACTGTGTTAACACTGCTAATGCAGTATAGTCATGGGAAGTCATCAGAAGCTGAGTGGATGTAGACATGAACTGAAGCCTTACCTGTAGTGGCTGTTCTTCATTGGCAGATGGCTGCCATTATAGACAAGTCCTAAGGGTCTTTCCTACTTTTTGAGACTGGCACAGCTCATATTGATATCAGTGTTATAAAATCAAGCATTGACAGGACTCCTACATGGACTGCCTTGTTCCTGAGACCATTTGATTTCTGGACCAAACTCCTGGTTTGTTCTGTAGGCTAGGGTGTGCAGGGCTACCCATATCCCATTCCTGATAGAATAATCCTAAAGTAGATTAAGACGATCTTCTCTTGTAAACCTTGTTTACATGATAGCTTTTACATCAGTATTATCTGTGTCAGTAGCATTATTCGCATGGGAAAGGGTTGGCAGGTTGGGTTCAAGAAGTATTGTTTTACTGATTTTATTTTTTCAACTGATGAGTTTTCAGTGCTGAAGTGCCACTGCTGAAGCTTTAGAGTTTATGTTTCTATTCCCCTCTGGATTAATTTCTCAATGCTCTGATTTAAAAATGAAGTATGTACTAAAGTCGCAGGTGTGGAAGATGTGTCCAACTTGAAAAACATGCATTATGAATTTATTGAAAGTTAGGCAAAAAAGCTATTTAAACCGTTCTAGGTACAATTATACAAAAAGATAAAGTATAAATAATTCATCCAGCTTTGCCAGAGGGAAGAGTTTTCTTAAATGAGTCTAATTACTCTTATTCCCACGTGACTTTGGACTTGAAATTAACCTTGCAAAATGTAATCTTTTGTAGAGCATTAGCTGTAGGCACCCAGAAAGAAATACAGAGTGTAACTTGCTGAGCTCACTGGGTTAAAGCTTCTCTTTAATTTGAAGAATCAAGGAGGAAACTTCTGATGACCAAATTGACATTTTGACTACATCTCAGGTATTGTATTAAGAGCAGCCTAGTTTGTCCTGTGGACATCTCTCTTTTTCACACTGATGTTAGAATACTTACAATTAAGGTATGCAGAGGGTTGCAAAACAAAGGAGAATCATGCCTAACAGGAACTGATCTTTGTGACTGAATAGGTCTTTTCCATTTCTAATTTATATGGTCCTATGCTCCTTCTGTTATTTGATGTGTACAAGCCAGAGAATAACGCATCCTAGAGTGATTTCATACAAATCATAATTAATTACACATGCAAATGCATCAAGATATTGCTCTGCAACCTGGTGATTAAATACTGTATGTTAAGAAGTGCAATCATGCATTTACACAGATAAGTGCACCCAGCTGATTCTGCTGTGCTAGTATGGATATAATAGTTTCTATGCCATTGAATGTTTTAGTGTGTATACAGGCAGACACATGCCATACAGCCACAGCTTTTTAAAAGAAAATTTCTCAAGGATATTACCCTGACACAGCCTTCCTTCCTCTAAACAAATTAGCAAGAACAACGTCTATTAAACAGGCGTATTTCTGAATGAAGTTTGGATATAGGTTGTGTATAAGGCTCAGTCTTGTAGTCAGCAGTACTGTCTGTCTCAGGCTTTGGCCCTTAATCTCCACATCTGAGAAGCTTTCACCTACTTCTAGCCATAAAGTGTGTTTAGTGAAGTATATCAGTTTTCTGTGACTGACCTCCCTCAAAACATGTGGCAGTGAGTACATGCTTGTAAGACTGAGTGGTCTGAAATGTGGGAGATTATGTTGAAAATACTGTTTTGATTTGTTGTGGGATTTTCAGCTTCTGATCTCAATTCTTTCTGATTTTACCCATGACATTTATATGAAGACAAAGAGATACCCTGGTGTAAAATAGCTGGGAATGAAACTCATTGCTAGTTATTGGAAATTTAATTAAATAAGAGTATTTAGATGGCTGAACAGGCATCTAGTATAATCATAAAATTAACTGAGAGAATTATGATGTGCTTAAGTTATATGAGCATATGTTGAAGGACACTGGACTGACAGTTAGGAGAGCAAGTCTCGCTTCCTGCCTCTGTAGTGAGCTTGCTTTGACAGGTCACTTTGTCTCTTTGGTCCTGAGTTACCACACCTGTAAAATGGAAGTGGTGATAAAATATGCTTTTCTAAAATGCTTAATCATCTATGCAGGGAAAGTGCTATCTAAAAATGACTGTTGTTATTTAAGCATTGAGTCTCCCAACTGAGAATAATGTTGATGAGGGTCCAGTGATCTGCTCCATAGCCTCTGGTTTTCAGATCCATGTTCACATCCTTATTCCATCACAGATTTCCTGTGTAACATTGGGTAAATCAGTCCCAAACCCTGCAAGGTACAACTGAGCCTGCCACCCATTAAAACCAACGGGAGTTAGACACCTACATACTTCTAAGGACCTGAGTATTAGCCTCTCTGTTTATTATTTTTCCATTTGTAAACTGGGGTTGCAACTTACATAGCTCATAGTCAAAAGTATAATAAGTATATTAAAAATATTGAGGTGCTTTTCTATGACAGAAATAAGGATTACATAAATATCTGTGCTTGATAGTAACTGAGGGGAAAAAGATGAATTCATCTAAGGTTTAACTTCCAGCTAAGTATGACTTTGCACCAGTGTTCAAAGCCTGATGTGACTTCCAAAGAACCAGCGTCTTTCAGATCATGGAATTAAAGAAAGAAATTGGACTAACTGCGTTTCACTAAGTTATTGTAGAGTGTTAGATCAATAACTTGCATTAGCAGATGTTAGGTACAAGGGAGCTTGAAGGAGCATCACACTTATGCTGCTATGGTTCAGAAGAGATGAATTGTACAGACAATGTAATTGAAACTGTCTTGCCTTTTAAAAATACTTGCTTTTACAAAAGTAATGGAAGAAACTGTGATGATAGAAAAGGATTTTCACTGTAGCCATTAGGAGTAGTTAGAATATAAATACTGGGTCATCTCCCTGCCTGAGGAAAGACACTGCAATCAAGAGAGGTGGCCAGATCCATTAACCTATTGATAATCCATTCCATAGACTCTCGGACAACAGGTTTGAAAGATACAGGTTCAGAAAAGTGGATGCTTTGTCCAATTGTATTCTTATGCTAGCTTTTGTTTGCTCTTTCTTGAATAGTTCTATTAACACAGAGGTTCCCAACATTTCTGAACCTGAGGCACCCACCCCACCATAGTTTTTATTTTAATTAAGTGAATGAATTTTTAACAACCTATATATTACAGTGCTTTCTTCCTTGTAGAGAGGCCAGGCAGTGGGGCTGGCGGATCATCCTGGCATGTATATATGCATGTATTAGACCTAAATGTCATTGTGCTGCTGCACATACTGATTCTGTCCCTGGCCCTGTCTATTGCTCCTGCAATGTACAGGGACCAAAAATAGACTGCAGGGAATTGGAGGAGATTTCCCTGCAAAATGGGAATAGCAGAGGACTGAGATAATCAGCCTATCAGAGAAAAGTGTTTGAAAATGGTAAAGCTAAATCTTACAGGAGTCACAGCACAGAACCTTTCCCATTGTCATTTTTTATTGAAAATAGTGTGCACTAGAAATGTCAGAGTGAAAACACTACAAAACCCCACCAGGACAGCCCTGAGGAATTACCCTATGCTCAGCAGCGTTTATAAAGATGCAGAACAGTCAGGGCTGGATTAACAAATAGGCGAACTAGGCACATGCCTACGGTCCTGAGCTTCAGGGAGATCTGGTCCTTCCCTCCCCTGCAGCAGCGCAAATACCCGCATCTGCCTCCCTTCCCTACTTTTCCTCTCCCCTCTGCTGGCCCTCCCACCACAGCAGCTGCTTCCTAGTGTCAGCTTCAAGCCCTGCTCCCTGGGGGTGGCAGTGCCAGGTGCGCAGGAGCATCTTGACCACCCCGGGGCCCACGAGTTTGTTTCCCTAGGGGCTACTAAGGGGTTAATCTGGCCCTGAGAAAAGTTTATTGTTTCAAATGATTCATGCATCTTGCTAGCCCAGGTGTATAGCATAAGCAAGGGGGTTTCAGTATTGTTCTGTGGCTGGAGTAGAGGAACCCACTTTTAGGAAAGCTCTTGCAGATATCCATGTTCATAAGAAGTAAGAATGCAGATGCTTGCTTGTGACAAGGTTGAATCCTGTCTGAATTTAGGTTATTTTCTGCAATTTGCATCAGTTTTAGGGTAAATCTCCTATATTCAGTCTGTGTCCTCCTTTCTACTTAGATAAATGGGTTTGTTCTGTTTTCCTCTTTGTGCCAGCTTTGCCTTATCTTTTCTATGACTAAATCCCCATTGAAGCCAGTGAGGATCTTGCCAGAGTCATGGGGTTGTATGCTATAGCTTGTTCCTTGTATGCTATAGCTTTTATTTGTGAGTTTATTCAGTTACAAGTTTTCTACCTAATCACTTCCTTGTGTCAGTCCCTAGTGGTTTCTGGTCGGTGAACTAGCTAATTTTTATGCATACCCTTCAGTTCAGAGAAAGTTTAATCTGTTTGAAGTAAACTGTGGTGTTTCTATTATCCTACAAGGAAACATATCCTGGAACCCTTCTTGCTCAGCAGGAGTCCTGTTTATTTTCCACATTCTCATTATACATGTTTTGGCACGAGTGGAAAATAGGAATGCCAGTTTATATTTTAGCTGATCAAGTGAAGGTGTCTCATTTAATGCAAATGTTGGATCAGGTAGCAGATCGTCTTCATAACCGACACTAAAAAAAAATAGTGAATACTTACTCCCAGAAGGAGAGGCTTGTGTAAGATGCAATAGCCCAAAGGCAGTGGAACAAATCTTCTCACATTGTCCTAATTTTAATATCATCTTCACAACAGTTGTCAACACAGAACCTGGGGCCTGTACTTTGAGGAGATTCTGTGCTCACTTAGGAATCCACCCTGCTCCCATTAAGTCAGTGACAAATTTCTGAGTGGCTAAAGTCAAATAAGGATTTGAGGCCTTTGCTAATCTCTGAGTCTACGTGTCCATTCTCAGCTCCATGTCATTTATCAGGCTGCTCCTTCTGCTCTTGCTGCATCCGGAGTGGCTATTATGCTTCCTCCCTCTTCTCAAAATCCCATTACTTTTACTTGGTGTTCCCTGGATAGTCCACTCTGGTTTTGTTTGCTCCATGTCACACATCATTCTCTTCCTGTTAGTAATCCTTCCATTTATTTTTGATTGAAGGTCCTGTAGACAGGGAGCATGTGTGTATATTCTGGTATAGTACATCCCCCATTAGCATAGTATAGTAAAGAAACAATAACATCAACACTGATAGTGGGGAAATTTCACATCTCTGAAGGGAACCCTGTGAAAGTAGCACATCCAGCAGCCTAGCTGACTTAGTCTTGGAAGAGAGATGTGGGAATTACCCCCATGCCTTCTGGGTCTCCATAGAGTGAGGGTCAGTTACCCCCAGGCGTGGAGGGTAAGGAACATCTGGTTCAGAATTCAAGGAGTGCATCCCCGCTGGCCGCCTAATACCCACTCTTCCCTTTCCATACTTCAAAGCTCCTTTTCTTGACTACCAAGCATTATGTAAATTATAGGTAACCTTGTGGGTAGGTTACTGATAAAAGAAGTAGAAACAGATCTACTGCTCAACCTTTTATTTGCTTGTACCTCAAAACATGAAAACAAACATTTATCCCAAAATCTGTCTAGCTACCCCGTGACAGCATAACATAGAGTCTCACCTATATTGGCCAGGGAGACTTGAGAAGTGGGAGGAGGGTGGTACTCAGATTTGCAGCAGGTCTTCTTGAATTTGCTGAGTTCTCCAAATTTCCCTCCAGCCTGTGCCCAAAATTTATAGATGCCTGGTTTTAATATGCTAATAAATAATAGCTGATTGGTTTTATCTCAATGTCTTTGTTTCACTGGCACTTTTGGAACTGGACTGAACCAGATCTCTTGTGGACTTGGAAGGTGTCAATTAGTTGGGAAAGAGGGTGGGTTTCTTATCCCCTTTCCTTTGCCATTGCGGGATGCTGTTCCTGTTTCTTCTTTACCTTAATTTATGTTCTTCTCTGAAAAGGCTGTTTTTGTTTTTACAAATTATCTAAGCAGTTTAACAAAAATATATTTATTATAGCAAAATAACATCCAATACATTCGGTTACATCAATCCTTATGACTACTATTTTCAGATAAAACTATGATATAGTCATAGTGTATATGGATTATTTAATGTGTGGTCTTTTCTTATCTTTTTTCAGGCCTTGTACTTTTTAAATTGTGTTTGATGGCTTCCTTTACTTTGCTGACTAAGCTAATTGTCACATCTGCAAAGTTTCACATTGTGATTACTCAGAAACAGGCTTTGGGCCCTCTGCTTAGCCACATTTCTGCAGTTTGGCCAAGGCCTCTTGAAAATGTTGAAGGCTGGCAACACAAGGGTGTAACTGATAGATGTTGCATAGGGGTTAAGTCAGGCGTGGGCAAAGTCTAGCCCATGGGGCAGATCGGACCCCCAGCAGACTCCATTTCCCAGCAGCCCCTGCTTGCATTGCTACAATTGATTTCCATGGAGATGCCAGGAGCGGCAGTGATGTGACAGCACAGGGCCAGAGTTTCCATGGAGACTGGCACTGGCAGGACTGACAGGGTCTGAGACATCTATTTTTTTGGTGAACAAAAGAATAATCCTTGTTATATTTGAATGAACATTATGCCAGTGCATGCCAGGGGAAAGAGCCACTGCTACAGTAGTGTTGCACTTCCCTCTCCATCATTGACATGCATAGATCCCAAAAAGGGCTCCGGTGGGACCATAAGGTGGACATGCTGATTGAGCCCACCCCTCCACCAGCGTGGCCTCTACTACATATTAAAATTTGTTTCCCCTGACAAGGCTCACCAAGGGATGGCGGTAGTGTAAACATCATTTGCTTTTTCTCAGGGTGTATCGTATCTTGCCTGGGCATAACAACTCCAGCTCTTTCAGGGAGCTGCGAATTGTAACTCTGTGCACAACTGATAGTAAACCAGATGTTGGCTCTTCCGGTGCTTAAAAGCTTGTTGGCCTAGATTCTCTCCTGCACTGAAATGCATTTGGGGTAGGCGGAGCAAGAGGCCATCAAGATGTCATCGTCTATGAGCCATAAGGGACCATATGCCGGCTGTGAATTATGTAACAGCTATGCTGCACTCCCACACATCACTCCCTGCCTCCCATACACGCTCACATGATGATGGGGAGGGGTAGCTGGCATAGGAGCTGGCTCTACCAGCTTTATAGCAGCTGAGTCTCCCCCATCCCTCCTTTCCCAGCTGAGGAATTTTCATGTGGCCAACTTTTGCTTTGAGATGTTTGGTTGGCACAAAGGGGCTGGATCTGGGGTAGACTCTCTCCCTGAATTACTCTGTATTTCTCTGCTTCTTAACACTGTGCAAAAAGGCAGCACAAAGGAAACATAGAAAAATAAAAATGCAAAGTCTCTTGTGGGAGATGCTTGCCCTTGCTCATCACACTAGTTTAAATATGGTTCCCACACATCATATGTCAAGCCATACTTGATTGTGTTCAAATAGATGGCAAAAATCATGAGATGAGAAATCTGTTCTTTTGTGTGACATGAGCTTTTGATATGTCAGGTTCTGTAGCCGTCAAAGCAAAGGTTCTCTTTCTACATAGTATTACAAACTTACTGCAGGCAAATCTGGTCTTCAGCAAGAATCCTTTTGATCATTTTGGTTTAATAAAGGTGTTATATTGATTGTTTTATTTATTTATTTTTGCCTAAATCTGATTCAATTCTGGCGGTTTGTTAGTGCAATTAAATGTCCAGTGCTCCATAGGCAATGAAGTCTTTTCTGTCTCAGTGGAGATGTAGATCACATCTGGAAACACAGTCTGTTCCGAGTGTTTTATGCATTTCAGCTGGGGGAATGGAATATTTAATTTCATTATTCAGCATGGGGTTATTCATTTTATACAGTGAAGGGAAATTCATCAATAATGTCTTCAGCTTCCAGAAAAATGATACTTAGTGTGACTGTTTCACACACTCTATTTATATTTTATATCTTTCTCATCAGTCAGCAATTATTCATCTCTCTACTAACAGGTGAAATCCCTGCATCAAGTTACTGTAATTCCTCCAGTTTCCTGATAGCAATTTAATCACTGAAAACAATTGCTTTTACTGAAAGAGATTTCTTAAGACAGATTTACCAAATACAAATAACCAAATAAAGGATATTTCTACTTGTTAGGTTTTTAAGAACATGCTTTATAATAGGTGGTAAATACACGTTGCTCATCTTGGGATTTACTATGCTAACATTAATCATGATGGATTCTTGGAGATGGATACAAATGTGACACTGTAAGTAATTTCTTAGGAATGCCATTGCAATGTAACATTAATTCATGCCCACTTATTATTAAATGTCACAGAATATTCTGCTGCTTTACTGCTGTTTTTTCTTTTTTAAAACTAAGCCAGTGTATGATATCAGTGTGATATATGTATGGTCTTGTGAAGCCATTATGATAATTATATCTGCAGTTTGCATATGGTTACCTTACATTTTAATTTTATGTTAGTGCTTCTGAAATCTAAAGCTTTGTGAAAGCTCAAATGTAGATCTGTAATTTCTGTGATGCTTACCCTGCTCCCACTAAAATCAATTAAAGATTTTCCATGTACTTCAGTAGGAAGAGGCTCAGGCTCAGTATGACAACACAGGAATTTTCTGGCTATCAGTAAAACAACATTGCCCATTATATATCATTCACTGGGATTGTTCAAATTCCATCCTCTGACAACTGATTCAGTTTTCATGTTTAGGGAAGCAGGACAGTGGGGGAAGAATGGCTTCATCGTTAAGGCACTGAACTGAGACTCAGTAGTCCACAGTTCACTTTCAGGGTTGGTCATGGGTTTCCTCTGACCTTGAGGAAGCCACTTCTCTTTTCTCACTCTCATTTATAATACAGAATGATAATACATGCCTCTCTTGCAGGAAGGGCGTGAAGATACATTCATTAATAGTAGAGTCACAGAGGCTACAGTGATAAGGGCAACGTAAGGGCATGGATAGTCTTACTCAAATATCCTGCTGCATGGGGTTACCTTTTCCTTGCACTGTAGAGCTCTTCAACTATTGCTTCCTTAAAATCCCCTTGTTCAAGGAGCGCGTCTTTCACCCTTTTCCTTAGCAGCAGTCATTCCCAAACTTTTTCTTTCTTGATCCATTTTCTTCTCCAAATGCATGTATATTGCCTCTTTTACAGGTTTATTTATATATGCATGCAATTTACATTATAGCTCACCATGGAAGATGAGAAATTATATAAGTTTATGTGACTGAAAAGCATTGTGTTATGTTATGTGCAGACAGTTAACAAGAATAATAGACTAGCTGATACATACACAAGAAACTCTGGTGTTTGATTTGGCTTATTTTTATTCAAATATAGATAGTTAAAGGTCTTATATCTATAGACTGAGTTCACAAAAACTCATAATTTCAGTAGGTGGCATTATCTTCATTCTGGTTTTCTATGGTGGACTGCAGTCTTGGACCTTCCATTTGTAGTAGTGCAAACAGTCTATTACCTGATTTCTTGTAGCAAAATAGGATGCTTAGGTACATTTTCAAAAGGCCCTTCCTCAGTCTTGTAAGTGTGTCTGCACATTCCCACATTTCTAACTGAACATGCATACACAGACTGACTTGTTCTTGCAAGATGTGTTCACCAGTACAAATAGGTTGTTAGGAGGGCACATGTTTTGCATTCACTACTGTGGAGCTGAAAATTGTTCCCACCATAGTCAGTGACTAGACTTTCCTGGTAAGAGGGATGGACTTATTTTGAAAAATTCTATTGGGAAAAGGTGGAAAGTTGGAGACAACATTTTAGACGGTGCTTTATGGTGTTTAGCCCTTAGTGGTAAATGGCCAGACTTTTGAAGGAGTGCACAATAGTATATGATCAAACTTTTGTGCAAAAGCAAACCCTATTTTTTTTCAGATTGGCACATACTATTAAAAGCAATTTGCATGCATCTGAGTTCATGAACATTTTACACAAGCAAAAAAGCACGAGAATTTTTAAAAGCCAATCCATAAGTCACATAATGATACAAAGGAGTGATTTGCATAATATGGCTACCATATACAAGTTTTCCGGAATCTGTTTGATTCTGATCTCCCAATGTGTACCAGTGTGAATCAAGAGTAGCTCCATCAACCTCAGTGGTGTAACTCCTTTAAATAAGACCAGAACCCAGTGATAAGTCTTTAGATTTATTAGTATGTCATTTCCTGGATCCCTTTCCCCAGTAAACACTTCTTTGAGCTTGCATTGATGGAGATTAACTATAGGCACTGCAGAGCTTCCATGACACAATATACATCAATGTAACTTAAAAGTTAAAAGTAATACCTGCTACACCTTTTTGTATTGCATTGGGCATCTCTTTGGTGTGAAGTACCCTTGTAGTTCACATTGCTTGGCCATCTCTTGGTAGGCAGTGATTCTTCTAAATGGCTTTTGCCTGAACTGCTGTTTCTGTGCCCTCTGTCAGCATAGAACTTCTACCAGTCCTTGGACTTCCATCTACTTGGCTTGAGATTAAAAGAACATTCACTACAAACATTTTAAAACTAACATCTCTTAATATTACTTCTCCATCCACTCAGTGATTTATATAGTACACGTGTAGACTTTCAGAAAGCAGTGAGGTTCAAGGAGGAATTTGAAGCATGAGCAAAACTGAGAACCTGGGAATACGAGAAACAGAGCAATGGGAGTGGTTAGGAAACAGTATTTAAATACTTAGAAATAATAATGTGGAAAGAAAAAGGAAATAAGAGGAGCAATTTTTAGGTTGGTAAAAAATTGTGAAAAGCACTATTAAGCGGCTTAGTATCATAGAACCATAGAGAAATAGGGCTGGAAGGGACCTAATGAGGTCATTTAGTCCAGCCTCCTGCTCAAGGCAGGATCATCCCTGACAAAACCATCCCAGCCAAGTATCTGTATAACTCACTCTTGAAAACTTCCAAGGATGGGGATTCCACAATTTCTCTAGGTTCCCTGTTTCAATACTTGGACACCCTCCCGGAAAGTTCCTCTTAATCTCCATCCAAAGTTTCCTCTGCTGCAGCATAACTGCCCTTCAGGTATTTAAAGGTAGTTATCAAATCCCTAATTAGTGTTCTCTTCTCCAGACTAAATAACCCCGAGTGCTTTCAGTCTTTCCTTATAAGTCTTGCTCCCAGGCCCCTAATAATTTTTTTCCCTCTATGCTAGCCTCTTTCCAAACTGTGCACATCCTTTTTGAAGTGTGGGTCCCAAAACAGGACACAATATTCCAAGTGAAGTATCACCAGTGCTGAATAGAGCAGAACAATCCTTTCCCTTGACTGGCAAGGGACTATCCTGTTGATACAGCTCAGTATCCTACTGTCTTTTTTTGCAAGAAGTGCACGTTGTTGACTCATATTCATCTTATGTTCTGCTGTAACCCACAACTCCTTCTCTACATTACTGCAGCCTACCCAGTTATTCTCCAGTTTATATTTATATATGCAGTTATTCTGTGGCAAGTGCAGGACTTTGCACTTACCCTTGTTTGATCTCATCTGATTGATTGTGGAGCATTTCTCCAGCCTGGTCAAGTCCTTAATTCTAATCCTACTCCCTCTATCAGGAACCCCACCCAACTTGGTGTTGTCTGCACATTTACTAAGTGTTCACTCAACCCCATCATCCAAGTTACTAATGAACATGTTAAATAATACCAGACCCAGGACAGACCTCTGTGGAACCCCACTTGATACCTCCTCTCAACTAGACAGTGAACCATTGATAACTGCTCATTGAGCATCCAATCAGTTATGTATCTACCTTACAGTACTTTTATTTCATCTAGTATGTATTTTCTTATCTTGTTAATGGGAATGACATGAGAGACAGTGTCAAAACCTCAAATGACATCAAGCCTCCTCTTAAAGACCCCTAGGGTAGGAGCCATCACCACTTCTCTTGGAAGATGGTTCCAGATCCTAGTCGCCCTAACGGTGAAGTAGTGCCTTCAGATGTCTAGTCTAAACCTACTCTCTAACAACTTGTGGCCATTATTCCTTGTTACCCCGGGGGGTACTCAGGGGAACAAGGTCTCTCCCGAACCCTGCTGGCCCCTCCCCTAGTGAGTTTATAGATGGCCACCAGGACCCCCCTCTGCCTTCTCTTGTAAAGGCTGAATAGGGTAAGGTCCTGTAGTCTCTCTTCATAGGGTCTGCCCTGCTATCCCCAGATCAGGCAGGTGGCCCTCCTTTGGACCCTCTCCATGTTGTCCACATCCCTTGTGAAGTGTGGGGCCCAGAACTGGATACAGTACTTCAGCTACAGCCTGAGCAGTGCTGCATGGAGAGGGAGGATCACCTCCCTGGACCTGCCTGAGATGCATTGGTGGATGCACAGCAACGTACAGTTAGCCCTACTGGCTGTGACCTTGCACTGTTGGCCCATGTTCAGTGTGGAGTCAGTAAAGACTCCAAGATTTCTTTCTGCCACCATGCTCTCGAGGAAGGAGTTTCCCAGCTTATAAGTGTGCTGCTGGTTCCTACTGCCCAAGTGCAGCACCCTGCACCTGTCTGTATTGAAACCCATCCTAGTTTAGTTAGCCCACCCCTGTAACCTATCCAGGTCCTATTGTAATCTGTCCTTCCCTACTAACGTGCCCACCTCACCCCAAATCTTGGTGTGAGGTGTATCATAGTACATACACCTGACCTCAACGGGTCCAAAATTACCTCAGCTAATTCCATTAGTACCTTAGGGGTGCACTCCATCCAGACCAGCAAAATTAAAAGCATCTAGCTTCCCTAAGTAATTCTTAGCCTGTTCTGCTATTACTGTAGATTGTTTGTCTCCTTCCCTGTCTTTGCTACTGACTGCACTTGTCATCTGATAGTTGCCCATGTTTGTGAAAGCTGAAGTAAAAAAGGCATTAAAAACTTTAGGTTTCTCTGCAACATCTATAGTTAGATTGCCATCTGCATTCCATATGTGACCTATGGTTTCTCTGGTCTTCCTCTTACTTTTGATATAGAAGCTCTTCTCTAGTGCTGTGCCCAAGTTGGCATTTTTATAGGATTCCTTTTTGAGTTTCAACTCATTGAAGTGATTGGTGACTAGCCAGGCTGGTCTCCTCTTGCACTTCCCATTCTTCTGTATCCTCAGTAAAGTAATGGACAAGAAGCTGGTGAAATAGGGGAGACTGAGAGCAAAAGAGTGGAAGACGATAGTTATTTAGAAGCAGTCAGGTAAGAACAAAGTGAAATGTATATTAGTCCTTATTATTCAGTGTTGTTGAAGATACAGGACTGGTTTACAGGAGAATATTGGTGATAGTGATTACCTACTCATTTTCTTTTAGTTTTAATGAAAGATAGGGTTCTAAATCCTCTTAACTGCTCTGCAATATTTGACATCACCATTTGCAAAGTACTTGCCAGTGTGGACTTACTGATGACACCTACTTGAAGTGTTTAATGGACGGTGTTCCTAAATTAATATAATTATGAAAATAGAACTATCTTCATAGTACATACATAAAAAAACCTACTGACAAGTGGGGTAACATTGAATTTCTCTTCTCAAACAAATAAGAATGATTCATCTGAAAGTGTAATCTGTTTGTCTATATACTTACGTCAAATGTCTAGACAAACATTTTCTTCAAGGGAAGGGTCATAATTTTCCTTAATAAATTCCATTTTCCTTAATAAAACTTCCATTCAGACATTGTAGATATAAAGCCGGCCAATATGGAGGACCTGACGGAAGTGATTACTGCCTCTGAGTTTCATCCCCATCATTGCAATCTCTTCGTCTACAGCAGCAGCAAAGGCTCCTTGAGACTCTGTGACATGAGGGCGTCAGCCCTCTGCGACAAACATTCCAAACGTAAGTAGCTAGGCTGTGTCTCACCACAAGCATTTGTTAAAAGCTTATTATTTATGGACAGCGTATGCGTACCTGCAAACGTTTTAGCTTGGCAGCTGCAGGTACATTTTAGAAAATGGTACCACAGCAAAATCATGAAGATTGGACAAATTGAACGAAGCAAATTGTTGAATGTGTGCAAGAGTTATTTATGAACTTGATTGCAACCAGTTCTCTAACTATGTAATTTGTTTTACAATGTGGAGTGAAAAACCCACAACCCTCTATCAAAAGACAGATGGCTGGCAATAAATTAGATATTTCCTCTATGGAGTGTCTATTAAATGATTGCTCAGTTTAAATGTGGAACTGCTTTTTGAGTGCTGGGATAAGTACATTTTCATCGCTTGTGCTGCAAACAGAAATGCAGGGAAGTATCTTTAGGGTGCATGAAAGTCTGTCTTGAAAATCTGGCCCCAGACTTTTCTCAGGTGAATATAAATTTCTAAGCAGTCTCAGATGTTCCAAGGTTATTTCAAAATTGAACAGCAGGAATAAGGAAGTTTGATGCTATAAAAGCTATGCCCTAGTTATCATGATATGATTTTATATATCTTGAGATTTGTTTTAAGGAGGTTTAAGTATTTTATTTGAAGGCCAAATGGGGAATGTGGAATCTGCAAAGGAAAAATGGGGTTATTGAAAGTTCATGATCACAGAAGAAAAAAATGTTAATATGAAGCTATCTTGCTTTATGAAGAATTTGTAAGGGATTATGTGAGGTATATAATTCATAATGTACTCATCTGACTATTAGTTCAGTTTCATCCAGATAAAAGAGAATATAATAGTGAAGGCTTTTGACATCTAGCCAGAGAAGGAATTAAACAGGTTAGTTTTAAAACTACTGAGCTATTTGATGGAGAGGATACTTATCACATACAAGGATGTTTCAGAAAGTAATGGGAATTTTGAAATAAAAGTGTGTTGTGTGCAATGCTGTGTAGTTTCCAGCTTTATTGCAGATATACAGTATGGGTAGCCATTTTGCTATGAGTTTCTGAAACACCCTTATAAATTAAAAAAGCCGAGATCCAAAAAAAACCACAAAAAAATTAAGGGCCATCGAGTCACTTAAATCCAGAGTTGTAATGTTCATACTGGCCTCAGTAATGACTCCAAGATCCTTTTCTGCCTCTGCACTGACGAGAAGGGAGTTCCCCAGCATGTAGATCTGCTGCTGGTTCTTCCACCCCAGGTGCAGCACTTTGCACTTGTCAGTGTTGAAACCCATCCTGTTCTCATCTGTCCACCCCTGTGACCTGTCTAGGTCCGATTGCAGTCTATTCCTTCCTTCTAGCATGCCCACATCCCCCCACATCTTAGTATCATCTGCAAATTTGAACAGGTGCATTTTACCCCTTTGTCCAAGTCACTGATGAAGATGTTCGACAGCACAGGCCTGAGGACCGAGCCCTGTGGGACCCCACTGCCCACTGCCCATCCCTCCAGGTTGAATAAGATTTGTCCACCACCACTCTCTGGGTGCAGTCCTCCAGCCAATTAGTGACCCATCTGACTGTGTAGGCATCAACACCACAGTGTCCAATTTTTTTAATGAGAATGGGGTGAGAGACATGTCGAAGGTTTTCCTAAAGTCCAGGAAGACTATATTGACTGCAACACCTGCATCCAGGGATTTGGTGACCTGGTCATAGAAGGCTACCAGGTTGGTCTGACAGGACCTGTCTCTAATGAACATATGTTGGTGTTCCTAAGCATAGTCTCCCCTGTTGGCCCCTCATGGACATGCTCCAGGATAATTTTCTCAAAAAGCTTCCCCAGGACCGAGGTAAGACTAACAGGCCTGTAGTTTCCTGGGTCCTCCTTCCTCCCTTTTTTGAAAATGGGAACCACATTGGCCCTTTTCCAGTCCTCCGGCATATTGCCAGAGCACCATGAGTGCTCGTAAAGCCATGCCAGAGGTCCCGCAATAACCTCTGCTAGTTCCCTCAGCACTCTGGGGTGGAGATTGTCAGGACTTGCTGGTTTAAATACATCTAGTCCCTCCAGAAGTTCCCTGACTAGGTCCTCATTGATCCTAGGCCTGGGTGTGCCTCCCACAGGGCCTACGGGGATCCCATGGGGGGATGACCAGGTCCCTACTCAGAAAAATGGAGGCAAAGAAATTGTTAAATAGGTTAGCTTTGCTGTCTGATACGATGACCAGATTTCCTAGTGTGTCCTGCAGAGGCCTCACATTACCCGGTACCCCTATGTATTTAAAAAAGGACTTCTTGTTGTCCTTGATCTGGGTAGCTAGTCCCATTTCCATCTCCGTCTTGGCCTTCCTGACCACCCCCCTGCAGCCCTGAGCAACCAAGGTATAGTCCTCTCTGGTGATGGCCCCTCCCTTCCAATGGGTGTATGCATCCTTTTTAGCTTGGAGACATTTCCAGACGCTTTTGGTGAGCCATGGGGGCCTTTGCACCCTCTTGCCTCCTGTGATCCCTGTAGGATCCCGTTGGGCTTGGCGGATCATCTCCTTAAGGAACAACAACTGTTCTTGGACACCCAACTCCCCCCCACCCCAGGACCTCCTGTGTCTCCCCGACTAGTCTCCTTACGTCATTGAAAACTGCCCTCCTGAAATCCATGGCTGCTGCCTTGCTGCAGGTCTTCACCACCTTGCACTAGATGGTGAATTCCAGCAGGCGATGATCGCTGTCGCCCAGGTGGTCGAGCACCCAAAGTCCCCCCACCAGGCCCATGGCCAAGACCAGCTCCAACAAGGCGTGTCCAGTGGTGGGGCTGTGCACCTTCTTGGTTAGATGGAAGTCCTGTATCTCAGCTAGGAACCTATGTGAGCGGTCAGACCTGGCTGACTGCTCATCCCAGCAGATGTCTGGAAAGTTTAGGTCGCTCGTGATGACCACATCCTTTGACCTAACTGCCTCCGTGAGCTGACTTAAGAATTGCTGGTCTAGCTCTTCTCCTTGTTTGGGTGGTCTGTAGTAGACTCCCACTGTTAAGTCCCTTTCTCCCTGACCTCCCTGTATTCTAACCCAGAGCACTTTAGTCTGCCCCTCCTCTGACCCAGTGCTACTCATTGAGGACGTGTACTGCTCCTTGACGTAGAATGCCACACCCCCACCTTTCCTCCCTGTCCTGCCTCTCCTGTACAGCCTATAGCCCTTAATGTTCACCGCCCAGTCATGCATTGAGTCCCACCATGTTTCGGTGAGCCCCACTATGTCTGGGTCGGTGTTAGCTAGCAGGAGGGCAAGTTCCTCCTGCTTGTTGCCCATACTGCGAGCATTAGTGTACAGGCATTTGAGGCCTTCTGAAGATGCATGCACTGCCCCCCAAATCCCAGTACTACCCGGGCCCCTGTTGCTTACCTGGGTATTTGTTCTGCTCGTCATCAGTCTAGGCTGGGCTGCTCTTGCGGGTAACGCTTGGTTTGTTGGTCCAAGGCTTCCTCTGCCGTCTTCCCCTTCCCCCAATGAGCCTAGTTTAAAGCTCACCGGAGGAGATCAACCAACCTAGAAGATTACACATGCTTACCTTTGGGGGAAAGGTGAAGCCCATGCCATCCGAGCATGTCTCTCGTCGTGACATGTGGGTCGTTGTCTAAGAAGCCGAAGCCCGCCTCAGCTTGTTTGGAATTACTTGTAAATTTAGTAAGCATACCTGCAGTTCCATCTTCCATATAACATATGATGATATTGAATGGCACCTGACCCAGGACAGACACTGTAGAGAACTTAACTTGAAACCTCTTTCTACTTTCACATTGAGCCGTTGATGACTACCCTTTGAGCATGATGATCCAACCAATTGAGTAGTAGCATCCATCTTAGTTTCCACCTTAGAGTAGTAGCATCCACCTTAGAGTAGTTTCATCTAGACCAGGGCTGATTTCAAAGTGGCTCGGGGCCATACACTGCACTGGGTGCAGATAAAAGAGTGCATGCCATGTAGGTCACATGCCATAGGGGCTGCAAACTGCATGGGCTCCCTGGGAACTATATTGCATGGCCAGCCCAGCCTCTCTCTACCATGTGGGCAATGCAAGCCAAGCCTTTCTCCGCCCTTGACTGGTGCTACTGTGTTAGCAGTGTGATCCTCCCCCTCCCCACCTCCCCACACTGACAACAGGGCCCTTCTCATCATCCTTCCCTGCCCTAGAGACTCTGGCTGCCACACCAACAGGCACAATGTGAGGTGTAGCAGCCAGGCAGGAGCCCCCGGGCTGCACACTAACCCCTTGCAGGCCAGATGCAGCCTTTGGGCTACCACATTAGGCAGCCCTGATTGTATACTATATTTCCTTTGCTCACTAATGAGCATGTCATAGAGACACTGCTGAAATCTTGCTAAAGTTGAGGTATATTGCATCCAATTCTTTCCCCCATCTGCAAAACCCATCACTTCATTATAGAAGGAAATTAGGTTAGGTAAGCCTGACTTACTCTTGATACTCTTGAGACATTCATGTTGGCTCTTCCTGATCACCATGTTCTCCCCCAAGTGTTTAGAAATAGATTCCTTGATGACCTGACCATGACCTTTCCTGGTACTGAGGTCAGACTGGTCTGTAACTCTCCATATACTTGTCCTTCCCCTTCTTAAAGGTGGGCCTTATATTGCCCTAGTCCAGTCTTTTGGGATCTTCCTTTATCTCCATGAGTTCACAAAAATAATGATCAATGGCTCTACAGTTACCTCAGCAGATTCTTTGAGTGTAGTAAGATGAATCATACTTGATCATGCTGACTTAACATCCACTTTGTTCAAATAATTTCTAACCTGTTCTTTCATATTCTTTGGTGATTATGTCCTTCCCTATCCTGGCTGTTAACAGCGCTCATCACCTGACAGATAACCTGTAGACTGCAATTAAAAAAGCATTAACTATTTTAGCCTCATCATGCATTATTAGATTCTACTTCCTATTCAACCAAGGGGCCTGCAAGTGCCTTGTTTTTCCTCTTAATTTGACCTACTTATAACATGCTTTTTATTGTCTGTCATATCTCGCTGTATCTTAATTTGTACCTAAGATTTTTTAAAAATTTATCTGTGTGCCTGTGCTATACTCATCCCTAGTAATATGGTTAATTTTCCACTTTTTATGAGATTTCTTTTTAATTTTCAAGTCAATGAAGTATTCGCTGTTCAACCAGACTGGTTTCTTGCTATTGTTCCTATCCTTCCTTTGCTCTTTTATCCTTAGTATGGTCTCTGTAATGGACAACCCATTGTTCTGGACTGTCCTACTGCACCTCTCCTTGTCCCAGTCATCTAGCTCTTCACTGCACTGTATGTGGTGATGCAGGTTGGGATTTTAACCCTGAGCCTTCGGCACTTTTCTTTGTGCACCACCGGGACTTCTGAAGTTTGCCCTGTTGTTGTTTGGCCAGCAGTAGCATAACTAAAGGGGCAGCAACTGGGACAGCAGTCCTGGGTGTCACATGGCTACTTGGGGCACAAAGCTGCCATTCGCTATACCGCTGGGTGTCAGTTTTTCTGAGAAGCTGAGAGTGTAATGAGCAACTGCAGCTCTAATGCAGACACACCCTGGGGACTCAGCCTTCCTGGGGCATTTTACACATCACAGAATCAAGTCCTTGATGCATCCTCAACATCCTTAGGCTCATTGAGAGTTTCACTGAGTAACTGCAAATTCTAGTGGAATTCCTTCCATTCCTGTGCAGTGGAAACAAAAGGCCTCCTACTGAGGCAGTCAGGTCTTCTGAATAGTAAATAAGCAGCCTTGGAGAGGTTAAATGTCATGCAGTTTGTGGGTAGGCTATTGTACAGGATTGAATTTTTACCTGAGCAGACACTGAGTAAAACTGCCATACTTAGGTCCATTAGCTACAAGAAAAAATACATGGGTTCAGCAACTCTTAGGAGGCAGCTATTTATTCCTAAAGACTACCCTTCCAGAACAATTTCTTATATGAAGAAGTATTTTGTCTTTGTTAGATCTACACCTTTGTACTTGGAGGAGGAACTGAATGCCTTGTGATGAAATGAGAGCATGACAAACTGGGTCTTTTGTTGTTTTTTCTGTTCTGCTTACATTGTTCTGTTTTAAAGTACTTCCATTTCTTCCTGTTAAATAATCTTTCCTGTGCAACATGGTACCAAATGCCAATCATAGCCCATTAAAACAACAATAAAGTAAAGCTGGATGAAAAGTAGGCATTTTATGCCAGAAGGGAGAGCAAGGTCTAATGGGCATTGATTAAACCCTATTTTCCAGATCTGTGAGTTAGAAAATAGCCATTTAATGTAGCATTGCTGCATTGAACTGGAGTCGAGCTCATTGAGAAACTGAGTTTGTAGAGCATGTTCAACACAAAAATTGATAAGGTTAATGATAGAACTTTCAAAGTATTACAAGGAGGGGAACTGAGTACTGCTGATGGGATTGATTTGAATATAGCTCTCTGACATGCAGCAGTAATTACCTAAATTCTGCAGCAATCTAAAGCATGAATCTTAACAATGAGTCAGCTAGGACTTCAAATGCTTGCAGGACCATCTCCGCATAATGTGAATATTAGATCTCTTGATATCACTGTTTTCTGTATTTGAACACACAGTCCTCTTCTCTGCCATCTTAGCTTGTCCATTGCTCCCTGTAGAACTACTTCTTGGACTTTGCAAACTTGTTCCACACCTGCAAATCCCAATGCAAAATTAACTTCTTTCACTTCAATTTCTCACTTAACTCTATTGCAGCCTTTGTTCCAGACACCAGCCCCAGGATCTAATATATTTAAGAATTAATATAATCTAGCAAAGAACTTAAATGAGCCCCTCTCTTAAAATGTCACTCTTTTTTCTTCACCCTGTCATAGACTCTTTCTTGCATTAAGTCTTATGTAGATTGCAAGCATATTAGAGAGGTTACCTATCATTAGTATAGTCATATGAAGCACCACACTATGCTGTATAAATAAATGTAATTCACACTAACGTAAAACAGTAACAAATCTCAGTGCTCTTGAAGGCTGGTAGATTGCTAGAGTCGAGGCTGTGGTTGTCAACCTTTTATGAAGTACCCCTCAATAGACTCAAGGTACTCTTTGGAAAATGCCAGCTCTTAAGTTTTCACTTATTTTTGAGTACAGACAAATAGAGCAATTTTTATGTTGCACAGAGCTCAGAAAGACCACAGTAAGTGTAGCGCCCCAGTTGAGAATCACTGACTCAAGGAGTGTTTGAAAGCACACTGGGAAGCAGGGGAGGTTAGCCCAGTTGAAGCAGTGTTGTAGCGTAGCTATACAATGTCTGGTCCATTAGTTACCTTGTTCAGCATGCACAACAGCCACCCTCAAGGGTTCCCTCCCCAGTGTCAGAGTCCTGATGTAGAGGATATGAAGGTTTCCTACTTTTCCCATGCTGCTTTTGCCAAGACTACCAGCAGGCTGTCAGTTCATGCACCAAATGAACTCAGACCACCAAGTCCATTTCAAATAATGCCCTGAACTGGTGTCTTCTGATACCAGCCACTTGATATAAAGGTGGAAATGTTCAGAGATGCTGTTGTTTTGTCAAAATGTGTTCATGTTGCAGTCCTCCCACTTGCTTTCTTTAACGCAGTTAGCACCTACATCTGATACTTATTATGCCTCCTCTTAATATAATGCCTATTGAATGTTGGGTGTGTAGGCATAAATAGTTATGAAGGGATATCCTTAAAGCTCAATCAGTAACCATAGAAAGACATGTATGGAATTAATCCACTGTATTAGAGTTTCAAATAACAGGGAAGTTTTAGCCCTAAATATCCAGCTGAGTGAAAAAACAGGTGCATCTCCATGCTTGCAGGGAATATACAATAGTACAGGATTATGGGAAGAGGTAGTGTCAGTTGTCCAAAGGGATATAGGTAGGGATGTCAGATGGGATTTTATACTCAAAGCTCTAATGGCAACTGGCAGGTAGGGGATTCATTTAAATACAATGGAGGTTTAACAACTCAAATAATATATACCATAAAATACATAATAGTGGGTCGTTACCCAGGCACCCCTTATTCAGGGCACAGGTACAATAGCACTATATAGAAAAATCCCAGAATACTGGAAAGCAGCTCCAGTAATGGATCAATACAAACAGCAGTTAAAGTATCAGCATTAGCAATGCTGGAAGCTACAATCCAAATAAGGGAGAGTTGTGATCTCATCTTTTTTTCATTTCCTGAAATTAACATCAGGAAGGAGAAATCACATGCAATTCTTGACTGCTATTATTAATTATTTTGTAGGTACTCCTTTGCAGACAGGCATACTTATCTTAAGCAGCTTACAGTAAAGGTATAAACTTATGGGGGGAGGGGGGGTTTCAACAAGCAGTCAATTGAAGAAAATCAAGCTTAGACTACATGGAGTGCAAAAGAATTAACTTTCCAGGAGTTCACATAGTATTACCAGGTGTACCTTGTAACAGGCAGAAAGTTTATATTCCTTGATCGTACACGGAAATTTCAAAAGCCCATAAGTTACTGAGGAGCATAAGAGCACAAGACCCATGGATTTTTCAAGTCATTTAGGTGCTTTGGAAAGTTCTGTCCCATTGGATGCAATTATGTGTTTAAACAGTGTATTTTACTTCTGGTTACTCCTTTATAGACTATGGAGCTATTTGCTTCTACACATGGCACGTTTTATGTAAGTTTATAGATGTCTTACGGTTTTGATCCAAAGGCAACATATGACAACTATGTCCATGTCTTTTAAAGCAACATAGGACCTGAGGAGACACTACTGTTGGCATCCTCTACGACCACTGAATTACATGACTAGCAGTTCTTTTTAAATCTCTAAAACTGGTCCTCTGAGACTAGTTAAGAAGTGAGCTTTTTATAACAGGGTTGTCTGGCTGGCAGCCTATAAGGGGTTCAGTTGTGACCACTGGGCTGCCCCTTCCCTTATTGCTTTGGCTGTGACAGCAACTGGGAGTTCCTGCTCTCCCTCTCTCCGGCTTCCCCTTACTGCCCCTGCCCTAGAGAACAGGTCAGTGCAGTGCAACACAGCCTTCAGTACCAAGGGAGCCCACAGCTTGGGGTGCCTGAATGGCATGTTGCAGCAGGTGAGCTCATGGCTGGGAAGCTAAAGGTAAGATGGGGTTTCTGTGAGTGTAGTGCAGTGGCAGTCATGAGGAGCAACAGAAGGAGATGCAGTGGGTGTGTGTGTGTGTGGGGGTGTTCCTAGTGCAGAGGGAAGGTGTGGGGAGCAGATGCAGAGGGTGGAACAGGAAGATATGGAGTGCAGGAGGGGTCTGGGTGCAGCTGGGAGGTGCTCCACCTGTGTTGCAGGAACGGAGGTGTGTAATGCAGCAGGAGGAAGGGCACCCAGGTGCTTGGCCCGTTAGAGTGTGTCCACTGGGGCCCATGACTGCCGCTGGCGCAGCCCCTCTTAGTATGGCCCAAAGAGTTGGACAGCCCTGTCTGTAACATTGCAGTTGAGAGAATCAGCAATCAGTTCTTGTTGGCCCTCCAGCCTCAAGACTCTTGCTTTTTCTTGTGTCCCAGGCATCAAAGAAATGCTGCTACCACTACAGAGAAAGATACCATTGTGCTTACTAAGAAGAAAGATGGGAATTTTTTACTTTTTGTATCTAATGTTACAACTGAGCAGTTGCAGAGAATATTAATATTAATAGAATGCTTTTACTTTGTTCTGTCTTTATATATTGGAAGGGGACAAGAACCTGAAATGCCTTGTGAACCTGTCATTTAGATTCCTCAGGAGTACTCGGTATCATTTTCAGCTTATCCAAAAGTCCTAATTTTTTCACAGTCCAGAATATATAATGCTTAAATTACATTTTCTCAGATGTGTTCCAAAGCCAGCTTTTAAATTACAGTTTTCTTGTGTTTTTGACATGCAGCAAGTTGTGCTTTCCAAAGCTGTGACTGGTTAAGCCATCTGTTAACGTGAAGTTTCTTAATGGTACTATTTTGAAATGTGTTTCTTTAACCTAGACCTCCAAACCATGGATTTATTCCCCTAAACGGCATGCCTTTCTCTTAGGCATTAAGCAGTTTCACCATTTTAAATATTGTCAATGTTCCTGCCTCCAAGAATTTTTTCTAGAGACTTAACTTCAGTTAGTAATTAGAGTGAGAGCCAGCAACAGTCATCCAGAACAGGCTGGGAAGTAGGTAACCAGCAGGCTATATATGGTAAACCGATTTGCCCTTTCCTTTGCTGCACTCTTCGCTTTTATATTCAACCACTGAGATACCTCTCTTTGTTGCTGCTGCAGAGGGGGGCTGGGTTTTGGCATACAGTCTAGGCCAGGGGTCAGCAACGTTTTTGGACAAAGTGCCAATCTTCGCCCCCCACACACACACACACAACCTCGACTTGTAAGATGTTGGTGTGCCAGAGGCAGACAGCAGGGGAGCCATGAGGGGTCCAATCCTTGTTGTGGCAGCACAGCCCCAGGCCCTTCCCTGCTTTCCACCCAGAGGTGCATGTGCCCCCATTGCCAGCAACGAGCTGGAGGCCCTGGTACAGCTGTTGGCAGCTTCCCTATTTTCTCTTGAGAGGTGCCTGGGCTCTGTAGCCAGTGGCAGGGACCTGTCCAGATCCCGGGCCAGCTGTGGCAGGCAGCTGGGAGGCTTCAAGCAGTTGCACTGGGGTCTATGGAGCCCTGGCTTGGCTCACTGCTGGCAGCAGGTGCATGCGCACCGTGGGGTGGATGGCAGGGGAGCTGAGAAGGCCCCAATCCTTGTTGTGGCACTGCAGCACCATCCCTTTGCCTGCCATCAGCCCCAAAGCACACATGTCAAGCTAAATCCTTTGCGTGCCATGTTCTGTTAGGTGTGCCGGGGGTTGCTGACCTCTAGCCTAGGCATGCTGGTCCGGATTTCCAGAACTTAAATTAGTTGCACAGATAGAATGAGGATGCATATTGCCTTCCTAATTAGCATGCAGTCACAGCAGTTGTACATCCCTCAAGCATGTTGCATTAACTGTGGGAAACTTACATGCATTTTTGCAACTCTAGGCCATAATCCCTAGTACAATGTTCAGTAAGTTTTTGTGCACTTCCTTCCTGATTTCCTGAGTCAGTTCTTCTAAATCACAGCCACTGCCTCCCAACCTGACAATCAAATACTTTTTCCGTTGTTGGCAGTACCTGCAAAAGACAAAAATGCAAAAGCAGCCAGCAAAACCATAGGACCAGTCAAAACAAATCAGAAAATAAAACAAATGGAACTCACTAACATATTGCTTTGTAGAAATAACATGTATGATTTTACCAGTCTTTGAAAGGATGTTAGAATTACAGAGTAGAGCCAGCTCCTAGACCTCTAACTGAATGGATTATCTTTCATTTGAAACAAAGAATAACCAGATGCACAAGAAAACCTGTGACAGACTGTCCCTGCTGGATTTGCTAATTAATATTGACCTTTCCAAATGAATGATGCTTATTGTATGACTAGAAAAGAGACTATCTTTTATGTGAGCTTTACATTTAAGGGAAAATATCCTTCAATTCCTGCTGATGTCCTCATGCAAAACTATCCTATGAGAGAGGGGAAAAAATATTCACATTATGTGCATTCAGAAGTAGTTGTAAAGCAGGTACAATTCAGGCAGAATCTCTCAGGTTACATGTGACACTGTAGAAAAAACAGGTCAGGCTAATCTAAGCTCCCGTAACATTTGTATTGCATGTCTTAATAACAGTTTATTTTCCATATCTTGACTCTTGACCTGGACTCTAAAACTAAGCCACTAACACATGTATCCATTGCTACATGAAGCCTCTCATTTTCTATAATCTTGATATAAAAAGGTGCTTGTATCCTAGTAATTTTACTTTCCATAAATTTCCTAATTACAGCTGTCACTGAAGATCTATTACTTTAATTTCACACATAGTAGAGGTTTATGTGTCCTGTAAGGGGGTCTTCCATGTACAGATATCTTACTGGAGCAAGGTGGATGAAATGTAGTTGGATCACCTGCAGGATGCAGCCCTATAAGTGTGAGATTATATTTGGGGTACACCATATCTATGACAATGGTAATTCAACATTGCTAATGACAATTAGGAATTGCTGCTGAGAAATTCAGCAGTACCTGTGCAGCCCTGGCCTTAATTATGCAAAATATATTAAAATTAAATCAGAGTAAAAAGCAAATGTCTAATTCAAGTACTTACTTATCAAATAATAAGAAAAATAATAGCCCTGAAGCACTGATAAATGATTTATGATTAAAAAGGGTTTTCATTAAGCCTCTCCAAACACACAGATAAAGCAAATAATTACTATAAGATTTCTTTAATTACTGAGTCAATTAAAACTCCTGTCATGTTTGTTTATTTTTTAATTGCAACCACTTTCAATTGTCTTCTGTAATCCATTCTTCTTTCAAGATCTTAGTTCAGTGAAAAAAAAAAATCTATCCACCTTAGAGCTCAGTCTCATAAGGACTGTTATTCATGTGTTTAAATCCTGCATCCCATTAACTTCAATGGGGCTACTCATGTACATAAAGTTGAATATGTGCCTAAGCTTTTGTGAGGCTGTTGCCTTAAGGTGCTCTGCCTTAAGATTATTCCACCCCCTTCCTCCTTTCCTTGCATGTGTCTCTTTTTAGGACTGTCTCTCTTTATTAACAAACTGCTTGGTGAAGTTACATTAAAACAAGCAGCTCTGCGGTGAAGCCCTCCCTTGCTGATCTTTAGCCATTGATCTTGACTATATCTTTCAGCCCTCTTCCACTGTCCTTTACTGCTTGTGACATGCTGCAGTAACTCACTGAAGAATACCAGACAGTAAAACAGATTCTTAAATATTGATTTATGGTCCACTTTTAAAATGTAGATTCTCTAGAGGTATTGATGAGAAATCTAGCTTTTAATAATGGGTCACTGGCTCAGGATGTGCTAGTTGGTGCTTGGTATTTTCAGTCTCCAGAAAACTTACCTTTTAAAGGGTAAATTAATACAAAAACAACTGGCAACATGAAAGCAAAATGAACAGGATACCTGAGAACTAATTTACTGAAATGTATAAAGAACATAATGCAGCTGAAGTAGAACAGAGGAGGACATTTTAGAATATTAGGGCTGCCCTATAAAACAGCTAAAAAATAATTCTGATTAATTAATTATCCCTACTGCATTTCTGATGAAATCATAGAATTTCAGATTTATTACTAAAAGCACATTTGAGACTTGTTAATAAAATATGTATTTATTAATCAACATAGTTTAGATGTAAACAGGATTTTACGATAGGCAAAATAGACATGATTACATAAGAGGGTTTAAAAAGTGAAGTCAATTCTCATATTAGTGACATTAGTAAGAGACATTAAAACATATTAAGAACTAAAGAATAAAAGTAAATATATAATAGTAAAAAATTAAAGTCATATTGCAAATTGTTAAGTCAACAGCACTGCTAGGGACACTGAATTCCACAAGGAACTCCACTATCATGATTCATTTCGTGTATAAGGACATGTAGACACTATGTAATATAAAATCCTAAATTAAGATAAGACAATTTTGTGTGATTCTGAGGAAAAGAATTTGTTGCCAGTCCAGAAAATATGGACCACTGCATATTTTTCAGTCAAGCTTTTCTCTATAAACTGGCATTGATAGTTTATATTTCTAAAGTTAGATATTTAAACCATGCCTTGATAAAATGTCCTTTCATTCCAAAACTCACTGCTTAGCTAAAGATAATTAAAACTAAGCATTTTTCATGAACAAACATATTGACATATTAATCTTAAGCATACCCATAGTTATTCCAAAGTACTTCTAATTTATATTGAAATCCACTCATAGGTTTAACTCCAGGGGACCTGTAACCTTAGTTTCAGTCAGTTATGAAACTTACCTTATGATACCTTAACCAAATGTTAAAATGATTCAGGGATCCTGGTTTTCTCTGATTTGAAAATAAAGCCCCAATTTTTGGGTTAAAAAAAGTAACCCAAAATCCACATTTTTCCATGATCAAAATGAAACACCGTTAATATATAGATATATATGTAGTGGTGTTTCATTTTAATCATGGGAAAATGTGGATTTGGGGTTACTTTTTTAATCCAAAAATTGCATTATTTTTAAATCAGAGAAAACCAGGATCCCTAATGATGGCAAAGTCCTCACACCAGATCCTTAGCTAATGTAAGTTTGGTAGGCAGCCACTGAGCCTGGTTTGGCCTCTTTCATATTATACATATTATATCTGAATGAATTCAAATTTCCTTCTCTTTGTCTAAGTTGTCAGTTTCATCTGACACAGCGAAGCATGAGCTAGGTTATAGTTGACCTGCATCTAAATGCACCTAAATTAGTGCTGTGTGGAACTACTGTAGCAAATGTCTGGGGTTCAGTACTCTTAATTAACCATACAATTACTTGGGTTATTATGTAGGAATGAATTTATCAGCGCTCAAAATTAAATATGCATTATAGGCTACACTCTTTGCTGCCATAAGGTACACTGCCACTGTATACCAGCCAGTAATCTGGCCAATGCACTTTTGTCATTTTTGGGATTAAAAAAATGTTCTATTTAACCAAAGGTGGATGAACACTTTAGTAGGCCTTAGGCAAACAAATTTGTGGGCCCCAGGCCAGTCGAGACCCCACTCCCACGCAGTGCTGCTGCCTGTGGGGAGCAGAGCTTGGAGCTGCCACTAGGGAGCAGCCAGCACAGCAGTGAGGCCAGTGGAGGCGAAGGGAAGGGAGGCAGATGGGTCCGTTTATGCTGCTACTGTGGAGGGAAGGACCAGGGTTCCCCACCGTGCAGGGCCCTAGGCATGTGCCTAGTTTACCGGTGTTAATCTGGCCCTGTATTTAACATAAATTAAACATTTAATCTGCTGAGGAAAAAGACGTTAAATATACAAAATTCTTTATTACCCATCAAGCAGAAAGAATGCAACAAATAATCCAACACCAATTTGTATATTTTGCATCATTTAAGAAATGGTATGCGATCACAAAATGACTGTATTGTCTGCATTGAAACTATCTTGTAAAATAGAGTGTGCCATCAGAAAATTACTGTTTTATTAACATGGTAATGATAATTCAAAATGAGTATTGGCCTGACTGCTGCCTGCACAAGGTCTGATCCGATAAACCTTACAAGCATAGATTATCTCACTTATGTGATTAAACGTGTTGCTTTCAGTGGATGTCTGAGTACAGGGAATGGCAGAAACAGGCTCAGGTCAAAGCAGTGGAAAGGCAAGCTTCAAACTCCAGTGGCCTTATACTACACACATGCTAAGGGGTGGATTCAAAGGGTGCAATGGAGTGGACACCACCCTTCTTTCAGTTAACACTGCTGCAGAAGCAGCTTTTTTTTAAGTCTCTGAATTGGGTAAGGATTCCTCCACTTCTCTTTCTTGCTGAGCAGAAACTCCCTTCTCTGACTCTTCCCTCTCCTCATTTCCCTGCCTATTATTGCTACCGTCCCCAGCTGCCTCGGGTGTGGAACAGGCGCCAGAGCTGCAGCTGTCCACTCCAGCCATGCTGTATGGAGAGCCTGGCTCAGCAAGGGACAGCAGCAGCAGTGGATGGGTTTCTCTTTCTTTCCCAGTTCCCCCCTATATTCCCCCTAAGGTATTCTCTGTCAGCTCTTGAATAGGCTTAGGAGAAAGGAAACCACCCACTGCTGCTGCTGTCTCTGGCCAAAGCTGGCTGGAGTGGCCAGGAGCAGCTCTAGAGCACACTCCTCACACCACTGGCAGTGGTGGGAAGGGGAAATGGGAGGAGAGAAGATGTGCTGCTGAGCATGGAGGGGAAGGAATGAAGGAGGTAAGATTCTTACCAGATTGAGGGACTTCAAATAATTTCCCAGCTGAGGCTCTCACAGGGAGGCTGCACAATCCCAATAAGGGGAGAAGCTGAGAGTGCAGCTGCCCCTGCAGAGCCAGTCACTGCTCTTTTACTCCCCTATACATAACCCTGGATCTGTCCATGCACAGACTGACCTATAATGTTTTCTTTCTTATATTAAGAAACCTATGAAAGGGAAAAACATTTGAGCCCCAGTTCTTAGAGTTCTGAGGAAGCAGCAGCATGATTTTAGTCTGCAAATTTTCTACAGATTTCTGTGCAGCAGTATGCTGGAATATGGAATTACTCCAATTCACCCCCCTCTTCCCACTCAATCTTTTTTGTGAGAATGTGTAGGAAGGCAAACAGAAGGGAAGCCAAGAGCTTCTAACCAGAAGATCTGCAGTGCCACAGAGAGGAGGACAGAATAGTTTTAGGACTGGTGCTGTTAACTAGTGCTGTTAATCTATTCCACTATTTCTCAACCATGGTGCCATGGCATTCTTCGGTGTGCAGACACATATACATGACTTACAGGATAAACCCAGAGATTTCAAATAGAAATACGTGGTGTCAGAACCATTCTGACCTGTTGTAGTCTTTCTGAGTTCTTTTCAACAGAAGAATTTCTCCATTAATTTTTCCATATTTAAAAAAATGAGTGAAACCTGAGGACTGGCATAAAACACTAATTTACTCAATAAAGGTCCTTGTTCACAGTCTTGGTCTAGGGATGGACATTCAAAAAGCCTGAGCCTGAATTGATTTAATCTTTGCATGTTACTCTAACCTGCAGAGATTGAACTGATTTGTAAGTGGATAGACATTCACTTTTCATTCCAGAAATGCAGGCATGTGCCTGCAATGGCTCAGGCCAAAAGCCTGGGGGTCCTAGAGCAGCCCTCCGTTCCATTCTGCAGGGAAGCTAAGCTGGGGGGGCAGACCCCGGCAGCCCTGAATATGAGTGAGGGTGAGTTTAAACCCCAGCTTTGGCCTGCAGGGTGGCCAGATAGGTGTATGACCAGACCCCCATGGCAGGGAAGGAGGAGAAGGATGAGGTGGAGAGGCCTGCCCAGGAGCAATCCAGACACACAGCGCCTCTGCCCAGCCCCAGAGGGAGACTCTGTCTCCTCCTCCTCCTCCCTCTCCCCTGCTGCTGCTGGGTGGGGAGGGGGGTGCTGTGCAGTGCTGGAGGGGTAATCTTCCCCCTCCTCCCTGCCCGCTGTCACAGGGGTGGGGATAGAGGCTCTGTGGGGGAGAGGAGGAGAAAATAACCCCCTCCCTGCCCCCTTAGTTTTAATGGGGCCATGCCAGGACAGCTTCAGTCCCTGCCAGTGGGACAGGGAAGGGAGGAGTGGAATAAACCCCATCCATGCTTGTGCTCCCTGGGGCACTCTGACAGAGGCTGCTGCCCTACCTCCTTCCCTTACTGCTCCAGTGGCGGGGGCATGCACCTGGCCAGATGGTGTTCCAGCATGGTTCCATTAAGGCAAAGGGGGTAGGGAAGGGATTAATTCCTCCTTCTGTCCCTTCTGCCCCTGGGGACTGCAGCTGGGGTCTGCCAGCCCCAGCTGCCACCTCCACCTTTGCTGCTTACCTGCAGACAGGCAGACCCCTGCTACGGAAGGGGAGGAGAGAAGCATTTACCACCTCCCTGCCCACTTTATCTTAATGGGACCATACTGGGACATAGCTGGCCACATCCTCACCCCTCCTCAGGCTAGAGAGCAGAGGGGCAGGGCCAGCCCTGCTCTCTGGAGCAGAGCCCAGCCCTGGGCTGCAGAGCATGCTGGGATGCTGGGGGACTCTGGTTAACTTAAACCAGACAGAAGTTCCATAAACTGGTTTGACCAAAATCAGTTAAGTCTGATACTATATTCAACCAGGTTTATCTTAAACCAGTTTCAGCCATTTTGAAACTGGTTTGTATGCACTGAGCTTCTATTCTGTTACAGGTTTAAACCAGCTTCTGGTTTCTTAAATTGGTTTATGTGTAACTTCTGTCCTGAGCCTTAGAAAAAACGCCTCTGATTCTTCTCTGACTTCTGCAAGTGATGGCACCCATCCAATCTTCATGGTCGGAGTGTTATATCTGGCTTTCGATAACTAAAGTTAGACAGACAGGCATGGACAGACATGAAAAAACACTCCCCAAAAAGGTGCTTTCCAGAAGAGGAAGCACATGAATTGGACCTGTCTCTCCAATGTATGTATAGATTGGACACTTCAGCAGGGTTTTTTGACACCTGTATCTAATAGCTGATTCAGTCAACTATTAGATAAAAGCACCAAAAAGCCCTGCTGAAACACCTGATCTAGATAGACAGTGGGTGAACTGGGTCCAACTAACACGATGCCTCTTCTGGGCATGAGCTATGCCTGGAGCGAGGGCTTGCCAAGCTTAAAGTAAAACACTTTTTTTTGTTGTTGAGATCTGCAAGCAGCCTTAGTAGTTAACAAAGTCAGGGAGTCATTAGTGGAAAAGTATAATGTAATTTATTATCGGCTTTAAGCAAAGCTGTTATTCCAAGTCCCGGGTTAACCACATTGTTTCTGGTCTATAAAAGCAGCTTCATTTTTTTGTGACACTGAGGCAAAGTAGCTGTTAGATAGCTCCACCTTCTTTGTTCGTTTGCTTTCTGTTGTGCAGCAGTGAGATGTCCTTGTAGAAGTCCAAGCTAAACTTTGACAACGACCAGTCACTTTTGAAAAGATTGAATAAATCATTGTGAATGGTGAATGAGTGTAGTGATGATGATGATGAGTTACCAAATTACAAAACGTTATCAGTTTTAAATTGCTAGAGGTGTCCAAAAGCTATTTTAAAGTGACATTCATGTTCCTTTAGACAGCCATCTTGCAGTGGTAAAGCTGTTTTCCCAGAAAGTGTTTCTTAAGACAAGTTTTTCTCTATTTTAGGCTTGCCCTAGGTTTTGCCTAGAAGGTGTATTTATTTACCTTCACATTCTATCAGCACATTAAATAAACTATCTTTCAATATTCAGGGTATTTGATGTAGTTGGTATAGGAAATCAAAATGGGTTAGAGGAAATAATGAGAGAAACCTGTATTCCTTAAATAAGGAATAGCTTTGTATATGACTATTATGACATACAGAGCTCACAGGTTCTGATCTAAATTCACTTGCATCCATTGGAGTTCAGCCAAATCCAAAAGGTCTTTAAATTGAGAAACATGAAGAAAACTCATCAGTGCTATAAATGTATAGGCAGTTTGGTGTTTCCTTCCCCCCTTTCCTCCTCTCCTCTCCTCTCCCAGTGTGCGTGCACACACACGCATGCACGCGCACACACACACACACACACACACACACACACTTTTCAGGTTTTAATAGAAACCTCACATCATAATTAGAAAAATGAAATTCCTGCCATTCACAATATATAGTTTGGACAGATTAAAGAGAAGAGGTGTGAGAGATGATAATTGCTTTGTGCTCATCAGGCCTCTATTGAAAACCTGACAGGATAATTACAAAATATCTGCCTTACTGAAAGTCTAGGCAAATTTTTGAAGAGCCATTTAAAGGTGTTCATTTACTCTCTGGTTGAAAAGAAAAAAGTTTTTTGTTTCCTTTTAAAATGGTTCATTATCATTTAAATGTGTTGTATGTGTTCAGGTACAGTGTTCAGTCTCATGAACATGCATGGTTGCATTCCTCTTCCCACCCTCAAAGAAAATTGTCCATCATTTTTTGCGTTAACCCCCCACATACATTTAACTCTCTTCTTTGTCAGCATAACATTATTTTGACAACCAGAAGCTATAACCTTGATAGTTTCAGCAATTTGAATCGTATTCCTAGGCAATTTAATTGAGGAATGAAGTCTTGGCGGACTACAAAATGTAGTCTCACAAAATGCATTTTAATTGGCAGAACAAAGTGGAGCCCTAGCTGTATCTTGATGGCATTTTTCTGCCTATTTGCATGTGTGATAACTTTTGAAAACCACATCCAATGGATTCTAAAGCTTCAGAGAGTATTCTAGGTGGTAATGGTATAGACTGTAGTAAGTCTTCAGCTGCTTAATGGCAATGTGGTGTAGCATTTTCTTGTATTCTGTTGACCAAAGTTTGGGTAAGAGAATAAGAGGCTAAGAAAATGATCAGGCCGAGGACACTGCAAGGTGTGAACCATTTTAGAAATTTCAAGAAAGATGGAATGGAAAAAAGTTAACCTATGTATCTTGATAAAAGTCACTTAAAGTATATTTAGTGATTAGACAAGGCTAATTTTAGACAAGATGAGTGCATCTACACGAGATGCTTACTGCATGTAGCCTAATAATGCTGCGCAGTAGCATACTGGTCAAAAAACATATAAAACTGCACCGTAATAAAACTGCACAGTGTTATTAGGCTACTGCAGAAGTTACTGTGCATTTAATTAGTACTTGGTTACCAAGTACTAAACTTAGTGTGCAGTAACTAGAGTGCATTAATGAGCCTGTAGACATGCCTGATATAGCTTAGATAGGAAATAAAAATAAGCATATGAGTATTAATCAGAGTAGCACCTATAAGCATACACACACACACACACACACACCCACACACACACACACACCCACACACACACACACACGCCTTACTTAGTAAGTGTGTGTGGGTGTATGTGTGTATAATATTTACCTTATTTAGTAAGTTTTGGTATATTAATAATGCTTTTTGATATATTAGCTACAAATCTGCGTTCATCTTGGAATCTATGCTCTTCAGTCTTGAACTACACAGATCTTGCTGAATAGCCCATCTGTGAATGAAATAAGAAAAGTGCTCTTTTAGAACTTAATATGAAACCCAGGTGAGAAGTCATTTTCCATAACAGGCAGGCCACTTGTTAAAGGCTTTCTGAGGCTGAATACAGACAATCAAAAAGCCTGAAGCTGAATCGATTTAATCTTCAGTCTAAGCTGTGTAGATTGAACCAATAAGCAAGTGAACAGACATTCACTTTTGATTCTGGAAGTACAGCCACATGCCTACAGTGGCCCAGACCAGAAGCTGGAGTGGAGAGGAAGGGGGGCGGGGATTAGAGCATACCTCCTTGCTCAGCTGGAGCAGACAACTTGGGCCAAAGCTAGCCCACCAACCCTGCAAGGGGGTGTGTGCATGGGAAGTGCAAAGCATCCTGGGATGCTGGGGGACTATGAGTTAACTTGAATCTGGAAGGGAACTGGAACAGAAGTTTAATAAACTGATTTAACCTAAATCAGTTAAGTCTCATACTACAGCCATTTATGTTTGTCTCTAAACCAGTTTTGGCCATTCTGAGTGCAGTTTATGTGCACTAAGCTTCTGTTGTGTTACAGACTTGAACCAGATTCCAGTCACTTATACTAGTTATACTAGCCTGAGACTTTAGGACTTAGAGAAATTAATTATAGAGTGTCTCAAGTGTTAAAAAGATTATTTCTTTAGATAAACACACATTTTATAAATTTTAATAATTTGCTTGATATTCTTTATCTGTACTGTTTAGCAATTTAGATGTTATGTATTTTATTATTGAATTTACTCTTAAAAATTTTTGCATTGATGCAAAATTAATGCATGTTTGCATTAGGAGAACAGAGTCATTTTGCATACAGAGGTTTGGCAGTAATCACAGGGTTAAGATGAGGGTTAGGGGTACTTGAATCACTTGCCATGTTCTCACCAGGCTGTCCAACTTTGGACAGCCATCTAGTTAGTTGTGGCCAGAACGGGAGTGAGGACAAGGCTGGGAGACTGTCCAGAAGCAAGGGTAAGTGGGTGCCTGTCTGAATAAACAGCTCTGCCTACATAAACAAACCACAGCCCTCTGGCAATAGTCCTTTTTAAGCTTATGTTGAACTCCTCAGATTAAACATATAAGTGCTAGGGGCACACTGATAAAGATTTTTTGGGCCAATAGCAATGGCCAATTATTGACCAGTCATATTGGCCAGTACCAATCTGATCAATGATGTGCAGCCCAGCAGCTTGAAGAGCAGCTTCTAGCTGGTAATTCTGTTGTGGGGAAGGGGCAGGGGGAAGGAAAAAGGTACTAGGGGGAAGATCAAGGCTCCCATGGTAAGGGAGGGAGTGAGGGTGAGCCTGGGGCAAGGGCAGGAACAGGCACTGCACAGCCAGAGCAGAGCATGGAACACAGCCTCAGCTCATCCAGGGGCTGCAGGGGGGTGGGAAGGGGAAGGGTGGCTTCTGCTGCTGCATACATCACAGTGGAGAGGGCATGCGCCCCTGAATCTGTGTGCAAGGTGAGGGCAGGCTACCACTGCACGCTAGGGGCTGGGGGCTGTGCTGGCCTTCTCCTGGCAGGTGGAGCTGGGCCTGGGCTACGCTTGTGGTGGGTGGGGGTGGGGTGGGTGGTGGTGGCACTGAGAGGAGGGGCTACAGCCACCCCAAAATTCACTGTAGCCCTCCTCCTAGCGCTGCTGCCACCTGCTCCACCCCACCCTGCCCAAGTGCAGTCCAAACCCAGCACCCACACTGAGAAAAGCCCGGTACAGCCCCATAGCCCCAAGTGCACAGTGACAGCCTGCCATCGCCCTGTGCACAGATTCGGGGGGCATGTGCGCCCCATGCTTCCCCCAGGGCTGCACACAGCAGGGGCACCACCCTCCACCTCCCAACCCCCTGCACCACCAGATGAGCCGTAACTCCATCTTGCTTCCTGCCCCAGCTGTCCAGCACCTGCTGCAGCCCCAGCCCCACTCCCTTCCTTAGCATGGGGGCCTCAACCTACCCCCGAATGCCCCTCCCTCCCTACAGACTTACCAGCTGGATGGTGACCTCCATGCTGCTGAGATGTGTTCTTCGCTGTGCTGATGCATGCAACATTTATCAGTGACATTATTCACTACATCAGCCACAAAAAGCTGATTGCCAATAATGTCAATTTTCCTTTTATCAGTGCCGTTACAATGTGGACCGATGTATTGGTACACCTCTAATAAATGCATAACATTAGTGTTTTGCACATCGTAGTACATTATCATTTTAGAAAGGGATTTTTTAACAATAGTTAACTCCCTTGGGTTTCTTTGAATATGTCAACCATAAAAGTGCTAGGCACTGTACAACAGAAAAAAATACCCCTTGTCCCAGTGAGTTTCAATGACTGATGTTTAGGAACTCACAGGTGCTTGTGCTTCTGTGGTGGATGAAGAGCTGCTTATGTATGTAGTTTTGTGGAGTAGTTTGGAAGCAGTCTTCATGAAAGGCATGTCACATGAACAGGCAAGCAATTATTGCAGCTTAGTTCTAAAGTGACATTTATTTGCCTTTAATTTAACTTAGCCTGCGTGGGTGCATCCCCACGAGAGGCCATGTGCGGTTTGCAGTGCTGCAGGCCTGTCTACAGCACTGCAAACCACATGCGCTGCACCTTCAGGCATTCACCATGCTGTTAATTTGCAGCATGGTGGGGGTTACCTGAAGATCCTGGTGTCAAAAAAAACCATTCCAGAAAAAAGTGAGGTGGCCCATCCACCCAGATCACTGCTGCTGGAGCCCTGGGAGGTCCCCAGGACTCCAGGTAAGGCTGCTGAGGTCAGCTTAGGTTGCTGGTGCTAGCCTCCTGTACCCCACCTATATCAATATCTATGTCTGATACATTAATATCTACTTTTTATCACGCTGCCTTTTTTTCAAGAGAAGCACAGTTTCCTATGTAATATCTTATTTCCTTCTCTCTTTCTTTTTATCAAACAGTTTATGAAGAACCAGAAGACCCCAGTAATAGATCTTTTTTTTCAGAAATTATCTCCTCTGTGTCAGATGTCAAATTCAGTCACAGTGGCAGATACATGCTGACAAGGGATTACCTCACTGTCAAAGTTTGGGATCTGAACATGGAAACAAAGCCTGTAGAAACATACCAAGTAAGTGTTTTCTGTATCTGTAAGAATATCTCAATATTTCGAATCCTAAAATTGCACTATAGTTCTTCAATTGTTGTTCTTAATGAGGTGGTTGCTAAATGAAAGCTTAAGATCATTGAAGAAAAACATAGTAGATGCCACTAAAATGAGCAATGAAGGGACAGTTTCAGCACTGGTAAGGGAGTTTAACTGTTTTGGAGTCAGTGGCTACACTTAGTTCTTAAAATTAATACAGTGAGGAGGATCATCTCTTCAAGTCTGCATCCCAATCTTACCATGACATTCCACAGTTAATAGATATAATAAACATGGAAGGCAGGATTTTCAACACTTCCTGGCATCTGGCTTAACTCTGCTCCTATTACTTCTACTCTGGATAGCAGAAGCAGAATTAAGTGAATACTGAGTGCTTTAGAAAATCATACCCTTACATTCCTACCTAAAGTACTGAGCTAGCCTGAACACAAAAGAAATACTTAGTAAATCATAATGCTATCATCACTACAAAACTTTGACTAATACCAGGCAAACACATTTGGTCTGGTCAAATTCACCATCAGAGTACACAGGCACTATTTCACTGGCTTTAGCTACTTGTGAATTTGTGCCCTGGAGTCTCTGCCATTTGACAAGAATGGTTCATTTTATGCTCCATTGGAATGGGCAATATGTATCCATAATACCTAAGAAATACCCATTGTATTATAAAAATACAATGGAAAAAGCTGTTAAGGAATATTCAGCAGAAACACATAGCAACCTTTTAAAGTATTATTTGGCTGGCTGTAATGCCCAGATCTGGAGTCCTACAGGGATGTTGGACTTGAGAACTGTATATATACAGTGTGTCTTGTACACAGTGAAAATAAGGTACAGTATTTCTGGTCTTGTAGGGTTTTAAAAAAATACTTATTTACCAGCACTGCCTGTAATATTTGATACAAGTTCAATAGCTTGACTTAGAAGAGCTATTGTCAAGGCATTAATAACATTTTGGATCTTTATTATATTTAACTGGACAGAAGACCAGTAGGCACTCCTTTTCCTGGAATACATCCCATGACATTTCATTGTGACTGAATCTCCCACAAGCCTTTGAAAATCTTCACCTGTATTTCTATAAAACCACCACATTGGCTTTCTTCAGTAATGTGACTGGCATCATACTGAAATGTGTAAGGGATTTGTGTGCTTACAAGAAACATGGTAAAAACAAAACTGCACTTGGTAAGGCTGATATATCTAATATTTTAGGCTCAGGTGATGTATTATTTTGCATTTATGCAAATATAGTAAGCATCTTTGTCCCTGGAGGGAAATGACCGGTCAGTCCAACCTGTTTGTTTTGACTGTAGCATCTGCTTTTATTTCCTCCTGTAGGAAGCTTTGAAATAAGCTGGCTAGTCTAAAGTCAGTCTGACATTTAGCAGTGAGGCCAATTAAAAAGTTACATTTCTTTGTGGTGAGATAGGGAAAATAAGTAAAATGTAATTGTTCCAGCATTGATAGCAGTAATCAGAAGTTTATAAAAAGGCTGAAAAAATACATCCAAGGTTTTGCTGCTGTCCATTAACCCCTGAATTGACTTTTCTTTTCAAACACTTTTCTTTCCAACATCCTGTAAGGAATGTACTGGTACCCGTGATATAAATAAATCTCTTGCAGCTGACAAAACATCAACAAAAATGGTGTTCTGCTTTAAAAAATAGGTTTTCTCTCATCAAGTTTTTGACTTGTACAAAATAAACACAGTGCACACAAAACAGACACAAATTAATACAGATATGTTAATTTACACTGCAAGATATAGTCAAATGGTATTGACAGAGAACAAAATACAAAAGGAAGTCTACATGCAGAGAAATGAAACATAAGATGAACAAAAACATGAGAAAAATCTGAGTTCTATCCTTTTACTCTAATGCATATAAACCATTTTTATTGTACTAAACATAAGCAGGTTCCTTTAAATATTGGTGGCTTTGCATAAAGGATGCTTGTTTTGTTTTGTCAATCTACTGAATCAATTTCTACATTAATATTATTTTATGTCCATTTTTTCTGTAGGCAAAAGAATATATATATATATATATATATGTTTTTTTATCCTAGGTACAGGGAGCAATTGTAAACCTTTGTTCTTGATAAGAGGGACATACGAACAATAAGTAACTAAAGGTCAAGGGCAGTTTTATTCTCATATAATGAACAGCATCCATCACTGGCCCTGGTGCAGTGTTATAGTATCCAGTACAAGATGGTATTTTCAACTAGTCTCTTTCGTGTTTCTCATAATAGCACTACTGTTTGCTTTAACAATTACAATGTTCACAACTAACAGGATATACAGGCTTCAAGTACAGCCTGTGCAGGAGCCTGGTTTCTCCTAATGATTTGTTCATAAATTAAGAAAGCACAATATGCTTCCCTTCGTTTTCTTTTCCAATTGCTCATTAATTGCTGGGAAGACTCCACATAAGGATGTAAGTGCATGTCATGCAGCCCAGCCCCAGGCTCCTGCTGTGTCGAGAGGTGGCCTCTAAAAGGCATCAGGTGTCTGGAATCCACAGGCACTTGCGGTAGCAGCAGGGAGGGAACCCTGAGCGTCTCCAAGAGGCAGCTGCACTAACCAGCATTCAATAACTCTCACAATGAGTTCACTAAGTTTGGATGGCTTATAGCTGCATCATACTCTCTCCTGAACAATACTATTTTTATTTTTCTTGCTACCTCTGTCTTTATGCTCTGCACCTCCTTTCTGTATTTTGTTCTGATGAAGCCTAACTCTTTTCCTACCACTTTGCCTCCCTTCCCCTGCTTCCACAGCTTACCTATATAACCTCTGTCTTTCTCTTTCACTCTCACACACATCTGTGAAGTGTGTTATTAAACAATACAACATCCTTCTCTTGTCACTCTTTTCCTTCATATCCTATATCCCCTTCCCTCCTTTGGGATTGTCATTATTATATTGCTGTATATCTGAATTTAGGCAGCAAAGCACTATGTCACCTCAAATATATATATTTTGGAGGTTAGATAAGATTGTTTCAGAGAATCCTGTGAACAAGTCATAGCAACTAAATTCCATAAACTTGCAGGAAAAGCCAAGTTTTATAATTGGTCCACTAATAGTATTTAGAAATTCTGATTTCTCATGCAAGTTTTCTCATGTTTCGTCTACTCTTGACATCAGAAGAAAATTACTGTAGCTCTTACAGTATTTAAGCATTTAAATATATATTTTTCTGTTTCTGGCAGAGATCCAACAAATTTTCCTTCTATGTATTGTGCATAATAGAAGGGGAAAAGCCAGTATAGTGCACTGGCCAATATTTACTATCAGTGTAGAAAAACAAAAATTATTTCTATTGGCAGAGTCTGAGAAACAAATATTCCAATAACTATGATGCTTCTCAAGCAAAAAAAAATCTACTGGATCTTCATTGTGGTGATATTATGCCACGATAGAAAAACCAATCAAGTCCATCTTGGGTAAGTCTAACAACATTTGTAGCTAGAGTTAGACTTACCGAAGGTGGACCAGGCCTGTAGGACAGAGATTGAGATTAATGTGTCATTTATCTTCACAATTCCTGACTATTTGCCCCAAAACAGTAGCTGCCCTCACATACTCAGGGAGTTGGAAGGGGCTTCAAGCATCTTTTAATTGAACCCCCGTATTCATATGATTGTGTTGACCCTGAGCAGAATGCTTGGATGATTCTGGTAAAGCGTTAACAGAGTAATGTGATCTTATAAAGGAAATTGCTGGTGGCAGCTTCTATGGAAACTAGAAAATGTTTTCATATATGGATAATAAAAATCTAATCTAATTTTAGCATTATTCAATATAGCGTGGGCTTGCATCTTTATCTCAAGAATTCATCAAGCTCCATCCACTTACACTGGATCAATAATAATAAAAAGCCTAAGTGTATAAATGGCAGGGCTTTTATGGTTTGTGCTAAGTCTGTTGGAGGGGAGGGAGAGTGTGTTTGCTACACTAATTACAGAGTATTCCCTAAAAATAGTTTTCTAAATTACCTCCATTTTACCCTCTAATAATATTTTACTGAGCTACCAACTCCCTTGTAGGCTGATGCGGAGACTCCCAAAACTCTTAAGAGGCAACCCTCTGCCATTAGTGTATGCTTCCCTCCACAACAGGTCTGTTGACTGAAACAGGGATGAATAAGGTCATTGGCTGGACTCCGCACCAAGCCTGCTCCGCACTCTGCTCCCTTTGTAGAAGCAAGTCCTAGCAAGATGCTCTGTAATGCTGGTGCATGGTTGCCTGTACTATATTGTTCAATTCCCTGATACCAGTGAATGCTAGTCTGATTACCTAGCACAGTCCCAAACCTGTCACTCTTGTGAACAGGAGGTGACCATGAAAACAAGCCAGAAGTTCAAATTTCATCAGAGTTAACTTTCATAATCACCCTGGAGGCTTCACTGTGGGCAAGAGTGAAAGCAAAATTCAAAACTGAAATGCAGCAAATAAATGCAGACACTAATAAATGAATGAATGCCTGTAGACAAGGAAGCAGGGCTGTAAAAAGAAGGAGTTGAGAGCTTCAAAAAATCAAAAGGAGTAATGAATGTAAAAACAAGCCTAAGTAGAAAAAGAAGTAGAAGATAAAGTAGAAGAAACACAATATGGACGGAGTCCTCTCAAAGGCCATGTGACCCTGTCACCACCAGAGGGAGCTCCAGCCTCCTCCTGCAGCTGCCAACGCTTGGCAGCTATATTTGAAGCCAGATCCAGCTGCCCACACTTGGTAACCATCTTAAAAACACAGCTCCGCCCTGTGCACATTTTCTTGCTTTTCCTTTCCAAGATTAAGAGGAGCAGCATGGCATGTGCAGAGGCAGCACATGGCAGCTGTGTTTGCGTCCCCTCTGCGTCTCTGCACTATGGCTGCCCCAGCTCCTGGCAGTGAGGAACAGGGTCCTTTGATCCTGCTAGCCCCCTCACTCATCCTGCTGGCCTGCTGTACTCATTGTCACCTGGCCCATGGCAGTGGAGGACCTGCAGCTGGACACTGTCGTCATCCCACGCCTGCTCATCAGGGACCCAGTGTACCCGCTCCTGCTCTGGCCACCTGAATCTGTGTCAGGCCCACTTCAGTTGGTGCCTGGGGTGAACCCATGCCCTCGCTGAGTGTGGCTTCAGCTAACTCAAAGGCCGCTGGCTGTCCCTCACTTCCTGCCTTGAAGTGGCTGAGAACAACCTTGCCTGGACAATCATCACAGTTTGTGTGCTACAGAATATCTGTGAGGCCTGGGCAGAGGAGATGTGCAAGCCGTGCACCCACCAGCGGGGCCCAGGGCACTGGGTGTAGGAGGCTCATGCAGACCACTCAAGCCCACCTACCCAGTTGCCCACAGGCCCCCTACCCCCAGCTTATCCCCAGCACCACTCTCATGCCAGGCACATGTTTAAACAATAAATCTGTATTACCCTCACAATACACACCCCGCCCCTCCCCCCTCAACCAACAGAGCCCCTTCCCCGCTCCTTCCCCAACAGACAAAGCCCCTCCATCACCCTTCCCACCCACCAACAATAAAATCCCTCTTCCCAGTTTCAAAACTATTTACAAGACAAAAGTCCATGTTTTTGTGTCTGGAGTGGGGTGCCATAGGGTGGGACTGCTAAGGGGGCAGAGCCTGGGGGCAGGTGGCCAGCGCCTTCCCCCCAGCGCGGGGCTTACCATGTGTCTGGGACTGGTAACTTCTTTACCATCCAAGTCTCCAGAGTCTGGAATAGACTCTTCCCAGAAGTGGTGCAAGTAACTACTCTGGACACATTCAAGAAGCATTTGGATGATTAACTTTCTGGGGTTATCTGACCCCAGCTGACTTCCTGCCTTTTGGGCAGGGGGCTGGACCTAATGATCTCATGAGGTCCTTTCCAGCCCCAGTGTCTATGAAATCTATGGTGCTGCTGATGGCTGGTGGTGACATGGCTGGCCATTCCTTGTGGTGGGGTCTGGGGCTACCCACCTGCCGAGGCAGCTGCTGGCCAGAGCTCCCCATGCTGCTAATGGATTGAGCAACTGGGGAGCTGGGTGGGGTGCTGAGCACCCAAGGGCCCCTCGTCTGGTGACATGTCACTGGAGGGGTCAGGGCAGGGTGGAGGCTTGGGCAGGCTTTCCCTGCTGGTAAAAACCTCAGGGTTGTGGCCTGGGTCCCAGAGTCCCAAAATCTGGGTGAGCTGCTGCATAAAGGGCATGGTAATTTTGGCATGACCAGACTGATAATTGTGGTCATTCATGGGCACCCATTGTGCCTACAAGGCCTTGACCTTGATGCGGCACTGCTGCGCCGACCAGGAGTGCCTGCGCTCCCATATCCTGCCCAGCAGGGCTTCATAAATGTTGGCATTCAAGCGCCCACATCACTCAAACTGTCTCTGGATCTCCATGTTGCCCCAGAGTGCCCTGAAGTCACCAATCTCCTCCAGGCTCCAGTTGGGGCCCTGGGTGGACAGCACAGGCATGCATACACAGGTGGGAATAGACCTGGATGGTGAGGACATGTTTCTCATGTGACCACCACCCACCTGGGCCCCACCCCACTGGCTGTCTGGGCCCCCATGCAGCTGTCCCTGAGGTGCTGGCCCTGGGTAGCTGCCAGCATCGCCCAGCGCAAGGGCACAGCACAGGACTGGGAGACGTGTGGCTGAGGCTATGCACCATTGCACCTGCAGTCACAGAACAGGCTGTTGGTGGTGCTGGCTGTGCTGCACTCAGCTGCCTACAGGTGACCCTGGGGGCTGGCAGACCTGCCCAGAGATTGCAGCAAGCTGCTGCCAGCAGCCACAGGTTCAGCAGCCAAAAGCCCCCCGGCCAGCAGTCAAAAGTTCATCAGGAAGCAGCCACAGGCTGAGCAGCAGCACTGAAGTAGTGTGAGGCAGGCACAGCAGTGCTGTGGCCTGCCCAGGGAGACACACAGGACCTGCAGTGCCCTCAGGCTCCTGTGGTGTGCGCCCCAGGGTAGAAAATGGCGGCTGGCTTTTATAGCTTGCAGACAGGGGCTGCCAGTGAGACAGTCCAACCCTGGAGCAGGAGAAGCTCCCAGCCAGAAGCCCTGGGGCTAGCCTCAGGCCAGCTCCCATAGTGGCTGGGCAGACTCAGCAGCAAACGTAGTGCTGGATTGCATCTACATGTGCGTTACTGTGCATGACCTAATCACACTGAAGTTTGCTACTTGCACTTGCATGTAGCAAATTTAAGCATGATTAAGGGAACTTATTGCACAGTAAGGGTGCTCATATGTAGACACTCACCCATACTGCACAGTAAATTAAGTTAATGCACAGTAACATGTCTCGTGTAGATGTGCCCAGTGAATTTTAACTCCTTATTACTATGCAAAAATAGTCATTTTATTTTTGCTTCATCCTCTCACTTTTCTCCTTTTTCATCTAGACAAGTGCTCTTTAGCACAGTAATGTCAAAAGACCCTTATTCTCTAATAAAATATCTTAACATAAATAATAGGTAGTAACAAATATAGGTATGGCTAAATCACCCCAGATATGAGAAACATTTAAGGACCACCTCCAGTTCCTGTAGAGGAACTGTAGTTATGAATGCTAGGAAGGCAGAAACATCTCATGGGAGGGAGGGTATGTGAAGTATGCACATTGACACATGCACCATGCGGTAAATACAGTTAACTAAGAATCAGTTTACCCACGTCTCCCATTTGCTTATTAGCCGTTAAGTAAGTAGTGTGTTCAGCTGACAAGATCTGTTTGCTGATATATAGCCTAGGAGGCTCATTTATCAAATTTTGAAACAATGATTCATGACGGAAATGTATAGTCCATAACAAATTTTAAGTTAATTTACAGATTTATTTGGTGCCGTAGACATTGCAGATGTTGCAGAGACTTTTATATGAACTAAAACTTCAATGAAGTAAACAGACAGAGCAGAATAAATTACCATGTTGAAGGGAATTCCAAGACCTAAGCCAGCAGAGGATACTGAGCGGGCCACAGTCAAGAGAGCCACATTCAGCTCTTGAATACACAGGTGCAGCTTCCATGGACTTCAAAGGAAGTGATACCTCCTTATGCCAGTACTAACTTTGATCCCCAGGCAGTTGTATTCATATGGTGCTGATAAAAAATAATATGGGCTCCTCAGAGGTCATCCATGCAACGTTAGTATCTGAAGTAGTTGTTTTTCAGGTCCTGGCTAGTGATCAAACATGCTGTAACAGCCACTAGAAAACAAGGAATGTGAAATGGATTACTAGATCTCGTATAGACAAGAATTCCCAGGCTCATTATTTTATTGTGGCGTGAAACAAATGAGATTGACTTTAAGGAATCCAATTCAGTAGAGGAATGATAGTGTCCTTCATATACATTATTTTACTGTAACTCTCACCCACTTCCAATATGCAACCTAAAATGAGATTTTTCCCGAGTACGCAACCTAAGTTGTTGGTTTTTGTTTTCAAATCTCAGATTTTATCATTGATATGAAATAGCCATGAACCAAGATAGTGTTTTGAGCACCAGCCTATGAAAATTAGCAACTCCATACATCTTCCTGCACTTTGCTTCTGACCTGTCATTGCCAGCACTGGCATATATTATACCTTTTATAAGTGGGGCAGGTATCTCTCTCAAAGCCTTTTACTATAATTAAATAGAAGTCCATATAGATCTTAGATTTTTATACAGTTACTGTTTAAATTAGATAATTTAGATTAATTTAAACACTGATCATCACGTATGTCATATCAGCTACCCAATCTCTTTTGAAATTGGGCTACAGTTTAAAAAATGGACAGGAACAAAGCATGTTTGAAAGGGGTGATCTAGAGCAGGGGTAGGAAGGCATGCTCTAGGATGAGGTTTCTGGCTACGTTGCCTTATATAATTGCATACTATGTGTACCCCCCCCCCACAATCAGCCCTCCTAATTGGGGGCGCATGTCTGATTTTTCTTCACTGGAATAAAAGCATGAAGACATGCTAATGGCTGTCAAGATGGCTGCCATTGTTTCTCATCCCAGCATGTAGAAGGGGAGGAGTCCTGTGTTAACCCCCTGACAGCCATAGCTGTTGGCTGAGCATCGTACCTTGTGCCTGAATGAGCAATTAAGCTGTCTCAGGGCAAGTGAGCTGCTGCATGTGTCTGTAGTATATTGATGGGGCTTTTGGTGTGGAAACAGCACTTTATGATTTACAGGAACTTGTATAAAGAACTATTTACAGTAAAGAAGTAGTGGTTTTGCTACTGCTCTTGCAGGGAACTTGTATTATACCTGGGGCCTAGCCATGTTTCTCTGTTGTGACACCGGGAAGTTCCTGCTGCCTCACCTAGACTGTCTCCTAGGATGCCACACTTCCCGGAGTAAGTCCAGGAGGAGTTACTCTGTCTCACAGTCTGCAATGACTGTGGAAAAAATATTTTTTTCTATATTATGCTTTCCAAAAACAAGAGGTGTGTCTTATTTGGGGATGTTTGGCATGCAAGAAAATCTGGTAATTTTACAGCATTCTTCAAATTGAACTAGGGAAAGTACAAACTTTACTTTAAAAGATGGAAGGATACCACCTTTGTAAAAGCTACCAGCCCATTAAAGCAATACAATGGGACATTTCAAATGTGTGGGCTTTTTAAGTAACTGCTCTATCATTTTCTGTAAAACAGGTCCATGATTACCTTAGGAGCAAGCTGTGTTCCCTTTATGAAAATGACTGCATCTTTGACAAGTTTGAATGTGCGTGGAATGGATCAGACAGGTAATCCATCCTTATCTCCAATTACTATTTTAATTTAGCAGAGAAATTGCCATGTAGTGGGGTATAACCAGTAAACCATATGGCTGTTTTGCATATCAGGTCATGAGCATCTAGTTTTTAAAGGTGTTTGTATGTTAGTGGTATTGTACCTTTCATCTCCTCAGCCACAATCTAAACTAGTTGTTTAAGCGTTAGTTCTCTTTGTTCTTTATGAATTATTATTTCTTATCTCACAGCTGAGAAAAATCAAAATTCCATCAATTTTTCCCAAAAGCAGGAAGTGGGTTGAAAGAATAAAAAAGATTATTTACTAGAAACGATTTGCACATCCCATTGAAGTGTGGGATTTGCTAGAGCAATTGCATGCTCAGACAAGTTAAACTGGCTTCTTCACAAATCCAATTTAGCAACTGGAAATGAGGAGGGGAAAAGAACCAGAAGCAGGTGACCAGCCAGTTCTTTGTAGACCACTGCCCACAACTTGTGAAGGACTATTCTAATTAAATGTGAATGTTTTTTGGGAACTATAATGAAGGGGACAAAATTGTCTCATTTGCACCAGTGTAACACATGAGGCTTCAACTTCACACTGGGTTAACAGAGTAGATTGGACCCATAACTCAGTTCCACATTATAAAAGTTGATCTGCACTTTCACCAAGTTAACATAATCTATACCGCAGTCTATGTCATAACATCTGAGGACAGGTTACTTTTTCTAAGCACCCTGCCATCCCTTGAACAGAATTCCCATTGTCATAAATGGCAGTTAGTGGGACATCTGTGATGCGTGAGCTTCATCACCCATGTTACTCTAGTGTATCGGATCATACGTTCAGTACGAATTTCTGATCTGATCTAAAATAACCTATAATAGCTCTTTTGGATACAGCTTTTACGTACGACAGTCATTTTAGCTAAGTTCCTATTCTCTTCTTCTTAAGTTTTCTGATCGATGGCAGCTATTCTTTAAATGACAATCCATTCCCTAAGCTCTGTAAGTAGGCAAGTGTTTCCCAGTTCTACAAATATACTGACCTGGGCAATTCATGGAATTTCCAAGAAAATCTTGGAAAGTAAAAGCAAGAAAATGAGTCATGCCAGCCTCTCAGTGTGAAAGTGATTAATTCAGTCTAGCTTTGATGATCAGACAAGGGAGGCTGCAAAGTCAATGCCTTTAACAGGCTGTACCCCCAGTTAAAAATATTATGATGGGAATTTCCACTGGCTGCCCTTCAGCACTGGGTAAGTTCTCCTGTTGTCAGGACTGTCGACCAGTAAAATGATATAAAGGCACCATACTGGGGGCAGTCCTTCTCAGACTCAGTATGTTGTGTCAATTAGGGATTAGGCTTTCCAGGGTCAGAGCTCACCGAAAAATCTCAGTGCCAGTGAAAACTCATGCTGGTGGGCAAGAATTTATCATGTTTGGCCACTGGGGTATAGACATCTGGTTTTGGGATGCTTTTCTGAACCCTTCAAACCCGTCAAAGCGTGGATGGAGAGCTCAGCACAGGCTCTTTCAGGAAATATATAGTGATTCTGGCTTGTAGTCCTTCTGGAAATACCAAAAGAGAACGTCTTAGTAATAGTGACACTTCTGATCCGTACCTGAACCTGGGAGTGTATAAGTCTTTAGGCAAAAGGACCTTACTCAGATATATTAAAATCTTCCTAAAGATTCAGGAGGTTTTTAGTACTTTCAAAACCAATTCCAAGATGTGTTGCTGGTAGATACCTGATATTCCCTTCAGTAGTTGAGTAAAACCTTCTCATCAAAGTATCACATGCTCCTGGATAACTGCATGTTAATAATAGAAGAATTGTTCAGTATCAGGGTTTAAAATGAATGTAAAGGTTTTAATCTAATTCCCACTTGACAGATCAGAAAGATCAACATAGTGTGAAATCAACTGGTCCTCATTAAGTGGAAGCATTCCGTTTTTAAAGGTTTAATTTATTGTACTGCCTATATGTGGGAGGATAGTTAGTCTTCCACAATTACTGAATCCATCACTAAACACAATGCACCTCTCTTTAAAATGGATAAGCTACCACTCGATCTGCAATTGAGGAGTACCACTTTTGGCCAGACATTTGGTAAAAGGCACTTATTTTTAGTTGAGCATATTATTATTTGTCTCTCAAATGTGGACATTTCCTTTTACCAATCAGAATGAGAATGAAATGCATCAGTACTAATGTTCATCTTCAGAGCAGGTGACACTAGCACTCATGCTTCTTCACAGGGGGACTTGATCATTCTCAGAGAAGTGGCAAGTATTTTTGTGTTCAAGACAAGGAATTTTTATGAGGTGTAATTCAATTGGTTGTGTAGTAATTTTTTTTTAAAGGAAGAATTCCCATCTTTAAAAAAATAAAAATACAGCTCTTAATATTAAGGTCTGGTTCTTAATAATGTATTTATCTTAATACAGAATAACTGCAAAAGGTAACAAATGCCTATGATGTCATCCATAGTATGATATTTGTATTAATAAAAATACTTTAAAACATAATCATGATGCTTTCTTAACCTGTTATGTGCCCTAAAACTAGATTGGTATTTTAAGTAAAACATTAGAATCATACTTGCCAGCATTTAAAAATAGAAACATGCTCGTTATTATTTTAAATTAGTTTTTGTCACAATTAAGGAGTTAATTCAGGATGATGATAAAACCCTATGGTTGAAGCTGTTTATAAAAATCAATGTACACAAGCTCTGATTAGAACGTGATTGATGCTCAGTAACTCCAATGAACAGGAACTAATACAATCAGACAGAGCCAATCTCATTTGCTGAAGGGCACATTAATCATTATGTAGTTGGGCAAGAACAGTGGTCAGAGGAGTAAAGAGAGAATCTTACAAATAATGCAACTAACTGAACACTTATTATGGTTCCTTGACTATTAAACTGTGTCACATATCATATACATTTTCATGATAATGTGACTAGATGGAATTTGCAAACTTTATTATATAGCTGTTTTATTTAAAGACTTCAGAGTACAAATGCATGTAAAAATGAACTAATGATCTTCATGACGCCTTTCAACTGCCAACAAAGCAGGAAAAATATGTTCAAGTTATTTCTACTATTCTGCTGCAAAAATCCTCAGCTTAACACCCATTGAGCATCTTATCTGTGAATTACAGGAGAAGGTCAGGTAAAACCCATGACTATATACATAATACTTCAAAAAATAAAATAAAATAAAAATTAAAGCTAAGGGGAAGACCTTCAAGGAAGGCTTTGGATACAACTCTGACAAGGACCTTGTAAGTAGATAAATGAAGTCATATACAAATGCTGAGACCCTTGCATTTGACATGAGCCCTTGCTGTTGGCCATAGCTTCCTACTATATCATCCAGTCAGCTTCTTGACTCCACTCTAATCCTGCAAAATTTGCTAGTCCCAGTGGGCCAAATATCAAATGAGCCTACTCTTACCTTGATAAAGACTTAAGTGTACATTTTTGTACAGCAGTCATGTACAATGGGTGGGTTGACACTATTTAGCACCACGTGACAGGTTTGACTCATCATATTAACTTTTATTTCTAAAGAAGTTTGTCAGGCTCCCTGGTTTCTCATTCCCCATCCTACGCATGCTAGAGCTTCTGAATTATTTTTCAGTGTTTGTCTCCCAGCATTGCTTCTGATGCCCCTGAGGTTTGAAGCAGTGCATCCTCTTTGATTTCCAGTCAAGAGGCTTTTTGTTTCACTTCCTGTCAATCAGTCTCCAGACTTCCCCAGAAATGAACATACCACCATAGGGGAAAGTCATTTGCAAATGACTGGGTGTGTCTACATGAGATGCTTTACTATGCAGTAGTGTAGTTTACTGCGCAATATGCATGTGTGTCTACACGTGCACATGCTTACTGTACAAGAAACCTCACTAATCGTGAGTAAATTTCCTACCTGCAAATGCAAGTAGCAAATTTACTTGTGATTACTAACTGTGCACTAGCAATTGTGTAGATGCCTGACCAGAAGCAAATCTGTGGGAACTATGTCCCCCTGCCCTGGCAGCAGGGAGCTCCAAGCCCCCTACTCTGAGATCACCATTGGAGAGTTGGGGATGGAAAATCCTTACCTCCCAGCCCCTGCTTCATCATTATCTCTCAGCCCCTGTTTCACCATCATGATCATGGAGTGGCAGGGCTGGGAGATCCTTATTTCCCAGCGCCAGCTTTGCAGTCACAGGGCCAGCTCTGGGAGTCCCTTATCTCCCAGCCCAAGCTTTGTGGTCACAGCGCCCAAGCTCCCCAATCTGTTCCCCACCCAGCTCCATGCTCATGGAGCTGAGTGGGGATAATGCTCCACAGGCTCTGCTCTGCAATTGTGGAATGGGTGCTGGGAACTGTCCCGGTCAGAGGCATATCCCAGCCCTGTCGCCTGATCAGGTGTTAGAGGCACAGGGCTTGAAAAGAGCTGCAGGGGTGGGGTAGGTCCCAGCCCTGTGCCCCGAACCACTGGTGGGGCTATCTAGCTATCTGCTAGCTGCCCCGCCAGTGGATTGAGGCAGGGGGCTGGGACCTGCCCCTCCCCTGCAGCAATTTCCAAGTCCCCTGCCTCTGATTGGGGAGCTGGGGCCAGGAGCTTCCTGCTGCTGGGACAGGAGGACATTGTCCCTGCCCCAGCAGCAAGTAGCCCCCCTGGGGGCAGGGTGCAATGTCTCAGCCCCGGCCTGGAGACAACTGTTTTCCAGCCCAGTGCTCCCTGCCAGCCCCTAGGCTAACACCCAGGTGGAGCCTAGAACTCCACCAGTGGCAGCAGGGGCTCATTGCAGGGCCACAGGAAGTGGGAGTAAACTGCTCCTGGATTTAATGCATGTGTAGAAACACCCACTGTCTCCTTTTTTTGTCCTAGAAAATGTTCATTTTCAAAGAACAGGTATTTGGAGAGTCTTTGGCTGAATATTTTCCTTTCTTCTTCATTTGCCATGATGGCAGCATCCACCTGAGCCTACCATGGCCTAGAACAGAGGTGTCAAACTCACCTGCCTGCAAAGCCAGATTTGGACCGCAGGGCTCTTTACAGGCCAGAGCTGAACCTGACATTGTGGCAAACAGCAGCCATGCAAGTAGCACTGTGTCAGCATAGTTCTCACTCTCTGCCTGCTGCCAGGAGCCAGGCCCGATGGGGCTCCATAGCCCTGAGTTCTGGGGCAGGCCTTTCCTCCCGCTTACCCTGCTCCTGAATTTCTAAGTCCACCAGGAGTTCTGTGGGCCAAAGGAAACTGCTCTGTGGGCTGGACCTGGACTGTATGTTTGATGTCTCTGGCCTAGAAGGTTACAGATACATACAGATACACTCCTCACATAACCCATAGGGAATGAATTGATGTGATTTTAAAAACTGGAGTAATCAAAAATATAATTGTTTGGGTAATATGGCTTGGTGAAATATAAAATGCTTACTGAGCACCTGTGGGGAGCATGGTTTACAATTTGATGATGAAATCTGCAGTCAGAGCTGTGGAGAGACTCTTCCTACCTTTGCACTTGTTTGGACTGCTGTGCCAGCTCCTTTTTCTCTGGACGAAAGTAGTTCTGGCGCTGTCTGGTGTGAGGAAGTGTTGCCCTAGCGACAGTGAACTCCAGTGCAGAAGAGATAAGGCAGCCCAACCTGTATTATAATTTCTGTTGGTAGTCCAGGAGAAAGGGGCTGGTCCATTCATCCCAAACCCTAACCTGTCCATTCATCCTCCATTTTGCTCCCTTGCACAGTGCAGGTGCTTGCCTGTATATGACCTAGAATGATGAAGAGGAAAACTGTCTCATGGAGATGAATTTTTATCCTAACTGTAGGAACCTGCAAAAGCCAGATTTGGGGAGGACTCTTCAGATGTGAAACTAGCATGAGATAATCTGAGACAAAATTAGTCTCCAGTTATTTATAAAATGTTCATGTGTGCACACACATGCAGTCACGCAGCCAGTATGGGCAAGGTCTATTGCTGAAAGACCACAGGATTTAAATATAAAAATAGAGCAGCTGTGGGATTTTTCCTTCTGCATAGGCATGCACAAATTCCTACTGATATGCACATAGCATCTAGATAAGCTGTTCAGGTAACTTATAAGAAAATGTTTGCAAACAAGGGCCAACATAGATGGTAAATGACAGCTTTTCTTCCCAGCTAGGGAAACTGGGTGCATCTACACAAGACACTAACTGTGCAGTAGCCTTATAATACTGAGAAGTAGCACATCACAGCACAAACACTGCTAATATGCTACTGCACAGTAAGTATTATTAGGCTATTATTAGGCTACTGTGCAGCAGCATCACTAAAAAGATGTTTGGTGCTGCTGCTGCTGTGCAGTAATTCTGGTTATTGCACATTTTATTTAGCACTTGATTATACAAGTACTAAATTACTGTGCAGTAACTACTGGATGGAAATAATAGTAATATGGAACCATCACATGTTCTAAGTAGCTGGTGGACTTGATGGAATCTGCATGTAAAGATAATTCAATGGAAAGATGTATAGAAACTTTAGGGACCCAGATCACTGCAAATGATATAATCCTACTCAGTTTCCCTAATGTTGCTGAAGTAGGAGGGAGAATGAAATCTGTCTCTTGCTGGAGAAACAGATGTACTGAGAGATAAAAACTAGTCGTGGAAGATTTTCATTTAGAAGTGACAGATTTTTTAAGGCATTTAGACACCTAATGATGGACATGGAGTCAGTGGCAGTTAGGAGCTTTTGAAAATCCCACTAAGTACCCATGTGTGTCAGTAGGTTCCTGAATACTTTTACATTTCTGCCCTTACATGACTAAGTAAAATTATATCAGTCACAGATACTTGCATTGTAATAACGATGCACTTAAATGATGTGTCCCACTAAAAGTTGTTGTTTTCTTTTCTAATGGGAGACCTGTGACAGAAGAAAAAGAAATGGGATGAATGAAACTCTTTTCTTGCAAACCTTTTCTTCACAAAATTGTACAAACTGGCAATTGCAAAGAGATGGTGTGAGCTACCAGAAATACTGTGGGCTAGTGCAATGGTGTTCAACCTTCCAGCCCCCGTGGGCTGGATGAGCAGCTTGGGGCTGATCTGTGGACCTGAAGCAGCATGGGGTGAGCAAGTGGGCATGACCCAGCATGTCAGATCCAGCCCTGAACACCAGATCTGGCAGAATGCACCGTTCATGCTCCAGATCTGATTGTGGATTGACCCCATGAGCCAGCTAAATCTAGCACTCAGGGTGACATTAACCAGCCTACAGGGCTCCCCATAGGTCTGTAAATTTGGCAGAGGGGGAACAGCAATTAACAAGGCCACCTCTTCCCCACTGCCCAATTTCTGGAGCAGCATTAAGCATTCTGCCAATTCTGTTATCGCTTTTGCTGCTGCAGTAAGCATGGTAGCCTAGGAATTTGCATGATGGTCTTAGAGCCAGGTATGTCTCATTCCCCACCTTTGCGTACACACGCACGCACGCACGCACGCACACACCCACCCCTGACTCCTGGCAAGAATCTAAAACATTCATAGAACAAACAGCTCAGAGTTTGTTCCTCCCTCTGCATCTTTTCTGGTAAGCACCATGTGCCAGTGAGCTCTTCTCTGGCCTGTCAAACCACATGGAGATACAGGTTTTTCATCTCATCCCATTTGGCTGCCCAGCACTGCTGATGCTGCAGTCTGTTTAGCATGCGTACCCTTTATTCATGCCAAATTCAGAAGCAAAGGAGCAAGGCATCTATATACGATGAGAGAGGAAATCTGCCAATTGATTTATTCAGAAGCAATTAGATTCAGCCCAAAGGAGAAAGAGAAAGGAGATTAGAGACATTTGAGAGCAGGGGGAAGAAGAAAAGGAAGCCCTTGATAGGAAGATGCTAGAGAGGTGCTATGATGCCAGGTGAGGGCTTCCTGGCATGGACAGGAAGGGAGAGATGTGTGATTAGACATTGAAATGGGAAATGAGGGATAAGATGGATGAAAAGCAAAAGAGAGAGAGAAGATCCAAGAAGGGAAAGATGGGTAGGGCAGAGGGTAAAGCAAGGAAGATGACTTGGATACCAGATGATGGGAGAGAAGGGGAAACAGAGAAAATCAGGAAAAAAAGAGGGAGGGCTGTGAAGGGTGACTAAAAAGAAAAAAGCAGAAAAAGGAGGAAGAAAACAAGGAAGAAAAATCAATTGGAAATACGGGCAAAGAGTAGAAGTGGGAAATAAAAATGGATATAGACGATAGAGCGGAGGCAAAAGAAGAAGGAGATGGGAGAAAAACAAGCATAACAGTAGTTCATTCAGTTCAATTCACCAGAGTTCCTATATTTTATTCTATTTCCCTTGTGGCAGAGAGAAGCTAAAGCCAAAGAATTTGGCTGGTAGTGATCGAGGTATGGAAAACTTTCTGGCCAATTCTAGCCCTGGGGAGGGAAAAGGGAGAGCATACAGTATTAGTACCGTAATTGTTCTGGTCGGACCAGGGACAGAGGATAAAATGGGTCTTTCCATCTCTAATTTCAAGATAGCCCTGCACTGCATTTCTAATAAGGACCCTGAAATGCCCAGCTTAATTTACAACAATTGATAATTGTACCATGAAGAGGATGCACGATAATTCAGTGTCATTGGTAATGCAGTATGTAAAAAAAAAATAATGAACAGCAGTTTTTCTTCAAAATACACATGCTTGAAAAATTAAATGGCAGGACACTATATGCAAGCATTTTACCAGTATACTGGGTCTAACATTGCTGTCCAAATTAAACCTGTGTAAAAAGGTTTAAGGGAAGGACATGTTTTTCCAAGGTAGCTACATTTTATACTCTAAAACATGTATAGGCATATGTGGAGTATTGGATACATATATAACCCCCCTGTTACTTATACAGTGTTGTTATATGTTATGCAGTGTTTTTCTGAACAGGAATAATAGCCATCCTACACTAGGTTCTCTCTCTTATTGTTATTTTAAACATCAGGTAAGGTTATAACTCATCTGTGTTTATGACCTTGAGGAAGCCTGGGCACTTTTCATTTACATAATGCTATTTTTACAATGCCATTAAACTGCAGTAAATAGGGCCAGCATGAAAAGTAGTTATCTACATGCAACGCAATAGGGCCACTATTGTAAAAAATGCCACTGTATAGCCAAGGGAGCCTGCCAAAGAAAACAGACTTTCAAAATATAGGGTAGGTAGTTCAAGAAATGAGAAGTCACATGGATTGCAGAGGCAGCTCTACTGCAAACTAAATATGATGGAGAAGGGGACAATTTTGACTACCACTGAGTTCTGTTCAATTGGCACATTGTGCAAAAACCTGCTATTTCTGGATTCATCTGGAGGAAGGGTTTTTATTCCCCAGGGAAATGTATTCCAGCCATGTACAGCTCTGCAGCCCGTGACACACAATGCCCCTTCATTACGAACCTGTTTCAAAATTTTGCCCAGGGGAAAAAACATAGCACTGGGCTAGGCAGTTAGAATCACAAATTGTGTATGTTAGCACCGAGATATGAAATACCCTCTACTTTTTCATGTTGTGAATAACCATTACAGCGGGAGTCCTAATGACAAGACACGGTGATTTGGAAGGAGTGAAATGTTAGATTTACTGCTGTTGATTCAATTTCTGAAACAGGCACTAATCTTGATCAATAGGCTTTATGCTGTTACTGGGATGCATTTTATCAAGCTGTTACACTGGCTTCTTTTCTTTTACTGTTTGGGACTGGTACCTCACAGCAGAAAGACAGGTTTGTGGCTGGCCAGTTAATGGGGAGGGAGACAGAAGCCTGCCCCTGTACAGTGTCTGGTCACAACCATTTCTGCACTCCTCCAAGTATAGCCTTCCCTGCAAGGGTCCCTTTGGAAAGAAAGGGGAAAGTGGTAGCTCTGACCTAGTCAACAGAACTGGATAAGTATGGGAGGTCCTCTAAAGGGATGTGACAGCAGGCATGGTCCCTGTGCCTGACAGTTTATTCCAGCATAGGTACAAGCTTTTATTGATTAGGGTGTCCTGCACAGCCTCTGCACTACCAGTATCTGATTCATTGCTGCAGCATTTCAGGATATCTGGTCTAAGAAAAGTGCTATTTTGTCAAATTCTTTTCCACCATCAGTAACAGGACTTAGCATAGAGCTGACTGTGTTTCTAATGATTCACAGTGTAGAAGCTTGCCCAATTCACTGGGCAGAATAGAGTTTCTTCAGTGACCCTATATTGTTTCTGAAATGAAACCTCAGCCAACTGTGCAGTATGACTCAACAGACACAATTCAGAGGCACTTAACTGCAGAGTTGTTATTCAGCTTTTTTTAGGTTTTTATTAATATACTGTTTAGTCACTAGTGGGCCAAACTGGGTTCCAGGCTGCGTTGCGCTAGATGGAGAGTGAAGAGTAAGAAAATTCATGAAGTGAAGAGCCTAAAATCTCGTTGGGCAAAGGACATGCCAAAGGTCACTCAGCAAGTCTGAGGAAGAGCTGCAAACATAACATATGACACTAAACTGTGTTGTCTCTCATGTAACATAAACTGTGCAGAGTAACAAAAAGGTACAGAAAAAATACTTTTAACTGTTTTCCAGGGATGAGAATAATTTATTAGATGTGGGCGTATGAAGTATATTCTGTTGGAATACATCAGTTATTGAGTGCCAGCATTGCGCATGAAACTGTATCCGAACAGCCCCTCTTTTAAAGGCCATAAAGGCTTCAGGTGAAATTCCTTTCTAGTGCAGAGGGTAAACTGCATGTTCTCCACACAACTGAAGCCCATTGCTGTGATGCTTTGAGGAAAGTGAAAGGGTGGATCTGCTTTCCAGTAGGCCCCCCATAAGCTCTGTGCACTGATTAGAAATCTCTGTTTTGACAATGGGAGTTATTTAAGGATCCAGAATATCAGGAATCTAGTGGCCAAGCTATTAAAGAGTGGATCCAGAGATATGAGTTTGAAACTCATTCTGGATGTGTGCCAGGGGCTGTCTGTCCCCAGACAACCTGCTCTTTTGGGCTGGGCAGACAGAGGAGAGGACTCCTTTGTGTGCTGTTGGCTACAGAAAGTGGTATGCCTAAGTGGTGATAAACACTGAAGGACATTCAAGTGGCTTTAGCTCATGAGTAAAATCCTGATTCCACTGAATGAAATCACAGAATCATGGAAAATTAGGGTTGGAAGGGGCCTCAGGAGGTCATCTTGTCCAACTCCCGGCTCAAAGCAGCACCATCCCCAGCTAGATCATCCCAGCCAAAGCTTTGTCGAGCTGAGTCTTAAAAAACTTCCAAGGATGGAGAGTCCACAACCTCTCTGGGTAACCTGTTTCAATGCTTTTCTACCCTCCTACTGAGAGAGTTTTCCCTGCTCTCTAACCTAAACTCCCCTTGCTGCAACTTGAGACCATTGCTCCTTGTTCTGTCATCTGCAGCCACTGAGAACAGTTTGGAACCACCCTTCAGGTAGTTGAAGGCTGCTATTAAATCCCCCCTCGGTCTTGTCTTCTCCAGACTAATGGTAAAACACCCACTGATTTTATAGAGCCAGGATTTCATCCTCATGAGGGAAGAGACAGGAGCATGCAATTTATTAATTTAAACCATGGGCTGGATTAGAGACCTGCCTGCAGGCAGGAAGAAGAGTAAATGTTCTGTCCTCAGAAGCCTGAGCCTCTATCTGCAAACCCTGCAGATATTCCTAACAAATCTTCTGTACTCAGACTGAGTTGCAGGAGTGGAGGACTGAGGGTAAATGATCAAACACTGTCACATCAAATTTATCAATAAATGTATCTTATGGGAACGTTGGAAGGTAAATGTTCTAATAGCACCCATTTCCCCAGACATGTTAACACAGCATCTGACTAGGAACTGAATTCAACAGGAAAAGAAAAAAAGACATTCACTTGCACAATACACTTGACTGATCTTCATAACTCCCTTGGCAACATTCACTACAAAAGATGTGCAAGTTAAGTGGTATCCAGGTGGCTATTCTACTACTGCAGTTTTGTGGCATTTGGAATTTTTGTTTAATGCCCCAGCTCTGGAGTCATGTGGGCAACTGACTTCCATAATAAAAAGAAGAATATTCTAGTCGTTGTAGCTGCAGGAAAAAGTTTGAAAATATGACCATTAGAACTTTTTAAAAAGCTAGAAATCAAAAGAGTAAGATATAATGCTTTTAAAATCTTATGATATAAATCAGTCCCTTGTTTTGGGGAATCATATATCCCAATTTTTTTAGTGCTTGGAGTTGGAAATACAGAAGTTGCTATAAAATCTATTAAATGCTATAAGACAATGATAGGTCATGTGAACTAGTAAGACCATATATATAAGATAGCACAGACTTCTGGACCCCACAGTGTTCCATCACATGGCAAGGAAAAGCATTTCCCTCACCACAGGGGCTACAGGGTAAAAATGACATAGGGGCCGCATTTACAGAAGACACTGACTGTATAGTTGTTTCAGCGCAGTAATCATAGGAGTCGGGTCGGAAGGGACCTCGTAGATCTTCAAGTCCAACCCCCCACCCGGGCAGGAGAAAAAGACTGGACTCAAATGAGTCCAGGCAGGTAGTCATCAAGCCTCTTCTTAAAGACCCCCAGGGTAGGAGCCAGCACCAATGACCTAGGAAGTTGGTTCCAGCTCCTAGCCGCCCTGACTGTGAAGTAGTTCTTGCGGATGTCTAATCTAAATCTACTCTCTAATAACTTGTATCCTGTTTAAACTTGTAACATGTTTAACGATTTCTTTGCCTCTGTCTTCCTAAGCAGGGACCAGAACAGCCACCTCCCTGCTGGGCCCCCCTCGGGCCCCATGGGAGGCACACCTGGGCCATGGGTTAGCGAGGATTTAGTTAGGAAGCTTCCAGAGGGGTTGGACGTATTCAAGTCAGCCGGCCCGGATGATCTCCACCCTAGAGTTCTAAAGGAACTGGCCGAGGTCATTGCAAGTCCCCTGGCACAACTTTACGAGTGCTCGTGGTGCTCTGGTGAGGTACCGGAGGACTGGAAGAGGGCCAACGTGGTCCCCAACTTCAAAAAAGGCAGGAAGGAGAACCCGGGAAACTATAGGCCAGTTAGTCTCACCTCGATCCTAGGCAAGCTGTTCGAGAAAATTATGCTGGCACACATCCAGGAGGGGCCAGCAGGGGACTGCATGCTTAGGGGCAACCAACATGGGTTCATCAGTAGCAGGTCCTGTCAGACCAACCTGGTGGCCTTTTACGATCAGATCACCAGATCATTAGACGCAGGGGTAACAGTGGATATAATCTTCCTGGACTTCCGGATGGCTTTTGACACTGTCTCTCACCCTGTTCTCATAAAGAAACTGGGGGGGCTGTGGTGTAGACACCCACACAGTCAAATGGGTCGCCAACTGGCTGGAGGGCCGCACCCAGAGGGTGGTAGTGCGTGGGTCCTTCTCAACCTGGAAGGACATGGGCAGTGGGGTTCCTCAGGGCTCGGTCCTCGGGCCCGCACTGTTCAACATCTTCATCAGCGATTTGGATGAGGGGGTAAAAAGCACCCTGTTCAAATTTGCTGATGACACTAAGATGTGGGGGGACGTGGGCACATTGAAAGGATGCAACAGGCTACAATCAGACCTAGACAGGTTACAAGGGTGGGTGGATGAGAATAGGATGGGCTTCAGCACAGACAAGTGCAAGGTGATGCACCTCGGGAGGAACAACCGGCACCATACCTACAGGTTGGGGAACTCCCCTCTTGTCAGCATGGAGGCGGAAAGGGATCTGGGGGTCATCATTGACTCCAAGATGAACATGGGTCGGCAGTGTGGGGATGCAGTCAGGAAGGCCAACCGCACACTGGCATGCATCCACAGATGCATCTCGAGCAGCTCCAAGGAGGTGATCCTCCCCCTCTATGCAGCACTGGTCAGGCCACAGCTGGAGTACTGCGTCCAGTTCTGGGCACCGCACTTCAAGAGGGATGTGGACAGCATGGAGAGGGTCCAGAGGAGGGCCACTCATATGATCAGGGGACAGCAGGGCAGGCCCTATGAGGACAGGCTGCGGGACCTGAACCTGTTCAGCCTCCACAAGAGAAGGCTGAGGGGGGATCTAATGTCCTGTTACAAACTAGTCAGGGGGGATCAGCAGGCATTGGGGAAGTCACTGTTTCCCCGAGCACCGCCAGGAGTGACCAGGAATAATGGTCACAAGCTGGCAGAGGGTAGGTTTAGGTTAGATATCAGGAGGCGCTACTTCACAGTCAGGGCGGCTAGGGTCTGGAACCAGCTTCAAAGAAAAGTGGTGCAGGCTCCTACCTCGGGGGTGTTTAAGAGGTGGTCAGGTGAACATCTTGCTGGGGTCATTTGACCCCAGTACTCTTTCCTGCCATGGCAGGGGGTCAGACTAGATGATCTGCTCAGGTCCCTTCCGACCCTAGAAACTATGAAACTATCCATTGTTCCTTGTCATGCCGGGGGCACTAGGGGAAACAGCGTCTCCCCTAAACCCTTCTGGTCCCCCCTAGTGAGTTTATAGACAGTCACCAGGTCCCCCCTCAGCCTTCTCTTGTGAAGGCTGAACAGGTTTAGGTCCCGCAGTCTTTCAATGTAGGGTCTGCCCTGTCGTCCCCGGATCACGCGGGTGGCCCTCCTCTGGACCCTTTCAATGTTGTCCACATCCCTCCTGAAGTGTGGCGCACAGAACTGGACGCAGTACTCCAGCTGTGGCCTGACCAGCGTCGCATAGAGGTAGAGGATCACCTCCCTGGCTCTACTTGAGATGCATCTGTGGATGCATGACAAGGTGCGGTTAGCCCTGCCAACTGTGACCTCGCATTGTCGGCCCATGTTCATCTTGGAGTCAATAAGGACTCCAAGATCCCTTTCTGCCTCCATGCTCTCAAGAAGGGAGTTTCCCATTCTATAAGTGTGCTGCTGGTTTCTACTGCCTAAGTGCAGCACCCTGCACTTGTCAGTATTGAAACGCATCTTGTTTATGTCAGCCCACTCCTGTAACCTGTCTAGGTCTTGTTGCAGTCTTTCCCCCCGCTTCTAGCGTGCTCACCTCACCCCAAATTTTGGTATCATCAGCGAATTTAAACAGGTTGCATTTCACCCCATCATCCAAATAGCTGATGAAGAAATTGAACAGCGCAGGCCCCAGGACCGAGCCCTGGGGGACTCCGCTGCTGACTTCCCCCCAGGTCGAATATGACCCGTCCACCACCACCCTCTGAGTGCGACCTTTCAGCCAATCTGCAATCCATCTGACTGTGTAGGCATCAATGCCACAGTCGCCTAATTTTTGAATGAGGATGGGGTGGGAGACGGTGTCAAAGGCCTTGGCTGAAGTCTAGAAAGACTACGTCCACGGTGACACCTGCACCCATTGCCTTTGTGACCTGATCATAAAAGGCAATCAGGTTGGTCTGACAAGACCTGCCCCTAATGAAACCGTGCTGGTTGCCCTTGAGCATCATCCCTGAAGCTGGCCCATCACAGATGTGCTCCTTGAGGATCTTCTCAAAGAGTTTCCCAAGGATAGAGGTAAGACTGACGGGCCTATAGTTGTCTGGGTCCTCCCTCTTCCCTTTTTTGAAGATGGGGACCACGTTAGCTATTTTCCAGTCATCTGGCACCTGGTCCGAGCACCACGAGCGCTCGTAGAGCCATGCCAAGGGCCCTGCAGTAACCCCAGCTAGCTCCCTCAACACCCTCAACTGGAGTTACTGCACAGTAGTGTCAACAAATGGCTGTTTTGGGGATGCTGACTGTGCAGTAGCTCATTACTACTGTGCAGTAGTAATGAGATACTGCACAGCCACTGTCTCGTGTAGATGAGGCCAGCTTGTATTATCTCAGTTGCCCCTAAGAATATATAGAGGCACCGGTGAAGTGCTGCTGTATTGACTCATTCTTGTTAGTAGAGTTAGTACATCCTTCTATTTAATCTTGCCTCTGTGTTCTCTCTGCAGTGTCATAATGACAGGTGCATATAACAACTTCTTTCGAATGTTTGACCGAAACACCAAACGTGACGTTACCTTGGAGGCATCCCGGGAGAGCAGTAAGCCCCGAGCTATTCTGAAACCCCGCCGAGTCTGTGTTGGAGGCAAACGAAGGAAAGATGACATCAGTGTCGACAGTTTGGACTTTATGAAGAAGATCTTGCATACAGCATGGCACCCAACTGAGAACATAATTGCTATAGCAGCGACAAACAATCTGTACATATTTCAGGATAAAGTGAACTCAGAAATGCACTAGGTTTATCAATATCCCTCTGTATTTATAAGCCAGCCTTTTGAGAGTTGTAGAAGGATGTGACCTTCACAAAAGTATGGTCGTTGTGGTGGAATTTGTAGAATCCATCCCTCCACCCTTCACCCTGTATCATTGGTGGCAACCAACAGTTTTAAATCACTGCAACTATGTAATTATCAAATACTACTACAGATTCAGTACTTTGGTCTAGATCAGTTTTTTAAACAATCAGGGGTTTTCATTTGGGAACTGTTCCTGTTAGGTGCTGAGTACCTTCCACTCTGGTTAACTCTCAGAGGAACTCAGTGCTTCACAGGACCAGGGTCTTGTGCTGCTGCATTCCTCTGCAGCCTTCAAGGTTTACCACATTATTAGAGCTTTTTACATTAGGCTCTTGATTTCTTCAGTAATGCTTTACAGGCTTTCAGGTTGACATGGACTTATTTCTCAGTGAATAGCTGCATCCCCCTTATATCACGGTGCAGAGAAAAAAGATGTTGACAGATACTAAACTGGAAACAAAATAAAATGATTTCCCTTAATAACGAGCAAAAACGTTCCTCCGGGTCCACCTGCCATATTTCCATCTCTAGTGTTTTGCCCTCCCTCTATAGGAGTGCCAGAGTTCCACAAACACTTTTACAGTTTTTTTACGTCTGCTAAAAATCCTGACTTTGTATTTCAACTTTCTGATTAAAAAAAATGAATTACTGTAGATTTATTCAGGTTCTTCTTATAAAAGCCAATTTACTCTGCATATACATTTCTATTCAATCAGGCTGTAGATGTAAAGATACCAGTTACAGTGGGTGCTATTTAAAAATTCAATATTTGCTGCTTTCTGGTTACATACTATTCAGAGCACAAAGAGATGTACACATGAGTTATTTAAATAGTGTAGGATTTTCAAAAGCACTCATGTGTTGCCCTAACTCTGCTGCTATTGAAATCAATATTTGATTTCAATGGCCACATCCAGATGAGGGTGGACGTTTGGTTACTTTGTGCCACTGCCTGTCCCTGGGGCATGCTTGTGCCATGTGCACTGTGGCGTAGAGCAGGTTATCCTGGGTGGGGCAGGGGAGGCCAGCAACTGTGCTGGCCCTAGCAGCCTTCCCTGGGATCCTGGGGGTTAGGGAAGCTGCAGCCATGGCACTCCTGCAGCTGGGAGCCTGTCCGCCACATGCATTACCCTGCTTTTTCTGTGCAGGATTTTTAGCCTGGGATCTCCTGGGGTCAAATCCCCCACCCCCGCTGCAAAGTAGCATTGCAAGGAATGCCTAAATGTGCAGTGTGTAGCACCACAGATGGGTCTGTGGCACCACATACTGCACATCTGCGCTTGTCTGGATACAGCCAATGGGTGCAAAGCCAGGTCAAAACTGTGCAGTCTTAAAATCCTTCATTTCTTTACTGCATCACAGTTATTGATGTCACGTGTATTTTCAGTATACCCAGATAACGCAGCATATGCCACAGTATCTCTAAGTGCTATGAAAGTTACCAGTTACCATGGTTCAGTGAACGTTAAGTTTTCAGCTTGCCCCACTGTTAAGGTCACAGAAATGATTTGTGGATTAAATGGAGGGAAATGTTTACACAATTCTGTTTTCAAAAGAACTGCAATATAATTGGAAGATGCTGCTTTTGAGAGTTATATGCAAGTGGTGTGATGTTCTGTTTTGAAAATTCATTTAATTTAGGAAATCTTTCTGTATGCCTACTAACATCTGCAGAAAACAAATATTACCCCAAATGATTTCTTTTCAAATCACGAATAAAGGAGTGTAACTGACTCAGATGATCTGTCTGATCTACACTGATTAAAATCCCTCACATAGAAAAGGTTCTTTTATGACCTTAAACCATTCTGCATTGACTCCTAACTAATGGAGAATGAACTGATAAATGGACCTGCATGCTTTTATAGTTTGATTTGGGGAGGGTGGGGTGGGTGGGAAATCTGCTAACAAGGATTACAAAAAAGCTACAACTTTTTCTATGAAGTCTTGCCTTGACACACAAAATACGTACCTTTAAAATTTTCTAGAACGAGGCTGTATAGATTTGTGTGTAGAAGCACAAACGCATGTGCATCAGTTTCCAACCATACTATACACATACCGTATGAAACGTGTAGGTTAACTTTCAAGGGAATGAGGAATGTTTGTTTATAAAACACTGTATGCTCTAGAAGACATGGACAGTATTATATGTACATATTCTAATTAAATTTAGCAATCACCTTTTCTCTTGTAAAAAGGTTTAAGAATGTGGTAAATTGTATAGAAATCTTGTTAATGCCAAACTACTGCTTCAAGGGTATCATACAATTTCTTTGACTTTTGGCCTCATCCAATTAACCTTTGCAGCTCAAAATGCTAACAGCTCATACTGGCATTTGCAGCTAGAAGTACTGTAAAACATATATTTAGCTTCTAACATCTTCAAATGAGATTCTATAGATAATTTATTATAAAGCAGATCTTAATACAACAGTTCTAATATTTTATTTCAAGTACCTTAGTCTGTTTCACATTTGGGTACCAAAAAGATCTTGTTAAGATAAAGTAAGTCTTTGGAGCGTTATGAAATTATTGACTTCCCAACCAAAATGATGAGATGTGACTATTAAAGAAAAATCTAGAAATCTTTAAAAGACCAGTATCCCAGTCTTGTCTGACATCACTAGTACAATTTGGTTGCCTGGTCTTCTTGAATGTAAGAAAGTTAACATGGTCATTGTGAAACTTTTAAAACTTTTTTTTTTTCCTTTTTGGTTTGAGCTTTCAGTGGCGTAGACTAAGTGATGGTAAAGTTGGTAAATCTGATTGTTTTGAAAGCTGTTGTTCATGGCTGCATTCTTTGTGTTGCACAAGTTAGCTAACTGTTGTTGAATAAAAATATAAATATGTGAATACCAGCTTTTTTTCAATAAAATGACAGCAAAAATGCATAAAAATGACTTTGAGTTGTGCCTTGTTTTTAGAGATTGATTTTTTTTTTAATCATTTTTAAAATTCTGTTTAAAAGCAAAGAAAGGTGCAGCTAAATTATATAATAATACTACTCAGCACTTAGCATACATCATTCTCTGTAGATTTCAATGAGAATAATATGCCCTATTTAAAGATGCAGGAGATGATCTACAGAGGAGTGAAGTGATGATAAACAGTGGGTGCATCTACATAAAATGCTTTACTGTGCATTAGACTAATCTAATGTGCAGTAAAGCTTTACTGTCTACATGTGGGCAGCAATTACTGCACAGTAGATTAGTCTAATGTACCGTTTTCTAGTACCTGTACGTACAGGTACAAGAAATCAGTGCGTTAAACTAATGTGCCAAAGCTCATGTGAAGATGCTGACCAGGAGTAAATTGCTCCAGGTCAGCCTAGGCAACAGGAGGCCACAGGGGGCAGGGAGAGCTGTCGAGGTTCAGTGGGACACTGCCTCAGCCACATGGAGACTGGGATGGTCCCGATCTCCATGTGGCTGGAAGGCAGTTGCCTGGCAGCTGGGTCAGATCTCCTAGCCCTGTGGAGATTGGGATGACTCCTGATCTCCACAGGGCTGAGAAGCAGCTGCCCAACAGCTGGGAAAGGTCTCCCTGCCCCACGGAGATCAGGATGGGTCCAGATCTGTGGAGGCTGAACTGGGACAGCTCCCCCTGTCTTACGGGACTCCAGGCCTGCCCCTATCTCCCAATGGCTGGCAGGTAGCTGCCCATCAAGCTGGGACAGTTCCCCCTACCCTGTGCAGTTTGGAGCTGTGCTCCAGAACTGGGACAGCTAGAGGCTGGCACCAGGGGGACAGAAGAGGACAGGAGCAGCCCTGGACTGGGCTGTTTCTGTTGAGCACAATTTGCTTCCAACATGGGTGCATGTGTAAATGTGTCCAGGAGCAGTTTAATGAGCCTGAATTTTCTATGGAGAAAAATTGCACATGTAAATGCACCCAGTAAATGCAATAAGAGTGGCACAACAAGTCTCCCACTGTAATTTGAGTCCAGTGCATTCTCCACTGGACATACTCTGGTGTTACCCACTCTATAATCCACAGAAGCCCAATAATACTGTGCAGTAGCGTACTAACCCTGTTTCTTCTGTGACGTGCTACTGCACAGTATTATTAGGCTACAGTGCAGTAGCGTCACTAAAAAGGCATGCGCTAGTGCTACTGAGCAATAGCATCGGTTCCTGTGCTTTGATTATACAAGTACTAAACTTAATGCACAGTAACTGCAACACATTAATGAACATGTAGATGTGCCCAGTGTTTGTACCACTACTACCATTGTGCTAAAAGGAAGGGGAACCTTATTCAGTTTCTCCAAAGAAAAAAATGTATGTGCCTTCCCTCCAAGGAGGAGTTTAGGGTGTAAAGGAAACTGCCTGTCAGAGACCCCAACTCAGGCTCCTGATCACTGGAGTGGGGCAGGATTTCTGACACACTGTCTGACTCAGTGTTCCCTAGTGACTAGTTCTAGCATGCTGGCTACTCTGGATCCCATTGTAGGAATCCAACTCTCCCTGCACTCTGTTACTCTGTGATGCCCAGTGGGGCAGAAACTATCCCACTGTTGTTCATTCTTTTATCCAATGAATAATAAATGTAAGATGCAGAAAAACTATTGAGGCTCAGGGCCAAGAACTGAGGGCTTGATTCCTTTCAGGGCAGTGTCTGTCTCATTGAGCCACTCTTCCTCTAGCTTACTTTCTTTTTGGATCCATACATCTTTACCTCCTCTTCTTTATGATGGGCTACTTTCAAGATGAGGATTGGAGAATAGCTTGGGCTATCCCTAGGCCTGGTGGCTGGAGCACTTTGCTGAAACTTGGAGATGTAAGTTCAAGGCCTTCTAGGTGAGTGGGTTCAAAACCTAGGTCTCTTGTTCCCTGGGCTATTGCCCTAAGCACTGACCTATTGGATTAACAGGGTGGGACTCTGCCTTGCTCCCTCACTCACTAATTGCAATTTTTTAAACTAAAATTTGGGGGCTTTCTCAGTGTTAGACATGAGCCCAGGCAATTCTATTTTGCCACAGACCCTATGTGGTCCAAATGCAGCTCAGAAGGGACATGCAGGGTGAGCATAGCTATTCAAGTCAAACTGTGTATGTGCAAAAAAACCACTTAGGTAAATACCACTCAGGTGGGTAAAACGTGAAATAGAGTTTAGCCCTCAGCTTTGAAGCAGTTCTGGGCATGCTCACAAACAGCCCAGGGAACTTTTCTTTCAGCAATTTGGTATACAGGGACTTTAGGTACCTCTTTTAGGATGAATGTGCCTACAGTGCAATGAGGCATAATTTAGTTTTCCAGGTGTGCCCACTCTAGCCAATGAGCTACTATGCATGCAGTTTTATTCCCTGGTATTTTTTCTCCATGAAAGGGACTGACCTGTTTTAAGCATCTAACTCCAGGAGAGGGTCAGCAACTGAGACTCCTCAGCTAAAGTCAGTGCCCAATTACCTCGCCTTAGCATTTCTTACTGGCTAAGGTAGGCTGCTCTTCACTCAGCAAATTGGCTTGTGTGATTACCATTCTTACCACATGCATACAACGTGACAACAAAGGGCATGTCTACGCTATTAGTACGGTTCCTTCAATCAGTCTGAATCCCACGAGCTACCCTTTTCATATCTACCACTCCAGTGGCTTACCTTATTGCTACAAGTTAGGAACAGGAAGTTGTGGATTAGTGTGACTGCAGTCTGCGGTGGCCAGGTAAATTCCAAACACACCATGTGGAAATGCAGGATAGGCAGAGGCTTGCTCACAGGCCCTTATATTCTGCAGAGTTTCTGGAAGTTAGGTTGCAGGGTGGAATACAGGGGTCTTTGATGTAATGTGACTGACTGGCATGGCCAAGTCTTAAGACTGGCCCTGAGAAACAGGGTAGACATAGCCTAACTGTCCCAAGCCATCCCAGACGGAGCATCAATCAGCACCTAATCTTGGCCAGAATATCACACTGGATGGCAAGGGCATGAAGATTAACTGTTACAATGCTAGGTAATGCTGAAGTCCTGATATGAATTAGGCCCAGAGTGACATTTCTTCAAACAAAAAACTATTCTGCCTATGTTAGGCCTTGGTTGGGAGTAGTAAGAAAGAAGGACTGGACCAGGCATTGGTCTGCATGCAAGTTTTCTTTTGCTTTGCAAAGTGACTCGGCAGAATCCCAGACTTTGCACAGTTTAGTTTCATTGGGTTATCAAGTACAAATAGATACTGGTAGACTAGGTCCCAGCTGAAAACAAACACATGAACAAATGCATTAATATGCCTAATCCCCGTTGCTATTTCTCTCTTCAGCTCTAGTTCCCAGAAGTATGGACTTAAAAGCAGGTGGCATATACCATTGCTCTGGAAAATGTCAGTGATCTTATTTATTAGCTGCATTGGGTAATTTGTTTTAACTCTTTATGCGTCAGTGAAAAAATTACATTTGCAAAAGCCGTTTCCCTAGCTTCCATGCTAACTCCTACTACTATTGCCATCAGTGCAGCAATTCATACATTGATTTCAGTTTGAGCTGATGGGGAAAGTTAAGAAACCAAATTTCTAACTCTCCAAAATCGCTACTAAGGTGAATCATATTTCTGTGGAGAGAGCCAGTGAAAGGACTGCTGTGCATCATTAACATCATATACTCAGTCAGATATTATTGATTCCTACAATTATATCTGCTACCCATTTTCATCATCTCACTAATTGTGTCTTGTCGCTAAAATAAACTCAGGGCTTGAATCTGTTCATCTTCCAGAGGCCCAGAAGATTATTGCAAGCAAGGTTGTAAAATTGGGCCTGAGGCTGTTCAGGACAGGGCTTGGATTTGTTCTGTGAATCCTATACAATGCTCTTGATGTTGTATGCATGATCATTTATAGTACAATATGGAAATTCATAGTTTCATAGTTTCTAGGGTCGGAAGGGACCTGAGTAGATCATCAAGCCCAACCCCCTACTGTGGCAGGAAAGATTACTGGGGTCAAACGACCCCAGCAAGGTGTTCGTCTAATCTCCTCTTAAAGACCCCCAGGGTAGGAACGAGCACCGCTTCCCTTGGAAGTTGGTTCCAGATCCTAGCTGCCCTGACCGTGAAGTAGCGCCTCCTGATGTCTAGCCTAAATCTACCCTCTGCCAGCTTGTGACCGTTATTCCTGGTCACTCCTGGCAGTGCTCAGGGGAACGGGGACTCCCCCAATGCCTGCTGATCCCCCTGACTAGTTTGTAACAGGACACTAGATCCCCCCTCAGCCTTCTCTTGTGGAGGCTGAACAGGTTCAGGTCCCGTAGCCTCTCCTCATAGGGCCTGCCCTGCTGCCCCTGATCATGCGAGTGGCCCCCCTCCGGACCCTCTCCATGTTGTCCACATCCCTCTTGAAGTGCAGCGCCCAGAACTGGACGCATAACTCCAGCTCCGGCCTAACCAGTGCCACATAGCGGGGGAGGATCACCTCCTTGGAGCTGCTCGAGATGCATCTGTGGATCCATGACAAGGTGCGGTTGGCCTTCCTGACTGAGTCCCCACACTGCTGGCCCATGTTCATCTTGGAGTCAATGATAACTCCAAGACCCTTTTCCACCTCTGTACTGACAAGAAGGGAGTTCCCCAACCTGTAGGTATGGTGCTGGTTGTTCCTCCCCAGGTGCATCACTTTGCACTTGTCAGTGTTGAAGCCCATCCTATTCTCATCCGCCCACCCCTGTAACCTGTCTAGGTCTGATTGTAGCCTATTCCTTCCTTCTAGCGTGCCCACATCCCCCCACATCTTAGTGTCATCAGCAAATATTTTCTTTTGAGTTGTAAAAGTAATTCAGGAACAGAGAAACTTATTCCATTCTATTCTTTCTTTATTCCCTGGCATTGGGCCAGAATGTAGATTTGAGCACTTAGCATAGAAACAGACATCACCAAATGAAGTGGATCACTTGTGCCAGGATACATCCTGGCACAGCTGATCCGTTTCAGTGGACAGAACAAATATCACCCTTTCTTCTCCCTGTTGATGTTGCAGGACAATAGGTGATAGGTTTTTCCCTGGGTGCTTGAGGGATCCACTCCTGTGCATCCCAGGAATTCCTGCGCTGTCACGGAGATTCCTGGGGGCATGTCTCACTAAGTGAGGAAACCCCCACTTAAGGAGACACAGCCCCTGAGATCCCAAGAGCATGTTTCCATCAGCAGGGAAAGCTAGGCAGATGCTCCCAATCCTGTGCAGGAATTTCTTGGGGGAAGTGTACAGGGGAGAAGAGACAGACAGGATTTGGCCTCTAAAGCCCCTAGAGCACCTGCCTGCAGTGGCTGGAGGATGCAAGCAGCTCTGGGCTACCTGTGCTCTGAGGCCATAAAGTAGAGAGATATTTGCAACTAAAGAGCAGCACAACTGAATATCACACCTTCATTGTGGCCACATTTGTAGTACAAGGGGCGTGGACACCTGTTTTACTTGGTGTTTAAGCCATCATAAACACTTTTATGGTAGTGCAAAGATGGCAAAAGGCAGCAACTGTTTTTACCTTTAGGAAGCTCTACAATCTGTTCCTGCTGTGAAGGTATTTCAGGTAAGGAGTACCTGATCTAGGCATAAGTGTTTGGTCTTTTCTCCTCTAAAACAGTCTTCAAGGTTACAGATTAATTAATCAGCCTGGGTGTAGATAATCATTTGTCTTGTCATCTGTTAAGTGCAGGCAATCAATGAAAGGGACCATGTACTTTAACAGAGCACATTTGCATTAAAATTATTTTAATTACCACAATGAATATATATTGTATTGTTGCAACACTACTTCTAAAGGATCTACAAAAATTACTCTCTTGTAGACCTATGGTTTTAGCACTTTTCTAGAAAGCCACGGTCTTTGTTAAAAATAATTAATATCTAGATCGAGCAATAGTTTCCCATGAAAGATAACATGCATTTCTAAACCATCAACACGTATCAGATCAATCTGAATAGACTTTGTCAGAAACAAAGGTGCTTTGACTCAGAAAGGCAAATAAGGATTTTGGTTCCACATCTGAATCTTAACTGGTATAAAATGATGTAGCTGCAATGAGCAGTTCCAGCTACAGATCTGGCTCAAAATTCTTATTAAAACATCTGTTAGTGTGTTCTGGGGGTCAGTGGATTCCCCAGCTAGGAGGATGGGCTATTCTGGAAAGACTTTATGTAAACAGACAAAGATAGATTTAATCTGAGATCAGGCACTAATTGGGAAAAAGGGTTATGGTACTCCAGTTGGTGATCCATTTACAAAATAAGTCCCACCAACTAAGCCAACAAAATTAGACATCTCAGCAAGTTGCACAGACTGTCCTCATATATTCATTTGTGGGCCAGCAAATACCATGAATTTAGTTCCTTGGAGGGACTTGAGGTTACCCAACAACTCTGCTAACCTGAGCTGAGGTCTTTCTTGACTGAAGAGGATGCAGGGAACCAGTAGTTTCAGCCAATATCACCACTTACAATACCTAAAGGAGTAAATTATGCACATCTAACTGCCCCAGTCTCCCCTCTCTCACATGAGACAATGTTGACATTTAAAATATCGTCTTTGGCATCTCTGCTAACGCCTCGCAGATAAACAGGGCTACTGATCTCAGCAAACACATATAGATGTCTCTGCTTTGGTTGAATTCAGTTGACATTTTTTAGATTTTCTTTGCAACCTTAACAGCTTTTTTAAAAACAAACATGAAAGCAGAGATTCTGGAAAGCAAGATAACAGCTTGGGAGAAGTGCCAGCATACTGTACTGCCACATACCAGCTGAATCCTATTCCTTCTGGAATCCTTTGTGACACTTTATAAATAGTAAAAACACGAGGATTGAGATGCTCTGGAAATAATATAAATTCCAGGAAAGGATACCTACATATTGTGCCTGATCAAAGACAGGACTACATCCTAAATTAATGAGAATTGGTAATACTTATTTTTCCAGTCACTAATCATGTTGATATGTAACTGAGATTACATTTAAACAAATCAGAACTTCTGGGTACATTCACATGGTGCAATGCAGTACCATTCACAGATATCAAAACTCCTCCCCAGTCAAATACTTCTCTAAACCCACCTATACTAGTTCCACTGCCCATGCTAATTTGTTCAGAAATAGCTCAGTATCTCTCGTATGCTCATATGGCACTGCATTAGTCCATAGATGCATAGGTGCCTTCCACTGACCATAACCTTGGTGTCATCTTTAACTTACATGTCCCCTGCAACAAACAACAGCAAACCAAATCCTTGGGCGTATGTCAATGGAGGGTAGCTCTGCACTGTCAGACTATTCCTGAGTACTGGCTTTTCCATCTCCACTGGATTTCCTGAAATCCATCACTCATTGCACAAGGACCTTGGAGGCTGTTACCTACTAGATACAACAGAAGAATGAAGCCACCTGAGTTATAGAAGAGACAGAATTGTCCTTGCTCTTTTATCATTCCCTCCTATATTATATTACAATATACTATAATAATAGCTTTAATAATATACATGCTATAATAATTTTAATGGATAAAAATGGTACAAAGTCCTGCTTCCCCAAATATAGCAGAAACAAACAAGAACATGTAGATACCTGGCTCAGAAATTCCCTAGTGTGTCCCTCTTGTGAGCTCCGTGCCCAAGAAGTCTTGTCTTTTGCTTTCTTTTAGGATTATGGTCACAAACACTTCTTCACACTAATTCTAACATAGGTCTACAGTGCAGTTTACCAGGGTGATTTGAACCTGAGAGCTGAGTGAGCTTTCCCCCCTGCAAATCTTGTCCTCATGACAGGCAGTCCTCACTTCTTCTGTACTCTCCTGTGGGTTTCTAGAGAGACCTTGTGGTTATTTGTGCTGAGTTGCTTTAGATTTCTTTCCCTGTCAAATGAAGAACAGCAATCTTTCTTTCAGAAGGAATTGTGGGAAGTGGGGTGCAGGACTTTAGACACTCTAGTGATTTAACCTGCCTCCTCAGTACAAAGTAGACAAGTTCTATCCTGCACTGAAGTGAATCCTGTATGCTAGTCCATACCCACAGCTATGAAAACTAGCCTGAGCTTAAAATATCTCCAAAAATGGGTCAAGGGTTTTTCTATGTAGATAGTGAAAGGGTTGAACACAAATAAAAGCCTGGATTGACAATGCAGTGTAGACATGCCCCTGAAATGCACAGACTGCATAAACAATAGCATTTGCAATCAGAGAAATCCCTTTAGTCCACAAGCTTAGTTGCTCTGACTTGCTCTTTGGAAGTGATGGCTTGAAAATGGTATTTAAAGAGCTGTTTTCTGGGAATTGGTTTGGGGGGGGGGTATATACATGCATTAGAATGGTTCAGGATGGGCAGAAAGGGTTAATTGATTTCTAAAAGCCTGGGTCTCTCTCTCTCTCAGTTTTCTCAGCCTTCAGAAGCAGACAAGCTGTCTAACAAACAAGGACACAGCCTGAGAAACTGGGGGCACATACCACACCGTCCTATAACATGAAATAGTGGCACCAGCTCGCAAGGCCAAAGAGGGAGTTTGGGGGGGAGGGGCTGAAATTCCTATTTTGGGAAGGGTGTGCACGTGATGAGTTTGGAATATGCTATGAAACAGAATGTAGACAGTGTGACAACCTCAGAGACACTAATCAGATAGCCGCAGATGAAGAGACATCAGGGGTCATCAGGAGGGAAGGAGAATGCAAAAGCAGAGATTTAAGAGTAACAAAGGGTCCTCCTCCTCCTCCCCAGGAGGGTTCCTGTCCTTGTTCCCATCCCCTGGGAGGGGTCTCTGAGGCCACCATGAACAGAGGACACACCACCAGCCCATCTCATCCACTCCACTCTATGTGTGTGTGTGTGTGTGTGTGGGGCGGGGCTCAGCATCTCACCTTGAGGCTGCTGACATACTGACATCTGACACCTAAGAAAGCCTTCAGAGTGAAGAAAGCGTCCTGGCCAGACATTTCTTGACTCTGATGACAGTTCTAGGATTAGTAGATATATAGAATTGCTTGATTGCTTGTATAGTTTCTTTTCTGTTATCACTGTGAATCAATACATTTGTCTATTATTGAATGGAGAGGTTGTGGTCAGTCAGAGGGTGGGTCCCCCCTCCCCCTCTAGAAGAAAGCATCTGGGTCCTAAGTCCAGAGCTAACAGGAAGAAGCTATGGAACAGATAAACGCAAGAAGTCATTAGCACTTTAATGAGATTTGTTTGGCAAGGCAACACGTATGCTAAGGTGTCTGAGCTGAAAGAAGGAAGCTGTTCTAGATGATCTGCAGGGAGAGGGAGTGGAGTATCTTCAGAAAGGAGCAATGCAGTGAGGTATTAGTGCTAGCAGTTAAAAACTCAGGGCACAGACAGAAGTTACATTTGTTGTGCAATCAGCCCCCTGAAACCACTCTACAGCCATGCTCTGGCACATGCATGGCTGCAGAGCGTGGCTGATTGTGTGACAAATTAACCATCATCAAATGAGGGATCAAATGAAGGCACTCCACTTTGGAGTGCTTTAGGGAACTTCTGTTTCTTGGGGTCAATTGCGCGATTGGGATGCTATATACAAGAAGGGAGCAAAGCACAGGCTGGGGCTTGTTCAGCCTGAGCTGGAGGGGGAAGGGGGGCATGGATTGGAGCCGGGCAAACCCCATCCTTCAACTCTCCCTGCCATGGGTGACTGGTGCCTCCCGAGTCTATGTCCTCCAGTGGCCGATTGTCAAGCCTGGAACAACCAGCAGTGAAACTGGAAGTGCACTTGTGCTGGCACTTCCAGTTTCAGAGCTGGCGCTTTCAAAGGGCGCATGGCCAATCTCAGGGGGTGCACATGCACCCATGTGCATGCCCTACATATTGCCAATGCCCCCTGCAGACAGCACTAGAGCTTGGAGGGGAGGAGTGTAGGGATAGGGGAAAGAGGCTGCAGGCAGACTCCTCAGGCTCAATTAGCTCCAAAGTGCAGCTCAATTCCCCTACCTCCAAACCACAGGCAAATGTTTGTTGGGTCGGGAGAGCAGAGGGGGGCAGGGTGGTGCTCTAACTCATGGCGCTTTACGTAAAGCTAAGTGCCATGAATTAGAGCAGGGGCCTGCATGTCTGTCAGCTCCCTCAGTGACTCACAGAAGGTTTTTCATCTGGGTTGTGAGAAATGGGTTCAGATCTCTGATAAAGACTGGGGACTTGAATCTTTCTCTCAAATACCTTGAGTTAGGGGACTGTGTATTTCTCTATTGTTTCATGAATATTTTTAAAGGTCTCAGTTTCCTTCTAAGGAGGAAGGAAAACAGTTTCTGAAACCTCAGCTTTTGCTTGAAATGGAAGTCTTTTTTTCCTATGTGAAGGGAATAGATAGTGTATATATAATAATAATAAGCTCTAAGATATTATTATAGACATTCCACTGATCAGATTCATTTTGAAACTATTTATGAAAGAATTGTGTTTCTATGTGATGAACTGATTGAGTGGTTTTGTGTATTGCATGTGATGGTTGCCTCTCTAGCAGTTATAAATTAAAAATTTAACCAGTTAAACTGGATTTTTAAAGCATCTGTGGTTGCTAAGATACACTCATTCAGATCTGGTAAATCTTCCACTTGAAATACATTATATACTGGCAAATTAGACTTTTAGCTCTGGCAACACAGGAAAACATCCCCATCTCTGAAAATTGCCATGTAGCACACTCATTACTCCTGGTCAAGTGCCCAGTTCTGGATATTCATCAGGCTGTTAGACTCTACATATCATCACTGGAGCTATAAGCTTTTGGCTTGCTGAATTTGGGCAGATTCAAATCACTGCTTCTGGAATTAGATCTCTGGCACTCAGTCAAGGGGCATAGTCTTCATCTAAAATGTTCTGTTTAGAGATGGGCCCTCAGAACCCAACTACCTGCAAGCTACCTCCATAACTTAAGCACTCTCTTACCCAGAGTGTCAACTTCATGGGCACTCTGGTTTACAGTTTCTCTCTTCAGGCATATGTGGTAGTTAAAGCAAACAAACCCTGACTTTGCTATGATTTGTGAAGCATTCGTTTAGGTAAGGTGAGAAATACAGAGCTAAGCACAATAGAAAAACCTTCATGACAATCCATGACTAATGTTCCTTACTGTGTTTTATCAGTTCAGGGAACCTGGTTTTCTCTGTTTAAACATTGCAAATTCTCTGATAAAAAAAAATTGTGAATTCTCTGATTAAAACTCCCAAATCCAGGATTAAAATGAAAGGCCACTATACATATACAGGTATCAATGGAACACAATGTTTTATTGAAATATTTGCAGTTTTTAAGAAACTTGGAAGCCTACCAGTGCCTCATTTAGTCCCCATCCACACACCCCTGCCCTGCCCCTCACCCTCCCTGCTGGCTCTTCCCACAGCCTCCAACCCTTCCCCCCCACCAGTCTGACCGTCACCTGCACCTATACCTGGCCCACAGGGCCTCCCCCAACCCTACTGGAGCCCCCCAGCCCCATTGGACAGGGACCTCAGCACCCTGCAAGCTTTACTTACCATAAAGGCTTCAGGAGGGAAAGTGAGCCTGAGCCAACACCTGGCTGACTTGAGGGTCTCAGGCCCCACCCCTTCCCCTTCAGGACAGGGCTTAGGGTTTGCCATCCATTCTTGCAAGAAGCTCTTGCAGGCTGGAACTCTGCCAAACTGCAGAGAGCTCTTTGCAAAAGTGGAAAATTTGTGTGGTTCTCCATTAAAATGCAAAATCTGCTTTTTTCTTTGTTAAAAGGCAAAATCCATGTTTTTTCTGTTTTTCCATGGAAAACAGAAAACCAAGATCCCTGTTTATCATTCGTCCAGGGCTTTGAGACATTGCTCTTCCAAATCAGGGTTCTCTTCCTAGTCATGAAGTCTCTGACCTTTGCAGCAATCTTAAGCATATACAAAATGCCATACTGCATCAGACTATAAGTCTGTCTAGCCCCGTATTTGTCTTTCATAGTGACAGAGACTGAATGTTAAAGGAAAGAGTGTTTATGCTGGGCATATCCAGACTAATCTGTCCCCAGCTGCTCTCCCCTTACAGCTTCCAATATTCAAAGGACTAGGAAGTCCTACATGATATACTTCTAATTATCTTGCTTAATACCTACTGATGGATCTATTTTCCATCAATTTCAACTGTGCAAGACTCTGGTTAGATCAGAGTCTTACACAGCAAGCCATACGAGGAAAGGCTGAGCGATCTGGGACTCTTCAGCCAGAAGAAAAGAAGGCTGAGAGGGGACCTGTTAGCAGCTTACCACTACACTAGGGGAGTACATCAAGGGCTCGGTGAGCAACTGTTCACCAGGGCAACCAAGGGGAATACTAGAAGTAATGGCCACAAACTCCTGGAAAATGAATTTCGGTTTCAATATTAGGGAAAACTTCTTAACAATCAGGGTGTCCAGACTGTGGAAAAGGCTCCCGCCAGAGGTGGTGCAACCACCTACCCTGGAAATCTTCAAGAGGAAACTGGACAGTCACCTTACTGGGATCACTTGACCCCCAGTTATCTTTCCTGCTTGATGCAGGGTGCTGGACCCAGTGATCTTCTGAGGTCCCTTCCAGTCTCACAATCTATGAAAAAATTACCAGCCTCCACAACACTTTGTTAGGCTTATTGATATACCTTGTGGAATGAGTTTCATAGGTTAATTACACACTGGGTGCATCTACACTTGGATAACCAAGTACTAAATCAATGCGTAGTAACTGGTGCTACTGTGCAGCAGTGCTAGCATATGGGTTTTTACAGACACTAACTGTACAGTAGCCTAATGCTACTGCACAGTTGCGTATTAGCATGGGTTTTGCCTGGCACACTACTGTGCCATGTTATTAGGGTTACTGCACAGTTAACATCTCGTGTAGATGCACCCACTGTGTGAAAAAGAACTCCTTTTAGTCTGTTTTAAACATGCTGTCGAATAAAGCAAAAAAGTGTCATAAATCTCTGCTCAGGAGCAGACCAATCACCATATTTGGGGTCAGGAAGGATTTTTACCCCATGTTCAGATTGGTATGGACTGTTGGGGTTTTAGCCTTCCCCTGGCACGGGGGGCATGGCCTTCTTCCTGGGATCTCTCTGTTGTACATTAACAAACTTTGCCTCAGCAGGACATTTGCTGCCATGATCCCCCTGCTTTCCCTGTGGCAGGTTACAGTGTTATATCTTGGATTTTGTGTCAGGGTCAACTATGCAGTTTGGCTAAGATAATGGATTTGAATGGAATGGTTTGGATAGGAATGATACTGTCTTAGGCAAGGGGCTGGAATAGATTACTTGCCAAGGTCTCTTCCAGCCCTACTGCTCTATAACTGTATACTTCACTGCATGGGCAAATATAGAATTTTGAAAAGAAGGCTGCAGATGATTTGATGCATAATCACATACAACACATTTTTCTTCAGGTAAAAAGAAAGTAGAAGCTATGCTAATACACTAGGGGCCTGCGGCTGCATTTTCAGTTTAAGATTGAAGCAAAAGCACTTATAACATACTTGGAATGAATAAAAAACAATGTGCAGGGCTGTGAAATAGGAGCTTCAATACCAGGAGCAGCTAGCAGACAGCAGAATTGCAAAGGATAGCTAGATTGGTGGAACATCACGGAGATTAAAAAGAAGAGAAGGTCATTCACACCTGTGGAATGAAGAGTTTAGAAGATCTGTGAAGTTAATTTTAATGAGCTGTGAAGTCAATTTTTGAGGACAAATGCACAACCTAAGCCCCAAGTTTTTACTTGAGAAAAATTCCACAGTACAAGCTTTGTAGAATTTCCTTATCCCAAAAGACAGGTTTTTCTATGGGAAGGTCTGATCTGACTTGTGATACCTATCCCTTGCCATACTCCATGCAATAACAAGAATCAAACTCTGAATGCACAAGACACTTAATACTGCATAGACCAAGAGGTAACAATCAGTAGTCGTATATATGACTTTCATCCACAGGCCTCAATGGGCTTCAAAAATGTGGCTATCTTGCTCACCATTACTTCTAGATACACTATTTTGAAAAAAAGATATTATTTTAATACAAGAAACTGAAGGGTCCAGAAGTCCCTGAGCTAAGGGAAACTATCAATAAATAATGGCTACAAATAAAACCACTTTATAACAGAAAATAATGTAGAGAACCTGTATACAGTTAATTTTTCCATCTTTCAAGACATCTGTTTTAACAGCTGTATCTAGGCTGCAGTCAGAAGATCAGTTGTCCTGGCCTAAGGACTCTTCAAAATATAGGATTGAAACCTTTCCATGGAGACTCACTATTTAACGTACTGCAAATAAAAATCAATTGAGTAATTATTAGAAGTAGTGTTAGGAGAGAATTATGAATGATCTACTTCTGGAAAATCCCTTCATATATTTATAAACGGAAGGGCTGAAAAATCCATTTATGCCAAATCTATTTGCTAGGATTCATCATCTTTCCACTATTTATCTTCCTGAGGACTTAGAGATGCACAGTGGGTGTGTCTACACATGCAAATATTGTAGGGTGGGTTTACTGTAGAGTAAACCCACCCTGGGAGGTGTCTACATGTGTAGGGTGTGGGAACAGATTTACTGCTTCTGGCAGCAGTCTGTTCATGCCCACAGTGGCCCTGCACCAGTCCCCTGCAGCAGCCAGGCAGAGCTCTAGGCTCCCCCTGGGTGCTAAGCCGAGGCCTGGCAGGGAGCACAGGGCCAGGAGACATGCGTCTCCTGGTGGAGGGTGGGAGATTGCTCCCTGCCTCTGGAAGCTGCCTGCTGCTAGGATGGGCTCCACCACCAGAGCCCAGCTGGGGAAAATGTCCACTTGCCCCAGCAGCAGGGAACTCCAGGCACTGGCACCCCAATCAGGCTGCAGGGGCACCTCAATTGCCCAATCAGGGCACAAGGCTGGGACCTGACCCTGACCTGGACAGTTCCCAGCCAGCCCCAAAGCTGCACGTGGAAGTCTGCATGTACAGACTTCCATGCACAGCCTAGGGCTGGCCAGGAATTGTCTCAGTCAGATGCAGGGAGCTGCCAGCCCCTATTCCATGATCATGATCACAGAGCTGAGGCTGGAAACAGACTAGGAGATTGTTCCCAGCCCCGTGATTGTAGTGGGGGCTGGGAGATCATAGAAAATTAGGGTTGGAAGGGACCTCAGGAGGTCATCCAGTGCAACCCCCTACTCAAAGCAGGACCAGCCCCAATTAGATCATCCCAGCCAAAGCTTTGTCTAGATGGGTCTTAATAACCTCCAAGAATGGAGATTTGAACCTGCTTGGATAACTTGTTTCAGTGTTTTACTATTCTCCTAGTGAGAAAATTCTTCGTAATATCTAACCTAAACTTCCCTTGCTGCAACTTGAGACTGTTGCTCCTTGTTCTGTCATCTGTTACCACAGTCTTAGCTCCATCCTATTTGGAACCACCCTTCAGGTAGTTGAAGGCTGTTATTAAATCCCCTCCAAGTCTCCTCTTCTCTAGACTAAATAAGCCCAGTCCCCTCAGCCTCTCCTCATAAATAACGTGCCCCAGGTACCTCACCATTTTTGTCACCCTTCGCTGGGCTGTCTCCAATTTGTTCACATCCTTTTTGTAATGGCAGGCCCACAGCTGAACACAGTACTCCAGATGTGACTTCACCCATGCTGAATAGAGGGGAATAATCACTTCCCTTGACCTGCTGGCAACACACCTACCAATGCAGCTCAGTATGCTGTTAGCTTTCTTGGCAACAAGGGCACACTGCTGGCTCATATTCAGCTTATTTTCCACTGTGACCCCCCAGGTCCTTTTCTGCAGAGCTTCTGCCCAGCCAGTCAGCCCCCAGCCTATACTGGTGGATGAGATTCTTCCATCCTAAGTGCAGAACTTTGCACTTGTCCTTGTTGAACCTCATGAGTTGCCTTTTGGCCCAATCCTCCAATTTGTCTAGGTCACCAAACCCCAGCCCTACCCTCCAGCATATCTACTACTCCCCCCAGTTTGGTGTCGTCTGAAAACTTGTGTGGAACAATTATCTCCCAGCCCCCACTCTGTGATCAGGGGGAACTCCTTGCTGCCAGAGTAGGGGAACATTGCCCCCACCTCAGCAGTAGGCAGCTCCCGAGGGCAAGGAGCAATCTCCCATTCCTGCTGCCCAGCTGACTGGGAGAAAATTTTCTCCCAGTTGGCTGTCTATACACACGATACTGCACAGTAATTACTCCCAAGTAAATTTGCTACTTGTACTTACAGGTAGCAAATTTACCCATGAGTAGACCAAATGCAGTAACTGGCTACACATGTAGATGGTGATGCTTACTGTTTAGTAATCTGCTCTAATCTTGAGTAAGGCTTCTCATATAGACGTGCGCAGTGTGTACTGGATACGCCATCCATTAATCAGCATTTGCAGAACTATGCCAAATAAATCCATTTCTTAAAATATCTGTTTCCAAAATGTTCTTAATGCCATTTTAACCTAGTTTGTAGCCCCCAAAGCTCATGACATTGCAGCTTTTGCTCTGAAATACCAATATTTTGAAATTGTATGTGTAGTCAAAAAGGAAGCAGCACAAAGTTCAGGCTTTGACATTTTAAAAATAGAGCAGGGGTTGTCAAACAGGGCTATGCATACCCCCAGGGATACTTGAGAAGGCCCTAGGGGGGATGTGCGGGTGGGCGGAGATGGAGTGCTGCCATGCACCAATGCACCATCCCGCGCTTGTGCCACCCATTCACCCAGCTGAATGCAGGGGGGTGGGAGAAGCTCATCCAAGTCCGGCCTTGTGCCCCGCCACACCTGCTCCACATCTCTCTTTTCTTTACTTACCCTACAGTTGTAAGTATACTATGGGTGCAATATAACACTGATAAGAATCTTAGATCAGTTTTCAACTTTCACCCTGCGAAATATTTTGTTTTGTTATGCAGAATCTCCATAAGGTGAAAGTAAATCTGACTTTGTTATTAGTAGGCAACCATCAGTCCTCTGGGTCACACTGTACAGGTGCCTGATGAAGCTGTTTGTGGCTGACAAGGTGAATTTGAGAGCAATGCAGCTTGTTACAAGCTTCACAGATCCCTGTGTTGTCTGAGTCGGAGTTCAAATTTACAGCAGTCGGCTTATTTTTCTCTCTCTTTGCTTCCATCCCCAGGATTAAGGCTGCTTCATGTTGAGCTGTACCCAGTGCCAGATGTTCCCTCCAGATCCAATGGGATTCGACATGCTCCTCCCAGCTTTCTACATCGATGTTGAAAGACTTTATATCATTTTAGCACATATCATGGTACCACCAAAGATGGTGACCCCACTTTGTAGGGGTGTCTTGTACCTTACTATACAAAATATTCTTGGAGATATGGTATTCTCCCATTCCTGACATGGCTGATCCATCACAACCTCCTCTTCTGTATAGTGGTTTCTAGGTGTGTCAATCCTGTATACTCCAGTACCTCTGTGTTTAGTATTCTGTCTTCCCGCTTTATTTTCAGGATCTTATGTATACATTTCATGGTGAAGCTGTTCAGTCTTGATACATCTAGCATATGTAGTCCACACTGCTGAACTGTAAAGCAGGGATGACAACACACAAGTCTTGCAGATTGTCATCTTCACCTTAGCTGATAGTTTGCTGTTATTCCATGCATGTTTCTGTAATAGTCTGAAAGTTTTCACAGCTTTTCTGATTCTGTTAGATCAGCCTGAATGTCAAGATTCCTGATGGTCATAGAACCCAAATACCAAAAACAGTCAGACACCAAGAGACATCCTCCAGAGTGATGTCAGGTGTCGGTTCTTTCACCCCTTGGCACATGAGTGCAGTCTTCTTGAGACTAATTCCCATCCTAAAGCTCTTGTCCAATTCTGAAAATCTGCCCGAGAGAATTTGCAGGGAAGATTCACTGTGAACAATCAAAGCTGCATCATCTGCAAACAGGAAATCTCTCCAAGCCAGTTCTTTCACGTTGGTTTTTGAGCAAGCCTCCATCTAGTCTGGCTCAAGATAAATGTCATCACTGCTGTGTTTGAATGCATGAAGAAGCAGGAATGAAAAGTAGATGTTAAAAAACACAGTGGCCAAGATATACCAATTTCATGCCATTGTTAATGTCAAAAGCTCTTGATTCTTTGTTTTTATATGCTACTGTTGCCTTCATACCTTGATGTAATGAGCAAATGATGTTCAATAGTGTGGGGGGTCAACCCAGTTTCTTCAGAACAGTAAAAAGACACTGTCTGTTGACTGCATCAAATGCCTTTGTCAGATCGATGAAGGCTATGTACAGAGGTATTCATTTTCCTCTACACTTCTCTTTATTGTACTTGACTCCTAGGTAAAAAGTCGAGACATTACCTGCAAGAGAAATTGTATTGATTCACATGTCACTTTACTGTCCAAGGTTAATCTGAATGCTTGCTCTTGTGGACATCAGTGACCAATTTTATCAGACAGGAAAATAGAGTCAACCTTAACTTCACAACTACAGAGCCAGGTGACCTTTGTCTCCTCCAACCTATTTATATTTATTGGAAGAGGATGTAGTCTTGTAATTGGAATGTACTATTAAAAGTTATCAAAAACTTGCTGTATTTCTGGAAAAAAAAGTATTAGAACAGTGACACAGTTCATGGTAAATTGGGAGCTCTAATGTCAAGTACCTACTTTCTTAAAGTATTTGTTAGGCCTGTGTGAAGTGGCTAGTATTTGCTTCAGATTTGGATTCAGCCAACTTGGGGGACAGTGATTTGATCTGGTGATTTGAATTGCTGTCCTGAATTGATTCGCCCAGCCCACTCTCCTGGTCACCCAGCCCATCAATGGCTGCCCCGCCCAGCCCCAGCCTCCCAGCTCTTTAAAAAAAAAAGCCCAGCACTCACCAGCTGCTGCCAGGCAGGGGGGCAATCTCCGCTGCCCACCACTGCCGCACACTGTGTGGGTGGCTCAGCCAGGAGCCCCTATGCCCCACCCACTCTCCCAGCCCCAGCATCCTGGCTCTTTAAAAGAAAAAAAAAGCCCCCACTCACTGGCTCCTGCCAGGTGGGGAGGCGATCCCTGCTGGCCCCCACTGCCCTGTGTTGTGTGGGTGAGCTGTGTCACTAACCCCCGAAGGCCCAATGGCTGCTGCAGCACCTGGTGAGTGTAAAGGCTTTTTTTTTTTTTTAAAAGAGCCAGGACACTGGGGCTGGGAGAGCAGGCTAGGGATAAGGGCTTGTGGCAGAGCCCCCATGCAATATAGAGCAGTGGGGATCACCCCCCCGCATCCCCTGCCTGGCAGGAGCTAGTGAATGGGGGCTTTTTTTTTTAAAAGCTGGGGCCAGGTGGGGCAACCATGGGCAGAGCAGGAAGAGTAGGCGGGGGTTGGGGGTGCTCAGGAGGACTGAGGGAGCAGGCAGGGGATGAGGCCTGGTGGGGTTCCCTCATGGTCCCCTTTCCCCTTCTCCAGCCCCTCCTCCCCCCACTTACTGGCACAGTGTCCAGGTCCAGCTCCCTGTGCCGGCAAGCAGAGACTGCCCGAATCTCTGAAGCTCTCTGAATCTTTTCTGAATCGATTCAGAGAGCTTCAAATCGATTCAGACCTTCTTATTGGCCTCCTGATTCGATTCAGTTTCGGAGATTTGGCTGCCAAATCAGGCCAAATGTTCTCTGAATCTCATCAGCACCTTAAGCTTTGCACAGCCCTAGCATTTGTAAAGAATTTGGAGTCATCATTGACTCCAAGAAGAACATGGGCCGGCAGTGTGGGGATGCAGTCAGGAAGGCCAACCGTACCTTGTCATGCATTCACAGATGCATCTCAAGCAGGTCCAAGGAGGTGATCCTCTCCCTTTATGTGGCACTGGTCAGGCCGCAGCTGGAATACTGCATCTAGTTCTGGGCGCTGCACTTCAAGAGGTATGTGGACAACATGGAGAGGGTCCAGAGGAGGGCCACTTGCATGATCAGGGGGCAGCAGGGCAGGCCCTACGAGGAGAGGCTATGGGACCTGAACCTGTTCAGCCTCCACAAGAGAAGGCTGAGGGGGGATCTAGTGGCCTGATACAAACTAGTCAGGGGGGATCAGCAGGCACTGGGGGAGTCCCTGTTCCCCCGGGCTACATTTGAGCCATACTCCATTTCAGAACTGGGTTTGTAGACCACACTTTGGAAACTCTTAAAATAACATTTCCATTACCCAACCATTAATTGCTCAAAGCCATTTTTAGTTGTTATTTATTGCAGTTATAATTCTTCACCTAAGGCAATATAATAGATTGTTCTTGTGGAAACACTGCTGCTATCACAGGCACAGAATCTTTTTGAAATAGAGAGGGAGGAACAGCAGAAGGATGTAAAGAATAGCTTTGTTGAAATGTCTCCTTTAAAGAAAAGAATTTGGTTAAAATAGGTTGAAGTCAGATCCATATTTCGGTTCCAACCCCCTCAAAGTTTCTGTGGACTGGAATCCAGAGTTTTAGTTCAGTCCAATCTTTTTTTCACAGTGACACTAAACTCTTGCTGCCAATGACTGCTATCTCCTACAGTCAACAGCAACATTTGCAAGGCCCTTTGTGCTACTGAACTTGCTACTATTGACAGAAAATACTGTCTATGAGCTTCAAATCAATGCGAAACAGAAGCAAATGGCAGTGATGAGACACCTGCTACATATCTCCATTTTACTTGCAATATACTTCATCAAATGTGTACTCTGAGCTCTGCCATTCAGATTCTTTGCCTAACATGATATTGCCATGCAAAATATATTGCATAGAGGGGCTTTGGAAAATGTAACAGACATTTAAAGTAAGAGATGGTCTCCCATTTTTCTCTACAAAAGTAGAATCTACCTTATTTGCACCAAAGTGACCTGGATTCTGTACAGGCCTTTGTTATTCTGGTGTTCAGATTCAAGTTCGATTAAGTGCAAACAGTCTGTTGCGTACAAAACAAGGGACAGAAGAGCAACATAGTCCCTGACAGGAGAGCCATCAGGGTTGCAATTCAAGTTAATTATTGTTTGTTAGTGTTGTAAATGTTAAAATCTACATTAAAATTATGTTAATGGGGAGAGAAATCTCTTAAAAAAAGCAGCTGTACTGCAAAGTATCAGGACAGCACATCTAATACAGCCCCAGTGTGCCCAACTACAGCATGTACTCTATTGCACATGTTGCTAATTCATTCTTATATGAACCTCCATTACAGAATCAAGCAAAGACTTATTTCATTATAATGGCCTGCCTGAATATTTAAATAGACATCACAAACCCTATTTTCTTAATCAGCCTCATGGTATTCTTTGTAAAGAGCTAAGAAATAGTTCAAATTTCTCCTATTTGTCTACAAGGCCTTGGTTACATACCCTCTAAATCAGATTTTTAAATTGCATTTCTCTCTCTCAGAAGTAAAACCAGAGTCCCATCCTTTTGTTTTGCTAATGTCATTCTCTGGAGAGAACATTAAAAAGGATAGAGAACACAGGGCGGGCTTTTAGTGCCATCTGATGGCAAAATTAAATCTAACCAGGGTTTTGTCTTTTAAAATGTATACGGAGCAAACTACTAATGTTTTAATATTCTTACATTCCAATGTCTGATATATTATTGTTGAAAATTGGCAAAATAGGATTAGGTACTCAAAAGTAAATATATTCTGATTTTAAAGCATTCTGTTCCTGCAAAATTTGCTGAGCTACTAATAGAAACAATGGAGGGTCTACACTTGTGTGCTCCATCTGGAGGTTAGTGAAATGTATACAGTTTCTGGAAAAAAATCCTTACGTGCACAAAATTATCAGGCTTTCTCCTAGGACTCTCTTTTCTGGCTCTTTTTGAGCACATACTGAAGGAAAAAACACTTGGTTATAATCAGGGTTGCCAACTGTCCGTAAATTTACAGGCAATGCATAGAAAAAGATGCTAAAAACCCTTACCTATACATTCTGTTTGAAAGGAAAAAAACAGCCTGTAAAGAGACCCATAAACAGTTGGCACTGCTTATTTAAAGACCTGTTGTTCCCTTGCAATGAAACTGAAATGCAAGTATCCATAGATAGAGTATGAGAGGGCTGCTCAGTATCCTACAGGAGCTATGTCAGGGTTTTGTGGCCCATTGGAGGTTTCATAGTTCCCTTTCCATTCTCTTCTGACATACATACTGCTGCCGTTGCCTGCCTGTGAGGACTGCTCAGTCATCCTCTCAAAAATATGTAGCCCTGGGCATAACAGGAAGGTGTGGCCAGGATGGTGTTAAGAGACTGGGCTGGGGGAGAGGCAGTGGGTGTGGTTCTGTGATGGAATGGGAGGAGCACAGGTCAGGGTGGGTGGGTGGGTGGGGAGCAGCACACTGCAGTGTGCAGTCAGGGGTGTCTGAGGGTAGGGATGAGTAGGATACCCCTGTGTTGGGGGTAGCAAGGTATAAAACCACTGCTGCAGTCGAGAACTATTGCCAAGAATTTTTTTTTACTGACAATAAAAACTTGTGTCTGTAAAAAAAAAAGTCATTTTAGTTCATTGAAGAGTTCCCCGTTAAGCCAAGTTGGTCTTCTGCCATAATTGCTAGTCTTCCTGTGCATAAACAATGCGTGCCCCCGGTGGTTGGGGGGCACGGCTATGCTGGCAGCGGTCATAAGCAAGAGCTCCCACAGATGCTGCTGGCACTGTTGGCAGTGGGGGTAGCGAGCACTGACCAGGGTTTGGCAACCACCCACAGATGCTGCCAACAGCAGGGGCAGGGGATGGTGAGTGGCAACTGGCAACCACCTGCAGTAGGGAGTGCACCACCACACTCAGGGGGTTCACGGGCATCTGCATGCACCCCCTATGCATTGCCAATGTTCCTGCGCATTGGGATGGTTCATTCCTGTGCCCTCAGTAAGGATTCTTTAAGTTGCAACCAGTTCTCCTGGACTCCTTTTCCCCTCAGACTGGTCTCCCAAGGAACCCTGCCTATCAGTTCCCCAAGTGTTTCAAAGCCTGTTTTTCTGAAGTCTAAGGTCCTTATTCTACTGCTGTCCTTCCTTTCTTTCCTCAGGATCCTGAACTTAATCTTGTGATTGCTGCTGCCTAAGTTATCATCCACTACTACATTCCCCACCAATTCCTCTCTGTTTGTGAGCAGCAGGTCAATAAGAGCTTGACTCCTAGTTGGCTTCTCCAATGCGTGCACCAGGAAGTTGTCCCCAACACTCTCCAAAAACTTCCTGGATTGTCTGTGCACTGCTGTGTTGCCTTTCCAGCAGATATCCGGGTGATTGAAGTCCCTCATGAGAATAAGGGCCTGTGACCTGGAAACTTTTACGTAGCTGAGAGGCTCTGTTGTCCCCTCTCTCAGCCTGTTGCATCTGATTAGCATGGCCCTACCCCCTATGGGGTGGAGCCCTGTACCTCATTTGCATATACATTTTTGGAGGGTCCCACAATGACAGCTACCTGCTGGCAGGGGGCAGACCTGGGAAGAGGAGCCTCACAGGTCAATCAGGGTCGCCAGCTGCTTGACTGGGTTTGGCCTTCTCTGACAGCCTCTTGAGAGGCATGTGGGAGTGCCTTCAGCTTGCTCACTACCTCAGCAAGTACAGGCCGGCTCTAAGCCCTGCCTCCTGCCCTCCCCACAAAGGACAAACATCTGTTCTGTTTGCTCCTGACTTACGAGCTCTTAAGCTTCCCTTGGCCTCTCTGGAACACTTCCAGGCCAAAGACTTTCTTCACAGAAACTTGATCATACAGTCTTGTTGTGCTCGCCCCCCTTAGGACCATAGCTAAACCCCCAGACTTCATAATATCTTTAAACATGCCTCTACCTTGAGCTGCTAAAAGAAACAACCCACAGGAACCCAGATATGGGCTAAACCATAACGACAAAATGAGCTACATCATCAACAAATGGGAACTTGTTAATGCTTAGGGGCAACCAACACGGGTTCATCAGTGGCAGGCCCTGTCAGACCAACCTGGTGGCCTTCTATGATCAGATTACCAAATCATTAGATGCAGGGGTAACAGTGGACATAGTCTTCCTGGACTTTCGGAAGGCCTTCGACACTGTCTCTCACCCTGTTCTCATTAAGAAATGGGGACTGTGGTGTCGACACCCACACAGTCAATTGGGTCGCCAACTGGCTGGAGGGCCGCACCCAGAGAGTGGTAGTGCGTGGGTCATTTTCAACCTGGAAGGACGTGGGCAGAGGGGTTCTGCAGGACTCGGTCCTCAGGCCCGCACCATTCAACATCTTCATCGGTGACTTGGACAAAGGGGTAAAAAGCACCCTGTTCAAATTTGCTGATGACACTAAGATGTGGGCAAATGTGGGCACGCTAGAAGGGAGCAATAGGCTACAATCAGACCTAGACAGGTTCCAGGGGTGGACAGATGAGAATAGGATGGGATTCAACACTGACAAGTACAAAGTGATGCAGTTAGGGAGGAACAACTGGCACCATACCTACAGGTTGGGGAACTCCCTTCTTGTCAGTACAGGAGGCGGAAAAGGATCTTGGAGTCATCATTGACTCCAAGATGAACATGGGCGGGCAGTGTGGGGGTGCAGTCAGGAAGACCAACCGCACCTTGTCATGCAGCCGCAGATGCATCTCGAGCAGGTCCAAGGAGGTGATCCTCCCCCTCTATGCAGCACTGGTCAGGCCGGAGCTGGAGTACTGCATCCAGTTCTGGGCGCCGCACTTCAAGAGGGATGTGGACAGCATGGAGAGGGTCCAGAGGAGGGCCACTTGCATGATCAGGGGGCAGCAGGGCAGGCCCTACAAGGAGAGGCTATGGGACCTGAATCTGTTCAGCCTCCAAAAGAGAAGGCTGAGGGGGTCATCTAGTGGCCTGATACAAACTAGTTAGGGGGGATCAGCAGGCACTAGGGAAGTCCCTGTTCCCCCAAGCACTGCCAGGAGTGACCAGAAATAATGGTCACAAGCTGGCAGAGGGTAGATTTAGGCTAGATATCAGGAGGCGCTACTTCGTGGTCAGGGCGGCTAGGGTCTGGAACCAGCTTCCAAGAGAAGTGGTGCTGTCTCCTACCCTGGGGGTCTTTAAGAGGAGGTTAGATGAACAGCTTGCTGGGGTTGTTTGACCCCAGTAATCTTTCCTGCCATGGCAAGGGGTCAGACTAGATGATCTACTCAGGTCCCTTCCGACCCTAGAGACTATGAAACTATGGAACAGCATACATACAGGCTAGGGAGTTCTCCTCTTGAAAGCACAGAGGTGGAATGGGATCTTGGAATCATTATTGACTCCAAGATGAACATGAGCTGCAAATGCCAGACTGCAGCCAGCAGGGCCAGCCATACCTTGTCATGCATCCAAAGATGCATCTCAAGCCGGTCCAGAGGGGTGATATTCCCCCTCTATGTGACTTTGGTCAGGCCGCAGTTGGAGTACTATGTCCAGTACTGGGCGCCGCACTTCAAAAGGGATGTAGCCAGCCTGGAGAGGGTGCAGAGGAGGGCCACCTGCTTGGTGAGAGAGCAGCAGGACAGGCACTATGAGGAGAGACTGAGGGGCGTGAACCTGTTCAGCCTCAGCAAGAGGAGGCTGAGGGGGGGACCTGGTGGCTGCCTACAAACTCATCAGGGGAGATCAACAGCAAGTAGGTAGAGCCCTTTTTCCCCCAGCACCACCTGGGGTGACGAGGAACAATGGCAATAAACTAATGGAGAACAGGTTTACGTTAGAGATCAGAAGGCAATATTTTACAATTAGGGTGGCCAAAATCTGGAACCAACTTCCCAGGGAAGTGGTCCTCACCCCTACCTTGGGTAAATTCAAGAGAAGGTTGGATGATCACCTGTCTGGGGTCTTGTGAACCCAGCATTCATTCCTGCCTGTGGAAGGGGGTCAGGCTAGATAATCTGTTCAGGTCCTTCCTGACCCTAGCTGCTATGAAACTATTGAACATTGGGCATGTGTACATGAGATGCTTACTGCAGAGTAGACTAATTAGCTCTGCAGTAAATGTCCTGTGTCTGCACGTACAGGGATATTAGTTTGGAGTAAACTAATAAACTCTACAGCAGGGTAGTACTTGTAAATAGGATTACTAATACAGGCATACCTCGGAGATGTTGCGGGTTCGGTTCCAGACCACCGCAATAAAGCGAATATCACCATAAAGCCAGTCACACGAATTTTTGGTTTCCCAGTGCATATAAAAGTTATGTTTACACTATACTGTAGTCTATTAAGTGTGCAATAGCATTATGTCTAAAAAAAATGTACATACCTTAATTGTAAAGTGAGCAAATGCTGTTGGAAAAATGGCGCCGATAGACTTGCTCGACGCAGGGTTGCCACAAACCTTCAATTTGTAAAAAATGCAATATCTGCAAAGCGCAATAAAGTGAAGCGCAATAAAACGAGGTATGCCTGTAAATACTAGTACTACCCTGCTGCAGAGTTTTTATTACTCTGCAGAATGTCATGTGTAGACGCCAACATAACTGGCTGGGACACAAGGATGTTATAGTGTGGGGGCTGTCACTGGCTAGCCCTGCATTGGAGCACCCTTGTGCCCTAGCTAGGCCCCCTACATTACATTGACCCAGGTCAGAGCAGCCCTGGGCAATAAGTGCTGGAGTTTATTGCTTCAAATTAATGGCACATGTAGATGTGCCAACTGAATACAAGATGTTTATGATGTTCCATGGACAAACTTAGAGAGAGAAAGACAGCAATAAAGAAGTTGGCTGAAAAGAGCTAACAAAGTTGCAGGCTTACAGAAACTGCTTGCTATGGCTGGCCACAATTAGAAAGGATTGTCTTTTTGCAGAGTACTTTCCTTATTAAAAGTAAAGTGTCAAGTACTTTTATTGTATTTTTCGTTTTCATGTAAGAGCTGCACATAATATCCCTGTTCTGTTTAAGAACCTGTAGCAAATTTTAAGTTGCCATAGTTGTTTTAAACATCAAAATTAAGGATATTTTTTTTTAGTGATGAAAACACCTCTTATTTCTTTTGTGGAATTCTATTTACTTAATTAAAGCACTTTAGGAGTAATGTAAAGTGCATACTATAAGACCACTTAAATTTAAGCATATGCACTATAAAGAGTTTTGTTTTAGGTATTTCTGCCACAGTTCTTCTACAAGCATTTTAGTAGCTCTTGTACATTTTCATGATGTAGCTCCTAGCAGCAGCTTAGGATATATTCACCAGCTGGTGACTGAGGACTCATTTTTATAGCATTCTTGAACACCATGTAGGAAAACATTTAATTAGTTCTATCTGTGTAAAGCAGCATCTCTTAGCATCCTCACTTGAGTATCATTGGAACTGACTTTAACAGAGACTGACAGGTGCAGGTTTCCCCCAAACCAGAAAAAGTACCCCACGGTATCCCTACATTTATTCTGCTTCTCAGGAAGTATTTTTTTCCAGTGGAAATGGAAGGCAATGAAAAAGCAGACACCTACTATCTGAAAAAATATGAAACATTTAACAGCCAAAGCCCAGATCCTAAAAGGACAAGTGAATCGAGGCATTACAACTAGACATGCCTTGCCACCTAATGGAATCCTGAGATCCATGGTGATTCCATGAAGCATCTAAAGACTGTGATCTTCAGGAACCAACTGAGTAGAAAAGCACCTAAGATACAGAAGAAAAAGATGGAAAAATTGGTCAGGCACCTAAATGGGCAAGAAAGGATCTCTTCCATTTGGGGTCAGTAACTCCAAAGCTTCTCCTGGAGTTAGATGCTTGAAGTCCTGTCTGCTCAAAGGGCACCCAATCCCAACCTTAAAATACCCCAAAGCCTCAACTACCACAGTCACCCAGGAGATGTGGGTTAGGGATGTTAAGGGTATCATTGTTGCCTAAATGGTAGACTTAGATGTCCAAGGACCTTTGACGACTGCAGCTTTGACTCTTGCCTGAGCCTGGGTCAGGGCCAGTCAGAGCCATAGCAGCTGCTTGCCTCCTGCAGCCCCTGCTATCTTCCTCTACCCCACTCTCAGGTACAGGCCTAGCTCTGGTTTTGGCTCCATTCCCATTCACTCCCGGAGCATGGAACGCATGCATCCCTGCCTGGCCAACCAGCAGGCCACAGTACAAAGCAGTAGTATTTTAATGGACCAATTATTTATTTGTTTGTATAGTGTAACTCATACAAGCTCTGTGTATCAGCAGATCTAAAAAAAGAAAATCAGTATCATTAATCCTGTTTTACAGATGGGGAGACAGAGGCCAAAATTAGTGAAGTGACTTGTCCTAAGCAGGGTAGTGTGAAAAACTCAGGTTTCCTGAGGTCAGTCCATTGCTCTACCCACTACATTATAGACCAGGGGTAGGCAACCTCCAGCATGTGTGCCATAGTATGGCACATGACGACATTTTGCTTGACACAGGCACCTTGGGGAAGGGGCCAGGGGTGCATTGACATAACAAGGTTCATGCCCCTTGTGGCTCCCCCACTGTCTGCCCTGGCATGCCAACATCTTACAAATTGAGATTGCAGCTGCTTTTGGCACTGTCCAAAAACACTGCCGACCTCTGCAATAGACCATGAACTTTGATACCTAAAGGACCACTGAAGTAGAAAATTACAAGAAGCTGTGAAGGTTGGGAGACACATAAGCCAAGACGAGGTATGTGGACAGGCTAGGAAACTTGGAAATATTTTGAGAAACTCCAAGGCCTATTGTAAGGCCTACTTGTTTGTTTGTAAGTCAGCATGCATGGAATCTGGGATTAACCTGAAAGGCGTTAACATCAGGAGGCTCTAGCACTAGCATATGAAAGTACTCTTCTTTATATTTTCTTTCTTGAAGCTATACAAACAAATTTATCAATGCTGTTATAACATTTAAGAGAACAATTTGTTCTAGAAAGAGGATAAGATATCATTCCCATAGATCCAGCCATTTCTTTTCATTCAAAATCGGACATGGGGCAAAATAAGCTTTATATGAATCCCTATCTATTGCAGGGGTTTGTTAATGGTAAGATAGGCACATTGGCACATTTCAGGGTCTCAGATTAGACCAAGGCGATCTACATTGTTTGTTATTTTGCAAAATAGTAGATAGGACAGACTTCAAGTCAGCAGAAGCAGAGCTTTTTATGTTGCAATCAGTTGTATAACTGTTATGTGTGAACAATGAGCTCTTTTTAAGCTGTGATTTTCTGAAATGGATAGATAACCTTTGGTGAGGAAGTGGCTATAGTGGCCCAATACCCTTGCCTAACTTTTTTATATGCTTTCTGCTTGTAACCTATCCACTAATGTGGCATGCACTTTTGATGGCTTTGGTCCTTATGCAATGATAGAATGTGGGCATGAGGTTTGCATGCACTCACAGCACAAGAGATCCCTCTGATTAGTCATGTTTGTCGGTGAATATGCAGTAATTCTCTTTGTTTATACAGGAACTCTGTGGCAAATACAGACAGAATCCAGTTCCCCAGGGTTGCATCCATCTGCTTTTAAAATGAATCTATCCTTTCTGTTCCTGTAATTCTCCTGCCTTTCACAGCATACTTTCTAACTTCTTCAATATAAATGCAAAAAGTCCTAGATTCCCTTTCCCCAACAAGTCCCAGGCTCCTTGTCCCAATTCAGCTCCCTTTGCTAACTCTCTCTCTCAAAGTTGGTTTCTTCACCAATGCTTTTTTCTTTTTCAGAATTCCTGGGTGCCACCGAGTGAGCCCTGACAGAGTTTCCCTACTCTCAGTTCTTGCGACTAACACAACAGTGGCTGAAAGGCCTTCCCAGCTACACGAACCTTGACCTCTGATACAAAGATAAATGGTCTGGACACACTGGAGCTTGTAGAGTAGAGTAGAGTAGAGTGGAGTGTGTTAAGTGAGACAGTCTTTGGAGAATATAGCCACCAAACTAACTCAAATATACTGATCATGCAATAATGTTTTTCATAGGTTTGTAAGATGGCCGGCCTCAACTGGTTTCAAACAGGAATAGCAGAAGGCACAAATATTCTATCCCCTGCCAAATTTTGAAAACTTTGCACAAAAAAAATTTAAATAGCATACATTTTTTCAACCAAACAGTTTTAAGAACTTTTTTCTTTTAAAATGGGCAAACATTTTCCCTCATAGTGTTTTCAGCAAAAATAGTTTGAAACCATGGGCCAGGTGCTGTCTACAGAAGTAGACCATGACAGTCCCTGCCCCACTGAGTTTATAATACAAGAGAAAACAGGCTGTAGTTCTATGATGAATTTAATCCAAGGACCTCAAAGTAACAGACAATTGAACCTTGCAACACTCCATTTTACAAACAGAAGGACGGAGGTACGAGGATGAAATCACTTGCCCAGAGTCAAACAACGGCTCTTACAGGAGCCAGACTCAGTACCAAATCTGACTGCCTTTCCGGTGCTCTGTACGTGCGTCTGTATTGCATTTTTCCCTTTTAAGGACATTCAATAGTGTTTATAAAATACACTACAGATGAGTCATTATCTTGGTGTTCTTAGTAAGAAAAAAAGCAACCTGAAGTAAAAAGATTTTCTTGAGTAGAGAGCAATAGTGAGATTGCAATTGCTTTTACCTCAGCAAAACACTTAAACAAAAATAAGACATTACATTTTGTAATTTAAAGTAATCTCTAAGCACTTAAACTTCTGAGAAAGAGTAAGTTAAATATTTTAGAGAAGGAAATATTGCTCGACTTCTCTCAGAAAGCAAGAGGAAAAATATTCAGTTAGGATTCTCACTACTGGCAAGTATGAGAACAGGTGGAACAATTTTTAAATCAGTTAAGACCCATCATACCTCGTGCCAGATTTTTCTCTCAGGTAGGAACTTGGGCTGGCCAAGAGAATGATCGCCGAAACTCAAGGTTCCAGACAAGGTTCCATTTCAATGAATTTCTGCTGAAATACAGTGATGTGGACCTAGGTGTGCTCCTTCCTGCTTGCCTGGCAACTGCTGGAGAGCCAGCTTCCAGAGACTGCAGCTCTGGAGTAATCCCATCATGATGTACCCAGGGCTTCCTCAGGGACGGACAAAATACAGTCTGTGGGCTGCATCCGGCCTGCCAGGCCCTTCTATTGGGCCTGTGGGCCTCTTAAAAATTTAGAAAATTAGTATTTATCTGCCCCTTGCTGCTTGTCAAAGATGACAGGAGCCAGGGGCAGTAGGACACAGGGAAAGCTAGCGGCCAGACTAAGAAGCAAGGCCCACCCAGCCCCACCATCAGTCCCCACCACTCCTGCCCCCCAACTGGATGTGCCTGCCTAGCAGTTCTTGTGGCTGTGACTATGGGGCTTTTCCCCACCCCACCCCCCACCTCTTTCAGCACTTCCCTGCCCACCTGCTGGCTGCTTCAGGCTCTGTTGCGGGACTGCAGGAGCACAGGGCCCATGCCAGTACTCTGGGGCCAGGAGCCGGAGGGAGGTGTGTGCGCGCGCGCATCTGTGCAATGAGAGAGGGGGAAAGAGACAGAGAGAGCAATGAGGGAGGGACAGCATGTGTGTGTGTGTGTGCGTGCGTGTGTGATGAGGAAGAGTGTGTGCGCATGTTTTCACAGGGCAAATTCCACCACACCCCCCTTGCACTGCCATACATGCAGATCCCCACACTCCCTCACACCCCCAGCCACCCTCCTCACATCCCATACCCACCCACACCCCCACATGCTCCCTCACACCCCCCAGCCACCCTCCCCCACACAACCTCCCCCAAATCAAGTGATCCAGGCTGACCTGGACAAGCTCAGCAAATGTGCAGACAAGAACCTGATGGTGTTTAACACGGAAAAATGCAAGGTTCTCCACCTTGGGAGGAAAAACCTGCAGCATCCTTATAGGCTTGGCAGTGCTACACTGGCTAGCACTACAGAAGAAAGAGACTTGGGGGTCATGGTTGACAAGATGAACATGAGCCAGCAACGTGATGCTGCGGGTAGTAAAGTGACCAAAACACTGGCTTGCATCCATAGATGCTTCTCGAGCAAATCCCAGGACGTCATTCTCCCCTTGTACTCCGCCTTGGTGAGGCCGCAGCTGAAGTACTGCGTCCAGTTTTGGGCTTCACAATTCAAAAAGGATGCGGAGAAGCTTGAGAGAGTCCAGAGAAGAGCCACGCACATGATCAGAGGTCAGGAAAACAGACCTTACGACGACAGGCTGAGAGCCATGGGGCTCTTTAGCCTGGAAATGCATGGGCTCAGGGGTGATCTGATGGCCACCTGTAAGTTTATCGGGGTGAGCACCAGGATCTGGGGTAACGTTTGTTCACCAGAGCGCCCCAAAGGATGATGAGCTCGCATGGTCATAAACTCCTGCAAGACCGTTTCAGGCTGGACATAAGGAAGAATTTCATTACTGTCCGAGCTCCCAAGGTCTGGAACAGCCTGCCATCGGAGGTGGTTCAAGCACCTACTCTGAATACCTTCAAGAGCAAATTGGGCTTTTATCTTGCTGGGATCCTATGACCCCAGCTGACTTCCTGCCCTTTGGGTGGGGGACTGGACTCGATGATCTTCCAAGGTCCCTTCCAGCCCTAATGTCTATGAAATCTATGAAATCGCATATCCACCAGCCACCCTCCCCCAAATCCCATACCCACTCACACCCCCACATGCTCCCTCCCCCCACTCCCAGGCCCCTCCCCAACAGCCCCCAGAAATCTATATCTATCCCACCACAATATACAAGAGTAAGACTTCATTTTAAGCTATTGTGCAATCAATTCTATATACACTACACAAACACATGTAAATCTGGACAAAAAATTTTTTTTAATCTAATTAATGAATGTTGTAGATGTTTGCTTTTTACAATATAATTTGGTATTTTTCTGGTTCTGAGATGGCAAAACCCCTTGCTGAAAGGAGTACTTCCAGGGGCAAGGGGAGGGACTTCTGGTGGCAAAGGTCGGGGGTTAGGGGGTGGAACTTCTGGCCACAAGATGGCAACCAGGGGACAGGGCATCTGTCAAGGGGTGGGGTTACCTATGCCACCCTCAAAGGCTTGCCATAATTTGGTAAGCAGCTCTCCACCCTAAATAATTGCCCACCCCTGGGCTTCCTGCTGCAAACTAAGGAGCCCAGAAGTTCCCATTCTTGCTGTAGTTATCAGGGCTTCTAAGGTTCCCACTTCATAGCAGTGGATCCCTTGGCTGCAGCCCAAATAGTCCCCCAGAGAAAGGATTCCTGGAGGCAGAGCCAACATATGGAACCAGTACCACCAACTGTTGGGGATTTTCTAGTACTGTGTCCCAGACTTCCTGAAATGAGACACTTGTACCAATTCTAAATAATTGGTCCTGGATTGATACCACCAGTCAGGGCTGTACAGAATCTGCTAACAGGATGCAGTGTGCCATTGTGGGAATATTGCTATACTTTTCTAGGTCATGATGACATAACAGTCAGTTGCTTGTAGCTACATTTGGACCTAGAAACAACATTGGTACATCACCATGTACATGCCATTGAAATAGTTAGCCCCGATAGCAGAGTGCATTAGTCTGACTGCAGCACAGCACTGTGATGGCTATGCTAACTGGAACCAAGGTGGTATAAACTACTTCAGCCCCAGAAGTCTGTGGAGTGCCCAGTTCTGAAATCCAGATTTTGCTCCTATGTCAACACCTGGACCTTTGGGGCTGTCCTTTATCCCCCTACACCAGGGGTTGGCAACCTTTTGGCATGGTGGGACACTGCTTAAGACCCAGCCCCACTGCAGGCTGCATCCCCACAGCAACCACAAGATGCTACAGAGGAAATGAATTAAAAAAAAAAAAAGGCAGGCAGGCACTAGGACCCTGTGGAAGCTGCCTCTGTGGCTCGAGTGTGCTGCAGATTGATTCTAAGCTACTGCAACCAGATCCTTTCCCTTCACAGGCTGGAGTTCTAAAAAAGAAGTGACAGACTAGGTCAATAAAAAAGTTTTAAGAGTCAAAAACAGGATGCATTTGGAATAAGTACATTAGATCAGAGGTTCCCAACCACCAGGCCGTGGCCAAGTACCGGGCCACAAAGCGTTGGCTGCCAGATCACAGCACAAGCCAAGTGCCGGTTCCAGCTCCCGGAACCAGGTTGCTTGCTCCTCAGATGCGCACTGCCCCCGGCTGCATCCCCTGGCCTGGCCTGGCGCAGCCTGGCGGCTCCTCGCTCCCATCCGGTTCTGCTGTTGGATCGCAGTATAAAAAATGGTTGGGAACCACTGCATTAGATTATCTGGATATAACGAAGTACAACGAAGATGCTAAGAAAGAAAAGTGTATTATTTAGACCATGTAACCATGAGTTCACAGCAACCGGAAAGACTGATTTTATTGTGTATCATGTGAATTACTTCCCATACAATTGAGGCTGGAAATGTGTTTTATACCAAACACTCAAAATGTATATGGACTATAATGTAAAGCTGTTATAAGAACAGAATCAGTTGCTCACAATATCAAAGCATAACCAATGAGTGCAAAATCCCATTTTAATTCAAATTTCTAACAACATTTAATTTCCACAATACAGATTATTAAACAGTTATTTCATTTCTGTCTCCATTGTAGATACAGTATTTTTTCAATTGCATTAGCTTACCTATTTACCAGTACCATCACATCACTCATCTTACTGTTTGGTGCCTGTGATTCATACACCATGATGGATTATAATTTATAGTGCCATATATGCAGATATCAAGATTAGGATGGATATCATGTTTGTGTTATAAAGAATACTTAATATAACCCAAAAATGGAAACTCGAGTTCTTGAAGCAGCCTTGCCAGTGTGTAAAATGGCGTCCACCTCCAAAAGAAGCATTCATATCAAATAATCTTTTTGACAGGTAAAGCAGCTTTCTTCTGTAGACACACATCACAACATCAGATTTCACCTAACTGTACAGTCAACCTGTCTCTAGATACCACTACATAAATACAAGGGACATCACATCTTGTGTTGTCTACAAGATACCTATTCTAAATTATACATGTTAAAGTACATAAATATTGTGAATATTTCAAGAATAAAGTGCTTTTAAATATCAAGCAGATGAATACAACTTAGTATTTGTACCACAGGAAAAGGCCGGCTCCATTTTGGATAAAAGAATATTCATGCAATTAATCTGCAGCAATTCTCTGCACTAATTTATAGTAATACTATTTATCACCTCAGTCTCAAGATGCATGGGTCAGGTACAGCATACATACTTACAAAAAAAACTCAGCCAGTACTTCAGATTAGCATACATTTTTAAACATTGCTACAGCAGTTATTTTTTTTTCCTTTTTAAAGCAGCCAAGACTTTGGTAGTGTAAATGCATTATACACTGAAGATACCACTGAACCAGTAAATAACTTATTATGCAGCTGACAGGAATGGAAAGAAGAAAAAATCAAAAGCAAATTTAATGGCGTTTTGAACTGTGGTTCTCCAGTCATGCTCTATTTTCACATGCTTTCCTGCAGGTGTAAGTTTTGACATACAATTTAAGCAAGTGATTGCTTTCAGTTCAAAGACAGGCCACTTGCTACCAAGACGACCTTCTAGAATTGTGCTGAATTCAATAGTGCTTCCTTGCCTCAAGTTCAGCAACACTTTCTTAAACTCACTGCTCGCCTTTAGCACAATATCTTTGGTTATATCATCTTCCTCTATAAGTTTAGTTCCATTTACGCTGTTGAAAGGCACGCCCACTGTTATTTCAAATTTATATCGATCAAACTTTTTCATGTGGCAGTTATGCTTAGTGAGATACTTGAGACGACACAGTTCCTCTTCCTCCATAGTGATATTTTTTGGGTCACACACAGGATACGTTTCGCCATATAAACATCTCATCCAGTCACCAATAAACATTGGAAGCATGTTTATTGCAGATTCTGCACTATTGTCAATTTCTGTAACCCTGACATATTTGAACCGGCCAGTCCATGTCACTCTGTGTCCTTCTAGATGACTACATAAAATCTGGGTGCGTGCCATGTTAGTCTCCTTCCATCCCCGGGGTCCGCAGAGGAAGGCATACTGATTCCAAGTCAGCGTAGAGTTGTAAACCTTCATTCCCTCTGATCGGTACACATAAAACCAACAGAACAACACAACAGCGGTGATCCACACCAAAATGAGTTTTACAATTGAGCTCCGGGTTAGAGATTTAAGCATGTCAATTATGAAGTAGTTAGTTTTTGTCCACCATCGGAAAACCAAAGGAATACTACACAACACAAGAGTCACCACAATCTTCATGAGCTCCAGAGAGATGAACCACTTTATGAAATGGACAAGAAACATTAGTGCAATGCCTACTAGTAGAACTGGGAGTGCAAAGAGAAACAGAAAATATCCAACTGATGCACGAATGAGACCAATGCCAGAGGACTCTCGCAGAATAACCACAGAGAGTTCGCACCACATAAAACACACTAGATATGGAACCAGGTAACAGTAGGTACCTTTAAAATTCCGCAGTTGTGCCATTCTAAAGAAAAGGTAGAACAAGTACAAAAACAGAAGGCATGGTATGCTCACATTTAGAACAAGGAAGTGGCCTACAGGAACAGTAATGAAGGTTTTACCTAACAATTTCAGGTAGCCCAAGTTTACTGGCAGTATCTGCAAGAGTGACAGGGAGCCAGCTGCTAACTCAGTCAATAACGCTCTTCGTGTGTAAGGTTCTGCACATGTGCTTAAACTCAAGTAACTTGTTACCGTGAAGAAAAGAGAGATGGTTGCCAACTCTGAGCACGGTATGCAGTCTCTGCTTGCTATAGGGAAGGAAAAAATGACAAAGAATACTGAAAGCAGAAAGTAAATGTACGGCTCTAAGTGATTCCACCCAAAGTTCACTTCAGCTTGCTCAACATCTAGGTTTGGCTCAAAACGAAGTAATAGGTCAGTTAGAGTGCGGAAGTTTTCCCAGGCCTTACTGTCTTGAAAAACTTTCAGTGTACAAATCACCATGGAAATAAAGGATAGATAGAAGATGATTAATGGAATAATGAAGGCAAAAAAATCAATTGTTAAGTTACTGATAATAAAGAAAAAAATGAGAGCATTTATGTGGTGTGTGGGAATAATAGTAGACAGCCAGTGCATTCCTGCTTTAGATGCGATTTCTATGAGGTGATCTTTCATTTCCATAATGGCATGAAGTGGATATTTTACAACCTGGAAAAAGAAAAATACGTTGCGTTTACCAACACCACTGTGTATGTACAGTGTTCTTCACATTAAAACAATAGCAGGCAGCCAGTCACACCTAATGCGACATGATAACAAAATGAACCTTTTCTGGGAAGGCTATTTTAAGTTGCCCTTATCATGTCCTTATACATTATCCAACTGTTTTGATATTTACTGCTTCCACAGAAAAAAACCCCAAGTTTCATTACCCATGATGCATACTGATCTAGCATGCTAATCTGCTCAAGGATAGCTGCTCTAGATTCCTAATTTATACTATGCCCAGAACATCACTTACAATAGCAACTGTATAAATGAAATTATGTACCCACACAAGTTGTAACATTACTTATACTTATTTTGTGAGACTAAATATGAGTTTTGAAGTTAGAGGCAGAATCACTTCAGTTTAAACAAATTAGGAACCCTTCAACAAGTCTCATGAGATATGTGCTTAACTACCTTTAGTCGCAGTGGTAGTTCCTCAGGACTCTTGCCAGCCAATTCATCATCATCATCATCTTCATCCTGCATAATCAGGTTGGAAGGGATGATCCCCTTTGCATATTTCTTGGTTATTTCGACAAAATCATCCAAAGCTATATACTTCTTAGCTATAAAAATAAAATAGAAGTTACTAAAATCCTTCAGAATCACACCCTGATAGCTTTAGAAGATAAGCCTCCTTAAAACCAAGAAGGAAGTCATTTGCAAAACAAATGGTAGACTGGTACTATGGTGAAATCTAAGTTTTCATAACAGGTCCCTACTTAGTGATTCACTGAGAGATGAGCTAAAAAAACCCAAACTACTTCTACAGGTACCATACTATCTTCTATCAAGCAACCACACTACCTTCCGAGTTGAATGGGTCATGTTTATGTTTTTTTTAATGTATTAAGTATTTCTTAAATGTAATGCACAAATGATATGGGTAAAAAGTTGATGCACATGAGTATCTGATAAAATTCTTCAAAGGAGGGAGGCCAATGCATTTAATTAAACACAATATGCTATATTTTATATTAAATATCAAAACATTGCCAGGATTGCAGCGTAAATACAAAAAATATTTACCTATTAGGATAAGCATAAGCCCCCTTTAAGCGCTCACACGGTCATTATTTTTCAGATTTGTTTCTTAGCTCAAGAAACATAATGAACCAGGGCTTTCCTTTCTCTCTTTAGGTAAATGAGGGCTGTCCAACCACAGGCTGCATGCAGCCTAAGAGGTGTTAAGTTGCAGTCCCCACCAGACCATGACGTGCTCCCACCTCCATCCCCTTCCTAGGGGGCAGTGCATTACATCATGGCATAGCACGAGGCACTCAGGGTGAGGCCAGGGCCATGCAGTGTACAGAGGACTCGGGGAAGTGAATGTCCACACAACATTGTTGTGGTGGTGGTGGTAGTAGGAACCGAGGAGGTGAGAGGGGGTAGAAGAGCCCACGCAAACATGCACTGCTGCTGGAGAGGATGAGGGGTGCGGGTCGAATACAATGTAACAAAAACATATCAGGCGTATCGGCCCAGGAGACCGTGACCTCCCACTGGTGGGGGCCAGGGGCATATGGGTCCTGATCACTTAGAAGCTGGACAGCCTTGAGGTAAATCATTAATTACATTTTAAGTAAGAGCAGGCTTTGTGCAATGTTAAAAAGAACTATAGGGAAAAACCCAATATCAAACTGAAAGTCTGCCTTACTGAATCAAGTGTCAGTTATCTGGGAAAGATGTTGCACAAACCTACAATTATATCTGTAACTAACTTTAAAAAATGAGCAAGTCATACAGATGATTAAACATGAGTTTTCTTCTCATTAGTTTTAACAGATTGTGAGGCTGGGGGCAGTGTACTCTTTCAAAACATATAAGCACAAAAACATATGGGTGGAATGGACCACATGAGGTCAACTAATATAACCTCCTGTTCTAGGCAAGATAAATCTCAGACAAACGCGTGTGTAACCCACACTTAAAAAAAAAAAACTTTAAAAAGGATGTGCAAGTACACTTCCAACTCCTTCCACATCCAGACCTACTTGTTAGTGTGGATTAGTCAATTTCTGTGGAAGCCAAATCTGATGTCATTTGTAAGGAAATATAATTAACACCAAATTTCTTCATACACTGAAGCATCACATATATTATTTGAGATATAAAAGACTTCTAAATGACAAAGCCTATAACAAACCTCCTACATGGTAAGTTTTAATAGTCAGCTGACATGCTAATATACTGAAGCTGGTCTGTTTTATATCCATGTGAGCCCAACTTAAAGGCAGGAAATCAGGCCAATCCACTAAATTCAAAATGACATGATCATTTTAGAGGGTTTGAGACCTGCATTTGTTTTTGTTTGTTTTTTTTAAAGTAGAATGCTACTAGTTAAATATTGGCTCTTTGAAGCCATGAAATCAAGCAAAATTGCTTTCTTAAGAAGCTTATCATATAAAAAAAAAAAAAAAAGAGGTAAGATACAGCAGTGTGCTTTACCCTGATGTTCAACCTCACAAGTAGGGATGTTTGTGTATTTATAACATAAAATTTTAAATTTTAAATATCCTCACCCTGCACTGCAAGCATACTTACTGTCATACAAAACAACATCTAGTACTCCTTCTAAGCCAAAGAAAACTCCGTGAAATGTTTTAAACTTTTGTTAGTATTCTCATATAATCTTATTCACTCCTTTCACAGATTTATAGACTGAACCAAAGACCACAGATTTCAATGGGAGTCTTTCTACCAATGCGAGTCTTTCTACCGATGCATTTAGATCAGATCCTTAATGAACAGGCAGCATTATCCTACTAACGAATGGCGCGTGCCTCCGGCAGCTGAAGGGGCATGGTGGTGATGGGAACGTGGCAGCAGTGGTGGGAGCGAGGGAGCTCCCGCAGACATCACTGGTACTGTCGGCAGTGGGTGGCGAGCGCCAACCAAGGGTTGGTGACCACCCGCAGCTGCCACCAGCGGGAACTGAGGACTAACTGCAGATGCCGCCAGCGGCAGGGTGGTGAGCAGCGACTGCCCGCAGGCACTGCTGACACTGGTGGTGCCTTTTTGCAGGGGGTGCACATATACCTGGCATGCACCCCCTATGCATCACCCCATTCCTACCAGGACACGAAGGTGATGCTATTTATAAAAAAGAACAGTTTTTTTAGCTGCAGAATGCTTAACAAAAGGTGTCTGGAGTAGAGCTAGATCCTTCGACAAGACTTTTGCAGGATTATGGGATAGGCCATGAGAAGGATATGCTGTTATATCAAACAAAGACATTTCCTTTTTCAGGCACTACCCTCAGTTTATTTTGGGGAGGGTGGCATATAAATCTAATAAATAAACAAACCACTAACCACTGACTATGTCACATCTAATATTCTATATATACTTTCCCTGGATTGGATATCTGCAAACCGATACCTAGCTTTAAAACTGCCTACCAAATGCAGCAATGCACTTCATAGGGGAAAGTTTCTTACTAGAACGATAGTAACTGCCCATGGTCAAGTAAAGAAGTAAAAGTCACTAATAGCTGTTTCTGTTCATCTATGGCAGGGGTGGACAAAATGCAGCCCGGGGACCAGATGCAGCCGCAGGCCATTCTATCCGGCCTGCAGGGACCCTAAAAATTTAGAAAACTATTTATCTGCCCTTAGCTGCTTGTCATGTGGCCCTCAATGGCTTACCAAATCTCAGTAAACAGCCCTCTGCCCAAAATAATTGCCCACCCCTGATCTATGGGCAGCCACAATCAAGCTGTTATTTCCTTTCCACAGTTAATTCCTACTTTAAATATTTGATGACAAATTTTCATTTTTAAAAGCTAGTAGTATTTTGACACTGAAGTGTCTCTTAAATTGATATTAAAAGCATATGTTGTAGGCTCTACTTCATTATTCACAGATTTTTCTTCAATTTGCTTATGACAAATTCCCTTGCCTCCCCCATTACAATGCAAAAAAAATGCACATCAATTTCTGCCTACACTTGCTTGTAGATTCATTTAATCTCATGTTATTTTATACCTGCCATTTAAAATTTCAGAAAATTATTGACCCTTTTTCTGACTCTCTTGTGAATTGCTAGAGGATCCAGAACAGAATAACCTGTTTTGTGTATATCTGCTATCAGCAGAAAAGAACTGCTGATTCAGAAGGTCAGTAACTAAGAGACAGAATATACAACAGCACCATCTTACATATGCGAAAGCAAAGGACATCTAGGGAACTCAGACAGGGATGCTTTACGAGAAGACAAGAAGAAAAAATGTGGTAGTCTTGGCCCTGAAGGATGATTTATTTCTATTCATTCAGAAGTAGTAACTGAGTAACAATAGATCTTAAACTGTTTAACACTTGAGACCTGAACCTAAGCTTGGCTCTCACTTATGTGCCTTCATTAAAGTACTGTTATTCATCTCCCTCTCACAAACTTCCCCTGTTATAATGCTTCTTACAAGTATGAAAAAGGTAACAAAAGCTACAAAAATCCACAATTCACCCTGAGAAAGTTTTGTAGGTTCATTTAGAAGTCCCAAATATAATGAATCATACAAACTTTGGAAGGAGAGGGACAAAGTAACCATATGGAACGCATACCCGAGAGACTGAAGAGAGTTGTAACATGTCAAAGCCAAAATAAGCCACTAAGACATAAATTACACTTCTAAACATTGAATACAATTATTATTTACTGTATACATTTAGATTCTCACTAGGAGTGTAGTAGAACACTGGAACCAGTTACCCAGAAAGGTCGTGGAATCTCCATCCTTGGAGGTTTTTAAGACCCAGCTAGACAAAGCCCTGGCTGGGATGATCTAATCGGGGATGGCTCTGCTTTGAGCAGGGGGTTGGACTAGATGTCCTCCTGAGGTCCCTTCCAACCCTCATTTTCTATGATTCTACAATTCACTCTCTTATTTGTATTGTTGCTAGTGGTTGTTATAATTAACTTTTTTGCTACACACATATGCACATACACTCACACAAAATAAGAAATCTACAAAATATATTTACTATTATATATTGCTAGGTATTTAATTGCAGGACCATCAGAACAGCCATGAAGAAAAATAAGACAGACTTTATATGAATTTGACATTTTTTTATGGGGGGAAAAAAATCAAATTGGAATTGTTCTGCAAGTCTCTCACTGAAGTTCAGGTTAATTATGATGCTCTTGGTACAGCATATATTATGCATGTTCTGGAAGGAGAGGGACAAAATAACCATATGGAACGCATATCCGAGGTCTGTGCATGATCTTGTTTTAAAATCTCTTTTGTCCTCCTATGTTTTCTTCTACTTTTCTTTTTTCTGTTTCTTTAAGTTATATATAAGATTAGCTACTGAACGACAATATTAGGAGCACAGAGGTTACCATGGCAGGCAGGCCAACCACTGTCATATACATACACACACACACACACACACACGTGTCATCTTGGCTGACAGTCCAAATAAGATGCTCCAAAAAGAGGAAAACTGGTATTAAATAGCTGCCTAATATACACACACACATACTGCAGGATGTGCATGCGTCTGTCTAGATATAATCACACACACAGAGAAAGGTCTCTGTTTGCTGAAGTATTCATACAGGAGGAAAGATAAATATGAGATAAAAAACCAAAACCTGAGGGTATGAATTAGAGGCAAGGCAACTGAAAGAAGGCGGAGCTGTAAATGTTTAAATGTCTCCCTTAAAAGATGCACAAAAAAGGTAAATGGGTATTATCTGAGCCACTGTAAAATCAAATATAACAAATTATAGACAGACACCTGATGATGAATATTTACAACCTGGCCTTAACTCTACTTCATTAGTTACTGTCTGAACAATTACTATATATTAAACACTGCAAAAAAAATTACAATATCAGTTTATGAAAATGTACCTTGGTTTAGAACTTATTCTGATGTTGGAACCTTTTTAGCAAGAAAAAAATAAAAGCATGGAAAATACTTTAAATAAGTATGCACTTACATTCACTGCTTACTAATCGCTCCAGCATTCTCCTTTGCTTCTGTACAGATTTGGGGACTGGGCCAGGTTGTTTTTCACCACCTGCTCAAAAACAAACATTTGCAAAAAGTTAAAAAAAAAACAACCTCACAAAGGTGAACAAATCTGAAATATGAAGAAACCTATGAAGACAAAATGCCGTTAGCAAAAGCTGCAATGTATGTAGAGACATAGCACCTCAAAACAAATGAGAAACGGGTACATACAGAGATATATGTTATTAGGCCTTGCTATAACATATCCTAGAGGGACGACGTATTGAGGCACAAACAAATCTTCCTCCAGAACCATCAAGGAAGTTACAAATGCATGACTAATGCCCAACTAGAAGCAGAGTAAGGATCTGCTGTATTCCTTGAAGGTTTTGGATAGGCAGTGTGGAAAACAAAACTTATGTTAAAGGCAAAACCATTTCACCAGGTGCTTTACAGTAAAAGAAAATGGCCCTAACACTCCATTTTTATCTTAAAGTGCCAGAAGAAAATGAACTAGCATTTACTGTATATAATAAAAGTACACTGACTTAACTAGTAAATTCAGGCATCTAGCAGGAAGGTCAGGGTTTTTTTAATAATTAAAATTAATATAACTAATACATACATGAATAAATAACTAATTAAAAATTACCTTTTTTTCTAGGGATATTCACTTTTGACTTTATTTCTAGTCTTTGATTTGTGTAGATTCTTAATCTATACAGATCAAGATTTGAGGTAGCACATGAAATATATTTTGGGGGGTACCAGGCAAATAACTGATAATGTATTATACAACACAAGGTTGTTAGTATGATTTTTCCTGAATAGGTTGCACACATTTTATACATTTTGTTTATTGACTTTACAGTCTTTTAAGGTTTTGAGTTCAGCTTTTCTTTTTAATATACTAATACAATATAGAGTTTCTCTTTTTTTTTTTTAATACTGACCTTCACTGTCAACTTGCCCAACATTCTCGAGTAGTTCAGAAACTGCTAACTGCTTCTTCTTCTTTGGATTTAATCTCCAATACATGACTAAAGCAGCTTTTCTCACCGCTCTCTCCAAATCAGTCTCAGATGATAATTTTTTCACTTCTTGCTCATTCTCAAAAGTGATGCCTCAAGAAAAGAAAGTATATTAGATATCATTAATTCCATATCCCGGAAAAAAATGACAGACATGCTTACTATTTATTATTCTTTTCAGTTTAATTTGAAATTTTTGGACAAGCCAATTCACATTTTCACTCTTCAAGTTAAGTAAGTTTTTCTTATGTTCTTCTGTGCCTATAGCTTGCCAGCTAAAATTATATGGACCTTAACTTTACGTTCTATTTTATAGATTTCTTTGGGGAATAATTTATGAAAAGAGTTTGCAATCTAAAGCCCATAACAACCATTCAAGTGAAAGTTTGTAGCAGGATAGATCACTCAGCATAAAAACAAGTAGATAATTCATGAAAAAATGGATTTTAAGAAGAGCCTAGATCCCTAACAGAAAAGAGAGAGACTATTCCAAGTGTAGAATGTGGCATGAAGTAAGGCGTGAATGTTAAAGTGGGAAAAGGTTTCAGGGAATAAAGGAATAGGGAGAGGGGCAGGAGAATAAAATAACAGCAGATCTGAGGGTGGGGTGTGATTGTATAGAGCTTCAATGGCAAGCAGGAGGAGTTTCAATGAGAGGTGATAAGGGGCAAGAATCCAATGAAGAAATTGACTGTTACCAACATTACTATGAGCAGAATGAATATAATGTTGTTTTTTAAATTAGTGAACCTAATAGGCTATCAGCAGCTGTTCAAATATGCGTTTATTCTGAGTGAATTTTTAACTCATCTTCCTTCAGTCCTCAAGTGGAGAGGGTTTGCAGTTAAAAGTAAAGAGCAAGGAGTCACCCCTCTGAAGAACACATACCTCTTCTATCTGCTAGGCACCTACGCAACAGTTTAACAGCTTCCCTTCGACCCTGCTTAGCAGCAAGAATCAGCCAATCAACAGCACTACAGTTATTGAGTTCTTCATCCTGTTCTTCTGCTAACTTCAAGAAATGTTTTCCCACCTAGAATAAATTGCAAATAGAATCCAGTAAATTATTTCAATAGTCAGTTAAACACTTTATTCTCTCAGCTAAATTTGGCAATATCTTTGGAAAGGAGGCCAAGTGAGTAGTGCTCAATACTAAGAAGCATCGTTGTAAGCTGTCCTCAGAAAAATGGCAAGAGACTGAGGACTGCTTCCAAAGCCTGGTGGAAGCAGAAGCAATGAGTGATTTCTGTGCATTTGGTCAAGTCAATAGCTTAGTTCACATTGCCTAAGCACATCTAGATACAGCACTCACGTAGTGAAGTTGGCCCAAAAGGCTGTCACCTGACCTGTGGGGCTTCCACAGATCCATACGTTTGGTGATGGAGGAGAGGTGGCAGCACTAACTGCCCTAGCTTCCAGATTTGGCAACTGACATTGCCACCTTTCCAGACTTCTGGGGGGACCCCTGTGGGCTTGATGACATGGCCCTAAGCACAGGGTTGTGCTGCATCCAAATCCGGTAAGCAGACCCCGTGCTGAATCAGGCCTGTGAATGGACTCCACCTGCAAGATGAACCCCACGTCACTCACCCAGCCTGGGGGGCCAGAAGGTTGATCACTTCTGAGCTAGTCCACTTTATGCAATATTCATCACAACAATATTGCTAGATTAACTTCAACAATACAAAATAAATTGTCATAAATTATCATCTGAACCCCTGCCTATCTGCAGAGGGCCTTGATGTGGAAAAAAAACAACGGGCATGGAAATGCTTGACTCCTAACGGAGATGGTGTGGCAAGTGAATATGATTAACAGTAAGAGAATGTCATAATGACCACCTCAAAATGACTGAAAAAACAAAGCAATTCAACCACTATAGCCTGTTAGAATACTAGAATATAGAACAAGTTAGCAGAGCTATTTATTGGATTTTTAGTACTGGAAAAGAAATGAAAAGCGTTGTATGCAAGGGTCACAGAAGGGAACATTAATATGGTAAGCACAAACACATTTCTATGATTGCACAGAACAGTTTTATCCTACCAACACATGCATATGTAGCTTTCAGCACCACTAGAGATGAGGTTGAAGATGACTTCACTTACAGCCATAGGAAATCAACATTATCCTAGTGTAGACAGGCCTTCTGGGGAATGATTTCCAGCCACTTATCTTACCAGGTTCTCTTCTTTTTGTCAATGAATGGATCTTAAGTTTTTTGTGAGGGGAAAAAATAATGTGATCTATTGTAAGCCCCAAATAATGAATGCTTCAAACTACCTGTTTTCCATTAATTTAAAAGTCATCAATATCAACAGTTAAGTTGAATATATTGAAAAAATGAATTCAAAAGAATAGTTAGCAATTCATAGAAATTACTAAACATTCCCACCTCACAAAAAACAAAATCTCCCAAATCTGAACCTCTTCTGGAGAGTTATCAAATTGGACACGGGCCTCAGTTCTGAAACTGGGTACCCACAAGCGGACACAACACCATCTCAGAACCCCACTAAAACCACACTGATCTAACTGCAGGATCAGGGCCTTAGTGATTAAATATAGAGTTGAAATTAGCAAAAATATGCAAGATAAGACAGCACTTGGATCAAATAAAGTAACCTAACAATCCCTGAGCATGCCTCATTTCAATGAAGTGGATATTATGCAGATTTAAGAACATTTTGGGCAAACACTATGGAAAAATTAAATATTTTAGCTTAGGTACAAGTACAGGTACACTAGCCATTTCTTATTACTTCACTGCAAATATACTGTCACATACATTTATAAAAAAAGTCATAACAAATTGAAGCAAAGTCTCCAACAAGAATGGCTGTACCTACGGTATGTTTCTAGTTCTAGCCATCAGGTTTTAGATCATATCTAGAAAAGCCACCGAAGTTAACAGTGCAACTCCTTTACTTTGCAAAAATACCTTAATCACAAGTCAAAACACAGACAGAAATCATCAAGTTCTGGAATTAGCCATACAGTGAGCCATTCCTGAGAAAACCCACAATCCAGTATTTGGCCATATGATGGAGCTCGCTGTGGGAACTGCACATAGCCACCTTCTGAAGAGTTTAAAATCTGATCACCCTAACCTTTTATCTGTTTTGATTCTTAAGATACATGTGACTTGTAGGTAGAAAGTCTTCACAGAACCCTCCCCCGCAGCAATACATACCATGGATGTGAAACTGCACTGGAAGATGCTTGTGTTAGTTTTTGTTCTCCCCTTTCTGAGTAAGCACTGGGCAACAATGACTTTACATTAACACAGCGATAAACCTTTATTGTAAAACACTTGTGCAAAGATCACTGAAAATGAATGTGGCTTAAAGCCTTAGGTCCAAGATGATCATAGAATATTAACTGATGATCATCCCATATGATTTGGTTGCTTTATATGAACTAAAGGATTTTCCCTAGTTATGATCATGAACTAAAATTAGAAAGCAGAAGTAACAGCTAGCATCAATTTAGCAATCTGCACCTTTAGAACATTATTCTAAAAATGTGTCCACTCCTCCTTGCTTTTGTGCCCTGTTAACAGAAGCAGAGATGTCTCAACTAGTCAGAGTGCAGCGATCCTGTAGTTACAGAACTGCCTCTTCTCCATTCTGCAGTTCCAACCGTGGGTGTTTCATTTGCATAATTGCTGTGCAGCTATTTCTCAATAAAGGTACTATATAAAATTCCCTGTTACAGGTTGACAGCCACTCAGAGGAAAGATGTTTGCATAATCACTAGTTGGTTATTTCTAAGTAACCTTGAAGTGTTTTGGGCAAGTGCCTGAATTTTGAGTGATTTCTTGTATTCAGCTTTTTACCAAGTAAGCAAACAATGACAGCCAACTTCTCCTCCTCACTCCCCAGCTTCTCCTCCTCACTCTTTCTGCAGAATGTGAACACTTCAACATATTCTTTCCTTCTATCCCACAGGAGGACTACCAAACTACAGAGAGGAAAGCTAGTCAAACATTAAGAAAAGACAAGGCATGTTGTTTTCCACCTTTCTTATATCCTGACCGAGCAGGACTCCGATTCCCTGAAAAAGATATCTTGTGACCATTCACAACTGCAGAATAAGCTTTGAAATGGAGTTGGCCCTCAAAACATACTGCTTCATTGACCTGCAAGGAGCATCACTGACTTGCAAAGACAGGGCGGGTACATGGGGAATAGAGCCAAGAGAGGGGAATAAATGACTCAATAAAAGCAGAGAAATTCAGCCACTTAACCTTTCAGGGTTTTGTTTGCATTTTTGCTAGTAGTCTTCATTGAAATAAATAAATAAATCGCACTGCAATATGTAACCCTGTAGTGTGTTTCTAGATAGGAAAGCAATAGCCACAGAGTGTTAAACTCCCCAGTGGTATTGTTTGTTACCATATTCATTTGGATTCAAGATGAACTCCCCTCTTCTCCCTAGTTAACCTGGGTGAAAAAACCCTCTCATCTTGGATTCAAGTACAAGGCAGCAGGGAGACGGGCAGCTGTTGCAGCTCCAATTTCAGCCCCAACCTGGGATCAAGGTTGGAGCCACTGTCCAGCTCCCAGCTCCTGCAGCCCACCCTTTGTTCTCCCCCACCCACCTAGCCTGCAGCCCCCACTGCTGCCTCTGCTCCCCTAACACTAGTACAATTTGTAAATGTTAATGAACACTTTTCTGTTGAAAAACAGCTGCAGTGGTTTTCTTACCTGTTCCTACTGCCACATCTACTCTCTGCTGTTTCAGTTTTTTAAAAGTTAATACATCTCACTGTAGAAGGGTCATCTGAGATGGTGATTTGATCCCAGTGCCATTCAGACCTTGTCTAATTAATTAGTTCACTGACATGTCCCAAAACATTAATCTATTTATGCCCATATACACTCTTACTGAAAATACACTTGGACTCCTTCAATGTTTGCTTGTACTGAGTTAGGTTAAGCCAGCAGTTTACCAAGTTTTGCTAACGTGATTTAAGAGTATTAAACCACCTGTGTCTATACTAAGCATTTGTTCTAGATCAGTGGTAGTCAACCTGCTGGCCCCATGGGCCAGATGAATAGCATGAGGCCAGTCTATGGGCTGGATCCTTCAAGGAGGGAAGGGTGGGGAATGGGAGTGAAAGGCGGGGAAAGATCCAGCATGGAGTTGGCATGCAGGGTTGATCCATAGGTGTGACTGGCCATTCTGGCTCACCCCATGTGTCAAATCCAGCCAGGCACATGGGGCCATGTTGTCTGGCCTGCAGGTCTCCCCTTGGTCTCATGGTGGCAGGGGAATGGTGACAGAGTTAACTGCCACAGCTCTGGAAGTTATAGCATTAATGCTGTCATCGCTCCCGTGCCGCCAAGTTTTCAGACCCACAGGAAGCCCTATGAGTCAGGTGACCGAGCTCTGTGGGAGAAGAGTTGGAGTTTTAAACTAATCTAATGAATCTGGCACGAAGGTTCCAGAACAGCAGAGAAAACTATTGACCAATACCTTCACATTCTTGATTGTGACATTTTGGGTAACTCATTTTACATACAAACCCTAAATAACTAAATAGTAGCTAATTTCACTAACCAGATTTTTTAAAATATACTGATTCAGCATAAAAGAAAAATTATGACAAATCTCAATCTTACATGTACTTAACCACCCCTTCTAAATAGCCTCACTTTGAAGTTTATTCTGGCTTCAGATCTTTCCCTAAATAATGGCTCAAAGTTAGAAATTTCGATCCTTTCACAAATCTTGACAACTCTGACTAACTATGTTTACAGATTTCCAAAGGCATGACATTAGTAATGAACAGTTACCGTCTGCTGTATTCTTCAACTCATTGCATTAGCACTGGACAAAGACAATGTGGCAATTCCTGCTCAAAGAATGCTTATGATCTAAAAATATCTTTCACATCCATCCAAAAGGCTTACACAGAACTTGAACCTAGAAAATCTGATATCCTTCTTAAGGGATTATTCGTCTAAGAGAGTGGTGCTCAACATTTTGGCTCCATGGGCCAGATAAATTGGGCAGGGGCCATCTGCAGGTCCTGGAGCTTCTGGGGTTGGTCCCTGGGACCCTGGCACCACTCCCTCCCACCCCAGTGCACTGGGACCGGTCCCTGGCATCATTCCCTCTAACACCTGCAGCCTGAAATTGCTCCCCAGGGGCCCAGTGATCTCCCTTCCAACCCAGGCATGTTGGGATTTGTCCCTGGGGACCTGGTGCCAACTCCTTCCTCTCAGGTTGAATACTGGAGAGGCCAGAACTACAACCTCCCACCCATATGTACTGGGCTTGGTCCCTGGGGGCCTGGCACCCCCTCCCACCTGTGACCCTATATAGGGACTGGGCCCTAGGGCCCAGTGCCATCTCCTTCAAGCCCCCCATATGTTAGGGATTGGGCTGAGGCCCAATGCTGCCCCTACATGCTATGAATGGCCATGGGATCTAGCATGCAGGGCTTGGGATTTCCCACCACTCTCCCACCGCCATATTTCTGGACCCATGGGGAGCCTTGCAGGCTGCATGACACAGGACCACAGGCCAGATCTGGCCTGCAGGCTAGGGTTGAGCACCAGTGCTCTAGCCCACCACACCGTTCAATGGCAACTCTGAACAGTATAAAAATTCTAACCGATGATAACATTAACTGAACAAACTTCAGAACAGTTTCCTAAATTTGGTTCACAACACTGCTGGATGGAGTTCCACCGACATTCAGACATGCTGCTCCCCCAATCTGATTTCATTTGTATCCAACAGCTGCTTTACACAAACCTCTTATAATCAAGTTCAAAAGAACGAGACAAAGCAGACAATATTACCTCAGTCTGTGCTTTTGGTTCTCCAGCTTTGGCTCTTTCAAGCAGTTCTTCAAAGAGTACTTCAGGTTCTTCCTTCCTGGCCTCTATAAAACAATCCAAAAACACTGTGCTTTACTAACAATATTCAGCCTTCTGGAGTCTTTACTGTATTTGGCTGGAAAACTGAAAAAGCATATATAAACCTAGCCAACAATTCCATTTACAGCTGTATTTATTCAAACCTTAACAATATTTACCATTTTAAAAAAGATTGTAAGATAAATAAAATAATTTAATATAATATTAACCAAAATATCTCTCAAAATCCAGGGCAGGGTGGCAACTTAGAGACTAGATTGTTCAGAAAGGCATTTCATAGGTGATAGCCTACTTCGTCAAATAGTCTCTAAGGTGTCACCCTGCTCTGCCTTCTGCCTCACTTCAGACTAACATGGGTACTTCTCAGAAAATCCAGTTACGTTATTTGAAAACACTTACAAATATGAACATGTACTTTAAGCATTTTCTTAACTACTTAAGAAATGTTATTAAAGATGTTAAGGCCTATTGTAGGACCTACTGTAGGTTAGTAATACTGTTGTTGTTGTTTGAACCCAGCTGGGAAAAAAAAAAGTTCTTGAATCTTTGGTCAGGAGTCTGTGTATTTTTCAGGGTAGAAAAATAGAGGTCAGAGAGGTCTTGAACCACAGGAGAAGGAGGCTATTCATCAAAGCACATTCTGCATATGTGAAAGGTCAGCTGCTTAATCCACGTAGTAAAAGAGGGCTCAGGATCACCAAGTCTTTTTAACGACTCAGCGTTTAGTATTCAGTTCGATGTTTACCCGGCTCCTCTTCTTTCACCTATACTAGATCAAAAATGTTAGATAGTTGCTTTTTTTTAAATAAACAGCATGCTGCCCCCCACAACACGTGTCAGTGCCCAATCGTAAAAAGGTCTTTGCATGATCTTAGCTCACTGTATGTGGTAGGAATCTCAAGACCTTTCTATGATTTTATGACCTGGTTTGCCCCCATTTCATGGAAAAGGTGGAGACTAGTAGAACTACCACCCTTCAATTTTGAAGCTTCCTAATATGATGTTAAAATTTGTGAAAGTTTGTTAAAAGTTTCAACATGAACAATTTAGATGCAAGTGAGAGACAGACTGTAGGGAAGAGAAGATCGGGAAAATTACCATGTATTCACCAAAGTAAGTAAAACACCTTTACCAACCAGCTTACAACTGCAGCCTCAAGGAACATACAAGGATGCAAATCTAAAAAGCTCCAAAGCCTGAACTCTACACCTCACACTGCAACACAGTTAACAAACACTAAACTACACTGGGTAGGCTACCTAGTTTGGCAATGAATAGAATGAGAAAACAGGGTTAGTAATGATGCTTTCTTTACCTATCATATGAAACTGATTTAGAAAAATGTGCTGGCATGTGCTCAAAATTAATTTAGTTTTGTCTACATATGAGCAGTGATAATGCAGGAGATCCAGTCAGTAGCTGAGGTAAATGAAGCAGTATTTTATAATCAATTATTCTCAAAAGGCAGAGGACAGGGAATAGAAGAATAGAGTTTCAAATTAGTCAAAAAGCTCCCAAACGACAAGGTTTCATCCCTTCTTTAACCTCCCTGATACTGGGACCACTTCCCAACAAGAGCTGGCAACAAGTCAATTGTTTCATTTAAATGGATATATTTTAACAAGAGCAAACCATGAAGTAATTACTCTCCTCTGCCACCTCACTTGTCTCTGCCACGTTCTATTGGGTAGAATTCCTACGCAAGAACATCAGAATTGCCGTGTAGGGAGTCAGACCATAGGTCCATCTTGCCCAGTAACCAGCACCACACGGTAGCAGAGTGGATGCTGAAAGGGAGAGTGAACAGGGTTTTTTCCACTGTTTCTCTCACCTGCAGCCCCCCGCATTTAAGATCTAGGAAGTTCCGACTCAGAGGATGTACCTGAAACTCCCGTGTTCAATAACGACTGATGTACCTTTCCTCCAAGAATCTGTCCAATCCCTTTTTTTCTTATACCAGTTTATAGTGTTGCATGTGGCTAGAGAGGACACATAAATTAATCACCCTCGGAGTCCTATTTTAGGGCACTTCAAAGATTACTGCAAAGCAGACAAATACTCCCAATGAAAGTACCCTTGTCTTATGAAAAAACAGCAGAACTGAACTCTAAAAGAAAAGGAATCTGTTTCCAGATAACAATCCTCAATCCACAGCACATCACCCCTGGGCTCTCTGCTTTTAAGGGGAAGTTGCATGACTTTGGGGGTGGGGGGGAACAGAACAAGAGTTATTGACTTAGCCCAATGAAAAGACTAGTTATGTCCTATTTTTTTAAATTAACAATAAGAGAGCAGAAAGGACAAAAAAAACCCCCTCAACTTTATTTTAAATCCTTATTTGCAGTAACAGTAGTCACCCCTACAGACTTTCAGTTTTTTGTATACCTTGTGACACTTACAGGGAAAAGTGCAATTACTATAGTACTGTGATTTATTTGTCTAAAAACAAACTGAAAACTGCTAAAAGGCAAAGTAAAATTCAGAAACCGTTAAAAGGCAAAGTATAACAACATTTCATGGTTAGGAAATTCCCCAAACAAGTAAAGAGATGAATAAAGAGACTTTACAAAGGCTCTGTAATGGAGCCAGAGGTGATATTATAGTTCAGGTGCCCTGACTCACTATTCTGTTCTACCCCAATAGGCTGCTTTGAACCTTATTTTAAATAAACGTTGCAAGATATTTTGCCACCAACATATGGCTTATAAGTATAACTATATAACTTAACATTTGTTGATCATGTTCTGAAGTAATAGGACAGTGGTTTAAAGCATGTATTGGAGAAACTAATTTAGCAAAGTTGAACGTCTTAATAAGTAGATTTAGCGTAACATCAGTGTCATCAGGGTTTGCAATCTCTTTCTTTACGCTGAGCAGACAGAGGTAGCTAGGCCTGCAGAGCGGGCCTGAAGGGCAAGTGGAATGAAATGATTAAGTGTCAAGGGTTCAAGATAGGTGCTTGCCAGATCTGTTCACTCCCTCATAGGATCTCAGTCAAACGTAGAAGCTAAAAGCATTGTTGAGTATTTTAGAAGCAGGCTGAGCAACACAAACAGTAGCTTCCATCAATTAAGATTGAGATTGGAAAGACCAATACCACACACAAACAAATATGCCAACCTTAAAAAGGCTAAGTGACAATTTGTAACTTATTCTCCTTTCTTAACATGCTTAGTTAGAAAACCTCTTGATATGTATTCCTCCCACATAAAAGTAAAGCAGTGGGAAAACTGTCAAGTAGAAGCTTTTGCCTCTCTAAAAACAAGGATGTCTTTTTAATGTCAAATTTCGCTTTGCCTTGAATACGAAAATTTCCAGAAGAGAGGAGCATTCATCTTATGATACTTCATGCATTTTTTTGACAATTAAAACAGGCTGTTTACTGGCTATAAAAATGTAGAAACAGACACATTTATCATTTACCATAGTAACAGATAAAGTTATCAGTTATTTAGTTTGCAAGAGCTAGTCATTCAAGGGACAGGGTGCAAGTGAAGACTTGCAAATGTGAACTTGCAACATAAATGTAAAATAAGCAAAATAAGCAAGCAGGAAGAACAGGAAAAGTACCTGGAACTTGGGGAGGCACTGCTAAACTGTGGCTCTGCACAGCTACCTTTGGAAACTCATTCAGGCCCTCTGTGGTTCAGTTTTCAATATATGAAACCAGATCTTAGGAAAGTAGGGCTGAAGGGACCTTACAAGATCATCTAGTCCACCAGAGGCTCAAGGCAGGATCATCCCCGACTAAACCATCCCAGTCAAGTGCCTGTCTAACCTACTCCTGAAAATAATCATCATCATCAAAATTCCCAGTCATGTTCCAGACTATAGCTTGCTCTTCCTATTTGCTGGGAATTGTAAACTAGTCCTAACAACTGGGTTTACTAGAGTTACATCCAGCAGTTTAGCCATGCTTTGCACTGTTCTTTTAAGTAAATAGATTTATAAACAATTTCATTGTGGCATGCAACAGACTTTAAAGCAAGGCTATCAAACTTTTTTGGCCACACAAGCCAGACAGTCCAGAACCAAACTGTGGGGACTTCCTGTGAGCCGAATCTAGACCGTGATAAGCTTTATGTACACTGGGCACCTATACACATGATGGAGCTCTGCTTTGAGTCGTGCTAATTAGCATGCATTAGAACAGACTCTAGTAGTCCCTGCATCACATGTATTCAGTGTCCCTGCATTTCAAAATGGCAGCAGGGCCACTTTAAATAAAGTTTGTTGAATGAGCTTTAAAGCACCCCGGCACCATTTTGAAGTGCGGGACACTGCATACACATAACGCTGCAGGTGCTTTAATTAGAGCAGTTCTGTTAATTAGCACACATTGGAACAGACTTGATTAATCAAGTTTGCTGGAGCGTGTTAATTAACATGCTTGAGCAGCCTGCTTGTCACATCTATTCAGCATCCCCACACTTCAAAATGGCAGTGGGGGTGTTTGAACTAAAGCTCATTGAACAAACTTTAGTTCAAGCACTCCCACTGCTATTTTGAAGCACAGGATGCTGAATTACATGCACTGTGGGTGCTCTAATCAGAGTGGCTCTCGGAGCTGCTCTAATTAAAGCCCCCCCGCCCCCCTCCATCTTGGAGCATGTGTATAGACACTCGTGGGTATTGCATTAGGAAAAGTGCCTTGACGTGCCACAGAGTGAAGCAGAGGACTCCAAACCAAAAATCACAAGCCTCTACCAGCTGAGTCAAAGCACAACTTCTATTGCAATGAAAAAGGGGTAGGTTGTAATATCGTTAGGGTCAACTACTAGATGGACTCACACTCTTGTACAGATTAAGTCAATGTATTATGGTTACACACACACAGAAGTCAAGCAGTGCAGCATGTCAGAGAACAGAAACTCCAGTAAGAAACAGTTTGATATGAGCATCAACTTGGAAGCTAAGGCTGCTTCACAGACAGGAAGCAGGGAAGCAGTAAGGAAGACAAAATAGTCATTACAGAAGATAAGTTTTAAAGAAATTATAGGTTTTACAAGTGAATGTTAAAACCACATGGAAAATGATGCTATTGAACAAAAGATTTATACTTTAGGTGACACCCACACAAAGTATATGAAGGAAACCTGTGAGGCATACACATTTTCTATGATCACGACTACAGGCACTGATGTGGGCACAGAGGAGAAAGTGACAAGGACTTTCAGGGGGAGGAGGAACAAATCTGTTTGGAAGAAAAGATTTTAAATGGTAAAACATGAAATGAAATTTCTGTACTTGCTTTCACATTTTTACATTAGACAGGCATAGCCAATGAAAAATAAGAAAATCAGGAATGTTCATATCCATACATATGGGCAGATCGAGGCCCCCGCAGTAAAGGAGGGAGTGGGGCAGAGGCAGGCACTGCACAGATGGGGTGGGGCATGGGACAGAGCCACAAGCAACTCATCCAGGGGGCGTGGGGAGAGAGGGACAGCTTCTGGCACTGCATGCACCCCAGAACAGTATGGGGGACATGTGCCTCCAGATCTACACACAGGGCTAGGGCAGGCTACTGCTGCGGGCTGGCACTGAGGTGGTGGTGCTGGAAGGGAGGCTATGGGGGGGGGGCTGCAGCCACCCCTAAATTCACTGTAGCCTCCCACCCCCATACCAACCCCAGCCCCACCCACCCCAAGCACAGCCCCAGCCCCCCGTGGGAAACGCCCTGGGCTCAGCCCAAAGTGGCAGCCTGCCCTTGCCCCGCACGCACACCCGGGGGCACATGGCCCCCATGCCCTCCCAGGGTGCGCGCAGTGGTGGGAGCCACCCCTCCCCCCCAGAAGAGCCACTCACAGCTCTGTCCTATGTCCCGCCCCACCTGTGCAGCACCTGCCCCCGCCCCACTCCCTCTCTCACCACTGGGTCCTCAATATGCCACCCCCCATGCCTCTTCCTTCACAACAGACTTACCAGCTGAACCCGGCTGCTCTCCACACTGCTGGGCTGCACTCCTGGCTGCCTACATGCTGCGCTGTGGCTGCACACATGCACGAGATATTTATAGGTGACATTATCAGCCACATCAGCCAAAAAAATCCAACTGCTTATATTCTCGATTTTCCTTACATAGGTGCTGATCTGATGTAGGACAGATGTATTGGTGCACCTCAATTTCCAACTATTTGGAGTTGGTCTAATAAAAGAAATCAGAGTTACCTAAAGAACCTTGTCTGTCTTGGGCAGAGTAAAGAATTTTCCATAGAATCATAGAAAATTAGGGCTGGAAGGGACCTTAGGAGGTCATCTAATCCAACCCCCTGCTCAAAGCAGGATCATGCCCAGCTAGATCATTCCAGTCAGGATTTTGTTGAACCAGGCTTTAAAAACCGTAAAGGATGGATATTCCACAACCTCTTTCTGCAGCCTCATTGCCAAAGACAATTGTACAGGGCCTGGGGCAAAACAGTCCGTGTGGGGCCTGGACATGGCAGTGGTGGGGGGGGAGGAGGGGCAGCGGTGAGCAGCCAGACGCGAAGCCAGCCTGGCTCCGCAGGGTCCAGGGCAGTCGCCCTGATTTCCTGCTCCCGGCCCCGGGATGGTCCCGCTCATTGCATTTGTTCTCCCCAGTAAGACAAAGTCCCCCGCTCAGAAGCCGAGCTGGAAACCTGCTTCTTGAGTCAAGATCACCAAACAACCAGCTAGGGTTGGGGACTGACAGGCCAAGGGTGTCAGAGTGGAAAGAAGCCACACCCACGTGGTTTCTGGGGGCATGCTCAAGAGACCAGACAAGGCCACCACAGTGGTCCTGAGCAAGGACCACCCTAGGGAGATTCTCTGACAGTCCCACGGTTTTGGGCACACTGATCTCCAGTTCTTGAACAGAGATTTCTTTACTTAGGGAAAAACCTCCTCTCCAGTTCTATCCAGATTTGAGAGAAAAAAAATTTCTGACAAAACAAAACAAAATAAAATACTAGACAAATAGTATTGCTGAAAACATAGTTACAAAATACATATAGAAGGAAGGAATTTGAGATATATTCCTTTGGGGAGTTAGAGACTGCAAAGGTATAATTTAAAATGGTTCTTTTTGGTGCAGATTAAGACTATTATCAGTGCGCTTTTTAAAAAGTGATCTGTACATTTTGTAACAAAAATTAGTGTTCTAATTGCTTTTAAGTGTCATCATATTGTACTACTGAGCGTTCACTGTTCTAAAGAGCTACTTTCAGAATCTCTAGAGAATGACTCCTACTAACTTTCCACAAGCTGCAAAGAGTTTCTCTGCTATTCTGTGTAGTGCTTATGTAGGAGTGAAGTATTTAAAAGAACTGATGTTACATTTAAAAGCAGATCTTAGGCGTTCTGTTCCTATACATGCTTTGCTCCTACACAGAACTAGGATAGCACGTACACAAAGGATCTCATCAGAGATGGCAACAATATTTTTGCAAAACATTTTTTCTGTTTTACTTGCTTTAACTTTGAGCCTGCTAGCAGCCAGTATACAAGGGTACAAGCCTTATATCTACTCAGAGACTCAGTCATTTCAGTGGAACTTTGCATGAGCAGAGGTCTACCAATACAGATCTCATTGCAAAATAACATCTATACATTGTGTGCGTGTATAATAAATAATACACTAAAAGCCGTATTATCCAGCACCTTAGAAACTGGCATGCTTCATTAACTGGCATGCCAGTCGACATGGGAAAAGCGAAACCAGGATTGCCCACCAGCCCGGGGTAAAGCAGCCTGAGTGGGGCCCCCCTCCCTCCCTGTCCCCCAGCACACTGATGCCAGGGAGAGGCAGCAGCGCACCACTCACATAACCAGCATATCTGGTTATCTGGCACCTCCCATTCCCCATGGGTGCCAGATAACAGAGCTTTTGCTGTATATGCTGTATAGGGGTGCACCGATAAAAGATTTTTTTTGGCTGATACCAATGGCTGAATATTAACCAGCCATATCGGCCAATATCGATCCAATAGCCAATATGCAGCCTGGCATCTTGGAGAGCAGCATCCGGCTGGTAAGTCTGTGGGGGAGAAGGGACGTGGGGCAAATCAAGGCCCACACAGTGAAGGAGTGAGTGGGGCAGGGGCAGGGAGACACTGCCTAGCCAGGGTGGGGCACAGCCTAGGGTGGCTCATCTGGGAGGGCGTGGCAGGTGAGAAGGGATGCTGTTCCCAACCACTACGTGCACTCCCACGGGAGGCATGGCAGGCACGTGACCCCCATATTTGTGCAAGGGGTGAGGGTGAGCTGCCTACTGTGGACTTGGGGCCTCTTCCTGGCATGGGAGCTGGGCTGAGGCTGCGCTCAGGGAGGTCGGGGTGGGCAGCAACAGTGCTTGGAGGAGGGTATGCGGTGGGCTATGGCCACCCCAAAATTCACTTTAGCCCACCTCCTAGTGCTGCTGCCACCCTCACTGCCCCCACCCCAAGCACAGCCCATCCCAGCCCCCCCACCAGGAAGAGGCTCCAACGGGTAGCCTGCCCTCACCCCATGCACAAATCCAGGGTGTACATGCTCCCCATGCCTCTCCAGGGGGTATGCGAAGCAGCTGGGAGCTGCAACCCCCCACCCTGCTGAGCCACCTGCAGCTGTGCTCTGCCCTGGCTGGGCAACACCTGCCCCTGCCCTAGCCCTAGCCCTACTGTCTCCCTCACCAGAGGAGCCCTGATCTGCTCCCCCCATGCTCCTTCTCCCCCCAACATACTTATTAGCTGATGCTGCTCTCCAACTGTGCACCTAACTCTGCATTCCTAACTGTGTACCTGGTAGCTGTGCACATGCACACAGCATTTATCGGTGACATTATTGGCTACACTGGCCTAAAAAAAGCTGATTGCCGACAATGTCAATTTTCCTTTCATCGTTGCTGATATGATATGAACTGATATACGGGGCACCTCTAATGCTGTAATATATGTAACACTGTACTGCACGTTTACAACTTCAGCCCCATGCTATCGGAATAAGTAAGATTATCTACAATCACGTAACAATTAAAAATTGATAAACTCTTTAATATGGGCAAACTTAAATTCTTCCTAAGTTTACCGAGGCATTTATTTGCCAATACAAAGCAAAAGGAATATAGCTTAATAGGCACTGCTATGTACTGATAAATACAGATGGAAATAAAAGCTTTTTCTATTATGAGAGCTATAGCTAGTCTGACCATTAAAGCACTATTTCAACTTGTTGGTCAAATGCAACTGTTATTGTGAATGAAGTGTTTGCATGAGGAGTGTTGTCAGTCATTCCTTATTCTGATGTGGTCATGTGGAACACATTTACTGGGCCACTAGAGGCCAGGAGTAAAACCATGCCTTCTCCAGGAGCAGTAATGTTTTGTGTTTATGTTAATCACCACAATTATGAATCATCAAGTCCCATTAACTTAAAAAGAGAAACTTCCACACCCCCACAAAAATGAGAGTAAATCATGAGAATAGTAAAAAACACATAGGTGGAATAGTTAAATAGTGATAGTAGGGAGATTAATTATTTTGAAGTGGAATAAAAATGCAGTATTCTAATGATATTTCTTTCTAGTATAGCTACTGTTTTACAATGAACAATTGAAGTCAGTTATAAATAATTGTGTGAAAGAATTATTTATAAAAAAATATGCTGTTCCTCGAGCAGAAATACTTCTCACCAAAGCTCTTGGTCTTTACATACTAGTTTAAGTAAGTCTTTGATATAATCTAAAACATTAATTAAAAACAAATAATTTTGGTAATTTCTTGATCATAAGTCATTACACCTATTACAAAAAACAAACCGTTAAAATACTGTAATAAATGTTTGTGACAGAAGTCTTGCGTTCTCCGCATATACTCACAGATTAAAGCTAGAGAGAACCATAAAGATATAGTGCAAGAGTTAGCAGCCTTTTGCCATTGTGGGCTGCGCTTTGCAATCAGGCCCCTGCCAGAAGTCTCTCCCTACCCTGGAGTAGCTAGTTGCCTGAGCTTAGCCTTGCCACTGATCTCCATCTCCTCAGCAACGAGGATAAGTGTATACAGGGTAAAGGATCAGGCTCCAAAATGAAAGGGAGCACTACGGAGGGGATGGACAGCACAGTGCAGCTCCCACTTAATCCCCATGTAGCAAATCAGGCCTTTAGAGATTGATCCTCTTTGCACCTGGAAGCCATACGTTGCCATCCCTGTTCTAGCATAACCTCATAAATAATATCAGAGGAATTAAAAAAGGACAAACCAAAAAAAATACAAAACCCCTTAATTGGAAGGATTCAATCTTTCTTATTGTACAAGTAAACCTATCAAATCCAATAACTTAGGGCAAAATCCACATCAGTCCCAGCAGTGACTGAGCAGGAATATAAGCACTTAGAGTACTTCTAGACATGCCTGGGGCTGGAATAGGAGGGTGTTTTAATTAGAGCAGTTCCTGGAGAGCTGCTGTAATTAAAACGCCTCACCATCATGTGCGTTAAGCATCCTGTGCTTCAAAATGGCTATGCGGGCGCTTTAACTAATGCTCATTCAATCATTCAATAAGCTTTAGTTAAAGTTCCCCTGCAGCCATTTTGAAACGCAGGACGTTTAATACACGTGATGGTGAGATGAGCTGGAGCGCTCTAATTAAAACTTTCTAGCAACTCACTTGATCAAGCCTACTCTGATGCATTCTAATGTGAATGCATCAGTGCACATTTATAGGCACCCTTAAGTTCCAAAAAGTAGTTCAGAGTGGTATGGATGCCATGACCACAAAACTCATTATGTATCCAAATTCATTTGGTGCCTCCTTATTGAACTGCTAAGATCCTTAGGAACCCATACTTAGGCTTCTGTATGTGCCTAGCCAACGACGAGCTGTCTGAGATGCAATAAAATCTAGAACAGAGGTGTGTAGGAACCAAAAACATGCTTACAGTAAAAACATACGTACAGTAAGATTAATCACTGTCATTCAAAAAAACAAAACAATGGATAATGGTGACTTCTGGTGTAAGTGCCTAACAGTTAAATCACTTGCCCAAGAACTAGACCTAGATTTTAGGCCTCTTTCAGTCTAAGGAGATTCAAATCCATATTTGTCACCTTTGTACCTGAACCACTAGACTACCAACAGGCCTCGAGGGAGGTACCTTCTTGCTGAAGGTGGGCCACTGTGCAGAAAGGAACATTTAAGTGAAGGAGAGAGCACAGCAAGGAAGTGGGAGTTTGGTTGTTATGGGCTTGTTGTTCTGGCACTCAGCTGGGAGGAGGGAGACCTGGGTAGTAGTGTAGTAGTGCCTGCTTTAAGACTCTTTCTGTTTGGTAATCAATGACTGCCTAATATTAGACACAGCTCGGGAACCAGGGATGAGAAGCCTCAGAAGAGGGGTGAAATGCTCTGGATTCCAAGTGAACAGAGGCACCTAATTCAGAACTTGAGTTGGGTATCTAAGTCTCAAAGCGCACTGACAGAAATATTTGTGACCAGCCCCTTGAAAGCACTCTACAGCCATGACTCGATAGAAGTACATGGCTGCAAAGCACTTCAGAAGTGCCTAACAGAATGACAAGCTAACCCTCATTCAGATGAAGGCTATCTGAAGCGGAGCACCTTCATCTAGCTTCTGTCAGTCCCTGTGCGTGAACAGGGCAGGACTGATGCAGCCCACCCCACCCTGCCCTTTTGCTGTCTGCAGGATGAAAGAGGGGGTGGGAGAGGGCACTCTAGTCTGGCATTTGTCCAGCTTATCCAATCTGCTTGCCCCCTCTCCCCCTCCTGCCCAACAGCGCAGGCTTGGCAAACCTCAAACCTGAGCTCCCTCCCCTTCACCATCCCCCTTCCTATCCTGTAGAAGCAGGGAGGGCAGGGCAGGGGAGAGGCTGTGTGCAGACAGACAGCCTCTCTTCTCCTGGATTGACTCAAAGTAGAGCTTGATCTCCTCCCCTGGCCAAAAAACAAATGTCTGTTTGGTCAGGGGTAGGGAGTTGCTATAACTCATGGCCCTGTCTGTGAAGCACCATGAGTTATGGTGGGGAGCTGAACAGCTGTCAGTGCCCAAAGAGAGGTAGGACTCCAGCTATACCCCTGTGCTTAGCATTTCCTGGTGCCATGTACCTTTAAGTACTCCAAAATAGCCTTTGGAGTCACCTAGCTCGCTTCCATCAACTCCTACCCTATCTATTTGGATCTGTGACCAGTTGCCAAATTTTCAGTGCCTAATCAAAGGAATCTACATGATTATGCATGTTAGCTATCAGCTTATAAAGGACATAAAAGCCCAGAGGGGGCAAAATGCTCACATACCATGCTGCTAGTTGTACTGCTGTGAAACTGAAAGCATAAGAATTCCTCTGATCACAGTGGCACTGAGAAAATGACTGCTACTGTATTCCTCTGTAGTAGGACTATGCCCCAGAACTTGCCTTGAGAAAACTAGTAAACTGTGTTTAGTTTGAATACATTAAATACAAATGTGACATTAAACATTAGACTAGAGCTTTAACAAGAAGTCTCCTTGAAACCTGAACTATTAAGAAGCTAAAAACATCTGTTCTTATATTATAGAGATTTTATTTGGTTTTATTTAATAGCGTTCTGAGAAGTACAAATAACATAAAATTCCAGCTAAAATATTTACAAGTCCTGAGTCACAATGTATAAAGTTCCTCTCCTGTAAAATACACAAAACCACCATAGCTCTTTAAGTACATATAAAACTCTAAACTGAATGCATTAAGTTAGAACATTATGTATAATGGTTAAATTAACAGGAAGATTTTATCCAATGCTTCCGAGGATTCCAGGACTATAACAACCAAAGTGCATTTTTAACAGCAAGTACAGAAAACACTTTTCCCCACCTTTTCCTCTCCGATCCTGCTGACTGGTCAAAGCACAATGCTGATATTAGATATGCCTTCTGCTCGTATGCATGGGAATATGCACACCATACCCTGAATTTCTTAAGGAACATGGGATTTGTTCTCCTATCTTCCCTACCATTGATAGGGAGGGTATCAGACAAGAATTGTTAGTACAGAACACTCTACCAGCTAGACAGTTAGGTTCACAGGAACTACAAGGAAGATAAGTGTCCTAGACTAGCTCAGTGTTTACAGAAGTCACTTGGAATGTAAGAGATCCAGGCTTAAAACAGTGTTCTGCATGACTTGGAACAGCACTTGAACCATATTTCAGCAAGTGCCCAACCATCAGGCTATAGCCTATTCTGGGCTGAATTTCTCAGTCCCTCCTAAATAAGCTGTTCCACTTTGTCAGAATTAAATCTTCATTAGACCAAAGAACGTGTCCAACACTTCAGCCTAATGGCCCCTCTAATTAAATATTTACTTATTTATATGAGAGGTACACCTCACATCTCCTGCACCCTCTGTTAACTGTTTTAACCACCCAGAAAAATGTATTCTCTCAGTGTTCCCAAATATCCTTTGTCATATTCATCCTTGGCAAACATCTATGAACAAGATTTACGGGCAGTAGAACATTCATTTCATCCAGTTTGAAAATCCTGTTTTGGGGCTTCAAGTTGAGCTGGCATCTGATCAGCTACTTAACACTACTGCTTTGCATGCACAAAATAACTCAAAGGAAGGAAAACTGGTGCCTGCAGTGTTAAATACAGCTGAGCTGTGGTTTTGAGGATCAGTCATACTGCAACAGTGGATTTAGACGCACTTAAGTCTGACATATTCACAAGTCACCCTCTATAAGTTGTCAGTGGTCAGAACAGCACATATTGATCCTACTGGTCAACTTGCATGTTCTCCTAGCTACTGAGTACTTCTACTGCATCCTCCTTTTCTGAATAATGCCCAGATTTTCTTAAATCATTCTAGCACTCCTGTGAGTTACCAAGATGTATGCAGATGATTCACTGATTCCAAGCTCCAGAAGCCCTAATTAAAGGTGTAGGCACATACTTCACTGACAAATGTCCTCTAAAGGCCCATCTTAGTTCAATCCAAGATGAACTACTCTGGTTTTTAATATTTAATGAATGCCATTCCCCCCGTTCTTAATGCATACCCTAATAGTGGTAATTTAATTTTTTCAGATGCTCTCCAGAAAATCTAGTAACTCTCTGCAGGGAGTATATGTGTGCATGTACACATCCAAGCACACAGACAGGCTATAGCAGAAGCACTCGCAGATTCGAACAAATCTGCAAGTTATGCTAAATACCTTGTCCAAGACGACAAAAAGGAAGACAGCAAACAGGTGAAAATCAAGTTTGTTCCATTTAAAACTATCTATCTATAAACCTGTTGCAGGTTTGTGTCATGCTCCAGCTGGGCTCTGCCAGCTTTGCACAGCAACAAGTGCGGCCAAACACTCTCCTCCCGATCTGGAAAAGCCCTGCGTGGCCCTGGTCATGCACTGGGAAACCCCATCTGCATGGCCCCTGGCCATGTGCTGGGGAAGCCCCGTTCCCTGTGAAAAACCCTGCAAATATTTTAGACCAACTGTGGGGCTTGAAATTGGGCTTGTCATCTGGCCTATAAAGACTGGGGTAGAATTTTTTCACAGGGAGAGCAGAGCAGCGCACAGGCACCAGAGCATCCATCGCTCGCTCAACTAGCTAGACCAGAAGCCGGAGCTTCCACTGCTCGGTGGGTAGGCCTGGCCAGCTTCCCACAGCTTCTCCAATTTCCGAAGTAACAGGTTTGCAGACCAGTTTGATTTAATCTCGGACGATCCACTGATTTATTGTTTTCGCCCTTACCCAACCCGAGATTCGATTCTTCGTCCCTCACCTGAACCGGGACAGATCGATTTGCTTTAGTCGTTTTCGGATCCCTTAATTGTCTATCGTTTGTTTGTCCCTCTCCCAAGCCGGGACAGGACACGCAGCCACATTCAACACCGGGTGATGCGTAAATAAGCGGATCCCTGATTTTTTTGGTTTTCGTTATATCTGTCCCGTATTAGGACTGGGACTGAACTACGTGTAACTGCCTGTGCAGCCACATCTACATCAGTGGCGCACATGTAAGAAAGAGACTAAATAAAAGAAAATATCTTGGAACCACTACGAGTCCGCCTCTCCCTCTCGTTACTTAACATCAGGGGATAGAACCCACCAGGGCTATAGCCACAGCCTGGCTCACGCCCCGCAGTTTGTTTCATCTTTCCCAATTACACATTAGGGTTTACATTCAAATCAGGTCTAATTTATGATGCTATTGTTACCACCCACTGTTGGAATAAACTATTTAAAAACATATAGAAAGCAAACCAATGCCCTAGCAGCAAAATAAGAGATGGGCCGAAGAACTGCACATGTAAAATCCTTTGGGATATATGAGCTTGACCCAGAGGCCCTACAGGCCTACTGGAAGATAAGCATGTGCAAGGGTTGGACTCAATTGCTCAGAATCGCACTTTCAGTCCTTTGCTCCAGGTCGCTTCAGTAGGTCAAAGACCGTTCTAAGCATATCAGTGGTTCACACTTTAGATCACAGTGAACAGGTTATTCAGAACAAACAGAACTCTCTTAGCATCTATTTGAGAACAATATACCCTTAAATATAAACTGACAATGGAGATAGGAAGAAAGACCTCATGGCATATAAAGCTTTATCAGTACAAACATAAGTGACACAGACACAAAAGCTATTTATATGACCTCAAACCATTGCCAGGAGGTTTATGCCATACTATCACATTGAGTGTTTGAAGAGAGAACTCTCAAACAGCCACTGTACATTCCTCTTTCCTTCTCAAATTAAGTTTTTAATTAAATAAACATTATGACTTAATTACTTCATTATTAATCTGTAGAACTGAGAATATTATGAGGCTGCCTGAGTCGCAGATCAGCTGACAGTGGTCTGTACCTTTAACAATATGTTGTAAATTTTAGCTATGTTTTATTTGGCAGGATAATCTAATGTAGTGACTAGAAGTTATTGACAAATATATGCCTGGACACAATTTTACATGTGCCGTGGAACATGGCACCAGGAACTTTAATTAGCAAGCTGCACTAATTAAGAGTGCCCTTGTGTCACATGTATCAGCATTCCCACACTGAAAAAATGGCGGAGGGGCAATCTGACCTAAAGCTCATCAAATGTGTTTTACTTCAAAGCACCCCACTACCATTTTTTCAGTGCGGAGATGCATGCACTGACACACGTTACGCAGAAGGCTGTCAGAGCATGTCTATTTCCATACTCTAGCAGACTCGATTAATCAAGTCTTCTCCATACATGTATAGGAGTCCAGTCTTCTGCTACTTTGCTTCTCTCATCTTCTTTTATCTGCTCACAGTTGCAACTAACAGCAGGGAAGGTACCAACTGAATTTGACTAACACAGATAATTGCCTCTCACTCCATAAAGCAGCCACAAAGACGTACCACATATCTCATGGAATATCTTTGTGGCCAGTTTTCCAACTTACAGTGCCATACATCCACTGTGTGTGTAGAACTGTAATGTGCGCTAGAGACCTTAGATTAGCATGCTTCATCCTTTTTTGAATCTTAGACCATCAGGCAGCATTCATCTTAAAAAAAGGGAGAAAGATTCTTCTTTCCAGTGACATGAAACCAAAAGCTACTTTTATTTCAGTCCCATTGCTCTGTGGATTGTCTAGGGACTACTTGTTTGGGGATATTATTTTTCTAAAATACATATACATGTTGCAAAGTACCTCTACTTTATAACTATAAACTTTTTAAAGCTGTCCTCAAGTCCCTGCTTTGTGTTTAAGCTTCATTCTCCCGAAGCTGTGGCAAAACAGGATTTCTCCAATCCCTGTCTTTCGAATAAGTCATTAGCTTTGAAAACTCTCTCTATTTTCCTTCTCCAAACCCAAGGTAGCAGTATTATGGCACAGTTCAGAGAAATGGAAAGTAATGCATACTGGATGAAATAATCTGACCTGTTAATTCACCCATCTATGTGGTCTAATAGAAGCTTAATCTTCTGCTCTAATTAAAATGTTGGAATAAATTAAGAGATAGAAATGGAAAACAAATTACTATTATATTCATTTATGGTATGTCTCTTCTCTATGCTGTACTCAATTTTGATCGTGATAGCTGAAGATGGCTAACTATTTGAGGACAATAAAAGTGACAGGCAACATCAGAAAAGACTTCCACATGTGAAGAATTAAAATGACCAAGGAAAAAAAAAAAGTCATGAATGATAAAAATAAGAGATACGGTTCCTTCAATTTGTTCTCAAAATACAAGACCAAAAGACACGTTCAAAAAAATGGAACACCACTGTTAAAAAAAACAAAAAAAAACCCAACCAAACAAAAAACTAACAAACAATTTTCATTGCTTAATTAAATAATATACGGTCAATAAGTGAAAAGACATACCATTGGGGAAAAGGATTAAAAAGCTAAATGTTTATACCAAATAAAAGAATCCTTTCCAAATCAGAAAGAGACAATATCATACCTGCCAACATCATCTATATAAAATAGCAGCAGATTGACAGCTGGGCTATATTTCTGAAATTCTGCACCAATTCACCTACATATTTCTTTGGCAATTCTGCTGTCTGTTGCTCTTCCTGGTCTCCCTTTTTCTTTTTCATAGCTCTGAAGACTGTTTTTAGCTATTTTCAAAATCCTAGATCTGTCCGTGCGAAGTCCAGTCTTCAGCAACAATTTCAGCTTTTGGCTGACCAACCAAAAGCAGCTAACAGTTCAGCTGTGAAAGAATTAACACTGTAGCCTTTGTCTGAGCAAAGCGAGGGTGAGCGAGCTGAAAATTAGGCTCTCTTCCTGCTCTGTGTAGCTGTAGCTCTGCAAAAATGTTCTTCTCTTCATTCTGCCTTGCCAAAATAGACTGCATATCTATTCTGGGCATGCAGTAGGCAAAAAAATGAAAACACACTGATTTATTTGCCCTTTCCAATAAAGGCTCAGGGCAGCTAACAATAAGAGAAGAGAATAAGTTATGAAATAGGAGAATAAGTAAGAAAGCAAAAAAAACTTAAAAGCAACTACAGTATCAACAGAAACCACCTAAACAACTTCCCAGCCTAGGTTTTTTGCTAAACACTTGCCCAAATAGGAAGTTAGGGAAGATACTTAGATCATAAACTTTTGGGACATGGACTTCTAATTTTTGTTATTGTGCATATTAAACCTTGTACAATAGAGCCGTGAGTACCTCTATAACATAACATTTTGAGAGGCAGGGGCTATTAATACACATCTTTCCAATTTCAGATTTTTCCACCTGCCCCAAACCAAAAAACAAAAATTAAAAAAACCCCTTATTCATAGGACTACAGTTCTCCTTGAAAGAAAGAAAGAAAGAGACTGAAAACAAACATATATTTAATTTTAAGGCCCTTGAGTAATTTCAGACTTCAACAAGGCTACTTTCATTCAAGTTAAGCACATGTATGCAGAACCAGGGCCTACATTTAAAGAAAGAGCAAAATGTGGTATAGTTGTTAGGCCTGGAACATAGACATTTTTTGTATGTATGGGATACCAGAGTAAATTTAAAACCTGAATTCAGGAGTTCAGAGCACTAGTCTAAACTGGATTTATTCAGCAGTGTAGTGTATATAGCTAGTAGCATCCACCAGCTTAAACAGCTTATTAGATTTTCTTCATGACATTTAAATTTTGATTTTTAGAAATTATCATGAACTCTAGAACAAACTTCCTACAAACCTACCCAGGCACTCAGATTCTGCTTTTTGTTAATTTAAATTTAACGGTTTATAAAAACTTCAGATTATTAGATACTTTTGGTCAACTTGCAATCTAGTGCACATGAGGGGGAAAAAGAGAGCTGCTGGGAAGGCAGCTTCTAGGATACACTGCTCTTATACCCCCTTACCATGTTTATGACTTGGATAAAAAAGAAAGTCTTCCTCTTTTTGTTGTCCTGTACACACAAAATTGGTTGACAAACTACAGAAGGAAAATAAAAGTTGTGCAAAAAAAATAAGCAGAAAAAAATCCTCTTCTCTTTCATCTTTTGCAAGAGCAGGTTAAAGATTCACAAAAGGATTTATTTGTCAAATTGACAGTATCCTTTAATTTACTGATGTTTGGAATAAGCAAGTCTTGGACATATTTAGCATTTCATACTTACCACCTCTTTCCACTCTCTCTCTGCTGTTGGAATAGCTGGAAGTTGAAGGGGAAAATGTTGATATCGAATCTCCTGAAGGTGCCCCATGTATCCTACTACTCTCGTTAAGGTCCACAGAAGCAGCTGCATTTAGCTGGGACCTTCCATGCTGCGGCTGTTGGTGAGAAGGGCTTGAAGAAGGATCAGGACCTGATTCCATTTCAGCTGCAAGCAAAGCAGAAAATGTATGGTTAATACAACACATGAATAAATACACAATAAGCATGTTACAGAAAACCAGACTATAAACTCTCATCAATATCTACTTATATAGATGTCTGAACCTGTACCACAGTGGGAATCACTGCCAATCAGCTGACCATGTGTTTATGCATAGAACGGTTCTTAAACAGGTTTATTTTGGAAACTTATCCTTGGAATAAATGCTACTCAGGAACAGCTATCGTGCTTTAGCTCCAATCAGAGTTAAGTCATAAGTAACACATGAAAGATAAGACACAGAACCACAATCCTGAAAATATTAGGCACACAAGCAGACCCTCTGACCTCAGATACGCTACTTGTGTAGTAGCATTATTAGCAAGGTCAGGACCTAGTTCCTACTATGCTGTACTTCATTACATAATACTTATAAACACTTCCTGCTGGTAACAAAGGCCTACACCTTACTTTGGCCCAATGGATTTACTACACAGAGTGGTAGGAGACTGGAAGACAAGGGAGTAGCATCTGCTGAAAGGCACATGTGAAAACAGATAACACAAGAGAAGCATCAAATCTCCTCCAAGGCAGATACAGTATTATGACAACCTGCACATAACAGACGAGGTTCCCCAGTCCCCATATCCTATTTGTGAAAGGAATGTGTTGCATGTTTTGTGAAGCGCCTCGGAGATGACGGGGAAAAAAAAAAAATCTACCCTCAAACTTGTGATCAGAGAACTCAGATTTATATAGATTTATATTTAACCACAAATGGACACTTCCCAGTCATCCTCCCTCCCCCCAAACACGTTCCTCTCTGAAACACTATTTAACAAAATGTTAGTTGCATTTTGAAAGACATCAGAGGGGCAGGAATGAAGTCCTGAACTCCTCTTGCAAACTACCCACTGTAACAAGAGGTCATTGATGTTCTGTAAAAGGCTTAAAAAAAAAGAATCACATGGGTTAGTTCAAATTTCAGTTTTCCAGAACTGAAAGCAAGCAGCTCAGTGGGTTATGTCTACATTTAAAGCATGATTTGACAGGAGAGCACAACAAGCTTTGGCTTGGTACATTCAGCCATTCAACTATTTTTTCTCATCCTGGATTTTCAGGAAAAATGGCCATGGTTGTTGACTACATAGTTAGCTTCTTCTTGTGTAAAAGTCTCAGACATCAATATTTATTTCAATAATTCAGTCTATTTACATTTTGCTTTCAGACTTATCACTGGGGTCATGACTGGTTACAAAAAGTAAACCTTGACTTCAAGGCTAGTCTCTTGCAAGGAATACATTCTTACTAATTAGACAATTTACCTTCTCTATTACCTTTATCAGGGAACTATTTTAATGATGAGAACTACTAAACTTTGTGTTTCATAAACATCTAGACAGTACTACAAAATCCGCATAGGAAAAGTGCAGATTAAAATGCTTCCCCAGTAAAACATCAGGAGTATTTTTAACCATCATTAAGTCACAAGTTCTCTTGCAGCTGGACCCCTGCTACTTTGCAGAGGACAAAACGTCCTTGACAGCCTCGAGGACAGTGAGAAGGAATCCCCCTCTCTGGCCACAATTAACTCGGATTTTCCTTTGTCTCAGTTCTTGATTGCAACAGAAGGGCGGAGAAACTTCTCTCCAACCACCCTTAGCCAAAGAGTAAAAACGAAGTAAACCTGACATATGTTAACCCTAGTCAAGGCACGGGAGCAAAAGAAAAAGCTCCTTATAAGAAAAGCTGACGTGAAGGTAGCACTTGACACGAATCTAAACCTCAAAACTTCGCACAAGGGGAGTCAGGTCCTCCTCAAGCCGGGAGGGTTTTACCGTGAAAAAAAAAAAGCAACCTCATGGAAACACGGGCTGCCCGAGAATGACGCAGACCTGCCCCAGCCGCCTGGCGAGGAGGACCCGGGCACGGAGCAGCAGGATGCGGAAAAGAGAAAGGACTCGGCGGACTCTCTGAGAGGGCCGCAACGCCAACGGCAACAACGACAGGCAGAACAAAGCTGGGAAGGAAGCGGGAGACCGAGAGCCCCGCGGAGCCTGGGACTGTAATACTGACATTGTTAATGAACCCCCGGTTCGGGCGGGGCAGGGGCACTCACCCAAGCCGGCGGGACCTCGGCTCCGGCTGCTGCGCGCTGAGTGCGGCCGCGCCGGGAGCTGCCGCCCGCTTCGGGGAGCGCCCGGTCCCGCCCCGCGCCGCGCCGCCCCGCGCTCCAGTCCCGCCCCGCCCCCAGGAGGCCGGGGCGAGGCCCTTGGGGTGGGCAACGCAATGGGAGATGGAAGCAAAAGCGGGGAGAAGTGCGGACACCCGCTGGTAACAAGGAGTTGTAAATCCAGGGGAAGTAAATTAAAGCAGGTGTCAATCAACTGGGATTTGGGACCGGGGTGCGGGTGCTGGCCGTGGGGGCTACAGCAGGGAGAGGAGAGGCGCTACCGCCCCAGCTCCTAGTGACCCATCCGGCCCCCACCTGCTTTCCTGCCGCCGCTCCCGGCCGTGCCGGCTGGCTGTGCCCTGCTTGGCAGACCCTGGGGTGGGCTTTTATTTGGGGCGAGCTAGGCCCCTAGGTGGCCCCAGCCCCCGGTCACCACATTGGGACCACAAGTCGTGCCCCTAACTCCTGACCTTTGCCACCAGAAGTCCCTCCCCTTGCTGGCCCCCTCCAATACTCCTTCTGGGGAGGGCTGCCATCTTAAAACCAGATTAAAAAACCCAAATTGTATACTAGAAGTCAAACACCTACTGTAATGTAGTTTAATTTTATTAGAGAAAGTGTGTGTCATGACTTGTGATTGTGTACTGCCTATGGAAGGGATTGCGTAATGAAGTGTCAGTCTTCTCTAGCGTGTGTCTGGGGGGTGTGGGGGGTGGCTGTGTAGGGGGCACAGGGTATGTTGGCGGGCGTATATGTCAGGGGTTGTGGGGACAGGTTGGGGGGTGAAGGAGTGTGGGGAGGGAAGGGAGCCCCCACTGCCTGGCAGCAGCAGCAGACGGGGAGGTCAGGGTGCTCGTACCCAGCGCAGGCACAGCTCCAGCCAGCATTGCACGTGGGGAGGGAGCTGCGCACTATGGGGCTGGCCCTGCTTACTGCCACTGCATGCAGCTTCAGGGACTCACACGCTCCAGGGACTCTAAGGACCCTCCCCCCTGACACACAAACCTCCCTATACTCTCCCCCAACTGTACCCGCAACACTCCCCCGACCCCATCATACCCACACACACTTCCACACCCTTCCACACCCCCAACTCGCCACCTTGCCCCCAAATACACCCACAGCTCTGACACACACTCCCATCCTTCAGCCTACCTACACACACCTGCACATCCCCACCCCAACCACATACTTTGCACTCACACCCCTCCACACCCGCACCACACCATACACAATATACAAGAGTAAGACTGTTTTGAGCTATTATGCAATTGCCTCTAGCTACACTACGCAAACGGGCATAAATCAGGACAAAATATTTTTTTAAATACAGTTAAAATAAGTTATAGTAGGTGTTTGATTTTCTTACGTCTATGATTTGATTTTTTCCCCCTGTTTTAAGGCAACCCCCACTCCCAAAAGGACTATTCCTGGGGGGCAAGAGGAGGGGCTTATGGTGGCAAAGGTTAGGGGGCGGGACTTCTGGTCTCAAGATGGTGGGCAGGTGTCGGGACACCTGTCAAGGGGCGGGGCTACCCTTGTGGCCCTCAACAGCTCACCAAAATTTGTTAAGTGGCCCTCCAGCTGAAATAATTGCTACCCCTGCATTAATGGAACACAATCTGGGATAAACCTGCCCCGGTGTGGCATAACTTTAAGGTGCTTAAAGTGTGTTTAAAGCTAGTTTCAGGTGTTAATGTGTGGACAGTCCTGGGGTTAAGAGCTTCACAAACCACCTAAAATAAATATATAACAAGGCCTTTAAAGTGATATCTTGTATTAGACCAACTATGTAGTTGGGATGAAGTTAGATAAGCTTTCGAATGCAGGATTTTCATCTTCAGATCTCAGGTACAGCATGGTGTTGACCCCTCAGACTGCATCCCCTGCTTCTCCTCAACAGACTTGGATGCGGAGTTGTCTAAGTTTTTTAATCCCGGTTTGGCTCAGCCATGAGATAAATTGAAGATGCTCTGATTTGCCAAGATCATGGCAGTTTTGGCTGCATGCAGCAGAACTTTTGGCACCAAGGAGCCTTTCACTGCAGAACAACAACAGAAACCTGAGGAAAAATGTCATGTATTTGAAAGCTTGTCTAACATTATCCCAAATACATAGTTGGTCCAATAAAAGATAGCACTCTGAGAAATCCTTGCCCCTCATAGAAACAGAAGGACTTATATAAATAGTCCTTATAATAGTTCTCTTCTCCCAGAGCTGGTCTCAGGGATAAGTGGTGTGGGTGACTGCAATAGTGAAGTATTTTGAAATAATCACATCTTAGCAGGTAGAAAAAGTGGCTGGCAGTTAAACCCACAGTGCTCAGTATTGCCATGCTAACTTTTGGCTGTCTGGCCTCAGAAGTGAAATCTGCAGCTTCTGGTTGGGTGCTTAAGCTCCATATACAAGACATGGAGCAAGTTAGATGCTTAGACAGCATTCACAGCAACCAGCAGGCTCAGTGAGGGGTGCACACAAGAAATGCTAGAGAGGAGCAGGTCTGAAAAACTGCCTTTTTCTACAATTTAGGTGCTTTATAAGATCCAGAGTCACTCCTGAATTAAGTTGGCCCTTTAGAAACAGAAGAAAAAGAAGCCACATCATGGTGCGGGCCCCTCAGACTAGCCCCCGCCCCAGGGATACAGTGATGTCTAATTTTTAGACTTAGATGCAGGGATGTCTAATTTTTTAATCCCAGTTTGGCTCAGCCATGAGACACATTGGAGATACTGCTTTGCGAAAATAAAAGCAGTTTTGGCCGCATGCAGCAGCAGTTTTGGCACAAAGGGGACTTCACTGGGGAACAATTACCGTATTTATCCAAATCCAAGATGACTTTGAATTGAAAATAACCTCCTAATAATAAGATTTCACACACGGAAAACTTATAAAATTTGCTGTAATTTGCAATTTATAGAATCTAATTATCTGGAGGCTTGTTTTAAAGCATCTCCTCTTACTGCTGCAATGAGGCAAGCAATAACAGGGAGGCAAGTGGCCTGACCCAGCACCTTGCCCCATACCCCCCACCACTTGCTCCTGCTGTTGCTGGCACCCCTCTCTCCCATGGTGCCTGCTCCCTGCGCGCCCCCCCATGTGCCTGCCCCACCCCATGGTGCCTGTGGCTTCCAATACCTACAGTTCTGGTCCAATCCTCAGCTCTACAAAGATGTTGGAGTTGGGCCTGGGGTTGGAGCTGCTACTGCTGCAATCTCTGCTGCATGGTTGGGTAAGGGCTGGAGCCATTGTGCTCCATGCCCTGGGCCTGAGCAGAGCCAGAGTCATGACTGAGGGTAGGAAGGGGGGCAGTTGCTGCAGCTCTAACTTCAACCCTGAACCCAGGTGTGACAGTGGTGCCTCCCTGGGGCCGTCTATTCGTGGCCCTGCCACGCCGATCCAGGGCCAAACCACCCGCCTTCTCTCCTGCCACGCTTTGTTGTTATTTTGATTGATTGAAAGGTCTTAATTAAATGGGAGGCTGCCTATTTTCGGTCTCGGTGCCTTAGGCACTATCTGCGGCTCCTGTCCTCCCCTTATACTGCAGCCCAAGCCTCGCAGATGTATCCGATGTTGTTCAGGTCTGTCCTACCCCCTGCTGTGTGGATGCCCTCTGGCTTATCCCTCCATCTGTACCCTGGCCAGCGCCTTCTAGCTCATCTCAGAGTCCGCGCCCCTACCAGTGCCCTCTAGCCTGTCCTGCACTGCCCGCTCCGGGCCTTCTCGCCCGTGCCAACTCTGGGGAGATCATGGTCCTGTGCCCAAATAGGTGTGGTAAGGACAGGGTGTAGGGGAGAAGGAGCCCCATACAAAAAGATCTCACTTTAATTCCTACCAGTAACTGTAACAAACACCTCACTTCCCTTTTTCTCCTTCTATCATTTTGAATGTTAAGGTGGGGCAGGAAACTAATAAGGGATACCCCAAAGTGGGGGAGTAAGCTAATGAGTTGGGTCATCTCTGTTCTTTGGTGAAAGAACAGTTTAGGGACTATTTAGAAAAACTGGATATGTACAAGTCCATGGGGCAAGAAGGGATGCACCCGAGGGCGCTGAGGGAGTTTGCTGATGTGATTGCAGAGCCACTGGCCATCATCTTTGAAAACTCATGGCAATCAGAAAAGGTCCCAGTTGATTGGAAAAGGGCAAACATAGTACCCATATTTAAGAAAGGGAAAAAGGAGGATCCAGGGAATGACAGACCAGTCAGTCTTACCTCAGTCCCTGGAAAAATCATAGAGCAGATCCTCAAGTAATCCATTTCTAAGCAATTGGAGCAGAAAAAGGTGATTAGGAACGGTCAGCATGGATTCACGAGGGGCAAGTCATGACTGACCAAGCTGATTGCCTTCTGTGACAAGGTGACTGGCTCTGCGGATGCGGGGAAACCAGTGGATGTGTTATACCTCGATTTTACTGAGGCTTTTGATACGGCCTCCCACAACATTTTTGCAGGCAAGCTGTGGAAGTATGGGCTGGATGAATGGACTTTAAGGTGGATAAAAAACTGGCTGGGGCGTCAGGTAATCAATGGCTCAATATCTAGCTGGCAGCCGGTATCAAGTGGAGTGCCCTTGTGATCGATCCTGGGGCTGGTTTTTTTCAACATCTTCATCAGCAACCTGGAAGATAGCATAGTGCACCCTCTGCAATTTGCAGATGACACCAAGCTGCAGGGAGTAGTATATAGGCTGGAGGGTAGGGCTAAGATTCTGAGTGACCTAAAGAAATTGGAGGATTGGGCCAAAAGGAATCGCACGAGTTTCACCAAGGACAAGTGCAAAGTCCTGCACTTAGGCTGGAACAATCCCATGCACTAGTACAGCCTGGAGGCTGACTGTCTGGGCAGAAGCCCTGCAAAAAAGGACCTGAGGGTTACAGTGTACGATAAGCTGAATATAAGTCAGCAGTGTGTCCTTGTTTCCAAGAAGGCTAACGGCATACTGTGCTGCATTGGTAGTTGTGTTCCCAGTAGATCCAGGGAAGTTATTATTCCTCTCTATTCAGCACTGGTGAGGCCACATCTGGAGTACTGTGTTCAGTTTTGGGCCCCCTGCTGCAGAAAGGACATGGACAAATTGGACACTGGAGGGCAACAAAAATGGTTCGGGGGCTGGGGCACATGACTTATGAGGAGAGGCCATGGGAACTGGGCTTGTTTAGTCTGGAGAAGAGGAGACTGAGGTGGGATTGAATAGTAGCCTTCAACAACCTGAAGATGGGTTCAAAAGAGGAGGGCGCTAGGCTGTTCTTAGTGATGGCAGATGACAGAACAAGGAGCAATCATCTCAAGCTACAGCAAAGGAAGTTTAGATTAGATATTAGGCAGAATTTTCTCACTAGAAGGGTAGTAAAGCACTGGAACAGATTACCCAGAAAGGTGGTGGAATCTCCATCCTTGGAGGCTTTCAAGACCCATTTAGACAAAGCTTTGGCTGGGATGATCTACTTAGGGGTGGTTCTGGTTTGAGCAGGGGGTTGGACTAGATGACTTCCTGAAGTTCCATCCAACTATAATGTTCTGCGATTTCTATGATCTCCAAGATACAAACTCCCACACCTTCCAAGCCAGGAGTCAAAAGAGAAGCTCCAGGATGGGCAGGGTCAGGTGGCCAGCAAAGGCGAAGAATCAGAGACATAAAAGCTGATCCCAGGTTACTAATGGGTGGTGTGGCAGGGCACTGTTTGTGCCTGCCACTTTAAGAACCTGAAGATAGTAGCTGGCAGGTGCCTGATTAAGGCAGCCATTTTGGATTCAGGGCTGCCTATATAAACAGGGCGTTTTGCTGCTGAAAGACCAGGCAACAACATTGCCTGGCTGCAGGTATCACTCTGGAGGTAAGGGAGGAGCTGTAGGGGATGGTTAGGAGGCTCCTGGTCCTAGGCATGACCTAAAACTGCACCCTACTGGGAGTGGGTGGGGCTCTCAGTGGCACGGGCTCTCAGTGGCATGGGAGCCCCCAGGAAATGCCAAGCCAGTTACCACCCCAATGAAAGGTGGGTCAGGGTGCCTTAACCCCAGCTCTCGCAACTGGGTGAGTTACCCCCTTGTAGGGTCTGGAAGGTGGAACCCAGCGAGAGAGTGAGGCCATAGACTCAAACCTGTCTTGACATCCCCTGACTGCTCCATGCTGGGCCAGGACCAGAATGGTCGAAGGGCCAGGGGCCCACCACGGGGGATGCCCAGAGCTGAGAGCCTGGGGTTCCGACTGGCTTGGAGGTGGGCCAGAGTTAAAGGTCCAGGGGGGACCACACCCATAAGGAGGAAGCAGCTCAGGGAGCTATGCAGCTTGGCATGAAGGTGGAATGGGCCACCTTAATGGAGAGATCCAGGTGGGGTTCAAAGAGCAGGATTCTGGGGCCCAGTGTGGGGCCAGTGATGTGGATAACAGCTGGATGCCATCTGCGAGGCTTGGGCTGCAGTGTAGGGGAGGAACAGAGCTGCAGATAGCACCCACTGGCACTGAGACAAGAAATGGGCAGCCTCCCACTTATTTAACATCAATTAATTAATTAACAACAAGGTGGAGTGGGTGAGAAGGTGGGCGGTTAGCTCAGAAACAGGTGGGCAGGCCACAGAAAAAATTGGCCTCGAGAAGGCTCCCTGTTATAGTGGAGAGGAAAGGCCTTCATACAGTAGAACCAGTATGGACTAGCCTGAAAAGGGGGAAGAGAGACACCTCAGGAGCAGGCCAGCAGGGTACCAGGACACACAAGAAATGGATCCAAAGATCTTGGGATCTCAGATGTGGTAAGCTGAGTGGGTTTTGTTTTTCTTTGTTACCTTTTTGGCCCAGGGGGGATGAAACTTTATGTTTGGGACTTTGTTGATGTCCCAGATTGGAAGGACAGTTCATTAAAATATATAGATTCATAGATGTTAGGGTCAGAAGGGACCTCAATAGATCATCAAGTCCGACCCCTGCATAGGCAGGAAAGAGTGCTGGGTTCAGATGACCCCAGCCAGATGCCTATCTAACCTCCTCTGGAAGACCCCCAGGGTAGGGGAGAGCACCACCTCCCTTGGGAGGCCCATTCCAGATTTTGGCCATGCTAACTGTGAAGAAGTTCTTCCTAATGTCCAGTCTAAATCTGCCCTCTGCTAACTTATGGCCATTATTTCTTGTGACCCCCAGGGGCGCCTTGGTGAGCGGAGCCTCACCAATTCCCTTCTGTGCCTCCATGATGAATTTATAGGCAGCCACAAAGTCGCCTCTCAACCTTCTCTTGCTGAGGCTAAAGAGGTCCAGGTGCCCTAGTCTCTCCTCATAGGGCTTGGCCTGCAAGCCCTTAACCATATGAGTGGCCCTTCTCTGGACCCTCTCTGGGTTACCTACATCCCTCTTGAAGTGTGGTGCCCAAAACTGCACGCAGTACTCCAACTGCGGTCTGACCAGCACCCGATAGAGGGGAAGTATCACCTCCTTGGTTCTGTTTGTCATGCATCTGCTGATGCACGATAAAGTGTCATTAGCTTTTCTGATGACTTCGTCACGCTGATGACTCATGTTCATCTTGGAGTCCACTAGGACTCCAAGATCCCTTTCCACTTCCATGCTACCGAGCAGGTCATTTCCTTGGCAGTAGGTGCGCTGGACATTTTTCCTCCCTAGGTGCAGCACTTTGCATTTCTCCTTGTTAAATTGCATCCTATATGTCGATAACCTGTAGAATGGGAGTGGCTAGAAGGGGAGATGTGGAGGCCTCAGAGTAGTGTGATGTGGGACTCTTCAGTAATTGACCCTAAGAGGGTTGGGAGTACTTGCTTTGAGGCCTGGGATCTGCTAAGACAGAAAAGGCTGGGAGCACACAGGCCTACATAGGAGTTAATCCATTGGCCACCAGAGCTAAGGGCTCTGGGTTTGAGACCCAAAACAGACGGGACTAGGACTGTTGACCAGGGCAAAGAGAGACCCTGGACTTTACCATTTAATTGCGGTGATGTAGATAAGGACAAGGCAATGACACCTGACTTAAATCCACAGCACCCCCTTCTCTAAGATAAGGCTACCTCTCTAAATTATTTAACAGCATGGTGTGTTACCAGATTTGCCCACTACTTTGGGGTGTGCTCATTTATCAGGGCTAGGGTCTTGGTAATTCTATCAACATGCTGCTTGTGTTACTAGCGTTTCTATACGGAGCTGTATCTCTCCCTTCTGCAAGCCCTCACCCCCAATGGAGCTATCTTACAGGACTCAGTTCAGTGGGGTTGGGTTCCTCCAGTCCCCAAGTCAATCATACACACAAACATACACAGATTAATGTGACACGCCTGACCTGGCCGGGTTGATCAGCATGGACAGACTGACCCCCTCATATGCCAAGAATCAGTTCATAAGAGCAACAATAACCACAGTCGGACACAAGCACACAGTTAAACAGAATACCTCTGAATCAGGCTGGGTGTCCAGATGACACCCTCATGGGCCAGCATTCAGTTCATTAGGGCACGTCTAAGCCAAACTGGGTCAATCAGCCTGTACAAGCTGATCCCCTTATGTGTTTCAAACTCAGCACGTCCCAATCTTTTAGCCTCTTGATGAGCAGACCCCACAGTATTTCTGGGCTTCACAGGGATCTTTAGTTTAGGTAAGAGTGGCGTTGCTGCAGAGCAAGTGGGGAAAAGAGAAGTAAAGAAGGCAAAATATACCCAATTACCACCAGTCTGACTATAAAAGTTATTTATTGCTAAGTAGATGAAATATATATTGACACTAGTAGCAATAGACATGCAAAGGAAAAACAAACACAAACAGTCACAGTATACCCTGGTTTCACTAAGTATTTGGGGAAACTTAGCTCAAGCTTAACTAATAAAGTTCAAGTTCAGAAATCTGTGCTTATAGAGAGAGAAGAGAAAAGAGAGAGAGAGCTGGGATCTCACCAGTCCAAAGCACTCGGGTTGCAGAGCTGACAGGTCAAAGTTCTCAGCAGGATCCTTGAAGGGAGATGATCTTCCTCCTGCAGCCTCTCCAGAAGAAAGCGGGTGGTGTCAGCACACACACTGCTGCTTCTTTTACAGATTTTTATACTCGGAGTTCAGCTTCTTTCAGGCATTCTCAATAGTATAAATTAAATTGTCCTCTCTATTGACAAGGGGTTATCTGGGTGGAACATCTCAGGAACTTGATTGATACTCAGGAAACACCTACTTGGGAGCCAGCTTGACATTATATACTTGATGGGATATCTCTTGGTGTCTTCAGAAACAATAGATTGCAGCATCAGGGTTTTGGATTTTTACTTGCTGTGAACAAGCCTCAGCTTAGCATGACTTTTCCAGATCTTACTATAGTCTTTTAACAGACTTAAGGCAATTCTTGGAGTGTTCATAACCTGTTGTGGAGAGGACTTCCACCAGTTGTCTTGGGAAAAGTATGACAACACTTGTGGACAGGGCTCTAACGGGCTGGATGCTGTGATGAACCTTGTACCATTGTTCAAATGTTGCCCATACCCCCTCTGACTTGGTCTATTGCCTCAGCATTCCCTAACCCGGCAACCGAGTTTTAGCCAATTAAGTTTACATAGGCCTCCCATAGCGGGACCGGGAATGTACAGCCCGAGATGCCTAGTAAACTTACTCTTACTTAGAGGTGTGTGTGGGGTGTGGGGCAGGTGGAGGAAAAGTCCTTTGTAAATCCAGATTAGAACTGGTCTGATAAATGCTGAGCTGGGTGTGAGAGTTGATTAGCATTTGGAACACAGATTCCCCATCATGCAGTGCTCCCCTGCTTCGCTGATCCCACAATTCACTGCAGTCTCTGCTTCAGGCTTTCTGTTCTCCATCTCTCATGTAAATGAATGGTCATCTGTTCCCATCTCAGATCCAAATTAGACCTAGGACAGTTGTTTCACTTTTGGCACCCTTATCTGGAGGGTTTTAGGTGTGTCTCTCACTGCATCTTAATCAGTTTCTGTTTAGGTAGAGGGGGAGGGAATTCTTTGTGAGTCAGACAGTCTGTGTCCTGTGTCAGGGTTCCCCAAGAACATGGAGCTGACAGGTAACAGGTGTGGCAGGTGAGCAAAAGAAGGAGGAGTGTGGGGCCAGTGGTGGACTGAACTCCTGGGATCGCCCACCAGTGGCACCCTGTAACAGTCCCCATGAGCATACGGTGCAGGAAATCAAGAAAGAGTACCATCTCCCCCATCTTCAGCTAGTAGTCTTCAGTGTACATACCTTTTAAAAGAGGCAGAATCCTGTGACGTGCCAGTGTGCTATCCTGAAATGCAAAAATCTAGAACCCTTGGTTCAGAGATGATACCTTTTATTAGACCAACTAAGAAATCACACAAAAAAGTCTTTTTCTGCAAGCTGCAAATTATAGATAGTAAAAAGTCTCCATAGGTAGAAAATAAACTTCATTTTTGCAGAGGAAGCTGAAAGTGGAAGTCTGTTCCTCACTGTTCTATCCTTGCACTTCTAAGCTGATGCTTCAAATACAAGAAAGCATTCAAAGTTAGAAAATGAGTTAAATTGCACTGATGAACAAGGCATATGGCTTAACGGAATCATGAGGTAGAGCTGTAAAATGCTCAGTGTGTACAGAGCAAAAGTTAGAATGAATTTAGACTGAAAAAACTGGGGCATAGGGGGTGCATTTACGAGAAACTTTACTGCACATTAGACTATGTGTGGTAAAGATAGTGAAGTTTAAAGCATCACTGGTGTTTTGTATGCTCTCCTGGGTGGAATGGAAGCCAAAATACAAAATGCAGATCCATATAAATGCAAATGCATGGCAGTGAGTAACAGAAGGAATGGGAGACAATAGGTGTGAGACAGGTAGGTGTGGGGGGAAAGCTGGGAATATTGACCTGATGATAGAATGTAGCTGGTAAATGTAGACAGGTTACCCAGTGTTATCAGATGGCAGGCAGGTTATAATGTGCTGTAAATCATAGAAAATCGTAGAATCGTAGAAAGGTAGGGTTGGAAGGGACTTCCAATATCTTTATTTAGTCCATGATTTTTTGTATTCAGTAGATTTATGAAGTGACGTTCATAGGCTCATCTATGAAAGGTGTTTTGTAAATTTCCTTTGAGGATTAGAACTGAGAGACTGGAGAGAGAGTGGTTGTCATGTGAGAAGTGTGCACCCACAGGTAATTAGATATTTTTGTCTCTCATAAATTTTCAGTATTCTGTGAAGTACTTCTGGTCAACTTCCAGGTTTGCTGGAGCCCCCATGCTCCTGTGGGACATTCCATCTGCCTCACTATCTCAGCATTCATGAGCCGTGCCTGGTACCTCCAGGTATGTAGAAAAAAACATTTAAAGCTGTGTCTATGGCCAAATCGCTGATTCTCCGAATCAGCATCAAATCTCCAGATTTGGATTCAGCCGAATCAAATCAGGGACAGAGATCTGAATCAATGAATCAAATCACTGTCCCTGACTCAGGCCAAATCCGAATTGAATACAGCCCATTTTGCACACTCCTAACTGATAGTATAGTCTGAACAAATGTGAACCTTTTTTTGAAAACATTTGAATCTAGATAGAGGAACACTTTTAGGGTTTTTTCCCCCACCTCTCTAGAGGAAACTAAACAATCATTCTCTCCATTCATCTCATGTGTGTTAATCTCTTGCCCCTGGGTTTTATTCTATCAGAAATCTATTTTGTTAAGATTAACAGCACATTTGCAGAGCTCTTGTGGGAATTGAAGGGGGGGAGGATCACTAAATATTCCTAGCAGCCTGTAGATTTATAGTTTAGGCTTCATACTGCCTGGAAACAGAAAGCTCTTGGGTATTGCCATAGGATTACTGTTATGTTAAGACTAAGCTGATTTCACTTTAATACTTAGGATTTATACATCATCCTTTTTGAAATCTTGTCCATTTTTTATGTTTTACAGTTGTTTTTCTCTGTTTCTTATTCATAGATACATTTGTGATCTCTGGTATCAAGACTCTTCCTGATAACTTTGCAGCCATGAAAATACTAATTCTTTCCTTAATCCAAGGCCAAATTGAGAACTATAGCACTTGCAGCAGCTGTATAGTTAACATTTCTAGTGTCTGAATTAAATGACATTTAAGAAAAAATTGTTTTTTAAGAAAGTGAGCTTTTGTACTCGAGAGTTGAATACGGTGCTTATCAGACTTTAAAATATGTCTCCCGTTATTTGTTCAGTTGCTTCTTTAGATTGGAAGTCTGTTTTTATTTGCTATTGCAATCTGTTTCCCCCCACCAATTCACACTTGCTTTAAAGTACAATTCTATGCAGTACAATTGATTTGGCATTCAGCAGGTGTACATAACACATGTAATTTACATACAGAGCAGGTTGGAGCGAGGGTGGTATCCGGAAAACTAGAGCAAAGGTGTAAAATAAATCCTCTCCCTCCTACTTAAGCCGATACCACTCCCAAGTTCATAGTCATGATGTAAACCACTCCAACTGACTTCAATTTAAGGTTGAATTTTATTCCTTTTGTCCCTGTTGCAAGAATGCAAAAACTTGAACTCAATGCATTAATCTACCCATTGCCAAATTTGGACAAAGATACATGCATTGTCAGTTAGGATCAGCTCACTGCCTGGTGCACAGAATTTACCCCACAATTTAAATCACTGTTGTTTTTTGGGTTTTTTTGCAGCTCCTTAATCTAGGTTGAATTTCACCACGTATGGAAATGATCAGCTAAAAACCTGTAGGAACAAGTGTAGTGAACAGATTGAATAGTTACACTGAGAATGCAAAGAAAGGTTGAACATGGTCTCAACTTTCATCATCAGTTCTAATGGGTTCATTTGGACAATTACATTTTATACTGTGTGGCTGGTCTGTGTCACAGGGCAGTTAGGTGCCTGCTCCTAGAAGAGCAGAAACTACCTGGGGAGAGGCCAAAGAGCCAGACAGGAGCCCAGGTGCAGGTTGTCACGGCAACCAGCTAATGAGGCAATTAGCCTGCACCTGCTCCTGGTCAGCTGGCCGGAAGGGGCAGGGCCCTGGGCCCATATAAACCCCAGGACGGAGACTAGGGAGTGGAGTGGAGCTTTCTGTTGGTGGCCAAAGGGGAAGGAGTTCTCCGAAGGGAAGGGAAGGGAAGGGAAGGGAAGGGAAGGGAAGAGAAGAGAAGAGAAGAGGCCTGACTAAGTGCTGCTCCTGGTAATGTAAAGGAGCAGAGCGCACCTTGTGCAGCTTGTGTTATGTTATAGCCCAGGGGCTTATGTTTGGTTGTTGTTTTATAACACCAGTGGTTTGGGTGAGGCTGATGGGGAAGGAGGAAGCCTCATTGGGGCCCTGCTATAGTGTGAGGACCCCGGCACCAGAGAGGGTGCAGTATTTGGGGGTGCACAGACCCCAGAGCCAGAGAGAGTGCAGAGACAGGGCTGCGGAGAGTCCAACACTGAGGGGCGCAGAGAATAGGGCTGAGGAGGGCCCAGTGAGGACAAGAGGACAAGTTGTAGCAAGGCCTGAGAAAAACAACAGCAATACCATCTGCGAGGCTTGGGGCATGGTAAAGGGGCAGTTTGGATCCATGCATATAGCCCATAAGGCTGGGGACCCACGGGGTCCAGGGAAGTCCATCAGGACCGTGTCCAACCGGAAGTGAAGGCAGCCTCCCTGCATTAAACTTTACATCAAGACATGGTGGGTGAGAAAGGAGGGTGCCCATCAGACCAAATTGGCACGGTCGGGGAGCCTTAGGAGATCACAGCCATCCTTAGGGACTCCATCCTGTGACAGTCTGCAATTGGCAGTGCCTGGATTTGCAGTACTTTACTGGCCAATTGTCTCTTCTGAAAAGGAAAAGCCAGGAAATATGGTAGACAAGGTTCTTTGGGTGAATCTGATATCTTTTATTAGACCAACTTAAATGGTTGGAAAACAATTATTAAGCAGAAGAGCACACACCAACTGCAGAAACTTGCTTAGCCTGACGAAGGGTTTTTGAACCTGAAAACTTGCTAAATAATTGTTTTTCAACTTTTTAGGTTGGTCTAATAAAAGATATCAGATTCACCCAAAGAACCCTGTTTGCCTATGTCCTTAAACAAACACGGCTACAACCTACACCCCAGGAAATATTGTAATAACTCTCTTTACAAAACTGTAAAAAAAAAAAAAAAAAAGCTTGTCCTTATCTCTTTGTTCCTAGACTAAACAATTCCTTTTGCAAATACAATATTTTCTTGCCTTACAACATGCACCTTTTTTCCAGTAACTAGCTGCTGGAAACTAGATGGCACATTATATATAAGGAAATATAGTAACTGCAGTTTCTGCTGTTTACTGAGCAAAAATGAAGGTAAAGTCTGCACGTGATCATAGTTTCATAGTTCGTAGGGTCAGAAGGGACCTGAGCAGATCATCAAGTCTGGCACCCCGCCATGGACAGGAAAGAGTACTGGGGTCAAACGACCCCAGCAAGGTGCTCTTCTAGCCTCCTCTTAAAGACCCCCAGGGTAGGAGCCAGCACCACTTCTCTTGGAAGTTGGTTCCAGATCCTAGCCGCCCTGACCGTGAAGTAGTGCCTCCTGATATCTAGTCTGAATCTACCCCCTGCCAGCTTGTGACCGTTATTTCTAGTTACTCCTAGTAGTGCTCGGGGGAACAGGGACTCCCCAGTGCCTGCTGGTCCCCTCTGACTAGTTTGTAACAGGCCACTAGATCCCCCCTCAGCCTTCTCTTGTAGAGGCTGAACAGGTTCAGGTCCCATAGCCTCTCCTCATGCAGCCTGCCCTGCTGACCCTGATCATGCGGGTGGCCCTCCTCTGGACCCTCTCCATGTCGTCCACATCCCTCCTGAAGTGTGGAGCCCAGAACTGGATGCAGTACTCTAACTGCAGCCTGACCATTGCCGCATAGAGGGGGAGGATCACCTCCTTAGATGTGCTCACGATGCATTGATGCATGACAAGGTGCAGTTAGCTTTCCTGACCATGTCCGCACATTGGCGGCCCATGTTCATTTTGGCATCAATGATGACTCCAAGATCCTTTTCTGCCTCTGCACTGACAAGAAGGGAGTTCCCCAACCTGTAGGTATGCTGCTGGTTCTTCCTCCCCAGGTGCAGTACCTTGCACTTGTCAGTGTTGAAACCCATCCTGTTCTCATCCGCCCACCCTTGTAACCTGTCTAGGTCCGATTGCAGCCTATTCCTCCCTTCTGGTGTGCCCACATCCCCCCACATCTTAGTGTCATCTGCAAATTTAAACAGGGTGCTTTTTACCCCCTTGTCCAAGTCACTGATGAAGATGTTGAACAGTGCGGGCCTGAGGACTGAGCCCTGGGGGACCCCATTGCCCACATTGCTCCAGGTCGAATAAGACCCATCTACCACAACTCTCTGGGTGTGGCACTCCAGCCAGTTAGTGACTCATTTGACTGTGTAGGTGTTGAAGGCACAGTCCCCTAGTTTTTTAATGAGAATGATCCACAGGGAACAGAACACTGAGAAGGCTTGGTTTCCTAGATGCTGCTACTTAGTTACTTAATACAAAAGAACTTTTTTCCTTTTTTCTGCCTTTCAAAAACAAGGCAGATAAGTGCATATCTTATATTGTAGGCAAGGTTCTTTGGGTAAATCCTGATATCTTTTGTTAGACCAACTCAAATAGTTGGAAAAATTCTTCTTTGCAAGATTTCATGTATAAATGCCCTTTGTCAGGCTGAGGAAGCATTTGCACAATGCCAGTGTGCTTCCTGCCACTGGGTGGTCAAAGGACATGCCACATGACCAGCACCCCCCGTGTCCCCTGTCCATCCACCTGGTAGCAATTGCATCACACAGCTGAGCTCTTGGGGCAAAGGCAGCAGATTGTAGAGCCCTGAGCCCACAGCAAGCAGCCCACCTCTGCTTTGTGGGGGGCATGTGCCCCCCATGCCTCTGCTGGGGGTGTGTGTTGCTGTGGGGAACTATGCCCTCTCCACACTTCTGGACAACCTGCCCTAGCCCTGGAGCACCATTCACCCCAGTCCCTGCTCCTGCCTCACTCCTTCCCTCACCGTAGGGGCCTTGATCTGCCTCCCCTCCTCTCTCCTCCTGCCCCTTCCCCTCCACTTACCAGCTGGGTGCTGTCTGTGTCCTGTGTGTGTGTCTGTTCCTTACTCACAAGCCTCAGTCCCTGCATCCCTCTTGCTGCCTCTCACTCCTGACCAACAGTACCCCACATCCTGCCAGGATATGCAGGGACCCTCCCTCCATGGGCTCCAAACCTCCCACACATACCCATAGCCCTCCATACCTTCATAAATAACACCCCCCCACACACACACACTTCAAAAAAGGCATCTCATGGTTTACATGCCAATCTCCAATTTCTTGATTTTTTTTTTAAGGGTTCGTCTCATGGTTTTGGCACAGTGGAATTGGCAATATTGTATATTGGGGTTGTCAACTGGGGGGTATGCTTACCCCCGGGGGTACTTGGAAAGGTGCTAGGGGTTACGTGTGGGCAGGTGGGGTCAGAGTGCTGCTACCCACCACCCCGCGCTACTGCCTCCCAGGAGCAGGGCTGGGGAGGGCAAGAGCAGTGGTTCCCCTCTGCAGGTTGCACAGGCACCACCTGGCCAGCTGACCGTGTGTGGGGGGAAGCTCGCACACAGTGGCTGCCATTGCCATCCACTGCCCCACGGCACTGCTGCCGGATGCCGCTTTCCCACAGCCAGTCATACATGTAGCTTCGTGTGCTGCTGATGGATGGCATGCAATTGGCTGGGTGTGAGGCCCATTAGCAGTCCACGGTTGTCACGGCCATGGCCCACTTGCAATCAGCCTTGTGACTGCTGATGCCCCCCACAGCCCTGCACTGCCCCGTGTAAGCCCTTCCCCCTGCTCTTTGTCCGGCTGCTGCCACACTTCCACTCCCTCTGTGTTTGGTTGCTGCCACCAGAAGGGGTACGTTCCTTAAAAAAGTTTGAAAACCCCTGCTGTGTGTGTACACACAGATATACACACACACTAACTGGTTCACTGTAAATTGGTTCAGTGTAATTTGTGAACATCAAGACTGTGGCCAGATAGAATGCTTACTTAATACATTCTAAATACATTTTAAATCTCAAGAGTAAAGACATAAACAGGACACTTTAGGTCACTTTAAACTTTTTGGAACATTTCATAAACACAACAGGAAAATCAAGTACCATTTTGAGCCCATCCTCTTCGAACCAGTTCCGTGTTATGTGCAGACACAGAGCATGGCATCCCAAACTGCACTGCTCCTAATACCTCCCCTAAGCAATAAAACCCATGCAGGGCAATGGGATTGCTCAGGGGTGCAAGCAGGATTCTACTGCACAAATATCCTGGTCAATAACAGTTGTTACCTGCTGTCTAGAAGTGACCTTTGGAAACAGTTTAATTGCTATACATGTTTGCACTTGTAGTTCCATTGCCCACAGGGTACTACATTTTACCCAGCTAACCCTGTGCTGAGCCTATGATCCTGTTTTCTCCCTGTGAAGATACTTAGGTATTGTAACCATGTCACCTTTCAATCATCTTTTTTTTAATAAGCTAAGCAGGTAGTACTCTTTAAGTCTCTCACTGCAACACATCTGTAAGGAGGCACTCAACTACAGATAGTCAGCAGTTAAGAGTCTGCCTGGCTGGAAGCCTGGGACCTGAGGATGAAGCTACAGAGAGAGAGTTAAGAGGTTCAGGGGCAGAGATCAAGGGGAAGAGAAGAGAAGACGTAGGTATACTTCCCTATAAGTAGGGAAAAGCATGGAGCCTGGATTGTTTCTCTCTTGGTCTGAAGAAAGACCCCAGGTTTTAGTGTTGTTATTTGCATTTGCTTATTTTGCTGTTTGCTTTGTTCGCTGTGGGAACAAAGTTGCCCAGGTCAATAAACTGACTGGAAACCTGAATTCAGAACAGATTGACCTAGATAAGGAAGACTGGCTTACAGCTTCCTCCCAGTTATGCAGCATTCCAGCCTTCAAATGATTTGTATATCTCTTCTCTGTATGCTTTCTGTTTTTTCCAGCATCTTTTTTGAAAATATGGATGCCAGAACTGTAGGCAGTACTTCAGTATCAGTCTTGTGAAAGTCACATGCATAGACATACTTATCTCTGTAACCCTATTCACTACCCGTTATGGCTGCATCCAGACAAGCACGCATGTGCCTGTTGCAGTGTCTCAAACCAGTCTGAGATGCTGCAAGCAGCACACTAAGAATGAGATAATGTCCCCCATGCTGCATATTTCCAGTGTAGGGTCTAAATTGGGTACCTGTATTTTGAGGTATCAAAAAAAACCACCCAGGAAAAAAGTGGTGCAGGGCACAGTTCTGCAGCATGCCCTGAAGCAAGCCAGGTCCTGCAGAGATGCTCTGGTATCTGGCCAGAGCATCTTTATGGTGCTCCTGCTGCCCTAGCACACTGCCTCAGCATGCAGGGCAAACAGGAGCGGTGAAGACTGTGGTGTGACCCAGCCCCAGACATTGTCCCAGCTAAGCAGGGACTGGAGGTGGGGAGGCTGTGTAGTTTCTGAGGTGCGGGGAGGGGGGAGTTCTGGGTGTAGGGTGTGTGTGGGGAGTGGTGAAGGCTGTGGAGTATGTGGGTGCATGTGGGGTTTATGGAGAGATTTGAGGGGGCCACCACATACCCACCCCTGCCACTCCCTGTGGTGCACAGCCCCCAGCACTGGCAGTAGCAGCCAGCCAGGCTGTGTCCACTGCAGCACTACCTGTCCCATGGTCTGTGCATGCAGAATGGACCTGGCCCAACCTGACCTGACCTGGCCCAACCCAACCCTCTAGTGTGCCTTTGGACAAGACCAGGATGGCTTCTGCCACCACCAATGGCTCTTGCTCAAAGGCATGTGCTAGTGGGGCAGGCCAGACTATGCCCATTCTCCATGAGGCTCAGACAACAATTCGTGGCCTCATGGCTATGCCTGCAAGTGGGCCATAGCCCTGACAACCTGGCTGGCTGCTGCTGCCTGCTATGTGACACAGGGGGTGGGTGGGGCACCCCCCCCCAAAACCCTTATTCCCCCTACACCCCTCACACCCCCCCAAATCCCCCCACACCCACACTCACATCCCCCTACACACCGCATATCCCCACCATGACATACCCGGTATGCCCAGCTGCCAAACAGGATGAGACGTGCTGGCAGGACCTGTGGCTGCAGGCACAGCTGTCCCCACATCATAGAATCATAGAATCAATGAGTCAGAAGGGACCTAGACAGATCATCTAGTCCGACCCCCTGCCATGGGCAGGAAGGAGCACTGGGGATGGCAGGGGTCATAAGACCCTAGCCAGGTGCCTATCCAGTCTCCTCTTGAAGATTTCCAGGGAAGGTGAGAGCATCACCTCTCTGGGAAGCCTATTCCAGGCTCTGGCCACCCTTACAATGAAGTAATTCTTCCTAATATCTAAACTAAACCTATCCTCCCTCAGCTTGTGGCCATTGTTCCTGGTGACTCCAAGGGGGGCCCTGGTGAACAGACTGTCCCTAAGTCCCTGCTGGTGGCCCCTGATAAGGTTGTAGGCAGCCACAAGATCCCCCCTCAGTTTCCTCTTGCGGAGACTGAAGAGGTTCAGGTCCCTCATGTTTAGCGAAGGGGTAAGGGGGAGCTCTAATTTTTCTATGATAAGAAAACCAAAAGCAGACATCAACACATATAGATATTTAGAATCTATTTTATTATGATGATAGATGCACTAGTAGGCTTCCAAATTATTTTACAATTGTAAATATATCAATAAAACATTGTCCAACTGATCTTTCTTTCTCTGTACTGGTCTTTTGTTTTAATTGTGGAATAACATGGATTTGGGGGTATTTTAAAGAGTGAATTTGGGAATTTTTTATCAGAGAATTTGCAGTTTTTAAATTGGGAACACCAGGATTCCTGCGAGGGAGGCAAGTGGCAGGACCCAGGCACAGAAGCCTGCTCTGGGGTGGCACCTGGGACCCAGATGGAGGGTAAATAAGGTGGCTGAGCTCCTGGCCATTTGGGGCCAGGAGGATATGCTTTGACAGTTCAAAGTGGGCCACCCCACTGAGAACATCTTCCAGGTGATAGCTACCCAGATGGCAGGGTGGGGGCACACATGGCAATGTTGTCACACAAAGGCCAGCTCTGCAGCCATGGCACCCTGGCAGGTGGCACAGAGGTGTAGATGGCTCTGTTTCAGTATCTATGCCACAACTCAGGCAGCCGTGCAGTCCCCATCCAGGTCTGGCAGTCATGCAGACATGGGGCTGCAGGTCAAAGGGGGCAGATGCTGTCGCAGGTGGCAGCAGGTTACAGCCAGGCAGCAGCCCCTACTGCCAGACTGCTGCAGTGGATAGAGGGTACAGGGACCATTTTAGGTCAGGGCTGCTTCAGCAATCCAGCTGGCATGGGCGGGGGGGGGAAGAGGAGGGCAGTTTCCCCACATGTCATCTGGCCAGGCCTCAGAAGCTCCTGTGAGCTTTTGAGCTGCTCACCAGGGCAGCTTTTCATACTGCTGGGGCCAGCATAGGTTCTGGCCCCAGCCTTCAGCTCTCCCTGGCTGGAGATTTGAGAGAAGCTGGGCAGGGTCAGTTTTCCCCAAGTGGCACAACTTGTCCCACAACAAAGCGTATGTTCAGGCACGTGTACTGAGGCAAATATCTCTGGCATAAATTTGTGCCGCTCCTTTTTAAGATGCTGCAAGTGTACATGCCTACATGTGTGGACGCACCCTATTTGTTCATCCATGGATTATGCTAGCTTTTTTTGTTACAGCATCTCACTGGTAGGTCATGCTGGGTTATTTAACCACTGACTGCTAAATCCTTTTTAGAGCTCCATGGTACAGTTCCCAGTCTGTAAGTATGGGCTTGTTAACAGATGTTCTAAGGAATCCAGATTTCTCTGTATAACTCCCCTGACTTCATCATCTTTCATCACTCTACCAATGTATTATCTGAAAAATGTATCAGTGGTGATTCTATATTTACTTCCAGGTCACTTTTGAAAATATCAAGTAGAGAGAGATGTATTACCAATCTATGGGGAACCCCATTAGGGACATTCTCAATTCAATGATGTTTTCGTGTTGACAACTTCCTTTTAACAAGACCATTAGCTTGTTTTTAATCCAATTAACATATGCGTTACTGATATTATGTAGTACTATTTTTAATAGACTATCATGTAGCACTAAGTCAAACATCATGCAGTGAAAAGATCAATGTATTTGTACAATCACCTTTATCAACAAAACTTCTCATCTTGAAATGGTTAACATTAAGTATATTCCTATTCTTTAATTATTTATCATTTCAGTCTTGCATAAGCTGTTCCATTATCTTGCCTGGCACTGATGACATCCTAAATGGCCTAAAGGACAGGGCATCCCACTGGCCCATTTTAAATACTGGCACAGTATTAGCATACTGATAGAATATCTGCCTTTTTTGCATATTTGTTAACAATTTTACCACCTTTGCTTGTTAGTGGGCCTAAATTATTGTCAGTGTTTCTTTTTTTTCCTAATATATTTTTAAAAAGTCCCTTGTTGCCCTTATGCCTACTAGTCATTGAATATTCTGTAAAATCTTTAACTTCTCACATACATTTCTCTACTTTACAACTTTGCATTTCTGTATCCATAGATAAATGATTACCATTGATTTCCCCCATATTTTCTTTTGTTTTATATTTTATCTTTTATTTCTGATACCTTGACTTTAAAACTGTTCTCCTTGATTGTGCAGTCTACTCAAAGAGGTCCCAATCTTCATTCACATTTTTAAGTCTTTTTTTCTCTAAATCATTTCTTTCCCATTGCAGAGTCTTCTTTCATTCTCCATCTCATTGTCAGATCACAAATAAATATGAATATTTTATAGTTGGATGTCAAACTCATCCAGCCCTGTGGATGAATTTGGGCCTACAGACCAAGCCCCAGGCACCTAAACTAGCATATAAGGCTGGTCCAGGGTGGGCATCTCATGCAGGGCATGCCCTGGCCCAGCCCTGGCCCAAGTCCAGGGCTTGTGTGGTAAGCTGACACAGGGTGTATGTTGTGTGGGGTCCTGTACCAGACTGGCCATGCACACTGGCTCTGTGGCCAGTTTGGTAGGAGACTCATGCAGTGTGTACCCTATACTAGTCCCCTGCGCCATGTGCACTGTGCATGCCTGGTATAGCCCCACGTGCAGCATGCAGCGCATATTGGCCATGGTCCTGGGCTTGTGCTGCATGTGATGTGTGAAGCTGACATGGGATGCATACAGTACCTGCACCAGATCAGCCCAATCCAGACCATCCGTAGAGCCAGCACACAGGACTGGTCTGGCATGTGCACCACAATAGGTGCCCTGGACTGCCTTCTGCGCTCTGCGCAGCACCCACAGCCCTAGGTTCAGCTCTATGCATTACATGTAGGGAGTGCCAGGATCCATGGGTCAGATTGTAGAGTTCCATGGGACAGATGGGTTTCATATCTTCGACACGCCCTGTTTTATAGTGAAGAAATACTAAACTGTGACAATGTCAATTCTGATTAAAACAGTTTTGCCTTGCCAAAATGGTTTTATGCATCATAGGACAAGTTCATCATTTGCTTATTTCATTATTGGGAAGCAAAGTATAAGCCCCTAAATTGAATAGACAGCCTGTCTGATTTATCTTCAATCAGCTACATGAATAAATGATCCCTTTAGCATCATTCAGGAATTATATTTCTTTTAATTAGGGAAGTACTTCATCCATTTGTCTAGCCAGATTTTGGCTCTCCTGTAACACTGGCATCATATAAGGGTACAGAAATGTTATTTTCCCTTATGGGAACTTTATTATGCTCCTGCTGAAATTATTAACTTAAATGGCACCAGCATTTGTTCTTATAAATCCTGCAGTTGCCCCTTCATTTATTCAGTGTTAAGTGTTTGGACATTATTCTAGTTAAAGTAGGTAGACATAAGAATCCAGTTTTTTTCCAGGCTTAGGGATACTTGGATTAGAAATGCTGACTCGGACCATGATTAAAAAAGAAGTAAAGCATCAATAAAGTTTGGATATGAAATTCACTGAATTTTGGCAGTATTCGATTTGGAATTTTATTTCTGGCTCAGATGAATTTGACATTCTTGAATATTGCACATTACTCAGTATAGGCAAATTCTTTTGAATAATGAAATAATTTGTGGCTCAGTCAGGGCATATGTATTAAGTGTCATGTCCTCTGTCTAAAGGTCCACTTCATGCAGATGTACCCAATCAACCTTTTGAATTGCAAAGCCCACAGAAACTTTTCTTTTGTAAATGGATATATAAAAATGTATTGATATTAAAATAAAATATATGTAATTATTATTTGCACACAGTGACCTCTAGTGGGAATACTTGCAATATTTAAAAAAAAAATAATATTCAAGTGTTCAAGTAATTTCAGCCAGAAACAAAGTCTGAGATGAAACACTGATACATTTTGGAAAAGAGAGCATTCTATGCCTACATATGCATATCAGTTTAAGAAAAACACATGCCATGAGTCTGAATGTGTGGCCAGCCATTTTTTTTAATAACTAACTCTAACTAGGTGTGTCTATGTCTACTAACTCGAGCAGGAAGCGACTAATTCTACTGTGCATTAGCATGCTTTTTGCTGGCCGTGTGAATGCACAGTAGAATTAGTCTACTGAGCCTTTAGTGTCTCATTTAGATATACCCACTGTTGCTTAAAAACAAAATAATCAAACACCCTCCCCAGAAAAAGCCAAAAAACCCAAACGCCTAAGCCAATAAAAATGAAATAGAATGGAAAAATATACAATATTTAGTTTAGCTTTTAATTTATGCATCAGTCAGATTTTATTGTGATGGAACTTTCTAACAACCTCCAATAGCATCAGGATGCAATAAGTTGGTCATATGTGGTGCCCTGGCATAGCTCTCTCCACCAAGCTTCTGAGCTACTGTTGTGAGACTTCTACAAAAAAAGCTTCCCACGAGGATTGCTGTAAAATGCAGAGATTCATTTAAAAAAATCATTTAAAAATGACTAACATTCACATAATACTCTAAAACATTCTAACATGCTCAATTTGAGCCCAAATTGATCTATATAAAAATCTTTTTTCTTACCTCTCCATGTGAAGCACTTTTCAGCTGAGGCACCTATGTATCACTCTCCACAGCTGCGTGACAAAGGCACCGGATGGAGCAGATCATTATGAGGGAGGAAATAAAAGGCCACAACTGAGGTTTGGATTTGGAGTTGAAATTTCTGAAAGGCTGGCAGTGTTAGAGCTGGGGCCTGGCTCTCGTTGAAATGAATTCAATATCCTTGAATATTGACAGTTAGATGGTATAAACTGTACTTATTTTAAAATAATATGTAACTCAGTGCACATTAAAAAGCTGCACTTCTTCTGTTAAATGGTCCATTTTATATTGATGGGCCCCATGAATTGCAAGACATGCTGGAAATTTTGTTCTCCTTTTCCCAAAATGTCAAACACACAAATTGCCTTTTCTAGTTCCAAACTAGGAATCCTAGCCCTTCATTTCTCTCTCTTCCAAAGGTAAGGTAAAATCCCAGTGTGAAAAGTCTAATTATGCCTCTGCTTTGAAAATCTTTAGCATAAGACTACCATAAGAGATTTTTCATAAGTTACAACTAAAGTTGGGGGGGGGGGGATATTTTTTTACAATGTGCAATGGCCATAGTGTAAAATAAGTTTCCTACAGGAATGTGCTCTGTTGCACGCAGCGGGTGGGGAGGCGGGGAATGTTTTCAGTCAAGTTCTCTCATTCAGCTACTCACCACTTTAACTTGGAAGGGTTTGGGGTTTTTTGCCTGTATAATGGAAATCTTAAAAACATTGTATTAGTGACAAATAATTCAAATTGAAACTAGGTTGTGCTCCCTCTCTCCAAACCTCACTACTTCTAGCCCAACTAGTTGACCATTCCTATTTCTAAACATTCTTTGAATACTCGCAATTGATGGGAAGAGTAGGTGGTGGAGCATTGTTACTGACATCACAAAGATATAAGTAACAACCACAATTTGTAACAATCACAACATTTCCCCATACTTTTCTTCTGTAATAACACAAAATTATACTGTAAAAACAAAGAGATGCTTGGAAATATGCAGACTTGTTCTCCTGTTCACTGTTCATTCACTATCCATTCTAGAGAAGGGTATTTCTTTAAACTGTTTTGCAGCTAACAATGCCATGAATTCATATTCAGATTTGGTTTCTACATTTTGGGACTGAGAACTCCAACACTGGCAACTGGCTGCAAAATTAATCAAACTACATCCTGATGCAGGGACTGGAAATGAGATCCCCCTGACAGGATTATGTCAGATCAAGTGCATTGTCACCTTATCATATGACTAAGTGCTATGGGGCTGAGATATTTTGCACTCAGTGACCACTTCAAACAATTCTCTTACAATTAGGGTAACATTTACAAGGTTTCCACCAGATGGCATCACTACACTTAATATTTCTGAACAACAGCTTTGTCTATATTTAAACAGTGGCGTCAAAAGGAACATTATTTTCCAAATGAAAGACCCAAATTGACAGGATGTATGAAAAGTTTAAAATAATTTGGAAATGCAGCTTCTCTGAACTCTCACTCTGATAATATCGCAGAGATCGTCAGCCACGTCTAGATCCAACTCCAAGCATTAATAGCAGACTCCCACCATTATCTCAGAAGAAGCTTTGATACAACCTTCCTCCAACTGATTTTTACTCATATGGATTCTGTTCTACCCATGCTATTCTTACATGATTTCTCTTGCATTCCAGCTCATCCTTAGCATATAACACCAGCCCACCACTTTTGCCTTGTTTTCGTATTCTGTCAATGAACATAGATGTTCCAAACATGTCTGCTACTCCATCTTACCTTACTCTTGTAATAACCCATTGCACTTGCATACAAGTATGTGTGCTTTTCTTTAGTTTCTGAGGTAAAGAATGTTTCAAGATCACTTTAAGTAATAAATGAGGACCCACTGAATTTGTCAGCACTTTTAAAATGATCTTTACTAACCTAGCTAAAGTACACTTTACAATGAGATAGTTTACTTTGCTTGTAGTATTAATCACATGCTTTATAAGTAGCTTGTAAGGATAATGTAAAAATAATAGCAACTTTTTAAGTTATCAATTAACCTTAAACTTTTAGTGACAGAGAAGAAAGTTATTTTGAGTGAGTTTTCAGTTTCTCTCTTACATAAACTCAGCAGACAGCCTATAAAGGAAGTGTCTGTAAAAATCATGAACTATGCAGATTACTTGAAGGAAAAATTAAAAAGAAAGACATGGAAAGTTCTGTGGGTTATTCAGGAGAAAGCAGGAATGTATGTTACTGCTGGCAGCTGTTTTATTTCCCTTTTTGTCTCTTCTCAGTGGCCAAAGAATACATGTTGCTAGAAGACCTCAATGCAAATTACAGATGCAGCTCAAAGAAACAGCGGAAAAGGCTGGTCATTGAATACATAGATTGAAAGCTGGCTGAGGTAATCTGATTTGTCATTAATATTTATTTTTATGAAGCATAAAGATACAGAACATCAAAAATTACTTTCTTACTAGCTGGAGTATCCTTGATTTCCTCTCCTTTCATTGTTGTAAGTATTTTTATTTGTGACTATCTGCAGATAGCTGGTGGGCTAGGAGAGCAGAGGACCTGGGGTTTTTTTTCCTGACTTTCCCTCCCTTTGACTATTAGTGCTATTTCATAGATTCCATAGACATTAGGGCTGGAAGGGTCCTCACAAGATCATCGGGTCCAGTCCCCTGCCCAAGGGACAGCAAGTCAGCTGGGGTCAAATGATTACAGCAAGATAGGCATATAAGTGTTTCTTGAAAGTGTCCAGAATAGGTGCTTGCACCTCTTCTGGAGGGAGTCTATTCCTGGCCCTGGAAGCTTGGACAGTAAGGAAGTTTTTCCTTATGTCCAGCTGAAAACAGTCTTCCAGGAGTTTGTGATCATTGGACCTTGTCTTCCCTTGGGCTGCCTCAGTGAACAGACATTTTCCCAGTTCCTGATGCACACCACTTATGTACTTATAGGCTGCCACCAAGTCATCCCTGAATCTATGTTTTTCCAGGCTGAAGAGTCTCATCACTTGCAGCCTCTCCTCATAAGGCCTGCTCTCTTGTCCTCTAATCATGTGTGTGGCTCTCCTCTGAACCTTCTCATTCTTCTCCACATCCTTTCTGAATTGTGGTGCCCAGAACTGGATGCAGTACTCCTGCTGCAGTCTCACCAAGACCTAGTAAAGTGGGAGGATGTCTTCCTGAGTCTTGCTTGAGATGCACTGGTAGATGAAAGCCAGAGTTTTGTTTGCTTTGCTGGCTGCTGCATCGCATTGGTGGCTCTGTTCATCTTGTGTTCAATCACATAAAAACTTCTGGTGACTCTGTGAAAGTGGTGGAGTGGGTAGGGAGCATGGTGCAGTGTGAAGTAGTACAATTGGATCCATAGAAGAAAAAAACCAAAGATTACATTTATTGCACAGTACACAGGGCATGATAATGGAAGAGAAGACCCATTAGTGACAAGAGGTAAGTCACAGGGGGTGGAAGCAGACGTCTCGTCACTGAGGCTACACAGAACCATACAGGGATCCTTCTTCTCTTGGTGTTTCCAGAGGGGAGGGGGAATAAGCATGAGTTTCACTATAAAAAGAGACCTAGAGCAGGCAGGAGGGGAACAATCAGAACCAGAAGTTCCTGATGCCAGCAGAGAGAGAGAGAGAGAACAGCTGAGAGTAGGTTCCAGGTAATGTGGGGTCCCTGCAGGACACGCTAGGAAAATTTGGTCCTCATACCAGATGACAAAGCTAACATATTTAACAATTTCTTTGCCTCCATTTCCTGAGCAGGGAACAGTCACTCCCCCTCTGAACTTCCCTTAAGCCCCAGGGGAGGCGCACCTAGGCCAAGGGTTAGTGAGGAACTGGATGTATTCAAATCAGCTGGTCTGGATGATCTCCACCTCAGAGTACTGCGGCAATTAGCTGAGGTCATTGCGAGACCCCTGGCACAGCTGTATAAGAACTCGTGGTGCTCTAGTGTGGTGCCAGAGGACTGGAAGACGGCCAATGTGGTTCCCATCTTCAAAAAGGGTAAGAAGGAGGACCCACGAAACTATAGGCCAGTTAGTCTTACCTCGATCCTGGGCAAGCTGTTTGAGAAAATTATTCTGGCACACATCCAGGAGGGGCCAGCAGGGGAGGTCATGCTTAGGGACAACCAACATGGGTTCATCAGTGGCAGGTCCTGTCAGACCAACCTGGTGGCCTTTTACGATCAGATCACTAAATCATTAGATGCAGGGGTAGCAGTGGACATAATCTTCCTGGAGTTTCGGAAGGCCTTCAACACTGTCTCTCACCCTGTTCTCATTAAGAAACTGGGGGACTGTGGTGTTGACACCCACACAGTCAGATAGGTCACCAACTGGCTGGAGGGCCGCACCCAGAGAGTGGTAGTGGGTGGGTCATTTTCAACCTGGAAGGACGTGGGCAGTGGGGTTCTGCAGGGCTTGGTCATCGGGCCCGCACTATTCAACATCTTCATCAGTGACTTGGACGAGGGGGGTAAAAAGCAGCCTGTTCAAATTTGCTGATGACACTAAGATGTGGGGGGATGTGGGCATGCTAGAAGGGAGAAATAGGCTACAATCAGACCTAGACAGATTACAAGGGTGGGCGGATGAGAACAGGATGGGATTCAACACAGACAAGTGCAATGTGATGCACCTGGGGAGGAACAACTGGCACCATACCTACAGGCTGGGGAACTCCCTTCTTGTCAGTACAGAGGCGGAAAAGGATCTTGAAGTCATCATTGATTCCAAGATGAACATGGGCCGGCAGTGTGGGGATGCAGTCAGGAAGGCCAAACGCACCTTGTTATGCATCCGCAGATGCATCTCGAGCAGGTCCAAGGAGGAATCCTCCCCCTCTATGTGACACTGGTCAGGCCGCAGCTGGAGTACTGCATCCAGTTCTGGGCGCCGCACTTCAAGGGGGACATGGACAACTCGGAGAGGGTCTAGAGGAGGACCACTCGCATGATCAGGGGGCAGCAGGGCAGGCCCTACGAGGAGAGGCAATGGGACCTGAACCTGTTCAGCCTCCACAAGAGAAGGCTGAGGGGGGATCTAGTGGCCTGTTACAAACTAGTCAGGGGGGATCAGCAGGCACTGGGGGAGTCCCTGTTCCCCCGAGCACTGCCAGGATCGACCAGGAATAACGGTCACAAGCTGGCAGAGGGTGGATTTAGGCTAGCGACCAGGAGGTGCTACTTCACGGTCAGGGCGGCTAAGATCTGGAACCAACTTCCAAGAGAAGTGGTGCAGGCTCCTACCCTGGGGGTCTTTATCAGGAGGTTAGATGAACACCTTGCTGGGGTCGTTTGACCCCAGTACTCTTTCCTGCCATGTCAGGGGGTTGGACTAGATGATCTACTCTTCCCTTCCGACCCTAGAAACTATGAAACTATGAGTACACAGGAGGCTGCAAGGAAGGCTCTTCAGAGGGACAGCTCTGGTGAGAGAACTGACAGTGAAGAAACCCAGAAGAAGCAGCTGTCAGGTAACCCAAAACCTCAGCACAGCACTCCAATGAGAAAGGCTGTGGAAAGAGGTACTGTAAAGACTGCAGTAACAGGTCTTAGAAGAAGGTTCCATAAAGACTGGATTAGAAGGACAAGGATAAGTAAACTTTCATTTCTTCTACCTGGGAAGAAGGGGAAGAACCTTCCCAGGTACAGAAAATAGTGAAATGTAACTATCTGGAAAATAAGCCAGAAGATTGGTTAAACACAAGTCAGTTTTTTTTTTTTTTTTTAACCTGGTGGAGTCTAACCAGGACCAAGGTATTCGCAACTGATTGTTTTGAACTAGAGATGAAAGGAGTATCCTGACATCCCCTGGCAGATGATGTGGGCTACAAGTTAACACCCAGTGGAATGGATGAGGGTATAGGGGTTGGTGGAGCCCTCACTATACTAAGGCAGCCACAAGGACTAAGGGCACAAGAAGCCACATGCCCAGGCTTTCTTTTTTTCTCCCTTAACAGCAAGTGGTGGCAGATGAGATTGTGGGTGTGCAGAACAAAACATCAAGACATCCAGTCTTCAGCTGACTGGCTGAAGAGATACAATTGCCTTAGTGCGAAAAAAAAGAAAGAGAGAGCCTTCTGGAGAAGGTAATAAACAATAGAGACTAATTGGGTACTTAATTTGAGGTGAGTGAGGCAGGCGGTTAGCCCAGGAACAGGCGGGTGAGCCAGTGTTGGACCAGCCCCGAGAAAGCCCCCTGTTACAGCTAATTACAGAATGTATTTATTTATTCTTTTATCTGTACAATAAAACTATTTAATATTTACATAACTGTGAGTGGGACATTTTGCGACATAACTACAAGGAGTAATTTTTTTTAATTTAATAAATAAAACGTATGCAAAAAATTTTTTTTTAGAAGTTGGGGATGGATTAAAGCTGGAACATTATCTGAAGATGCCTTCACTTTATTTAATGGGCTATTGTTTCAGAAGTGGGTATTCTACAAAATACACCAGAAAGACACAGCCCTTAAACAATAAATTTACAACTGCAAAATATGGAAAGCACATTAAATGCATCATGTAAACAAAAACCAGAAATACTATAAATGCATGCTGTGCATCAAAACTTTATTTTTTTCAACTTTGTCTAAGAAATACATTTGGTTCTCAGTAGACAGGTTTGATGTGGAAGATTGAGCATCAGCTGCATTAGTAATAAAGGAATTTAGTAATCCCAGGCGACTGTTCAGTACAGTTTAATGTGGGGGAAAATAGTAATGCTAACTCTTAGAAATGTGCTCTAAGTAGATTTCTTTACTTCGATCATATTTTGTCCAGATTCTGAACCACAGGAATCCTCTCCATTAGAATGGCCTATGTCAGCTCCCATACTTTCTGCTCAAAAACCCTAGTCTTTATCTAGCTAGTCTCAAATTACATCCTCCTTTAGTATCTACCTCCAAGACAAAACCTTCCTTTGTTTTTAGAGATGCCAAAGGAAACTGTTCTGTTTAATAGTTATTAATAGATGTTTCATCCACAAATTTGTTCAGTGCCTATTTGAACCTGGCTATGCTATCTGCCTCCACAGCCTCCTGTGCTAATGAGTTCCAAAGTTAACTACATGTTGCATAAAAACTTACTTTCTCCTAGAAGGCTACTGCACTCCACTGCAGTTAAATAAGGCTATGAGATCAGCTTCCAATACCATTTCTGTCTTACGCACCTAAATTTAGACCCAAATAACATTTTCAGAATTCATATTTTTTCCCATTCAATTTTTAACAAAAACAGCAAGATTTATTTTTGTAATAAGTCACAAAATTACTTCATACATTCTATTGATACAATTTAGTATGCAGTATACCGTAGAATCCCAATTCCCCCTCCCATTTCTCCTTACCTCTTACACACAATCACGTGTTTTGGTAAAAATTATCAGAATAAACTCCATGTTATAGAAGCAATCTACTAGCCCTTCCTTGATGGGACTTATTCACATGAGTAAGGGCTGTAATACCAGACCCACAGTATATACTCAATGTTCTAGAAGAGGTTTATATTTAATGGAAAATTGAATTAGTATGTGTATATACATTAAAAGTTTTTTATTTAAAAATTCCAACAAAGGATCTCATCCTGAAAAACGTTAACTTACATGAGCAGCTCTTAGTCATGTAATTAATCACATTGGTATCAGTGTGGTGTGAAGTGGGACTCCCCACCTAGCCACAGTGCTAGATCCTCCACTTGCCTATGGGTATGCTACCCAGCTGACTGACCTGCCACTCCTTGTTCTCAATTAATTAATAGCTGTTAATTAAGGTGGGAGGCTGCCCATTTCTGCCCCGATGCCAGGGTGTGCTATCTGCAGCTCCATACCTCTCTACACCACAGCCCATGCCTTGCAAATGGCATCCAGCTGTTAATGCTGTTAATCACAGTGGCCCCACACTGGGCCCCAGAATCCTCCACTCAGGACCCCTCTTCAATCCCTCCATTCAGGCAGCCTACACCGCCTTCATTTGGGCTGCCGAGCTCCTGGCCTCACCTCTAGGCTAGGCGGGGCCCCAGCTTTGGGTGCCCCTCATGGTGGGCACCTGGCCCTTTTGACCTTCTTGGTCCTAGCCCAAGCATTGACTAGTCAAGGGGGCACTCTACCTCCAGCCTCACTAGCCCCACACTCTCTCCGAGTCCACCTTCCTGGATGTGGGGAACTGAGGTACCTCACACCATGACTGGTGCTCTAGGGTCTCACAGGGGCCTTTCACTCCCCCCTGGAGCAGCAGGTCATGGTGCTACCCTGAGATCTTATATTTGACCCACACTCGGCCTCCCAGCAGTGGAGGACTTACTGGGGTCAGGACTTGCCTCTCTCTCTGGGGCTGAACCCCCTTCACTTGGCCTCTGGCCCAAGCCTCGGCCTCAGGCGTCCAAGGACTTACCCGGGCCTACTCCCTTTACTTGGGGCTCCACATTGCCCCCCTCACTTGGGGCTCCAGGTCTCTGCTCCTCACTTGGGACTACCCCCTCACTGGGGCTACTCATCTCTGTCCCCCTCACTTGGAGCTCCAGATCTTGGCCCCCTTCACTGGGGAAACCCCCTCGCTTGGGCTCCACAACTCCCCCGCCTCACTTAGGGCCACAGTGGGCTCCCCGGTGGGCTCAGGTGGCCATAGCTGTGAAGGTCTCAACCTTCCCTCTCAGGGTCTTGCACCCCCATAGGCCTCAGGTGGTCACAGCCATGCCTGGCCCCAACTCTCCCTCCTCAGGGTCTTGTACTCCATAAAGTTCAGATGGCCATAGCCATGCCTGGCCTGGCCCCACCTACCTCCAGTGTTACCTAAACCCACCTGAAGGTGAAGGCTAGGGTTACCCACCTTTCACTGGGGTGATAACTGGCCTGGCATTTCCTGGGGGCTCCCACACCACTGAGAGCCCCACCAGGCCACCCACTCCCAGTAGGGTGCAGTTTTAGGTCATGCCCAGGACCAGGAGCCTCCAGTCCATCCCCTACAGCTCCTCCCTTACCACCAGGATGTTCTAGCAGCCCAGTGATGTTACTACCTCCTCAGCCAGCAGGGAACTGAGCTGTTTATATAGGTGGCTAGGGATCTAAAATGGCTGCCTCAATCAAGCACCTGCTGTCTGTTTGTCTCTGGTCTTAAAGTGGCAGGCACTAGCAGTGCCCTGCCACACACCTTCCCCCTTTAAATGGTACCCAGGGGGTTTCCCCTGCTGCTGCTCTAAAGCAGGCTCCCACCAGAGCCTGTGGGAGCCCCCTCAAAGGTGCTTCACCACACAGTGATAATTTTCATATGATTCAGAACTACATGCCTGAGTAGAATTTGTGTAGGACTGGGTGTATAGCTTAGTTAACCTTTAACCTTTTTTAAGTATTTTCTTAATTGTAGAGGTTAGACAAGTGAGATTATAATTTTAAAAGCTAGTAACACAGTATAGATACTTATGATTATAATAGTTCTTCAAGTCCTGTGGAATTGCATATTTCTGCTAGATTTCAGGGGTGTAGGTTGTAGCTGTGTTCATGCAAGGACACAGGCAGACAAGGCTCTTAGGGTAAATCCAATATCTTTTATCAGAACAACTCAAATAGTTGGAAAACTATTTTTCCAACTATTCCAGCAATTGCCCTAAACACACCAAGAAAGCTATAATATACAGCGAAGCCCACCAATACTACCAAATTTGCTTGAAGAACATCCATGATCATCACCTCACAAGTCTCAAAAGGTCTTCTTCATTAAACAAGGACACTGCTCCACGTGGCAGAATGCCAGGCTTGTGATTCTGGCACCGCTTGGGGAGCCGCGGACTTTATGGAGCAGGCGAGTGTGTGGCTTGTGGGGCGGGATTGGAGGTAGCTTTATGACCGCCTTCGAGGTTCGCCGAATTGGCACAAGCAGACGACTTAGAGTAAGTTGTTAGTTTTCTATAATAAGTTTGTAGGGTGTCTGTTGGTTCACGGGGTTCCGGAGCAAGCCCTTGCTTTCTATCACTGGAACTAGTCCAATGATTGGTGCGGCTGCCGGCTCCTTAAGTCCCAGAACTGGTCAACAGCTCATTGAGATGGGATGTTAGTAGTAGAAGTTATTACAGAGTAAATATAAGGTAAAATAAAAATTTGTTTTATTCACTCACCTGGCCTCACCCTCTTACGAATAAGAGGGGAGGCCAGCTGGAATGAAGTTGCAGTAAATATAAGTATAGAAAGCGTAGATATGCTGTCTAAGCTACGAAGAGAGGTAGTCAAGAGGTGGAGTCTCCAATGTTTCTTCAGTTACAGTATGCCGGATACAAAGGGGGTCTGTTGGCCCACAGGGTTCACTAGCAAGCCCTTGCTTTCCACCACTGGAACTAGTCCCATGATGGGTGCGGCTGCCCACTAGTTAGTCTTAGGGCTGGTCAACAGCTCATAAACGGGATGGTGGATACAAAACTGTAACATGGTGAATCGTTGTCGATTGTCAGATTTTCGAGGCCTTGGTTTTCGCTGGGATACGCCCAGACGGAGAGTTGAAGACCGGCTACAGGGTGATCAGGCCTGAAGGGTCGTCCAGTCGTTGTCTCTGCTACTTCCTGCCTCTTTGCCTCTTTTATAGATGTTGGTTGGACTGCCTCTGTGACACTAACTATGATATAAGCTAAGCATACAGGGATAGGATAGTTTCTTTTACATAATAGTTACTAGGTAGATTTTCTACATAAGTTTCATTTCTGCAGGAATTACACTTACAGATAAGAAATGAAACTTACAGAATACGCATGTGCAGCTTAATACAAGCGTGGAAAAGTACAAAGCTTTTATTTTGATTAGAAGCCAAAACTACAAGGTCACATAAATGTGAGAATGCTGCGCGGCAGTTATACAGAAATAAAATAAGACATTTACACTCCAAAGAGATAGAGCCACCTGGATACCATGTGAAGAATTGCTGCAGTATGGAAGAAACGCTCCCATAAATCTCACACCACTGGTTATGACATCATCCCTTCCTGGAACCTATATGGAAAATCCTCAAACAATTGCAACCCATACTAGAAGGAGACCCAATTCTCAAAGAGATCTTCCCAGAACCACCCATCCTATCCTTTAAACAATCACTGAACCTTGCCAATCTCATCACCAAAACCAAATTTCCTACAGCCCAAAACACACCAAATGGATCCAGACCATGCCAGGACAAGAAATGTAGAACCTGCCAATGCATCTCCACCACCCCCACAAATACTGTACCCCACAACAGAGCCATCAGCATTCCCGGATCTTGCACCTGCACCTCCAGAAATGGAATACATCTCATCCAATTCACCAAATCCCCTGATGGAAAATATGTAGGAGAAACTAAGCAACACCTGTTCCCCAGAATGAACGCACACCAAAAAACTATCAAAGACAAGAATGCCCAATTACCTGTGGGGGCACATTTCTCACACACACACACAAAAACAACCCCACTCTCTCCCCAATCTCTCAGAACTAACCCTCAAAGGGAATCTACAAAATGCTTTTCAGAGACAAGCCCATGAATTTCACTTCATGAATCTACTGGATACAAAAAATCATGGACTAAATATAGACATTGGATTTATGACACATTATAACCTACCTCACATCTGGCTCCCCAGGTAAACCCTCCACTTTTTAGCAGCTATTGTCATTCCCTCCCCATCCCTCTCCCACCCTATCCTTCTGTCTCTCATCCTTTTGACTACAACTACATTCATTCCCCCTCCCCGCCACACCTGTCTCTCACCTACTGACCACCTCAATTTACGTTTTAACTGACTGGCTTTCTTGCATATGTACTGACCTCTGGCTGCTTTACCACTCCATCCAGGAAGAACACAGACCATCTGCAGATACTTCCTCAGCCTGACGAAGGGCGTTTGTGTCAGGAAGCTGGCTAAAGAGAATTTTTTCAACTATTTGAGTTGTTCTAATAAAAGACATTGTACTTACCCTAAGAACCGTGTCTGTCTATATTGCTGCTAGTACATCATTAAGAACCCATTTCTACTTTAGAGCTAGGCTGAAAGCAAGTACTCATTTAGCTTCAAATGTACATGACACAAAATGATCTTGTGGGTTTTCAATGAGTAGGACATGTACCCTTAGTTTTTCAATGTTTAGTAAATTCCATAGGTCCTGTGAAAGCAGAACTCAGCTATTAATTCTTCTGTCCTCTCTATATAATAAAAGATGCATAGGAAAGGAGCTTCACAGATTCTTCCTTTTAATAGAGCGTGGAAAAAAACTAGACGTGCTCAGTAAATGAATACTCTATATTTTGAGTCTTCCACTTGTCAGGATCTCTGATCAAATAAGTCTCCCAATTTATTTCCCAGCTTTTGTAAAACTCCAAATGATCATAAGATCATACTCACTATCTTTTCTAATGTAGCTATATTTTTCCTTCCAATTCTAGAGCAGGAGAGATTAATTTACAACATTAGCTGAAATGGGATATCATTTTATGCTTCAGGGTTAAGGAAATGTTAAATTATTATTATATATTACTTTTAATATACAAGATTACAGAATACAACCACTAGTTTTAGATGACTGAATTTACCACATTACTGTTGTACACCAAAACGATTGAATTAGTAACTTGTTTCATGCCAGTTTACTCTTCATGTGTTTCTCATGGCATGTCTGATGAAAACCATTGAACAAAAATTTTCCTAAGAAAGTAAAGATTGGCTAAAATAATCTTGAAGAGGAGCTGTTAGTATTTTAACCTTTTAAATGTCCCTTCAGGAAAAAAAAATCCAATTATGCTTACTTTCAGAGCATTCTGCATTGAAGGATATTTTAATTGATTTCTATTTTCTTATATACTTGAGATAGTATTCAGATAAATGTAAGTGAAGCATTTATTTGAATGTAATTATACTTTAATACAGTTATCTGAATTTCAGGCAGTAATCAAAGCATTCAGCTCATCCATGTGAGCACTGAATGTTCAGAACATTTACGTAAACAGGTCTCTGGCAATTTTTTTTTAAACTTCAAATGAAGCATCCTGTTTTCTAACATGAATTGTTTAAATAAAGGAATATTCCAAACTAAGGTTTCTGTTACAGTCTTATCTCTGTGATCCCACACACAAATCTGGAAGGGATTTAAAGTGTAAAACTAAATGCAAATAATCTCACTGATTTAAATGGGAAATCACATACATAATTAGGAATGTAAATAATTAATTTACTGGAGCAGGTTTCACAGATGTATTAAAACACATTATGACATTTGTAGTATTTTGTATATCTAATTGTATATACTCAAAGGAATTTCTGAACATTAAGACAGTTGGGGGAACATTAGTTAATATTTTAAGAATATAGAAAATATTTAAACTGCAATGCTGCAGTGGCTTTTTTCTCATATTGAATATGTAGACATTTTCCCTCATTTTTCTAAATATCATATTTAGAATAGAATAGCAAATCAACTGTCCACACAATCAGGAAAATATATTCAGATCATTCATGAGTCAAAGTCAATTCAGCCCTCAAGATATTAGAGCCAAGGCTATAAATGCCAGCAGCTGTTCACTTCAAAGAATACGAAGTTCTTCATGACAATGTTGGTCTTCCACACCAAGGTAACATCATTTAATCTATATATTACTACCAAAAGGATGCATCTACATGAGATGTTTACTGTGTGGGTGTACTGTGGAGTTGCCTAATTAGCTCCGCAGTAAACATCTTAGTGTCTACATGTGCAGGGCTATTAGGCTGGAATAAACTAATAAACTCTGCCATAGGTTAGTACTTGCAAACACAAGTACTGTCCTCTGGTAGAGTTTTTTTACTCTGCAGCAATGAATGTGTAGAAGCTGATAGGTCTAGCTGGGGCTCTGTACATTAACTGTATGTGTAGACATGCCCAGAGAGAACAAGAGGCTATGAAAACTTGTGCAATTTCTTGCTTCATTGTGGAGAAAGCAACAGAACCTGAAGGTCAGTCCACCTATACGCTACACCAGGCATCAGCTACCTACAGTTTGCAGGTTGGGTTCAGCCTGCAAAGTGACTGGATTCATGGCATGGGGAGGATCAGTAGCATGTAGATCAACCTGGCACATCCTCTCTATCCACCCTGCACCGCGCCACTGATCCTCCCCCCTCACAGCTGTCCCCTTGTCCTTATAGCACACACCACTCACTATTGCCACTAAATTTACCCCTCCCCACTACCACTGAAGACAGGAAACAGCAGCACATGGCATGTGTGGTGGAGGAGGTGGCATGTGGCAGAAACGACACTGGGTGCTGTAGAGGGCAGCAGTGACCAGTGGTGACAACATGGGGGATTGGCAGTGGCTGGGTCACGAGCAGCTTCTCACCATTCTAAAAAGTTGTCAACCCCTGCTCTAGACCCATAGTATTTTCTGTCTGGAAGTATTGAATATTCAATACCTAAGTATACCAAATTGATACTTAACTTTCAACATTTTGTGATAGGGTTTGAGTGTTGTAGCTGTGAAGGTTCAGGAAATATGTGAGAAGCAAGGTTTTTTTGGTGATATCTTTTGGACTAACTGTATAGTTAGGAGAGATGTTAGACAAGTTTCTGGGTACAAGGTGCTCTTTTTCAGGTCTGGAACAGAAGCAAGACATGGTTTCAACGCTTTGTAAGATATGGAAATAGGCGGATCTAGGATTCTGAAAAAGGGGGTGCTAGAGCTGTGGCTGATACCAAGGTGGTGGCTGTGAACCCCACCAGTACTCACTGGTGCCCACCCTCCCCTCTCCAGCAGAGTCTGCCCAGAGTGCATACCCTTCTAATTACATATCTATCTGAGCACAGAAAGGAGGGGATCCCTTTACTTCCACCACCAGAGCTGAAATGAGCAACTACATGAGGTGCCATGATCAGCTGGGAACAATGGTACCAGCAAGTGTTTTTTTCTTCTTTCACCTGCTCTCTATCCATTCCCCCAGATGTCCCCCACCAGGAGCAGGTGCAGAAAGGGGGAATCTACCTGCTGCTGCCACTGCCCCCAGCTGAGCCTGGTACCTTGCTTCTTGCAGCCTGTGGCTGCAGCTGGACGAGAGGAGTCTTGGGACTCCCTGTGTCCAAGTTCAACCAGGGACAGTGGCAGAGGGTCTCTCTTCTTCTGTTCAGAGATGTATTTAGCAGGGTTTGTACCCTGAGCAAACCCTGCCACACTGGGGAGGTGCTGCTGAGCACTAGAGGGGAGAGGGTGCCAAGAGCAGCAGGAAGTGAAGTCTTACCTGCTTCAGGGACTCCAAAAAATCTGTTGCAATTGCACAGTCTGAGCTCCAGGGGACCCAAACAATATGAGTTACATAGTAGAAGGGGGATGCAACTGTGCCACTGCTCCCTCTTGGATCTGTCCCTGCATTTAGATTTAATATATTGCAGTTTGCTCTATAAAACCTGGTTTTCGTTGATGTATTCTTCCACATCATTCAGGTACATGGTGTACTTCATTTGCCACCATCTTCCTATGGAATTTTACTCAGAAGGTACAGGATGGATTTTGCCATTTTGCAGGGTTCACCAGTCAAAGCTGTGTAGGGGATGCCCAGAAGCAGGACTTCTGAGATTCCTCAGAATTCACAGTGACTTATATATATATCTTTGGCAACACAAGTGTACATCTATCACTTATTTTCCTCCAGCCCATCTAGAAAAAAATCTGTGATATTATACTGTCTTTCTTGAGTCTAATTCCCGCTGAAGCCGTAAGTACTCCTTTCTGAAAATTTAGATATTTTTGTTTGTTCATTTGCTAGCACATCCTTGCTTCAATGCATTCACTTGGGAGTACTGGCATGTTTAAAACTATAGTAAGCAGATTCAGACCAAATCTCAAGGAAAACTTCCTAACTGTAAGAACAGTAGGACAATGGAATAAGATGCCTAGGATGCTACAGAATCTCCTTTAGTGGTTTTCAAAAAGACTGGATAGGCATCTGAGTCTGCAGTGGTTTAATATACACCGTTCAATCTACACTGCACCTTTGTGCAAGGGATAGACTATAGGGGCGTAGGTTGTAGCCCTCCTGAGTTGGTCTCTTTTGGAGTAGAGTAGGTGAATTAGGTGATTTCTAATTTTCTCTGATCCCTGAGGTCCTTTGAAACCTTAAGATTTTATGATTTCCAAAAATGTGTTTTGTTCATCATGAAGCAAGGTAGGAGAAAAACTTCATACCGCTCCTATTTTTTATCTCATAACATATTTCCACTCCCAACAGCTTTCTGACCCAATCCAGATGACTTTGATACTTTCTCTTTGCCTTCATGTATCTGTTTTTCTCTCATAAATGTGGCCCTCAATCATCTTTCCCATTCACCTTTCAAATGATCCTAATGATACAGAAGATCCAAAACCTTTTGACCAATTTCCTATCACATCCATCTTTATCAGAAACCCTTTAACTTATTAACAGCCATTAATTAAATTCTCTCTCCTTTTGATACACTTCTCATCTCTATGTAAAGGCCTTATGTTCCAGTTACATTTCCTTTTGTGACCGTTTGGGGAAAAATGAAAAAAAAATGTGGGAAAAAATTGTTTTATTTTGACCAAAACAAACAAACAAATGTTTGTTCCAGAGCATTTTAACAGAGGAAGGAAGAAGATTTCTATATGAAAAGTCATATTAAATCAAAACATTTCCCTCAAGCTGACATGAAACTTTTTGCCATTTGGCATGTTATTGTTTTTTTAAACACATACAATTAGACAAAACCAAAATGAATTCACACAACATTTTTGTGACCTCCGATCTGTTGTTTTGCGCAAAAAAAAGAAGTTTCAGCTAAAAATTTCCACCCAGTTCTAACAACTAGCACATCTTAAATTCAGTTCAGTTACATGCAACTGAAATGTATGCACAAGTATATTAATATGGTGGCAGTTTAAGGTGAGAAGCTTCTGACTGAAAAGTTAATAAAAATTTAGAGTTACTCACAGCCAGTAAGTACCAGAAAAACATGATTTTCCTATTGAAGTATTACATCCCACTGAATAAAGGAGTGAAAAATAGAACTTTGCTTTCCACATATAAAAAAGTGTAAAGTTAGTAAGTAACTGCAGATATCTCTATTCAAAACTCTCCAAAGTGCTGCAGCAAAAGCACCCTTATAAATGTTAGTGTTCATCTCCACTTTTCAGAAATGTCTTTGGAATTTTAGTGTATATAGTCAAACATGTGCATAATTCAACAGTTACTGAACCTGTAGTGCCTTCTTATAGCACCATGCATAGTCTAAATTTATGTAAAATGTTAATAAGTACTTTAAACCAGAAAACTGAGACAGTTCAATTGTTAGTGAAGGGAACTACACACATCAAAATAATTCTCAGAAATTTACGTTTAGCAGAATTTCTTATGCTAAGAAAGAGCTGGTATGGCTATCAGCTTCCTGGTTATCCTTGGTTCTTGATGCTGCTATCTATATGCAATCCAACATGCATACAATCTCTTTTGATATTCTAGCACATTGGAAGTTCATACGCACTCTGCTGTGCACTATTGTTTTTAGGTCTTTATCCAGAATTACTGTTTGCCAAGAATGTCTCCCTTATTATTCCAGTGGCATTTAGATTACTTTCCTTCCGTAGGATTAATATTCCAAGATGAAGCATTATAATTTTCTGTCCACACGTTCATGGTATTCAGTTTTTTGCATTTCTATCCTCTTTTCATTCTTCTCCACTCTCTATTTATCCTCTCTGGAGGCATCTTGAGTTCTAGCATGCTAAGTTTAGATGATATTGTTCTTTACCACTGAAGCAGCTAATGCACAGCTGTGTACCTCATTGCAAGAATACATTTTAATACATTGATGTCTACACGGTGTCTACGCAACAGTTTTTTAGAGGCTTGAGAATGCCATTTGGTACAAACACTATAAATATTAAAATATGCACTATGAAACCTTTGAAAATGAGAAAAGATTTCACAGCTTTCTGTGGAATGGGAAAAACGGAAAAAAGACTAATATTAGCATATATCTTCGGAACATGCTAGAGCTTCAGAACAGTAGAGGGGGCAATAAATAAGGACAGTAACCATCTAAAGCTGTCTTCCCCCTGAGAGTTTAGGCACAAACTGATATGAAATAATGTTATGAACACTGAATGTGGCCAGGTCAGTCAGCAGAAACTACTGTACTCTGGGGTCAAGCTTTCCTGTAACTTAAATGGGAGCTCTGTGAACAGCAAAACAGCTTCATATGGCAATGCCACAGAGCAAGAGTTTAAGATGTAAATATGGTTCTAATGCTGTTCCAGTTGTATTTGGAAGTAATGGATAAAAAAAAATAAGTCAGTTAATTGTTTTACTGCAAGTGAAGTATAGTAAAACAAGAGTTCAGCAGATGTTATAATGAAATTTAATACAGTTTGATATAATAACAGTTTTTTATTTTTAGAAACACCAAAATACTGACATTTTGCCTTATTTGAATCAAAGCTAGAATACTTACTGCAAAGACAAGATAATTTGAAACCTTCCTTAATGAGGTCTCTTCCACACCCTTCTGACTGTTATTGGGCATCTGTACCCATGACCCTGCTTGGTCTTTCCAGGTAAACTCCCACTAGGCCTCAGGCTTCAAACTGTCACGTGTCTTTCAGGCCGGCAGGCTGGAATTACATGATTTTTCTCCCTAGAGGACTTCCTGTGAATTAGTTGGGATTTACCTCCTCCAATCTGATTTTTGTCCAAACTCTGAAATTCATTTTTTTTTGGAGACAATCGTAACGGTAAGTAGTCACCAAGCCCTCCTTAAAAACAGAAGTATTTATTTAGAACAAAAGGATTTTAGAGAAAATTATCTAAGAAACAAGAAAGAATAATCTAAGAAACATGCTATCCACATCTAGTTTATGCAGGTCTTTAATCTCCTGTAGTAGAATTAGCTCCTTATAGATGCTTCCACAAAGCCTCGTTCTGCTCATGTCCCTCCGCTTCCTGTGGCCAGATTGGGTGAAAATTGCCACTCTTAATACAGCAAATGAAAAAAACCCCTATCTTTTGGTTCTATTCAGAAGTGTTATGCTGTTAATACCACTGTTACTGGATAGAAACCACTAGGAAAAGAGGAGTAAAGATTGATCTGAAAGTTTAAGCAGGTCATAGAATTACAGAAAAGTAGGACAGAGGGAGACATCAGGAGGTCATTTAGTCTGTCTGCTGGCTCAAGGCAGGGTCATCCCTGACTAAACCAACCAACCCTGTCAAGTGATTGTCTAACCTGCTCTTAACTGCCAAAGCTGGAGATCCCACAACCTCTCGATGTATCCCATTCCAGTGCCTAAGCACTCTCATAGTGAAAAAGGTTTTCCTAATATCTAAATGTTGCTTCCTACAATTTAAGAATATTGCTCCTAGTCCTGGCCCCTGAAGCCTCAGAGAATAGTCTGTCTCCATCCTTTTTATAAATACCTTTCAGATATTTGAATATTTTATCCCCCTACAGTCTCCACTTCTCAAAGCCAAAGGATAAACCAAATAAATGAGCGCAACTCCTTTTGCTTCAATGGAATTTTGCTACAATAGCTCTGAAGTTGATCAAATCAGAGTGCAATAAAATGGCCACAAACAAGCAAATGCCATATTGGCCACTGTAGCAGGCTGCTGGAACCAGAGGCTACAGCCTAGTTGCAAGCTGTAGTGCTAAGTACAGGCTGCTCAGGAGGACTGGGCCAGCTGGGGGAGATAATTAACAGCCACAGGAAGTTAAAAAGCTTCCAGGGAGGTGAAGCCAGGGCGAGAGACACAAACAGAAGAGGAGAGTGAGCCAGGCAAGTGGCTGCAATACCGGACCAGGGACTGTCAGGGTCTGGGAAAAGAGCCAGATGCTGTGAGACTGGGAGCAGCAGCAGCATGGCAGAGGGTTGTGTCTCAGGCAGCCTGAGAGGAAAGACTGCAGCAAGGGAGGAGCAGCTGTGAACTGAAAGCACCTTTTCAGGGGCTGAAGAGAACTCAGTTAGCTGTTGTGCTGCTGTTGTTGTGAGCTGCTGTTGTGACAGAGGTTATTTTTTACACTTCTGCCACAAAGGCAACACCTGGGTTTGCAGTCCTGATTGTCCCCCTTCGATTAAACTACTGGCCCCAGACCTAGGTGGATAGATAACCACCTCCAAAAGGACATTAGAAAAAGGCAGAGAGCTCACAAGAAAGAGGAAAGGGGAATGATCATCAAGAAAGTCATGTTTTAAAGTCTGGGAAGCCAAAGGTCAAAAGTAAGAACTATCAGAAATCAAGATTAGTTGGACATTGCAATTAAAACAATAGCAAAAAGTTCTTAAATCATATAAATAAAAAAAGAATGGGGAAAGAAGAGTAAGGCTGCTCTGCAGTGTAGATGGGATAGAAACTAAGGTATCTTGCTATGGCCCAAGAACTAAATGAGTACTTTGCTACAGTCTTCAGTAAGAAGAATGACACAGAACATGGGACACTGTCATAGAAATGTGGATATGGAAGTGGGAATTACAACATCTAAAGTCTAAACTAAGGTCAAAGCCCTTGCTAAATTTGGGGGAAGGAAGAGGTGTGGACTAGATAATTTCCATTTTCAAATACTGAAAGGACCGGTGCACAGAATTGCAAATTTAGCAGCAAGAACTTGTAATAAATCCAGCTGGTCAGGTGTGGTACTATATAAATGGAGCATGTGTACTGGGAAGTGATGTAGTCACTTGTTAGTCTGACTTTAAAGCAAATTTTGAAGGAAAGAATAATTAAAGATATGGAGGCAAATGGAAAAGGGGATGACATGCTCCATGGATTTACCAAAGGTACATCATGCCAGACTGACCCAATATCTTCCTTTGAGAAGATATTTAGATGTGGGAAATGCAATAATTATCTATCTGGACATCTGTAAAATATGGGAAATTATTGCTGGAGAATATGGGAACTCAAGATGGAGGAGGAGCTGGCTAAAAGGAAGATGGTAACACTCCTGGAAAGTGGTTTGCCTTGGTTTTAGGAATAATTTCTTACATGCTTTGTTGCCCCTTTCTGTAAAATGTGCCTAATACAGAAGCTAAGGTTGAAATGTCTCTATCTATCAGAACGTTGAACCCAGGTTTTGGCTGATAGAGAAGTAAAAGGTTAAAAACTCACAAAAAACATAAAAAAGAGAGACTTTTTGTTTGGCATAGAAATTATTCTGAAGTATAAAAACAAGTACCAGTCATTAATAAAAATGTGAAAGCATGCTGACTTTGTACATACCTTGTAACTGAAAACAAGCAAAAGCTAATTTTATAACCAAACACTTTTAGTAATTTTAGGCATGAAGAAGGAGAGGGCTCCAAATGCCAGCTGCTTGATGTGCTCCTTACATATATCATCCATATTATTATGATTACTTCTTGGTTATTCTATTTGAATTGCAGTTAGTTTTGTCAGCATGCAGATGAAAATGATTTTAATGTTACAAAATGTAAGTGTTGCTTCCTTATCAGGTTTTTTTTTCTTGTTTTCTCATGAAGAAAACTAAAAATCTGGTTATGTTGGACACTACAAGCTACTATTTTTGTCTTCCTGTTTAGGTAAAAGAAGCAGAACAGTAAGAATTAGTCTCAGTCAATAATGAGCCTGAATAATGAGTAATTAAGACACAAATGAACTTCATGCAAGCAGGACTTCTTATTTACCCTTCCCTCAGAGCATGGTTTGAGGGCTGTGGTAGATAGAAGAGACTGAAGGATCTCCAACAGCGAGATGAGCCAGCAGTGTGCCCTTGTTGCAAAGAAGGTTAATGACATATGGGGCTATATCAGTAGGAGTGTTGCCAGCAGGTCAAGGGAAGTGATTATTCCCCTTTATTCAGCACCGATGAGGCCACATCTGGAGTACCGTGTTCAGTTTTTGGCCCCTCACTACAGGAAGGATGTGGACAAATTGGAGAGGGTCCAGCTTAGGGCAACAAAAATAGTGTGGGGGTTGGGGGACATATAAGGAGAGGTTGAGAGAACTGGGCTTATTTAGTCTAGAGAAGAGGAGACTGAGGGGATTTAATAGCAGCCTTCAACTACCCGAATGGGGGTTTGAAAGAGGATGGAGCTGGACTGTTCTCAGTCTGGTAACAGATGACAGAACAAGGAGCAACAGTCTCAAGTTGCAGCAAGGGAAGTCTAGGTTAGATGTTAGGAAGACATTTCTCACTAGGAAGGTAGTAAAACACTGGAACAGGCTACCCAGAGACGTGGTGGAATCTCCACCCTTGGAGGTTTTCAAAACACAGCTAGACAAAGCTTTGGCTGGTCTCATCTAGTTGGGGATGGTCCTGCTTTGAGCAGGGGGTTGGATTAGATGACCTCCTGAGGTCCCTTCCAACCGTAACTTTCTATTATTCTATGATCTCCTGCTATGAAAAGTTTCTAGTCCCCTTCATAAATATCCCTCCAGGGACAACAAAGCAACTTTATTGGGTAGAGTGCAGAACTCCTTCTCCTGCCTTGCATGGAACTCCCTATTACTGGAATGAATTAGTTTGGGCAGAACAGAAGATTTAGGCTTAAATGGTTTTACTCTCATTTCAATTAAGTGTTGAAATCTGCAATAATATAACTTCCTTAGTAACAGAATAGCACTAACATTGTCTTTTTGCTTACTATTCATGATTTATCTGCAATGTATCTTAAACCTTAATGAGGGTTAGTAGTGAGTGAGAACAGCAGGCATGTCACTATAAAACATAGAAATCAAGTATAAAGTGCTACCTCAAGAGAAAAGCTGACAATTGTACAAATGAATGGTGCAGTTTAAGTACTGAGGCACGTAAACAAAGAATAATATAAGCTACCAAAATAGGGAACGACACCCCAAATATCTTTTCCTTAAGTGTAGCAATGATACACATAGTAGGGGTGTGTGAAGTGGGCAGTATTTGATTCGGATTTGGATTTGGCCTAATTTGGGGGACAGTGATTTGATTTGCTGATTTGGATCACTGTCCCCATTTGATTCAGCTGAATCTGAAGATTTGATTCTGATTTGGAGAATCAGCGATTTGACCATAGACACAGCTTTATGTTTTTTCTATGTACCTTGGGGTACCAGGCATGACTTGTGAATGCTGAGATGGTGGGGTGGATGGAGTTTCCTATGGGAGCATGGGGGAGTCCCCCATGCACTCAGTGGTGGACCCCCTTCCCTGTGCTCCCCCAGCTCAGCAATCAGCTGCGGGGTGACCATGGGTTCTCCCCCCAGACCCAAGAGGCACCAGTTGCTGAGCTAGAGGGCGCAGGGGTCCCCCCCACGCTCTGCAGCAGGCCCAGAAGTGGTCCACCACCGAGAGTGCGGGGGAACCTCCTGCTCCATCTGCCCCACCATCTCAGCATTCACGTGCCGCGCCTGGTACCTCGAGGTATGTAGAAAAAATGTATAAAGCTGTATCTACAGCTGAACTGTCAAATCTCTCCTAATTGAATCGGAGGCTTCCAATTCGATTTGGAGAAATTAATGGGTCCCCTGATTCGATTTGGAGAGTCAGCCACTAAATTGGACTGAATCTCTTCCCAACTGAATCAGTGACTGAAGCTGAATAAGATACCTCAAATAAAGAGTCACCATGATCCTGGAAGGAGAGAATGTGGAGACACTGATTTTTTTTTTTTAAATGCCCAGTTCTAGCATTGAACTTGCATACATCTAGACTTTAAACTTACCACATGGGGACAAACTAATTGGCAGTGTCACTCAGCAGTGCCATGTAGTCTGCTTTTGGTTCTCCATAAATGGTTGCAGTTTGGGGAAGTGTAGCATGAACAAAACACCATAGCATGTTTGAGGGTACTGATCCTAGGTTTCTTATGGCCTATACATGGCCTTACATTTCCTCTGGTGTCAATGGCTTTACCGCTGTAAAATTAGAGGTAAAACTATTTACCCACTGACCTAAGATTACTTAAAGCTTTAAGTGTTGTTAGTATAAGCATTAGGAAAATAACCAAGTGCATTCAGGGTGAGAGTACATGTTTGAGCTTGCAAGTGCTAATTGTAAGGAATGTAAGTTGGTGTTAAGGTTATCCCAAGCTAATGATCAATGGCGTGTTAAGCATTAATACCCTCTGTAACATGCACTGCTCAGACTTGCCATAGTGGCACATCTGAGCCCAAATGCCCGGGCTTTCCCTGGTGGCAAGGGGGTAGGAGGCACAGCATGCCTGAAGGTGAGCAGCATGGCAGGAGTTGGAAAAACATGGACATAGGGTATGGGGGTCTTATGTAGATGTTAGTGATTTAAAAGCACTTTTATTTGATTAGACTTAATTAAGAGATTTAAAAAAAATACTCTAGATTCCCACTTATTTCAATAAACTGTGGGTGGTAGGAAAGGGCTGGGCCCTAGGAGGCTCCTAATCAAGCCCCTAGTGCACCTAGCCCCTTTGGCTTGAGGCTGGGGGAGGCCAGAATAGGCTGCAAGAGGGGCTGGCTGGCATGGGGGTTGGCACAGGTCTGGTAGGTGTTGACACTGGATTTGGACCCAGCCCCTACACTTTTGTTTTGGGCTGGCACAGCCCTTAGACTGACCATAACACCTGCCAGTTGAGAATAGGTGAGTTTATTGATACAGACTAAGAACAAAAAAGCAACAATACAAACAACTGAACAATTCTATATTTACCAATCCTAGGGCTGTTATCAGAGTCAAAGTACATCTGGTCAGGATGCAGGCTCCACTTTGAGGCTTTTTTTTTAGGTGATAGCAGTTTGGAGGTGGGATGCTGAGGCCCACAGCCCCCCTCCAGTGGGGTGCATGAGATGGGCTGCTGGTATGCCCTTTGTTCATGGCCACCTTGGGGACCCTTCCCAGGTGACAGGGACAGGGATGGGGACCCTTTTTAGGGAACAAAACGGTGAGGGACAGGGAGGGATGGGGCAAAGGGAGGGATGGGAGGGACCCTTGTTTAATCTCAAGCCTTTGCTTTTGTATTCTTCTTCCCCCTTGATGACTCCTGATGACTTTTCATCCGTGGCTATCTCTGGTTGGTTGACTCTCTGTGGTTACACATTCACACAGACTTCTGGGCCTTCTCCAAACTTGGTCTGTTTCCCCAAAACTGGGACTTAGCCCGGTCTGCTCTCTGAGGCCTTGTTGCTGGTGTCACTTATCTTGTGTTATGGGACAGTAAGGTTACATACTTACAGTATGGTTCCCAGGCTGTGTGTCCTTGTTGTGCTAGACAACGCGTCTGCCTTAAAGGCTGTGATCTTGTGTTATGGCAAGCCCCGCTTCAATTCTTAGACTGTGTCCATGTGTTGGCCTTGTGTTAGATAGCCCGTCTGTTTTCAGGGTCATGAGAAGCTGTGTGCATCTCCCAAGCTCTTTAGAAATCCAGTTAACCCCTGTTACCCATCTTGACCCCTTATAATGCATATATCTATAAGCCAATTTCCAAATAAAACAGGCCTTTTAATACTGTTTCTAAGCCAGATGTAGAGAGTCTGCGAAGTGGGGCTGAGGAGCCTGTCCATGGTTCCAAAGTGGGGGTGAGGGAATTGAGTCTGGTGCCCTAAGCCCCTGGTAACCCATGCCACTGGCTGGCTCCATACCAGCCAGATGCTGAGCTCCCTACCCTCTTTGGGGAAGCTGGGCGCAGCTCCTGTCAGCAGGCTGCAAGCTGGAGCTGGCAACCTGAGACCCCACACTGCCTGCTGGCTAACCTCCCCCTTTCTGGGGAATGGGGCTCAAGACATGGACAAGGCCAGTAGCATCTCCCCTCCTGTCATCTTTCCATGCACTGCTTCAAGTTTAAAGGGACAATGTCCTTTGCAGCAGTTGAGTGGCTTCAGTTTTTCAGGGGAGTAGGTTTGGGGTATTGCAGTGCAGGCTGCCAGGGGTAGATGGGGGGATGAGGAGCAGATCACCAGCTGCTGTAGTTTCATAGATTTCATAGACATTAGGGGCTGGAATGGACCTCATGAGATCGAGTCCAGCTGCCATAAGCAGGAAGTCTGCTGGGGTAAAATGATGCCAGCAAGATAAACATCCAAATGCCTTTCGAATGAGTGCAGAGTAGGTGCTAGCACCACCTCTGGCTGGAGTCTGTTCCAGACCCTGGACACTTGGACTGTAAAAAAGTTTTTCCTTATGTCCAGTCTAAATTGGCCTTCCAGGAGTTTGTGGCTGTTATACCTTGTTATTAGGCCTGTGTAAATAGGGATTCAGATTCAGACAATTCAGAGGACAGTGATTCGATTCAGAGAGTCGTATCACTGTCCTGAATCGATTTGGCTGAATCAGCTTTGGGAGATTCAGCGCCGATTCGGAGACCTTTGGTGATTTGGACCAGGCAGGGAGGGGCACAGCCGGGCAGCTGCAGGTCCTCCCATGGCTCCTCTGGATGTGCTTGCTCTCCCTGGGCAGGGGGAGCCATGGGAGAAGACCCCATGGCTGCCCTGCCCAGCCGCATCCCCTGCCTGGCCCCAGCCTAATCCTGGCACTTTAAAAGGAAAAAGAAAAAAAACCCATACTCACCAGCTGCAGGAGCAAAGATTGGGGCCTCTGGGCAGTTGTGGCAGAGGGTGGCAGTGGAGATTGCTCTCCCCGCAGCTGCCCCATGGCAGGGATGCAATGTGGCTCAGCAGGGCGCTACGCATTGTCTGAGAGCTGGGGCCACTGGGGCTGAGTGCTGCTGGGGTCCGGCTGATGGCTGGAGCTGCCCCAGCTCCCAGACAGCTTGCAGTGCCCTGTAGAGCCACATTGCACCTGTACCATGCGGCAGCTGTCACACGGGTGCCAGGTGGGGTGAGGGGGCAATCCCCACTGCCCTGTGCTGCACAGGGATAATCTAGTTGGGGATGGTCTGCCCCGAGCCCTCAGAAGCCCCAGTCACCACGGCTGCTTTTGTTAAGTGCCGGGACAAGGCTGGGGCCAGGCAGGGCAGGGCGTGAGGAGTGCAAGCACGGCAGCGCTGGGAGTAGGGGTTATGCCCTGCTGCTGCTTTTCCCCTTCCACCTGGAAAGAGCCGCGCTTGCATCCTGCACTCCCCCACCCCCAGCTTCAGCTGGGCAGCTTGTCCCAGCCCCAGCTCCAATCCCCCCCTCCCCAAACCCCAACAGGCTTACCAGCTGAAGGCAGCTGTCAGCTGCCTGTTTAATCTATGGTCAAATCTCTGAATTGGCTGAAGCTTTTCCGAAGCTTTTCCAAATCGATTCAGATGCTTCAAGTCGATTTGGAGCTTTCACTTGGTCTCCCACTTTTATTTGAATTCGGAGATATGGTGCCCAAATCAGGCCGAATCTCCTCCAAATTGAATCACCTACTGAAGCATCGTGCAGCCCTACTTGTCATCTCTTGAAGAGCCCTGGTTCTCCCAGATCCTGATGCACCTCCTTATATACTTCTAGGCTGTCACCAAGTCTCCCCTGAGCCTTCTCTTCTCCAAGCTAAGGAGTCCCATGTCCCTCAGCCTTTCCTTGTAAGGCTTGCTCTCTAGGCCTTTGATCTTATAGGTGGCTCTCCTTTGGACTCTCTCAAGCTTATCCACATCCCCCCTGAAGTGGAGGACCCAAAACTGGATGCAGTACTCCAGCTGTCACCTCACTAATGTAGAGTAAAGTGGGAGGATGACATCCCTGGTTTTGCTTGTGGTCAATCAAGACCCCCAAATCTCTTTCGGTTGTGGCAAGCATAGCACTGTGAAGCCTATAAGTATGAGGCTTGTTTTTCTTCCCAAGGTGGAGCACCATGCACTTCTCTACATTGAATATCACCAGGTTTTGATCCACCCATCTTGCAAGCGTGTTCAGGTTGGCCTGTATTCCCAGCCTGTCTTCCAGTGTGACTGCCTTCCCTCATAGTTTAGGGTTGTCTGTGAACTTTGCCAGTCCACATCTAATGCTTGAATCCAGATAGCTAATAAAGGTGTTAAAGAGCATTGGCCCGAGTACTAAGCCCTGAGGGACTCCACTGGTCACCTTGAGCCATGTTGATTTGCTCCTGTCAATTAATACTCTTTGGGTCTTTCCCCAGCTTAGCCATGAGGACATCATGGGAGACCAAGTCAAAGGCTTTCTTGAAATCCAGATATATGACATCAACCTGATCTCCCTTGTCCAGGCAATGTGTCACCTGGTCATAGGAGATGAAGTTGGTCAGGCAAGCCCTCCCAAGTTTGTTGCTGGGAAATTTGTCCTTGGAGCAGGAGAGTGGGAAAGATTGAGAATGGTGCATCCTGGGATGCTGAAGGATGAAGTTGGCTGTTTTATGTCAGTGGAATGCTCAGCAGTTCACTTAAAACTAACTAGTTAACAACAATCAATAATAACCGCCCCCCCCCGAAATGGTTTAACTTCTAGATGCCTGAAGGACATTTAGCACTAGTTAGCGAGCTGAATGTGCAGTCTCTCAAATTTTCAGCATTCTTAATAAGAGCTAATTGCAGTGTGTAATCTCACTCCCATTTACAAAGTGCTTTTCATAAATATAGCATAACTAAGCTGCTACATGAATGTAGACAACTACCACAGAGGCATATACATTGACTTAATTTGGTCTTCCTAAAAATAATTTAACATTCACCACAGAGGCGTAACCAGTACCGTCGACATCCTACACCAGTATAACAGTTGGTAGTGTATCCCGTACCGATTCCTGTCAGCACAGGCTGCTAAAGGGGTGTATTCTATGGTAAGAGAAGTGGTGGCTGCAGGAAGAGAGAAGAGAAGGAGAAGGAAGGCCTGGGGTAGCAGCAGACAACTTGTGTTCTTGCACTGTTTTTCATTATATCAGACTAATATAAGCAGTGTAAAAGAAATAATAAAAAACCCTCTTGAATTTAACAAAAACAACTACTTGCCTGTTTTACTATTTCGTTCCTGCAGCCGAACAGAAGACTTTCTTTCCTCACAGCTTCACAGTAAAGCACTAAATATCATATACCAAACATTTAAGAAAAATACAAAACCCTCGACCTGCTCCACTGCCCCCATGCCAAATTCAGTGTCTGTGGTGCCTATGGTGGCCACTCTGGGATCCATGCTGCAAATTTTAAAAAGGACAAACTGTTTAATGATAGTGCTACATTTTCACTCCAGAAATTATTTCACTCTTCGAATCAGTCTTCTGGCACTTTTAGTCAGGTATAAATATACATTTTTCTTCATATGTTCAAAACCAATTAATATTGTTCTACTTATCACTTTGCAAACTGCTCTGCTCTTTAAAAGGAATCTGATAAGCCTCAGAGTTTTTATATGGTTTTGATCCTTTGATATAGCTTTGCTTATTTTTTTGGCATCTTTAATGTATTCTGCAAATAAAGATACTATACTTTTTACATTGTACCTTGCGAGCTTGCTGCCTTATAAAATCTTGTAAGAGGATAATGAAAAGCCTTATTTGCTTGAGACTGTTGAGGCCAATGAGCAGCCAGCATCTTGGCTATTTCAGTAAAAGGCAAATCTAAATGTTTGGCATGTAGAAGTAAATGTCTAAATTTTAATTCTTTATTCATTCAAGGATATTACATACATAATACCAAAAGTGGGCAACATTATAGTAATTAACAATAGAAAAACCAGCAAGGTGTTTGTGCTTGTTTTGAATGAAATTATGTGAATTAAGACATTAATTCATCTTTGGTATAACTAGAAGTTCACTCACTTTATACCTTCTACATAGCTGAGTAAATGCCTCAATTTTTTTCTTCAAAAAAAAAAAAAAATTCCACAAAACCCTATCAGTTAGAAGAACAAAGAACTGGCTGACCAACAATAATTCCTCTGAATCTTGCTAGTCCAGCTCTACTTTTTTCCATTGGCAAGACCAATAAAAAGTGTTAATCAAAATAAAGATTGAGGATTCTTTTCTTTTTTTCAGGCTATTTAATTCACCTAATCTTTCCACAGAGGCTATTCTCAAAGTTTTTAACAAATTCTAAGCCTTTCTACAGTGTGTAGTCTGCAGTCTGAATTTGCTTTAATGTATTGCATGTAAGGGGGCATATTAAGAAAATGCTCAGTTACCTGAATAAGGTTTTTGTTAGGATGTGTTTTATTTGGACCATAGTTACATATAGTATAACCTCATAAATCCGGAGATCTCAAAAATCCAGCACTTTTTAAAACTATGCTAGATCGGGGGCTAGTGGCGAATCATCCCGGAGCAGTGGAAGGGGAAACCTATATGCAGCAGCTGCTGCTGCCATCCACTGCCCCGCATTGCTGCTCCGTGTGCGGCTGCTGCCCCGCCTGCTCTAGGACTGGAGTTTTCAAATTTCCGGCAGGTGCTCGGTCCAGAGCATGCCAGATTCATGAGGTTATGCTGTATTACTACAAGTTAGTTTTCTGAGCAGACACACGATAATACTTACTATGAGGTAAATAAAACACGTCCTAAGCACCACAGCCATTGAAGATTCCAGCGTGCTGCAGTGTGCTGAGACTGGCAAAAAGCTGTAAGGCCAGCCCATACGCTGCACTGGAGTCTCCTGGTCGTATTATCCCCATGGGGCAGTTGAATGTTAGCTCAACCTGTGTTAGGTAATATGATCTGAAGCTACTTTTCCCCAGAAAAGTCCTAACTTTGTTATGCTATGATGGCAGTTAGCCTCTTTTACTGCTTGAATACTCTGATGCTTGCACCTTAAATAAAGTGTCAAGGCCCTAACACAATACTCTCACCCTATTGTAGATTGACATGGTACTGAACATTTTTTGGGGGGAAATGTTCAAGTCAGCCACCCTTATTTTCTGGAGACAAATATTTTGTACCAAAGGCTTAAACTGGGCAGTCTTGTGCCTTCAACGTCACGGTGCACAGGGCAGCAACTGCAGACAGAGCAGCAGTGGTGGCTGCTACAACCCTTAAATCAGTGCCTGAGGCTGGTGCCCTGGTTTCCTCTCCTTAGCTATGCTAGTGATTAGCACTATGTTGCCATTTTTCTTGAGGGCTGACTATACTGTATAAAACGTGATTTACTCCCATTTGTGCAAGCTGTATACTTTGAGAGCAGTAAACCAGTTTTGAGCTTCAAACAGGGCTCTACAGAAGCCTTGGTGGTAGGTCTAAACCAGTGGTTTTCATTCTTTTTTAGATCTAAGGCACCCCTTGATAGACTTGAAGTACCTCTCAAAATGCTAGCTCTAAGCTTGTTTCACCAATTTTCTTAGCAAAGAAAAATAAGAGCAAATCATCTATATCAAATAACCCAGAAAGAGCACAGTAGTTCAGAATGGTTTGACATTATGGATCCTGAAATCTGTGCTGATCTTGTAAATCGTGTTTTCACACCTAATAGTAATAACATTGCATGGCACCCTTGAAAGGGTCTCAAGACACCCCAGCACCCTGGTTGAGAATTACTGGTCTAAGCAAAGGATGCAGTGATTCTGTCCATGCCATAGGTGTCCTGTCCCACCTCATTCCTGCCAGTTCAACTGGTGGTTTAGGGGTTTTTTGTACATTGTAATGGCCAACTCTGGGTTTTGTTGTAGCCCTGTGTTATATTGAATCACTTCCAGGTGGCTTTCTAGGACCAGGGTGTTTCCTAAAGAGCGGATCAATTCTCACAAGGTGCTTACCGATGTGAATTTACTATATCCACATCTTTCTCTTCCTGCAGCCAATCCAAGGACACATAAAAAAAACCAATCACAAAGTCAGTGTGATGCTCTAAAGAGACAGGGTTACTGTCTGACAAATTATTGTATACGCAGAGCTGCTATAGCCATAGTGAAGATGTGCCTAGGTCTACACTGACAGTTACGGTTGATGTCATGGTTATTTTCCACCCTGCAACTGTTGATCATGTATTCTTCATGGCTGACCCCTAAATGTGAACCCTGTCAACAGATCATGCTGACCCTGGAACTGTGTTGAACTTGTTATGACTTTGACTCTGCTGCATGCCTCCCTGCACATTTCTGCACTGTGTTTGGAACTTAACCCAGGAGGCTTAGGAGGTACATCAACAGCAATTCCATTCTTACTATTTCTCAACTTCCTTCCCCCTCTGCACCCACTTCTTATAGGCAGTAGAGTTTTCAGCCTGCAAGTGGCTTGGGGTAGAGGGAAGAGGGTGATCAGCATGTGTCGCCATGTCTATGTGCACACATACACATGCACATAGCCACCAGGAAGCCGGGAGAGCAGCTCCTGCAAGTAAGTTGGGCTGGGTGTGGGGGGAATTGAAGCCCCCCTCACAGTGAGGAAGGGAGGGAGTTGGCTAGGGCTGGGGCTGCTGTCCAGCCTGGGTGGTATGGGGCTTGGGGCCAAGAGCTAGAATGCATGGCCACAAGGCCCAGGCAGGGAGTGGGATGGAGCTGTTGGCTACAAAGCACCAACTCACAGGATCATCGTAAAATTCTAGTTTATTGGACAGATGCAAAAGTTAGACCATAAACCTTGGTGCTGATCCTCTCAAACACACACACATTCACACACACACTCACACTCACAGTAGCTAGCTCTGAACACTAAGCACTGGTGTCAAGATATACCTATCCCCAAGTGCTGGAGTCCACCATCGATAGCCAGTCGAGGCTTCTTTCAGTGCAATGTTGCTGCAGAAGGGGGCTTCTGGCTAGACAGGCAGGGTGCTGGTCAGGTCAAAGAAGGCGCCATTGGTGGTCATTGTTCACTCCCTTTTATCCCTCTCTGGAAGACTTTGGTGACTCCCCAATTCTTGGGCTTACCCAATCCAGGGGTTGTTGACCTCAAGGGACGTCCCTCTTGGTAGCTGCTGGATGGGAGCTGTCAGCTCCAGGGATCATGTCTGCACATACATGCAGTCTCAGGAGTCCGTTGATGAATTTTGATTGATTCACTGCCATGATGAATGGAGCTCTGGAAGTGGTTGATCAGGGGGTATTTCAGCACCAAGGGTCTGTTTCCAGCATTGATTAGTTCAAATGGTGACTGCCATACCTTTAACAATGAAGTTTCCAGGAATTCCTGGCTTTTTATTGATTCTTTCTTCTCCTTGGTCTCTGATTTTGTAGGTGTTAATTGCCACTCATTAACATACTTATCCAGACTACTGTGTTACACCATCAACCATAATTAATTCAGGGACCTGCTCCATACAGAGATTCCTGCTCTTGCTAACTTTGTTACATGGTACAATTTACTTTTAAACTTGAAGTACATTTGTAAAACCATCAACAAGCTCTATTTTCACTACAAATACACCTTACATAAAAATAATAATGATATGATAAAAGAAAAAGAGAGAGGAAGGAAGAAAAGGTAGAAAAGAGAAAGCATCCCCAAAAGGGGCCAAATACTAAAAGAGGGGCTTTTGCCATATGGAGGAGCTTCACATTTGAGAGGGGGGAAGACAAAAAGGTTTCTTGCTACAGAGCTGCAGGCAGCTCCTCCATGGGGCAGTGGCAGGGGTGGCTCCCCACTGCTGCATGCACTCCCAGGGGAGGCGTGGGGGGCACATGCCCCCCCCGATTTGTGTGTGGGGTGGCTGCAGGCTCAGGCTCTCTGCCCTGCTGCCATCCCACTAGGGCTGGAGGGCAGGACCTGGAGTGGCATGGTAGAATGAAGCTGGGTGGGGAAGCTCAGTGCCACCATCAGGAGACCCATGCCACCCTGGTGAGGAGCCCCCTGGCCACCCTACAGCAGCAGGGGCACAACTCTGCACCCCCACCCCCACTGCTGCCAGGTGAGCAGGGGGTGCCTCACCATGGCAACACAAGTCTTGCAGCAGTGGCATCAAGCTTCTCCACCCTGCTCTGCTGTATCTCACTGGGTCCAACCCACTGGTCTGTGGAGGTCCCAGGGCAAGGGCAGCAGGGCAGGAAGCCTGAGCCTGCAGCTTGCATTCACCACCCCTTCTCCTTGATGGGCTCCACTCCAGTCATGCCGCCACAGGCAGTAGCTGGCTGTTTGGTGCTGCTGGGGGTGCAGGGGGCTATGGACCTGGATCCCTGGCTCTGTAGCCCTGGCAGCTGGGGGCCACCTCTGGAAGGCCTGGGGGGCAGGGGGCTTTGGGTGCAGAGTGAGGGGCACCAGCAGGGCCTGGGGGGCTGTGGATGGTGAGGGGCACTGGCAGGTCCAAGGGAGCTGTAGCTGGGGAGTGAGAGGCATAAGCTGGGTTGGGGGGACTGTGCTGGAGGAGTGAGGGGCACCAGCAAGGCCAGGGCTCTGTGGGCTGGGAGGGGCACCAGCAGGTCTGGCTCAGGAGTGAGGGGCTATGGCATGGATAGGCCACTGGAATATCAGGGCTGCTCACCACCACAAAACAGTGGGGGAGGATGGAGGGGGACAGCTGCAGCAGGACTCATATCCTGGTGAGTGGAGGGGGCAGGGAGAGCTCTGATTTTCCATAATACCCCTAAAATTAAACACCAACACTTATAGGTATGTATAACTTATTTTATTATAGTGATTGAGTGACTGGTAGGCTTTCAAATTGCTCTAAAATTGTACTATATCAAGAAAACATTGTGTTTAACTAATACCCATATATATTGTGGCATTTCATTTTAATGACAGAAAAGCATGGATTTGGGGGTTTTAAATCAGAGAATTGGTTATTTTTATCTGAGAATATGTGAGGTTGTTTTAAATGGAAAAAAACCATCACCCCTGCTCATTAACTACAGCTTGCTTGGACGGTAAAGTCTTGTCTATACCATAAGCTTGTTTTCCAGGTATTGCTATACTGATGTCTACACTTGGACCAGGGACAGAAATTACACATAAACCAGTCTGATCAGAAATTGGTTCAAATCTGTAACACAACAGAAGTTCAGTGCACAGAAACAGGTGTCAAAATGCCTGAAATTGGTTTAAGATAAACCTGGATGGATGTAGTATCAGATTTAACTGATTTAGGATAATTTGGTTTATTGAACTTCCATCCCAGATCCCCTCCAGATTCAAGTTAACTCCCAGGATGCTTTGCACCTGCCCTACAAACCTCCACTCTCAGGGTGGGCAGGCAAGTCTTGGCCCAAGTTGTCTACTCCACCCAAGTAGGGGGGCATGCTCTAGCATCCCCTGGCTTCTGGCCTGAGTCACTACAGGCATGTGGCTGCATTTCTGGAATCAAAAGTGAATGTCTCTTCATTTGCTTATCAGTTCAATCTATGCAGCTTAAACTAACCTGCAAAGATTGAATTGATTTGGCCTTGGGTTTTTTGACTGTCTGTACTTAGCCTTGGTGTTTGCACCAGTGCAGCTATAAACTCTGATATAAAGAGGCAAAGAACCACATACTTAGGCAGTGTGTATGCTATAATCCAGACCATTTGTATGAAGATAACTTGCACCCTGCTTTATTCATAGCAAGGTGCCAAAAGGATTAGCTGCTCAGCTGTTTGCTGTAGCTCTTGTTTCAACGGGTGCTACTTCTCCACTCAGCTGGAGCTCATCAGTTGTCCCAAGCTGCTGATCAGAGAAATGAAATAAAATTCACAGCAAGCAAGTGGCATGCTTTAGCAGTCCTGCACAAGTTTGCTGTGGTTATACATATGTCTATGTTGTTTGCAAACTCTCATGTGCTTGGGGTTAAAGGAACCTAATGCTGTGAAGAATCTGGCTTCTATTGCATTCATATGGATGAAAGAAAAATACCACAAGCCAAGATCTCGTCCCATTGAATGCTGTCCTTATAAATGGAGTTTTACTGATATCACAGAGAATAATTTCACCCAATGTTTTGCACTCAGAATGTCAGATTTTAAACGGTGGTAAATGCACTCAATTCCCATTGACTTCACAGCTCACAGATGAAGCCCTAAGTGGTATGTTTTTTAAATGCACTCTCTAGCAACTACTAACCACTAACTGCAATGTGATAAGAAATAAGAGCTGATGGTAAAAAAAAATTTAGCAAGCACTGGATTGCTTTCAACCATCAAGAGTGCATTTGACTGCCGTCTAATAATATAAACAGCTTCAGCAACAGTATTTAAGATTTCCTGTGTCACTAGTCAGATTAGATTAGACAGATTATTTCTAGGAATTCATTCTGAGTTTTTTCCCCTGACCCAAGGCATCCATAACTTTTTTGAAAGGGGTGTTAAAATCCAAATTGCTTCATATAAAAAGGAGTGCTATAATAGAGAAACCTCAGTCTTGGAGGAAAAAAAAAAGAGGTCCACCCCTACACCCCCCAAAACAATATTCTAAAAAACAAATAATGAGGAACACATTAGCATTTTCTCTCATGTTTCCAAAGGCCCAATTTAGCAAGCTTTCTCCAACAAAGCTGTAAACAGCTCAGCAATGCATTAAGTACTATAGTAAGCATGAGTGAGCCACACATGTAAGTCCTCAGAGATGTTCTTTTTACACAGCATAGTAGTTGCTATTTTTATCCTTATAATCCCCAATCTCTTTTCATTATGGCTAATCATCTCACATACAGACCTGTGTTCACGAGAGCCATGCATGTGACATAAATCAATTGTCATAGGATTCTCAAAAGCCCACTTCTGTAGCTACATACCTAGCACAGACATTTCTCTTCCTCAACAATAGCAGGTTTCCCTGTAGTTTATCATGTGTTACTTTCAAATGTTGCCTTCCAGTATACATCAGCATGGTTACTAACTTTACATCTACATTAATGTGACTATCAATATTTCATATGATTATCCACATAGACGCACGTTCTCAGACCCTATGGTTGTCCTTATGTACATAATAAATTCCACTTTTCAGCGCGTGTATTCCCCAGGTACGCATTTTTTCAATTAAAACATGCTCTTCCCCAGAAATATCTACAAAATTACACACACACACACACACACATTTAAACAGCTTTAATACTGATTGCACACTATGATCATTAAAAATAAATTTGGAAAACAACACATTTCAGTTGTTAATTGTATTCTGATTGTTTCAGCTGTTATTTTTAAACTTTCTTTGTAAGTGTTATTTTAAATGAATACTCAGTAATACTCCATCTTAAATACATGGTATGTACATGTCCATGCTGAGGTATGTCAGTGGATTGATTGAGAAGAGAATATGTCTTTATACATGTATATCTAAAATATGCAATTTCAGTACTTTATAAATTAAAAAAGAAAATATAATTCTAAAAAATTAAATAAAGAATTATGAGTAAAATTAAATTAACATTCATAAAACTCAAGTCTACAAGGAACCAGACTGTAAAGTCAAAATGCAGTCCCCTAACTCAAGGATATGGGGCTGACGTGCTGTAGCCCTTCTACAGGATTGATGCAAAAACCCTTTTTCATGGTGTGCAAAAGGTTCACAGGTACTCCATGTGCAGCTACTCAATTGGCTAACCCCCATGGTAACTCATACTCAAAGCTTAAGTGGTACATAGGCTACATCAGCAAAACCTAGTGACATGTCAATCTATATGACTTTGTTGGGTTGTCATTTTCTACTTTAAGAGTATTAAATGAAAGCATACTTTATTTCAGAACCTTTAACCAATTAATTGGATGGGGAACCCTTCTGTTTGAGCTATTCCGAACTTCTCAGTCCCTTTGAAATGAGTTTCTTGAAACTAAGCTTCACCAAAAAGTCATTCATATATCACTCACACACCAGTTCTTAACGTGGATAATTATAGTCTGTCTACTTAAAGTTTCCGCTAGGAGCCATTTGTTTTTCAGTTCTTGCCCTGTACAGTATTAACATTAGTAATATTCAATACCAAGCTGTGAGAAGTTTTAAATATGGTAATATATTAAACATAATTGTCGTAGTGTTACCATGCGCTATTAAACAATTGCCTGCAGGTGGCTGCATTTCAGTGGAAATAAAAACATACAGTATAAAACTAAATTTTGACCCTGGCCAAATATATCTGACTCTATTTAAAAGGGTGTGGTGGGGTGTAGATTAAGAAATCAACAAGAGTCTTCTAAGTGAACATGTGCTGAAAATTCGGTCCATTGTTTGTAAATTAACTTAGTAAGTTCTTTGGAATTCTTCGTGAGAGAAGAGCAATGTTGAAGCATTACAGTTATTCACAGCTGAAGTTTTAAAAACTCTTCAGCTTGGTTTTTAATAGAGTGCATGTACACGAGATGAAAGTTTTCATAAGTCAGTTTTCAACTGTTCTGTTCATTGAGAGTAATAACTAGTTATATAAAAAATAGACTGATACACTGCAAGCATGCTACCAACTTAAAAATACTGTCTGGTCTTTAAAAAAAAAATCAGTCTACTTAAAAAATGCAAGAACAAGCCAGAATCACAGTTTATTTTCTTTATTAATTTACCATTTTTTTTTGTCTTAAGCCATTGCAGTTCTAAACACTGTAACTGTATAGTAAAGCAGTTTTTAACATGGGTTTAAAAAAACCGCTGTCAATAGTATCAACTGTATTGCCATTGGACTACAATATTTACTCAAATCTAAGACAAGTTTCTTCCCCCAGTTAGTATGGGAATAAAGCCCTCCATCTTAGATTCACATACAAAGCAGGGGTGGGGAAGGAAGCTGCTGCAGCTCTGATTGTGGCCCTGAGCCCAGGCTGGGGCCAGTCAGACCCACGGCACCCCCGTTCTGCTTGCCTGTTGCTGCTTTTGCTCCCCTCGACTGTCAGACATAGCCTGGCTCTGGCTCGCGCTGGGTTTCCTTCCAGGCACAGAGCACATGCAAATGCTGTCCCCTGCCTGACTAGTCTCCTGCCTGGCTAGTCAGCTGTGCTTCCACATGCTATGCTCTGGGAGGAAATTGAGCCCAAGCAGCCTCTGATATAAAGGAGGAGACAGAGATTGGAGAGAAGGGGGAAGGGGCAGAGACAGTAGGGGGTAGGAGGGGAGGGGCAGAAGTGTGGGAAGCTGGAGGTGGGTGGGTGCAGGTGGCAGGGGGAGCAGGAAAGCTACAGGGGAAAGTAGTAGGAGAGGGTACAGAGCAAGGAGGCCACCTCCCCCCATCACCAGCCACTGCTTTCTCTACTATAGAAGGTGGGGAAGGAGATGATGAATTTAAGACACCCCACTGATTATTAGACTCTATACCTGAAAAATGATAACAAATTTATAATTTTTCATATATAGAACCTACTTATTGGTGGGTCCTCTTAAATTCAGGGTTGACTTAGATTTGAGTAAATATGGTAAATGGCAAAATTCTTGTTATCTGCAACAGAGGTCGGTCAAGGCCTCGTATTTTCTCACTTAAATCTTTTATTTTCAGAAGAGCCGTCTGTTGCCAAGAGACCCTGATTCTGATCATTTATTGTCACCTGTGAGTATCTGGATTCAATTCTGGCTCTGCCACAGATTTTCCTGTGCAAATTTGAGCAAGCCACCTGGGGTCCAACTGTGCTCTTACTTGCTTGAAGACATGAAGACATCTTCAGCAAGGTTAGTGGAGCCATACTTGTGTAACACTAGCATGAGCAAAAGGAAAATCAGGTCCATAACTGCTGCTCAATTTTTGCATCCATCAAACGAGATAGTACTCCATTTTCCCCATGCTGCGCATGTCCCAGCTATATATCACATGAGCCACTTGGGCCCTGAACACTTTCTCGCTTTATATTTATGCAGCATATAAAACAGTTGGGGTCCCCACCTTCTTTGGAGTCTCTGGCATATTATAAATAAAATATATTAATCATTGTGCAGAGTAGTTCTCCAGTTGACTGGAACAATAAAGTCTGCATCCATAACCTTACTGAGTCACTGAAAACCAGAAATTTACATTTATTTGCTTTTTGATGGAATCCTCTTTATGGACTTTTGGACTATACCTAGATTGCAAACACAACCACACCTTGTAGCATGGCTTCAAACACACTGTGACCTCCATCCTGAACTGACAACAGTGTGGCTATAGGCAGGCTAATTGACACTCAGCAGTGCAAACTGACCCTCACAAAATGGCATACATAAAATAGTACCTATACTGCTTCGTATTCAGCAGGCAGCCCATTCTGAGCAGCAGGCAATGCCTGAGATTGCTGCTGCAAGACATGGTTATTTTGTGGTTAAAACATGGCCTTAAGACAAACTGAGTAATTAGCATTTGTTATACTAAGAAACAAGCAGGCTAAGATATTAGTTTTTACCTGTGCTAAAGTGTCAATTTTACCACAATAATTTTAATGATAAAGGCCCTGACTTTAATGTGGTTGTGAGAGGGAGTTAGCTGTATTACTCTGCCTTCTGACTGACTTCAGACTGGGTATATATCTATATAGACTAACTGAATAAGACATCTGTATTACAGCACAAGTTTTCACGTAAAAGTTCACTTCATCAGATGCTGTGACTAGTGCAGCTAACTACCTCTCTACTCATGGATGGCACCATGCTCAGCTGAATGACAGTATCTGATCATGTGAACTTGGGTTCATGACAGCTTATGCTTGCTATACATAATCTTATTTAGTTAGCCTATAAAAATGTATATCTACCTTGCCTTCTTTAATATAGCAGCCCAGGGGCAGGCAATTATTTTGAGCAGAGGGCCACTTACCCAGTTTTGGCAGGCTGTTGAGGGCCACATGAATAGCCCCACCCCTTGACAGGTGCCTTGCCCCCTCATCACCATCTTGGGACCAATGTCCCAGGGCCAGCACCAGTAGGGCCCAAAGTGCGGCGCAGGCTGGCAGGGGTCTGTGGAGCTGGGCTGGGCTGCACCAGCAGGGAGGAGGGAGCTGGCCCAGCTCCATAGAGCCCCTGCCGGCTGGGACCCCGTGCTCCTGCCACCTTGCTCTGGGCCCCACCAGTGCGGGCCCTGTGCTCCCACTGGCTCCCCACCTGCTCATGCCCAGTGCCCCCCAGCCCTGCGGTACAGGCGGGGGACAGCACACAGCCCCAACCCCCTGCTTGCTGGCAGGGAAGAAGCTGGTGCTGGGCGTGGGGAAAAGCGGCCCCTCACCTGCCCCATGGCCAGTGCCCTGTGCTACAGGTGCTGGCAGCCCATGTGGGGCTGTCCAGAGCAGGGACAGGCAGCCCCAGGCAGGCTGCGAGCAGCTGCAGTGCAGGGTGCTGGCCATGGGGTGGGCTAGGGTGCCACTTTTCCCCGCACTAAGCAACAGCTTGTAACCTGCCCCACTGCCAGCCTGCAGGGGCTGGGGGGGGGGAGGGGGAGGAGAGAAAGCAGCTCCTCCCTGCCCCGTGCCTGGTGCCCTGTGCTGCAGCGGCTTGCAGCCTGCCTAGGGCTGCCTGTGCCTGCTCTGGACAGCCCCATGTGGGCTGCGAGTGCCTGCAACATGGGACACTGGCCATAGGGCAGGTGAGGTGCAGCTTTTCTCTATGCAGAGAAGGAGCCCAGGGAAAAGCTGAGCATGGGGGGGAAGCAGCCCCTCCCCTGCCCCACACCAGTGCCCCATGCTGCAGCTGCTCGCAGCCTGCATGGGGCTGTCCGGAGATGGCACAGGCAGCCCCACATGGGCTGCAAGCAGTTGTAGCGCGGGGTGCCAGGAGTGGGTGGGGAGGGGCTGCTTCCCCTGCTCCATCCTTGCCCAGGGTTCCTTTCCCTACTTACCTGAGCTTCCCATGCCAGGGCAGCCTTGTGCTCCCAGCCCAGAAACCTCCGCTGTTGTTGGAGCCCACTAGGCTTCCCCTGGGCCCTACCACCCTTGGTTCCTGTCACTTTTGACAGAAACCAAGGGCAGAGAAATATTAATTTTCTAAATTTTTTAGGGTCCCCACAGGCCAGACAGAATGGCCTCGCAGGCTGGATCCAGCCCGCAGGCCATATTTTGCCCACCCCTGTGGTAGCCAAATGCACCAGGGAGATAAGATACATCTCATTTGAATCACAGCATTTATAACAGTAAATAATTCAATTTATATTATATTGCAATGCAAGTACTAGAAATCGGACTAATTTATGGCATGGATTAATGTTACCATATTGGTACATTCCTACCAGATCTACTTACTTCCTGATGACAGGAGCTAACACTAGGCAGCAGCTGGCAATATTTTCTGGAAGGGGCCAGAATGACCCAGCCTGTGTCTGGGGCAGGCTGGCACGAAGTCACCACCACCACTTCTCCCCATTAATGGGCCAAGGAACAGCATGGATTAAGTTCCCTGCCACTGAACCCCCTGGCTAGGGACAGACAATCAAAAAGCCTGAGCCTGAATTGATTCAATCTTAGCAGGTTAGTCTTACCTGGTTAGGTTAAATCAGTTTTTAACCACACATGCCTGCAGTGGCTCAGGGTAGAAGCCAGGGGATGCTAGAGGAGTCCTCCCTACTCTTGCACAGTGCTGAGTTCAGGGGGGGCATGGCCTGGCCCCATCAGGGCACTCTGGTTAGGGAGGGGTTCCTCTTGCTTCTGACCAGCCCAGCAAGAAATAGATAACAGTGTTTATCACCCCTAACTCAGTGTTTATCACACCATTAAGAAAACAACAGAGGGACATTACCAGCTACCTGTTGATTCTCCCTTTGTCCCATCTGCCACATCAAGGACGGTAGCCAGCATGTTCTGCTAGCTAATACACAGACACCTCTGGGGAATTCTGCTTAGGAGGGCGCATAGGTGATGCATAGGTGGAAATGGGGGAACATGTGCCCCCCCTGAGATCACCCACAAAAGCTGGTGGCAGCTTCAGAAGCGGCCAGTCACTGCCCCTCCCTGACTGCTGCCGATGTGGCCGACGGCTTCTGCGGGTGGTCTCTGCTTGCTGCCTGCCACCACCCCTCCATCACTGACAGCTGGGGGCGGTCTCCGCTTGCCACTCGCTGCTGCTGACACTGATGCCAGTGGCTGAGGGCAGTCCCTGCTTGCTGCCTGCTACCTGCTTTACCTCCCCTCCCCACCCTGCTGCCACTACTGATAATGCTGCTTACAAATGGTGCTCCCCATAGTCTTGGGAGGAACCAGTCATTCATGGCAGGGAGTGGTGAGGGGCAAGGGGGAGCAGCCAGCAGCCTCTGCCAGAACTGGTTTCAGCCATTTTCATATTGGTTTATGTGCACTGAACATCTGTTCTGTTATGGGTTTAAATCAGTTTCTGATCACTTAAAGCGGTTAAAGGCCTGTCCCTAGCCCCTGAATCCCTAACCATAGATTGCCAACCTCTGGACTAGAACCCTTGAACCTATTACATTATTGCAGCACTTGTAGCAAAACTCCCAGTTTTTCCTGTTTTTTTCATTATTTAAAAAAATACATTCTGTCCTCTTCCCCAACCATTTCCCCAACTTTCTCTCTACCCTCTCTATCCCTTATAAGTAATTACAAGTAGTACTGTAAACTTAAGCAAAGCTAAGTTTTTATACTCCTTATAGTAAGTAACAAGCACCTTTTATATTGTAAATAGTGTTCTACTGTGTTTGTATTGATCTTTTTACTGTTTTATATTGAATTTATATGATTTAGGCCTATGTCTGTAAAGTAATGTCAAGTAATGTCAAGTTTCCATTTTGCATGTCAAGCTGCCATCTTGTGTCCTCTGCGCAGGTGGCAGGTGTAACCTATGTTGTAACTGTGAAGGGGGAAGGGGAAGATGAGGGCGGAGGACATATCAGACTGCCAGACCAAACAGCACCCACAACTACAGCCCAGCCCAGACCGATGAGAGAAGCAATCAAACAGGTAAGAGAGAGGGGCCAGGGTAACGCTGGGACTAGGGGGTCAGCACACACACCCACAGAAGGCCTCAAATGCCTCTACACAAATGCTCGTAGTATGGGCAACAAGCAGGAGGAACTCACCCTCCTGCTGGCTGACACCAGCCCGGACATAGTGGGGATTACGGAAACGTGGTGGGATGAAACGCATGATTGGGCGGTCAATGTCAAGGGCTATAGGCTGTACAGGAGGGACAGGATAGGAAAGAGGGGTGGGGGCGTGGCGCTTTATATTAAGGAGGAATACACATCCTCGTTAATTAGCAAGGAGCCAGGGGAGGGGCACTCTGAAGTGCTTTGGGTTAGAGTACAAGGCAGTCGAGGGGAAAGGGACTTAATGGTGGGAGTCTACTACAGACCTCCCAACCAGGGAGAAGAGCTTGACCAGGAATTCTTGGGTCAGCTCACAGAGGTAGTGAAGGCTAGGGATGTAGTAGTCACGGGGGACCTGAACTTCCCGGACATCTGCTGGGAAGAGCAGTCAGCCAGGTCTGAACGCTCACGTAGGTTCTTGCCAGAGTGCAGGACCTCCATCTAATCCAGGAGGTGCACAGCCCCACCAGGGGGATCCCTTGTTGGACCTAGTGCTGGCCACGGGTGACGACCTGGTGAGGGGGCTGCGAGTGCTCGACCACCTGGGCGACAGCGATCATCGCCTGCTGGAATTCACCATCCAGCGCAAGGTGGCAAAGGCATGCAGTAAGACAGCGGCCCTGGATTTTAGGAGGGCAGACTTCAACGAGCTAAGGAGGATAGTTGGAGAAGCGCTGAGGTCCCGGGGGGGGTGGGGAGCCAGGTGTCCAAGGAGAGTGGTCGCTCCTTAAGGAGACGATCCTCCAAGCCCAAAGGAAGGTAATCCCAACGAGGATCAAAGGGAGCAGGAGAGCACACAAGCCTCTGTGGCTCACCAAAAGAATCCGGGAAGGTCTCCTTGCTAAAAAGGAGGCTTATACCCAGTGGAAAGAAGGGGTCATCACCAGGGAGGGCTATTCTGTAGTTGCTCGGGGATGTAGGGGGGCAGTTAGGAAGGCCAAGGCAGAGATGGAACTGGGACTGGCTTCCCAGATTAAGGACAATAAGAAGTCTTTTTTTAAATACGTAGGGGGTAAAAAGAAGGTCCCGGGTAATGTGGGGCCCTTGCAGGATGACATGGGTAACGTGGTCGTCACACCAGACGGCAAAGCTAACATGTTTAACGATTTCTTTGCCTCCATCTTCCTAAGTAGGGACCAAAACAGCCACCTCCCTGCTGGGCCCCCCTCGGGCCCTGGGGGAGGCACACCTGGGCCACAGGTTAGCGAGGATTTAGTTAGGGAGCTTCTGGAGGGGTTGGATGTATTCAAGTCAGCTGGCCCGGATGATCTCCACCCTAGAGTTCTAAAGGAACTGGCCGAGGTCATTGCAAGTCCCCTGGCACAACTTTATGAGCACTCGTGGTGCTCTGGTGAGGTACCGGAGGACTGGAAGAGGGCCAACGTGGTCCCCATCTTCAAAAAAGGCAGGAAGGAAGACCCGGGAAACTATAGGCTGGTTAGTCTCACCTCGATCCTAGGCAAGCTGTTTGAAAAAATTATGCTGGCACACATCCAGGAGGGGCCAGCAGGAGACTGCATGCTTAGGGGCAACCAACATGGGTTCATCAGTGGCAGGTCCTGTCAGACCAACCTGGTGGCCTTTTACGATCAGATCACCAGATCGTTAGATGCAGGGGTAGCAGTGGATATAGTCTTCCTGGACTTCCGGAAGGCTTTTGACACTGTCTCTCACCCTGTTCTCATTAAGAAACTGGGGGACTGTGGTGTAGACACCCACACAGTCAAATGGGTCGCCAACTGGCTGGAGGGCCGCACCCAGAGGGTGGTAGTAGATGGGTCCTTCTCAACCTGGAAGGACGTGGGCAGTGGGGTTCCGCAGGGCTCGGTCCTCGGGCCCGCACTGTTCAACATCTTCATCAGCGATTTGGACGAGGGGGTAAAAAGCACCCTGTTCAAATTTGCTGATGACACTAAGATGTGGGGGGACGTGGGAACATTGGAAGGATGCAACAGGCTACAATCTGACCTAGACAGGTTACAAGGGTGGGCGGACGAGAATAGGATGGGTTTCAACACAGACAAGTGCAAGGTGATGCACCTCGGGAGGAACAACCGGCACCATACCTACAGGTTGGGGAACTCCCCTCTTGTCAGCACGGAGGCGGAAAGGGATCTGGGAGTGATCACTGACTCCACGATGAACATGGGCCGGCAGTGTGGAGAGGCAGTAAGGAAGGCCAACCGCACCTTGGCATGCATCCACAGATGCATCTCGAGCAGGTCCAAGGAGGTGATCCTTCCCCTCTATGCGGCATTGGTCAGGCCGCAGCTGGAGTATTGCATCCAGTTCTGGGCGCCGCACTTCAAGAGGGATGTTGACGGCATCGAGAGGGTCCAGAGGAGGGCCACTCGTATGATCAGGGGACAACAGGGCAGGCCCTATGAGGACAGGCTGCGGGACCTGAACCTGTTCAGCCTCCAAAAGAGAAGGCTGAGGGGGGATCTTGTGGCCTGTTATAAACTAGTCAGGGGGGGATCAGCAGGCATTGGGGAAGTCACTGTTTCCCCGAGCACCGCCAGGAGTGACCAGGAATAACGGTCACAAGCTGGCAGAGGGTAGGTTTAGGTTAGATATCAGGAGGCGCTACTTCACAGTCAGGGCTGGCTAGGGTCTGGAACCAGCTTCCAAGAGAAGTGGTGCAGGCTCCTACCCTGGGGGTGTTTAAGAGGAGGTTAGATGAACATCTAGCTGGGGTCATTTGACCCCAGTACTCTTTCCTGCCATGGCAGGGGGTCGGACTAGATGATCTGCTCAGGTCCCTTCCGACCCTACAAACTATGAAACTATGAAACTATAGGAGACACAGGTAGCCCACCCCTATAAAAGGGGTGGTAGAGTGTGACCTCCTTGGGACGCCCTCTCCATCTGGACCAGCACTGTACCACACCACCTATCTACCCAGAGGCCTTGCTGGCGACCCCCTCTGGACAACAGCTTGTTGGGGAAGACCCAAACTGGCCATCAAGGATCAACTTATAGCCCAGGGTAGGTAGCTATCATGCACCTTTTATCCCCAAGCAAAGGACTTGGACTCTGTCCCTACACATTTTAACTTCACTCTCTCCACCAAGCCTCTTTCTCTACTGCTACCATTGTGTGGGTGCGTGTGTGAGTGCTTGTGTATGCAGCTGTAGGAACTAATAACTTCATGAGCTGTATAGTATAGTGCTTGTTTAATAAAACTGATATTCTTGACCCTGAGTTGGTCTCTGTCTTGCTGCAGGCTTCCAACTAAATCCCTGTCTCTCTGACCTCCCTCTGGGCCTCATTCCTCTCTGTAGTCTCTATCTCCCCCAGCTCTGGCTTTCTGTCCCTCTCCACTGACCTTCTGGCCCTACTCTTTGGTTTCCCAGCTCCAGCCCTCTGTCCTCCACCTTTGCCTTCCCCCGATCTCTCCCTCTCTCCATTCCTGCTCATCTCTCTCTCTCCGCCTTCTTCCCAGTCCCTGTTTCTCTCTGCCTACTCTCCCCGATCTCCATTTGTGTCCCGCCACCCTGTCTCTCGCTGTTCTCTGCTTGTGCTTTTTCTCCCTGATCTTCTCTGTCTCTCCTTCTCTCTCCATTCCCATTTGTATCTGCCTTCTCTCCCCTATCTTTCCTGCCTCTCTCTCCATTCTCTGGCTTCCCGGGCCCAAGTTCCACCCGGAGCCTCTCTCCTGCAGCTCCTCTCCAGCTCTCGGCATCCACAGCCCGTCTCCGCAGCTCCCCAATCCAGCTCCAGCAGCTGGAGCCTCTCCTGCTGCTCCCCGAAACAGCTTCCACTCCCTGACCTGGTCCCAGGTACCCAGAGCTTCCCCTGCAGCCTTTCCCTGGTACCCAGAGCCCTTCTCCATCTCCCAGCACCCACAGCCACCACCCCCCAGTCTTCCCCTGGTGCCCGGAGCTCTGATCCAGCTCCCAGCACCTGCAGCCCCTCTCCGGCCCCTGCAGCCTCTCCAGTTCCTTCCCACCCTGCCTCATCTTCAGCTCCCCCTCAGCATCTCCAGCTCCCCTGCAGCCTCCCAGTTCTCCTCTGCAGCCTCTCCAGCTCCCCTGCACCCTGTCTAGCTCCTCCGCTGCATCTGCAGCACTCCTGCAGCCCCTCCAGTTCCCCCGCAGCCTCCTGGTTCCCCCCAATCCCAGTTTCCCTTTCTCGGTACCTTTTGGTTCCTCCGCAGCTCCAGAACCCAGCCTCTGTGCCGGCTTCTCCCTGGCATCGCTCCTCTGCTCTGCCAGCTTTCGGCTTTTTTCTTTGACCAGTTAACATCAGTTAACCTTAAGCTATCCCAAGTTCCAGTGACCTCAGGTAACCCCAGGGGGCACTTTAACATTAAATAACTCTATTCTCAAGTGACCCCAAGTAACCCCGGGGTACACTGACCTCAAGTAACCCCAGGGGCCACCTGACCTCAAGTGAACCCAAGCACCAAGTTACCCTAACGCCCCATGGTGTTAACACACAGACACAAAAGTGTGTGTGTGTGTGTGAACTCATAGTGGTGTTTGTGTAGTTTGTGTGCGTGTATCACGCCCTCCTGTCTAACGGTGCAATGTTGGGATCCCGAGTGTTGATCTGGCACACATCAAGGCACCACACTCAACATTTAATTAATTAACTTGTTAAATGTATATATATTTCCTAGATTCAGGTTGCAGAGCTGTTGTCTGGCCCCCGGAGCTTGTAGAGTTGCTGGGAATTCAAGGGTGGGGCCTTTAAAATCTGGCCTCCGGAGTCCTGCTGGCAGTGTGTGTCAGTGGTGGGAGGATGAACAATGGCTGTGTTAACCCCATGCACTGCCACTGCTTACCCCTCTGCCATGTCTGAATCTGACCCATGAGGAGCCCCACAGCCTGGTGGTTGCCAGCAGGGAGTTTTGCACCCCTTCCCTAGAAAACAAATATTTGGCATTACTGCAAGATAGTTTGCACTGCCTTAAGAAGTAAGAATAAGGTATGAAAGATCAGTTGTGGTAATCTGGACCTTTGGTTTTCAAAGAGGAGTAGGACAAAACGGACTACAGGGATACTTTAGTTTGAGCTCCTGCATAACACAGCCTTTCTGAATTTCCAATCCAAAACAAAACAAAACAATATGGACTCCCCAGTACTGTAAGCTTAAAATAAGCTTTCTTAGGAAACTATCCTAATTGTAAAAATGAGCACCTTATTTTGAGACTGAATTTGTTTGACTTTAATTTCTACCCCTTAGATCCTGTTACAGTACTGTCTCTCTACCATATAGGATTTACAGACTGCAACTACCTTTTTGGTGAATTACACAGGCTGAACACCTTCAGACTTAATCTTTTACTATAAGCTGCTCCCCAACAGCTTCTGCTCCCTGACCTGGTCCCTGGTACCCGTAGCTTCCCCCGCAGCCTTTCCTTGGTACCCAGATTGTTGTTTAATCATTCTAAAATCTCTTCTCTGAACCCTCTCCAATTTTTCAGCATCATTTTTCAACAGGGAATATTGAAGCTAGTGATAGTATTCCAGTACCATTTGCACCAGTGCCAAATCCAGGGGGTAACATAACCTTTCTTTTACTACAATGATTTCCAACCAGGGTGCAATGGTACCCTGGGGTCCCTTGAGATCTTTTCAAGGGTGCCATGAGGTATCATGCAATGTTTAGCACTGTAAGGTGGGCAAACATGATTCACAAGGTAAACCCAGTGATTCCAAATAGGAAGCCACAGAGTTTAAAACATTCTTTTAAAGAGTTTCATAGTTTCATAGTAGCTAGAGTCAGAAGGGACCTACGTAGATCATCTAGTCCGACCCCCTGCCTTGGCAGGAAAGAGCACCGGGGTCAGATGACCCCGGCAAGGTGCTCATCTAACTTTCTTTTAAAAATCCCCAGGCTAGGAGCCTGCACCACTTCCCCTGGAAGCCGGTTCCAGGCCCTAGCCGCCCTGACTGTGAAGTAGCACCTCCTAATATCTAATCTAAACCTACCCTCCGCCAGCTTGTGACCGTTATGCCTGGTCACTCCTGGCAGCGCACGGGGGAACAGGGACTCCCCCAATACCTGCTGATCCCCCCTGACCAGTTTGTAGCAGGCCACAAGGTCCCCCCTTAACCTTCTCTTGTGGAGGCTAAACAGGTTCAGGTCCCGTAGCCTCTCCTCATAAGGCCTGCCCTGCTGACCCCTGATCATACGAGTGTCCCTCCTCTGAACTCTTTCCATATCGTCCACATCCCTCTTGAAGTGTGGCGCCCAGAACTGGACGCAGTACTCCAGCTGTGGCCTGACCAGTGCCGCATAGAGGGGGAGGATCACCTCCCTGGACCTGCTCGAGATGCATCTGTGGATGCATGACAGGGTACGGTTGGCCTTCTTGACTGCCTCCCCACACTGCCGGCCCATGTTCATCATGGAGTCAATGACGACTCCAAGATCCTTTTCCATCTCCGTGCTGGCAAGAGGGGAGTTCCCCAACCTGTAAGTGTGGTGCCGGTTCTTCCTCCCCATGTGCAACACCTTGCACTTATCAGTGTTAAACCCCATCCTATTCTCATCCGCCCACCGTTGCAACCTGTCAAGGTCAGCTTGTAGCCTATTGCACCCTTCTAGTGCACCCACATCCCCCCACATCTTAGTGTCATCAGCAAACTTGAACAGGGTGCTTTCTACCCCCTCATCCAAGTCACTGATGAAGATGTTGAACAGTGCGGGCCTGAGGACCGAGCCCTGCGGAACCCCACTGCCCACGTCCTTCCAGGTCGAGAAGAACCCATCCACTACCACCCTCTGGGTGCGGCCCTCCAGCCAGTTGGCGACCCATTTGACCGTGTGGGCATCGACACCACAGTCTCCCAGCTTTTTGATGAGGACAGGGTGAGAGACAGTGTCGAAAGCCTTCCGGAAGTCCAGAAAGACTACATCCACAGCAACCCCTGCGTCTAATGATTTGGTGACCTGATCGTAAAAGGCCACCAGGTTGGTCTGACAAGACCTGCCACTGATGAACCCGTGTTGGTTGCCCCTGAGCATGCATTCCCCCGCAAGGCCCTCCTGGATGTGTGCCAGGATAATTTTTTCAAAGAGCTTACCCGGGATTGAGGTAAGACTAAGAGTGATCTTTTTGAGTTCTCTGCAATAGAAAAATTGCTGTATTATTTTTCTGTAGTCAAAAAAGAAGTGAAACCTAAGAGCTGGCATTTTCTGAAGCATGCCTTGAGTCTAACTAGGGATGCCTTAAGTCTAAAATGGCTGAGAACCACAGTTTTTCTACTTAATATTACCTTGTGTATATATCTAAGGTTTGCATTGTGGCCCTTTTGCCCACAGCATCACATTTTCAACTCCTGTTTAGCTGATTTTCCCCCAAGGTGTCCAGAATACCATTGGCCCGAGCGAAACTCATACTGTTTGCTTGTGCCCTGCATTCACATGGCTCCTCCATCAGTGATCAGCCCAGACTGAAAACATCTGGATATAGGTACTGGAAAAGCAAAGGTGAACTCAAAACCAATTTGTAGCACTGGATAAAGTCAGAGTCCATCTTTTAACCAGGAGGCAATATCTAGCCTACAGAGCCTAGCTATCCCATTGGAAAGCTAATGCTGACAAAAGAATAAGAAGATTTTAGGTGGGATTAGAACCTACAGCTGTCTGGTCTGGCCAAAGAGAGGATAACAGTGAGTTAAGCTGACAACCGTGTGCCTTACCTTGTGCATGATGATGGAGCATCCGACAAGAAAAGGAGCCTGGTAAATGACCTGTTACCATCCAACTCTTGGAGGATGAGAGCCTGGCTGCATCTGAAGCCATTAAACCAGAGAATCAGCTTTCTGGAGTCTCGAGTGTACCCCATCTATGGCATGTAATCATGATGGGTCTACCAAACAAGCAACGCAGGACACCCCTGCCTCCCTGCAGTGAAATCAGGGGCCTTCTTACACCTTAGGCAATCAGCTGCACAAATGTTGGTTGGTGTTAGTACTAGCTTGGAGTGTGGAGCAGTCACCCCCATAGTCTAGAAGCTGGGTGACCATAAGGAAATCTGGGACACTGCCCTGCCCTCCCATCAGCCGGCAGGGAGGTGGAGCCGGGAGGCACACAATGCTGCTCTGCCTCCCTGCTGGACTATGCCCCACATCCCGGCCAGTCCAGGACTTTTGCTTAAATGTTAATCAACCAGCTGGGCCCACCTTTGAAATTTGGGACCTCCCCAGCCAAACCGGGATGTCTGGTCACCTGGGACTGTGCCCCACCTGCACGGGGGACCTGCCCCTCGAGGCCTGGTGCAGGAGCAGGGAGGGGCAGGACTAGGGGCTGCAGCGGAGTTGCCGCTAGAGGGCTGGTGCGCGGGGCCAGGCTGCTCCCCGGGGGGGGAGAGATGCCGGGATGCGGGGGGGGGTGTTTCAGCTCGGGGCACATCTCCCGGACAGGCGCTGGGCAGCGCGAGCAGAGGAGCCCGCCCTGCAGCAGCCTGACTTGGAGCTGCGGAAACCACTTCAGGGCGCAGACAGCTAAGAGCTCCGGGAGCCGCCCTTAGCGCGGGCAGCATGACGCGGCAGATGCCCTGTTACCGTCGCACCGGAGGCAGGTGTCTGCGGCGCCCAGCCGCGCGGTGAGGGCCGGCGCAGGGCGGCTGCAGCACCTGCCTGGGCGGGGCGGGGCGGGGGCGGCCCCGGGGGCGGGCCCGAGCCGGCTCGGGCGAGGTGCGGACACGCGCAGGGCTGCGCCGCCGCCTGCTCCATCCCCGCGGCGCTGCGGCTGCGGCTGCGGCTGCAGCGGGCTCCGCCGGCGGCAACTTCCCGGGCACGGGCCGGCGGTGAGTGCGGGCGGGCGCGGGCGGAAGGATGCTGCTGCCGCCGCCGCCGCCGGGGGCGCGGGGCCGCGTCCCCCACGCCCCCGCCAGCAATGGGCGGCAGAGCCGGGGGCACCGGGCGCGTCCTGCCCCGACCCTCGGGCAGGTGCCGCTGCCCTTCCCCGCGCGGCGCGGCTGGGGCAGCCCGGGGCATCACCCGCCCCGCCCCGCCCCGCCCCGCCCGCGGGGTCCCTGCAGCGCCGGGCCGGGCTGTCCGGGGAGCCCGCCCGCCGTCCCCTCCCTTCCCCGCAGCTGGGTTCCTCCTGGGAGAAAAGGGGCTGGGGCGTTGCCTCCCCTCGGCAAGGATGCCCTGAGGCCTGGCCCCGGAGCATGGGCCTGAACCTGGGCACCGTGCGGCGTAAAGGCTGCTGCCAGGACTTCCCTTTTGCCTCTTAAAAGCAATTTTTAAAAGCCAGCTTTTCCTCTTGCCTTTTCTATGGCAACGGCGCGGCGCAGGGGATGGGGAGCTGAGTGGTCTGGGTGCTCCAGTCGCTGCCTTGGTTGCTGGCCTGGCTCGAGTTCCTGAATGACATTTAAAAATTTTTTTCCCCCACAACAGTTCTCTTTGTCCACCTCCCCCGCTGCCCGGGGTGCTGAGGCCATTGCTTGTTGTGGGGTTGGGGATTTATTTTGATCTAATACAAATAAATTCATAAAAAAGAGGGTGGGGAGCAGCCTCCCCCTCAGCCAGCAAGCCAGGGGTTTGTATTTTGTTGTTATCTGTTTAGAGTAATGTGCTGCGCTGCGCTGCCTGTGAGGCAAATGAATGGCATCTGTTTTCACCCAGGAAAATGGATATTTAAAATGACCCTTCTGAGATGGCTGGGAGGGAAATGGATTCTGCTTCATTTTGGGCCCCTTGCTACAGAAAGGATGTGGACAGATTGGAGAGTCCAGCAGAGGGCAATGAAGAGGGTGAGGGGGCTGGAGAACATAACTTCTTCAGACTAAATAACTTCCCCCCTCAGAAGAGAAGACTGAGAGAGGATTTAGTAACAGCCATCAACTACCTGAAGCAGGGTTCAAAAGAGGATGGAGCTGGACTGTCCTTAGTGCTGGCAGATGACAACAAGGAGCGATGGGCTCAAGTTGCAGCAAGGGACGTTTAGGTTAGAATATTTGGGGAAACAATTCTCACTAGGAGGGTAGTAAAACACTGGAACAGGTTACCCAGAGCGGTGATGGACTTTCCATCCTTGGAGATTTTCAAGAACTGGCTAGACAGAGCCTTGACTGGGATGATCTAGTTGCGGGTGGTCCTGTTTGAGCAGGGAGTTGGACTAGATGTCCTCCTGAGGTCCCTTTCAACCCTCATTGTCTATGATTCGAGTGCACCTTTTCTTTTGTTTCTTTCCCTCCTTGATAACAGTGCCACCTACTTAGGCCTCATGTCTGCTAACATGTGTGTGTGCCTTCTCTCACTACTGCAGCTACTAATATTGGGTACAGATGTGCTTGCAGTGTGTCCTAGGATGCCTATAGACACTTTCTGCTGTAAGTTTTACATAACTATAAGGGAATGGAAGGAATTGGGCATCAGGTTAGAAGATCTGTGAGACGGACAACTTGCATTAGGGTAGGGGAACATGGAGTAATTAACGAGGCACCTTCACAGGAAGGTTACAATAGTTGTTACTGTGTTTGTGTAACTATCTTCCAGGAATGACGCCAGTGTTTGTAATGCAAATACACCTGTATTACTAGTAATCATGCTATAGCTAACACTTATAATGCAGGGGCTACAATATACTTAAGGTTGAGATGATGGCATCATTATTATTCTTAAAATCCCTGCTCTCCATTGCTTAGATTTCTCAACCACCTATTGAGCTGTCATTTCTCATGTTTGATCTTTGTGCCTGAAGTAATTCTTAAAAAAAATTCTTAAAAAAAATTGCACAGTAATGCATTAAGTTGCTTGTGTTGTTTGACCATGGGGGCAGGTTTTTGCCTGTTGTCTTGAGGTCCAAGATTTTTACCTGCCAATGGACGGAGTCAAATATTAATATTGTGTTGACAGTGTTGCAGTTTTTTTTATGCACATAGGCCAAATGTCTAATAGATGTGGAGACCTCTTTTTTTTTTTTTTTTTCTTCCCTCAGCAGTTGATCCTGCCAGGACAGGGTTGAAGCTAGGATTTAGACTGTCCTGGCATTTGAAATAGTGGTCTGCATCTGCTTGCGGTGAAGCTGAGTATTTATCCGGTCATAACCTTGTTGCCATCAACTGTCATTACTTTAGGGATGTCAGAGGATTTATCCTTGATTGTTTTATTTAATAGCTCATGCTCTATGACTTGGTCAAATCCTGGTTATACTGTGTTTTTTTGTTTTTGTTTTTTTCAAAAAGAAAGAAGAAGCATTTCCTCCTTTATTTCCTCTTGCTGAAAGAGCCCAGTATTTCTGGGCAGTAGGGCTTGAAGGCTTCTTTGGCTCCCTTCTAGTGGTTTCAGGGGGCCCTTAACATGTTAGTGCTTTGGAGCAGAGGTATGTTCATATGCGTACAAACACATTTTTTTTCCTTATGCATATGTTTGATCAACCCCCCCACATGCATCTCAGCTGCATCCTGTTGGTTCCTCAGACTCGCCAGGCATTAGCAAGGTGGGGAGCGCAGACGAGGAGGAAGAGAGAACAGAATGCTAAGCATAGGGAGGAAGCAGGCCTTGTTCAGATGTTGCATAGGGTTGGGGAGAAGACCTGCCCTGCCTGGGACTTGTTGCAGCACACCTCCTCATATATTAGATGTTCTTCATCAGAGCAGAATGTCTTGCTGCTGTGCTTTTTCCACTGAAGGCTCACTCAGCTCAAGCCCTGCTGCGTCCTCATTTTCTGTTCATTTCTGCAGCCTGTTGATTCCTCCCATTGCCCCGATGCACATTCCTGCTTCTCCAGGTCGGATAAGAAGTCCTTATAGCCCTGTTCTTCAATTTACTCTTTTACTACTGCTGCTGTATTTGGGCCCTTCAATGCAAGTTAACCCTACAAGTTTGATACAATGAAGAAGCATAATATACTCAGTTAAACTGCTCCTCTAAAGTGAGGTCAGTCTTTTATCTAAACTGCTTTAGAGAGAAGGCTCTTACCTCTCTACACAGGCTACATTGCTCTGTTACTACTTTGCATTTAAGCAAAGTTAATATGTTTCAACATTTAAATGCATAATGACAAATAATATCAATGTTTTTACCTTCAAAAATATAAACAATAGACAATAGTAGAGTGCCTGAGGCAAACCATAATAAACATGGGGAGTTAAAGGGGACAGGGCTATATGGTTGGTTAGCATGATGGCCATATGAGCTGACATGGAGACATGAGGGAAAGTAAGGTTAGCCTGCACTCCACAAAGTCTAGTTATAGAAGTAGGGAGAATGATACCTGGGCTCTTTGGACTGGTATATAATGGAAAACCCTAGGATATATGTATGCAAACCTTTAACTTTAAATTAAGGTTGTTAGAGTGGCTTCTCAGACATACACTCTAAAAATGAGGAAATAACTAGTTATTTCATTCAGAAATCCACTTATCCTTTCCTGATCACTGTGTTGTCTCCTGTTATCATTATCTTTGTTCTGCCACCCCAGCCACCCTTGTCTTGAACAAGCAACAGGCAGCCTTAATTCCATCCGTGTAGGGTATTCACTGACGAACACAAAAACGCACATTTTAATCTTGTGTTAATAATCAATACCAAAATTTAGAGCAATGTAGTTCATCATTTTGCTTTCCCACATTTTTTTAGGGAAGCCACTAATAGCTTTACTCACAGACAATAAAATACCTTGGATAGAATTGCTCACAATGTAACATGGGGGGGGGGGTTGACACCCACACTGTACTTCTCTAGGGCAGGAAGAAGAGATTGAGATTTTTCATGTGAAAAGTCCATGTCTGTCGTGCACCCCCCCCCCCCCGGATCGCTTCATAAATAAAAATTCACGAAAAATATTGATCTTTTCTTTTAATTGTTCACAGCTGTTTCCACCCCCCCACTCCACCAAATCATCAAACCCTAGTTCTTGGTAAAAGGAAATGTTCTATAATAGTTTCCCTTAAAACGCCATGAATATATGAGGGATAGGCCCATTTTGAATGCTGTAAAACAGAAACAATGTGATTTGTTTTTGTTTCTAACTTGTACTTTTCCAAGGAATGTTTCGTCCTCAGTTATTGGAGGCTTTTCATTTTAGTGAATTTTGGAACATTTTCATTTTCTTTTCATTTTGGTGAATTTTGGAACAATTTTTGCATGGATTTTTGCATGTATGCAGGATTTCTAAAGGCGTAGGTAGTTAAAACCTTCGTAGCCCTCCTTAGTTTAGTAGGAAATGTGGTATGGAATGGGGGTGTATGTGTATGTGCGGGGAGAAAGGCTGGGGCAAAGACACCAGAATAAAGAGCACAACTTAAGCAGTGGACAACATGACATTTTAACTTTTATTCCTGAGTGCAATGCTATGTAGTCATAGTGCACTTATTAAAATATTCTCTGATGTTACAGAAGTGATGGAGGGGAGGGGGCGACTAGGGGAGAATGCCTTTGTGACTAAGAAGAAACATCTTGGGTCTTAAGGCAACATCTCCTGCCTCATTCTTTGACTTTGGGGAAGGGTTTCGTTTTATGATTTGTGATTGTTTATTGATAATTCAAGAGTCTCCTGATTCACTGGAACAAGCTTTTGAGGGCAAGAGTCTGGAAATCAGTGAAACACGCTTGACCCAAAGGAATGTAAATGTCCGTTTAGAAGCGATGGATAAACAAATGACTGAGTTGGATTAGCTCCATTTCTTCCAGGAACATAGGCCAGAGTGTCTTTTATTTTCTTTGATGGAAGATGATTGAAAATAGCTTTGCATATCTGCTTCCTTGCTTTTTAGCAGTTGTGGGATAGCCTTATGTAGAATGCTAGACTGAAAAAAATGAGAATTAGAGCTGTCTTTCTTTTCATTTTTAGTTTCATAATAGTTTATACTGAGCCTTACAAGATTTCTGGAGATGAATCCAGAGTAGTCATGACTGTGGACTTCTTTCAGGTGCTGCTTACTATATCCCAATTAGCTTTGCACAATGTGGAGCTCATTACAGGATCAGAACGTAATTTAGCAACTCTTTCTTTTTAAGTGTGGCTTTGTGCTCTTGTTCTTTTCAGGAAGTATTTCTTTTACCTGGACAGATAGCATCCAAAGCTGAAATGTACCTGAAGCATGTTCCCATTTTGTCATGTATCTAACTGCTCCTATAACTTAATCATAGCCCTATTTTCCTCAGGAATAGCTGGAATTTACCTTCTGTGTCGGAGCCACTGTGACTGTATTGGGTGCTACAAGTTTTCTGTCGCTTGTTTTCATTCTGGCTGTTACATCTTTGCTCAAGTCGGAAATGTCTTTAGTGTGACACCACTGTACTTTGAACAGTTTCACTTTTGCTTTTGTTTGAATGTTAAGCATGTGCTGACAAAGAAATCCGTTGTGTTCTGGAGAAAACCTCTCATAGGTGCACCTATGTAATGTCTGGTATACATGTAATTATTATTAGCTTTATATTTTGGGCATGACTTCTTTATTGCTTTCGCTTAACTGTCAAGGTAAGACTGAGAAGAATTTTATTATTTTATTTCCCCTAAGCAATTTCTTTTTAAGTTTTAGTCCTGATGTTTTGTCATCTACTTGTTTAGAAATTGAGCTAGATGTCAGTTTACTGTTCTTGGAGACTGAAAAACAAGCAGCTGCAATGTTACCTTCTCTAGGTACTTCTGTCAGTGGTGTTCTCCAGTGAACAGATATTGGGACGAGGGGTGATTCATTCTCCAAATGAAGTGAGACTGTCCAAAATGGCAATGATAGTACTGGTATGGTTTTGTTTATGTGGACTTTTATAACTAGGACTTGGTTTGAGGTCACGGTAACCCTTCATCTATGTTAACAAAGGAAGTGCTAGCAGTTGGTAACTATTTTCATTCCCAGCCCTGCCTAGCTGGGTTGGATTTGAGCTGGGGAACTAAAGGTACAAGCTTCCCCATTTCAGAATCTATTCCTTGAATTACGTTGTTCCCTCTTTCCAATATATAAATCATTATATGGTACTGATGTGCTAAGTGGTATCTCCTTGACCACTGAAGTGGGCTGGGTGAATGCCTTTGACTTTTCTGATACAGGGGTTTGTATTTGATTTGGTTGACATAGCTGAGATTAGGTGTGTAATTTCAGAATACTTTTCTTTTTTGCTTATTTTTTTTCTGCCCTGATCTAAACGTATGTGGCAATGTCCGAATTCCAGTTTGGAGTGAATGAATGATGCTGCTGGAGGTTGGCTTTTCTAAACTGACTGAGGAGGTGCTGAGAATTGATGTTGTATAATGCTAACTGTCCTCCTAGAGCGGAGAGCATAACTATTTCAGTGCTTCTAGGCTGCACAGGTCCAATTTAATTGAGCAATATCTTGACATTTCCATTGAAACAGATCCTGTCTTCATGTTTCATTAATAACCGGATAGCAGTGGGCTGTGCAGGCTTTGTTATAATTGTTCTCTCATTGATTGGATCCTATCCAGATTGTGTTGCTGATGTTCATTTCTTATGGAAGGATCCATTAATCCTTGCTGTCTCTTACATTTCTGAACTTTTCATTTGAACCAGAAGGAAGAGTCTGTCAGTGCATCTTATCCTATTCGTATCCATAGTTGTCCATATTAACTCTCAGGAGAATTGCTCACTTTATGATAAGAATGTAAACTTAAATGCACTGTAGTAAACTAAGAGCATTCCATGGACTGATATGGGTGATGGACTTAATTCTCATGAAGGCAGTCCTTCAGCTTTTTTACCCAGCATAATACTTCTTGAAAAGATAATTATCCTTTTAGCTTTTTTGCATGATGCTTTGGCTGTTACTATTTCTTATTTTTGTAAAAAACTAAGAGGGGATTTCATTTCCCCAAAGTTTCCGTAATAATTATAAACTGTAGTAAGCCTTGAGTCACTGAAGAAACAGGGATGCAGTCATTAAACTTTTTAATTTTCATATTATGCTAAGTGTAAGCATTGTTTATACATAGTATTTTTTTAGCTCTTGATTCTTTGATATGAGGGTGGAATGAGGTCAAAAACAAATGATGGCTGTTGGATCGCAAAGCCATTATTTCCTCATTAGTGCAACCTCTTTGTACAAGCTCAAAATTTGGATTGAACATAATTGTTTATCCTACATGATGGAAACTGGTTGGCCCCTGCTTAAACTCCATTCTCAAAGATAATCTACTTTCATTTAAAAAGCATAGGGCTCTGTTTGTTTTACAGCAGGTTGACCAGAATGCTTGTTCTGCATGCACAGAATGCTAGAGGCTGGGAAGATTGTCTAGGCCACATGCTTAGCTTATGAGGACTAAAAAAGGGAAAAAAAAGACAGGGTGTTGCATATCTTTCTAATGTATTGTTTCCTACTAGATGTACAAAATGTTATTCCCTTGTTTGGGGAAAAATATGCTTTTTGCAGAGGTGGCTTCTGTGGATAGAAGGGAATTCTAAGGCAGGTATAGGTGAAAAATTGGAAAGTACAACAGATTTTCTAGGCTAAGAAAACAAAAACATTGATATACAAATTATTCAGTCTGTATTTGGAGGAGTGTTTTTTTTATGATTAGAAGCAGAGAGAGCAACGTGTTTAAAAAGACATGTTCCAAATAAGTAGGTGTAGCACAAAGGGTCCTCCTGTGCAACCATGCAAATAATTTAACAGGGCTAATAATATTTTTATTTTCTAAATGAGGACATATGATGGTACTACTAACTAAAATAATATTTCAGCTGCATTCAAAGTATTGCTTTGGTGCAAAAGTAGCAAATAACATACTGGAGGCTTATTCCTAAACTAGTGCATTAGAAGAATTGATAATTCATCATAATTTCTGATCAATTTTCTGGAATATCCTTAAAAGAAAGAGGTATCTAAATCCAGTGTAGGGAAATAGAAACTGTTGCATGTTTCTTATAATAGGACCGACAGTTTCTATAAGTCAGTAAAATGCCTGGACATATAGGGTGCCTATACATGAGTGTGGAGACTGCTCCAATGCGCTGGAATTCCAGTGTGTTGGAGCAGATTCAGTTAATTAAGTGTGTTGGAGTGTGGCAATTCCTGTGGTCCAGCAGCTTCCTGTGTCTCCTGTATTGGTGTCCCCACACTAGAAAATGGCAGCGGGGTTGCTTGAACTAAAGCTCAAGCTTAGTTCAAGTGCTCCTCTGCCACTTTCAAGCATAGGGGTGCTGATACATAAGACGTGATGGTGCTTTAATCCAAGCAGCTCTCACAGCCACTCTAATTAAAGCATTGCCCCTTCCCTCTCTCCCCCGGAGCATGTGTAAAACTGCCCATAAGGCTTATCCATTATTGTTGAAAAACATAATGCCCTCCAAGTTTCTTTCCCATGTAACAGCCATAACTGGATCAGTTGCAGTACTTCTCTACAGATTCATGCAAAATCAGAACAGAAGCTATATATGTTATAAAAGTTTAAAGGTGTTATATATTGTTGTTGATGCGAAACAACTATGCATAGAGGAAGTGAAGATGAAAAGATGTGGTCTATGGCTTATGCATATGATTTAAAGGCAAATTATGATCTTAAAGAAGATGAATTGCTACACTATTGAGCAAGATGTCCTCTTGGCCCACTTCCTTTAGTCTTCTCTCAAGGAAAAACCTTGAAAATCAACAAAGAAGTGATTTAACCAGAAATTCAGTTGAAGTCATCCCAAAGATCTGATTTCCGGTATGTTCAGGTATAAAAATGTTACAGGCAAAATCTGTTTCAGTGAATTCTGGTTAACACTGTCTTACCCTAAAATCTTACTACTTTTATATACTAATGTTCTAAATGATTTGAAGAAAAGGTAACGCTTTCTTACCCCTCACATCCAAATATGAGAAACTGAAATTAATAGTTTAGGGATCTATCCAGTTCTCTCTTGCAATATAATCTTTCATTGCTTACAACAAATCTTAGTTGCATCCTTTAAATTAATTTTGAGTTTTTCTTACAATTTTTATGTCAAATTAAACATCCTATTTACTATTCTGTTATTTAAAAGGAAATACATCACAATGTTCTGCATTGAAATAACAGAAAATGTGACAAATTTGTAGCCAGGTGATTTGATTAAAAATACCACCTTCCAATTGTACTTCAACTACAGCACCACTTCAACTGGCACTTCCTAATGAAGAATCATCTGACTTTTTGCTATAGAAGTATTTGAAAGTTCTGCTTCTTTTTGGGAAAAATTTCCAAACTTTGATATAGCTAAATGTATCCTCAGATTAGATTTAATGACAGAATCTTTATGTACTTAATATTAACAATGCATACTGCTGATTTTTATCTTTTGGCCTAGTAGGACATTGCAGTTTCAGAATAATTAAACTAGAGGGTAGCTTGAATTATGTTTCTGTGGGTAGTATTAACCAAGTAAACTAGCAGGGAATGACCAAGAGTACCAAATCAAATTTAGGGGATGTGGATGGACTAAGTCATTTTGGAGATATAAGCAGTCCAAAAAAACAAACCACACCAACCCCCCCCCCCCCCCCCCCCCCAAAAAAAATCAACCAACCAAAAAATCCCAAGATTAAACAAATAACTAAACCTGAAAATACTTTTGAAATATGGCTGACGTGGACATCTGAAATACTGTAACTACTCTTTTGGTATTCCTGATCTTACCCACACTTCCTAGGAAAAACTTTTTTGCTGGATTAAAGCATGGCACGTAAAATATTAGGATTGCTTTCTGTTCTTGTGAATACTGAGGTATGGATGAGTTGAAAATCAGGCATAAATGGAAAGGTAGCTTAATTCTAAGCAAGGTATTGGGGACCACAGCTTCATACCAAAAGTATGTTGATGAACTAGAAGACTGGAAGAATGAATCTTGTATATCTGACTGGAATGCCTTGAGTAGCTGAAATGCTAGCTATTCCAGTGTGATTGAGCTGCTCTGGAATAATACCCCCATATGGACACTCCTGAAATAAAATCACTTTTACTCCAGAATAGATTATAGATTAGCTACATCTCTGCAGTTTGGGTATTGTGGGTTAGCAAGCCCAAAGAAGCTGTATGGGCAATGAATATGCCAATAAGCGAGAGCTGTGGAGTGCATGAAATAATTTAAAGAATGTGTGAGTGGAAAAAATAGGCAGCAGTGGGTGTCTGGGTAGGCAGTTTTGTTGATGCCAAAGTGCTATATGTTCTTTGTTTTCCAATTTTGCTTTACACTTTTGCATGATACAGAAACAGATGCTCTATGTAGTTAAAGCATTACCATTCTATTTTTTGCTATTAAATGTTTGCAACCTTAATTTGGCTTGGATATGTGCTACAGTAATAGAACTGTACACTGGGAATTTATGTATATCCATGAACTCTTGAATTATTTCAGAAGTTTTTCTTATTTATTTCTTTGCTTCCTGGTATTACATGAAACATTCTGATTGTAAGATATATACAGCATGTGGTTGCTGGATTATAGCATTTTCTCTCGAGTTGTAACATGCGAACAAGAAATAGTCTTCCTCACAATGGATGGTGGTCTAGTTTCTGATCTCAGTTACAGAAGTGTAAATCCACCCACTTCCTTAGATGTGTTCTAGATATATATACCAGGTATAACTTGGTTCGTTTATACATGGAAGCTGACTAACAATTATCTAGAAGATTCTGGAATGAGTGCCTGTGCAGGTTGTTACTTTGGAATAGCTATCATATGCTGCCATTGTCCAGAATAATTTACTTGTTTTGAAAAGATGAAGAAAAACACCTAGAATTTTGTCTAAAAGTCTACAGATATGTAGACTAGAAATAATTTTCAACTGATCACATTCACCTTGGTCGGAGGACATGGAATAGTTGTCTTGTATCCACTTAACACTTTAAGGGACAAATAAAAATGGAGGCCCTGATCCAAAGCCCACTGAAGTCAGTGGGTGCTTAACAACTTAAATTAATTTTTCAACAACACTTGAATCCCATATATTAGTATAGTTGTGCTCTACCTTTTGGCTCCGTGGACCAGATGAGGAGTGTGGGGCATGTTTGTAGGCCAGTCCCCATGCAGGGATCTGGTGGCCCTGGTCTATCCCACATGTCAGGATTGGGCCCTGCACTAGTGTATGTGCCTGACCTAGCTCGCAGGGCTACAGTCCTATGGATGAGAGAGTGCCAAAAGTTGAGCACCACTGCATTACTAAATTAGGGTGTGGCATACTTTTGATGGGGCAGTTAGCTATGCTTAGTTCATACTTTCTTTTTGGGTGTGACTGTGCTTGTAGCTGAGTCTTGATCTTGGACTTTCCTACTTAAATTTACAAAGCCTGTCAATAGGTGCAGACAGAAATGATCAGCCCCTTGAAATTGTTGTAAAGCTGTGCCCAAACAGAAGAGCACAGCTGCAGAGCCCGCTGATCACATGACAAATTAACACTCATTGTATGAGAGTTCAAATAAAGCTGCTTGTAATTGGAGTGGCTTCATTAATTTCTGTTTGCTCTACTGCAGCAGTTTGATCTGGTGTCTCTGGATGGGAGTGGAAGAAAGCAGGGGAGGGAGGTCCCGTCTGGCATTTTCTCAGCCTCGCTGGAGTAGGGAATTGGTGGTTGGAGCCCCTTCACCTTAGTGGGGTGAGAGGGGGTAGAGGGCTGCAGACTACCCTCCCATTCCAGTGGGGCTAAGAGAACCCCAGAACAGCCTTTCTCCCCCTGCCGTCCAGAGATGGCAACAGAGCTGGGAGGGCTCAGGGTGGAGCTAGGGGAAGACATGGCCTTTCTCCAGGGATCAGCTCCAGATTGAAGCTGATCCTCCACCGTCCCAGTGTAGGAGCTAATGTCTTCGGAACAGCCAGCATGATTTCACCAAGAGCAAGTCATAACCTGATCAGCCTGATTTCCTTCTGTGGTAAGGTGGCAGGCTCTTTGGATGTGGGGAGAAAGTGGATGTGATATACCTTGATTTTAGCAAATCTTGACAATCTCATTCGCAATCTTGTGATTTAATAAGCTAAGGAAATATGGAGTAGATGAACGAAGTCCTCTTCTACTTAAAGAAGTTGTGGACTCTCCATCCTTGGAAGTTTTTGAGACCAGGTTGAACAGACACTTGGTTGGGATGGTTTAATCTGGAGAGATCCTGCCTTGTGCAGCGGGCTGGACTAGATGACTTTGTGAAGTCCCTTCCAACCCTACTTGCCTATGATCCTAAAGTTATGCTGTTACTACAAGAGGATTTAGTTAGAGGATATTGGGGATAGAGGAAGGCATTTCAGCACCTTTGGAAGGTGGTAGAGACATCTATTGCATGCTATAGTTGATGTGTGTTCCTTTTGGAAGACTGGGATTTCTTAGGGTGATATCTTGTATTGGGCTAATTGGGATAAAGTTAGACAAGCTTTTGAATTCAAGACATTCTTTCTAAGTCCTGAGAGAAAAATGTCTTCAATTTGGGAGCTTGTCTAACTTTACCCCAACTATATAGTTAGTACAATAAAAGATATCACCCTAAGGAATCCTTGCTCCTCACATAATTTTTGGACCACTGTGGCTACATCATCACCTTTACACTACTGTACGTAGATCGTCACTTCTGATCCAGGACACCTTGTACATAACAAAAGGCTCATACTGTTGGGAAAGGCATTGGGTGATCAACAGTGGCTCCAGATCTTCCACATTAAGAAGGAGAGGCCCAGTGATGATCCCTATAGTTGTCTTTGACTATTTAGTGCCAGAACGAGCAAATGAGGGCAGCTATGCCAGTTCAGGAGCCAGGTTGCTGTTGCCACTTGGGAGCTGGTGACTCCAGGAGCTACAGGTTATTGGCAAAGTTTTTGGCATTGGCAAGTCAACTGTGAGTGGTGAGGTAGCAGAGTTCTGTGAGACGGTTAATAGTACGGTTTATCTGCAGGTGGCGCATATTGCTGCTGTGCCTGAAGTAAGCGTCGTTTTTGAGAGACATGTCTTCCCAAATTGTACTGGGACCACTGGTGGCACATGGGTGCTTGTAGTTTCCTCATTAAGGTATTAAAATGACCTCAGAACATCTGGCAGAATTGTACACTTAACAGGTGGCAGATATTGGTAACGCATGAGAGAGAGTGATAGTAAAATGACAGAATTTTCTCGGGGGAGGGGGGCAGGGTGTGTGTGTAGGCAGGAACTGGGACAGAGGGTGGTGAAGGGGGCATAACGTGTGTGGGTAGAAGAGGTACAGCGGTGGGAAAATATGACTGTGTACTGTTGCAAAATAATACGTGTTAGTTCTATTGTTGGTTATGTGACCATAGGGAAGTTAGATACTTGATTAAAAACTTTGTATACAACTTGTTTCTTCCTTCTTTGCCACATGGTTGTCCCTACGTGCTTTACCACCAAACCAATTTATTAACAAATAATATAAAAACCCTAACTCTACTGCTTGAAGAGCAGTGCAGGCATCTCGGATGTAGGTAAATAATTAGATTAAAGCATCAAATTGCAAATGTAAACACAACCGCAATTAAGTGCAAACAGCTTATAGTAAAACTGGGTGTTACCTCTTCTCCTGGCTGGTTGCTTGCTCGTTTTCACTTTTATGTCGTTTGTCCCCCGCCTCCTCCCAGCAGTCCAGGGTTTCATATGACTTGTCCGAGGCAGCATATTATTCCTGAGCCTTTTCCTCTTCCTATGCTTGTTCAAGGTCCTGTCTCCAAGGATGGTTGCTACAGTCCAACAGAGATAGAAAGCCCTGTCAAAAAAAAAAAAATGAAAGTGTGTATTAGTTTTTGTCCAGAGCAATAAAGACAAGAACTCCCATCTCCCCTCTTATGTTCTGATCATGGCAGGCCATGCTTGACATTTTTATCATCTAGATATGTCTTTATTTCATCTTTTTCCTTTGAGAAAGGAAAGCTACTTCAAGCGATGTCCTAGGCCACACAGATGAACTATAGTCAGGATTTCAGTTTTAGTATAATTAAAAGAAAGAGAAGTAATTATTTTTAACCAGTTCAGGGGGTTAAAGCACTTTGGCTTTAACATTATATTAGACCAGGAAAGAGTTATAAGGCGATTAGAAGTGGAATCCACTTTTCCAGGGTAGTTTTGGAATCTCACTATTTGCGCACAGTAGATTTTATTTTATTTTTTTGTCACTTGCAAACTGAACAGTATGCCAAGGGTGAAGGTGGCTTCTAAGCTATGTAGATGGTTATTGAAAGCTTGCCAGGTTCAGAGTTTTACCAAACGTTGCAAGGTTCTCGCATAAATAATTTCCAAGCGGCATCTTGCAAGTGTGGGGAAAAATTGAGGTAGATCTTAATAAGTTGTTGAACTAGCATACAGAAGCTTGCTGACAGCAGAACAAGGAAATTCTGAATGTGGTTCAAGAGGTTTCTTAACCCCAGAGCAGGCTGCACGGCTGAACAGGTTCTAGCCTCCTCCGTTGCCTTGCTTGCTACTTACTTCTTCCAGTTCCCTCCACACCCTTATCCCTCTGTCTGCATTATAAAAATTAGAGTTCTTGCTTGCAGCTTGCCATGCAGGGACTGAGTTCTGCACTCAGAGCCCAGGCTTTAGCCTATGTCTTCAGCTGGGGAAGCTAGCCCATGTTCAAAGTACACTCAAGTCCAGGCAGGAGGTTTCTAAGAACAGTCAGGGAATTTTGCCTTAAAAGGCAGGTAATAGTTTGGGGTAAGCCTGGAGGCAGGTGAGCCCTTAGAAATACTGGACAGATTAACATTTCTAAATAATATAATAAAATGTGTTTCCAGCAGCTAAAATTATTTTAAACAATTGTAAAAGTTAGTTTTCACTATCTGAACTGTTCTGTTACATTTTGCATTTTTTTCCCTCTGGTTCTCCATCATGAAAACAGTACTGTAAGCATTGCAGCATAGCATTTTAACCCAAATATACTGTTTTAATTGAAACAAAAAAGGAACTCCTGATAATATGGCTGCTAGTGATATTGGGCTGTACCAAGCCCTTATCCAAGCTTGTTATGACTGTTTCTACATTTGTGTTGATCCTCATAACTTCAGTATAGTCCTTACATATGCAACAATTTGTAGGATCAGGGCTAAAATCTTTTAATTAAAAAAAAAAGGGAGAAACCATCTGTAATTTGGGTTTAAGTAACCTGTGTTCCTGAAAAAGGGTGATGGTGCTAGTATGTTCTGTGCAGATAGTTATTTCATCTTCTGATGCCAGAAGAGTTTGATCTCCTACTCTTCTCGGAATAATAGCTGTGGAAGTATGTCAAGGAGACAAAGATATCACCCTGTTTCTGATAATGCAGCACTGCTCTGAAAACTGGCTGTTCGATTTACCCTTCCTTGTACTGGCATGACAGCAGAAAAACAAATTATCTAGTCATCCTTCCATGTGAAGCATTGAGCTAGCAAAAAAATGCCACGTGCATCAGTGTAAATATCTGTGTACAGTAGAAGCACTTGTCTTTGCATTTTATTCTCATCATTGGTAAAGCACATTCTCCAGTTGCATTCTCCCCAACCCTCTTGAGTAATATAAACTTTATATTTTATACAGTAGCTTTATTATTCCTTTTCTTTCCCGTCCATAACCTGCTTTTTTTTTTTTTAAAGCAATTCTCTTCCTTCTTGCACGTGACACCTACAAGCCTCTTGTATCACACCAAGTTCCACCCCCCCCTTGTATCTAGTGCATTCCAGGTTTTCCTTGTTATACAGTACACGCTTCCTTATTTTGTCCAATGAAGTGGCACTTTCATAAGACTGAGTTATGATGTTGGTGATGGCTTCATGATTTCAGAAATTCATATTCTAGGATTGCTCTTATAATCTGATTTAAAAAATTATATTTGTAATGACATTTTTCAACATAACAGCAGTAAAAGCTGCTTGAAACTTGGGATTTCTAGATTCACCATAACTTTGTACTTGATAGTTTGGTGCTGGCTTATTATAGATTTTCAATGAATGTGTAATGTCTTTTATTTAACTAACTATCTTTGAAGTGTGATTTTTTTTTTTTTTTTTTTTTTTATAGTGCAAAAAGTGACTGTATAAAAACCTTGCCACCTTTTGCAGTGTAGTTTGTCTATCTAAATTATAGTTGTTGTTTCAAAATAATGAACCTATAATTTTACATCAGCACAGCTTTTAGCAGTTTTGCATCATGGCTATTTTATATTTTCTTTGTTCCTTTGCATAAGTCAGTTCATGACTAGAATCTTTTTTTAGGTTCTGAGCATACTGTGGTTTTGCTGTCTAGGCCAGGGGTGGTCAAAATATGGCATGTGGGCTAGATTTGGCCTGCCAGGAGATTTGAGGGGGGGTGCGAGAGGTGGTGGCGAGTGGGTGGATGGTAGGGAAGTGGCAACTGGGTGGTGACAGGCAGGTGAGAGGTGGTGGTGAGTGGGTGGACAGTAGGGAAGTGGCAGCTGGGCAGGAGCATGGGGCCCAGGCCTGCACCGGTGCCCTGGGGCCTGGACCAGCAGGGGCCCAGGGTGGGGTGGGAGGAGCACAGTCCTGGGGGCTTCGCCTGCCATGGGTCTTGAATGCCCTGAGGGCCCACCAATTGATGCTGCCACTGACACCAGGGGCTGTGCACAATGTGGGGGGGGGCATGTATGAAGGGGGCATTTTTGTAGGAGGGGGCCCATGTGTGCCCAGCCATACACACCTGCGCCCCCTACACAACCCTCCAGCTACACTCCCTATACACCCCACAACTCCCCCACACACCCACAGGTCCCCAAAAACCTCATACCTGCCGCCACACACATCTCCACAACCACCTACAAACACCATATTCACCCACACACACCCTCCCCCACACTCTCCTACACACAATATACAAGAGTGAGACTTTATTTTGAGCTATATATACTATGGCAAATGCACACAAATCAGGGCAAACATTTTTTTTATTTAAAAAAAAAAAATTTATAATTGCGTGCTGCCCATTAACAGTCCATGGAGACGCATGTGCAGCTGGCTGTGGGAAAGCAGTGTGCAGTGGTGGCATAGGGTGCTGGGAAATGGCAGCGCGGGATGATGGATGGTGCTGGTGGCCACCACGTGAGCTCCCCCCTGCCCTGTCTAGCTGGCTGGTGGGACCTGTGCGGCCTGCAGAGGGGCACCGCTGCCCCCCGGGGCCCTGTTTCTGGGAGGCGGCAGAATGGAGTGGTGGGTGGCAGCACTTCATCTCTGCCTGCCTTCATGTACCCCCTAGGACCTTTCTAAGTACCCCTAGGGGTACTCATACTGCAAGTTGACAACTCCTGCTTTAGAATATGGCATATGCCAAGGTCTGTATGACATGGTCTTCCGCAGAGGGTTAGAAATTGGCCCCGATTTGCATAATTATTTTCAATGTCTGGCTTTAAGAGACAAAATGCAGATTTGTACATGCGCTTCTCTGCCAGAATGATTTTGCATTATTAATATATGAGAAAACTGAATAGATCACCTATCTGCTACCTGATATTATAAAAGCCTGTACTTTTCCAAATGAGTTAGTTTATAAGGTGTCATGTTGCACTAACCACAGTTAATGAGATTGTATGATGCTTTTGGGGAAAAATATAAAATCGCAGCGAGTCCCTTCTTACTTATAGGAGAGAAAAATGTAATTTAAGTAAGAGATTAGGGTGGGTGGATGAAGTGCAGTGTACTCCATTTCCCAGCAGCCCCTGCTTGCATGGCTGGAGCTGGTTTCCATGGAGACCCTAGCTTCAGCCAGACTGATAATGTGGGCTGGGTTTCCATAGAGACCGGCCCCAGCAGCTCTGGCAGGGCCTGCTGCAAGGCAGGGAGCTGCTCTGGGGCTGGACTGGGATCTTGTGGCTGTGCCAGCATTTTAAACTGCTTTATTACATGTACAGTGTGATTAAAAATAAAAACAGCCCTCTTCCACCAACCTCCCCAGTGTATGCTTAGCTGTGTCCTAGTGAGAGTGAAGAATGAGTGCATTTAAATGTTTTTAAGGTAACCAAACCTCGAAGCATTTAATATGGAATGTTATGATCTAAGCAGATAGCTGCACACGTTTAGTTCATGAAACTAATTCTTGATCCTTTTCTTCTTTGGCTTTTGATAGTTTTTCCTTCCTCTCCTGATTACGGTGTTTGATATCACTATGCCATGTATTCTGTCCTATCTCTGAATGCCTCAAACAGGCTGCTTGAGAGCGGCTTGTTTCTGAGGCTGGTGGACAAAAGCTGTGTCCATGAAGGCTGTGCTCTCCCTTTTGCAATAGTTACTCGCTGTTTTACCTCTGCCTTTTGTCGCTACTGAGGCTCTTCCGTATGAAGGATTGAACTGAGCTGTCTGTAGTGTTTCCTTAATGTCGCTCCTGATCACTTGGCAGATGTTGCTGAATGACATGGCTCACCTCCAGCCTCCTGCCTGATCCTCTTTGGCAAATGAATGTGCAGAGGGGTAGGTGAGGGGCAGTCTGAAATGGGAGGGTGTGTCTTCTATTAGACATTTCCTCAAGGGCTATAAATTCTTCTTAAAAAAAGTAATTCCTATTTTTGGATTTTAAGGTAGGAAGAAACTCTGTTGATAATCTGACTTTCCATTTACCATAGGTAGGAAACTACCAAATTCAAGGCAGCTGTCTGCCAATTTTGCCGGCAGAATGTGGGGCCTGGTGCCATTTTCACAGGCTTGCAACTTCCCTTTTGTTTTTTCTCCCATTCTGCAATTTTGTGCTTTTTTGTGGGACCTGTACTTTTTCATGGAATTGCAATTTCAGTAGGTCCCTAAGAATGGGCCATAGAACTTCATGTGATTATTCTGGTATTAGGCCCATTGACTTATAAGTGAAGGCATTGCTTGTCAGTTTAAAGATTCTCAGCGATTGGAAATCTGTCACTTTTAATTAGTAAAATAATTCCAAAGGTTAATTTTTTTCTGAAAGTGTTCAGAAAGTCTCTTCTAGTAGCATGCTTGTTAACTTTACAGCAAAGAAAAATTAAAGCTTCCGTATTACAAATAGAAGTGAAAAGCCTTAAGGATACTACACATATTGATGATCAAGCTTTTTATCTGGAGAATTCTTAGTATTGTGCAGCAATTTTTGACATACAAATCACTCTTTTGCTGTTAGCTGGAAAGATGAATAAGTAGTGATCTTTCTGCCAGGTACATCTGGGTTAGACTGTAGCAACCCTAGAATCTTTCCCAGGTGGCAGGATTACACAATGGAGCTCTAAATAGTGGTGTGACTTGTTCACCTTTTTCAGCATTGCAATTAATGAAGAAAATAAATGAGTAGATAAAATTTTTGTAGCATTGTATTCATTTAATTTTTTTCCAATTTGTAAGAATTAGAAGGTAACTTGTCACGTACTTTTAAATTTAAATGTATTGAATAGTCAGAGCTCATGTGTCTGCACTACATAGTTTTTGAAAACTTGTGAGCCTGGGCACTGTTCTTCATTTCATTATAACTACTAAAATACTGCTGGTACAAAGAAGTATATGCGAAATACATTTCTCCTAATCTTTGATATATTTGGCATATTTTGCAATCTGGCCCTGAAAGATGCTGCTTACAAGTACATGGCTAGGGCTAATAACAATCCTGCAATATAAGTTACTATGTTGCATATTATTTATATAGCCTAACATATGCTTGTATTAATGACAAAACACAAGAAAATAGGTTCCTGAGTGGTGGGATGTGTAAATTTTGGGTCTGATCCTGAAAACTGTTGAAGTCCCATTTGAAATCAACAGCGAGTCTGCTTGCTGCTGTCACTGTATGTGACCTATATTGTCTAATGCCTAATATGTGGCCTATATTAGGCATTAAACAAGTTTCTTTACCGTTTCTTCCAGAACTATCCTGTCTTGACCTCCAGTCAAAAGTTAATAATGGCTGTTCACTTACCTGTAGTCTGCATGGTTTTCAGATGTGAAAGTAACAGATTTAGCATAATGGAGTATTGTAGGTTTCTGAATGATAACATATTGTAGTAAGGTGAATTTGGTGCACTTCTGACAATGCCTTTGTTTGTAAAAGGCAAAAGGTTAGGCAGAAAGCTGCTTAGCTAGCTGGAAGGGTGAAATATGTGGCTGTAGGCAGCAGAGTGGTTGATGGGGCACTCGACTGTCATCTGATTCAAAGCCTATTGATGTCAATGGGAAGACTTCCTTCAACTTCAATACACTTATGAATGCAGTGGTCCAATAAATATAGTTTCTTTGGCTAATTGGCACTTCTCTCTCAGTAGTGTTAAGGGGTCAACTTTAGTTCTGGTATACTAGGAACCAGATTTCCCTGGTGTAGTATCAGCTGCCAGCAGTAATGGCATGAAAACCATCAGCTTCAAAGTTAAAATTCTTCCATGTTTAGAAAACTGATAGTAGAGATAACATCTTTGTTTCTAATGGATGTTTATTCACATCTAAAATCAATATTGTGGTTTGACATGATCAGAAATATTAGCTCAAGAATAAAAAAGAATAGCAAAATCAGAATTCCTAATCCATTTCTGAACCTGTGAGGAAGCTTGCACAGTGCTTAGTGGTAATACCACCCCCTGCTAGAACAATGAGAATAAGATGAAAGAAGTCTTAAATCAAAATCTGAAACTAACTGCCACAAATGGAAATAGTGATTTCTAAAAACTACTGAATCATGAAGTTTTAAGGTTATGCATTCCAGTAATGCAGAATTGCAAAAATAATATTTACTCTGACTGTAATTTTTTTTCTTTTGCTCCCATTAAGATACTTGAATTAAAAAGATGGCACATGGGAATCTCTTTGGGAGACGAGAACATTATTATTACAGTCTGTTTTAGGAAAACACATTGAGATTGGTGTTGACCTCCTTGAGACTTTTAAGTGATTAAGACCTAGCAATTTCTTCCTTTCAGGAAAATGGTAGCTTCTGTTTTTTCATGCCACAAAATATTTGCCTACCCCCACTGTATAGAAAGGTGCATGTTGAATGCAGAGATACTCAGCCTTTTCTAATATTTTTAATAGCATTCTGACAGTTTGAGGACTTGCCCTACTTTTCTTCCATTCACCATCTGTCACCTTTCCTTAAGCTGTGTTGCCTATTAATCAAGGGCATATTTGATACTGGATAAAACTTATTAATTGTGGCTTTACTTGTAGCTTCACTAAGGTAACATTTTTATGTCCTTGATTAGCTTCCTGGATAGAAGTTGTGTTTATAGTTAAATGTGTATGATTCATACTTCTCAACAACATGTTCATGTTTTGGAAAACTAGCCACATTGTTTCCTTAAGAATAAGTGAATAATGAATAATAAGTAAATTTAACTTTAAAAATGCTTGCAACTTTAATTTTGATACTATTAAGAAGAGAGAAAGAAAAACACAAAGCTCCTGGTGGATGTGATGTAATCTGGAATTGTACAAAAATGAGATTGATCAGAGAACTTGAGCCTTCCTTTTCCTTGAAACATTAAGAATATTTAATACCATACCTAGTTTATAAGTGAAATCTATTCTACTAGCAACTAGGACCTCTTCTGTGTTAAACGTCTCCTTTTCTAATTTCTTAACTTTTTTTGGTCCAATATTTTAATGGTATGTTGGTGTTAGGTGTCACCATTTCCCCACTCTCCCCCCTCCCTCTGGCTTGTTTCAACACCTAAAAGAAGCCTTCAGCTTTTCTGCTGGAAGCAGACCTCTGAAGAGCTATCTAGGTTAATCTAAAAAGCCAATGTGGATGTGGTTAAAATCTCTTTGGAACTTTGAAACTTCAGATAGAGAAGTGATGAGTGAAGTAGCCCACTTGAGGAAAAAGTGTTCATATGGATCCCATACTCCAAAGACTACATCGGTAATTACCTTTTTTCTAGATTCAGTATATGGTGCTGTTTCATCTGTAAAGCCTTGTATGGCTGTAGACCTCCTCAACGTGGTCTCCCCCACAATCTCACTGCTGTGCACTTAGGCTGGTATTCAAATCTGAGGTTCCCCCCCACCCCCACACACACGATGGTTATTGAGGGGGGGAAAAAACTAAACTTGGATTCACGTAAATATGCATCTTAAGGCACAACATGTAAGTAGGCAAAAACATCAACTGGAAAAGGGACCAAAATGATCTGCAACTGAAATGAATGAAGAACCCAGTGCATGTTCTGCATCTTTTCAGAATTAGTTTATTAATTTCTTAAGCAGGTGGTAACTTCCTGGAGCAGAATTTCTTGCTTCAGCTGAAAGCTTTGTGTTTTTTTTTTTTCCATTAAAATTGACATATAGATATATAAAAACTCTCATGTAAACTGAAAAGCCTCATTAAATCAATAACTTGCAAGTTGTACAGGTTTTTCCAGGATCTCCCAGTTTTTTGGAAATTGGTTTGTGGATGAATGGTTCTGGGTTTTTTTTAAGTACAGAACTTCCTTTATTATCTTTAGAGGTTTTGATACATTAGTTCCTCTTTGTTTTCCAAAGAGGTGTTAACTGTATGTGTGAGCAGATCCGTTTCTCTTACTGCACTTTTAGAATGATGGAATTGACTTCATTTTGTCATTTTCAGAAGTAACCTAAAGAATTGGTTCTGACCTGCACATGATCACTGTAATATTTGAATCGATGCTTTCTTGAGATGAATGTGATTTGAGTATCCATGAGGTACTCTAATAATTGGAAAGAATATAGCTTACTTAGCACTTTGCAGTGTCTCTGGTGTTGTATACCCATCATCTAGGAGATTTTTAAAAAGCTTCAAGTCAGAATCTTCCTTTGTTCTCCCTGTGTTTGTTGTCTGTCTGCCTAGTTTAAGTATTGCTCCTACAGTGAGCATAGCACAAGCTGGACGCTGGTGTTGTCAGTCTTTTCACTTAAATCATTTTCTCGCTCTAGTCACAGGGGTTGTAGAGTTCAGTGCAGAATTGAGGTCTTAGGTTCTGTCTGTGTAGTATTGTTTAGTAAAGGTAAAAGCTACACTGACACACCCGCCTTGGCGCAAATCTCCCATATATGTTTGTGCTGAATTAATGTACAACAGGGCTTGTACCAGCATACTGTATCCTTGCCTGTTTGCCTTAGTCTGTTTTCCATCTCAACTCTTTCCATTTTTTTACACATTTCACTAGCTTCCTTTTCCTATTATGCTGATTTCTTGCATTTTTCCATCTATAGTAGTCTCTTCATACTCAGCACGTATAAACACTTGACACACACAAACCTTTATTTCAACACTATTTTGTTTTCCTATTTTAATAATTTTTTTATTTTACTTGACTAGTTGATTCCTAATTTATCCATTCTTACTTTCTACTTTTGTCCTTTTTCAAATATATAGTCTTCAGGTGCAACCTACTTCAGTTTGGTTTTTGTTTTCAGTCGAGAACTGATCTTCCTTTGAATGTTTTACTCCCCTCCTGCCCCACCAATGTAAGACGTCAATGCCTTCATCATATTCACCTCATCAGAAGGTTATCTCTGCACACAAGCAGAAATCAGGACCAGCAACTTGATGTAGTCAATCCTCTGGAATGACTAAATCAAGTTGTTGGTCCTGATTCTTGCTTCTGTTTCACACATGTAAGCTTTATAGTCAACAATCTTAAATTTTTAAGAATTAAACCCCATTATTTTCCAGTGGGGGGTTTTTTTTTTTTGTTTTTTTGTTTATATCTTCTATCTCTGCAGACAGCTGTTTGTTGACACCAGGTTTGCAGGCTGTTATATAGTTCAATGTTGATATTCCTTTACTAAACACTTTTTAAACTAATGTCTAGTGTTAGGATTTAGTGTTAGGATTACTTAACTCCAGAGATTAAGTATCCTCATTAGTAGGAGAAATTTGATGCCTGAAACCCAACTAGTCAGGTGTTATTACTAAAATAACTAATGTAGTTAATGACAGTGTCTGCTCACTGGAAATAAATCATGGAACCTTGAGGAAAAAAAAAGTAAGCTGAAAAGATGGTTATCCTATAAATGTTAAAGTATATTGCATCTGTACTTTTAAATTCACTTCACACTTCAATTGACTTTTAAATTGAAGTGAACATGCTTAGTGAGAACTACTATATAATACTCGTCATGTATCACTCCTTACAAGGAAAACTGAAATGAATAGTTGTCATACAACTTTGCTTTAATAAGTATTCACCAATAAAGAATCTCTCTCTTTCCCCTCATTTTTTACCCAGGAACAAGTCTTCCAGTTTTCCTTAACACCATGTGGTCATCCAAACAAAACTGTCACCCTGTTGATAATTCCAAGCAAATATTCTGTTTTGCAATTTCCTGAGACCCATGAAATGTTGCTTAGCATTAGAAGGCTTGCCCATTGTCAAGTATTTTTTATATTCAGTCTAGCTGAAACGATTTTAATTCTGACAAAATGCTACTAATTAGGATGAAGACAATATTGAGTGTGTTTAGATGCTTTCTTGCATTTCCTATTGGACACTGTCAAAATAACAGCTTCCTATTTGCTGACTTAAGGTATGTGCGGATGCTACACTTAGATTGACCTAATTAGGGTTAGGTAGATTTAAGTGCTGACCTATATAAATGTTTAGGGAGGTTAGATCACACAAAAATGGCTGGCCCAATCTAACAAGTACACCTGAGGAGATGAGCGAAGTTAAACTGGGAACGAGTTAGCCCAATCGGACTAATATCTGTAAGTGTTTGGAACCCAGCCCCAGAGTCGCTTGTACCCACCCCAGCTTTTCATACCCACCACCCAACTCTGACCAGGTTAGCTACCTGAGATGGATACCCCTCCAGACAGACAACCTCCCCTCACCCTGACTTACTTAGATTGCATTTCTGGCACTAGTGAACAGGTGCACAAGCAGGGACCAGATCTATGATCATATAGCTTACTTAAAGCTATATGATCATAGATCAAGTCTCTCAAACGTTTGCATGTTCCCTTTAAAGACCGCTTCCTTCTTTGTTAATTCATACACTTTTTACAATTTATCTTACATTTTAGTTTACATTTGTAGAAGGATATTATTAACTTTGTCCAGTTGATTAGAAAAATTGTATTTTAGGTACTGCACCGGTCCTGAATTTACCTTCCCCTCCCTCCACCTCTTGCTTTTTGCCATTATTTAAAAAAACAAAACCCCCTCACTTTTTTTATTTTTCCTTGCATATTGTGCTATGAAGGGCCCATGGCAAAGCTTTTACTCTCACTTGTGCATGTGCACACACATGTACATACAGAGCAAGCTGTCAAATATACACAGCAAACTGTTGAAAAAATTGATTTCCTTCCTCCCACTAAAATACTCGAATTCTAGAAATCTGTGTTACTGTAAATATAATACATGAGGAAAACATGAATTTTTAGAACCATTTTTGGGGGGGGGGACCTAGCACCTGCCAGAAATTTGAAAATCCCGGATTTTTGAAACAAGGAAAGTGTTTAGGCTTAAGACAGTTTTCTTTGCTATTACACTATACGCATGACTGAGAATTGTTCGAAACAATAGCTTTAGGCTGTCTAACAAAAACATAGTTTCATAATTTCTAGGGTCGGAAGGGACCTGAGCAGATCAGTTGTAGAAGTGCCGGACTTCTGGAGAAATTTCTGGATTATTGGGAAGCTATTTTTAATGCAATAATGTAGTGTACTGTATTTTTAAAAAGTGCCGTATTTTTGAGAATTCAAGAATTTTGAAAGCCGGATTTCTGAGGTTTGAATAGTGTTATTGCTGATCTTGTGTACTAGATGCGATAGTCTCATGGATTCATTCCAGCTGTGTCTTGACATTCCATAGGAAGCTGATTTTTGTGAACTTTTGAATTTTTCATGACTGTCTGATTAAGATAAATGATTGGGGACCTGGGATGGGTTTGGATTAAAGCCCAGTATAGTAAAATAAAAATCTAAACAACACACACCCACACATCCTATAACGCACATGTACAAAAAAATGGCAGCATCTCAGTGTGTCGTAAGCCTGTTCACATTAATGGAATTGTACCCACTTGGACTATTGTTAGGACTATTGTAGATGCATTAGTTATAAGAATGGGAATTTTTCCAGTCTAAGGACTGCAGTTATTAAAGTATGATACCCACAGGAAATAAAATAAAGCAGTGTAACATCTACTGTACCATTAATAGGGAATACTTTACAATGTCATTTGTCAACAAGTTTTATGAGTTTTTTTTCAGATAATCTTATAACTCATGAGCAGTGAAGCATTTAATGAGTTTTGTAGACAGTCCAAAATGAATGCAGACAAACTCTTTATACCCTACTCTCATACTGTGTACATCATGTAATACAATAACTATTTTTGCAATCCTGTAGAGGTATAATCTTTTTTTTTTTTGAGTAGTTCCTGCATCTTTTCGTGTATAGATCTGGTGAAGGATTCTCATTGCCATAATCCTGATGTGCAAAGCTAAAAAAACAAAACACAAAACCTAAGTAGAGCTAAATCTTTTCCAAAAATTATTTCATCTGACTTTTTGTACCTAATATAACAACTTCTGGTATTCCAGTGTCCTCACATACCCAAATATGTGCATTTCACTGTTACTTGCCCTCTGTGTTCTCTGCCCTGTTGTTGTGTTGATATATGTAAAGATTAGAGTGGCACCAATACATTGGTCTGATATCGAATTGGCACTGATATAAAGAAAATATTTTGTATCAGAAATCAGCCCGATTGTGGCCAATAATTTCTCCAATAAATACCTGTGCCTGCGTGCAGCTGCCTTGCTGCGTGTAGGCAGTGAGGAGCAGAGTTGGCAGCATGGAGTTCTGTGTGCAGCGGGTAAGTCTGGTGTGGTGGAATGGGTGGGGGGGCAGATCAAAGCCCCCGTGGTGAGGGAGGGTGTGGGGTTGGGGCAGGGGCTGCCTAGCCGGGGCCAGGACGGGCAGATCCAGGGCACGTGCCCCCACTATGCCCTCCTGCAAAAGTGGAGGGAGCGGTAGTGGGAGTCGCCAGACGAGCACTGGACAAGCTTCCCTCAGTGGTGGGAGGTGCCCCCCCAATGAACCATGCCTCTGTCCCATGCCTGCTCCAGCTCCAGCTTGTAGCTCCAGCTCCAGCTCCAGCTTGTAGCTGCAGCCTGCTCTGCACCGTGCTGATCAGGAGGGCACATGTTCTCCTGTCCCATTCCCTCCCTCACTGGAGGGTTCTTGATCTACTTCCCCCCTTCCCTCTTCCCACTCCTTCCGCCACACCAGACTTATCAGCTGGATGTAGTTGTTCAAGCTGAAGAGTTGCATTTTAGAAATTGGATCGGTATCGGCCGATATGCCTCCTTAAAAATTGGCTATCGGTATTGACCCCAAAAATCTCTATCAGTGCACCCCTAGTAAAGATTATAAACTCTGGAGAAAGACTTTTTTCAGTGGTGTGCATGTGTTCAGTGTGAACATAAATTTGAACTCATGTATTTTAACACCACCTAACTTGTTGATTTAAAGCAGTACTCCTGTGTTATGCTCTTGTGTGGAACAGGTGATTAGAAGTCCCAAGGTTGCATTGAAAGCAAGGCCAAAATCTCAATTTTTTTTTAAGCAGTTGGGAATGTCCTACAAAACTAGGACATTCCCAATTTAACTAGGCCACCTAGTTACCCTAGATTTGTGGGTGTTTCATGTTGTTAGGAAGGCAAAAAGTATTGTATTATCTGTATACTGAAGGCAAAGCTGACTTCCTGTAGCAAGATAAATGACATAATTGAATGGCATTTGAAACTGTCACAAAGTCAGTAACCTTAGTAATGGTGACACTTTTTAATTAAAAAAACCCCAACATTACAACCTAACATGACTATACTTAGACCTGGAATATTAAAATCCTGTAATTTTCTGTTTGGAACATTGGTAGTTTGATTCAATGGACTTGGTAAAGGCTAAAGTTCTGGGTTGCAGATGAAGAAAATAGTAGTGTTTATTGGTGTAGTAAATGGTCAGTGTCTAGTAAATATAAATACATTGTAAAAATATTTTAAATGTTTAGTATTGAATGTTAGTTCATGCCAACAGCTGAATTTTCTAGTGTTTTTATGGGTGTACTTGGTAGCTGTGTTGGTCTGAGATGAAAAGACATACAAAAAATTAGAACTCTTGTTTCCAAAATGATACCTTTTATTAGACCAACTGGAAAATGGCAACAAAATTGTCCTTTTCTGCAAGCTTTCGGGATCAAAGTCCCTTTGTCAGGTTCCAAGAAAAGTGTAGATGGTACAAGATGGTAAAAAGTCCCCATAGGTAGAAAATAAACTTCATTTTTGTTTTTTTGGTTTTTTTTTAAAGTTTGGTGTTGTGTGTTTAACCTCCCTGCCTGCCATCTGACACCTCCAGGGAAGGAATTCTACCTGATCAACACATCAAAGAGCTACTCAACACGGCTCACAAAGACACTCTCATGGACCCATAGGGACAGCCTTCCGTCTTCAGCTCCCTCTGTGCAAAAATGAAGTTTATTTCCTACCTATGGGGACTTTTTACCATCTTGTACCATCTACACTTTTCTCAGAGCCTGATGAAGGGAATTTGATCCCAAAAGCTTGCAGAAAAGGACAGTTTTCTTGCCATTTTCCAGTTGGTTTAATAAAAGGTATCATTTTGGAACCAAGAGTTTTGGTTTTTTTATATGTCTGGTGTTTTTATTATACTCATCTTGTTAGCCTTTTCTTTCACAGTACTGCTGTTCAGGTTTTTCAAACAAGTGTGCATGGTTGCATGCTTGTATTTCTTAAGAGCTCCATAGCCCATCTCTTTAGAATTATAAAGTTTATGCATGATTTCTTTTGGACATTATAGATTTCATAGATTTTAGGGCCAGAAGGGACCTTGTTAGATCATTGAGTCTGACCCCTGGGCAGGAAAGAGTGCTGGGGTCAGATGGCTCCAGCTAGGTGCTTGTCCAGTCTGCTCTTAAATACCTCCAGGGTAAGGGAGAGTACCACGTCCCTTGGAAGCCCATTCCAGATTCTGGGACCCCTTACCATAAAGAAGTTCTTCCTGATGTCCAATCTAAATCTGTTCTCTGTCAGTTTGTGGCCATTTATTTCTAGTTACCCCCAAGGGGTACCTTGGTTGGTAAACAGAGCATCTCCTATTCTCTGCTGCTCCGCCTTCCCCCCCCCCTCCAATTTTAATTTGTATATGGCCACAAGAACACCTCTCAGCCTTCTCTTGTGGAGGCTGATGAGGTCCAGATTGCTCAGTCTCTTCTCATAGGGTCTTACCTGCAGGCTCCTAACCAGATGAGTGACCATCCTCTGGACCCTCTCAAGGTTATCCCCGTTCTTCTCAAAGTGCAGTGTCCAAAACTGGATGCATTACTCCAGCTGTGGCCTTACCAATGCTGCATAGAGGGGAACCATCACCTCCTTGCACCTGTTTTGTGATGCACCTGCTAATGCATGATGTATAATACATTATTAAGTATCATGGTTTATAATTGCATTGATATGCAGATAGTTACAGGCATGAGGTAAATTTGGTTTTGTAGTTTGGGTAATGCTTTGTAACTCTGAAAAATAATTTTGTGCAAGAGAGGGAAAAACACAGAACTCTACCTTTGACTAGTTAATACTGTGTTAACGGGACCTGTGATTCATGTATTGTTTTGCTGATTTACTTTGGAGTATGAAAATTCCATAGCAGCAGTTAATGTGTTCTAGCAGGAGGTTTTAGAAGGTTGATGTGAATTTTGCCACATTTTGCAATTACAGGGAAATGCATGGGTAAGTCTGGACAGTTGTCATTTTCCATCCTAGGTTGTTCCTAGATGTAGTTCTCAGGAATATTGTGCAGGATACAGAAGAAACTAAAGATGTGAATAATATTTTGAGAGGAATATACCTTAGAAACAGTAGTAGTATTTATATTAATGTGTGGCATAAATGTTAACTTTTTGAAATATCCTCAATTATTGTCTGATATCATTATTTATATTGGGCCTTTGGGTTCTTTAATGTACTAAAACAGGGACTATTCCAGGATTGCTAAAATAATAAAGCTTAGCCACCATTTAAAAATGCATTCAAACAGTTACCAAATTTACCTTTTGTAAATCTTAGATACCATTTTATGGTGACTTTCAGGTGTTGAGTTTTAAATGGTAACCACTCTAGCAAGACTGTATTGTGTAAAACAGAAATTGACCTGTCAAAAGAGAGATTCCAATTCTGTCTACTTCAATAAGTGTTATTGTGCCCGTAAAATCTTGTAAATGTTTCTTTCATTTCTTTCTCCCCTCACTAGTATTTCATTTTCTAGTGAATGTGGTTGCTTAGGAAAGTGCATTTGTGCCTGTAATCTACTGCTTAAGTCTCCTCCGTGTCCTTAGGAGTTCAGTGAGCATTCAAGTCCTTGATTTCCCTTGCCCCTCCGTCCTCCTTGTTAAGGGGGGTTGCAACAGGAATTTCATTTGTGAGAATACTGTAAAACAGACTGTTATATACTAGAAAGTGTGCTGAGGCTATCCTATAAACAACTCATTTATGCTTTAATAATAACCCTTCTTACTACTAGTTTGATCTAGTAACCTTAAATTTTGGAGACTCCCTTTCACCAACCTTCTGAACTATGGGTAGTTACTTGTGAGTTGGTTTTCTTTCTTTTCCCTAAACTTGGGCTTCTCCTAAGGGTTTTATCATTATATTTTTACCAGGGATTTGGATTCTAAAGTAAAATACTAACACCAAAGGGCAGATTAAATTCTGGAATCTAATAAACAGTAAAATATAGTAGCTTTCTGTCATTCTTGTGTGCTTCAGCTTAGAGAGTTGATTTAATAATGCAGTTGGATGGGAAACAGTTCTTAGTACTAGAAAACATTTAGATGAAAACTTTTGATTTCTTTAGGAGGTTTTGTGGTTTTGGTTAAAAAATGAAAAATGCAGGAAAACAGGATACTTCCTGTGGTAATGTACTCTTTAACAAAATAATATTTTAATAGAAAAAGCATTTCAAACAAACAAAAAATGATGGTCTCTAAATAATACCTATACCATATTTGTTGCATTCAATCTTTGTCTTGGAGTACCCTGACTAAATTAGATCTTGATACCTGAAAATCTGGAATCATGCAAATGACTTTCATCACTGTGCTTTGCTGCCATATATTTAAGCTTTTAGCTGTGTTCCAGATAATGATGCCCTACCGTATAAGCTGCTACTTATTACAAAATGCAGAACGTCTTGCAGTGTTCTCTCATATAGTGCCATAGTCATAAAAGGTTGTGTGTGTGTGTGTGTGTATTTTTTTTTTTTAAATTGAAAAATTTTGCACCTGCTCCTGAATTGTCCCTTCCAGTTGCTGAGCTTTCACAATGGCATTGTTTGGCTACCTAAAAGGTGAAATGGCACCTATTGGAACGGATGAGAACTTTGCCTCTGACCTCACTGAAGCCAGGGTCTCATCTGGCAAGGTTTGTTTTTTGTTTGGCTCCCCTGGTACTGTTTTGAAAGACAGGAGGAAATTAATCAGACATGGTATATACTTACAGAAGTGTTTATAAGGTGTTGTGGTGCCCAGTGGTTCTTGAAGTCTGTGTTCCATATGTTGTTAAAAGCACAAGATGAACTAAACTAATATCTTAGTCCTTAGAATATGAGTCCCTTGAATCCACTCACATTTTCTGACTTCAAGAAAAAAAACAAAATAAAAACACATTTACAAGGTTGCATCCTTGTATATACAAGGATATATGTAAGAGCTCTTTGTTGGTTTTTTTTTGTTTTTGTTTTTAACTCAAATTTTAAGATGCCGCCCACTTTCGGAAGAAAAGTGCTTCTTGTATTTGAGTAAATATACTGGAATTTTATTTTATTTTTTCAGCCTCTTTCAGTTGAAATAACCTTGCAGTAATCTTGGCTTTTGATAACAATAGAAAATAAAAATAAAATCTCTCTATAGTTTTTTATTTTAAATTAATGTGTCCCTTTAAATATAATTTCTTTACTTTTACATTGATGGTACTGTTTCTAATTTTCATCTGGGATTTGAGGTTTTCTTGTCTCTTGTAACAAATTAAGTCCTGGAAAAGTGTTTGTACATGTTTTGATATTACATTTTTAATTGGAGGCAAGGATTTCTTAGGGTGATTATCTTTTGTTGGAGCATCTATGTAGCTGATATGAAATTAGATTAAGCTTTTGAATGCAAGACGTTCTACATAGTTAGTCAATAACAGATCCTAAGAAATCCTTGCCTCACATAATTTCTAGATCATCACAGCTACAGTTTCACTCTTATGCTGCAACTTTGAATTGAAATATTTTTCAATTATTTTATTTTTATTTTGTTTTGGGTCTGAACTGATTTGCTAGAGCTTTTATATTTATTCACAGAGCTTTTATAGTATGTATTCACATTTCATTTTTTTAAACTAAGAAATATTTGTAATTGATGTGGTATCTAGTGATACACCCATATAGCACTAAAGCATTGAATTCTTGTCTAGATTGTGTGCGATAAGGCAGCAGCCATCCTGTTCCTCTAACTTACCTGCTGATGTGTACAAATGGATTACAATGAAAAATGTATGCTACTCCTGTGGTGGCATCTACATTATTGATATAATTTTACACATATGGTATATTGTTCAGTACATCTAAGTGGGAGAGTGATAGGAGTGGATGGTGGTGATAGTGCTATGAATAATGAAGTGCATTTTCCAGTTCTGAAATACTGGTGTGCTACAAATATTTTTAAAATAAAATTGTTCATGCTATTTCTTGCCTTGAGAGAATTGGTGCTTCCAGTGTACATCACTAGTTTTCATGTGATTGGATGCAGGATCTCTGATGATAACCCAAGATGCTTCTCAGCATTTCAGCAGTTTTTGCAGTTAGAGTGAATATAAGAGTATTTCCAGTTACTTCAGTCAATTGAGTACGTACCTATTCAGCACAGGAGAAATAAGGAAATGGTAAACTTAGACCCACTGGAAATTAAATTTTCAACATATCAATCTAGTTTTAACAATATGTATATTTTAAAAATGTGGTGCAAATGCTGAGTCATATATTTTGCCTGGGAAGCCCTCTGAATTAGAGATATTTTCAAACTTTTTATTTGTTGTTTATTTTGGATTCTCAGGTATTAGCATCACTCTCTTGGAAATGACATCAAGTTTTACATATTTTCTGCTATGTATTTAACTTTTATGCATTTAATTTTAGGCAGCTCCAGGAGCTTTTAACCCCTGCATTGTCCATACCATTAACACCTGAAAGTAACTTTAAGCACTCTTTTTTTTTTTTTTTTTTTTTTTTTTTAGGCAGCTTCAAGGTTTATACTAGGGGTGTACTGATAGTTTTTTGGGGTGCAGCCCCGGCTCTTCCCAGCATGTGGGTGGAAGTGGGGTGTTGAGCTGGGGCTGCACAAGGCAACTGGCAGCAGTAGCGCTGGGAGTGGGGTGGTGCTGAAATTTGGGGTGGATGCAGCGTCCTCCCAGCACTGCAGGTGCCTGCTCTGAGCCCAGCCCCTGCTGAGAGGGACCCTGCGCAGCCCTGGCTGCAGCCTGCCCCACCCTGACCCATGCAGATCTGGGGGGCACATGCTCTGGAGCCACCTGCCCCTGCCCCCTCCCTCACCTGTGGAGGGGTGGTTTACATGCCTCCCTCCACCCCTTCCCTCCCCCCTCCTCTTCCACACCAGACCTACCAGCTGGAGGCAGTTCTCCATGCTGCCAGCTGTGCTTCTTGCTGCCTGAGTGCCAAATTATTGGCCCCATTGGGTTGATATCTGATACAGACAGTTTTCTTTATATCGGTACTGATCCGATATCGGACCGATTGTATGGGTGCAACTCTAGTTTATACTACTCCAGCCTAGGTTCGTTTCTGACCTATGTTACCCAGCTTGTGTTACACTGTGTAGCCACTTCAGGCTTCACATTAGTATAACCCCCCCCCACCCACTGTCCCTGTCCAGTATCCCAAATCTCATTGCCCCTCACCACAGTTCCCCACTGCTTGCTTATAGCTGCCCATGCTGTCTGTCCTGGGGGAGCAGGCAGGTAAAGGTTAACTAGCCTGCCTGGCTGCTGCTGCTGCCACTGCTGCTGCTGCCTGGGTCGTGCTCAGCCTGGAAAAGAACAGTAACTGGGTAGCAGTGGTTAGGCAGGCAGATTAATCCTTCCCTGCCTGCTCCCCTGAGACAGAGTGGACAGCCATAAGTAAGCCAAGGAGGGGAAGGGGGTAGGGGGGAGCCCCAAATCGGAGATGCAGGGTTTCTTACCTTCAGTCCTTCAGGCCCCTGCTGGCCTGAATGAGTGGCCCCTCCAAAACTGAGCTAGCACTAACACAGATTAACACTTGAGCAGCTTACAGTGTAACATGTAACAAGGCCCTAAAGCAGTTCTATCAGCCTTTAAAACAGGGCTGTTTAAAGCTGAGAGTTTGCTGCATGGATATTCTCTAAGAAATGAATATAATTGAAAGATTTGGAAAAACCTTTCTACTCTGGACTCTTAGCATTTAAATATAGTTTCAGTGGTTTGATACTAAATGCCATGGTCGTTCTTTGAACTGCCCAGGAATAAGAAAATAAAATAATATTCCTGGCTATGTGGGTTTTGTTGATTCAGGAAAATCATTGACTTAATTCAGTAGGATATTGAAAACAAGAAAATAAATCCAGGAGTAAAATCAAAGGGTTTTATTTCTTTCTCATGATTTATACTATGGTATTATAAGATGACAACCCCCCAAAAATTAGATTTTATATATGGAAAATTTATAAATTTGTTATAATATTCCAGGTATAGAATCTAATTATTAGAAGTTTGCGTTGAATTTGTCCCCTTCCTACTGCTACAGCAAGGAAAAATAATCTGGGAGATCAGTTAGCCCCTTTGCATTCTGCCTCCCCACCGACTTCTTCCCCCTGCAATCCCTTATTGTCAGACCCTGTTCTCCCTGAGGACATGGAAGTGAGAAGCAAATTTGAAAACACTAACCTTAAAATAAACATACCTGTAGTAATTTGCCTCTAGTACCCATTGACTTAGTTCATCCAGAGTTGACACGTTACCTTTTTTGAAACTGGTGCAGATTTTAGCATAGGAACTTCTTAAACCACTTTTAAGTAGCAATTTAGCACCTGCTCAGAGAGAATGCAAGCTGTGCATGATCCTAGTCTAAAGCCAAAAGGCTCGTGCTTCACTACAGTTTATTGGGCCCATCAGAGTCAACATCATTTCAAGCTATGGTGCCCCCACAAGTTTAAACAGGGCCAGATCCAAAGATAACTTTATCTACCAATAAGGGTAATTTAAACTGAATCTCATACTAAGTAGGCAACCAGTCAATGTTAAGAGTGCTAAGCATGCCACACGTAATCACGTTAGTGAAAACCATGGGCAGTTGTGCTGCTAGATTCTGAACAGGCTGTAAGTGGTAGATCACCTTTGCTGATAACCCGAGAAAAGGAAATTATAATAATCGAACTTCTTGATGTGGATTATTCATGACCCACACAAGTAGGTGTGTATCAGTTGTGCTGTTACCAGAAAGCCACAGGCTCATGTTTTGCCAAAGGCTGGGTTTCTCTTTCACATCTGCGCTGTGTGAAATAGTGGGTGCATCTACATATCACTGTATGGCAACATTGCTACTATGCTGTGATTTAGTACTTTCTTTTGGAAGTACTAAAGCATAATGCAGTATATGGTTACTGTGCCATGAGCATGGCACATGGTTAGATTTTGCTACTACATTGCTGTAGTGGTGCACTATACTGGGAGACCACACCACTATGGCAGCATAGCTGATGGTCACGTGTAGACCCACGTGATTGCTACGTTGCCATAGTGTGCCATATGGCAATGTAGTATATCACTATGTCCAATGTGTAGATGTGCCATATTTTACTAGTGAGGTATGTTCTCCTGCATTCCCCAAGGAAATAGTTATTCATAATTGACTGCTTATCAGGCATATAATTCCTAGATGCACCCCAGTTTTTTAAAGTGCTCACCCATCCTTGGCTAAAAACACCTGAAAGCACAGGAACTGCGGCTATAGCTCCTTGAAAGGTGGAGAGGTGACTCTTTGTAGCATTATTTGTTTAGAGGGAGAATCATCTCTGAAGGTCTTTGACCATTAAAAGTATTATATCATTGCTTAGTAGTAGAATTAAACTGGGTCATTACAAAGCAAGGTCATTACATTTCAGTGCAGTGACTGTGCCCCAAATGAGGACCTATAAAGAAGACTAATCATGCCTCAACTGGCCATATTAATTTGCAAGTGTTTTCAGAAGTAGTAAGAACTGCCACAGAAGTGTTCCTTTGCACACTGCTCAGTAAGAATCCAAGTATTGCATGCTGTAGTATAAATGTAACCCCATAACCTCTAGGTGAAACCCCATAACCTAATACATTGCAAAGACCCTGAGAAATGTGCTGGTAAGAGGTAGTACAATAATTTTTTGCTGTAAAATGGGGACTCTTGGTTTAGAGGGTGATGAAGGAAGAGAAGAACCTGGATGACCAGTGCATGTACGAAGAAGGCTGGTATAATGTTAGGGTGTATTAGGTTAAAGTATTTTTAATAGAAATAGTGTTAGTATCATTGTACAAGATGTTGGTAAGACCTTGTTTAGAATATTATGTATAATTCCATTCACTATATTTAAAAAAGATGAATTTAGGTTCAAGTAGGTTCAAAGAGGGCTACTAGGACAGTTATAGAAAAGAAGAAGCCATCCTATCAAACAAGATAAAAGGTTCTTTGACTTGTGTAGCCAAGCAAAATAAACCATTACTTTATAATAAATATAGCATAGTCAGGCATTGTATATTTTGGAGAGAGAATAACTAGTTGAATGGTATCAGCACAAGATCAAATGGCTATGAAATGATTATGAAAAAAGTTAGACTGTAAATTAGCAGGTTTTTGCCTGTGAAGACTGAAGTTGTACAGTGGTCTTCGGAATAAAGTAGCTGGGGCAAAGATATTGAATCCCAACAGCTGGAGCTTGACAAGTTTATGCAAAGGGTAGTATGATAGAATAGGTAGGGACCTACTTAACTCACGGCAAGAGTCATTTTCCCAGCTTGCTTGTGGTAAGGAGGGCCGATTTTTTTTGGGCATTTTCCAGCAGTCCTGCCCTTTGTCACAGAGTAGTGGAGAGTCCCTGCTTTTTGCTGCAGATTGGCAGAGAGGCCCCACCATCACTACAGATGGTCAGTAAGTCTCAAGCACGTGAGAGTGGCTGCAGGGACTTCCACATTGTCTTAAGTATTATGGTAAGGATTGGGAGATTCTAAAACAGAGTATATATGAATAATACACTTTTTGGGGAGTTGATTTTGTGGGAAATTCATAGACTTGTAGATTGTAAAGCCGGAAGGAACCTCACAAGATCATTGGGTCCAGCCTTTGCACCAAGCAGGATAAATAACTGGGGGGTCAGGTGACTCAAGCAAAGTGACCGTCTAGTCTCCTCTTGAAGATTTCCAGGGTAGGTGATTTGCACCACATCTGGAGGGAGCTTATTCCACAGTCTGGACACCCTGATTGTGGAGAGGTTTTTCCTAATATTGAGGCTGAATTGATCTTCCAGGAGTTTGTGGCCATTACTCCTGATTTTCTCCTCAGGTGCCCTGGTGAACAGTTGCTCACCAAGCCCTTGATCTATTCCCGTAGTGTAGTGGTAAGCTGTTACCAGGTCCCCTTTCAGCCTTCTTTTCTTCAGGCTACAGAGTCCCAGATCCCTCAGCCTTTCCTCGTATGGCTTGCCTTTTAAGACTCTGATATGGGTGGCTCTTCTCTGGATTCTCTCTCAAGCTTGTCCATGTCCTTGTTGAAGTGTGGTGTCCAGAACTGAATGCAGTACTCCATCTGTGGTCTCACCAGTGCTGAGTAGAGTGGAAGAATCACCTCCTTGGTTTTGCTGGAGATGCATTGATTGATGTATGCCAGAGTATTAGTTGCCCTACTGGCTACAGCATCGCATTGCTGGCTCATATTCATACTGTGGTCTTATTACCCCAAGGTCCCTTTCATTTAGGGTGCTAGTCAGTTTGGTGCTTCCAAGCCTGTAGGTGTGGGGGGTTGCTTATCCCAAGGCAGAGCACTTTACATTTCTTGATGTTGCACTTCATCAGATTCCGATCCACCCAGCTTGTTAGCCTGTCTAGGTCCACCTGTAACTGTAGCCTACCGTCAAGTGTAACCACAGTCCCCCATAACTTGGTGTTGTCTGCGAGCTTGGCCAGTAAGCTCTTCACCCCCACATCCAAATTGTTAATAAAGATATTGAAAAGTACTGGACCAAACACCAACCCCTGCAGGACAGTGCTGCCCACTTCTCACTAGGATGACACAGATCCGTTCACTATGAACCCCTGGGTTCTGTCCTGCAGCCAGCTTCTTACTTACCTGACTGCCTTGGAGTTAAGCCCACAATCCTCCAATCTTCTCGTGAGGACATTGTGGGATACTAGATCAAAGGTCTTTTGGAAGTCAAGGTATACAAGGTCAACTTGCTCTTGTGTCCAGGAGGCGAGTTACCTGGTCATAGAAGGAGATGAGGTCGGTAAGGCAAGACCTGCCTGCAACAAAGCCATGCTGGCTGTCATTCAGAACCTTCTGCAAGCTTATCGCAGATAGACTCCTTGATGAACTTTTCTAGGGTTTTCCCTAGGATGGAAGTTAGGCCTATAGTTACCTGGGTCCTCCCTCCTGCCCTTGTGGATGGGCACAACATTGGCCATCTTCCAGTTCTCAGGGACTTCTCCAGAGTGCCATGAGTTGTAGAAGAGTTTAGCCAGGGGTTCTGCAATGACTTTGGCCAGCTCCTTCAGCACTCTCGGACGAAGATCATCTGGTCCCACTGACTTGTGTAAGTTTAATTTTTTTAATTGGTCATACATTTTAATTGTGGCTGATGGCATATTTCCCGGCTATCGTTGATACCATCAGCTTTTGCAGTTTCCGCAAGAACCATGAAACTGTAAATTGAGTAGGTCCCTAAGGATAGGACTGTTGTTAGAGTAGTAATCTGTTTCCATGTGGGAGGTGTCTAGTAATCCTGTACATCAAGGTTTCTGCTAGGTGCCCTTAATGAGAGGGAAGAAACTTGTTTCCTTCAGGAGTGCATTATGTGGCTTCTGCACATGCCCCCTTCCTCTGACTTTCATCTAAAGCATTGGCTATTTGCTGCAATTGGGAGGTGAGATTTCGATGTGGAGGGCCGTGGTATTTCTCCTGGTACTTGGAAATCGCCCGGGGATGTGGCAGATGGGGCTTGCTCATGTACTTGGGGCCAGAGCAGTTGCTATATTTGACACCATGAAGCCATTTTTCCCCATGTCAGACTGGGAAAGACTTCTTGGGGAATTTTTTGTTGTCTTCTATAGCATGGGGCTTGGTCTTCACCTGAATATATTTTAACATAATGCATTATTTTTCATTGGAACTGCAAAGACAATGCCAATACACAAAGGCATGTTGTAGAATAATTTTTGTATGGGTTGCTGTATGCTGTATGAGAGGGGTTGGTGTGGATGTGGAATGGAAGGGACAGGGCTTGGTGGACTGTGACGCCCCCTCTCAGTCCTAGGTTCCTATGTATTAAATATAGCTTCTTATCTACCACTTTGTGTTCAGGATTCTTTTAGAAGTGGAGCTTCTAAGTGTAGCAAATCATTGCGGCTTTAAGCTTGAAGTGGCAGCTTAACAGACATGTTAATTTTTGTTTCGTTTCTGTGCTCATTTAATAGAATTTGTGTGCAAATAGTCTATGAGAGAGAATCATATGATCATAGACTTAAAGGACCAGAAGGGACCAGCAAGATGATCAAGTTCAGTCTCCTGTCATGGGCAGGAAATTATTCAGCTCAAACAAGCTCAACAAGGTGCTTATCCAGCCTCATCTTGAACACCTCCAAGGATGGCGACTGCACCACCTCTGCTGGGAGTGTGTTCCAGATTCTATTTAGCCTTATGGAAAAGAAGGTTTTTCTTATGTCCAGCCTAAATTTTCCCTCTACTAGCTTGTGCTCATTTGTCATTGTCCTCCCTTGAGGTGCCTTCCTGAAGAGTTGCTCCCCAAGATCTGGTGCTCACCCCTGATGTACTTGTAGGCAGCTATCAAGTCACCTCTCAGTCTTCTCTTACTTAGACTGAACAGGTCCAGTTTCTGGAGTCTTTCTCATAGGGCCTATCTTCCAGGCCCCTAATCATACAGGTGGCCCTTCTTTGTACCCTCTCAAACTTATCCACATCCTTCCTGAAGTGTGGTGCCCAGAACTGGGCACAGTATTCCAGCTGTGGCCTCACTGACGCTGAATAGAGAGGCGAAAGCACCTTCCTGGATCTGTTGAAGAAAAATCATAGAGACACCTCTATGAAGAAACATCATATTAAAAAACTCAGTTAACAACATTTGTAAAGGAAGCAGTTATGCAGAAATTATTGCCTATGCAAATCACATTTAGTAATACTGGTAAAGTTAGAGTTGGACTCTTTTATTTTTCTACAAATGGAAGTATGATTAAAGAGAGGAATGGGAATTAAAGCTGATTTATTTTCCTGCATCTGCAGTCTTATAACATGACCTTGAGTGTGTAGCTTTACCTTCCTTGTGCTTTTTTAAATCTACAAAATGGGTGCAATATTTGCTCGCTTGCTTCCTTGCTTACTACAAACTTAAATAATATTTGTAAAGCTCTTACGATTTCTATAGCAACTGTTCTAACAATATGGAAAACACTTTATTTTGTAGATGACAAAGGCTTTGAATGTTTTGGTAGTATCATCAGTTCTTATAAAAGCTTTCCCTTTGTTTCCTTGAGCTGAGAGAGATATTTATTAATTTTTCCAGGAAATTTGAGAGCACTTCTAAATGAGGGTTTACAGTAAAACTATTATGTAGAAAAGCAAAGGTCTTGGGATGCTTTTTCTTATGTGTTGGCCTTCACATAAAGCGTTTTCAGTTGTCAGTACGCATTTCCAACTACTTTCTGCACTGTATGCAAGCTTATCTGAAACCTGCCAGACTTGTCTTATGAGGAGAGGGGGAAATGATTTAAAAAAACAAACAAACCCAACCCCAAACAAAACCCTCCATGTCTGGAGAGAATCATAACTGTGCATTGAGGTAAGATGATTAGATTCTGAGATCAACAAGTCTGGAGAGAAAGCTGATCAAGAATGGATACTTATGCTTAATTTATTCTCTCTCCTTTAATTTACTTGATAGCAAAGAAAATGTCATCCTTGAGAGCCTTTTTAGTTCATTTCCTGAGTCTGCCAGAAACTGCTTGAATGATTTTGGGGAGTTGCATGAATCTCACTGTGTTCATTCCCCAGTTGTAAAATGACATAATAGTTCCCATACTTTGGAAGAGCCTATTCAAAGGGAAGATACAGAAGAAGGAAGGGAAAGCCTACTCAATGATGTTCTAACTCTTCAATTTTCCTTTGGCCTTAAGTGGTCTCTTATTTTGTTGCTTCTAAGTATTAACTTCAGGATCTAGATGGAGATGCAACAGGATAGGCTGGTGGAGCAGTTGCTTTCTGCTGAATCATTTTTCTTTTTCCTTCCCATGCCAAGGAGAAACCCAGCATGAGCAACCACTGACCAGCTTGGGTTAAATGCACATTTCTCATTCATGTCAATAAGTTGTGCTTCATTGTTTTTGGGGGAGATAGAGCGCTTGTTAGATTTGGTCTTTTGTAGTTGGCCAGGAGTAGGTATATGAGACGGGAATCCCATAGTTAATAAATCTAAGGGCAGGTTATTTATCTTCTTATCCACCATGGCATGTCAATGGCAGGTCACCTATTATATTCATGTATAGTTATGATAATATATGTAATCTAACTTTTAATGAAGATTTGATGTGGCTCCTGAAGGGAAGAATAAAAAAATAGAAATACTGATGAAATTACAGTATTTTATTATTCCAATGGCAGTTACAGCACACTGCCAGCAGGAAGTTCATATTAATAATATGGGGGCAGGGATGTGGGGAAGAGGGGGATTCTGTCAACCAGACTCAGTAGATTGGTGATGAAATTCTATGCACAGGAAAGCTTTAAATTAAGAATAAGAGTATTATGGTAGACTGGAACAAATGTTATTAAAATGCAGAATGTAGTTTGGCTCCTTGATATAATAATCCTCTCAAACCCATTGTTTGAGTTCAAGGGAGGGTCTTGAGCTTATACCTCTCTGAAGGCTAATAATCCATCCACTGGCAAGATTATTTTTGTCTTGGAAAGGTAGGTTTGGAAAACATTTTTTTTTTTTTTTTGCCCCTGCGAATTTATTAGATTCTGCAAAAAGAAAAGTTATCCTTGAGAAAAGCAGTCTATAATCTTTTCTACCACTGCTTTGTTCCCTTGCCTTTCTTAAAAATATTGCCTATTAATAGTGTCCAACATGCGTTGCAATGCAAATTTCAAGTTTTCAGCCGAATTTATCCTATATGCAAAATAGTTCTTCAGCATGTTATATAGTTTTATGTAATTTGATCAAAATTACTAGTAACAGTTAGTGTCATAAAGGTGATCCAATTTGAAGTGAGTGCTACCTGGTGAATTGGGTAATAAATAGGGTGCACTGATATAGATTTTTTTGGGCCAATACCAATGGCGGTTTTTTTGTTTTTGTTTTTTTAAGGAGCCGTCTCAGCCAATACCGATCCAATTCTGATATGCAGCTGGGCAGCTTAGAGACCAGTGTTGACTTGGTAAGTCTAGTGTAGGGGGAGGGAAGGGGCATAGGAGGGCAGAATGAGGTCCCTACAATGAGGGAGGGAGTGGGGCAGGTGCTACTAAGTTGGGGTGGCACATGGGACAGAGCCATGACTCATCCGGGGTGGGGGGGAAGCTCGGGCCCTGCATGCACCCCAGGAAGACATGGGAGGCATGTGCCCCCCGGTCTTCATGCAGGGCAGGGAAGGCTGCCATTGTGGACTGGGGCTCTTCCTAGCAGGGGGCTGAGCTGGGCTGCACTTGAGGTAGGCAGCGGTGGGTACTACAGCCACCCCAAACTTTGCCATAGTCACCCTCCCAGTGCCACCACTGCTGGCCCCAAGTGCAGTGCAGCCCAGCCCAGTCCAGCCCCCTGCCAGGAAGAGTCCAACACAGCCCTGGCCCCAGTCCACAACTGCAGCCTGCCCCACCCAATGTCCAGATCTGGGGGCACACGCTCCCCATGCCCTCCTGGGGTGCATGCAAGGCAGGAGTGTTCCTTCCCCCACCATGTTTCCTGGATGAGCTGCCCCAGCTGAGCAGCGCCTGTCCCTGCTCTGCTCCCACCCTCACTGTGGTGACCTCAATCTGCCACTGCCAATCCCCTTCCCTCCCCCTAGCCCCTTCCGCACACCAGACTTACCAGCCTAACAGTGGTCTCCAAGCCACTGGGCTGTGCTCCTGGCTCCTTGCATGCTATGGCTGTGCACATGCATGGGGCATTTATCGGCCACATTATGAACCACATTAGGCAAAAAAAAAATCTTATTTCCTATGTAGTCAATTTTCCTTATATTGGTGCCAATCCAATATGGCAGAGGTTCCCAACCACTGGGTTGCAGCAGGTTGGCTGCTGGGTCAGGGCATGAACCCTCCACTCGGCCATCCATCTATCTGCCGCTGGTGGTGATGTGTAGGGTTAAAGCTGGGGGGCAGGGCATCCCTGGAAGGGAGGCAATTGGCTCTGCTGCTCCCATGCCAATCCGTGGCACGAAAAAGGTTGGGAAACCACTGTGATATGGGATGGATGTATCATGCACCCCTAGTAATAAACTATGGGAGATTCAACTTGTCCCTCTGTCAAAGCCACTGGAGATGCAATTGAAAGGTATTTATCCTAGAACATGTACCTTGTGTGACGTTTCTTCCCCCCACTACCCAGCACCCTCCCATGTCATTAAAAAAAAAAAAAAAAATGTACCTGGAAATGTGGTGGTCGGTGCCATAAAATCAATATATTTTATTTAGTGTTATGTGAGCTGTGCCGTCTAGATTCTAAAGTATGTGTCTGTGTGTAATTATGCACTATTTGTGTGGCTTATGTAAAAGTTGCTACCACAGTCAGATGAAAGAAGAAAATTATTTGACCTTTCAACTGTATTCCCAAAACAGAACTCATATCAGGCGGGTGGGGGAAGACCAGTTTAATTTCAGGTCAATAAAAAGCAGCAGAGAAGAAAAGATCCGTGCTAACAAAACAAACCTAAAAAAGCCATGATCTGAAAAACACAATTTTGTTTTAAAAATATCAAAATGAAAGTCAAACTCACTTAGAAGCATGTTAACTAAAATATATGTCTTATATTTATATGTGCTATAAATAATTCCGATCTAGATCATATTTAATGTGCTGCTTACAAAATTCTATGGCTTAAATACCTAGCTAACTGATCTTGATTTTTCCCTTTGCCAGGTAGTATAAACTGTAAGCCTCAAGCAATTTCTTTTCCTATATATTTATCAGTATCTTGAAAAGATTCTGAACAACAATGGAACCATAGAATCTTTAGAATCTGGTAAATAGCAGGTGTTCAGGAGGGAGGAAATCATGGGTGAATTTAGTTATGAATTGCCCAAACCTTTTCTTAAGAACTGTTTTGGTGATATTAACCCCACCTTTTTCCCCTGTTATGAATAAAAATACTAGGTGAACCAAATGGGACCCATGTTATTCATATAGCTTTAGGATTTCCACTGTATAAATTACTGGCAGACTTCTTTCTGTTCCTTTCTTTTTTCTTTTTTTTCTTTTTTTTAAATAATGGATTTCAGCCTGACAGCTTGACATGATAATACTGGGTAAAGACCGTAACCAGTCTTCAGGCACTTATTTCATTCCCCCCTCAACCCTGCTTTAATGTCCATTATTCATTTTTGAAAGAAGTAATAGGCCTGTTTCTGTTTTATTCGTCAAAGAAAAATCTGCATTGATGCTCTTCCAGTGAATATAAATACATTTAAAGCATAATTTTTACCAAATAGTATGTAACCTTTAAAGGGAAAATCAACTTAATTAAAATCAACTTAATATAATAGTATATTTGCAAGAATTGTAGTATTAAATGAAAAGTGGTCTGCTCTTGATGTTAATCTTTCAGTGGATGATTGAACAATTTAAAGCTAATTAAAGAGAACAAGATTTCGGGAACTGAGCATCAAAGTAGATTTTTTGCAAATAGAACATAGGAGAGTGTCAAGAGGTAAAATAACTAAAATTTATTCCAGTAGTGATTCTCCATATGCTGTTGAAGCTTTACAGGTTGTTTGTGCTGATTATTTCTTAGCAGAACTTATTCGTTTGTGCTATGTATGCCAGTCCTAGGGGAGAGGTGGTTACAAACAGCATGTAGGTTGTCCCCTCTTTCAAATACCTAAGCCCACCCCCATTCCTAGAAAGAAACTTTGAATCAAGAGTTAGCTCTAGCTACCCTTCTCTACTCTGACTTAAAAAAAAAAAATGTTGTTATGCCATCCCAGAGAAAAAGAGGGGAAAAAATCCTAGCAGACATTATTTTGGAACACAAATTGTGTATGTTACAGCCTGGACCAAGGTATATAGGAATCACCATATTGGGTCAGATTCATAGTAATATAGTCCAATAGCCAGTCTGATGATGCCCATGACCAGGTGTTTCAGGAAAAAAAGTGTGAGAAGTCCTACCATAGGAGGTGTGGGATGATCCTCATCCAGGTCAGAATCCTAATATTGTGAATAATTAGTTTGTTTTTAAATTCTGTAGCTGGAAACTGTATCACAACCAATTTTTTTTTTTTTTAAGAATCAATTCTTACAACGTTCAAGATTTTTGTTATCCCTTATAAATGACCATTCTATCTTTTGATGTTCTTGGCTTCATTGACTTCTGGTGATAATGAGTTGTATGGATTATGTGAAAGTCAAAACTGATAAAAAGACCAGAATTCTGCTGTTGGAAAACATTCATAGAAGTGGAAGCTCTCAAAAATGGAGCTAAGTCTTTAAGGAGTTGATACTATATACAATCTAGGTCTGATTATCTGTTGGGAAAGCTGACCAAGGAGAAACAGAAGGGAAAAACTGGTAGAATATATTTTAGTATTGACATTAGAAAGATACTTTTGCTTTTCAGAGAGGAAGAGATGTACTAGAATTTGGTGGAAAGACTAAGGCTGATTTCGGTGTGTTCTAGATAACCAAGCAGGATCCTGGTTTTCCCTGATTAAAAATTGCAAATTGTCTGATAAAACCCCAAAAATCTGTGATTAAAATTAAAGCCCCACATACAGCCTCCCTGGCCCTGCTGGTGCCTCTCACTCCCTGCACAATAGCCACGCGTGCATGCACCCCCCCCCCCACCTACCAACATGTAAGTGTGTGGGGGGGGGGGAAGGGAAAGGGCTGTAGCAGCCATATTGAGAATGGGTGGGTAGTTGTCTGCTGCTTGCAGGAGCAGGGCCAGGGGGATGAGAGGAGCAGTGCCCCTCTGTGGACTGCATACAAACTGCCCGGGGGGCATAGGGGGGCTCACACTCAGTGACCACTATTACCATGCCTGCTGTTGCGATGCCCTGCACCACTTAGCTGTGGAGTCATGCAGCTGCAGGAAGGCAGCACAGGGCATGGTAGTGGTAGTGAGGTGGCGGTAGCTCCACAGGCAAGCGGTGAAACTGGCCGGGGGGAAGGGGCCATGCATGCAGCAGCCACCGCCGCTTCTCTGCTGCCATGCCTGACTGGGCTCAGTGCCTCCATACCCCTAAGGGAAGCTGGACACGGAGATGCTGATTCCTCAGCCCCCAGTCAGCTTCTTCCGCAGCCCTGCCCTGTAACCCCTCAGCCCCCTCTAAGCTCCACTTACCTTACAGGCTCCAGAAGGAAAGTGAGCCTGACCCAACCCTTAGGACTGACTAAGAGCCTCAGGCCCTGCCCCTCTGCCTTTTTGACCCTTTTTGTAATCAGCTCTTGCAGGCTGGAACTCTGGCAAAAAAAAAAAGTCCTTTTTCAGTTATGTGGGGAGTTGGAAGAAAAGCAAGGGTAACCTTGGGCCCCTGCTTGACCAAATGGGACAACTGACAACTGATACCCAGGAAAAAGTCAACCTGTTTAATGGGTATTTTTTGTTGTTTTTTTCATCAGCCTAAAGGGACTGTCCTGCCTAGCATGATGTGGGATGGCTAGGATGAGGTTGAATTTATACCCGGCATTGGTGTAGACCTTGTAAAGGAACACCTCTAGAGGCTGGACACCTTCAAGTTAGTGGGTCCTGATAGATTGCACCCCAGCGTACTTAAGGAGCTGGCAAGAGTCATAGTCCAGCCACTGCCACTTAGTTGAAGTACTTGAAGACTGGAAGAAGGCCAATGTGGTTCCCATCTTCAAGAAAGGGAGGAAAGTAGATCCAGGGAACTATAGGCCAATCAACTTGACCTCAATATCTGGAAAAATTCTGGAAAAAAATATCCAAGAGGCCATTCTTGACAAGCTGGCTGATGGCAACAGCCTGAGGGACCGCCAGCATGGTTTTGTTGTGGGTAGGTCTTGCCTGACCAATCTCCTCTCCTTCTATGACCAGATGACATATCACCTGGACAAAGGAGAAGAGATTGACATCATATATCTGGACTTTAAAAAAGCCTTTGATTTGGTGTCCCATGATCTCCTCTTGGAAAAATTGGCCAACTATGGTCTCAGCTACATCAGTCTGGCAGGCCGGATCCAGAGAGTGGTGGTTGACAGAAGTGAATCATCATGGCGCTCTGTGACTAGTGGTGTCCCCCAAGGCTCCATCCTTGGACCTGTTCTCTTTAATGTCTTTATCAATGATGTGGATACTGGGGTCAGAAGTGGACTGGCCAAGTTTGCTGATGACACCTAAACTTTGGGGTAGAGTGTCCACACCTGAGTGTAGGTTGGCTTGGATAGGCTCAAAAAGTAGGCAGATACAAACCTGATGACATTCAATACTGACAAATGTAAGGTACTCCACCTTGTGGGGCAGAACCTAAAGCATGCTTATAGGCTCAGCAGTGCTACGCTTGCTATCACCATGGCCAAAAGAGACTTGGGGGTCATGGCTGACCACAAGATGAACATGAGCCGCTAACGTGATGTTGTAGTTGGTAAAGCAAACCCTGGCTTGCATCCATAGATACTTCTCAAGTAAATCCCAGGATGTCATCCTTCTGCTGTACTCGGCTTTGGTGAGACCACCACTGGAGTACTGCATCCTATTCCAGGCTCCACAATTCAGGAAGGACGTGGAGAAGCTTCAGAGAGTCCAGAGGAGAGTCACACGTATGATTAGAGGACAAGAGAATAGGCCTTATGAAGAGAGGCCGAGAGCCATGGGACCCTTCAGCCTGGAAAAGCGCAGGCTCAGGGGTGTGCATCAGGCTCAGGGGTGTGCATCAGGATCTGGGGGAATGCCTATTCACCAGAGTGCCCCAAGGGATGACAAAGTCCAACGGTGACAAACTCCTCCAAGACCATTTTAGGCTATTCCAAGTCCCCAGGGCTTGGAATAGACTCCCCCCAGAGGTTGTGCATTTGGATGCTTATCTTGCTGGGATCCTTTGACCCTAGATTACTTCCTGTCCTTTGAGCAAGGGACTGGATTTGATGATCTTCCAAGGTCCCTTCCAGCCCTAACGTCAATGAAAGCAGTGTCTTCCTCTGCTAAAAGGGAAAATCTGAGTTTTCTCTGATTAAAAACAGGAAATCTGTGGTTTTCTTTGTTTTTCCATGGGAAATGGAAAACCCGGATCACTGTAGATAACTTATTTCTTCCCAAAAGAATATTGGGTATTCAACTAAACAGTTTTTTTCCTGTGTAAGTGTCTGTCATTCTTGAAAACTTTCATATTTTTCCCTATCAGAAAATATGAAATTTTTGTTTTCATGAAAAGTTCAAATTTTTGGTAAGCAGCCCTTTTTTTCCCCTTTTATCAGCTATAGAAATGATTCCCCTTTTGCATTCCCCCACTAAAATGCCTTCCTGGTTTAGAGGGGTTGGAGTGTTGTAGCCTGGATGATCTAGGAAACGGGGGGAAAAAACCCCTTCTGCTCCACCCCGCCACATCACGCATATCTCTGTGCCCCTTTCCTTGGCCCCCCAGCCCAAGCTTACAACAAGCTTACAATGGAATTCATAGGAAGTCCATGAACTATCTCCAAGGTGACACCCTCCTCTTGTAAGTCACCAGATCACCCTGGCTCTCAAACAAATTGCCTCAGTTGCTTATGTTTAGACCCAGACTCTAAAAGTGACCAAATAATGTTATTTGCCACACAAAGCTTTTTTGCTTTGTAAAGATAAAAAACTTGGTATAACCAAGTTATACCAGCCTCTGGCTTCTTTGCTATTCATTCCATCCAGCAACTGCTGATGCTTCCTTGGCCTGACAACAGCTTGCTAAGGAGAATACCCAAAAGCTTGCTAAGAAAAATTTTTCCAACTATTTCACTTGGTCTAATATAAGATCTCAGATTTACCCAAAGAACCTTGTCTGCCTTGGGTACACAGTGTTTTCAGATATTTTCAATAATCATTATTTTTAGATAGGATAACTGAAGTATGAAGAGGGTCAGTGCCTTGGCTAGGACTGAACCTGATATGATTTTTTTTTTTGCCTTTTTTTCTTAATGTTCTGTATGCTGATAACTATGCTGTACATGCATATGTTATCTAACCTAGCTGTGTAGAAAAGATGCAAGGTGCTGCACTTCAAGAGGGATGTTGACAGCATCAAGAGGGTCTAGAGGAGGGCCACTTGCATGATCAGGGGGCAGCAGGGCAGGCCTTGTGAGGAGAGGCTATGGGACCTGAACCTGTTCAGCCTCCAAAAGAGAAGGCTGAGGGGGGATCTAGTGGCCTGTTATAAACTAGTCAGGGGAGATCAGCAGGCATTGGGGGAGTCACTGTTCCCCCGTGCACTGCCAGAAGTGACCAGGAATAACAGTCACAAGCTGGCAGAGGGCAGGTTTAGGTTAGATATCAGGAAACGCTACTTCACGGTCAGGGTGGCTAGGATCTGGAACCAACTTCCAAGAGAAGTGGTGCTGGTTCCTACCCTGGGGGTTTTTAAGAGGAGGTTAGATGAACACCTTGCTGGGGTCATTTGACCCCAGTAGTATTTCCTGCCATGGCAGGGGGTCGGACTAGATGATCTACTCAGGTCCCTTCTGACCCTAGAAACTATGAAACTATACTGAAAGTGACAGGGCTTTGCAGAAGCTGCTAGCAGTGTTCTTGCCATGCGAATAACGAAGCAATCATCCTGTTTATTTAAAAACAAAAATCTTTGAATCCTGTATTGGCATGAGAGCGCAAATTAAATCCTATTTAGTTTTTAAAGAACAACACTTAACTGTGACGGCACTGTGTTAACTATTGCATATGTTGCAGAACACTTGAACAGAGTATGAACTGAGTTCTTGAATGTGCTTGCATAGGTGTGGAATTATAAACATTTCAGCCGCTTTAAAACAGGAGGAGAAGCTACTGCTTGAAATTGCACATCAGCTACTATGCTCTAGCACTTATGCCCAAGTGATTTAAGTGGCACTTTTTTACTACAGAATCATGCAGATATAATGGTGTGTGCCAATGTCATTTGACATTAATATAGAATGTCGACAGAAGGACATAATTGAGAGGGAGGGTGCTCTCTTACCTCATCTCTGTTCCTCTGAATATATATCTTTGACATTTATTTTGGTGAGGTGGACAAAGAGTCCTGAGCATGTTCAAGGTAAACTGTAAAAGGGAAATAACACACTTATATTCTGCCCATTTTGAAGGAAAGCTTTTATACATTACCTGACTTTTGCTTGATGCAATAGACCTAATAAATTCCAGTAACCTTGCAAAAATCCACTCTCCCACTTGCTCTGGATGAACAACACTTTTTTTGATCTTTTTTTCTTGTACTGATGAGCAAAATATCATAAGGATTTACTGCCAACCCACTAACCCCAAACTGTTCTCATTTATCCATAAGACTAAAGGTAAATGAATAGACTTTGTGACTGCTGATAAATTTCCATTTCAGTTCTGAAAGCTGATTGCAAGTAAGGTTGATATTTTATCTTTTTCATAAGTGTAGGTGAGAAGCATATTGTAGCCAATTGCTTATGGATATGTTTCTCATTTAAAATGTAAATTGAATTTCTTAATTAAAACTGTACAGATACATTTAGATGGAAAAAAAAACTTAGCAAAATGTAATATTTTAGTATCTTATTTAATAATAAATTCCAAGAGACAAGCCTGTAAGCTTTGCTAATTATATTTTACTATATTTGCTTTCATATCTTCCTTTGCCATGTACTGAATATCTGTTTGTTCTCTGTTTCATCTTGTTGCATGGAGCTTCCTTACAACTTTCCCTTTATTGATCTGACTAGTGGGATGTCCATTGCATGTGATTAGGGACCTATTGAATTTGTGGTTTTTGTGGATTCTGCAAAATCTGGGCAATGCCCACAGAATCTGGAGGTGGGGGAGGGGAGAGGGGACTTACTGAGTGCTGTGGCAGCTTGCCAGGGCGGCTGCCTGCTTGAAGAGCTGCTGGCAAGATGGCTGCTGCTCCCTTCCCTCACTGCTGATTGGCTGCAAGGGGCTGCCTGTCATGTGGCCCTGCCCCTCTCCACCAATTAGTGACAAGGAACAGGGCCACATGACAGGCAGCCCCCTGCAGCAAGTAGGCAGTGAGGGATGTGGCCACTGGGGTCTCCTCAGCCAATCCAGAGGAACGGAGGGCCCACTGTGGTCCACCCACAAACTGGCTGCCTGGGCCAGAGTTCTGCCCACAAAATCAGGGCAGTGGGGGTGGCGGGGAGCAGGCCCTGCACATTAGGTAGGCCCCTACATGTGATATAGCACACAAGCTGTTGACCCTTAATTCCTGTGTGTAGAAACTGTCAGACCTTAAACTTCATTGTAATTAATGTGAGATATTACCCTTTTATCTTTATGTATTTTTCCTAATCATGATGCAGGTTTATAGAAATATGATATTAAAATTTAAAAAACCCAAACCACAATAACATTTGGCTTATTAAAACGCTCGCTGGAAATGAAATCATCATCTATATAATTTAGTGTTATGGGGTGGTGTGTGGCATGAGAAAAATGTTGCTTGCATATAGGGGTGCATCAATGGAGCTTTTTGGGGCTGATACAGAGAGCCAATTTTTAAGGAGGCATATTGGCTGATACTGATCTGATTTCTGGTACAAACCCAGCAGCTTGAAGAGCAGCGTCCAGGTGGAAAGTCTGTTGTGGTGGAAGGGGAGGCAGAAGGCAAGGGGCTTTGGGGGGGAGTTTGCAGATTGAGGCCCCTGTGGTGGGGGGAGGGAGTGTGGTTGGGACAGAGGCTGAGGCTAGGACAGGTGCTGCCCAACTTGTGCAGGACAGACCCCCAAGCAGCTCATCCAGGGGGCATGGAGAAGGGGGGCAGCTCCCATTGCTGCACACTCCAGGACAGCATGGGGTGGGCTGTATGTTCCTCTGGATCTGTGTGCGGTGTAGTGGCTGCTGTTGTGGGCTGGGACTGAAGCTGCACTGGGCTCTTCCCAGTGGGGCTAGGCTGGGCTGTGCCCAGGGCAGGCAGTGGTGGTGCTGGAAGAGGGTTATACAGAGGGGCTGCAGTCACCCCAAACTGCACCACAGCTCCCCACACCCCTTCCCAGTGCTGCCACTGCCCGCCCTAAGCACAGTGAGGCCTAGCCCCTGTTGGGAAGAGCCCTGCTCAACCCCACGCCCACCCTGCGCAGATCTTCGGGCACCCCCCCATGCCCTCTTGGATGAGTGGCGGGAGCCCCTGGATGAGCCGCCAAGCCACCAGATGAGCAGTGTGCAGCAGAGGGTGGCATCCCCCCTCTCTCCCAACACCTCCTGGATGAGCCATGGCTCCATCCTGCACCTGCTCCACCCCAGCTGCACTCCCTCCCTCGTTACGGGGGCCTTGATCTGCCCCCCCACCATGCCCCTTCCCTTCCTCTGCCCCCCTTCCCTTCCACCACACCAGTCTTACCAGCTGCACGTAGCTCTCCAAGTTGCCAGGCTGCGCTTCTCGTTGCCGCTGCAGCTGCAAGTGCGCACGGGCCATTTATCTGCCAAATTATTGTCCATATCAGGCCAATTTCTGGTACAGACAATTTTCTTTATTGGTGCCAATCTGATATTGGATTGATGTATTGGTGCACTTCTACTTGCATATTGTACAATCATACTTTAGAATGTGTTTGATGGTTCCTACTCTTGAAAAAAATCCCACGAACCTCAGTAAAACCTGTGACTGTTTTAAAAAAAAAAAAGCAGGGGTGGACACAATCTTTGATTACATCTTGCAAATGGTCTGGAATCTGATTTGGATTAGATAACATGCATGATTTAAACTAACATACAACTTTCACTTCTTTGCACACCTTCTAAAAGGGCAGAAAGAAAGAGATAAAACTGGGCTGCTTACAGATATGAAAAAACCCCCAAAACAAAACGGTGCTTGACTTTTAGTGTGGTGCACACCTGGGAATGTGCTGTGCTCAGCACAGAAGAGGCCTCACATCAGTCTGACCCAGCTCACTTAACGTCTGTATAGATTGCATGTTGCCATCATCTATTGGATAAAAGCCCCACTGAAATATGCAACTATACAAATGTTGGCTAAGCTGGGTCAAACTGATGCTAGGCTTCTTCTGATAAAACATTGTGGGTTTTTGGGGGATTTTTTGTTGTTGTATTGCTGCAACAATTTTGATTAGTCTTCACAGCTCTAATATTCAATCATATACCTCCTCCTTTGCAGGATTGCAAGGCTTTATTCTGCTCTCAGCTTCTGTGAACAGATTTTAAAGGGAAATCAGCATGTTAACATATCTGGATTTCCTACTCTGAAACTTCTGTAATAATAAATAATAGTTTACTACTGGTTTCCTTTTTCCAAATTCAGAACTGGTTATTTTTTTACTAGTGGTAGTAATGGTGCAGCAACAAACTGATTTTAATAACTTGCCTCTTTATTTTGATATACATCATTATCTATTATTTACATTTCTTATTAATGATGCTGCTGATGTTTTCTTTTCAAAATCCTGGAACCTGCTTGCTTTTTTCTTCTTCTTCAGTGAGCGTGCATGCTAATGCTCTCTACCTCTCTCCCTTCTTCCCCACCTTCCCTTCCTTCCCTCCTCCCAGCACAGGAAAGTTTCTGTGCGTGTGCTAGAATGCCTGAACATTAAGCATTCATGAGCAGTACTGTATGCTCTAATTTGCAAGTGTTTAGGGAAACTTGTCCTTTTTCCTTCAGAACTCAGAAACGACATTACAGCAGGGATTGAGTTTTTACAAATATTTTTTTCATATTTGGCTAACCCCAGTACAGATACAAAAATATATCCTGTGCCATGATGTATATCTATGCAAAGCAGTAGAGCTATGGGTCTTGCAGCACTGAAAGTGTGCAAAGCCTGTTTAAAAAAAACAAAAACAACTTGGTTACAGCTTAATTAACAAATCTGTGTAAACATGGCTCAGCAGTTTTTCTGTTTTGTGCAAGTAAAATCTTTAATATTTTCACTGCCTTTTTTGAATGAATCCCTAACTAGAATGGACAGCAGACTAGAAGATCAAATACGACCCTTGAAACTCTCCCCTCTTTTGCGCCCCCCCTTCCTTTTTTTTCCAGTTGTTCTGAAGTTAGTTTTCCTGGACTGAGTGGTGAACCTCTGGACATTTACTTATTGAAATATCTAGTTCCTGACCCCTTCCTCCCACAATGTGGAACAGAAGTTTTTGCTCTGTGTCTATGTATGACGTAGTGGAAATCCTGACAAATATGTTGGTGAAATTCAATAGGAACACTTCAGGCCTGAAGAGGACTCATGGTATTAGAAGGGGTGAACATCTCCTGGCTAGCAGCAGGGTTCAGAGTGGTGGGCTGAAAGAAAGCAGTTTAGTCTGAGGGGGGCTGGCACTTTTGACCCACTTCTCCTCACCATTGTCCCCAGTGCTTGTGTGACCTGATAAGGAGAACAGCATAGTAAGGACCCTGGATATCAGAAAAGCAGACTTTGACTCACTTGGGGATCCTGATGGGCAGGATCCCCTGGAAGGCCAGTCTGAAGGAAAAAGGAGTCCAGGACAGCTGGCTGTACTTTAAAGAAACCTTACTGTGGGCACAGGAATGAACCATCCCGATGTGCAGGAAAACTAGCAAGTATGGAAGAGTACGAGTCTGGCTTAGCAGGCAGATCTTCAGTGCTAAAATGCATAAATTGTTTACCTTTCTTATTAATGATGCTGCTCATATTTTCTTTTCGAAGAAAATATCAGCAGCTTACAAGAAGTGGAAACTGGACAAACTACTAGGGAGGAGTATAGGAGTATTGCTTGGGCATGTAGGGATGAACTCGGGAAGACCAAAACACAATTGTAGTTGCAGCTAATAAGGGAAGTGAAGGGTAACCAGGTTTCTACAAGTATGTCAGCAACAAGAGGAAGATCAAGGAAAGTGTGGGTCCCTAACTGAATGGGGGAGGCAACCTAGTGACACATGATGCAGAAAAGACTGAAGTACTCAATGCCTTTTATCTTAGTCTTCACAGGCAAGGTCAGCTTCCTGGCAGCACAGTTTGGGGAGGAGGTGAGCAGCCAACAGTGGTGAAAGGTTAGGGACTATTTAGAGAAGTTGGATGTGTACAGGTCCCTGGGGCCGGACACAGTGTACCCAAGGGTACTGAGGGAGGTGGTTAATGTGATTGCAGAGCCACTGGCCATTATCTTTTGAAAACTCTTAATTCCCAAGCTTGACCTTTCCCATAAGCATGCTTAGCTTAGTCCATGTAGTATAAGATGCTTTGGGACCTAATTTCTTAGTTTTTCCTGACTCTCCTAATACCATCCACACCAAAAGCTTTGCTTTGCTTCTTGTCTGTCTTATTTGGTTTCATTTCATAGACCAGAAGGGATTTATTATGATCTTCCAGCTTGGCCTCTTGTATAATACAGTTCTAGAATTTCACCAAGTGATTCTTTGAACTTGAGGCTGAGCTGGATTTATCTTTTTTAGACATCCAGCCTTGATTTTAAAAACTTCAAAAAATCCCATAAATGGAAAATGCGAGGTTTTACCTTTTCAGCTGAAAACTGAAAAGGAAGCCCAGCCTTTCCATGTCATTTTAATGTCAAAGTAAAGTACAGGATAAATTAAAGCACCCTATGTGAAGACTCATATGAAGATAGGGGAAGCTGGTTAAAGCTTTTTATCTCCTTCATGTTTCCCATTTCTGATGTAGCTATAAAACATGTTTAGTGCTACTGAAATTGCTCTTAAGGATAGGAAATTGTTGAATGATGTTAGTCCAATGTTTTAGGTGTGCATAGGGAGGTCAGTTACTTTTAAGAGAGCAGGACTCCTGAGTGAAGAATGCTGTGTGTAAAACTTTCAAATGTTTTAAAGTGCTATATAAATCTAAAGTATTTTTATCTTTATTGTGAAAAAACAACTGCCAGGCAGCTTCAGAAGTCTAAATTAAACTTCAGTAAGTGACAAAGTATGTGGTGGTCTTGTTTTTTATACACTGAACTTTCTGACCAAGGAGAGACTTTTGGTGGGGAAAAGTGCTAATTGCGGGCGATCTTTAAAAGTTTAGCTAAGTATCTTGAATAAGATAATTGCTTGCAGAGGTGTACACTCATTATTTTTTAAGACCTAATGTATAATTTCATTCTGAAGCAGTTCTCGATAGCAGTTGGCTGCTATCTTGGGATCTGTTGTCAATATGCCGACAAGAAGAGACAACATTTTCCACTTGGCATGTGATGGGAGGAAACAGACTGAAGAACTGGTGTATGAGCTTGTGAAACATCAGAATCTATCTGTTTTCTCCATGTAAAAAGCACTGTTTTTTTTTTCCCCCATGAACTTTGCTAAGAATGGAGGCAACACAATTTCAAAAAGAGGTGCAGCTGCTAGAAAATTTTATTCTTAGTTCTTTGTAAGTATTTGTGCTATGATGGTTAAGTATCATAGTATGCGTGTGCTTAAATTCGACACCTGAATAATTCCATTTATCTTATTGGGTGTCTGTACATGTCCACTAGGTTGGGGGAGGGGAGGACGTTTCAATTAGAGCGGCTTTCAGGAGCCACTGTAATTAACATGCTTGCAGTATCTCATGTATTCAGCATCACGCATTTCAAAATGGCAGTAGGGGTGCTTTAACTAAAGTATGCTTAACAAGCTTCGGTTAAAGCACCCACCCCCTGTCATTTTGAAATGTGGGGAGGCTGCATACATGAGACACTTCAGAAGCCTGCTGGAGTGTTTTGATTAGTCTGCTCCAGCAAGTTTGAATTGGAATGCGTCAGAGCATGTGTTAAAGTGCCCATTGTTTTCCATGGGTTTAGTGATATGCTTCACATTTCAGAAGCATGCAACCCTCTTCTGTAGAAAGAAGCAAGATATATAATGGAATGCTTTGTACAAAGATTTCAAGGTCAAAATCATTAGACACATTTTAATTTACCTATCATGATGCTAATCCTGTTTCGTGAGGGGTTTTTTTTTTTAGTGGGTAGGAAGGTTGGTGTTTTTTATTTGATTTATTTTATTTTAATTTGAAATGTGCTACCATTTGATTTGTTTCAAAGATGACAAAACTTGCTTTTTAGAAATATTTTTTTCAATTTGAGTGATGAATCTCTGCTACAGTAAGGAAGGCTAGGGGCAGAAATAGTACATGAACTGCTTTCCAATCACTTTTACTGGTTTAAGTCTATAATACAACAGAACTTCAGTGCATATAAACTGCTTTCAAAAAGGCCAAAACTAGTTTAAGATAAACCTGGATGTATGTAGAATCTGACTTTAACTGATTTAGGTTAAATCAGTTTATTAAACTTCTGTCCCAGATCCCCTCCAGATTCAAGTTAACTCACAGTCCCCCAGCATCTCAGGATGCTTTGCACCTCCCTTGCAAACCCTGCACCCAAAAGGTGGGCAGGCTAGTTTTTGCCGAAGCTGTCTGCTCTAACTGAGTTGGGAAGCACACTTCAGTGTCCCCAGGTTCTGGCGTGGACCACTGCAGGCATGTGGCTGCATTTCTGGAATCAGTAGTGAAGTCTGTTCACTTGCTTATCAGTTCAGTCTACTTAAACTAACCTGTGAAAGCTGAATGGATTCAGCCTTGGGCTTTTTGACTGGCTGCACTTAGCTTCAAAAGTTAAATGAATTCCATGGGAGATGGGGGAAATTCTGTCCCAAACTTCTGTTTTTAATGTAGTGGTAGAATTTATATTTCAAGAGCTTTTTTCCATGTATCAGTAGTTTTTCAGATAACAATATAGTCCCTAGAGGGAAGCAATTAAATTAAAGAGGAACCACAAAGATTTTTTAAAATGATGTTATATGGTATGTTATAGCCGCAGTAAAGTAGTTATAGCTGTAATATCCACATCACTCATTGACAAGTGGATGCCATATGTTATATGGTATATTTCTACAACCACTGTCTGTATAAATTGTTAATTTATGTCTGACATACCCCACCTTGTTTGTGTATTGATCCTACTGAGAAATTGTGAAGTGGATTTTGTTGGCTAGCCACTGACTTGTGTAGTTGGCTTATTACTTCACCTAGATATTTAGTGGAGGGGTGGTGGGAAGAACAGGAGTTGGTAGAGTTATTCTTGAACTGAGTCTGAGATTGGAAGGCTCCCTAAAATAATTTGAATTATGGTATAGGCTTAGGAGGTACTGATTTAACTATGGCCTCAGAAGTCATTTTTGGCTAGGATTTCATGTAATATAATTTTGGAACCGTCTTTCCAGAGCTCAGGAGAAATGACTCTTAGGGTGCCTGTAGACACGTGGGATGCCTGCTCTGAAGTACTGTAATTACAGCATGTCAGCGCAGACTTGATCAAGTTTGCTGGAGCATGTCATGGAGCTGTGTCATCTGTGAGCACGGCTTAGAGAGAGGCCAGGAATCCAAAGTGTAGCTCACCACTGAAATCCAGAACCCTGTTGGGATGTGTGTTGGCAGCAGGGAATGAGCAATATTTGCAATAAACTCTGCCACTGCTCATCCCAGCCCTACTGCTTGGGGGTAGGGTGCATCTGACATCCAAGTATACCCTAAACCAGAGTTAAATATGGCAGGTGTTGTATATGTGGGGCTTGACAGGTTCTCTTAAATTTATTTCTTTACAGGTTAGTTTAAAGTTTTTAAAACATAAAGTATGTTTTAGACTGATAGTACAATAAGGGTCAGATAAGTTTTGGAGAGGTTGTGGTTGGGTTGTTTTTTTTCCCAGTGTTTCGTAAGCCAGGTGACACAAAAACCTTGCTTGTTCTGTGGTTACATTAGGACTACTAGTAATTGGAAAAGGAAATGTAACCCTCTCTGGCCCCTCCTCATGTATGTATTAGAAACCTGTTGTCATCTTTGAGCAACAAGATCATAAGGAGTCTCCTGTTTCCTGTATCAAAATGAGCTGTATTTCTTTGAATAATGATTTTCAAATCTTAACCACCCCAAATGTATGCAGCAAGATGGCAGAAATAGTCAGTAAGTTGGGCTGCAAACTCTTAGGAGACTGGCTGAGCCTGTATGATGTCACTGGTGTCAATACCAGTCTTTCCCCAACCCTGAACACTGTCTTTTGTGAGTTTAAATGACTAGATAATGTAGCTTTCCCCTGCTACACAGAGGTGTCAGAAAATTGAGTCCTGCTGTTCTCATTGGTATGTTTGAGAGGCAGCCTAAATTCCACATTTTCCCTTGACCTTCAGCTGATGGATATTCCACCTAGTACTACTTCTCTTTAGTTCTTTGCTGAACTGCTTTACTTCATTTTACAGATGTTCATTAGAAGAGAAGTGAAGTACAGTTGCTTTGCAAGATGAAAAGAAAGTATTTTCTTTGAGTTAAATCTGTCAACAAGGTGAGTTCTCAGGTCAGATCCCTACTTGTGTCACTTAATACCAAGCTGCTCTCTTCAACTCTGAGTGTCTGGGATTCCATGGCTTCATTTTTATAAGCATGTCTCTAACCCTTGCCAGAGTTACAATAGAATGCAAAAGGATAGAAAGGGTTAATTAGTTCCAGGCTTGCTGCTACTTTAGCTATTGGTGTCAGTGTTCAGCAGAGCAAGCCATGTTGTCAGGAGAATTAGGTCCTTAAAATATGCGGTAAAATGGGCTGGGTTGTTTTGTACGGATTCCTGTTTTAAAAGAAACACCGGGAGCATCTACACGAGACACTTGCTGTGCGGTAGCCTAATAACACTCCTCAGTAGCATGCTAGTCAAAAGCCATGCTACTGCTCAGTCTTATTAGGCACTGCTCAGTAACCATCACAAAAAAACCATGCGCAGGTGCTTCTGTGAAGTAACCGTAGTTACTGGCATTTAGTTTAGTACTTCATTAAGAAAGTACTAAACTAAATGTACAGTAACTGGTGCGCATTTAATGATTGTGTAGACGCGCCCACTGAATAAGTGTTAGGGTGCATGCCAAGGTCTGCGACCACAGTCATCAATGTGTAATTCATCATGTTATGTAACCTGCAGCTGTGTTTTCATATGTATTAAGTTAGCGAATACTTTTTACTGTTTTGTCATCCATGACCATTACATTTTAGTTTACAGCTCAGTGAACTGGAAACAAGTGGCTCCTGATTGTTTGAGAGATCTGTTATTTATGTGCTGTTATGTTTTACAAGCTGCTTATGCAAAATAAAGAGGTAATACATTTTGTCTATCAGTCCATCATTTCAAGGGATATATACATCTTCTAAAGACAAGTTAGTTTTTTGAGAGATTCCTAGTACTTTGAGGTGTTCTCTTTGCTTGGTTAGTTGTATGTGGAATCAATTTTAAACCTGTAAGTGTTATATGAACCTGAGCTACATTATTTGCAGTTAGCTTTAATGAAAACATGTAACTTTTTTTCTAGTGGGTAGTTAGTCTCCTGGGAACCTAGAATGAACTTTTATCTTGCTATCTGTTTCAGTGTCATTTCTCAAAAATTGTCTATTGGTGCACCCCTACTGTTTTAGTAATGAAATAATGTATGCTACTCTGGATGTTCACATTAATTTGATCATTACTTGGTGCTGAAAGAGACAAGGATATGTTCAGAAACTGACAGAGGGACAAACTGAACCTCTATACAAATGTAAAAAATGGATGCCCAAAATGATCCTCCTGAATATTGGTCTACGTGCAAGTGCATTTCAGGATAAATTATGCCGAAGTGTATAGAAGATAGTTAATAGCCTCTTGACATGGATTGGAAATTTGTATTAAGATAAAGATGCCAGTTCCCATACAAACCAGAGTGATTTTTTATTTTTTTTTTTTAGAGGGTTCATAATTTGACTTCATGTTGTAGTACATCATATTTCCAGTGTTCATTCTGTTACATCCCAAGAATTTCCAAATTCGTGGTGAAAAGGTCTTGTTTTGGAAGAAGGATTGAAGTTCTTTGCCCCTAGACATGGGAAAAATCTCTTACTGCTTGACAAAATATACTGTGTAATTCTTGTAATTATCACACCCCAGGAGACTTGATAATTGAATCTGCTCTGATGCAGTGCAATTACAGTGCATCAGAGCAGTCTCCCAGCTTGCGTACAGGCACCCTCCGTTGTGAGGTACTAGGAAAATGCACTTTAACTTGTCTTAATGTGTGAGCCTGGCTTTTAAGTGACAACTAATGTGCATTAGCTTACTTTAATGCGCATTAGCTAAATAGCTCTATTTATTGTAATGCTTTAATGCACATTAAAATAGGCTAATATGCATTAAAGTGCACCTGTAAACGTGGCCCGTGTGTAGTCCAGTGCATTGCCAATAGCACCGATCTACACAATAAACACAACTTCAGTTAATCCAGGACCTTTTACAAGCACTTAGGAAACTTTTAAAGGAGTAATGTTAATGTTAATATATTATTTGGTGTCCTGATCACATTTTGTCTTGCTAAGTGATACAGGTTCCAATGTTGAATGCTGTGTGTGAAGAACTGCCAGGCATATAAATGTTGCAAATGTAACGAGTCTAAGGCTAATTTGGTAACTGTTAGTTTGTTCTCTTTAGAAAAATACCTTCATATTTCCTGTTATAAGAAAAACACTGCAAGCAACTAACCCTTAATTAATGGCATCACATGTTATGAGGCTGTATATTGTAATAAAATATGTTCTAGACTGGCCACAATATCATTTACTCCACGCATGATTCCTTTATTTTTTTGTGGTGCAAAAATGGATTTATTCGCATCTAGTATCTGTTAGTTACAGGTATTGTGGAGTTTTGTTTGACTTCACATCTAAAAATGGGAGAGGGGAGAAAAAGCAAAAACTTTTAATTGGGGATCTTAAGACAGCTAAGTCACCAGACAAATAGCTCTTGGAGAAATTATGGAACTGTCCAACCTCTCTCCCTCCAAAAAAACAAATGTTGTTCTGAGTAAATGCAACTGGGAACTCTTCATCAGTAACTTGGTTTAGTTTGTGCCAGGAAATGTCCTTATGTTATTCACGGGTGTCTATACACATACTCTGGGGTGGAGGGGAGGAGGCATTTTAATTAGCGTGGCTCCAAGACAGCCTCTCTAATTAAAATGCTGCAACATCATGTGTATTCAGTATCCTGCATTTCAAAATGGTGGGAGGGACAGCTTTAACTAAAGCTGGATTTTAGCTAAAGTGCCCCTGCCACCATTTGCAACATGGGGTACTGAATACATGCAATCCTGCAGCGTGTTGATTAGAACTCTCCAGCTGACTCGATTGAGTCTAATCATTCTAACTGGAACATGTTGGAGCACGTGTATAGGTACCCTTTGTGCTTTAACTCATCCATCACTTCAGACATACTTTTTAGCAATATATGCTTTTTTGTCACCTTTAGAATTGTCCTGTATAGCATCTGCATATCTTTTGACTTACTGAAACCATTGTAACACAGGCTTTATTTATGTAGTATTTTTTTGTTTTTGTTTTTAATTACGATATTCTACACTGTACCAAAAGGCTCTGACTAGGATTATGGCTTCCTGTAGCCCTTATACTCCCTACCTGGAGAGTTTTACATCCGTGTTTAGAGGCTTTACATTATCTGCTCAAATCACTACAGTGTTGCCCTAGGTATTCTGTTATGGAATCTAGTATACTGATATGTTCTGGGTAGTATGTTGTGGTGTTTTGTTTTGTTTTTAAATCTTCTAGATCTGCTTAAATGAATAGTTGAACAATGCAGTGACTATGAATAGTACCTGTGTATTATGCTGGAGATTCACTCTCCAGAGGAATTGTAACGTATAGTATTTCAACAGCCTCAACAGTGTGCATGGCATGCAAGATAACCAGTTTGTGCAGTAGTGTGCTGCAGAATATTTTCAGTTCCTGTGTTTCATCTGTGATGTTTAACATTTAATATAATTATTGTAGTTCATGCTTACAGCTCCTTGCATCTGTGAATCTCAGATTAGATGACAATGCCAGGTCTTTTGTTTCCATTTGGCAGATGGGGAGAGAGAATAGAGAGATTATAAATACACCAACATCATGCAGAAAGGCAGTGTAAGTGTCAGAAATAAGAATTCAGGGCCCCCAACATGAAGTCCCTTGATCTAACCCCTAGAAATCTCTAATGCAGTATATAGAGCAGCAATGAAACAATTACCATTACCTATTCGTACTTTAAATCCCAAGTAAAACTTGTGTAAATAGTGGGTATAGCAAGGTTGGGTTCTTAATAATACTAATATTTGCACATTCTGAATTCTTCTGTTTGTTCTTTTCATGTTTGTAATTCTTGCAGGGAAGCGGGGTAGCTGGGAAGACCTGCTTCTGTTTCTGTTGTTTGGGACCAAGCACCTGTTCTGAGCAAAAGAACTGCTTGGTCTTTATTGCTAGGTGTAGTAGAAATTTCACTCATCTAGAACCTTTTGCACATTGTGCTGTCAAGCAATTAAGAAATAAGCAATAGTTCTGTAGGATTAAAATGATACTTTGACAATGAAAATACATTTGTCCTCTTTTTAATCCTTTTTATTGGGTTATGGACATCCATGTCTTGCAGGAAATTATACTAATGCACATGATACCTTGAGTGCCGGTTTTCAGATTGGATCTCTGAATTAGCTGAAAGGAATTAAGTAGTATACATATGCTTAACATTTGTTTGGCCACACAGCTGAGGCTAAGCATGTTTATACAGGAAGAAGAAGTCCTATAAATGGCATTCATTAAAGGACACTAACAATATAGCAAGCCTAGGAAACTCTGCCACACCAGAAGTTAAGATGTTTGTACTGTAGATGGGACTTTAAATTTGTTTCTTTTAAATATGTCAAGTGTCTTCCATTTTCCTTCCATATCCAATACAAATGGTAACTGTCCTGCAACCAGGTCAGGAGACAAGAGCTTTAACCCGTTTCCTTATCTTGGTTCCTTGTCTTGCATTTTGGAAACAACTTACATTGCCTCAGGTGCCAGTTTTGTCCTCCCTTCCCTCCCCCACCTCCCCCCCTGTAAATGTTAGGTATGTTAATATTGCATTGTTTGCCTTTACTGTTAAATCATCTATTCTTTTTTGGGTAAATTGTGATAAGCAATAGGTATGGATTTTGTATTTTGGTGGATGTGTGTGTGTGCACTCATGTGCTTGAGGAGATGTTAGGGGATGGTAAAATTTCATAAATCGACTGCCTTTTGTGGATTAATATTGCTAATAATTACTTGTGTTAGTCATTCAGGAGCTTTATTCTGAAATCTGCAATATCTGGTGGTGGTCTCATTTCCAAATATGCTCCTGGGAGCTTGGTGTTAAAAACTCATTCCCCAAACTGATTGTGTAATGGGGTGATCTAATGGAGCATACCCAGTGTTTGAATGATGGCTGGCAGGAGAGAGTGAACCAATCCAATCATGAGGAGTTGGAAAGGGCAATTTTGGATTAAATGGGAAAACAAGAGAATGTTTTACCTTACTCCTACACGGATATCGACAGATGCTTATTTGGTTCAGCTAGAGAAGATTGTGGGGAACTGCACATGTGCTTAAAGCTAGCTTGATAGTAGCTGATATTCAGTACAAACAAATGAAAGGTGTAATGCACGCTCAAAGGAACAATTTGAACTTGGATACTCTTTTGGATTATAATTTGTAATTATGCAATAAAATGATGCGAGCAGCTTTGTGAATGGCTTACTGAAATGCTGTTTGTGGTGTGGTGAATAGAAAAGCAACTAACTTCTTTGCTTGTAATTAAATAGGTACAGAGGGCAATAATTAAGACTCTTGTATTGCGGGAATGAAAGTGGGGAGAGAGTAGGGGAGAATTGTACCAGAGTAGTACCAGTAGTTGAAAAGGTTCAAAGCACAGTGGTGAAAATGACTAGAGGTATAAAAAGACTTCCACTGAGGAGATATTAAAGGTATGTGATCTGCTTCACTTAGGAGATGAATAAGCCCTGCGAGGACAGAAAGGCCTTTGTTAACTATGCCATGAATTCATTTATGTAAGTATTTCCAAATTTTTGAAAGGGCACTAAGCCTCAACCTGCTAAAATGCATCAGAGAAAAATGATCTCTTTTGCATTGTAGCTTTTGAAATTTTATTTTATTAGCAATATGTCCGCTTTTGCTGACAGTTGCTCTTTCACCGTCTTTATTGTTCCACTGGACCTAATAAATATGGATATTTTTGATATAGTAGTGCACTTGCATACTTACAGGGACTTTATCATAGCTTTGCTGATCCAAGCAGCCATGTCTCTCACCTGAAACCTCATTTACTAGGAAGGGATTATCCAAATATTTCCAAACAAGGCACAAAACTACACAGAACCCCCTCCCCCCCGTGACAATGTATTTAACATGCCAAGAACCTTTCATGCAACATCAAAGTTTAAATACCAGTTTGGAAATTGAAAATGTAAACATTAACTTGCACATATAAACACATTTATGCAGTATTTTTTACATTTCCTAGTATTTTTAAAGAACATTAATCTCATTTTTCATTTTTTTGCTTTGCATTGAATTTGTCTGTAAAGGAAACGGGGGGGGGGGGAGGGGGGAGAAAAAATAGCTCAAATTTATGTTGTCCATATCTTGCTGAAGTAAATAGTGATAAATGCACACCTGCTTTTACTGATTATACATGTATTTCTGCAAATGTTAATGGAGCAGCAGTGCATCTGAAAAGCAAGAGACGAGTGTAACAGCAAGAAAGAAAAAAGAAGGAAAATCAGTATTCTCTTCTGCGCCGGTGCAGAGATGAGGGAGCAGCACTAAATCCCATGTGGGTCTGCTGAGCCAGGAGTTTATGATCCAGTAAAGTGAAATAAGCGGAGGTGCGTGTTGCTGCTGCTGGTTGAGGGGCCAGCAGGAACATCGTGCTCAGCATATGTCATGAGGCATTGAGAGCTATGAGAGAAGCTGTTCTGTGGAAGCATTTAAGTGTACTTTGTCTTTGTCTGGTCTTCCTGACTTGCATCTGCACTCATTGTCTTGAAGCTGATGCACAGTATATTTGGATACAGCATCTGAGATGGCAGCATGAATATCCTGAATTAATGAAAAAGTCTAGTCTGGGTATTATTTGCATGCATTGTAGCTTAATTCATGCCCTATTTTCTCAAATTTTCATACTGACTTCTCACTGTGCTGCTAATTTACCAGTCTTCAGAGATGATATAAAATTTTAAGCTAAGTGCTGAATAATTTGTCTTTTTTTTTCTTTGCATTTGTCTTTGCATAATGCTGACAAAAAATAAAAATGGGACTTTTTGGGTGCCAGCTCTGGGATATGTTTGTCACATTTTCAGGGGAGTGGTGCTCAATGAATTAGATATCCAGAAAAGGAGTTTCTCTGTAGTCTGTTTTAAAAATATGTGCTATAGTATTTAGAAGTGTTCATTCATCCATGGGTGCTTAGCAGTCTGCAGGTGTAAGCCCTGAGGAGATTTTATGTACTGGAGGGGGAATGATATTTAGCATCTTTAAGGTGATGCTATAAGTTTAAGGCATTCAGATGATTGCAGTAAACATCTCCAGCTTCTGATGGGTAAAGCTGGGATGTGGTATATAGTGTTCAAATATTGGTTTGCAGGGCTTTGCTCATATTTGTTCCTGTTGTATAGAGGATGGCTACCATGATCTAGGGCAGTGGTTTTCAACCTTTTTTCATTTTTGGACCCCTCCAAGATGTTTTGAATGGAGGTGCAGACCTTTGAATTGTAAGTGTGGGTATTCACATACTTTCAGTTGATCATAGTCATCTTTCACAGACCCCTTAGACATAGTCTGTGGACCCCCATGGGTCCTTGGACTACAGGTTGAATACCACTGCTCTAGGGTGCTGTTAAATGAAACAGATGCCTTACAATATGCTTGGGAGTGAAGGTTTGAGTTCCCTCATTTGTGATATTATTCCCCCACCTCTTCTCCTTTTCTTCCCCACTTGGGCAAAAGCTTTGTTGCTGTTTCTTGGGCAATTTTGAATTAATTGAGGGGAGGGGAGAGGGAACCAAAATGCTGAACTCCCAAAATGAAAAATGGTTTTGTGCAAAATACACTCTCTCCAGAAACTGCATTGTTTGAAAGGAAGCATAAATAATTTCAGTTCCAAAGAAGAATATTTTTCAATGAAAATATGGATTTTTTTTTTTTTTTTTTTTTTTAAACCAGTAGTAAATCATCCAGAGTTAAGTGCTTAACCTGCTCAGGTGCTTTTTGTATATCCCTTTAGGTCCTTAAATAGGTTTGAAAATATGACCTGGTAGATGCATTTCATTAACAGTAACACCATTTATATGAACTGCTATAATTAGTGGCATGGGTAGGCATGAAAAATCCCTCAGTGTAATGCAGAAGAGTTGAAGAATTCTATTTCCTTAATGACACACATTGTTTTTCATAGAATTAAACCATCACTGTAAATAGCTGTACTGGGATGGACAGAAAACTATGCGACTTAATGGGCAGCATGTTCACATGTTTCTGTATCTCTAAAGGAACTCTACCCTAGCATGCCCTTGTTCAAAAGGCTAAAAGAGTGGGGGGAAAAAAATCACTGGGTAGTTTTCCATTTAAGAAAAAAAAATCTGAACATCACTAGGGTTGTTTCCTGCCCCTCTTCTCCCCCCCCCCCACTTTAATTGGAAGTGATGCTTTGTTTATGGAAAACAATCATGAAGTTCACCATTGAAAGATAATAATGTCTTTGTATTAAACAGTGCTTGTTTCAGACTGTTACGCTTGACCATGTTTAATTGGGCTGGCCAAAATTTCTGGGAGAATGAAACTTCAGTCTTTTCTTACTGGGATTTACTTTAATAGTTTATGACTAGTAGTTTATGACTAAGAATATTAGTTTCTGTGAGTAGGGGGAAAACGAGATGATTAGATTTTTTTTTTTCTTTTCTTACGTACACTAATACTGAGGGCAGCAGCAACAAGCTTCCTGTTCAGTGAAATGCAAAACAATGATGTGTATCATATTTAAGGTCACCTTTACGTTTCTTAATGTGTGTGAATCATGCTCAGCACTTTTATCTATAGAAATACCAGATAAAACGATTACTATTTACCTTATTACCATATTTAGCTTACACTGCATCTGCTTTTTCCTTGATCAGAGTAACTTGCCTAACGTCTCTCCCAACTATGCAGTCAGTTCAATAAAAAAATATTACAGATAAGAATTTTGATGCGTGTTTATGCATCGCGTATTACTGTGACATTTGGGTGTTTGTAACAAAAACAAAGTTAACTATAAAGTATTCAGTAAAATGAATAAACCTAAGATCAATCATGGGTTTTTAACTTCCAGCATAAACAAATATACCTTGCATTGTACCCAGAACTTGTTTAAACCTAGCCTCTGAGGACCATGAAAGGAAGTGAGAGAGTGCTTGTCTGAAGCTAGTGACTTCATCCTTGGTGAAGAGATGCAACAGCTGTAGGCATCTGCTTGCTAGCTATAGCAATTCTAATATCTGGCAGCCAGAACTGGATGTCTCCTACTGTTTTAGTGATAGTGCTACTACTTTAATTGGTAAGAGGAGTGTTATGATCCAGACTTTTGGGAGCAAGTTCTTTCACCCATACACATGTAAACCTAATACACTGAGTTTAAACAAATATTGATGGATACGAGCTAGCAAGGACAGTCCAGTAGGGCTGTGCAACATTTCAGCAGCTGTTTCATTTTGGAGGTGTTTTGTTGCCTGATACAAAATGGAAGGCTCCGAAACATCTCCGAAAATAAATGAAACCATCTGAAACATTTCAGATGTTTCATAATGTTTCGGAGTCACCCCCTGGGAATAGTCTGGCACAGCTCTGCAGCCCTCCTTTTAAAGTGCTGGGAGGATGGGAATGGGTGGGGCTGGGGCTGGGTAGGGCAGCTGTGGGGGCTTCCCAAGCAGCTCTCCTGCTGGGGCAGAGGCAGGCACAGCTGGAGGAGCTGCAGGAGGACCTGCAGCTGTCCAACTATGCCTGCCTCACCCTGGCCGATCTGAATTTCTGAATAGCATCAAAATGGAACAGTGATCTGAAACACTGAAATTTAATTACTGTCTTCCAAAAGGGCCAAGTCTGAAACTGAAACAAAACAGCCATTTTGCACAGCCTTACAGTCCAGCATATCTTAATCACTCTGAAATAAATGTTGTGTATGTGTATTTTGTGTACATATTGTAAAAAGACAACAGATGGCTCATCTGCTTGGGACTTCAAACCTTATACCTAATAACTTGGAAGCAAATTAACCTGAAAATACCCAATATGGTGCAATGGTGTAAAATAGGGTTGCCAACTCTGAGTGAAGCTATTCTGGGAGATGATGAAGGTATTTTGGTAGGAGGCGGCTCCACCCCTGCGCCCCCTCCCCTGCTTCGATTAACGCAGCACAATCTCCTGGATTGCTTTCAAGAGTCGCTGGGAGATCAACGCTGATTCCGGGACTCCCAGTGAATATGGGAGCATTGGCAACCCTAGTGTAACATCCTTCTTGTCACCCCATTTAGGAGACGACCCAATATATTTTGTACCAGCTGAGCCTTCCAAGTCCTTTGCTGACATAGCTCCAAGTGAAGCTGACTAGTAATCAACCCTAGGAATAAATGCTTAGATGACATGACTACAAGATTGCAGCTATTTAATTCTTCCTATGTTGGGCAGATGCATGAGCCAGCCTGAAGTTGGTGTCTGCATTTTCTCACTGCTTCACATAATGGTTATGGGATACTGTTTGGACAGAAATGTATGTCCTTCATTCAGTCTTTTACTGTTAACATGCTCTAGAAATCTGTTGGGCAGTGAAGAACAAGGAGATGTGCTTGTGGCCCATGCTGATTAAAGTGCAGAATAGGAAACAGGATGTACCATGTAATTCTAGATGTGTTGCAGATCTCCTTTAATTTACCTGCTATTTATCTGCATCTGCCGGGAGCAAAAGTCAAATGGGGAGCAGCAGCCTGTGCTTTCTGTGGTAGTAAGGAGAGTTGGGAATTTTCTGTAGGCACTTATACCATGCCAAAAGTCTGAAGCAGATTGTCATTGCAAGGGAACCTCTTTCTCTTCCTTATTGTAGTGGGGATTATAGAATGGCAATTGTGGAGCTGCTGTTACAGAAAGGCATGTATGAGCATTGCAAAACTATGCCATGATCTGTACACTTTCATAGAATTGCTTTTGGCACAGAAGCTAATGATGGCATTTACTGAATCTCACATGAAAAATGAGATATTTTGCAAGTTGTAAGCTTTTTTTGTGAAGGCAAGCAAAACTGTATCTCTTTTCTAATGACATTCTGGCAGATTCTGTGAAGGTCTTAAGGCGGCAATATTAATGGTCTTTGTATGGTTTATCATTTCTTTTAAACAATGGAAGACGTAAATAATTGGAGTTGAGTTGTCATATAATAGATTTTTACTTGAATCTTTTTTTTTTTTGGATTGGCCTACATGAAACCTGTGATCAAAGGCAGCCTCAGTTATTGAAATATTTGGTTAAAATGTTTGGACTGATGTAGTGGAAAACTTAAGTACGTGCTGAAGTCCTACTGACATTGTACAGGTGACTCCAGTGAGGCATGCTTTTTAAGCATGTGCTTATGAGATTTGCTTACCTACTGTACAAAATCATTTTAGAAATTAATCGCTTGGCTTTTTATTTTTCTTCCCTCCTTTCCCTCAAGTACCCAGCTTGCAGGCTCTAAAGAAATGGCTGCCTAAATCTGGTTGGGTATGGGTCTGAGCGTGGAGGTTGCTAACAAATGACCAAGAGCAAAAAAAAAAAAAAAAAAAAAAAAGGTAGGTTAATAAACAGTAAGATTAGGCTGGCAGTATTAACCCTGTAATCGCTTGGATTTTTTTTTCTTTTTTAATTATTTTTTTTCTTCCCAGTTATTCTCTGTAGGTGAAATAGCAGCATAAATCAGTTCCTAAAATTACTCTTATTGAAGTAAGGCTTGGTGAAAAGATATCTTAAACAGCAGCATTGGATATAGGAATTGGAATAGAAACAGTTCCCAGTACTACTGCCAATTCTAATAGCCTGGTGGAAAACTAGGTGGGATAGATCTCCAAAGACCTACTTCAGAGAAAGGCCTGCAGATGAAAACCCCTGCTCTAGATTGTTTTAAACCTTTTTGAACAAGTGAACACCTTTTGATGGTGGTAGCCAGACACAGGGGGGCGGGGAGGGAGGGCGAGGGGGTTGCACATGGCGGTGGCTGCTGCCACTTTCCCATGGCCAGTTGGACTTCCAGCTCTGTGGCCTACCGGTGGGTCTTGTGCCCGGCCAATTGCATGCTGCCCATCAGCAGCCTGTGGAGCCACTGGCCAGGTGGCACCTGTGTGGCCCGCAGAGGGGTGTCACTGCCCTAGCCCCCCCAGCCCTGCTCTTGGGAGGTGGTGGTGGTGGTGGTTGCCACATGCAAGCCCTTCAGCTGCACGTCCATCCACAGAGGGGCACCGCTACCTTTGCCCTCTCCCACCCTGCTCCATCCCCACTTGCCCATGCATACCCTCTATCACCTTTCCAAGTACCCCTAGGGGTATGCGTACCCCTGGTTGATGACCACTGATCTAGAGGCATTGCTTCCCTCATTGTTGAAGAAACGTTTTATTCAGGAACGAGGACCATGGCCTTGGTCTACAAAGCAAAGTGGTAAGGTAACAAAGGAAGAGCATCTAAAATGCTTTATTTATTTATTTTTATTTATCATGTGATGATAAGACAGCGTTGGGCTTTTTATTAAGCCTGAGAATAAAACTACCAGTGGTATGAGTAGGTTTGTTTATGACTTAATCTAAAAGGATGAGAAAACATGTTGATATGCTAAACCGCTACTTCAGAGTGACAGTTTCGTAAAAATTGCTATTTTGTACTAGGCGAGCCCTATGAAATGGCTGATCAAATGGATTTTTATTGAGCAATTCAGCTCGATCTCCAATGGAATATCTAATATGTACTGACATCTTTATTCATCTTGAAAACCAGCACATTAAGCTCTACATGCAACAGTGCAATACCTCACCACCACTTACAAAGAAAAAAAAAAAGGGTAGGGAGAGGAGGCAGCGATGCTCTTTTGGAAAGCATGTTGAAATGTGCTCATTATTTAAGCTTTCACTTACTCGTGTTTGTAGAACGCTTTCGAAATATAAAATGTTCTGTCAGTTTTAAGTAACTTTACTTTTATTTTAAAAGGCTAAATATTTTTGTATTCCTGTGCATGTTACATAGACTGAGACTCGCTGTGGCTGACTTTCCTGTAATCTATGTTCCCTGACTTTTAACCAGGATGAAGCATTATGTTGAAACCTGTTTTAAGTTTGTTGGGTTCAATGGCATTCATCTTCAACTTTTCCTATGCCTTTTAGTAGCCTATTTTAGCTGTTGTTTCCTGTGGGTGGATCAGGGAAGAATTTTGTGTTTTTGAAAATTGAATGTTGGAAAGAAAACATAAAAATTGAAGAATTTGTGGCACTAGGGCTAAAAAGAGATGGTGAAAAAGCCTGGGGCTGAATCAATTTAATCTTTACAAGTTACTCTAACCTGCATAGACTGAACTGTTAAGCAAGTGATCAGACATTCACTTTTTTGATTCTGGAAATGCAGCTACATCCCTGCAGTGATCAAAAGGGGACAGAGGGTGCTAGAGCATGCCTCCTTGCTCAGCTGGAACCGTTCAAAAAATTGATTTAACCTAAATAAATTCAGTCTAATCCTACATCCATCCAGGTTTATCTTAAACTGGTTTTGGACACTTTGGAAGCAGTTTATGTACACTGAATTTCTGTTGTGTTATGGATTTGAACCCGTTTCTGATCACTTACACTGCTTTGTGTGTAATTTCTGTCCCTGGCCTAGTGTATGAATGTTTGTTGCTGGTCTGTTTTGTACTGTCTCTGTACCATTCCTTTTTACTGAAGGCCATATCTGTCCCCTTTTTACTGATTTTTGACTAGTTCTTTATTGTGACAATAATCCCATTGAACCTGGCCCTAAAACAAGCATCATATACTGTAGAAATCCAGACTGAGAAGATGCAAAGGATCTTGCAAGTAATATTTTATTGATATGATATAAAGCCAATGTACATGAAAGTTGCAAAGCGTTAGAACAGCAGAAATACCTTAAGGCACTTGGGAATGATGAGGCATTTTTCGACCCTTTTATGTTACAAGATCATGAAGTAATACAATAAGATGGAAGCATAACAGGGAGTGGAGAACTACTGTTATTGAAAGATATTGCCTACATATGCTTTCATTATAAACCATTTTTTTTTTTGTTCTAGCAGGCAGTGCATAGAGCACACCTGTGTCCTAAGCACTCTGTATCCCCTGTTCCCCAAAGCGATTTCCTTATGTTAAGCATCTGTAGTACTAGTAGTTTCTTTGAGGGACTACCAGTGCCTTCTGTAGTGCAAGTCTTTTCATTTAAGATAAATACTTTGTTTCTAGATGCGAGCAGGAGATATACTAATGCAGAGAGGACTTCCAAAATCTGCAAAAAGATTGCTTGGAGAGTAATGCTGCCATTATTACAGGGAAAGGAACTGCTTGCTGGTTTTATTGAGACTAGTAGCGGGCCGCAAATCCACAGCCCCCAACCAACATTATCCAGTTGTTTGAGCAGGGGAGTATTACTGCTTCAGTAAAAGATTCTGTTTGCCAGTAACGTGTGTGTGCTGCTCTGCCTTTCTTAAATTGCTGTTGTAGATAGTTGAGGTGACAAGATGTTGTGAGCCAAACTTAAGTGGACTGAACTGTCCATGATCATCAGGGCTCCTGGTTTACTTCCTTTAAAAACTTTGAATTCTCTGATAACACCCCCACCCTCCAAACTCTCTGATTTAAAAAACCCTAAAGCCTACATCTTTTTCCCATGATTAAAACGAAATGCACATTTATATGCATCAGTTAAACAAAATGTTTTATTGATATCTTTACAATTTTAAAGCAATTTGGAAGACTACCAGTGCCTTTAATCAGTAAAATAAATTCTAAATACCTGTATGTTTTGGCATTCGATTTTTGGTTTCATTTTTTTGTTTTTTGGTGGGTTTTTATAATGGAAAATCAGAGTTCCTCTTGCCCCCTTTGCTTACCATTTGTGGCTGCCCCCCCCCCACACTTTGTGGCACTGAGCAGCCCTGAGGTGCTGGTTGCCTGCCCATAGTGTTGCCCCTCACTCCCAAGCCACAGCCCCTTCCAACCCATCTGGTGCCCTGCACACCGGACCTATAGCCCCCTTGCTTTGCCAGTCCCAACTCACACTCCCCCGTGCCCCCTGGCACCATGGTAGTGCCCCTTGCTCCCAACCCATGCTCTGTCCTGCCCAGGTCAGAGTGCACCAGCTGTGGTGGCTCCGACCCATGTGAGTGGTGGTGGAACAATTCTGGCCCCAGTGCAGCCTGAAGGCACCCAGTGCAGAACTGCGGCACCCTTGACCTGAGCTGGGGCTCTCGTGCCACACCCAGGCAGCCTGGCCATGCCTCCCCTGGGCAGTGTCTCCTGGCTGCCCCACCCCTGGCATCAGCCCTGGTGCCACCAGCCCGGCCACGCAACTCACCCTCACTTGCCTGCTGGAGGGGCTGCCACCTCCCTTCCTTGCTGCAGCCCCAGTGCCCAGACACATTCCCCCAGCGCTGGCAGCCACCCGTGCCCCACCCCCCTTTAACTGGATATTGAAAAATGATTATTGGATATGTTGGTTATTACTTGAGAAATACTAGGCATTTAAAAAATATGTTTGGCTGTCCTTCCTGCTCTGTATCTTGTTGTTGTTGTATGTAGAATGCTTTTCCTTTTCTCCCCACCTCCAATAGTTTTCAGTGTTGCTGAGACGTCTTTTCTAGCACTTCGGCCTTTTGTCATAATTTGGTTTTAGCACACAGGCACTCATGCTCCCCACGGTCCCCAAGACCTAGCAGCATGCAGCTGCTTCCCTCTCCCTGCCTAATTGTATGCTGGCCACATGTGCAAGAATGTGCACGTGCACATGGTGCCCCCTGCTTCTAGTTGCCTTTTCCCCATTCCCCTCAGCCTGAAGCAGCTCCTGGCAGCCTTCTAGCCTGTAAGCTCCTTGCAGGCCAAGGTTTGCTGTGGGGAGAGGGGGAGCAGTGCCTCTCAGGCATTTGCACACCCTTTCTGTAACGACAACTTTTCATTTCCCAGTATCAAATTTAAAGTCTGTGCTGTATTTTTTTTTGGTTGCCACTGTTCCTCTTGCAGCATCTCGGACTGCTTTGAAATGCAGCAACAGGCATGTGTGCAATCACCTGGATGTGCCCATAGATGTTCAGTTGATGCCAATTATGTTGTTTTGTGAGACGGACAGAATCCTGCTGCTTCGACTGAGATTGCATGTTCTACTGTCTTTCAAATCAGAGTCTGTTTCTCTGGATAATTTTGTTTATCCAAATCCCTTCCTCTGTATATCACTTAAGAGTGCTTCTTAATTAAAAGTTGTCTGCAAAGATCAAGGGGTTTTTTTGTTGTTGAAGCAAATATAACTTCATCCAAAAGCTATTGTTCCTGCTCAAGCCTGCCTTCTATTTAAAACAGGTTTTCTTGTAGAGAAGCATAAAGCCTAATTTGAAGGTACTGGCACCATGTGGTGAACAGGAAAGTTAAAATTAATTATTATTTCTAAATAAGTTAGAATAAGTGTTATTTGAGCAGCTTTCCTTCTAATAAAATGTTTTGGAACTGTTAATGCTACCATTTAGGCACTATCCTATATGCCAGTCCTCTGTGTGCCATTGCTCTCTTTTGATTCCACTGGTTTGAAATCACGCAGTGCCTGTGGGTTGGAGGTGTTTGACTTTCTTCTAGCTAGCTCTGCTTCTGCTATTTAGCATCTAAAATGCAAACGTTTTTCAATCTCTTATTCTTATAAAAGAACTGTATTTGAGCCAACTACAGGAACATTTCTACATGCTGCTTGCTTGTCTGAAATGCTATGCCCAGGTCTCTTTTGTGCCAGTTTTTAAATTGGGTCGCAACCCACAGACTTTTTAGTATTGCTCAAGGAATGGGAGAGAGAACTTTGTTGTAGGAAAACATCGAAGAAGGGTCTTAAAACAATAGTGTTAGTTATATAAGGCTCTTATGCTGGAAAACTGGAATGTTTCTGGACAAAAAAATCTTTAACTGGATATTGAAAAATGATTATTGGATATGTTGATTATTACTTGAAATACTAGGCATTTAAAAAATATGTTTGGCTGTCCTTCCTGCTCTGTATCTTATCATTATATGTAGAATGATCTTCCTTTTCTCCCCACCTCCAATAGTTTTCAGTGTTGCTGAGAAATCTTTTCTAGCACTTCGGCCTTTTGTCATAATTTGGTTCTAGTTATAGTTTCATCCTTTTCAAAAATATTCTTTGGCAGTGGAGAACTGGGCCGTAAGGAATGGGTACCAAGGTGGTTTGTCCTACTCCATTAAATGTTCTGTAAAAGGCTGACTTGAATAAATAAAGTGAAAAATGGTATCCCATAGGATTTAGTTCTTTAAATTGCTTGGTGTGAGTTTGCATTTGCCACCATTTACCCATGGAAGTAAGGTTGTTCCCATAACAGGAATATTTCCCTGTTGTAAGTGGACAATGAGTGAAGTTACCCATGAGGAAGAGTTTTCTGTATTGTTCCTGCTGGATGCAGTCTTAATGGGATGAATAACTAATGTTGGTTCTGCGTATAAAAGTTAATCCAGTCTTTTGTGTTGTCAATCTGGCTCCTTTCACGAGTCATTTCTTAGTTAAACCATATATGTGGCTTATTTACCTTTGTGCAGAGTGCTGGGCTAGTCTTTCTTTGCTGGGCTAATTCTTTGCATGCCATTTGACAGATGGTTGCCATCCATTTTGATGCACTTCTGTGAACCTGTTTTCTTAAAAGGACTTTCTGTTTTTATAATTGGATAAGATATCTGCTTTACAGTAGCTGAGACAGTGGATTTGCATCAGTCAACCTCTAAAAGTGTTGGCACATCTTCTAGATAATCTGACCTTCTTTACTACAAGAAAGAATATTTAATTAGGACACATAGACACTATAAAAATCATGAACTCATTCAACCACGCTTTGCTAATGGGAAGAGGAGAGGGGAGTATTTTTCATGTAATAGAACTAAAGACAGTCTTTTGCCTTCACTGCTTCATTTTGCAGAGATACATAACAAAAGTAAAATAGTTGCTCCTCATCATCAGAGCATTACACTTTTTATACTCCATATTTGTACCTCAGTTCTTCTTAATATGTTGTATGTGTGTATGCATGTATAAATAAGTCTTTAACACTGGAATCTACTCTCCTGTCATGTTACTAGTATCTACTTGTCATAACTGATTAAGGAACCTTTCCTTTTCATGTGCTAAACTTGAGATGGATTATTCCTGGTGTTTCTGAGCATCCTATTAAAACACTTTATAGTGTTTTAAAATATATACTCATATTTATAACACAAAAATATATATTTATATATTAAAGCTCTAGTTGATGGAATTATATTCAGCCTCTGATTTAGTTATGAAATGAATATTGAAGTCCTTTCTCTTTTGGGGGAGGAATGGGAGAAAGGAGGCAAGAGGGAAAGTTTTTTTGGGGTTTTGTTTTTTTTAACTTAAAAAAAAAAAAAAGAAAAAAAAGAAAAAGAAAAGAAAGTATTATACAAACCTTAAACACAAATGGTGAAAGTGCAGAGGTGTGTGGCTCTCCCAGGGGCCAAGCATGAAATACTTGTTAACAACAAAACACCCCACAAAAATCATGTCACTAGAGATTAAAATCCCTTCCTCCCTGCCTTTTATACGGTTACACATGCAGGACCAGCTGTCCATTTTCTACCTTGAAGAGGGCTTCTTCCAGCATGAGACAAACTGGAGAGAGAGAGATTGTTTGTAAAAGTTGCAAGACGGTTCTAGATATAAAAAACCTTTTTTCTGTTTTGTTGGTTTCATCCTAATTGTTTTCTAGGTAATTCACACAGCGGTAACTGCCTGTAGTATGGTACTTCTTGTTTCTGCTTGTGCATGCTTGTGTCCTGTCATATGTACCTAATGTCTGCTGCTGAATTCATGAATGAGGCTCCATCTCGCTGTGTGATTTGTACTGGCACAGCATAGCTCTGCCTTGTGCTATTTTAGTTTACATAACCTAAGTGCTGGATTCCATCTCAAAGCTTCCCATTAACTCCAAATGCAGCATGGGATTAAATGTGCATAGAGGGCGTCATCCAGAGTTCACTGAAGCAAACAGGGATCCTGCCTTTTACTTTAGTAGGCATGTGGATCATGCCCTTAACAAGTATAATGCGTGATCTTTCTTTGTTTTATCTGTTAGTGTTTTAAGTACAAGTCAATGACACTTTTTGCCAATCCGTTATGGTGGTGCACAAATGCTCTCTGGTGGGTCAAAAGCTAAACAACTTTGTTGTAAAGAAGAAAAAAAATTTTGGTCTAATTAGAAGGCATATACTATGCATATACTTGAGGTGATTTACTTAATTTGTTTTAATTTCTAAAAGTATACTGTGAAAAATGGCGAGTTTAAGAAACTAATGTCTTTCATTAAGTGTCAGGGCAAGTTACGCAAATAGTCTTAAACTAGGATCCTCCTGCAGTATAATATTTAAGCTCATGTCCAGTTTGAGATCACTTATGTAGTTGTGTGTTTCTCTGCATCAGAGCTTCAAATTAGAGAGTATGTGAAATCAAAAGAAATGCAAAATGTTTGTCTGTTTCCTTCATAAGCCCCCTCTACAGGTATCACACAATTAATTGGTTAATTTTACAAGTACCTTAAGACCTGTGCAAAGTAGCTATCACATGATAAACAGCTCCAATCAGCTATAAAATTAGACTTCAAAAATATGCATTAACATTATAACTGGTTTCTATCAAGCTTTAACTTGCATGTGACAGGGTCTCCTGTGCAGCTGGATGGGTCCTCTATGCCCAGTGTGAAACCCCCAAGCCCTGGGGATTGTAGCTGCTGTGATCACCAAGGCTCAAGAGCGCATGAAATCTTTGGGCCCATATGCGCAGCTGGGATTGAGAGTCCTCACACCTGACATGCGGGATCAGGCTCCCCCTACAGCGGCAATAAAGTGCGATTGGATCTAATGCGCGATCCCAGAATTGCGTCTCCTGCCATGCACGTAGGGCATGCCAGGAGACAAAGTTGTGTGGATGACGCATTATATCCAATCATGCCTTTACCTACACATATAGAGGGGGGCATAGTGGTAGACATTTTAAATAACCTTTTGGCTTTAGAGTTAAACAGTAAAACACTTTGGAAGTCTAGAGATCTCAAAGGTTACGTAATGGGATTTTAGGCCTTCTCATTTTTTAATTTACCACTGGTGGATAGAGTAAGTTACTTCTGACTGACCAGTAATAAGCAATGTAGGATGTGTCCTGTAGTTAGGATCTTTCTTTGTTTAAAAAAAAAACAGTAGGAAGACTGTGTAAGCTACCTTTGCTCTTTCTATCTGGGACACCACAGAGGCATGATTATGTAAAATGCACATACTTTTCTAACACAGGGCTTCCCAACATATGGGCAGTTGGGGGTTGCATGTCCTGTGTACTGCAGACCCCCAGGCTGCATGGCCTTCCCAGGGTCCCTCTGTCACGCATGCAACCTTCTCTCCATTCCAGCCCTCTCCTGATTTCCTGGCTGTGTGTGCAATGCAGGCAGCCTCACCCTGACACCTTCCCCCTTGCCCCCCCCCCCCCCCGAGTATCTAGGACTCCTGGCTATACATGGAGTGTGCAGCATTGATCCTTCCCTGGCTCCCGTCTCCCACTATGCTGCCATGCCGTGCTCGCAGGAGTGGGGCGTGGGTCTGCAGGATGGAGCAGCATAGCAGGAGGCTTCAGGGGGAGCCCAGGGACCTTGGCTGCCACTGCAGCAGGAGGAATGGGAGTAATAGTGACTGGGCGGAAGTCTATAGGCCATGTGTTAACCCTTTAGGAACTACACATAGCCCGTCAGCCATGAGTGCGGTAGTCCTGCTCGTAACACCATTCTCCATTTCCTGCCTGACTTCAGACTAACACAGCTAATCACGTCTCCTCCTGTACCCATATTGTTGCCCTTAAACAGGGAATGCCACCTGGTAAGGGCAAATACTTTTAATACCTGAATTGTAAGAGAAGGCAGACATAGAAGGAGGTTTAGTTAAATTATTCAGCATTAATATGCATAGATCACCCTGTTATATCCACTAGGATGAGAGAATGGGTAGAGCTTGTTCCCCAAAATTCAAAGGAGTCTGTTAAAAATGGCTTTTTTTGAGAAGCAATTTGAGTGGAATATCTGGTACAGGCGAGCACAGATAGTTGAATCGTATGAAGGTTTTCTTAAGTAAATAGCAACCAACATAATTCTTTTGACTGTGCAGACTTGTACCAGCTGAGAAGATAGTTTTATATTTACAGTTCCTGCTTTGGTTAATGGATGTTGAGGGAAAAATAACATTTTACAATGAAAAGCATGAGATTTCATTATTTTGTTTTATGAATGTGGAGTCAGTAAAGCAATGATTAACAAGAAGATGGGAATATGCTGTTTACATGCATATGACAAATTGTTCAAAAGAATATCTGTAAGGAGAAGTAATGTTAACTTCTTTCACATTCTCTCAGAATATTGTTACAATGGCTTAGTAGTGTATACGTTGTACTTTTTAAAGCCTGAATGAAAGTATTTAAATAATCTTATTTAGTGTATTTTTAAAATGTAATGTTCCTCTTAGAATGGCCTATTAAAAATGAAACTACTCTTGGAAGTGTCATTTTTAGTATATCATTAGTATGAGATCATGGTTTATAAAATGTCAGGCCATGAATACTGTAGCTGCAGCATTTGAGAAGAAAAAAGCTAGCACAAACCTCTTGCATACATTTTAAATACATTGAACTTGACCTCTGGTTAACAAGAGTTAAGAGCAAATTTGACAAGGTACTTCTGCCAACTAATTCTGTAAACATTTTTGCCCAATATGTAACTTGCTTTGAAGGATTTAAAATTATTAAATATGGCCCAAAATTGTAAAGAAGTAGGTCTGTCTTGTCCCATTGAAAATATTTGCGTGTGTAAGGTTTAAGCAGTTTGATTAGTGGTTAGCATTTTTGGAGGGACTAATGTTAGAACATTTTATAGTGTTGAACCTTAATTGAACTTTTCTAGTAAATCCACCATTTGTTATTTTTTGGATATTTCTTGGGAGAAAATTTGGTTCATATTTCAAGAGTTTTAATATAGGGTATAGTGATTCTGGGGGCCAGGGAACACTTTAGAGTGGCTCTCAGAGCCACTCTAATTTAAGTTCCCACATCATCTTGGTATCCAGCATCCCACACTTCAAAATGGTGGCAGGCACACTTTAGCTAAAGCTCATTGAAAGAGCTGTAGTTAAAATGCCCTTGCTGCCATTTTGAAACAAGGGGAAACTGAATATATGCTGAATATATGAGACGGAGGCTGCTGGTGCACGATAATTAGCACACTCCAGCAGACTCTATTAATCAAGTCTGCTCTGTCATGCTGTCATTACAGTGCACTGGAGCAGCATCCCCACATACAGGGAACAAGTGGTGCCTGCAGATTTTGTCAACTGGAAGCCCATTTCATAAAGAGCTTAATTTTATAGATAGTTGTAGACCTGTTTCCTAAATGTTTTACTATTCTTTGGTTTTCAGGATTTGTTCTAATCCATACAGGATTACACCCTAAATTTACTTGTGAATCTTGCAGGGATCTAGTCCTTGTTTGAGCACAAAAGGCAGGCAAAACTTTGGGCAGAGGTGATATCTATCAACATGGCTATGGAAGAGGTCACATTTTGCCTTTTGAAATGGAAACTTCACAATGTAAAGACTAAGAAAAATGCCAATTTCAACAACTAGGACTAATTTTTAACATGGATTTTTATGCTTCTCCCTGCCCCCCCAACCTGGCTGACATCTGGTACCTACAGGTAAACAACCTGTTTTTGTTCTCTGCAGTCCTCCTAAATTTGCATTCCAGAAGAACTGCTTTCTAAAGCCTGGCTTTTTTCATACCTGAGGGCTTTCTGACCATCTTTCATATATCTCACCATTTTTAATTTCCCTTTTTTTTTTTTTTTTTGCCCGCAGAAAGACGTGTGTCCGAAAGCTTGCAAATAACATTTTTGCAACTATTTAGTTGGTCTAATAAAAGATATCACTTCTACACAAAGACTTTGCCTACCTTATTAATTTTTGAAATTCCTGTTATGTCTGGTAATTTCATGTTTTATCTTTGCATGGTTTAAAACGCAGTTTAGCCAGGGTGAAAATAAGTGCTTGTTCAGAACATCTAATATTTTGTAAAGTCAACATTTAGCTGAATATTTGATCTCTTTCAGTATTTTCAGTAGGTTTTTCTTATTAATTCCATTTATATATTAAATATCTCTGGACATATATTTAACTTGTTCTCTGAGATTTGTTTTCTCCTGGCACAGTTTTTACACTGATTCTGCAAGTATTCTCTGTTAACTGCATATCTATTAGGCCTCTGCGAAGCGGCTAGTAGTTGCTTTGGATTTGGATTTGGCTGATTTCGGGGACAAGGATTTGATTTGGTGATTTGAATCATTGTCTTGAATTGATTGGGCTGAATTTGATTTATGCATTTGGCTGCTGCTGAATTGGCTGAATCTCCGAATCAAAAAGGCCCCATCCTCCACCTGGTCTCCCAGCCCCTGTCAGTGGCTGGCGCCAGTGTCCTGGCTCTTTAAAACAAAACAAAACAAAAAAAGCCTAGCACTCGCACGCTCCTGCTAGGTGAGGGAGGACAATGCCCACTGTCCTGCACTGCAGGGGGGGCCTCTGCCATTTACCTGCATCCCCTGCCCACTCTCCCAGCCTCAAAAAAGCCTTGCACTCACTGGATGCTGCTGGAGCAGGAGTTGAGCCCTGCAGTGTGTGTGTGTGTGTGTGTGTGTGTGTGTGTGTGTGTGTGTGTGGAGGGGGGGGCTCTATCATGAGCCCCCAGAAGCCCTGATGGCTGTTGCAGCACCCTGTGAGTGCAGGGCTTTTTTCTTTAAATGCTGGGACACTAGGGCCGGGTGGGCAGCTACCAACAGGGCTGGGAGAGTGGGTGTAGGTCAGGGGACACTCAGGGGGGCTGGGGAAGCAGGCAGGGGATGGGGCCTGCTGGGGGTTGCCCCATGGTCCCTCTCCTCACTCTACTTACTGGCACAGAGTCTGGGTCCAGCCACCTGCAGCGGCAAGTGGGGACTGCCCGCATCTCCGAATCTCTCCAAAGCTTTTTGAATCTTTTCCCAATCAATTCGGACCTTTTTATTTGTCTCTGGATTCAGAGATTCACCCACTGAATTGGGCTGAATCTCCTCCAAATCGAATTGGCACCTGAAGCTTCTTACAGCCCTAACATCTACCTTCTTTGTTGGCGTCTTGCTGTTGGTATGTAGGAACATTGTTGGAGACTATAATATAACTGCTTGGCAATTTAACCACTTTGAATTCAGACAGACCTACTCAGTCATGATATTTATTCTGTGTAGCAAAGAAGTATGCTTGCAAGTCTTCAAATCTTACATGGAGGTAGTTGAGGGACTGACTTGAAACCAGAACCCGTTACCCTGGAATTGCTGGTTGATGTCTAATTTCAGAACAGAAGAAATCATTAAAAGCTTCAAGACTGGGATCTGTCCTTTTCCTTTCACTATTTTTAATTCCAGTCATGATGTCAATATAATCCTGCCGGTGTAACACACAGCCAAGAAGGCTTGTGGCCTTTTAAATACGCCAGCATAGCCTAGTCACTAAACATGCAGCCGGGATTCAATCTGTATTACTCTTCAGGTGCCTGCTGTCATAACAAAACAATTATGTGTATTTTGTCCTGTTCCTGAAGTGCTTTGTTCCCAACAGAATGGTCAGTAACCCATTGAATTATTGTGCTATCTTACACTATAATTTCATAGCACAAGGAGGGTGAGTGGCAAGTTCTAGATATTATGGAAAAAGGAAATTTAAGTTGGATACTAGGATGAACTTTCTAACTAGGAGTAGACTTGGTACTGGAACAGATTATGTAGAGAGGCCGAATTTTTTAAGTGCAGGTTTGACAAACAGTTATCCAAGATAGTTTAGGCCAGTGGTTCCCAGCCTCTGACCTGCAGGCTTAAGTCATCTATCCTGCAGGGCTCCCCACATGTCTGGGAATTTGAAGGTGGGTGAGTGGTGGTAGTGGTCATCATCCTGGCTCTGGGAGCAATGCTGCCATTGCTTCCCCACTATCAAACTTCCACACCCATGGGGAATCCTGGGGGTTGGGTGACAGGGTCCTGGCACACCAGATCATGCTGACATGTGGGGTTGCTCTGCAGCCAGATTCTGTGGACTACCCTGTGAGCTGGCGTAGACTACTGGTGTAGACGTAGGTAATTCTACCTACAGCAGGAGGTTGAACTAGATGACTTCCTGAGGTCCCTTTCAGCCCTTTTGTCTTATATTATTATTATTCTGTTTAAGATGAGGCCTTTCTTGGCCACCTTTACAATCTTTGGGAAATAACAGTATTATTATTCTTTGTATGGCAGATAAAGCTGGCTTGGATTAAGTCTGTATTCTCTTGTGTTTTGACAGATGATATCACTAATACTCTTCAGGATTTCTTCCTTGTTGATGAGGAAGAAGATGAACCAGCAGGAGTAACACTCAAGATGTGAAAAGTCCTATAGTTAGATATCTAGTTGCTTTCTTACTGGTGTTGCACAGTCTCCATATCTTTGACCTAAATTAGGACATAACTGTGGTAGAAATTTGTGGACAAGAAAAAGGTATGGTGGCCTTGCTAACATATATTAAATACAGAAAAAAATTGATGTGTAAATGTTTATGAAATTGGTCACTGGTGTCAATAATGTGCAGCTGGAGAGAGAAGGATCAGAGTGGGGAAGGTGATGAATGAAACATGCAGTTAACTAGAAATTGTTTCCCAGTCATAATGTAATGTTTCCATTTGATATTCTATCTTTTAGTTATTTGTAATATAGATTAAAAAAAAAAAATCCCACCTCCCTCTCCATTAATAGTGTTTCAGTCTATCATTCACTAGTGTCTTACTAGTTATCTAACTTGTTTTATAGATGTTTTTGTTAAACTCTTATTCTGTATTCACAATTCCTTTTCTCTGTAGAAAGAAGTGTTATAGCCTTTGTGGTAATGGTGTGAGTTGTGATTTTTCTCTCCTGTACGTGCACGCATTCTTCCCAATATTTTCTTGTGTTTAAATTTCATTGTGAAAAGTGTATCTTGGTGTACAAATTTAGGGTTATACAAATATGAAGAATAAATCCACACAATGCCTCTTCTTAGATGAGTAGCTTTTCCATGAATGAAAGGTAGCTTGTACCGGGTAGAGAAGTGACTTCCTGCCAGTGAATAAGTGGCAAATCAAAGACTTGGGAGTTCATGGTTCTACAAATCAAGCTGTGTTTTAATATAGTAATTTTACATAACCTATTAATGAAGCATACTTTAGGTTTAGGAAGTGCAGTCATCCTTATAATGGCCAGTTGCTTATAAATTAAACAGGTGCAAACTATATTCTTTTTCAGCATACCCAAGGAGCTCTCCATGTAAGAAGTTATGGAGGGTGCAGCTTTTTTGTTTTTTAAGTGTTATGTTTTCTTTCCAGCATCAACTGTCATATCAGAACTCATCTCTTTATTTAAATGCTGACCTTTTCTAGGCATTGGGAGAGCTGAGAGCATGGAGTTTTTTTACATCAAACAGAAGTGAGATGGATTTAGGCCTCGTGGCTGATATGGTTTGCAAGGTCTTAGCTGATGGTGGTGGAGAAAAGGAAACCAAGCTGTTTTGTCCCAGAATAGAAACTGCAGCATTTTTGAGTTACAGATTTATTCCATGCTAGCTCAGTCTGAAATGTTTCCTCTTCAGCTGATTAAAGTTCTTCCCACTGTGAGGAAAATTCAGGTTACTGTGAAAGAAACTAGATCAGACACAATTGAGATGGTGGCTAGACCACATCTGCTTTTGTCTGGACTAGTGATATTCTCTACAGATCTGGATATGTGGGGAAAACCTTTGCATATCACCTCATCTCTGAATCTATGTCCTTCTGAGTGCTGAAACTAATAGTGATTTTATGGCGAGTGGAATGACAACTGGTGTGAAACTGAGAGGTGTCCAAGTTAATTTGTTACATGCAAACTGCTACCAGCTTCTTCAGACAGTGATGATGATCCAGGTGCATACTAGCCATGCCTTTAGTCCAGGATCTGGGTGGGGAACTAGTATAAGATCTGCTGTGACAGCTCAGTATCCGTAGACTGTTGCCCTAGACAAGGAGATGCTCCACTCTGTGGATGCTTTGAGTTCTTATTTCTTTGTCCTGGTTAGTTAGAACAGTGTAAGTATCAATCTTGATGGGAAAGCTCACTGACAATGGGTAACTGGTAATCTGTGTATGAACACATGTCCAATAACTCTGGGTCAGATTTCTTTTTTTTAAGTGTCTAAAAGTAGGCTCCAAATCCCATATATAGATGCCTAAATAATTTACATGATTTTTCAAAGTGCTGAATACCTAGAACTTTTTGTTAAATAGGATTTAGAAAACTAACTTTTAATTCCTGTTCACCCCTTTTCACCCCACCCCCACAAACTTGCCTTCTGCATTGCATTGTACCAAATGCTCAAACATTAAAGCCTGGAACAATTTGCCGCAATTTGGAAATGCATTGCCTTGATTCTGTTAACATTTTGCATAATAACATGAGAAAAAGCTGCTTTGTGCACAGCACAGGATGTTACACCACACACCTGGTTTACATGCTTGCATTCTGGTTGTAGCTTCACACTTGTCTGAGTTGACTGTGACCTGAAGTGTTTTCCCTTGATAAAACAAAAGAGTTTGAAGTGTTTTGGTGTAATTCCAATACTTGTTTGACAGATTTTTATGAACCATCAGTTTACCTTCACACATGTATTGTGATTAAGAGGTCAAACTGGGTTTCTTAAGGTTGGTGATGATGTACATTAAGCTTTTCTGGGAAATGGTTTGTGATGGTAGGGGTTTGCATGCTGGGTGGTCCCCTCTGCTTACACAGGAAAATATATCAGTGGGCAGAGGAATATAAGTAAGGACAGCTGCTTCCCTCTGCACACTCTTTGCCTCTGACCCCAAATGTGCAAGTCTTAAGGATGTTGATATTGCTTGAGACTGGGTAGACTGAGTGACTGTTAGCATGCTTTCCTTTAGTTCAGCAGCAATACACTCAGAGAAGGTGAATAAATTTCCATACTGCAACATCCCTTTTTCTCAAGAGAAGATTACGTCAGCTAATATCAGCAAGTCTTACTAAGAAGCTGTTACCCAGGGGAAAGTGGAGTAGTGTGAAGAGACGGTGCCTGTTTGGGTTCCATGTCTATTCTTGGGGGATCCTGTAGGGTTGTAAACCACCCACTTTGCTTCTGACACTTCTCTTAACTCCTTTCATTGTGCTGAAAACCTAATGAGCTGAAGTGGTTCTTCTCGATGTCTTTTTTTTTTTTTTTTTTTGAACAGAGAGGTTGCAATATGACCCTAAGTGTTGGAAATATTATGGAACAGTGGCACTAAACCTTTTGGTCTCATGGGTCAGATAAGTGGCATGGGGTTAGTACGTGGGCTGGATTGGGCCCTGCATGCAAGAATCAAGCCCTGCGACCTTTACCTGGCTTTGCACAGCTGTGGCTGGTCCCATATTCCTGGATCAGGCCCTGTGCAGCCTTGGCCATTTCTGCATGCTGGGATTGGGCTCTGCACCATCCTGTGTGCTTGATGTAGCATGCCGGGACACAGAGCTTGCCACTTTTCTGGAAATTTGGCAGCAGGGGAGAGGCAGTTAACGAGGCCACTGCTCCTTCATCACCAAATCTTTGGACCCATTGGGGAACTCCATGGACTGGATGACATGGCTCCAGGGGATGAATCTGGTCCATGGGCCAGGGATTGAGTGCCCCTTTTACAGAAAATGCATGAGTTTATTGGGAGATTACTCCTTCATTATTCATGCAAGTTTTCAATGAACAAAGTCCGAATTGTAAAGTACAGAACATGCCTTAGGACCCATCTGGGTCCTGTTTGATTATTTTTGTATTGCACAAAAATAGAGTTAATACTTAGTATATTAGTATCCTATATTTCAATGTTTGAGAGAATTTGATACACCTTTGTGATTACAAACTCGTATATTAGCTGAAAAATACATATGAAATTATTTAGTATTCATTAGCATAACCAGTATATTTTTTTTGCATACTGCACACCCCCCAAATTAGACATGTGCCTTGGTTTGGAAGGCAGAATATAGAAAACAGTATTTTTGTGGTCTAGACCTGCCTTTCTCACGGTTAGTCTATGCTCCAAAAACGCCCTTTTTTCCTAGGACAACAAGCAACGGGGCTGAGTCCAGTGCTGACTCTTTCATAACTGCTAATGAATTGGCAGCTGTTTTTGGTTGCTCAGTCAAAAGCTACTACCAGTTCATTAACAATTTTATAAAGGGTTAACACCACCTCATCTGAATCTGGCCCTCTGAACCTGGTTCGTGCCTCTCGCTGCCTGGACCTCATATGCTCAGATTGGGTCCTGCGCCATTCTAGTTGTGTGCGCCAAATCTAGCATACAGGGTCATACCATTTGGCCCCCAGGGCTCCTAATGAGTCTGGAAATTTGACAGCAGGCAAGTAATTAGCATTGCCATTGTTCTCCTGTCACCAGTTTTTGGATCTGTGAGGAGCCCTGCAGGCCAGATGACATAAGTTTCACAGGCTGGATCTGGACTACAGGCTAGGGGGTGAGCATCCTTGGTGTAAATGTTGTAAGGAACTAGAAAAGGTTGCAAATAATTTCACATAAATTCATGGTTAAGAACAAAAGATTGTTGGTACATATTTTTTCTGTATTTGGCTAAATCTATCTGGTATTGACTTTTAAAAGTGCATATATAGTATTTCTGCTCTGCTATTTCTGCATATATACTATTTCTGCCAATTAATATCATTCACATATTGACTGGAAATTGAATTCGGTATTTTAAAATGTGCTATATGTGTGAAAAATACTTGAAAAAAATGACAACATTGCTTTCTTTCCTGACTGTTGATTATTATTTAATGTTAGTAATATTTCCATGACTTTAATTGGGAGTCATCTATGATGTTTGAAAATGGGTCTTGGACTTGAGCCCATTTGAAGATTTCACTCAGTCATCTCACTGGCCTTTCCTAATGACCAGGGACTAATGTGAGTAGTGGAACCTTAACTTAATCAACATTAGCAAGAGAGATTTTCATGGAATCATACAAAAGTGGGGCTGGAGGGCACCTCAAAGTCATGTACATCAGCCCCCTGCTCAAGTCAGGATCTGTCCAGTCTGTCTAATCTGCTCTAAAAAATTACTTGGGTTAAGTGCTTACTTCCTGTAAAGTCGTCTCGTGGCTCAGGGATTCTGCTATAGAACATGGAGTTTTTTTGAAGCTCCAGCGGATGTGATGATATTAGAAAGCAGAATTTGTTGGGGAACAGCTGTATCGCAATTCCACTGATGTATTCATCTGCTCTGGGGTTCTGGGTGTGGAGAGGAAGAGAACACCACGTCAGCCTGCCAGCATTCGCAGCTTGGAAGGCAAGGCATGTTTTTCCGGTTGACTTTTTTTACTCTTATTTGTTCTGAAATTTTTGAAATGCTAGAATTTTCCAAAATTGCCTTTCTCCTTTTCCATTTAAATTGGTCAAATTCAATGCTAAATATTATTTTTGTATCAAAATACAGTTCAGTTATTACAGACAGTTTTCCAGAGATCTGTATTATAGTCAGTTTTCTCTAAAATATGCATTTTTCCCCCTATCTGGTGATTATGGACGCCATAATTATCAAAATATAGTAAAACGTTAGTGTCTGGATATCTTTCACTAACTTTGCAAATGTAGAATTTTTCTTAAAAGGCAGTTGGATGGGATAGTATTGACAGTTTTAGTGTGTATTTTTCAGTTAGATAAGTATAGGGGCAGTTATGTTTTTGGTGAGATAAGGTATGCAGTATTTTTGTCACTTACTAGCAACAGTTTGCACGTGGGATGTTTATGTGTGCTATATTAAGAGAAAGGTAGACACTTTTTGGGGGGTAAATCTGATATTAGAGCGACTCAAATAGCTGGAAAAATTATCCTTTGCAAGTTTTTGGGTATATTAAGAAAACAAACAACTGGTTGGACATGAAAACTTCTTCGTGCTGCTGGCTCTGAGACTTCTAATCTAGTGTTGCAGAACAGACCATCAGTATGCTAGCAAGCTGCTAGTGCATTTTATAGAGAAGGAAAGGTAGGAACTATTTGTATTACTTTAGTTTTTTTGTGTTGTACCTGAAGCAAATAATGATTAAGTGGGGAGCTGGATATTGAGAAGTTTGATTCCTCTTTGAGAGTCTGCTGCTTAATTCTGCTTTCATTCTAGATAGATGATTGCTCAGAGCTCAAAATCTTTGCTAGTTATTGAATATTTGTTCTAAAGCCAACTGCTTAGAGTAAGGTTATCAAGGGTTGAAACACGTTTGTAGGTTTTATAGACAAAGAATAGTGTGTCTAGAACTGTTAGAAAAATAATTTGAAGAAATCTGTTGTGATTTCATGAGAAACATGGGAATATAAAACAGTCTTGAAATATACAAAGAGAAGCACTTACCTGAAGAACAACTGTTCTTCAGGTAAATAAAACTTACAAATGTGTTTCAAGGCCTATCTCTGTGACCATAGGGGATAGCACTAAGAGCAATGGCCTCAAGCTTCAGCAGGAGAAATTTAGGTTGGGGATTAGGAGGAATTTTCTGTCTATGAGGGTGGTCAAACATTGGAACAGGCTACTTAAAGAAACTGTGGAATCTCTATCCTTGGAAGTTTTCAGAAGCAAGTTAGGCAGACACTTGGCTGGGATCATTTAGTCAGGGTTCATCCAAGCAGGGGACTGGGCTGGAAGACTTTGTGTGGTCCCTTCCAGCTCTATCTTCGTATGATACTATTTGAATTTAAATTATGTTGATTTCTAATAGAGTAGTTTGAAGTTCTGAGTAGCAAAAGAATGATATTACCTAAGGATCATCATAATAAACAAATGGAGTATTAAGCTAAAGTTGTCTCCAAAATGTAACTTGTTTTTCCTCTTCTTGCATGCTTTGTGCATTTGTGATCAGTCTAGGAAACAAAAAGCAGGTTAATTGGCAAGTTCTTTCTTGTTAGCCCAATACTGCATTTTTGCAGGCAAACATGGCAGGATGGCATAGTAATGCTTAGAAGTAATGCTTTCCAATAGATCTTTTGTTTAATTCCTGGATACATTTATATAAGCCTTTCACCAGATCAAAGCACTCCAACAATTGTTTTCATTCTGAGTTCAAGGTGTTTTCTTTTAAATACACGTTTCATGGATTAAATAAACCCGAAGTCTAATAAAAATGAGCAAGATGCTGTATGTTGAAGTCATGGGTTTTAAATGATTCACATTTAAGAATATGTTTATTAATGATATGCTGTACTCTGAAACAGTCATGACTGTTTCTCTTGTAGCTCAATTATGGAAGCTTGTTGGTTTTTGCAGAACTTGTTTTCTTTTTTAAATTGCCTCATTATCTTTGAGAGTTAGTCACTTAATGCATTTCACTCTTTGGAACCTAAAACAAAAAAATGAAGATTGCTTTTAGATGGTTTTATCACCATAGTTCTAATATGCCGTCAATATTGAGATTTACTTTAAATTAAAATAAAATATTTGGAAGCATTGAGAAGTATGCTTGGGCATCAGGGTAATGTTAATTTAAAGAGATGATATTACTACATGGCACTAGATGGTGCTATTGCAGATGCTCTTGTAAATTCTGGTTTTCATAGTTTCATAGTTTCTAGGGTCAGAAGGGACCTGAGTAGATCATCTAGTCCGACCCCCTGCCATGGCAGGAAATACTACTGGGGTCAAATGACCCCAGCAAGGTGTTCATCTAACCTCCTCTTAAAAACCCCCAGGGTGGGAACCAGCACTACTTCTCTTGGAAGTTGGTTCCAGATCCTAGCCACCCTGACCGTGAAGTAGCGTTTCCTGATATCCAGCCTAAACCTGCCCTCTGCCAGCTTGTGACTGTTATTCCTGGTCACTTCTGGCAGTGCACGGGGGAATAGTTTGCCAGGTTATGTAACCAAATAACTCTTGAAAGAAATACTTACTGTTGGTTATGTGATTTTGAAGTTGGCTTTTTGAATCTGCTTTTCAGTGGTTCCCAGACCTTTTGCGTCATTGGACAAATGTCAGCCTTGAAAATCCACATGCATTCTTATCTAACTTTTAATTGAGAAGAGTGGTGGTGTAAAGGAATAATTGGCTTAGTATTCTGTGTAGAATTGAGAGGGACAACATACATGTTTTGGGATAGCAGAGAGGAAGTTGTTGAAGAAATCAAGCTGAGATATGATGAAGACTGAAACAAGATGTTCATTTGTAAAGATGTATAGGAAAGGACTGCTTGGGAAGCCTCAGGATTTGGACACTATGCGTTGGTCAAGAGAAATAGAGTCAAAATGGTCTCCTTTTCACAGGCCTAAATGCCTAATAGGATGGTGTTTTCAGCAGTGATGGAAAAACAGGAGAAGCTGTAACATAAGTAGGACTGGAGAAAGAGGGCCAGGTTTCAGGAGGTACCTCACTGGATGTAACATCTTGAGAGGGTACAGATGCAAGATAGGGTCATGCTGTTACCAGGCAGATGCTGGCTTCACTGTGTGCCCAGGGAGGATCATTCCTACAGCTCTCTTTCCTATTACTTAGTGCTAATGAAACATTATGAGGGTGAGAAGATGAGTTCAGTTCAGGCACTGTTATGTGTAAACTAAAGACAAGATACCTAATGAGTGTTGGGAGAGATTAAAGAGGCTAGATTGGGGACCCAGGCTGCGATGAAAAGATTTTGTGTAACCGGCATAGAGATAATATCTGATTATTATTTTATTGAAGAGTTGTAGTACCTTAGTTGTTTCAAATGATGAAAATGCAACATTTTTCCATCCTCTTGGACAAGGGGTTTTCAGTATATGCTGCAGGGGACAGTTTCAGTACAGTGACTTAATGATTTCAGTGTTTATCTGAATGTTACTCTTAAGAGTATTGGAATGGTGACTTTTCATTTTTCTATACAGAAGAATTCATACTAAACTGTTTACAAGAATGTAATTCATCAATTTGCCCCCACAGAAACGTTTCATTAGTGCCTCAATTTTATGTTCTGAGGCATGAGTAAATATTTTAGAAGTAGAAATGACAGCACATGTGCATGTGTGTTACAGTAGTTACATGACAGTAGTTAACAGGTGGTCCTGAAGGTTGTAACAATTTAAGAAAAAGGAGTCAATTGGCAATAAAGAGAACATTGGGGTGGTTTGCAGAAGTTAAATTGTTGAGTAGGAACTAATTGCACGCTCCTAATTACTTAAACTTTACAGATGTTCCTCAAATCTCCCTAGGGTATAATGTAGGTGTAAGTAGGGCTGAATTAAAAACAGGAACATTTAGTCTAAATATAAGGAATTATAACATTTGGTAGACCATTTCTTAAAGAAAGTGATGAAAATGGGTTACTTAAAGCTGGAAGAGGTCAAACTGTCAAGACTAGACCAGCAGGAGATTTTTTAATGCAAATTTTGTTTCTGGTTTTAATTTTTAATTAGTGTCCCATAGAAACTTCTACCATGCTATTCATCTAGTCTATCTTCAAAAATTTTGACGGGGAAGTAAGAATGAAATTAGAGAAGATATTAACACCACAGAGACCATGAGATTGAGATTGTGAATAAATTTAGAAATTAGGCTACTTGTACAGAGAAGGTAGAAAGTTAGGGCTGTGCAAATCTTCGGTTGCTGATTTGATTTCAGCAGCTGAATCTCTGAATTGAAACAAGAGACCCTTTAATCTCTCCAAACTAAATCAGAACTCCGAATCGATTTGGAGAGATTCAGAAAGGTTCAATGATTCGGACATAGACACAGCTTTAACTGTTTTTTCTACATGCCTGAAGGTACGAGGCGGCTTGTGAATGCTGAGATGCCAGGGTGGATGGAGTGTTGCACGAGAGTGCGGGTGGGGGGGGTCAGCAGTGCACTTGGCAGTGGACCAGAAGCACTTCTGGTCCACTTCCTGGTCTGCTGGGGAATGTGTGCCCCCCCCTGCCCCCCAGCTTGGCAACTGGTGCGTCCTTGGTCTAGGGATACACCCAGGGTCCCCCCGCAGCTGATTGCTGAGCTGGGTGGGGAGTCCCCCATGCATTCAGCAGTGGACCCAGAAGTGGAGTAGAAGTACTGGATGTGGCCGGTGGGTTGTATTTTGCCTGCCCCCGCATTAAGCGAACATAAATTAATGTCAAATTTAGAATTATTTTTGCTGCCTCACTACATAATAATACACATCAAATGCTACTGTATGAATGGCTGCTGAAATCACGTACATTCAGTAATTAGTGATCATTTTTACAATTTACAGATACTGACTTAGTGTAAATTTTTTGAAGAAAAGGTTGTACTTGTAAGAATATTCTCCCCTTCATCTGCAGGAATGCCGACTGACATGTTTAAAACTTGAGTTAAAAAAAACAATATGCCCTATTCATTTTCCTTACATAAAATTGCATATGTAACTGATTTCTTGATAAGGCATAAATCTTTCAGTGTTTCATGGGCAAAAAGTCATGGTTTAAGTTACTTTGAATGATCTGGATAAGCAAGCTATGAAGGACTGATTTCAGTGCATTGTGTGGTATTGAGTAAAATTATGTGCCAGTGATGTGTGTACCCAAAACTCATATTTGGATATCTCTATTCCATATTATTTTTAAGGAGATTTTAAAATGAATATGCAATAATTTCCTTGCATACATCTCCAAGTTTTCAACTTCAGAAGGTTGATGATTTTGTGTATTTGTTTCTTGTCTACAGCACTGGCTAATTTCCAGAGACCTTCAGAATTATTTTGGGATTCTCTAATCTGGGCTGCAGTCAGCTCTATATTTTATGTTAATTTGCCACATAGTAATTCTGGGACTTCGTAATTATAACTAATTGTGGGTTTCTCTCACTTATGAGCTGTAACATGATGATATGTTTCCTTTTAATATTGTTAATTTTCTGAATAAATATATGTCTTGGTTTTTAGATTCTGGGAAGTGTCATCTTGGATATTACTGTCCAGATATTTTTCCCAAGAGATATATATCTACTGTTTTGTATATGCTTTTGACTAACAGCTTTGACTCTGACCAGTCACAAAAATGTGTTTGTATTTGTGGTGACCTACTTGCAAATATCTTCTCCAGTAAAGGCTGGCACTGTTTGAATCAAATTTGTTGGCAATTACTGTTGTGAAAGTTTGTTTTGTTGGTATTCGCTTCATGGTGGTGGAGAGCTTAGTCTATCCATGTTGGAGGATATTTTTACAAAGAATAGTCTTCAGTGAGCTGAAACGTGCCTTGTGTTGTGTTATCAGGCTGATCTGTGCCCCTAGCTCAAAGCTGAAAAGAGTGGGAACTTGTTTCCCAAATCTGTTTGCTTTTCCAAAGTTTTTTAGCAATTCACCTTTAGTTTTGAGAGAGAGTTATGGTATATCTGCCTGGTAATGTCAAAGAGGGTATTTTATTTATTTATATATAAAAAGAAAGGGGAGATGTAAACAACTTACAAAGAAAGGAGATAGAGGTGTATCCTTTATCCTATATCTATCTCCTTTCTTTGTAGGTTGTATGAGGATTTGGAGCAGGGTTTGATTCAGCTGGTATACAGAAGTTCAGTGTACTGACTCCACTTTCATGCTGCTGTCTTGTTCTTTAGGTTTATAATTTTTTTAGGGGTGGGAAGGACAAGTGAGGTAGAAGGAATAGGTCTTGGGCTGAGATGCATTCACTATGTATTGTGAGGTTAAATGATGCAGTGCTTTTAATATGCATTTACAGAACCTGAAATAATATTTCTGATTGACATACTCCATTCCTCTTAAATAATGCTAGCTTTAGATACCAATAAACTCACTTTAAAATGTCAGCATTACCTTAGTAGAGTACAACAGAGAGGAGGAGGATTGTGCAGTGCCTCATAATATAATCTGCTGTGAATGCCAGCTCATTTTTGGCATCTCCAAGTGTTCTTGGGAGAGTTCCTCTTCTTTTGCTTCAGCCAGGAAGGATCCAGGCCTCGGGAGCAAAGGCTATTGGCAAATCTGAGTGCCCTTAACCAAGCTCCAAAAGCCATTTAGGGCTGGCAGACCAGATCTGAGGAGTCTTGGATTATATTGTTGACTGTGTGTTGCAGAGTGACAAGAGAAATGGGGTTGAGACCCCTTGCCCTGGTCAGAATTGTGGCGAGAGAACCCCATGGCCCTGGAGAACCAACCATGAAAGTCCTGCAATGGGGAAATACTTACCCCATGCAGGCACGATGACAGGGAGCTGGCAGCAGCAGAAGGATCTGCCTCTGTGGTTCATCAGCCACCTATCTGCATGGCTGGGGCTGGTGCAGAGTGGTGATGTCACCTGGCAGTGCCAGCTGCCTGATTTAAAAGCCAGCTGCCAGGAAGAAGCTGGGGAGCAACAGCTGGGAAGCAGCTGTGTGTTGACTTCTCACCTCAGCAACGCCTGGTATCGGACGCAGGAAAGATGCCAAGGGACTGACTGCAGGGCTACACGCAGGGATGCCTGAGTAGGTAGGAGAAGTAACTACTTCCCTGACTATTTTTAGTTTGATTTCTGGCTACAGTTTATGTTCCCATGGGCCCTCAGGGACTCTGGGCAGAAGCACAGAAGGCCCTATGGCCTGCCTATAGGCTCGAAGGCACATTATCCTAAATAGGGAACTAAGCCTACTAAGAGCATTCAGGCTATATAGGCTGAAATGGGCTAGAAGGACCTCTGTCCAGTAGCTGGATTACGACCAGGTACCAGGCTCATAAAACTGCATCCAAGGCCAGATTGTGACCATGCAATAAGGACTGGCACCCAAGGGGCCAAAACAGTTGACACATGGCCAAGTCCCTCAGGTTGGCCCATGGAAGGGCTGTAGGAGAGGTGTAGGGGATGGTCCCAGCTATAGGAAGCCTCCCCCACTTAAACAAGACATCAAGATGTGGTGGATGAGTATCAAGGGCTTTCCTTGGGAGGTGATGATTGACTGGCATGAGTGCCCAAGTGAGCGTTGAACTGAATGAAGAACATCTGACCCTGAACCAGTCAGGGCCGGTTACTCGAGTCTAGGCAGGTACACTGTGGAATAAAGAAGACTGAATAGAGGTTTTGATATATCTTTAAATACGTGAAGCATGCATTTACACATTCATTAATGCGCTGTAGTTACTGAGCAGTAAGTTTAGTACTTATATAACCAAGTGCTAAATCAGTGTGCAGTAACTGGTGCTACTGCACAGTAGTACCAGTGCATGGCTCCTTAGTGACACTAACTGTGCAGTAACCTAATAGTACTGCTGTATCGCTTATTAGCACAGTTTTTGCCCTGCATGTTAGTGTCTTGTGTACATGTGCCCAAAGGCATGTACAGTTCTTATAAAGAGCGTGGTGATAGCTTGTTATCTATGACTGCAGGGGACAAGACAAAAAAGTCTTAAGTTGTAGCAAGAAAAATTTAGGTAGGATATTAGGAAGACTCTTTTTGTTATGAGGATGGTTAAGCACTAGAACAGATGACCTAGGGAGACTGTGACATTTCCATCTTTAAGGGCACTTTAGACAAACACTTGTCTGGAATAGTTTAGATAAGGGTATACCTGCCTTGGGAAGGTTGGCTGCATTAGAGGACCCATTAATATCCAGCCCTGTTTTTCTGTGATTTGATGGATGTGGTTTCTCTTTTTCTCTCAAACTCTGCACATAGCATCTGATTTTTAAGGTATTATGTAGGCCACTTTGTAGTATTTAGTAATGGATAGGGAAAGTTGGACTAGATCTTTGAAGGGTTTGGGGCATTTCAGTGCTTACTATTTGGTACCTGGTACAGAACTGGATGCCAAGCTTCCCGTATGATGCATGGGGAGAGTTAGATACCTCTGTGGGATGCACAACAGCTAAGTGCGCGTCTATCTAAACTACCCAATGAGAGATGCAGTGAGCTCTTTGAGCACCAAGTACAGGGTTGATTTGCGGGGTGGGGGACAGGGTATGCCAACTATAGATGGAAGGGTGGAGGTGGAATGGGATGGGCAGACTAACTAATAGGATGGGTGAGGGGAGGAAAGACTTACTTTCCCAGGGTATTGCTGCTGTTGCCGCTGCTGTAGCAACATCAACTTCACTCATTCATTTAAACAGCTCCTGTTATACATGCTTGCAATTGTTGCAGACTGTCCTTGGTTTCTTCTAAATCTGCATGCTTGCTGTGGCTAAGTGCCTGATATTTTAATTTGTTCTTATAATACCACTGTGAGAGGAAAGTGTAATCCCTATTCTATTAGGAGATTAAGTGATTTGTTGAAGGTCATAAAAGGAGTCTGAGACAGAACTAGGAACTGAAGTAATATGTCCCAAGTCTGTCTGGTCCCCTAACCATAAAACAAAATTTACTTTTTACTTTGCATGTGTACACATTGTATATATAGATATCTATATCGATACAGAGATTGATAGATCAAGCTGTATATATAAAATTATATATATACATACAAACATACTATATATTGCATATAACTGAAAAAAGATACAGTAATGTATAGATCTATCTGTTTTTCAACTGTATGTAATATATGGTTGGTTTGTGTGTGTGTGTGTGTGTGTGTGTATTTTTTTTAAATGTTTCAGATGGCTTTGTCATTATTAGGCCCTCTTTTTGGCTGTGTTGCTTGTTGCAGTATATCAGAAGGTATCTGTGCTGCAGCTGCATGCCTTGAAGTTCTATGTAGGCGAGGGTGGGTATCCTGCGTCTCATGAATTTTAGCTTAGACTCATCTTTTGTACCCAGAAATCATGCCGAATTCTTATTAAATTTACACCTTGGGCACCCAAAAACTTTCTTTCTCTAGCATAATAGAATCTGTATAAAAATAAACTTTGCTTTCTAATCACTCTGGTTTCCTTTCTTTGTACTGGGACTGCTACACTGTAATAACTGTAATCATCTTGGCCAAAGGGTTGTCTTCCAGTGTGAACCATCCCCTTTTGGTGGTTGAAGAATTATGTGATTAACCCATTTACCTGGAGTGGATGTTGCAGCTCTTTTATCCTCTTTGTTGTGTTTAGTTTTGTATAATTTATTTCTGAGCTATTTTTACCGAGCACATAGTAAGGAGGGATGCTCCTGACAAACCGAATACCATGTCTGCAGATTTAGTGAATGTAACAGATTAACCAACATTTCAAGAATTTTTATTGGTCAACAAATGTGGTTAAAGCCAGTTTACCAATGATGGGCTGTTTCTGTCTAGTTAATAACTAGGAACTGCCTAGTTGCCCTTACCTGCTGCTTATGCCAAGTTGGCCACAACCTCTCAAGACCTGCCTTGAGGTCTAAGACACACACATCCCTTGTAAAATTGTTATGGACTCTCAGCTTCCTATCTGTGGGGTGATAGTCTCCTTTGATAGTTTAAAAAACAAACAGGCAAATAAAAACCATGAGAACTCCTTCCTGAAGCATCAGAAAAAATAGCAAACAAACACATTCAAAACTTTGAAATTAGTAGGTGCACTTGGAGGTGCACAGCACCATGCAGTGTAAATAAAGGCTCCTGTATTTACTGCTTGGGTAGACCTGTATAGAACATTGATTCTTTCTTAGTAGTATAGAGTAGAAAGATACCTCGGAGGTAATCTACTCCATCCCCCTGCACAGATGCAGGATTTCCTGTTCCTTAAACTATTCCATCGAGCCAGCTTCTTGAAAACCTCTAATAAAGGTTGTTCTTTTCCGTTGGTAGGCAGCTTATTTTATCACTCTGCTCATCTTAGGTCTTTATCCCCACCTCAGATTTGATCTATATGCGTTTTTCCTGAAATTTAAACTCATTGTCACACTGTCGCAAGGGAGCACAGGTTTTCTTCATTTTCTTTATAATAGCTTTTCAAATGTTTGAAAACTGCTATGATAACCTGTCCCTTAATCTTCTTTTCTCCAAAGTAGCACACAGTTCATTCAGCCTTATGTAGCCTGACTTCCAACCCCTTTGGCACCTTTGCTCTTGCTTTGACATCCTCTTCAGTTTGTTTGTTCATTTTTACATCCTGCTTGACATGTGGTAGCAAGAACTAGATGCAGTACTTCAGCTGAGACCTAGTCAGTAGGCCTGTGCAAAGTGGCCAGTATTTGATTTGATTTGGATTCAGATTTAGTCGATTAGGGGGATAGTGATTTGATCTGGTGATTCGGATCACTGCCTGGAATTGATTTGGCCAAATCAGATTTGAAATATTTGGCAGTGATTCGGTATGATTCAGCAATAGACTATAATGGAGAATCACTAAAATACCTATAACTTGGAAATGTGTTTTGTTTTTTTTTCCCCCCCCAGAATTAGATTAAAACAGCATCACCGTGGTGGTGTAATGTTTCACCTCCTTGGTCTTGCTGATCTGCCTTTGGCAGTGCTGGCAGATAACATACCTGGGATCATCTGTGAACTCAAAATGATCCCACACTAGACTACCCCCTCCCCCTCCCCCCCGCTTCTGGGTTGAGGGTGAGGATCCTGCCCCCCTCCTCAGCAGGCTCATCTCCTGTCTTATGCCCCTCAACAAGAGGGAAAGCTGAGCCACCTGCCCCCACAACCTCCTCTGAGGTGCCTTCCAGAGAAGGAGACCTGGCTCTAGGGGAACTTTGAGGCATGTGGAGCACAAACTCAAATTCCCTCTCCTTCCCCAGAATTTCCCTGGCTATGGTGCTCAGCGCCCCTGCTTCCAGATCCAGCTCCTTCTCTGGCACTGGGAGGCTTATGCTGGGAGTTGAAATTGGGGTGGAGGAGACTGTCATGCTGGTGCTAGTGGCTATTTCTGGAATTAGGGGAGGTGGTGCAGGTGCAGGGACAGGTACTGCTCCCACTTCCTTGCTCCCACTGGCAGCAAAAGACTCATCACTGCCAGGATGTGTCTGTGTTTGAGGGGGGACGACTTGCAGCTCTCCCTCTACCCGCTCTAGCCCCACTCCCTCCCCTGCCAGAAGACCTGGCACTTGCCTTTCCAAAACACTTCATAATGTTTGCTGTGCTGGAAAAAGTGTGTGTGTGTGTGTGTAATACAAGTTGAATAGGGTGTGTGTGTGTTTGTGTGTGATATAGTATGCATTTAGTGTGTGTGTGTGTGTGTGTGTGTGTGTGTGTGTGTGTGTAATATATGTGCTTTCCTGCATGGTGATGGATGACACACTGTCAGGGAAAACACAGCCTTCTTTTTAAAAAGCATGGGGGGAGGATAAAAAGAACAAATAAGAGGATTTTGGGGGAAGAATAAGTTGAAAGGAATGGATTGGATAGGCATAAATAGAGGGACTCTAGGCAAGGGTAATTAGTAAGGTATATCCAATCCCTTCCAAGAAGAGTCTGAATCGAATTGGTGACCAAAGCTTTGCACACCCCTACTAGTCGGTGCTGAATAGATTGGTTCTATAACCTACTGTGTTTTGCATATAATAGTTCTCTTAATGCAGCCCAACATGCATTTGCTTTTTTTTTTTTTTCCTTTTTGCAAATATAAAAAAAAGAAAGGCTGTTGGTATAGTTGGACAGTCCTAAAATCTGACATTCTCCCACTCTAGATGTACATGCTTTTGGTTTTTATATATTTATTACTTAATTGGAGAATAATATGAGTTTGAACACTGGGTCTGTCCAATTATGAAGGTATGGAAGTCCAGTATTCTCACTGAGGGACTGAGCAATTTAGAGTGAGATAAATTTGCATTTGTCAGAATAGGCATCTTAGTCTTACTGCTGCATGCACTCAAAATAAAGGAATCGCCAGGAATATCAGTTAATTCAGCATCCTGTTTAACTGAGCCTGACAGCTTAAGTTTTAACTGTTGTGGATCTAAGTTTGGGGGATGATTTTTGGGGTGTGAACCCCAGCATTTTGTTTTTGTTTTTTCTTGAGTTTTCTTGGCATTCCATGGCTTGTGGTTGCTTATTGCATTATCATTGACTAAAGTAACATATTTGTAATATGCTTTGTTAAATATATGGAATTTAAACGCTACTAAAATTGAATAAATATTAGGAAATATTAGCAACATACACTGGAGATGTTGAATTTTCCCATTAACTTCAAAGGGCTTTGGATCAGGCTCTTAATACAGAGAGATTTTTTTTAAGGCGCTACTAGCTTCCAGGAAAGGAAAGCTAGGTGTAGTGCCCTGCCTTGGAAAGGGAGTTGCAAAGTGCCCTGTGCCCAGGGACTACCAGGGATCAACAGGGCCCCTGCACTCCCTCAACTGGGAGTGAAGGCCAGGAAAGTGATATTGCTAAAACAGCTGGAAGATGGCAATCTAGTTTATCTCCCCATTATCATTGACCTTAGCTTGTGGGATAGTTGTGAAATCACTGGCCTTGTCTGAATAAAGCTGTTCTGATTTTTTTTTTTTTTTTTTTTTTTTTTTTGCTCTTCTGCAGCACGAGTCAACCCAGTTCATTGTATTTATCTTTTTTTGTGTTCCCCAGTGTGTATTTATTCAGCATTTTGAAGTTCGAAGTTACTGCTCTCTTATGAGCTATCGTCTTACATCTGTAGAGCAGGGACTTTGAGCTGTGGAAAGGAGCACTCAGAAAGAAAGGGGTGGGGAAAGTCAATACAAATGGAATGCCTTTTTTGATCAACTGTTTGGAACAAGATCACATCACCACAAACTCTTTATTCCACCGAAGCAACAATTGGAAGATGTCATGAATGTATTTCTGCTCAAAACACTGGCACCCAATTGACTATATCATAGTGCATACCCGGAACTATCGCAATGACCATATCACTAGACCTGTGACTAGTGCAGGTGACTGCTGGACAGATCATTGTTTAATACTTTCCATTGTGTGTCCATTCATATCACCCCAAAACAACATAAACAAAAGAAGCCACCAAGGAAGAGGTTCAGTGTCAAATGCTTGAAAAACCATGCTAAAAGTAATAACTTCCAGCAGGACTTCTGCAAGAAACACTCTGACCTCCCTGGTGATCTTGATACCATCGATCACTGGGAGAGCCTCAGGAAAGGTGTACAAAAGAATCTCTAGTCGTCTTCACAAAGAGACTGATTCAATGAGGATGATGGGAAAAGAAAGACTCTCATTGGCAGGTAAAAGCGAGCCTTCAAAGCTTGGAAGAATGACATCATCTCAGCAAGATGTTCTTCTTTACATTAAAGCTGAGACCTAAACAAAAGTTTTAGAGTGAAAGAACAAGTGGTGGGAAGAGATTCAAAAGTTTTCTAATATCCATGACATGCATAACTTCTTCAATGCAACCAAATCTACCTATGGGTCAGGCACCCAAGCAGCTGTCCCTCTGAGGTCTACAGAGGGAAAATGTTCCTTAAAGATGGCTCTGCCATCAGTGTATGGTGGAAGGAGCACTTTCAAGAGCTCCTGAACCAAGATTATAATGTAGAAGACAATACCATCAAAGCCATTTCACAGCGCCCTTTAAGAACTACCTTGTCAATCCACTAACTTATCAAGAGGCCTTGAAAGCCATTAAGCAGATGAACAAAAAGCATATGGTCCTATTGGCCTACTAGCTCAAATTTACAAGCAAGGTGGAAAAAAGCTCTTTCCAATTGCATGCCACTATTATTAAAATCTGAACACATGAACATGTTCCTAGTGACTTTAGAGATGCCAGAATCCATACTATACTTAAGATGGAAATAGGATTTTGGCAATTATGGTGGTATTGCACTCCTGTCCATAGCTGGGAAGAAACTTACCCACTTTCTCCTGAATAGACTTGCTTTTTTTTACTGAGGAGATTCTACCCAAATACCACTGTGGTTTCAGACCATTCAGAGGTACAATAGATATGATCTCTGTTGCCTGGCAGCTGCAGGAGAAGTGCTTCAAACAATACTAAGATCTTTACATAGCCTTCTTTGACCTGATTAATGTTTTTTATTCAATCAATGGAGAGGCCTTAAAGAAGATCTCTGAGATTTGGATGCCTGCCAAAGTTTATTACCGTCATCAGACTTCTTCACAACAACATGGCAGCAACAGTCCTAAGCAGTGGCTTGGAAATGGACCAGTTCACTATTAGAACTGAAGTCAAGCAAAGATGTGTGATTTGTACCAACACTTTTTTCCATCTATATAGCATCTATTACATGTCTCGTTGGTGATAGACTTCTATATAGAGTCAGCATCCAGTATCACATAGATGGGACTCTCTTTAACATCAACTTGTTATGTTCCAAATCAAAGATAACCAACACCTCCTTTCCTTTACCAGGAATAATGGTCACAAGCTGGCAGAGGGTAGGTTTAGTTTAGATATCAGGAGGCGCTACTTCACGGTCAGGGCGGCTAGGGTCTGGAACCAACTTCCAAGAGAAGTGGTGCTGGTTCCTGCCCTGGGGGTGTTTAAGAGGAGGTTAGATGAACATCTTGCTGGGGTCGTTTGACCACAGTATTCTTTCCTGCCATGGCAGGGGGTCGGACTAGATGATCTGGTCAGGTCCCTTCTGACCCTAGAAACTATGAAACTTATCCTTAATATACTGATGATTGTGTTGTGTGTGCTCACTCAGTTGATGAGCTCCAGGTAACTCTTGATTGTGAAGCATAAAAACAAAAACTGTTTAGACACACTGACAACTTCACAAAAACAAAGCTACTTTACCAACCCACTCCAAACTAGCCAGCTTTTCCTCCACATATAACAATTAGAGGGCAATCCTGGGAAGGCTGAGCACTTCGCCTACCTGAGGAGTCGCCTTCCCCCAAAAGTTAACCTATGCATCAGTATTCAACACCAGATAAAATCTGCCAGTGCTGCCTTTGAACATCTTTGAAATGGTGTCTTCAGTGACATCAGGACCCAAATGAAGCTTCTCATCCATCAGGCTGTTGTCATCCCTACACTGTTGTATGGGTATGAAACTTGAATGACATACTGGAAACACCTGAAGCTGTGGAACATTACCATCAGCAATATCTTCAGAAAATACTCCCTATCAATTGGGTGGATAGAAGAACGAACACCAAGCAAACACCACTGGCGTTGAAGCCATGTTTATATGGCACCAGCCCCTTTGGACTGGATGTGGTCTAAGAATGCCTGACAATTGGCTCCCAAAACATGTTCACAACTCACCGATGGCCACTGCTCTAGAGGTTGGCAAAAGAAATTCAAGAACATTTTGAAGGCCAATATGAAGAAATGCAATATCAACAGCAGTGCCTGGGATACTTGAGTACTGAATCATCCCCAGTGATGCCATGATGTACTTCATGAGGAGAGAGTGGTAGCTAGCCACATATGTCTGAAATTAGGCAGAAGGCAGGGTAGAAACATACCTTACAAATTAACTGAATAAGACGATATTTAGAGCACAAGCTTTTGTGAACTCGAGTCCAGAACTGGTGAAGTGAACTGAAGTTCATGAAAGCTTGAGCTCCGATTTTATATAACTTGTGTGTGTGTGTGTGTGTGTGTGTGTGTGTGTGTGTGTGTGTGTAAAATACACGCGCACACACACACACCCCCAGGGCCATCCCAGGGGGAGGGGAGGGGCAAATCAGGCTTACTACCCTGGGCCCTGCACTTTGGGGGCCCCATGTTCAGTGCCATATAGGCCCTGCCATGGCTGCCAAGCGCCGCTGACTCTGCTAGTTGCCACAGAGTCCTCCCAGCTTCGGCTGCTTGCCACCCACCTCCCCTCCCCAGGCCTCACACCCCTAGGGATGGCTCTAACATGCACACAATATTATTTGGTTAGTCTATAAAGCGCATAAGTCTATAAAGTCCTGCCTTCTGCCATGATGACAAAGCATTGATCATTTCAGCAAACTCTCCTCACTATGGATACATAAGAAAGACAAAGGGAAAGATATTGTGACCCAATATTACCAGGATCTATTTCCAGAACTTTTTGCAAGATGTGCAAATGTCATTAAAACCTCCTATTTTATATAACTAAAAACACACTTCAGGTTGTGCCCATAGTGAGTGTTTATAAACGTCTCTGTCATTGTTAATCCCCACCTCCCTAAATTGATTATTAATTTTATATTTACGTGTTATATTTCTTAATTTTAAAAGTAAACTCTTTGGGCTGAGGACTTATTTTATTATTGTTGTACAGCACCTAGCGTGCTAGGACCTTAATCTGTTGTACTGTAGTAGTGCCAATGAGTAAAAATTATTGACTAGTACATGGACCGTGGTGTTAGATGCAATGCTGTGCATGGATGGTTGAAAAAAAAAAAAAATCCTGGCATGCTTTGACTTTTATACCACCCACTGACCAAAGAGCTAGCTATTTTTAAGTGCATGCATTTTCTTGGTGCATTAATTGCATGATTTTGGCAGACAGGAAAACAGATGACCAAAATTACTGGAATTAGTTAATATGTTTGTGCAAAATTAACAAACAGGCTTGCCTCATACACTGAATTCTTTTAAACTTCATCTCTGGTAGGTGTCAAACACAGGTGTGGGGGAGAGTGTCTAGGGATCTGTGACATAACATTAAAAAATGGATGCAGGTCCCAGGGGAAATGGGGGTTTCTTGGAGTTCCTGAAGCTAGAGAACCTAGTTGATTAGCCTTAATAGGGGCCGCTGAAGGGCAAAGAACTTCCAATGCCGAGTCCACTGGGATGGGGCAACTTGGGGATCGAAGGTTCCAGTCTCAGAACAGAAGATCAACAGTAGAGACCAAAGGCCAAATGGCTATTTTTTAAATATGTTGTTTTCAGGGATAAGCTAAATCGCAGCTTTCATTTTTGTGGATGCTACATATTTTAAGGACTTTTGAAATCTAGAGCCCTCATGGGTTTAGTTCCAGTGTTGCTTTAGTCAGCCTTCCAAGGCCCTTCACCACATGGCAGTGGGAGAGGCAGCTTCTGGGGCATGTGGACTACATATTAAATGCTTGCGAGGTATGTGTGGCCCACAGACTGCCAATTGGAGATCCTTGGTTTAAGTGAAAGGAGCTTGTTGTGAATAAAAGGATCAGTATACATTCTTGATATGATTCCTATACTTTCCTTAAGCAGAGAGATGTAGCTAACTTGTTAGTTTGAAATCAAGTAGAAAGCAGGGTAGATTTACACCTACCCAAACAGATATAGATAAATAGCAAAGGCTTTCATGGGTGCATGCTCATTTCATTGGTGGATGCCCTTTCACAGGATCAGATGAAGTAAGCATCAGCCAAGTGAAGGCTGAGAGGGGGGACCTGGTGACTGTCTATTAACTCACTAGGGGGGACCAGAAGGGTTTGGGGGAGACCTTGTTTCCCCTAGCTCCCCTGGCATAACGAGGAATAACGGCCACAAGCTGTTGGAGAGGAGGTTTAGATTAGACATCCGTAAGAACTACTTCACAGTCAGGGCAGCTGGGAGCTGGAACCAACTTCCAAGGGAAGTGGTGCTGGCTCCTACCCTGGGGGTCTTTAAGAGGAGGCTTGGTGCCTACCTAGCTGGGATCATTTGAGCCCAGTTTTTTCTCCTGCCCAGGCAGGGGGTCGGACTTGAAGATCTACAAGGTCCCTTCTGACCTGACTTCTATGATTCTATGATAATGTAAAATAACTGTGTTAGGCAGTCAAATTAAACTTTGTTACTGCGCGAAGAAGGGTGACTGTGCCCAAAAGCTTGCCTAGAACTTTTTCTAATTACTCAGTTGGTCTAATAAAAGATATCACAGCTACTCAAAGAACCTTGCCTGACTGTCGCTACCTTTTTATCAGGTAGATTCTTTAAAGCACAAATATAGAAATCTAAAACTCATTTGAAAGTCTGAAAGTTAAGCACTGATTTGTTTTTTGACTCTTACATATTCTTATATGGGGGGAGATTTTTTTCAAAAGCACTTGGTTTTCTTTCCAACCATGCACAAGCTTGAATCAGTCTTGTGCATTTATTTACATGCGGAACCTTACAGAATGCAAAAGTATAAAACACAACAGTTTAACTTAGTTGAATGCTCTGTGGGACTACTGCCAGTTAGAGACCAGCTTTGAGCAAGCATTGGACACACTTGAACACAAGTAGTTTCTAGGAAGACTGAGAAATTTGACCTCATTCTCTACTCATTATGCTGGAAATTCAATTGACCTCATATCAACTTTGTTAAACCCCTTCCAGTTTAGTGCATGAAAGTAGAGCCCATGACATTTGCTGTTGGTATAGGAATTTTGACTGAATAAGTATTCCAGGATCATCCGCTATTCTGTTACTTGTATAGCTGAACTATCCTTTTAATTATAACCACAGTATTACTGGAGATGTAGTAAGATACACTGTATGCTTTAAGACAGTGACTTCTGGAGAGAGAATGTCTGGAGAATGTGTTCATTGAACCTTCTCAGTTTTAAAATCACTAAAATGTTTTGTTCAAGGTAAGTTTTGTTCTTCACTAATCTATTGATTAACGTTTTTGTAGAATGTGACTGTGGCTACTAATAAACTTTTAAAATGCCAAGATACATTTTAAATTGCTAAATGGGGATAAGTGTTCAGATTTGTGGTATCCTATTCCTTCACAGAAGTAATCTAGCTGTTATTCTGGGTTTTGGGCATTTCATCTGCCTTCCTTTCAGATTAAATAAGAGAATGAATATATACTGAAATAAAAAGAAGCTTCTGCACTAAGACTAGACTGCATGCTAGCCCCGCCATTGTGTGAGCGCTGTAATCTCAGGGATTTTCCAGGCTCAGCTAATAAATGCAGGAATGGGGAATCTGTCTAATTGGAGCTGTATGATAGTGTGGAAGGAAGAGCAGAAAATCGTAGCAGGCAGCCAGAAACCAGCTCTGGCAATGAGGATCTAAGTGAAAGGTTTGACAGAGCTTTGGAGAAGCAGCGCTGCGGGAGAGAGTCTGGGAACTGTGGACAAAGAAACTGTTTCCTGCTGTCTGATTCCTCCTCATCTAGGGAAACAGCATTCTTTGTGAATAAATGGGATCAAATCAAAGAAATATTTGGCTCTATCAGCAATTTCTCCTAATAGAAATACCTTTTAAGATCCCTTATTTTACTGGCTACCTGCTTGGGCCAAAAGGATAACATACCAATTATTTTTTTTAAGATTGTACAGCCCAACACATTCTGTTGAATTTTGGTGAGCTAGGCAGTTGTGTTGCATTCCCTGCTTTGGGAAGAATCCCAAGTTATCTGACTTTACTTTATCTGTTATAAATAATATATATTCATATTTGGGATCAAGTTGCACGTAATATTGTTCTTTCTTACCATAGGTCTGTGTTGTCTGGGTTTATGCTGTTGCATACAAAAAGGTTTATGTGATTTCCCTCAGTGGTTTGAGATGAATTTGAAGAATCTATTCTTGTACTGTTGAGTGTACTGTTGAATCCATTACTGGCTTTATTCTGCAAGGTGTTTACACCCACAGCATCCCTTAAATAAAGTATCTACTCAAGAAGTAGGGAGTGGATAGCACATTGCAGGATCCAATCCTAGAAGCAGTATATTTGCATACAGTCTTCTAAGGTATTACCAAATATTGCTTTGGGGTGTTCAATTGATTTCTGAGCACTTAACCAATAGGTTTTCACTGGCTGAGTTCACTCTGCTGTTTTTTAAATAACTAGAAAACGGTTTGATGTAACCTTTGACAAATTGGAAATATGTTCTGAAATAAACAGGATGAAATTTAATAAGGACAAGAGTAAGGCGTGCACACAAGCAACTCAAATTGTCTTTATTAGCATGACTTTATGAATCACTCAGCACTTTCAAAAAGAAAGAAAGGAGTATATGAAAGGATGTAATATAAAATATATGCCTTTTTGTGCTTTATCATTTATTGTTATTAACTTTTTTCACACCCCTTTTAAGGGTATAGCAATAAAGCAATAGTGGATTCTAGGAGATTTAAAAATATAATTAATGGATCATCAGCATGTGATCATTTCTTGGAAGACTGTAGTGTCCTTGAATAGGCATTTGCCTTTCATTTTTGGACTATGATTAATTTTATTTTGAGATTCCCTATCGCTGGCTGCAGGATTACATGAGTCAGTATAGTAGTTGCCATAAGTGAACATAGACAAAGCTTTTCCATTTCTGTTTCTTTCATGTCTTTATCTAATAGCTTTCCCTTTAGCTGCTTTTTGCCTATTTTATTTCTCTACATTTTCTTCCATAACACACTGTTGTCCCTGATATACAAGATTTGATTTAACTAATTTTTTTCAGAAGAATATATTCATCATTTTGGCTTTTTTAAAATTGTGATGCTTTCTTAAAGAAAAATATTAGGGAGGAGAAAGGAAAAAGGTCAGGCAGATGTAGAATCAGGTAGAAAAGAGCTCATAAAAGGAAAAGGAGGACTACCTTAGCCATTGTCATGCCCAAAGAGGAGATGCTGAACCCTGAATGTTTTCCAGTGTTGCCGGTAACTACAGTTCAGGCTGGTATAATAGTGGGAAGCATGCATATGGCAGTTGCCATGCCAGAGCAAGTCTTTATGTGGCCCAAGTGACCTCTTTCCCATTTTATTTTAAAGCCTTGGGTGATGTTTTGCTTTTGATTTGGATTAAAGCTAATCCCCCAGACTGGAGTCAACATTCTCATTGGCTGTACTTACTTTGCTCCTTGTATTTCTATGTTTAACTGGGTACATTTCAAGATTCTCTGCAATGGTTGTTTTACTTTCCAGCCTGCATCCCAATAAACGTGGATCACAAAAAAAGTTCATTTAAGAGGAAAAAAAGGCTTCCTGATTTCATGTTCTCTCAAACTGTATGCATTTTTTAAAATTTAATGATAGGTTGGCAAGTGGTGCAATCTTGTTGTATCTTACAGTTTTTGGTGTCTGTCTAAAAGCAGCAGATCCTGCAATCACATAACTGTGTAAGACTCTTAGCTTTCATTTACACAAAGAAGCATTTTTAAGCATATCTGACAAAAAAGAACTAAGCATAACTTAATACCCAAAGATCAAGGGAAGAAAAACAATGTCCACATGGATACATGCAAGCATACACCTCAAATCACCGCCCTCACATTTCTTTAAAACCAAAGCCAACCTTGAAACCTTTTGAAGACTTTATGATTTTAAAATACTTAACGTTTGGCAATGCTGCTGATTATTGAGAAGGTCCTTTCCTAAAGTGGAAAGCTTGAACTGTGTGCATCTGGACTAGCACTGGTTTTAGTGGGTCCATCAGTTTCGTATGGATTATATCATTATAAATCTAACTTTCAAATGTTACTTCCCCATCTTCGGTAGGTGGTTCATATTCAGTTCCATTCAATGTTAGTGTCAAAACCTACTGTATTTTTTTATAAGCTACTTTATTTTAACTATTTCAGGTTTGACCTTTCTAGGAAACTTTCCTGGATATTCTGGGATTGTGGGTTAAAGGATGGCACTGCTGTTGTTTCCAGACAAAGCTAAATGGGATTTTTATGAACTATATTAATTAAATATAACAAATTTGCTTCTTGCATTAGGTGATATTGCTTATTGTTCCTTTTAGATATATTTTGGCCAGCTTATGAATATACCAGGTAATAGCAGCCTATAGATGTAAAAACTGATTTCTTTGCATTATCTTATATGATATAGAGGAAAGCAATAATTAACATATGGCATTGATACTGAAGCCTCAAACTCTGAAGAGTTAATAGAAGCTTATTTTTTTCTTTTTACATTTTGCAATATGTTTGTTGGGCTGGAAAATATAATATTTGATCTCCAACATGCAACAAGACTTTGTTTGTGCAACCTTCTTATTTCAGGATTTGAATGGACCACTGTTTCATATTGTCATTTTAGGGTACTCCACCTCTTGAATTATTCTGTTAGTCCCAACAAGCATGGGTTTATGATGGGGAGCGGATATCCTTTAATTCGAAGATAGGCAGCAGTCTCTTTCATGGTAGAAAAGGGTTGGATTTACAGGAAGTCCTTGGCTTTTATGAGGCTTAGTGGCTGCTGTGTGCAGTACTCTTGCTTATCCTTTCAGCCTTCATTTAAAGAGGCTGGTATGTGTAGGCATTGGCTTAAAAAACCCTCAAAGTTCAGGTACCAGTTTTTGATGTTTTCCTTTACCATTCTCATTTTGCCTTTAGGTGATACCTGGTTTTGTTTAAAGGTTCAGTACAGTTGTGGAGAAAAGAACTGATTTTTTTTTTTTCTTCCTTCTATCCTTGGTTGCAGTTATAGTTTATGTTGGAGGGATCATCCAAGCAGGGACAAGCCTGAGCCTGCACTTATTCACTTAGTTTATCTGCTTATCTTCTAACATCTCACTTAGCTCATTAGACCTCAGGGCACCCTTCAAAAGATCTGATGGCACCCACCCTGGCACCCTAGTTCAGAGTTCACTGCTCTATGCAGATACAATCAGTGTGTTTGGGGAGATGGAAAAGAGATGTGAACAGGCGCCATTAGGAGACAAAAGTACAGTAGAGGCTCTACATGGGTTGTGTATGACCAGATGAGACCCAAGTAGGAACACAGATGTACTATGACTCATGTGTTTCAGACTGGCTTCAGAAGAGGACACTTCTGCTTACCTCAGACAGCTTCTGTGGTCAATAAATCATGACTTGCCTTTGCCCCCTGCATGCTCTGCTGAGCTCATCAAGCCTGTAGCTGGTGGATCAAACCTAAGATTCAGTAGGACTGAGATGAGGATTTTGACCTATGTGCACATTGCCTAAAGGGTTGAGGAAGGCCTTGTGAAGGCTTGTGCACTTCATAAGGTGTACAGAAACCAAAACCAAGTCTCTTCTAGGGACAAACAGCTTAATCCCTCAGTTGCCCATTCATCCAGTCTCTTCACAGGCAGGGGCCAATGGGTGCCTTCATCCTGGTAGGGCAGTTAATTACCAGTGCAGAGGAGAACGGTGAGATTGTTATGGGACGTCATGGCTTGCACAAGAATGTGCCTGTCATTAGAAGATGATTCTCTCCGATCAGTCAGCTATTTAGGAAACTGCTCCAACACGCTAATACTCCTTTTCTAGGACTTGTTATCAGGTCCATAGTGATAGAGAGTCAAGGAAGCGGGTGAAGTTGGGGAGAAGAGCAGCTGAGAGCTCCTAGGAATGAAAAAAGCTTGGGGAGATAAAGCCAGAGATCCATGACACCGGAAGTCAAATATTATGAAAATATTTTGGCATCATTGACCCTGAAGCAGCAGAAGCTTCTCTCTTCAGTGGACATTAGTGCAACTTCTCTTCCCAGAGTTCTGCAGGAGTGGGAGTAGAAACTTTCTGAGTTTGCACCTGGTTTATAAATGCTGTAGCAAGGGTTTTTCCTGGGAACATGCACTTTTATCACTAAGAGCTCTTTCCATGTCAAATTTTACTATTTTACCCAGAACTGTTGTGCTTGGTAGACCTTAAGGGTGGGAAAATCCAATTTTTTTTAAGATAGAAAAATCTATAGTTTTGCATGGCAGGAGTTCACATAGCTGATAAATTTTCCCCTCAAACCTTTTTGCAAGCAAGCAAGCAAGGAAAACAATCCAATAAAAGCCCACTTGTATTCAGAGGGGTATGACAGTAAACAAGGGTTAGAATCGAAACCACTTTATATTCTCAGTGGTGGCTCCTGGTGATGTGATGTTTGAACAGAACTTTAACAGCAAGAAGTTAAAGCCAAACAAAATTAGTCATTGTCCTCTTTTCAAAACTGGAGTCTCAAATACTCATCAGTCGGTTCCTAGATAACATATTCATAAATGGAAAACAACCCTCTGGCATTGGAGAAGAATGGCCAGCATATATGTACCTTTGTAATATTGGGCAATTTTTATTAACTTTTCTCAGGCATCTTTACACTTGCTTTGGGAGTGTGTGTGGGAGAGTGTTTGTTTTAATTGGAGCAGCTCCAAGAACTGCTCTAATTAAAGCATCCACAGCATCTTGTGTATCAGCATCCCTGCGCTTCAGTATAGCAGTGGGGGTTCTTTATCTAAAGCTTGTCGAACAAACTTTAATTAAAACGTCCCCACCGTCATTTTGAAGTGCAGGGACGCTGATACATGAGACATGGAGGTTAGCTTAGCATGCTCCAGCAGACTCAATCGAGTCCGCTCCAATGCGCTGTAATTAAAGCATGTTGGAACAGCCTCCTGATGTGTACTAGTACCACTTAGTGTTAATATAAATTCCTTTAACTTTAATTGTTAAAGATCCAGTCCATTCTTTTCCATATCTGTTTTAGCACGCATTTTTCCCCACTGTCTCTTTCCTTCTTGTCTATGTTTTGCTAGAATAAATGCTAACTACGGAAGCTACCTAAGCTATGTATATACAACAAGGTTTCCATGATGATTCCTTTTTGCTCATTTGTACTATACTACACTTAATAATATGCCAGATAGCCTAGGTTGAAAACACTTATTTTCTCCTTAAATTTTATAAACCGAATGAGTTATCCAGTATGCATGAAAAAATTGTTGCAAGAAACAAACTTTTGGAAAAATGCCTGGATTCTATTGCAATTCACTGCCAGATTTAAGTATTCAAACACTTAACATTTTGAACCTATTTGAATGTTATGAACAATATCTGATAGGCCAGCAGCACAATTCTTGGGTTATTCTTCTCATCCTCTAATTTCATGGCTACAATTCAGCAAGGCTTTTAAGTATTTGCATAAATCTATCCCTGTCCAATCCTCATTTTTTTCAGCTCTTAAAGGTAAATGTGTGCCTAAGAGCTTTGCTTCATTAGGGTCTATATTACTTTATTGCCCAGATCTACTACTTGAGTTTCTGGAGTTAAAACTACAATTTGATTGTACCTAATAGAGTAGAAGTGTAATTTTTAGTTCTTTAATTGGCCATACAATCTTTCCTAGTACAACCCAAGTTACATTCCTACAATATTAAAAACTCCTTTAATTGTCTGTCCCTGAGTACTTTACTAGTTATTGCAAAGCTATCTAACTAATGAAAAATATCCAAGTAAGTGTTTGCTGAAAATATCTTCTAGTAACCATATGCTAAAATACTGTTTTTATATGCTGTTTGAATCTATGGAGCCATGGATACATGATGTGTATATATAACTTGTATTATTTTGATTATGTCCCAGCCTTAATTACTAAAGTTTATAGTGCAGTCTCCCCAAAGTCAATATCATTTAGTTAATGGAATAGTGTTGGCCTTGGAAAAACTATGCAAATAAAATTGCTTTAAAAATTTGCATTTTAAAAGGCCATAAGTATTATGGTACAAAAATGAAACAAAAGGAAAAACAGACTAGCTGAATAATGTAATACTTCTCCCTTCAGCTGCTAAATGGATTTCTTTGGCATCTGGATAGATAGAAGGTTAATTTCATTATGGCCCTTTCCTATTTGCATTATAGGATTCACTTAAGTATAGAAAAAAGTCTTTTACTACACATAGACTACAGCACTATGAATGAAAGATCCCAGTCAGAGGCACTGCTTTTAAAATAAAATTGTTATTTTTTGTCTGGCGATTTTAGATACAAACCAAACAGAACAGCAGTTGAGGCTCCATGATGTGTAGGAAGATGTTTTAACTGATGCATGTTGTTTTTTTTTTTGCCTACACATTTCCTGCATCCCCCCCTTTACCTCCTCCTCCCTCACTTAACATTTGTCATGATGACTCATTAAGTTTTACATACAAAAATTATTGATTCTCAATGTTAAGTCTGAATCAGGGATAAAATTCTGAATTTTTGGATAGAATTCATTAGTAAGTATTGCTGGTTGGCATGTTATTTTATGTGAGTTGTAATTATTCTCAAAGAATAAGATTTTTATTTTCTTAGGATACTACTTTTCATGTAAATTTCTCATTCAGCAGAGAGTTGTTTTGAAAACCTCATTTTTTTTTAAAATAATAAAGAAATATGCTAACAGGACAATGGAAATCATCAATGTTAAGTTTTAAGCAAACAGTGGCATGAGTTTAGACTTTTGTTTTCATAAGCCTTATAGAAGAAATTGTTTAGTTTTGTTCAGTATTTATAAAGATACAGTACAGCATTTAACAGGGATTTGACTGATACCCCGTCACAGCAATGTTTTGTTAAAGCTTAATATTTACAGATTGCCAGATGCATTGTACAGCAATTTCTCATTTTGTTTTGGGGAAGGAGAACCTAGGACTGTCTATTAATCACTTCAGTGATGGTTGTGGAACAGGGACTAGCTTCTGATGCTGATGAAGTGTATCTTTTGAATCCATAAGAAAAGTATTAAAAGAAGAAATTGGAATTATTGATTGTGACATTGTTTGGTTGATTGGTTTTCCTGATACATCAGAGATCTAATAGGTTTTCCACAAGTTATTACATTATTGGGATGGCATGAAAATTAGAAGCAATCTCTTCTGCAAGAGTTATTTTAAAATAATTGATGAGGAAAGATTTGTTGACCATGTGTAGTGTTTGTATTTTTACAGTTCATGCAGGCCAAGGCAAAGCTCTCAGTCTTACTAGGCTAAGATTCAACTAGTTGCGATTTTGAAAAACTTTTTTTATTGTTTTATGACACTTTCCTTTTGTGTTTGTTGTAATTAAGGTATAATCAACTTCTATCTTGTGGAGTGTGTTATAAGGCTGGACATGTCCAAAGTGCTGTAGCAAGGGAAATCCATCTTTTTGCTAGAGGGGAATGAATAAAATTATTTTTTCCTCCATCTTCTTTCCTCCCTTTCCCCCGTGAGGTATAATGTGTATTCAAGATCTGCCAAGGAACCAGACAGAGACAGCACTAGAGGGAGCATTAAAGGGGGATATAGCCACCCCACACAGCTGAGCCCGCCCCATTCCTGCCTGCCAGTATATTTTGATGACCTGGGTAAGGTAGTGTGATCCTGCAAGTAATTTTTCTGGTATTTAATTCGTGACACAAAACATCCTTTCTACTCTTAACCATATTTTTTTTATGGTCGTTTGACCCCAGTACTCTTTTCTGGCATGGCAGGGGGTCAGACTTGATCTGCTCAGGTCCCTTCCGACCCTACAAACTATGAAACTATGAAACAAAAGTCAGAAAAAGTAACAGTTGCAAAAATATAATTTTTTTCTCCATGTGTCACATTTGTCATCTAACAGCCTGGACAGACAACACATTTACATGAAGATAATGTTTTGTACAGGGATGCAAATTGGACTGTGATCCAGAGCAGACACACAACCAGCTCCACTACGGTAGCAGCTCACAGAAGCTATCATTACTGCATCTAGTATAGTGGTTATCATCCTTTTTAAAGATCAGAGCAACCCACCAAAAGTTTAGCAAGTTCCAATTCAGAAGCTGCATCCCTGTCTACCATCTTCAGTGCCTACTGTTCCTCTAAGAATTGATCCAATCCCTTTTTGAATCAAGTTAAACGACAAGCCTGCATAATTTCTTGCAGAAATAAGTTCCATAATTTGATTACTCTGTGAAAAACAACTTCCTTTTGTTAGTTTTAAGCCTCCTAGTTTAATTTTGTGTCCTCTAGTTGCAGTACTGAGAGAGAGTAATTAATAAATCCTGATTTATCTTCTCTGCACCATTTTGTAAACTTTTATCATGTCCCCTCTCAGGCATCTCTTTTCCAACCTGAAAAGACCCCCCATCAGCAACTGGTACAGAGATCTGCAACTGGTCTGCTCCCTGGCACTGTGCCCACTCGTGGATGCAGTGGGGTCCCTGGGTGGGTTCTCACACACCTGCCCAGAGACCCACATGCCCTGCGAATGGGAGCAGCACCACAAAACGAAGCCCACAAAGCAGCCCTCCCCCAACTCCTGTCAACATTAGTCATTGTGCTGACTTGGCTCTGTGACAGCTTGGGGGCGGAACAGGGGCTAGGTGGTGCCTCATATGAAAGCCCCCCTATACTCCTAACCATCCTTGTTGCCTTTCTTTATACTTTTTCTAGTTCTTCCATATCCTTTCTGAGGTATGGGGATCAAAACTGCAAACAGTGTTGAAGGTGTGGATTCACCATAGATTTAGAGAGAGAGAACTATATTTTTCCATTTTGTTTACAATTCCCTTCTTGGCAATTCCTAACATTTGATAGTCACCCTCACCCAGGGATACACATGCCTCGCATACAGATGCTGCACCAGGGAGCCTGACTCAGCTGCAGGGCACAGTGAAGCACCCCCTCCCCCATCAGCAACAAATCACAGGGATCTGCAGCCAGGCTCCTCCCTGGCATCGCACCTGTGAGCAGGTGCATGGGGGAATCCGTAGGTGGGTTCACACACACACACACACACACCCAGGCACCCACATGCCCTTCATATGGACGCTGCACCAGGAAGCCTGACCAGGCTGCAGAACATAGCAAAACACCCCCCACCCAGCATCAGCCGTTGTGCTAACATGGCTCTGAGACTGCTCAGGGGCAGAGACACCAGTACCTGGCCTTTAAGGCCAAGTCAGAGGACATGTCTTATGCCTCATATTTCTCCTGCCTGGCTGCATTAAGAACAGTCACAGTCTAATCCTAAACTGTTTCAAAACCTTTAATTATAAAAAAAGTGTTCAGGACCAAGAAAGTGATACAATAATACAGTAATTTTCTAAACACAAGAAGGAAGGAAGTATGCTGCACACTTCGACAAAAGCTAATCTTAATGACTCAGAAGTTTCAAATCACTCTTCATTTATTTAATAGCTTATGACCTGTGGTATCACCAAAGCACCCACTGTGTAATCCTGCAGTCAGTATAGACCCCAAAATGAAACTTTCTTCCCTGAGAGTTGTGTATCCCCATATTCTAAAGCAGGGGTGGGCAAAATGCGGCCTGCCAGGCTATTCTATCCGTCCCGTGGGGCCCCTAAGCAATTTAGAAAATTTATATTCATCTGCCCTGGGCTGCCTGTCATGCGGCCCTTGATGGCTTGCCAAAACTCAGTAAGTGGCCCTCCGTCCAAAATAATTGCCCGCCCCTACTTTAAAGCCCTAGTTCCAGGGGTGGCGCCAGCCTCTTCTTGGTGGGGGCGCTGAGGTGGGCTAGACAGAAAATTGGGGAGGCTGCACTATACATCTTCTGGCCAAATATATTTATTCATTTTTTTTTGTAACACCACCCACTTAAATGTATGTTTTCTCTCCGTTATCTGCAAAAGGAAAATAAAAATATATACTGTATGCAAACAGATCAGTCTGGGCCAGGGCAGGAGCACCATGCCTCTGTGGTATCATGCCAAAAAAACACAAACTGCTCTGTATTCTAAATTGTTCTTCATAAAACTACTTGAAGACAAGGGGTTGTTGGTTGTAGCCATGTTGGTCTAAGGACATAGGCAGACAAGGCTCTTTGGGTAGATAAAATATCTTCTATTAGACCAACTATATAGTAGGAAAAAATGTTCTTTGCAAGCTTTCAGGCACAAACACCCTTCTTCAAGCACAGGGAGACTCTGCGGGGGTTATATAGTTTCATAGTTTCTAGGGTTGAAAGGGACCTGAGCAGATCATTAAGTCCGACCCTCTGCCATGGCAGGAAAGAGTATTGGGGTCAAATGACGCCAGCAAGGTACTCTTCTATCCTCCTCTTAAAGAACCCAGGGTAGGAGCCAGCACCACTTCTCTTGGAAGATGGTTCCAGATCCTAGCCGCCTTGACAGTGAAGTAGCGCCTCCTGATATCTAGTTTAAATCTACCCTCTCCCACCTTATTCCTAGTCGCTCCTGGTAGTGCTTGGGGGAACAGGGACTCCCCCAATGCCTGCTGGTCCCCTCCGACTAGTTTTGTAACAGGCCACTAGATCCCCCCTCAGCTTTCTCTTGTGGAGGCTGAACAGGTTCAGGTCCCATAGTCTCTCCTCATAGGGCCTGCCCTGCTGCCCCCTGATCATTTCAGTGGCCCACCTCTGGACCCTCTCCATGTTGTCCACATCCTTCTTGAAGTGCGGTGCCCAGAACTGGACATAGTACTCTAGCTGCAGCCTGGCTATTGCCGCATAGAGGGGGAGGATCACCTCCTTGGACCTGCTTGAGATGCATCTGTGGATGCATGACAAGGTGCGGTTGGCCTTCCTGACTGCATCCCCACACTGCCGGCCCATGTTCATCTTGGCATCGATGATGACTCCAAGATCCTTTTCTGCCTCTGCACTGATGAGAAGAGAGTTCCCCAGCCTGTAGGTATGGTGCTGGTTCTTCCTTCCCAAGTGTAGCACCTTGCACTTGTCGGTGTTGAATCCCATCCTATTCTCATCCACCTACCCCTGTAACCTGTCTAGGTTTGATTGCAGCCTATTCCTCCCTTCTAGCACGCCCACATCCCCCCACATCTTAGTGTCATCAGCAAATTTGAACAGGGTGCTTTTTACCCCCTCATCCAAGTCTCTGATGAAGATGTTGAACAGTGCTGGCCTGAGGACCGAGCCCTGAGGAACCCCACTGCCCACATCCCTCCAGGTCGAAAATGACCCATCCACTACCACTCTGTGTGTGGCCCTCCAGCCAGTTAGCGACCCAATTGACTGTGTAGGTGTCGACACCGCAGTCCCCCAGTTTCTTAATGAGAACAGGGTGAGAGACGGTGTCGAAGGCTTTCCAAAAGTCCAAGCAGACTACGTCTACTGCTACTCCTGCATCTAAGGATTTGGTAGCTTGGTCGTAGAAGGCCACCTGGTTGGTTTGACAGGACCTGCCTCTAATGAACCCATGTTGGTTGCCCCTAAGCATAATCTCCCCAGCTGGTCCCTCGTAGACATGTGCCAGAATAACTCTTTCAAAAAGCTTGACCAGAATTCAGGTAAGACTGACTGGCCTACAGTTTCCTGGGTCCTCCTTCCTCCCCTTTTTGAAGATGGAAACCACAGTGACCCTTTTCCAGTCCTCTGGCACCACACCAGAGCACCATGAGTGCTCATACAGCTGTGCCAGGGGTCCCACAATGACCTCGGCTAATTCCCTCATTACTGTGGGGTAGAGATCGTCTGGACCAGCTGATTTGAATGCATGCAGTCTCTCCAGAAATTCCCTAACTAGTTCCTCACTAACCCTTGGCCTAGGTGTGCCTCCCCTGGGGCTTAAGGGGGGCCCAGTGGGGGGGGGGAGGGGCTGTTCTGTTCCCTGCTCAGGAAAATGGAGGCAAAGAAATCCGTTAAATATGTTGGCTTTGTTGTCTGGTGTGAAAACCAAATTTCCTAGCGTGTCCTGCAGGGGCCCCATGTTACCCGGAACCTTCTTTTTGGCCCCTACGTATTCAAAAAAGGACTTCTTGTTGTCCTTGATCTGGGAAGCTAGTCCCAGTTCCATCTCTGCCTTGGCCCTCCTGACCGCCCCACCACATCCCTGAGCAACCACAGTATAATCCTCCCTGGTGATGGCCCTTCCCTTCCATTGGGCGTGCGCCTCCCTTTTAGCTAGTTGACGTTCCCGGATGCAGGTAGGAGACATTCCGGGATTACACTCTTTGCAAAAGCCTAGTACAGTGGTTTTTACCCTGTGGTCTGCAGACACATGGAGTCTGCAGACTGTCTAAGGGGTGCGTGAAAGATGACTACAATCAATCAGTAATATGCAAATATCCACATTTACAGTTCAAAGGTGTCCACAGCTCCATTTGAAATTTTTTAGGAGTTTGCAAATGATAAAAGGTTGAAAACTACTGGCCTAGTACATTGTAAATTACAGGATAGTGCTACATATTTTAAAGTTTTTATCTAATAGCTTAATATAGATATTTTTATCTTTCATATGTGGTGAGATGCATGATTCTGTCAAACATGCTGTAGTCTGATAGGTCTTTTTCTGTTTCTGTGTTTTTGACAGGACATGGAAGACAGCCATGATGGCAAAGAGTTACATGGAAGACAATACTGAGAACTATTTAGCTTGTTAATGCCAAATACGGAAGGCTGCTTGGATAGTGGTTCAGTGTGGAACAAAAGATCTTTTTTTTCTTAATCTTTACAAATAATTATGTCCAAGAAAAGCCGTGCCAAGGGAGAGAAGCCCGACATGGAGACTGAAGCACTTCAGGCTGCTAATGAGGAGCTTCGAAGTAAACTGACCAACATCCAGATAGAGTTTCAGCAGGAAAAAAACAAGGTATGTCTTTGAATCTTCAGCTGATACTTCAGAGTGGTAAAGCATGTTATAAGCTAGCTTGCCACTTGATAGAACATCTTTCCAAAATCTGTCAAAATGATTTGACTTGGATACAAACTACTACATGGTCTGTTGGGTGTTTTGTTTTTTTAAGCATTCCTCAGACACAGTCTAGCCTCTGCAAACACACACTTCAGACATATGCTTTGACTGGCTATAGCAATCATTGATGTGTGTAGCAATCTTGTAGTCCTGATTTGACCCTATTGAGCTGCACGTGTTACTGCTCTGAGCAATTGCATAATTTGGTTATTTGCATATGGAACAGAGGTCTGAACATATCTCTCCATGGTGTAATCACTATCAGTAAGAGTAATCAGTGGAGTACTAATGAGATTTTGTTCATTCATCAATTATAAATATTTAAACAGAGGTAACCTTTTATAATTGTACTTTCTTGCAGCATCCTGGAGGTATGAACAGATCAGGAGCCTAATTCTTATTGTCAGTTTATTAAACATAATCGGTGCACCTGAAAGTACAAAACACAGAGGCACTGGGCCTATTCTGGTTGCTTTGTTCTGTTGTACATAAAAGCAGTCTCAGGAGGTGTAATATTTATTGGAAAGCCCAGATACCTATAAGCAAAATGGTAATTTTGGGACAGCATTTACAAAATGACTGTATGTAATAGGTGGTGGTACCACACTGCATGGCACTGGGTGGGCCTCACCTGGGTTATTGTGTACAGTTTTGGACACAACATTTTATGGAGGAGATTGTATCTTCTTCAGTGTTTCCTAAAACAAATGACAAGGATGCTAAAAGGGCTAGAATGCCAGCTGTGCCAGGAAACATTGAAAAAGCTAGTTATTTTTAGCATAGAGAAAAAGAGATTGAGGTAGCAATTTTCAAATATTTGAAGGATACAAAGAAGGAAGAGAAGAGTTGTTCTTCATTGCTCAGAGGGCAGGATGTGAGTGAGTTTAAATTGCTCCAAAGAAGAGAGAAATAAAATCTCAGGAAAAATCATCCCAACTGTAGGAGGGACAAGCTGCCTAGGGAAGCTGTGAGATTATTGGAGATTTTTAGGAAGAGGCCAAATAGCATTTGTCATAGTTTTAGGATTAATGTATCCTACAATGCTGGGGATTGGATGAGACGAGCTAGGGGAGCAACTTTGTGGCAAGTGTACTTACTAAAAGGTAAGCCCTGAATTCTCCCCAATTGTCACTCCAGTCTCCTTCACTTGCCCGGTATGTTAGTCTGCTTTCTGCATCTTGCTCCCAGCTGTGTGCTCCCTACCCAGTCTCTTGCTCTGCTTTCTGCTCCTGGCCCTGTTTGCTATTGTGTTTCCCTGCTTCTTCCCTGATCTGCCACATGTCGCATACACACAGGCAACCTGTGCCATTTGTAGTATGTGTACCCTGACTTCACCTGCCCTAGACTAGACCTTGTGAATCCCTTCCAGTCATATGATTTTCTCATGTGAACAAGTTAAAGTAGCCTGAAAAAATTTAATTTTCATGGATCATGGTAAAAGATGCCTTTATACATAGATTCACAAACTTTTATGTAGAGAAGGCAATTTGTTCTTATTTGTTAACACTTAAATGTTATTCTTTCTGTATCATTATTTTTGTTTTTGTTTCAAATCTCTGTGCCTACCCGTGCTTTATATTATTTTTATTGACGTTAATATGCTTCTTTTTCTGCTTGATCTTTATATCTGATAAATGAGCTCCTCATTAAAGCAAGATATTTGGATGACCTAAAATAGTGATTTTACAATAAGCCATCAACTGATCTCTTATTCTGTTACCATAATTAACTAAGTGAGTAATGATATTGAATTGTAGGAAGCCTTACATTTTTGCATGGAATTTTAATAAAATGGTGCAGATGAAAATTTGAGACTTTCAAACAAATCTTTATTAGGTTGGCACAAGTGTCATCTTAAAGCTGGTGGAAAATTGGGATTTCAGTTCCCTGGGAAATTCAAATATTTTGACATTTTGTTTTCATTGCAAACCAAGGCAGAAGTTCTTGCACTGAATATTTTGCAGAACAGACAGTTATGAAAATCCTTAAAGACGATAACTTTTTACTCTTCCTCATGCCTATATCATCAGGCTGCTTTGTAAAATGGGGAATATATGAACAGCAGCCTGATCCCTTCATGTTTCTCAGGGATCAGTCAGCAGAATTGCTGTGTGAATAATACAGCAAGTCCTACTGCCCTGCCCCTCCAACTAAAATGAGACGGAGCTCTTGAATCATTCTGGCATCAAACTTTCAGTGCTTCTTAATACAACACATTAAGAAGCTTGCCAACTTCTTGGTCCTCTTAAATCCCTTGATAGAGTATATAGCCCTACTTGATAGCATGCTAGAAGACAATTCTCATCTGAAGTTACTGCATTTCTATCAAACTAGACAAGTTACGTTTCATATTCCTCAGTTACTTTACTTCATTTCTTTTTATAATAAAGTGTCTTTTTATTTAGTCTATGAATACAGCCATTACTATTCATTTTCCCTCATTTTCTTAAGTTACAATTCTGCCTCGAAGATTTTCTCTGTAACTAGAATCTTAAATGAGGAGGAAAACATTAAATAGGAGTAAAAAAAGCAAATCTTAGAGGTTCAGACCTTACCAGTTGTTAAGGCATAAGGCTAAGAGCTGAGGCAGAAGATGAAATCCTGGCTTCTTTTTAAGAGTGAATGAAGGGTTTGGGATTTGACTGAGGGAAACTGACTTGTTTTGGGCCTAATAATGAAAGAAAACAACCAAAATTAAAGATAAAAATCAACAACTTTCAGGAAGGCAGAAACATAGCATCCAAGAGAGAACTAAATAAACAACTTGATTAGTGCAGAGATGAGATGAGAAGTGTTAAAAGAGCTCATTGTCGTCCCTCCCCCCCATCCCCAAATACTTGTATAGATTCATAGATTCATAGATTCATAGATTCATAGATGCTAGGGTCGGAAGGGACCTCAATAGATCATCGAGTCCGACCCCCTGCATAAGCAGGAAAGAGTGCTGGGCCTACATTACCCCAGCTAGATACACATCCAACCTTCTCTTGAATACCCCCAGGGTAGGGGAGAGCACCACCTCCCTTGGGAGCCTGTTCCAGACCTTGGCCACTCGAACTGTGAAGAAGTTCCTCCTAATATCCAATCTAAATCTGCTCTCCTCTAGCTTGTGGCCATTATTTCTTGTAACCCCCGGGGGCGCCTTGGTGAATAAATACTCACCAATTCCCTTCTGTGCCCCCCTGATGAACTTATAGGCAGCCACCAGGTCGCCTCTCAACCTTCTCTTGCGGAGGCTGAAAAGGTCCAGTTTCTCTAATCTCTCCTCGTAGGGCTTGGCCTGCAGGCCCTTAACCATACGAGTGGCCCTTCTCTGGACCCTCTCCAGGTTATCCGCATCCTTCTTGAAGTGCGGCGCCCAGAATTGCACGCAGTACTCCAGCTGCGGTCTGACCAGCGCCCGATAGAGGGGAAGTATCACCTCCTTGGACCTATTTGTCATGCATCTGCTGATGCACGATAAAGTGCCATTGGCTTTTCTGATGGTTTCGTCACACTGCCGACTCATGTTCATCTTGGAGTCCACTAGGACTCCAAGATCCCTTTCCACTTCCGTGCCACCCAGCAGGTCATTTCCTAGGCTGTAGGTGTGCTGGACATTTTTCCTCCCTAGATGCAGCACTTTGCATTTCTCCTTGTTGAACTGCATTCTGTTGTTTTCTGCCCACTTGTCTAACCTGTCCAGGTCTGCTTGCAGCTGTTCCCTGCCCTCCGGCGTGTCCACTTCGCCCCATAGCTTAGTGTCATCTGCAAACTTGGACAGAGTACATTTCACCCCCTCGTCCAAGTCGCTGATGAAGACATTAAAGAGTATCGGTCCAAGCACCGAGCCCTGCGGGACCCCACTGCCCACACTCTTCCAGGTTGAAACCGACCCATCCACCACAACTCTCTGGGTTCGACCCTCCAGCCAATTCTCCACCCACCGGACTGTGCAGTAATCCAAGTCACAGCCCCTTAACTTGTTCACCAGTATGGGGTGGGATACCGTATCAAAGGCCTTCCTGAAGTCCAAGTATACGACATCCACCCCTCCTCCTGCGTCGAGGCGTTTTGTGACCTGGTCATAAAAAGGTATGTAAAAAGGTTCTTTGACTTCAGGAAGCTTTGAAAACCACCTTGTCAAAAAAGAACTCTGAGGGAGAGAGAGGGTACAAGGATAGGAGGAAAGGGAGGATTGAAGTTGGTGGCTGGTGTACATCTTATTGGTTGAGGGTTTTTTTTAAAAAATTTTCTTTTTATTGTTGGGGTGGGAGTGTGGGCAGAGGGATTTATGAAGGTAGACTAGGTGAAGATAGGAATACAAAAAATAGTTGGTGCTGTCGGCAGTTGAGATGGAACAACTCCCCCAGTGTTAAGTTCATTTTCATAAAAAGGAGGCAGAGTGAGGCAATTTAGACAGGAAAATGGTTCGCTATAATAAGGTTATTGCTGCTGAAGAAATCTGGTGGTAGAATGGAGACTGGCAGGTTTGATATCAGGAAGACTGAAGTGGTGGCAGCATATCTGTAAACATATGGTGTATCTGCTGCTTTTGCCACATCCACTCTTGAGTGGAGGAGGGGATGGCTGGTAGAGGCTGGCGAGGGAGCCGGTCAACTCAGTGTTTGGTTGAGGGACAAGAAGCAACTAAGCAGGCTTTGCCCCATTGTTGGGTTTTTAACTATCCTATGGAATGAAAATTAATATATAACTGCTGTTACAGTCTTGTACTGGTCCTTATACCTTGCTGATCTGAGCCCTTCTCAGTAGTACATTAAAAACAACGCTGACCTTTTTTTTATTGTGGTGTTTTCATCCACTCCAGGGAGAGAAGTGGGTGTTCAGGGAAGTGTTCTGTTTTAGAGAGGGAGAGGGACTAAATATGGACAGTAAAAAGAGCCCGAGGCTGAATTGATTCACTCTTTGTAGGTTAATCTGAGATGTGTAGACTGAAGTGATAAGCAAAGGAACAGACATTCACTTTTAATTCCAGAAATGTAGCTGCATGTTTGCAGTGTCCCAGACTAGAAGCTAGGGGGTGCTAGAATACGCCTCTGCTCAGCTGGAGCAGACACTTGGGCCAAGGCTAGCCTGCCCACCCTGCAAGGCAGAGTTTGCAGGGGCGGGCAGTGAGTTAACTTGAATCTGGAGGGGATCTGGGACAGAAGTTTAATAAACCGATTTAACCTAATCAATTCAGCCTGATATACATTCATCAGATTTATCTCGTACTGCTTTTGGTCATTCTGAAAGCATTTTATGTGCACTGAACTTCTGCTGTGTTACAGATTTGAACCAGTTTCTGATCAGTTGTATTGGTTTTAGTGTAACTTCTGTCCTTAGTGAGAGAGAGAGGGAGGTTCCCTTTGCAGGTTTCTCTTTAATACCCAGGAGAATCGAAAGTTCAATTGTATCAAAGAACAAAGGGATTGACTAGTTTTTAGGTGACCTTTGACTAGTTTTTAGGTGATCTTGGGTACAACTTGAAGCACTGGTGACCTCGATTGATATTGATATTTTATAGGGAGAACTCAGGAAGAGAGGGCTTGTAGACTTCTAGTACTTTGTGTTCCTAAGGTGATACACTGCAGCATTGTGTACTAGCTGTAATTTCCAATATGCTGTAGGCTTTGTGCCCAGGTATATTGTATTCCCCACGTCCAGCTGAGAAAAGATGAGGTATGACTAATTGAAGCTAGACTGTTGTTCACCAGGGTAGATGCTTTTAATTAATACTTTTCAGCATTTCCAGTGGACTAGTTAAAGATGCAGCTATACAAGAATATAAAATGAATAGGGAACCCAGGTGTGACTGTCCAAAGTGGACTAAACTGACCAGTTCTTAAAATTGTATTTCTAATGAAGGGTAACTTTACAGTGCCTGTAAGCTCCTCACATGGTTTTCCTCTGCCCACCAGCACTATTTCAGTCTTGCTCAGGGAGCAGGGATATACAGTAATATTTGTAAAAATTCCAAAGTTCAAAGTTGAGCACAAAGGTTAGAGTGTCCTATTGAAATATGCAACTTTTTAGAGTGATTGATTTGTTTGAGACATGCAGTGTTCATGTTGCTTTAAGTACTGTTATGCCCAAACGATGGATTCCTGATGGCCTGGTGGTGGCAAAAGTGGCTGCTATACTTGTTACATCTTTTATTTCTTGCACTTCTGCAATGCTGGCATTTTGTAACCTATCTTCAGTTGGTGGAGAATTTACTTCATCGCTTGGCAATGTGCCTGAATGCTAAATTGCCCAACTTGTTCAAAACTTGCATCATGTTTCTGGGTTGGAATTTTGACCCAACTGTTGCAGAATGCCACTTCATTTTAGTGCGCTCTACAATGCCCGCCAAAGGAGGCTATAAATCTTCTACTATTTAAGGCAGAGTTGAATTGCTCCCAGTAGGGGAGAAGAGGGGAGAGTTCATGGCATTTGAACAGGTATTGTTTTCTATGTTGCTTCCCTGCATTGCAGAGTTTTTCAGTGCCCCTTGTTACTTTGGTTGTCTGGCACTTGGCTGTCATCCTTCTGCCATACAAAACCATGGTAGGCATCCTACAGTCAGTCTAAATCTGTGCCCTTGATTAATATCTTGGGTTTTTTTCATTCTCTGAGATCCAAGACCTGGGAGGTTATTCTGCAGGCAGTGTGATTGATCCTCTTCCAATTCCTCTAGCAGCTCCTTTTAGCCAAGAGTCAGCTCCCTTGGAATAGATCAAATCAAGCAGCTTATTTTACTGAGACAGCTACCGTTTCAGTGTGATCGATGTGGCTGAAAACTGTTTTTTGTAAAGGGTTTTCTTGGTGGCCTAGCAGTGGTTCATTAGAGTTCAGACTGTCAGCTCAGTGTCTTGGACCTTAAACTGGCATAAACATGGGAGCTGCTACTAAGACAGCAGGAGTGACTTTGGTTAGCCAGCAGCAGAGTAGGTGTGATGCACCCTAAAGGAAGCATCATTCTAAGTGCTTGCTCCTTCTAAGTGCTTGCTCCTTCGAAGGCAGAAACAGAGGAAAGGCAGAAAATGAGAATTTTGGAGGATCTAGAATTCCTGAAGAGCTCTGAGCCCTAACCCTAACCGAGCCCTTACAGAATGCCCCCCTCTGTAATTATGCATTGCTACAAAATATTTTTAAATGAGATCATTACAGAATAGGAAAAGATGTTGCCTACCTTGGATATTTTTAGTTAATGTCACTATGATCTCTGAATATCCCTGTAGATTCAACCCTGGTTTACTGTTGTTCTCAGTGGAAGCAGGAGTGGCCTGTCTTGGATGTGAAGGTCAGAGAAGTGTTAAAGGGGGAGTATAGATTAGAATTTAGCCTCATCTGTATGTTGTTTCTGTGATCAGTGGAACTCAGAATAGCAGCTGCCAACAAAAGTTGACATGTTTCTATAGCATCGCACATATGAGGAGCTCAGACTGCTCTAATATATAAAGCTTGGAGGAAAGGAGGGTTTTTTTTTAATACATCTAATAAATACTTAACAAATATGATTTGACATGTGGGAATATAGTCACCTTGTTTGAACTATGTGATGATCTAAGTTTACCTAAGGGTGAGGTGACAGCACGTTTTCCCACCTTTGGTTATAAACATACAGAAAACAGATAGAGGCCAGCAAGTGTCGGGCTTTTAAGCAGCGCAGTCCTTCCGTACACTTTGAATGACACCTCAGGGAATTACAAAATTATGAGCCTGCGCAATTTTGCACATAAAACATATGACTACACATAAATTATACAAAACTATGCAATTAACCTGGGTGGACTCTGTGTCTCCACCTTTGTGGGGCTTCCCCCTCCCCATGGTGCAGGGCCCTTGCCACCGGCAGCAGCAGGCCCCCAGGTTGCTGATGGCTGCAGTAGGCAGAACCCCCTGGGAGAGTCCCAGGGGCTAAACATGGTGGCATGGAGCCAGTCTGGCCAGCTGGCTGGCACATGCCTTCAGTCCAAACTAGGCTGGCTCCATGCCAGCAAATGGGGCTCACGGCACTTCAGGCAGGAGATATGTAACATTGAACCGGTCCGGGCTGACTCCAGCAGGAAGCTGTGCGTGGAAGCTTGGAGCCTGCCTGGCATGATGGCTCATGGGTCCCTTTGGCTTCCCGGCTCCATGTGCAAATTTCTGCTGGAGTGCTGGAAGCCCTGCATGGAGCCTGCTCTGCCCGATGGTGTGTTGTTCCCACCTACAGTGCTGCAAGCTGCATACGCTGGCACAGAGCCAGCCCAATCTGGTCCAAAGGCATGTGCCAGTGGGCCAGGTCAAGCTCGGTCTGTGCTGCCATGTGCAGCCCTCGGGACTCAGTGCATAATTTTGAATTTTTCTGTGCATAATTCCCTGGAGTGCATTTAATGATGATAAGGAGTGTTGGCAGCTTGCTGATCAATCTGCTTGTAACAGGATCAGTACAGAGATAACATGGAGCATATAGATAAGCTTGGCCCTTTGTTGCTAGTGAGGAAAAACATATTTTATAAATGCAAGCCAGAGTTATCAAATTATAGTTTGCCGGTCTCTGAAAATTTGTCAAGTCATAACCATGTTTTAGATCTGGAGGAATCACAGGAATTTATGACGGTTACCTGACTTTTTTGACTCGTAAATGCCTAAAGGTGCCAGTACTATTAGCATAATTTAGTTAACATTGCTGCTAAAGTACAGGTGCAAAGCACATATAAAATCATGAATTGTCAAATAATTTGACCATCATCAATCTGATTTCGCAATACATTGGATGAATCATCTCTGAATTGCAGCAGACCTTAATAATCATTATGTCAAATTTGGTCGAGAGAGTTGGCATATTTAGCATTCTATACCAGCTGTATTTTTAGTGAAAAGTACTTCTTCAGAAGTCTAGTATTCATTTGAATTAATTCTAAGTTGGTAGTCTAAAAAGATGACCAAAAGCAACCTCATTTATTTATGATGGTTGTTGCTCTACTGTGTGAACTCGGTTATTGTCTGAGGGATTTGTATTTAGGAATTCATGTTTCTCATTGATGGAAAGGCTCCTGCTGACTTCAGTGAGCATTTGGATCAGGCAGTTAGTGTACTAGCAGAGAATCAAGTTAACATAGTTTGTACAGTGAAATGCAGACTAATAAAAAGATTTCAGACCTTAGTTTTTGTTAAATGTGGGCAGGAACACTTTACTTGATTTACCAGTTGCCCTACGATGGATAATAATGCCCATGGCTGCTGGCATTGGATAGAGTAGTAGTTCTCTTTTCAGACAGTATTTTATGATAGACAAATTCAGTGCGAGACATTGTAAAGAAGACCTGGATCTGTATGTTAACATTGAAGTTTAAAATTTAAATTTCAAGTTTAAATTAGAGAAATACTGACAGAGTGGTACCTATGTTGAAGATTTAATATTGTTACACAACTTTTATATTTGATAAAAGTCTTTCCTATCTATTTGATCAACAGAGATACTGGTTTTCCGTGATAAAAAATGACAAACTCTCTGATTAAAAACCCCTACATCCTCTATTTAAAATGAAATGTCACTGTATATAGGTATGAACTGAACACAATATTTTATCGATATATTTAAAATTTTAAAGCAATTTGGTAACTAGTTCATCAATCACTATAAAATAAAATAAGTACCTGTAAATTTCGGTATTTGATTTTTGGGTTTTTTTAGCATGGAAAATTAGCTCCCTCTGCCCCCTTAGCACACCAGGACACAGGTCCAGGCCCCTCACTCCCCACCCACAGCCTCCTGGCCCTGCTGGTGCACCTCACTCCCTCCCACAGCGCCCCCCCCCCCCCCCGGTCCTGCCGATGTCTCTCGCCCCACAACCCTTTGCCCCCCAGCTGCGAAGGCTACAGGGCCAGAGACCCAGGTCCACAGCCCCCTACCCCACACAGCAGCGCCCAAGGCCCAGCTGCCAGCTGTGGGAGGCAGCAGCTGCTGTGGCCTGAGCACGGAGCTTCCTTCCCCCTCCCTCTCATTCAGGTGGCACAGTTGGAGCAGAGCCTGGGGTGGGGGCAGTGCAGGCTGCACGCTCAGGCGGGGGGTGGGTCTGGCTTGCCACCATCATGCACACTCCCAGCGGTGCAGGGGGAGACCCATGTCCCCCCAGATCTGTTCATGGGGTGGTGGTGGGTGCAGGTGCAGGCTGCCCACTGTGGGCTTGGGCTCCCCACCCTGTTGCCTTGCTCTGCCCTGCTGTCAGGTCCCACCTACCGCACTGCAGAGGCCCTGGGGAGTGCAGCAGTGAAGGGAGCCTGAGCCCACAGCAGCCAGCCTGCCCCTGCCCCACGCATAGGTCCCTCCTGCCCCTCGGGTGCACACAGCAGTGGGGAGCTGGCCTCACTCCCACTTCCCCCCAAACAAGCCACCTGCAGCCCTGTCCTGATCCCTGCTGGGGCCCTGTAGCCGCACATTGTGGACCCAGGCCCCAAGCTCCGTGCACTGCCCCACTGGGTAGCAGCTCCAGTCTCAGCCCAACTCCCTCCCTTGCTCCTGTGGGAGCTGCTCTCCAGGCGGCTTGGCAGCCATCCACATATACATGCACATGGTGTCCCCTACTCGATGCCCTTCTTCCTGCTCCTTTGCAGCCCCTTGCAGGCTGGAACTCTGCCAGCCTGCAGAGAGCTCTTTGCAAAAGAGCAAAATCCATGCATTTCTTCGTTACAATGGAAAAGCCATGTTTTTCTCAGGCAAAAGGGAAAAATCCGCATCAGTCTACAGTTTGACTTCACCTAGGGTTACTCCTTTGTTAGAATCTATGAAATACAAAGTAGCTAGTCAAGGAGAACAAAATTAGTTTGATATATTCTGCAGAGGCAATTTGTTTGCTGAAAGAAGATCTTTATATTTCAGTAGACAGTCCTTTGCTCCCCTGTGTCTGTTTACATTTGGACAGGAAGTCAGGCAAGGAGAAATGACCTTTAGCATTCCTCCCCCAAAAGCTTACTGTTGCTTAGGCAGCAACGTTGTATCTATGTGCAAAGACTATAGGTTTCATTTATAAAGGAAAATGGAGTAAGTATTCAAATCAGTTGCATCACAGAGGGTAATGGTTTTGAATTGGCTACAAGTATCCTCACACGTCTGTCGGGTTTGTTTTACATTAATTTTACACTTAATGCAGAAAACTGTTCAGAAATCTCTTGGTAGCTGTGTCAGTGGCATTCATGAATAGCTCTAAGTCAGGTGCATATGGGACAGCCCTGTGAACAGGGAAAAGGGGTTTTGGATTTCAAGGAAAGGGTTGTAGAAGAAAGGGCCAAATTTAGAGTCATCTCTCTTCCTCTCAATTTAAACCTCAGCAGCCCAGCAGCATGTTACAGTGCCATGCAGGCAATTTTCCATCTTCCTGACACTGTCTAATAATGGGGAGAGACTGTTTGATTTGTATTGTAAGGTCCTCAGGAGTAGGGGATTTATCTTATTTACTGGGATATGAGGTGTGATACACATTTGAAGTTGCTATATAAATTGTAAGCCACTGAGCAGAGTGAAAAGATACCTTTACGAATGTCACTGTTGCTTAAGCTTTGTTGAATTAAATCTGAGAGACAGTTGTTATTATTACTACTGAATAGTTAACTATGCATTGCAGTAGAAAGCAGTGATATGGATGAGAGTTGTCTTTCTTTTTTCAGTTTGGGTGAAAGAAATAGTAACAGTGTGGCTTGGGGATTTTTCATACTTTCAAAATGCGTTTCAAGACCTATTTCTCACTTACTAAAAATATCTTTTTGGAACTCTCTCAACGTTACTCAGTCTTAAAAAAACTGCCTTTCAGTCAGTATCATATGACTGACTTTTAACTAATTCATTTTGGGATGTAATATTGCAGCTGGATTAGACCTATCAAGATATGAAAGGGTTTTGTTTAGTTTTAACTAAGCACCGTAACTTTTTTTTTTTCTTTTCTCATCAATAATAATAATAGATGCATGTTGGTGAGATTTAGTATATAGTCAAAATTGAACGCTTAAATCAGCCTCTATTTCCACATTCGACAATTTGGATTAATACAAATAGATGAAAATATGCCCAAGTGTTGGTCTGAGACTTGTTTTAAACTCACTTATATAAGTAGGTAGACAAACAGCACTGAAAACTGCAGTTGTCTGTTATATTTTCTGTAGGCATGGTATTTATTTTTATGACTATAACACAGTGTAGATAACATGAAGAATGTTACTCCAAGATGTGTGGTCTATATTTCCAGTATCCAAATTGAGGAGCATTCTAGAAACGTGCTCTTTCCTTAATGCATGGTTAAAGTGATAGTGTTTTTCTTGTAAAATTTTTACTGTAGCGTCTAATTTAGAGTGTTCTCATTTGCCAGCTTTGGGTATGCTGTTATCCCAAGTGAATTTTATTCTGTTAATAATTCTACTCGCTTACAGTTTTCAGTAGGATTTCAGGTTTCAGTGTTATAGGTCTTCTTTCCCCTGGTGCTCTTTAACCTCATTCTGGTATAAAGCACCAGCACCACGTGGTATGTGTGCTTTTGTGGTGTCGTTCCTGGGTAAAGCAGAGCTCTCTGAACTCTCTGCTGCTCTGTGACCTTGTTTTAGATTAGCGGATCATGTGTCAAACCTATGTTGTGGCATTCATTATGCTGGACATAGCAGGAAGAAATTACTGACAATGATCACTTTGGAATATAGTCTTCTGTACCAAATACACTACCAAAAGAAAAGCAAGCCTATCTCTGGACATTGTTTTCTAAATTAGTATATAATTCCACATGGAAAAAAGCATCACTTCTCATGCAGCCTGCCGAGTGTGATTTCATAATAAGGTTTCATCACAGTGTATATTGCTATAATAGGCTATAGTAGCTTTTCTTCTAGCCCATAGAGTCCTTGTCCTACATTTTCAAGAACTTCTGTTGATTTTTAGATGACCAATTTCAGACCTCTTAAAGAACTTGATTTTTTTTTCAGAAAGCACTGAGTACCAAGGCACTACAAATAGAGCTCATAGAATGTCACATGTCGAATTGGTCACCTTAAAATCAAGGCATCCAGCATTACCAGTCGCTTTAAAATTTAGATTCTAGACTTTGGCTTTTATCTTTAACCTTTCCCTTGACAATTGTAGATCTTGTCAAAAGTCGCTTCAGTTCCCTTCAGCAACTGAAAAAAAAAATCTCTTCTCACTCTGGGATAAAAGGAGGAACAGTGAAAACATCAGTTAAAATATTGCTTCTTCTGTGGACTTCCTGTACAAATTTAGTCAAATAATTTATTCAACTTGTTCCCTGACTTTCTATCTTTCAAGCAAGCCTAAAGCTTTACTGCTACACAGAAGTGTTCTGAAGATGTATTTTAATGCCTTGCAAAGCTGAGATGGTGTGGACATGAAATGAAAAGTAAATAGACTGACTCCATCAGTATGGGAATGTTTCCTAAAACCCTCTCCCCTCTACTCCCAAACACGGCGACTCCGAGTTTCTCAGATGGACTCACCTCCTTTGGCTGGTACTAATTCTCAGAGGGAAGCCGGAGGGCATAGGTGTCATCAAGAAGGAGAGCCACTGCAATATTAGGGATTTGGGGAAGGAATATGGGGGAAGCCAGTTTAAGTCTTACTAAGTCATATTTTGCCATACCTTCTACCAGGGGGAGAACCTCTTAAGCTTAGAGTGTTGTTTTAAGCACTGCCAACAAAATATGGCAATTCTGCAATCTGCAGCACAGGTTACAAGTTGCATCTGAACCTGAGAGGTCTCAGAGCTCAGTTTTGATCTAGATCAAAACTTCCTTTGTTTGAACTGTTGAGATGCGGGAGGGGTGCGAGGGCGGTTCTTTCTTTTTTATATCAAGGTCTCCTACGAGGACTTATGGGGAGTCCACATCGCATGCGGGTATACTGATCTAAGTTTTATTCTTACATTCTAGGTGGGTAAATTGAGAGAGAAAATACAAGAAGTTAAGCAAGAAAGAGAGCAGGAGCAACACAAGCACACTGCTTACATCTCGGAGCTGAAGGCAAAGCTCCACGAAGAGAAAATGAAGGAACTCCAGGCTGTCCGGGAGGCACTTATCCGGCAGCATGAGCAGGAAGTAGCTCGAATGGGAAAAATCAAAGATGGTGAAATTCACCGTTTGCAGTCTACAGTGAATGTGCTGCGGGATGGGGCTGCCGACAAAGTGAAAACAGCATTGCTCAATGAAGCCAAAGAGGAGGCTCGAAAAGCATTTGATAATGAACGTATGAAGATGCAGCAGGAGATCTTAGAGCTCAAGTCTGGTAAAAAGCAACTTGAAGAAGCTTTGAACAATATTATGCAGGCAGATAAGATGAAGGCTGCTGACTTGCGCACAGCGTATCAGTCCCATCAGGACGAGATTAATAGAATAAAGCGTGAATGTGAGAGGGATATCCGCAGGCTGGTAAGTTAATTAACAATACATTTAGTTCAATTTACAGCAGCTATGAAAATGTACTGCACTGTCTGGGAAAAGATTTGTCCCTTTTGCAGTGGCATTTCTGTCCCTATAATAAACCTCTTTTCCTACTTCCCACTGTTCTGGTGGTCCAGAGGGGTGTTGGCTCCATGACCAACCATACCCAAATCCATCCAAAATCCATGACATTTTCTTTCTATCAAATAAAAGTATGGAAGAACTAAAGCAGATCAAATTCCCTTTACTGATTTGATTTTGTAAAATGGAACTTCCCCTTCCTTTTTACCTAACACGTCTTTCCATACAAGACGTACTTTATCAAAAGGTTCAAGACGTATTCACTGTGCAGAGCAAGCGTTTCTGAATATGCTGATTATTGCAAAAGCATGCTTTATTACCTTCATGGGGGTGGAGAGCAGGGGGAGAGATGCTCTTTTTCCAAGGTATTGTTCAAGTTGCCCACTTTCTGGAAAAAACAGGCATCATTATCCATTTTCATTTTGTTCTGATACTTTTCCAAAGGGCAGAGAAGTTAGCTTGGGCCCAGAAGAACGGCTTGTGCTCTCCCTTTTATTAACATTATGATTTTAGCATAGTTTTCAGCTTTCACCTTAAGAACAATACAAAGGGAAAAACTAGAGTATATGTACAACATTCTGGTGTGTGTGTGTGTGTATATACAGATCACTACATTTTACAATCAGTATGCTGTGGTGTTTAAGATAACTATACACAAGTAGTTTTATAGTAATAGATCATGAAAAGAAAGAGCATGGCCTTTTGATATTTACATGTGTTATCAAGATTTGGTTACTAATCTGAATAAATCAGAAGTAAGGTCAAAAGAAAAATACAATTTTAATATGAAATAATCTCCCTTTTAATATTTCTTTTTAATATTAAGGAAATTATCTACCTTGTGCCAAGAGAACTAGACTTGGAATGGAGTAAAACACAAGAAGGGTTTAAGCCAAAATATTTAGTCAGTCTGTGAATATATAGTCAAATTCTTTTTTTTTTCCTGCTCCATTGGTGAATGATCAGCAAAGATGCTGGATGTTAACAAGCATTTTACAGATTTAGTTACAATTTAAGTTGCATACATATATAGTTTTATATGTTCCTGTTCAAAAATTTCTGTTCATATTTCTGCAAATTAAAGGGTTTCCTTTGCCAGTTCATCAACCTATTTTAAATGTGGATTTAAACCTCCTCCAGATTTACAGTTGCACTAATAGTTATTTCTGCTTTTCTAAGTCTTCCTCAGCAGACCCAAATACAGCTTATGCCGGTACTGGAGAAATGTAATGTAAATCTGATCAAATCTATAGAAAAAATATCTCTATCATTTATAGAGCATACTTTTACTATAATTTTACTATAACATTTTACTAATCTTTTCAAATAGTTTGAAAATAGTCATTGCAGTACATTTTAACTGTTCTTGCTTTGTGTCTCAATTAAAGTGGCTGTGTGAGAAGCTTTAAAAAAATTACTTGCATATTTTATCATAAAGTAGCTTTTGCAACCAAACATGTGGTGAATTTTATAGAACATTTCTGTTAGCAACATGAAAATGAAAAGAGATTATCATTAGCATACTATATTAGTTGAAAGAAACAAATAAAATTTCATTCTGAGATGCAGCTGCTATATGGCCATAATTAATAAGGCAAACTCTTCTAAGACTTATGTGCTGAAAGAAATAATAGGTGCTTCATGTTGCTGCTTGAGAAAATAATGCAAGAGGTAATCATTATAAGTACATTAAATTTATTTTTCCTACTTGTTTGCTTACTTGTATATCAGCTCGGTAAGAAGGGAGCAGATCATTTATTTGTGTAATAACTTGCATACATTTTGGGACAAGCTTCTGTTGACCATTTGTTTGTTATTCCATCTGTGTATGAGGGGTGATCAAAAAGTTCTAAGACTTAGCCTTTACTTTAAAGAATAGTGTACAAATGCCATTTTTATGAGCTGTACTTGAATCCAAGGCATGGAGCTTTCCCCCCTCCTTGTTAAGTGTGTGTGGGGGGGGGGGGGGGGGAACCTTGTTTTGGATTCAAGTAAATATGGTATTTGACTCTGGCTTAAAAAGAAAAGCTTTAAATACCATTTTTAGGAATTGGCTTATAGGCCTGCCTGCGTGCGTGTGTGTGTGTATTGGGGTGTGTCAAGTGGAATGTATTCAATTTGATTTGGCCTGGTTAGGGCGGCAGTGATTTGATTTGTTGATTCGGGTCACTGCCCTGATTTGATTTAGCTGAATCCAAATCTGAAGATTCGATGCTGATTCGGAGAATCTGAGATTCAGCCATAGACACAGCTTTAAATATTTTTTCTACATACCTCGAAGTACCAGGTGTGGCTCATGAACGCTGCCACGCTGGGCCAGATGGAGCATCCCACAGGAGTCGGGGGGGGGGGGCACGTGCTTGGCGGCAGACCCAGAAGTGGACTGGAAGTACTTCTGTCCTGCTTCCGGGTCTGCCACTGGGCACATGGTGGGAACCCCACCCTGGCTCAGCGATTTGGCTGCAGGGGTGCCCTGGGTTCCCCCCCCCCCCCCGACCCAGGAGTCACTGGGGTGGGGAGAGGGGTTCCCCCGTGCACTCCACAGTGGATCCAGAAGTGCACTGGAAGTGCTTCTGATCTACTTCCAGGTCCACTGCCGAGCACACTGTGCCTGTGGGATATTTCATCCACCCCAGCATCTCAGCATTCATGAGCTACCTGGTACCCTGAGGTATGTCAAAAAAACATTTAAAACTGTGTCTATGTCCAAGTCATTGACTCTCTCCAAATTGATTCGGAGGGTTCCAATTCAATTTGGAGAGATTAAAGGGTCTCCTGATTCAATTCAGATTTGGAGATTTCGGCTGCTGCATCATGCTGAATTTCTTCTGAATGGAATCAGTGACTGAAGCTTTGCATATATACATGTATGCACACACAGTGTGTGTGTGTGTGTGTGTGTGTGTGTGTGTGTGTGTGTATCTATAATATATATGTATTAGAGTGCTCAGGACAGGTAGCAGGGGTTAAGTGATTTCTAAAAGCCTGGATCTTGCATGCACAGTTTTCTGAGCATTCAGAAGCAGACAGGCTGTCTAAAACATAGCAAGGCCAACAGATACTCACACAGCCTGGGACAGCGGGTGCATTTACCGGACTGTTCCATAACATGATATAAGGTGGCACCAGCTTGCAAGGCCCCAGACTAGGGGCCTGGAGTTTTCCAGTTTTAGGGGATCAGACCAAATTAGGTGGATACCAGTAAAGCCGGAAATTAGGATGTGGGCATGTGGTAGGCTTATGAAAATGGGATTTTGGCTGACAACACATGTGGACAATATGACAACCACACAGAGACACCAACTGGTGATTGCCATGGATGAAGTGTCATCAGGAGAGAAGGAGAATATAAAAGCAGAGACTTGAGAGTAACAAAGGGTTCTCCTTCTCCCTGTCCTCCTCCCCAAGAAGGTCCCTTACAGGGGTCCCTGTCCCCATCCCCCAGAAAGGGTTCCCGAGGCCACCATGGACAGAGGGCACACAACTAGCTCAGCTCATCCACCCCACTGGAGGGGGCAGGGTGTGGGTCTCAGCATCCCACCTTCAGGGGGATATGATGCTTAAGAGAAAGCCTTAGAGTGAAGCTTCCAGACATTTCTCAACTCTGATGACAGCCCTAGAATCATAGTTGTATAGAATTGTTTGACTGTTTACATTGTTTCTTTTCTGTTATCACTGGGTATCGATACGTTTGCCTTTTATTGAATGGAGAGGTCATGGTCAGTCTGAGGGTGGGTGCCTCCCCCACCGCCTGCATGGTTCCTCCCCTGGGAGGATCCCTGTTCCCCCCAGGTGCATTCCTCCCCACCCCACCCCCCACAACAAGGCATCTGGGTCCTAAATCCAGAGCCAATACCTCTTCATACAGTCTTTAAAAAAAGCCCAGAGCGAGATATTTTTAAAGTGTAGCACCTTTTAGCAGGTTGTTTACCCTACTGCCTTAAATAGGCAAGTCAGCTCTACTCTCATTTTTTCAGATCAGTTTTATTCTTCACAGAAACAACCCAGAATCCACACCAAACCAAGAGCCTCTGTCCTTTCTGGACATTAGGAGAGGGGCAATTGTAGCCCTGGGTTTATCCCCAACACAGCAGCCTGTCCTCTCCTCTTCCACACTCTCTTCCTGGATGTCTTAACACTCATGACTCTACCTTCGTGAACTAGTCATTGGATTTAGCAGGCTCCTAGCCAGGCAGACTGTTATCCACTAACCACCTGCCTGCAGCTGGGTTCCAAACCTTTGACGGATAGAACACTTTTTTTACAGGTAGCTATCCAGAAAACTCTACTTTTGGAGGATCTGCTGTTCTTTTTGCTTAATGTTGTTTTTCTTGTGATGAATAGTTTTAGCTCTTATTGTCCATCAGATAACACTGTTATCTGATTTTGGACTGGTCTGTCAGGCAGTTGCACAGTTCCAGTCAGTGATCAATACCAGACTTGCATCAGAGACATGCTGGAAACCTTGTGGTGCACAGTTATGGAATAACCTGTTCATAGGCTAATTTCTTATTAGACTTATCAAAGGTAGGGTTCTGTCCCTAAAGCATGAGAGTTCTCATCAAAGGGGTTTTTTCACATTTACATTTCATAACATTTTCAGAAGTACCCAATTGACTTTGTGTTTAAGTCATGAAGAGACTTATGCTTCTAAATCAGTTAGACCATGCCTGTCCACCTGGCAACTTGTAAACTGAATGTGGCCCATGAGGGATTATTTGTAGCCACGGGGCTCTTGTCCAGCTGCTGCTCCCACCATCACTCCGGCTTCAACAGAGGCTGGGGTCTCTGGTCTTCCCCTCCCTTTTCCAGCTTCTGCTTCCTGCCCTCATCCCAGAGGTGGTGGGGTTCAGTTGGGAAGCCTGCAGGGCCAGGGCAGCCTGTGCCCTGGGGTTAGGGGGCTCAGTTGCTCAGTGTAGTACCTCTCTTGTGGAGTGTGGCCCTGGCTGCTTTGAAGTCGGACAAAGAATAACATTTTTAAGAGTTAAAAGAAACCACTTCCTAAATCTTGGTATTAGACTCCTCCTCTCTAAACTTGAAAATATATAACTCGGAACATATTGTACAATCAATGCATATTTTGCTTCCCCACTCCTGGTGGGTTCCCAGTTGCAGCATGCTTTCTGTTCTTCCTAAGTAGTCATAGAATCCTAAATGCAGAGCCAAGCAAGACCGTGCAGGTCATCTAACCACTGCTCTCGCAGCATGAAGAGCATTGCTTTTCACTAATTTCTTCTGTAATTGTTGTATGTAAATAGTATATTTTGAAATCTGTGCCCCTCTTTTGTAGTCTCCTTCAGCAATTAATCTCTCCTGCTGTTATCTTATTTTTCATTGTCAAGGGTTTAATGTGGTGATCCATTTGTCTGCTTCTGTGAAAAGCACTGCAGAGTTCTGTTTTACAGTTGGCCAGGAAACTGGTTTGATGTGGATGGATAGAGAAGACAGTATGCTTGGCAGTAGAGCAGCTGGCTTTTTCCATATTGAAAACTGAGCGTGTCAGTCTAGCTCTTGATTCCTTGGGAATGCGTCTTTTAACTTTATGCAAGGCTAAAGTTCCTTTACAGGAATCTGCTGTACTCTCATTCTGAGCTATGCAAGTGTGAGAGAGTTACCGAAGGATCACTTTTCCCCATGGCTGACTTGTGAAAAAGAACCATATGATAGATAGGTAACACATTTTCACTTGTTTCTTCCAGGCATTGGGAAACTGCAAGTACCTGTTCTTAAAAAACCTAAATGCCATTTCCCCACTGATAGGATAAAAGTAATTGCTGCAATAAATGACAAACCATCTGCCAATGCACAATCCCTCAATTAACTTAAGTAATACTTTAGAAAGCTGTAACTGTAACTCGAAGCATAGGATTTACATACTCTGTGGTGTTTGGTTTCATAGTGGTCTTTCTGTACCTATGGGTAGATCAAACCCTCTTTAAAACATACTTTTATGGGGGAGTATACCTGTACTCGAAACAATTGGTTGATGCCCTGCTGCTTCCCTGCCATAATCCCTTTCCTTTTAGGGTTCATTAGCCAGAGATGTGTAATGAAAAAATAAATTAGAATATACCAAACTCTTTATATTCTGTGTGAAAGAGAACAATGGTCAGTGCATAGATATAGTCATTAGCTTTGGGTGGCCAAACTGAGAAGTTCATGTGGAGGTCCATATTCTAGCTAACCTGTTTGTAAAGAAGAAAAGAATTTCCTGGATAGTCTGGGGGAGGGGAAAGGGTACAGAAACTGGGTGAGGGGGAAGAGAGGTGAATGGGTCACCAGTCTTAGGTGCCATGTTGGAGGAGGCATTCCCCCACCCCCAGCAATCCTGCCATGACAGTTCTTCACCACATTGTCAGAGGAGCTGGTCTGCAGCAGATTAGCACTTCCTGGCGAGAGCTGCCACCCAGGCAAGTAAAGCTAAGTAGGGCTGTCTACTTTTCCTTTGCCTAGGGATTAGTTATCCTGTGTGTGTGTGTGTGTGTGTGTGTGTGTGTGTGTGTGTGTGTCTGTACCTGTGTACCTGGAAGCCTTGGGCATGGAGCAGTACCCCATTGGACTAGTTCTCTTACAAACCCCACTGGTCTCTACCACTAAGCGTTTATAAATTAAGTGCAACATGAGAGAAAATATGGAGATACAGGGAGGTAAAGAGTGTCTGGAAAAAGTACTAAAGACAACAGTCTAAACCTCTGCAGGCTAACTACTGCCAGCATGTTCTGTGGCTTGTGAGGGCACTGTGGCATTTTAAGAATTTGAGCAAGGGCAATGACTTTTATGTGGAGTTCCTTCCAAATGTGAGGGTCCAAATGGGAGAAAGCACTTGATACACGCATTTTAAAAAGTTAATATACTATATTTTTAAAAGTTAATGGACTATAGAAGCTAGCATTATAGCCTGATTTGGATGTGGGAGTCGGCCTCTGAGTGCTGAATGAAAAAAAAAAAAAGTGAGGAAATAAGTCACAAAGTCTTTGGGAGGAAAGCAATGTTGATGTAATAGAGAAGAAAAGATTCAGTGTGAAGAAGTGGGTCAGGGGGTTGAAGGGAAGGGCTGGGAGAATGGTCGGTAGTAGCAGCATTTTGAATGGGCTTGAGGTGGAACAAAAATTTGCCAGTGTCTTCCTAAGTAGGGACCAGAACAGCCACCTCCCTGCTGGGCCCCCCTTGGGCCCCAGGGGAGGCACACCTGGGCCACGGCTTAGCGAAGATCTAGTTAGGGAGCTTCTGGAGGGGTTGGACGTTTTCAAGTCAGCCATTCTGGATGATCTCCACCCTAGAGTTCTAAAGGAACTGGCCGAGGTCATTGCAAGTCCCCTGGCACAACTTTACGAGCACTCGTGGTGCTCTGGTGAGGTACCGGAGGACTGGAAGAGGGCCAACGTGTTCCCCATCTTCAAAAAAGGCAGGAAGGAGGACCCGGGAAACTATAGGCCAGTTAGTCGTACCTTGATCCTAGGCAAGCTGTTTGCAAAAATTATGCTGGCACACATCCAGGAGGGGCCAGCAGGGGACTGAATGCTTAGGGGCAACCAATCTGGTGGCCTTTTACGATCAGATCACTAGATCATTGGATGCAGGGGTAGCAGTGGATATAATCTTCCTGGACTTCCGGAAGGCTTTTGACACTGTCTCTCACCCTGTTCTCATTAAGAAACTGGGGGGCTGTGGTGTAGACACCCACACAGTCACATGGGTTGCCAACTGGCTGGAGAGCCACACCCAGAGGGTGGTAATGGATGGGTCCTTCTCAACCTGGAGGGATGTGGGCAGTGGGGTTCCGCAGGGCTCAGTTCTCGGGCCCGCGCTGTTCAACATCTTCACCACACCAGTGATTTGGACGAGGGGGTAAAAAGCACCCTGTTCAAATTTGCTGATGACATTAAGATGTGGGGGGATGTGGGCACACTGGAAGGATGCAACTGGCTACAATCAGACCTAGACAAGTTACAAGGGTGGGCGGACAAGAATAGGATGGGTTTCAACACAGACAAGTGCAAGGTGATGCACCTGGGGAGGAACAGCCGGCACCATACTTACAGGTTGGGGAACTCCCCTCTTGTCAGCACGGAGGTGGAAAAGGATCTTGGAGTCATAGATTTCATAGACATCAGGGCTGGAAGGGACCTCGGGAGATTGAGTCCAGCCCCCTGCCCAAAGGGCAGGAAGTCAGCAGGGGTCATAGGATCCCAGCAAGATAAGCATCCAATTTACTCTTGAAGGTGTTCAATGTAGGTGCTTGAACCACCTCCGCTGGCATACTGTTCCAGACCTTGGGGGCTCAGACAGTAAAGAAATTCTTCCTTATGTCCAGCCTGAAACGGTCTTGCAGGAGTTTGTGACCATTCGACCTCGTCATCCCTTGGGGCTTTCTGGTGATCAAACGTTCCCCCAGATCCTGGTGGTCACCCCTCATAAACTTATAGGTGGCCATCAGATCACCCCGAGCCTACGCTTTTCCAGGCTAAAGAGTCCAATGGCTCTCAGCCTGTCATCGTAAGATCTGTTTTCCTGACCTCTGATAATGCGTGTGGCTCTCCTCTGGACTCTCTCAAGCTTCTCCACATCCTTTTTGAATTGTGGAGCCCAAAACTGGATGCAGTACTCCAGCTGCGGCCTCACCAAGGCCAAGTACAAGGGGAGAATGACGTCCCGGGATTTGCTCGAGAAGCATCTATGGATGCACGCCAGCATTTTGGTCGCTTTACTAGCCGCAGCATCGCATTGGAGGCTCATGTTCATCTTGTGGTCAATGATGACCCCCAAGTCTCTTTCTTCTGTAGTGCTATCCAACATAGCACTGCCGAGCCTATAAGGGTGCTGCAGGCTTTTCCTCCCAAGGTGGAGAACCTTGCATTTTTCGGTGTTAAACACCATGAGGTTCTCGTCTGCCCATTTGCTGAGCTTGTCCAGGTCAGCCTGGATCACCCGCCTATCTTCTGGCATGGATGCTTTGCCATCTTGAGAACTGACTGAGGCCGCTTGCTCCAGGACCTTGGTTGTCATGGGGGACTTCAATTACCCGGACATCTCGTGGGAAGATCACTCAGCAAAATCCGAGCGGTCGCAAAGCTTTCTCTCGTGTGTGGATGACCTCTACCTGACTCAAGAAGTCTATGGGCCAACGAGAGGCAAAGCGCTGCTCAACCTGGTACTGGCTACGGGGGATGACCTAATCAGTGACCTAGTGATTGATGGGAAGCTGGGTGACAGCGACCACGAGCTGATCACCTTCACCATCCGCCGTAAAGCTGGCAAGTCAGTTAGCAACACAGAAGTCCTTGACTTCAGAAAAGCCGACTTTGACAAGCTCAAGAGGCTTGTCGGTCAGGGCCTTGGAGACTATGACCCCAGGGAGATGGGAGTTCGAGAAGAGTGGTTGCTTCTCAAGGAAGCAATCCTCGATGCACAAGCTAAATTTATTCTAACATGGAGGAAAGGCAGCAAGAAGGCACAGCAGCCTTCCTAGCTCTCTAGGGACCTAGTGGACCTCCTGCGGCTAAAACAGAAAGCCTACAAAGGATGGAGGACGGGATTCACCTCCAAGGAGGATTATTCTGCGCTGGTCCAGTCCTGCAGGGAGCAAACCAGGAAAGCCAAGGCTGCAACTGAACTCCAACTAGCTTCAAGCATCGAGGACAACAAAAAGTCCTTTTTCAGATATGTGGGGAGCCGGAGGAAAAGCAAGGGCAACGTTGGACCCCTGCTAAACCAGATGGGGCAACTGGCAACTGATGCCCAGGAAAAAGCCAACATATTAAATAGGTACTTTGCGTCAGTCTTTCATCAGTCCCATGGGACAGGGAGATATGGGTGATGGGGATCCCCTACCCTCCATAAATGCTGACCTCGTGAAGGAACACCTTGAGAAGCTGGATACCTTCAAGTCAGCTGGCCCTGACAACCTGCACCCCAGGGTACTCAAGGAGCTGGCGAGCGTCATAGCTCAGCCCCTGGCACGGATCTTTGAAAACTCCTGGCGCTTTGGTGTAGTGCCCGAAGACTGGAAGAAGGCCAATGTGGTGCCGATTTTCAAGAAAGGGAGGAGAGTGGATCCGGCTAATTACAGGCTCATTAGCCTGACTTCTATCCTGGGGAAGATCTTAGAAAAGTTTATTAAGGAGGCCATCCTTGATGGACTGGCCCAGGCTAACATCCTAAGGGATAGCCAGCATGGGTTTGTTGTGGGTAGGTCTTGTTTGACCAATCTCATTTCCTTCTATGACCAGGTGACCTATCACCTGGACAAGGGAGAAGAGATTGATGTCATATATCTTGACTTCAAAAAAGCTTTTGATCTGGTATCCCATGATCACCTCTTGGCCAAACTGGCCAGTTGTGGCCTTGGCTCCACCAAGATCCGCTGGCTGGGAAACTGGCTCCGTGGTCGGACCCAGAGGGTTGTGATTGATGGCAGTCACTCATCGTGGTGCCCTGTGATCAGTGGGGTCCCGCAAGGCTCTGTCCTGGGACCCATCCTGTTCAACAACTTCATTAACGATGTGGACATTGGAGTCAGGAGTGGACTGGCTAAGTTTGCCGATGACACCAAACTTTGGGGCAAACCCCTGGGGGGCTGAGCCAAGTAGGGGCCTGGGCAGGGGCTTGACCCGGCCAGGCTCCATGCAGCTGCCTCCTCCCAGGAAGCGAGGAGTTGATCCCTTCCCACCACGAGCCCGCTTACCTCCGGCTGTGCTGGGGGTTGGTAGGGGGCTCTGCGGCTCCAAGATGAACATGGGCCAGCATGTGGGTAGGCAGTAAGGAAGGCCAACCGCACCTTGTCATGCATCCACAGATGTATCTCAAGCAGGACCAAAGAGGTGATCCTCCCCTTCTATGTGGCAATAGCCAGGCTGCAGTTGAAGTACCAGTTCTGGGCACCACACTTCAAGAGGGATGTCGACAGCATGGAGAGGGTCCAGAGGAGGGCCACTTGCATGATCAGGGGGCAGCATGGCAGGCCCTGCGAGGAGAGGCTACGGGACCTGAACCGATTCAGCCTCCACAAGAGAAGGCTGAGGGGGGGGATCTAGTGGCCCTTTACAAACTAGTCAGAGGGGACCAGCTGGCATTGGGGGAGTCCCTGTTCCCCCGAGCACTGCCAGGAGTGACTAGGAATAAGGGTCACAAGGTGGGAGAGGGTAGGTTTAGGTTAGATATCAGGAGGCGCTACTTCACAGTCAGGGTGGCTAGGGTCTGGAACCAGCTTCCAAGAGAAGTGGTGCAGGCTCCTACCCTGGGGGTTTTTAAGAGGAGGTTAGATGAACATCTTGCTGGGGTCATTTGACCCCAGTATTCTTTCCTGCCATGGCAGGGGGTCGGACTAGATGATCTGCTCAGGTCCCTTCCAACCCTAGAAACTATGAAACTATGAAAATTGCATTCATTGAGGCCAGAAAAAAGAACATTGCATACAAACAAGATGTGAAGGGATAGCCTGAATGGGTGTTATGGCTTTATGGGTGGATAAGAAAGGCCCTGCCTTACAAAATTTGGGCAGAAAGAATCAAAAGGATATCTCCTGAATAGGACTATCTAGAGTGAGATTAGAATCAAAGATGATGCCCAGGTTCTGAATCTAAGTGGTAGGCAGGATAGTCTGTAGTGATCTAGAAAAGAGGGCTTATGGAGGGCTTAGACTTGTAACGTAACCAAACCGTGAATCCTGTAGAAGAGGGGTGCTTAACCCTTGGTCCATCAGCCAGATCTGGCCACCAGCAGTGCGTCACACAGACCATGGGGCTCCCTCAGTGCAGCTCCATTGCACTCGCTCGCAATACGTGTGGTCTGTGATATCAGTGTAACCAACTCCTCCTTTTTATGGAAGATTTCTAGGAAGATCCTTTATTGTTGTAGAGTAGGGATGGTTATAGAGCTGGTTATATGTTAGCCTGCTACTCCTGTCAGCTTATAGCAATGTGAAGACCATATGTAATCTAAATGGATTCCTGGGTACATTTTTGACCCCAGAGTTAGCAGCTGATATAAACTAGGTAGAGGAGGGATGAATGGGTAGGTGGGTGCCTGGGTGGATGGAAGTTTGGTCCAACATGCCACACTGCACCTCTGTGTATTAACCCTTGGACCCTCTCTTGACTTCTGTGTGAGCCAAGTTCTAATCCACCCTGTGCAGCCTCATAGTCAATGTTAACTTTTTTTTCTCTAGCAGAGTATAATCTGTTTTATACTGAATGGACAGTAGTCCCCACAACAGTGCATTGGTCTGCACATTCAATGGGGAGCACAGTTATGAATGGACAAATGTGCTGCATGTTGTTCTGGATAGGAGGGCAGAAAATCCGTGAGACCAAGTTGAGGACTGGGTCAGGCCATGAAAAGCGAGGAGACAGCTGGATTTCTTTGAGTGTTGGCATATCAAAGGTGGAATTACTCTGTTGTGGAAAATGGGGAGTGTGCTCTGACCAAGCTGCTGAATCAGGATTAACCCTGGTCAATTTAAGAATATACCAGGTCAGCTATTTCAAAACCTTTTGGGAAGGAATAATAAATAAATAAAAGGATCAGATAGAGAATAATTTATTATATAATTGCATATCTGATTGTTTTCCTTAGTAAAGAGTCACCCAATCAAATAGAAATAATGCTCCTTTACCATCAAAAGATCCCATCTAGTGTCTAAAGCCCTTCTGAGAAAAAATGTTTCTCTTCCATTATTCCAGCCTCAGATATGTTTCTATTTTGACATGATTAAACTGTTGCTCATGGCAACAGAAAGCAGATGGTTGTCTCTGTGCAACTGTGCTTCTGTTCTATGCATCTTTAGCAATTTGTATTAAACTAATTGTGGAAGATTGCTTGGAAACTTCCCCTTCTGGCTCTTTGTGTCTATAATGAAACAAGCATCACTGAAATGCTCTGTGTGTAACTAAGAGATTATATAATGTCTGCAATATAAATAAAAGAGGACTGTTCCTATATATCAGGGCTTTAGTCACTTCCACAGTAATTTCTCATCATTTTTACCTTTGTCTGGAAGGTGTTTTTTTCCCCAAATTCATTTTTTTAAAAACAGTTGGCTAGTTTTCAAGCATGGAAGAAAGGGATGGAGGTAAATGGTTGTTGTGCTTTTTTTTCATGGGAGTTTGATACTTATATGTATGGACTTGTAGAATATGATCTATGAATTTGCATGTGACCAGGGCTGCTTTTTTTCCCTTAAAGATTGTCTGCATTCAGTATAAAGCAGCATGTGATGAAATTGTTATCTTCATTGTTCTTTTAACTTGAACCTTTCTGAAATTCCATTTAAAATTTAAATTAAAAGAGCATTAGGGTTTTAAAATGCTTGCAACCTTATTTCTTCCATGTTTTGATGCATACGCTTGTTAGAGGGTATCATTCCATCCTCACTCACAAGGATGTTGCTTCCATGAATTTCAGTTTAAACCTCATTCATTTAACAGAAAGCAGAGAATTGCCTACAGTATTTGGTTACAAGATCACTTTATTTTTTCCAAAGGACCCCTGCCAGCTTCCATGTACAGAGTGAATAGCACACAACGAATGAAGCAGCTGTTCAATATTTATTTTTAGCATTCCTGTTTAGTGTGTGCCCCTGTGCTTCAGACACTGCATATCATAAATCCTTCCATGAGTAAGAAAGTGTTTCTTGATGCCTTTTTTTTTACCAGAGTGGCTGAGAGCTTCATAGACCTTAATCAATCTGTGCTTACTCAGCCAGTGAGGTTGGTAAATTTAATACCCATGTTTTCTATTTGATGTGAGATTAAGGGCTGCATTCAGATGGATCTTGTAAATACCACATATAGGCATCTTGTGCCAGGTGGGTGATCCAGATCAACAAGGTCAGGCACCTGGGATACAATGACTAGAGAAACCTGGGCACCTCTTAGTGCTTGGATGCTGAACAGGGTGGGAACCGAAACTAGCTCAGAGGTGCCACTATTCCCTCAGAACTCCCAGAGTTCAACCTTTGGAGCTGATCAACCTTATGGTGGTGCTGCATATCGGTGTATGGGCTAAATTAGCATGAAGCACAGTTTGGCATGGAGTCTCCCTTTATCCTTCCTATTAAAGCCAGCCCACTAAGCATCCAAGAATGCAAGATTCAAGGTGTCAGAAAGACGGCAAGCAAGAGAGGAGGTATGACTCTATGAACTAGTGACTTTCAACCAAGATACCATGACATCCTTTCAAGGGTGCCCCAGTAATGTACAACATTTAGCCTTGTTAGATATGTAAACATGGTTCACAAAATGAACCCAGAGATTTCAAATAGGAAATCATAGTGTTAAAACATTCCATCCTGTCTTTCTGAATTCTTTGCAACAGAAGAATTTCTCAATTATATTGCTGTAGTAAAAAAACAAAACAAAACAAAAAAAACAAAAAACAAACCATGAAAACCATGAGTTGGCATTTTCTGAGGGCTGTCTTGAGTCTAATGAGGAGTGCTTTGCAACTAAAAAGGTTAAGAACCACTGCTGTAGACGATGTGGAGGGTGCTCACCTTAGAAAAGGGGAGTCTTAGGTTTCAATCCATAGGATTCTGGTTTAGAAGCACAAGTGGAGGCGAGAGCTTGCCCTGCATGCTGGCTAAGGTACTCTCCTGGGAAGTAAGAAAAGTACATTTAAGTCCTCCAAGTGGAAGAGGGCCTAAGACCTGTCTTCCCAACTAGGTGAGCGTTTTAACCAGAAAACTGTTTGGCAAAAGGTGGGCAAGAACTTTTGTGCAAGAACTGCACTTTGTAAAGAGCTGCATGAATGCCCTCAGCATCACTGGGTGCAGCTACGTGTGAAATTAATGCAATGCAATAAACTCTGTAGCAATTTGAGCCAGAGTAAACTGCTCCCAGGAGCAGTGTCTACACATTCGCCCAGGACAGCAGCAATTTGTACTGGGGTGGAGCAGACCCCTGGTGCTTCCAGCCAGCATTTACATGTACATTTTCGTGTAGCAAAATACTCTGACATAAGATAGGAATGTCCCCAACAGTTAGCACAGGAGTTCATGCAGGAGGGTGAGTGGGAGGGCCCAAGGCCCTGCCAGTGAGCCCTAGGGAAAGTAGTCACAGCAGTAGCCAGACTACCAGCAGCACAAGTGGATGGCCACATGCTGCACCCCAAGGGTCCCCTGTGCCATGTTCACCATGGATTTTAACGCTGAGGGTCTCCAGTGGATCACTCTGGATGCCAATGTCAGCTTGCAGGGACATGTAGCTTGACATAGAGAGGTACACACGCATCCTTTTTGTCTACACAATCTCTCCTCTCTCTTCTCAGCCTGTAACCCAAAACTGGGAGGATCAAGGAAAAAACCACCTGTACCCTAAGCCTCTCTCCCAAAGCCCTGTAGCCTCTCATGACCCAGCTGGGATTGCTCTGAGCTGTGTCATTCATGCCCACATGGATAGGGAGCATAGGGTAGTGGTCAGTGGGCCATATGAGCTTTGGGATCCTCTTAGCTATGTCCCAGATGTGGGCTCCCAGGAGGCAGACAACCTCCCGGGCTAAGGGGTCAGGGCAGCAGATTGAGCCTTCAGGAGGGAGTCTCTCAGAACGAGCACTCTGTGTGGCTGCAGGGAGAGCAGGGACACAATGGTAAGAGTCTGCTACAGACCTGCTAATCAGGATCAAGAGCTAGACCAGGAATTTGCCAAGGAACTGGCTGTGGCTGCACACTTAGTGCATGGTTGTCATGGGAGACATCGACTACCCAGACATCTCGTGGGAAGAGCACTCAGCCAAATCTGACTAAAGCTTCCTCACGTGTGGACAAGCTCTATCTGACTAAAGAAGTCTATGGACCGACAAGAGGCAAAGCACTGCTCTATCTGGTACTGGCAATGGGGGGTGATCTAGTCGGCAACCTAAAGTTCAAAGGGAAGCTGGGAGACAAAGGGGAGCTGATCACTTTCACTATCCACTGTAAAGCTGGCAAATCAGTCAGCAATGCAGAAGTCCTCAACTTCAGGAAAGCTAACTTTGACAAACTCGGGGGCTTGTTGTTGAGGCCCTAAGGGACTATGAACCAAAGGGGAGGAGAGTTCAGGATGAGTGGTTGCTCCTCAAGGGAGCGATCCTGAAAGCACAAGCAATGTCTATCCCATCTCAGCCTGTTGTCATAAGGTCTGTTTTCCCGACCTCTGATCATGTGCGTGGCTCTTCTCTGGACTCTCTCAGAGGTCGAACAGTCACAAACTTCTCCAAGACCATTTCAAATTGGACATAAAGAAAAACTTCTTTACAGTCCAAGCCCCCAAGGCCTGGAATAAACTGCCTCCAGAGGTGGTGTAAGCACCTACTCTGGACTCCTTTAAGAAACATTTGGACGTTTATCTTGCTGGGATCCTTTGACCCCAGCTGACTTCCTACCGCTGTGGCAGGGGGCTGGGCTCAATCTTCCGAGGTCCCTTCCAGCCCTAATGTCTATGAAATCTATGGAGGTAATTAGTTTACTGTGGCCTAATATCTGCCCATGTATAGACTGTGATACTTTACTTTGGAGCCAATCAGTCAACTTCACAGTAAAATGCATATGCAGATGCACAGTGGGGGTGAGCTTTGCCCCCACTTTAAACACCTTGGGCTCCTCTAGTGCCATTCTAGTACCACAGTATCTAAGCTCTCTACCAAGCTTAGACACTAGGGCTGGGCAAACTTCAGTCACTGATTCGATTCAGTGAAGATTCAGCCTGATGCAGTGGCCAAATCTTTGAATCCAGATTGAATCGGGAGATGCTTTAATGTCTCTGAATCAAATCAGAACCCTCTGATTTGATTTGGAAAGATTCAGTGATTCAGACGTAGACACAGCTTTAACTGTTCTTTTCTACATACCTCAAGGTAGCAGTGTCTCGTGAATGCTGAGATGCTGGGGTGGAGAGAGCGTCCCAGAGGAGCACAGGGGAGTCCCTCAGCAGCAGACCTAGAAGTGGACTAGAAGCACTTCCAGTCTGCTTCCGGGTTCGCTGCCAAGCATGCCCCCCTTCTCCCCCCCCCCGGTGCTCCTGTGGGATGCTCCATCCACTCCACCATCACAGCATTCATGAGCCATGGCTGGTACCTTGAGGCATGTAGAAAAAACATTTAAAGTTGTCTGTGGCTGAATCGGTGAATCTCCGAATTGACATTGAATCTTCAGATTCGTCTTCAGCCAAATTGAATCGGGGACAGCCATTTGAGTCAACGAATCAAATTGCTATCACCAATTAGGGCTGAATCTGAATTGAATACAGCCCATTTTGCACACTCCTATTAGACACTAAGGAGTAAAGCCTGTCGGAAACTGATTTGGATTGCTACTGAGCATGCATAGTAACTGAAGTCTAAGTGACCAGAGATATTCCCAGGTCAAAATAGAGGTACCTAGAAAATCTAGATAGTTTTTTACCTAATGGGCAGGGGTCAATTTAGGATTTATTTATTTTTTTTGTGATTTAGGTGCCTAAATTCCACCTAGAAGAGACCTACAAGGTCAACAGGGATCTGGCTATAAGTGACCCAAGGAACACAGGAAGTATATGGCAGAGATGCTAATAAAATTTGGATCTCCTGGGACCCAGTGCAGTTTGTAAACTACAAGTCTGTCCTTGCTGATGCCATGGATCATGCCTCCACTTGCTTCAGACAATCGGCGTTCTGCACCAGCTTGATCCTTGACACAGCCATACTTCATTTACTGTTTAGCCTGTGAATGCAATAAAGCAGGGAGCCAGAGGGAAGCAAATAGTATGTGGTCACCATAATAAAGAACTGTACCATAATGCAGACACACAAGGATACTGAGATATGGTTCCAAGGACAACCTTCATTCTGGAATTGCATAATGTTTTAGCACTTGACTTTGAAAGGTTAATGTTTTCTTAATGTAGGGTTTTAGTAAAGAAAATCATACATATGGTATAACTTAATGGGTTCTTAATTTGGCTTGATATTCCATATGAATATGAAAACTGAAATCCCAGGGGCTTATGTTGGTGGAGCAAGGAAAATTAGTTACCCTAGGGAAAAAGAATTGCACTACACTCCCAATAAAGATATGGTGCAAGGTTAGCATACTTGTTTAGAAAATTGTTTCTATAGTAACTGCTGCAGATTGCTATTTCTCCAAGTGTTTGGAGTGTTACCATAGTCAGTTTAACACTAACACTGTGAGGAACACACCCTGTGCTAGCTACAGCAATTTGTCTGACAGTACTGTATTTAAATTTGAGAACAAATTTGGTAACTGTAGATGGGATTTAGAGAAATGTTTATGGCTGCTTCTTTTTTTTTTTTCTTTTCTTATCCTGTGGTTCCTGAAGTACTGTCTTATTCACCCTGGGTGCTCTGATAATACAGGTATTTTATTTTTCATGATGTACAAAGAATAATCCATATTTGAATCCTATGACCAGGGAGCAAGTATACAATTTGCTTCTCGAATGTTGAGGAAATTCAGATTAAGCACTGATAATTTACGTTAATAGATTGTGTCCATGGAACAAATTAATCGGACATGAGATAGCACTACATATGCGGAAGGCCAACATGAGGTTGATGTATCGCTTACACCTGAGCACAAGGCTTAGGTGGGATTAAGTGGTACATGAGCTTTGTTAGCCCTCTGCTTCCCAATGAAAGCTTTTCTGTAATATAATAAAAGAGAGTTTTGTTTTGGTTTTTTTAATCACAGAAATTGTATATCCTCAAATAAAGCTCGTTTTTACTTTCCTAGACTTTATTGCATCTGCTTTCTTGAGTATTTCTTACTCAAGACAATACATATGACATCCCACGGCCCCCCTTCCCATCCTGCCTCCCCACCCCCCCACATATAGTGAGGTTTTTGACAGGTGGGTATGTTTGCTGTCTGTTGTAAATACTTAAAGATGTGACAGAGCTTCCTAGTTTCTTTTATTCCTTTCCAGATGGATGAGATAAAAGGCAAAGACAGAGTGATTTTGGCTCTGGAAAAGGACCTTGGAGTCCAGGCAGGCCATACACAAAAGCTGCTGCTTCAGAAAGAAGCTTTGGATGAACAACTTGTCCAAGTAAAGGAGGCAGAGCGGTACCACAGCAGCCCCAAGAAAGAGCTTCCTGGTGGAATAGGCGATATCACTGAAATGATGGGCAGTCCAGTAAGTTAACCAAGTATTCTTCAAATTGAACACCTACTTTCTCCGCTTTCATTGCGTCTCTGGCTACTCTGCAGATGCACGAATGGACTGTGGTACCAATAATGGCTCTGTGTCACATGGTCATAGTAACAAATAGCTCTGTTCTCTTTTCTTTGTTTAAAATTCCATGAGCTTCCTGAATTTCAAAGAATCTTTTTTAAACGCTTGAATTGTAAACACGTAAATATGTAGAATTCAGCTAAAGAGTGAGATTTACATCTGAGGCTATTCACAACTGAAGAAGTATGTTTTTCCAGTTATGGTAACAAACCATTAGTTTTCTTCAGACATATATTTGAGTATGAGCTATTTTATACAATGACAATGCATGTTTAAGCATGTAAGTACTTATCCTCTTCAAAAACTTGCACTAATGTATTTTAGAAGCATGTGTTTATTAATCTTGGTGTGAGGCTTAGAATAATGGTAATAAATGACTGACTTTTTAAACAATACAAGTTTAGCTTTATTTATTTATTTAACTGTGAACCAAGAATTACTATTCTGGTTACTAACATTTGTTATTTTGTAGAAATATGTGATGTCTTCATAAAATAGCTTCAGTTATTGTGCTGATTTAAAGAATATTTTAAAATCGTTGATAGAAATGCACAGAAATATTTCTCTGTGTATTTCCCATTCAGGTTCATACACAGAATGTTAACTTCAACTACTCTGATCCAAGTTTATATTTCTGGGTAGTAAATTAACTTTCTGAAAAATGAAAAATCCTCTTTTGGTATGTTTTTTTTCTTATAGGAGCAGCATTTGGATGAGCGGGATGTGCGAAGATTTCAGCTAAAAATTGCTGAACTGAATGCTGTAATACGGAAACTGGAAGACAGAAATACCCTTTTAGCAGATGAAAGAAATGAATTGGTAATAACACATCTGGTAACTTACAGGAATTTACAGGGAAGGTTGTTGATGTTATCTGTGTTGGTCTAAGGACCTGGGCAGGCAAGGTTTTTTGGGTAGATGTAATATCTTTTTAGACAAACTAAGTAGCTGGAAAAAAGTTCTTCTAATAAAAGATATCACATCTACCCAAAGAAACTTGCCTGCCAGGGAAGTGGCATAATATTATCCAGACGGTTGTGCTTTCAAGCAAAGTTTTAACATCAGTTTGGGTCTACTAAACCATACTTAGAACATGTAGAAGAAATCTTTAATTCTTTTTAATCTTCCTACTTGGTTTATTTTTCCTGTTCTCTCTCTTCTGTTTTTTTTATATATCTTTCACTACTCTTTGCCAATAGCTTGTACAGAGATGTTCAGGGTTTTTTTTCCCACATAATATTGTGAGACCCTCAAGAAATTACTTTCTTTTAATTAACCTTTGTTGTCTTTGTCTCTTTCTTTTTAATAAATACATGCGTCTCTTATGGCCTTGTCAAACCTTACCCTGTAAGCCAAACAGATGTTAATCAACTTAGTGAAGTAGTCAAACGGTAAGGCAAAAAACCTGCTCTGACTGTCCCTCACCTGTATAGCTGTGACTAGCTACTAGATGCCTGGTGAACAGAGGCAGGAGTAGGAGCTAGGGGAAGGACAGTCTTACTGCTTCTGCCATGCAGTGTGAGTACCACAGCCCCGGTGCCTCCTGCTGTCCCTTGGACTGGCTCTGCTCCAAGCTCTAGCGAGCCAGTCCGACCTGGGTAGGCACCACCGCTCTCACTGGCTCTGCTCCTGGCTCAGTTCCCAGAGCAGAGCCATCCAGTCCGAGTGGGGGAGGCAGCACCAGCTTCTTGGTGCTGACAATGGCTCTGCTCCCAGCTCAGCTCCAGGAGCAGAGCCAGCTGTCCTCGCATCAAAGGAGGCAGTATGTTTCCTCCCCCTAAACCCCCATTCAGATGGGATAGCTCTATTCCCAGAGCTGAGCCAGGGGTAGAGCTGGTGAGTGTGGTGGCGGGGAAGTGGTGCCCTTGGCTCGGACTGACTTACTCTGCTCATGGTGAGGCACTGAGCCCCAGCTTCCCCACTTGCCCACTGCCTCCTGGGGTGCTGGAGGACTTCAACTTGGGTGGAAAAGCTGTGGAGAGTGGCCATAAGTTAATGGAACAAGTGTAGCATTAAAGATAATATTGCCCTGGAGTAAAATTAAGCTGAATAACGTGTCCCTTAGAAAAGTGTTAACATGCAGCCGGTCCAGGGTTCAGAACTCCAGAAGCCACCTAAAGTTACCATATAACAAGGCCTTTAGGAAGCTGCTAGTCCTGTTACCCTGAACTAGTACTAGTGGCCTTCCAAAAAAAAAATGCTAAAGTATGATTTTTAAAAGGAAAAGTGATTACATGTGAATTCACAAGTTTTCTTTATTCCCAGAGTAATTTTCCTGCTATTGAGATACTAAGCGCCATACCATTTAATCAAATATGGAGTGTGAAAAGGCTAATTTAGAGAGGGAGAAGCGGTCTTTTCCAAGTCCACTACATTTTCATTGAGGGACAAGGATGGAATTGTTGATTGTCTTGCTACTTGTTATTTTGTGTGAAAGAGGGGGATATTATCATTAGAAACTCATTGTTGGAAAAGGTTTCGTGACTGATTCCACCCCCCAACTTCTTTTTTTATCATCTTCTGGACTGACTAGTAATGTTGCTAACTCGTAAAGACATGACCAAGGAACCTAATCCTATGAATATGGTTTGCAAAATATAGAAAAGACAAATGTGGCCTCTCTTTTTTCAAAGATGTGTGATAATTTTAGAAATATATTTTGTTTTTGTAGTTATAACGTTGTATCAAATTATATGTGATAGTTTACATGCTGCCTTTTAACACATATATAACTCATGCATTGAATTTCCTGACTTAATCTTTGCAATCACAAAATGTGACAGACATGAAAAATGGTCTTGTTTGCAGTAACAGGAAAAAAATCAATTCAGTATTTTTTCAATATTTTTGAAATGCTAGATTAGAACGTCATTACGTTTTTTTTCAATACTGACAAGTGCAGGGTAGTGCACCTAGGGAGAAAAAACCAGCAGCATACCTACACACTAGGGAACTCCCTTCTCGTCAGCACAGAGGCAGAAAACGATCTTGGAGTCATTATAGACTCCAAGATGAACATGGGCCACCAATGTGGGGATGCGGTCAGGAAAGATAACTGCACCTTGTCATGCTTCCACAGATGCAACACGAGCAGGTCCAAGGAGATGATCTACCCCCTCTATGCGGCACTGGTTAGGCCACAGCTGGAGTACTGCATCCAGTTCTGGGCACTGCACTTCAGGAGGGATGTGGACAACATGGAGAGGGTCCAGAGGAGGGCCACCCGCATGATCAGGGGTCAGCAGGGCAGGCTCTACAAGGAGAGGCTACGAGACCTGAACCTGTTCAGCCTCCAAAAGAGAAGGCTGAGAGGGGATCTGGTGGCTGTCTATAAACTGGCCAAGGGAGACCAGCAGGCAATGGGAGAGTCCCTGTTCCCCGAGCACTACTGGGAGTAACTAGGAATAACGGCCATAAGTTGATGGAGAGTAGATTCAGGCTAGATATCAGGAGGCACTACTTCACAGCCAGGGTGGCTAGGATCTGGAACCAACTTCTATGGGAAATGGTGCCCGCTCCTACCCTGGGGGTATTTAACAGGAGGTTAGATAGACACTTCACCAGGGTCATCTGACCCCAGCATTCTTTCCTGTCTGTGGCAGGAGGTCAGACTTGATGATCTGCTCAGGTCTCTTCTGACCCAACCAACTATGTAACTGTGAAGTCTATCCTCTCTGTTCTCTGCAATTTTCTTTCTTAGGTGTAGAACTTCTGTCTGTCAATCTCTCCCAGGTGATTAATGCTTATATGGCCCTTACCAGTGTGGTGGCAGTACTCTCTAGTAGAGAGCATCTCCCCTCCCATGCCCACCTCTCTATCCCTTGTACATGTCATGCTTTGCCTCACAGGGCATCTTGTGTGGATTGCTCAGCAGTAAGAATTTCACAGAATGAATCCCTGCTAAAAATCACTCCAAGTTTCACTGAAACCTTTGAGCTGGTTTGTGTAGTCTGTCAGCAGAAAACTTTATAATATAGGTTCTAAAAGAATATGTATCAAAACAGAGCATGATGCAGTTCTTGTCCTGCACTTCAGCTAGGAAAATTAATAGATTGCTTAGAAACGTTTAAGGACTTGACCCTCGTGCATACACTAGTGTAGTCAGGATTAGTGCTGGTGCAATTAATGGAGTTACCTTAGTGTAAACGGAAGTAAATTGAAATAGAATCATGCCCCCTTCTGACAGCTTTTCTATTCAAGAGAACACATGAAGAGATAAGTCTTCAACTATCTGAAGGGGGGTTCAAGGGAGGATGGAGCTAGGCTATTCTTGTTGGTGGCAGATGACAGAACAAGGTGCAACAGTCTCAAGTTTAAGTTGGATATTAAGAAGAAATTTCTCGCTACAAGGGTAATAAAACACTGGAGCAGGTTACCCAGAGAGGTACCCAGAATGTTCCAAACTTAGGGGGCAGAGCCAGCCTGAGCAGGGTGCGGGTCCAGGGCAAATCAGCTTATTCAGGCCCTGCCCCTGCTCTGATCTCATGGGCCACAGTGGGGGAGGAGGGTAGCGAGCAGCTGGACATGGATCCGCTGCTCCACCCAGCTCCACGAGGCACCCCAAAGTGCGGGGCCCAGGGCAGTTGCCCCGATTCGCGGCACCCTAGGGATGGCCCTGCTTGGGAGTTTTCAAAACCCAGTTAGACACAGCTTTGGATGGGATGATCTAGTTGGGAATGGTCCTGCTTTGAGCAGGGGGTTGGACTAGATGACCTCATAAGGTCCCTTCCAGTCCTAACTTTCTAGGGTTCTATGATATAGAATACAAGGCAGTTGAGGGGAAAGATTTAATGGTGGGGGGTCTACTACAGACCACCCAACCAAGGGGAAGAGCTAGACCAGGAACTCTTAAGTCAGCTCATGGAGGTAGTTGGGTCAAAGGATGTGGTCATCATGGGGGAGCTGAACTTTCCAGACATCTTCTTGGAGGAGCAGTCAGCCAGGTCTGACCACTCACGTAAGTTCCTAGTCAGAATGCAGGACCTCCATCTAACCCAGGAGGTACACAGCCCCACCAGGGTAGATGCCTTGTTGGACCTGGTGCTGGCCACCGGCATCGACCTGGTGAGGGGGTTGCGGGTGCTCGACCACTTGGGCGATAGTGATCATTGCCTGCCGGAATTCACCATCCAGTACAAGGTGGCAAAGGCCTACAGCAAGGCAGCAGCCCTAGATTTCAGGAGGGCGGACTTCAATGAACTAAGGAGAATAGTCAGGGAAGCACTGAGGTCCCGGAGGGGAGGGGAGCCAGGTGTCCAAGAAGTCACCCCATAAGGAAAGGATCCTCCAAGCCCAAAGGGAGGTAATTCCAACACGGATCAAAGGGGGCAGGAGGGTGCAAAAGCCCCCATGGCTCACCAAAAGCATCTGGGAATGTCTCCTACCTAAAAAGAGGTGCACACCCAATGGAAGGGAGGGGCCATCACCAGGGAGGATTATACTATGGTTGCTCAGGGATGTGGTGGGGAAGTCAGGAAGGCCAAAGCGGATAGTTTCATAGTTTCTAGGATCGGAAGGGACCTGAACAGATCATCTAGTCTGACCCCCTGCCGTGGCAGGATAGAATACTGGGGTCAAACGACCCCAGCAAGGTGTTCATCTAACCTCCTCTTAAACACCCCCAGGGTAGAAGCCTGCACCACTTCTCTTGGAAGCTGGTTCCAGACCCTAGCCACCCTGACTGTGAAGTAGCGCCTCCTGATATCTAGCCTAAACCTACCCTCTGCCAGCTTGTGACCATTATTCCTGGTCACTCCTGGCGGTGCTCGGGGGAACAGTGACTCCCCCAATGCCTGCTGATCCCCCCTGACTAGTTTGTAACAGGCCACTAGATCCCCCCTCAGCCTTCTCTTTTGGAGGCTGAACAGGTTCAGGTCCCGTAGCCTCTCCTCATAGGGCCTGCCCTGCTGTCCCCTGACCATATGAGTGGCCCTCCTCTGGACCCTCTCCATGCTGTCAACATCCCTCTTGAAGTGCGGCGCCCAGAACTGGACGCAGTACTCCAGCTGCGGCCTGACCAGTGCCGCACAGAGGGGGAGGATCACCTCCTTGGACCTGCTCAAGATGCATCTGTGGATGCATGACAAGGTACGGTTGGCCTTCTTGACTGCCTCCCCACACTGCTGGCCCATGTTCATCGTGGAGTCAATGATGACTCCAAGATCCTTTTCCGTCTCCGTGCTGGCAAGAGGGGAGTTCCCCACCCTGTAAGTGTGGTGCCGGTTCTTCCTCCCCATGTGCAACACCTTGCACTTATCAGTGTTAAACCCCATCCTATTCTCATCCGCCCACCGTTGCAACCTGTCAAGGTCAGCTTGTAGCCTATTGCACCCTTCTAGTGCACCCACATCCCCCCACATCTTAGTGTCATCAGCAAACTTGAACAGGGTGCTTTCTACCCCCTCATCCAAATCACTGATGAAGATGTTGAACAGTGTGGGCCCGAGGACTGAGCCCTGCAGAACCCCACTGCCCACGTCCTTCCAGGTTGAGAAGGACCCATCTACTACCACCCTCTGGGTGCGGCCCTCCAGCCAGTTGGTGACCCATTTGACTGTGTGGGTGTCTACACCACAGCCCCCCAGTTTCTTAATGAGAACGGGGTGAGAGACAGTGTCAAAAGCCTTCCGGAAGTCCAGGAAGACTATATCCACTGCTACCCCTGTATCTAATGATCTGGTGATCTGATTGCAAAAGGCCACCAGGTTGGTCTGACAGGATGAACCCATGTTGGTTGCCCCTAAGCATGCAGTCCCCTGCTGGCCCCTCCTGGATGTGTGCCAGCATAATTTTCTCGAACAGCTTGCCTAGGATCGAGGTAAGACTAACCAGCTTATAGTTTCCCGGCTCCTCCTTCCTGCCTTTTTTGAAGATGGGGACCACATTGGCCCTCTTCCAGTCCTCCGGTACCTCACCAGAGCACAACGAGTGCTCGTAAAGTTGTGCCAGGGGACTTGCAATGACCTGGGCCAGTTCCTTTAGAAATCTAGGGTGGCGATCATCCGGACCAGCTGACTTGAATACGTCCAACCCCTCCAGAAGCTCCCTAAGTAAATCCTCGCTAACCCATGGCCCAGGTGTGCCTCCCTCGGGGCCCGAGGGGGGCTCAGCAGGGAGGTGGCTGTTCTGGTCCCTACTTAGGAAGACGGAGGCAAAGAAATCGTTAAACATGTTAGCTTTGCCGTCTGGTGTGACGACCAAGTTTCCTATCGCATCCTGCAAGGGCCCCACATTACCCGGGACCTTCTTTTTACCCCCTATGTATTTAAAAAAGGACTTCTTATTGTCCTTAATCTGGGAAGCTAGTCTCAGTTCCATCTCTGCCTTGGCCTTCCTAACTACCCCCTTACATCCCTGAGCAACTACAGAATAGTCCTCCCTGGTGATGACCCCTTCCTTCCATTGGGTGTAAGCCTCCTTTTTAGCAAGGAGACATTCCCGGATGCTTTTGGTGAGCCACGGAGGCTTGTGTGCTCTCCTGCTCCCTTTGATCGTCATTGGGATTACCTTCCTTTGGGCTTGGAGGATCGTCTCCTTAAGGAGCGACCACTCTCCTTGGACACCTGGCTCCCCTTCCCTCCGAGACCTCAGCGCTTCTCCAACTATCCTCCTTAGCTCGTTGAAGTCTGCCCTCCTAAAATCTAGGGCCGCTGCCTTACTGCATGCCTTTGCCACCTTGCACTGGATGGTGAATTCCAGCAGGCGATGATCACTGTCGCCCAGGTGGTCGAGCACCCGCAGCCCCCTCACCAGGTCATCACCCGTGGCCATCACTAGGTCCAACAAGGCGTCTCCCCTGGTGGGGCTGTGCACCTCCTGGGTTATATGGAGGTCCTGCACTCTGGCCAAGAACCTACGTGAGCGTTCAGACCTGGCTGACTGTTCTTCCCAGCAGATGTCTGGGAAGTTCAGGTCCCCCATGACTACCACATCCTTAGCCTTCACTACCTCTGTGAGCTGACCCAAGAATTCCTGGTCAAGCTCTTCTCCCTGGTTGGGAGGTCTGTAGTAGACTCCCACTGTTAAGTCTCTTTCCCCTTGACTGCCTTGTACTCTAACCCAAAGCACTTCAGAGTGCCCCTCCCCTGACTCCTTGCTAATTAACGAGGATGTGTATTCCTCCTTAATATAGAGTGCCACGCACCCACCTCTCTTTCCTATCCTGTCCCTCCTGTACAGCCTATAGCCCTTGACATTCACCGCCCAATCATGTGTTGCGTCCCAGTACACACACCCACAGGAGGTGTATACTTTAACAGCAATATGCTTTATGCGTCCCACCACGTTTCCGTAATCCCCACTATGTCCGGGCTGGTATCAGCCAGCAGGAGGGTGAGTTCCTCCTGCTTGTTGCCCATACTACGAGCATTTGTGTATAGGCATTTGAGGCTTTAACAGAAATACACCTCCTGTGGGTGTGTGTACTGACCCCCTAGTCCCAGCGTTACCCTGGCCCCTATCTCTTACCTGTTTATTCACTTCACTTGTTGGTCTGGGCTAGCCTGTAGTTGTGGGTGCTGTTTGGTCTGGTAGTCTCATGTTTCCTCTGCCCTCATCTTCCCCTTCCCCTGACGAGCCTAGTTTAAAGCCCGCCGGAGCCAATTAGTCCAAAGCTAGGTGCGGCTGCTGGCTCCGTAGTCCCAGAACTGGTCAATGGCTCATTTAGATGGGATGTTAGTAATAGAAGTTATTACAGAGTAGATATAGGATAAAACAAAAAGATTTTATTCACTCACCTGGCCTCACCCTCTTACGAATAAGAGGGGAGGCCGGTTGGAACGAAGCTGCAGTAAATACAAGTATAGCGAGCGTAGATATGCTGTCTAAGCTACAATGAGAGGCAGTCGAGGAGTGGAGTCTCCGATGTTTCTTCAGTTACAGTATGCTGGATACAAAGGGGGTCTGTTGGTTCACGGGGTTCCAGAGCCAGCCCTTGCGTTCCAACAGTGGAGCTAGTCCAAAGCTAGGTGCGGCTGCTGGCTCCGTAGTCCCAGAACTGGTCAACAGCTCATGAGTGGGATATACAAGGGGGTCTGTTGGTTCACGGGGTTCCAGAGCCAGCCCTTGCGTTCCAACAGTAGAACAAGTCCAAAGCCAGGTGTGGCTGCCGGCTCCGTAGTCCCAGAACTGGTCAACAGCTCATGAATGGGATATACAGTACAAAACTGTAACACGGTGAATCGTTGTCAGTTGTCGGATTTTCGAGGCCTTTGTCTTCGCTGGGGTACGCCCAGCCGGAGAGGCTGAGAACCAGTCTATAGGGTGATCGGGCCTATAGAGTTTTCCAGTCGTCATCTCTGCTGTTTTCTGTTTCTTTGCCTCTTTATAGATGTTGGTTGGACTGCCTCTGTGACACTAACTATGATATAAGCTGAGCATACAGGGATAGGATAGTTTCTTTTACATAGTAATTGCTAGGCAGACTTTTTACATAAGTTTCATTTCTGCAAAAATAACACTTCTAGATAAGAAATAAAATCTACAAAATGCGCATGTGTAGCTTAATGCCAACAGAGAAAAATACAAAGCGCTCATTTAGCTTACTAGTTAAGACTTCAAGGTTACATAAACATGAGAGTGCCACGTGGCAGTTATACAGAAGAAAAAAAATAAAACAGTTACAGGCTCCTCCTGGCCGCATTGTTAGTGCCCACATGGACTAGGACCATGGGGTAATAATCGTTGGGCTGGATTACGGTCTGGAGCATCCCTTTCACGTCCTGAATCCTTGCTCCAGGTAGGCAGTATACCTTGCGTGCTGAGGGGTCCCAGCGACAGATGGGGCCCTCTGTACCTCTCAGGATGGAGTCACCAATGACAATCATGCGACGCTTCTTCCTCCTGGCCTTCCTCCCTCCTTCAGCTTGCACGGGACACGGTGTGCGTGGAGTTGCCTCCTCCCTGGTTTTGTCCTCTCCGTCCTCCTCCTCCAGGGCTGCCAGAGCTTCATACCTGTTCTCCAGCCAGACTGGAGGAACTGGTGCTGCTGTGTCTCGAGCAGCCCTGGCACGGGAGGTGACCGTCTGCCACTTAGCAGTGGAGGGCTCATCTTGAGGTGCATCCTCCTTGGTCGTAGAACCGTGCAGGGAAAGAAAATAGCTGTCAATTTCTTCCTCTGCCTCCCTGATTTCCCTCAGCCTGCTAACCTCCTCCTGGCGCTCCCTCACCCACGCCTCCGGGGCCCCCCGTGTGGGGGTCTCCAGTCCCTGCCCCCTCAGGCCTTGCTGAGCAGCTCCCGCAGGCCAGGGGGTTGGGGGACGCCAGCCCCCCCATCGGTTCTGTCTGGGTGGAGGCCTCAGACAAGCCCCGGGAAGGCAGGGACCCTGGTAGCACTCCGTGTCAACACCATCGTAGGAGTTTCTAGCTGAGTTTGGGTCTGCTGGCCTGTGCTAGCACGAGTTGGCCTCTGGGCCCCTCCTGCTCCCCCGCTGGCACGCTCTTACAGACTGCGCCTGTTTGTGCGGCTCAGGAGCGCGGCTCCCTACCAGCTCAGCTAAGAGGGATCGGGGGGGCTTCCCCTCCGGATCCATCTCTGCTGCGTTGGTACCTCTGCCCCACTTACCTTAGGGGGATCAGCTGCTGCTGCCCCCACTGCTGCTTGGTTAGCTTCTGCTGCTCTCGCCTCTGCTCCGGGTCAGGTAAGGGGGCACACGTGTGCATAAGACACATGTGTGCCTGTGTCCTTCCTCTCCCCGCTGCTCCTAGCTCCCAAGTGCCGGAAGCTAGGTCAAACCACGGCTTTTAAAGGCTAGGGTTAATGCTAGGGTTAGTGAGAAACTAGTTAGGGAACTTCTGGAGGGACTGGATGTATTCAAATCAGCTGGTCTGGGAGATCTCCACCCCTGAGTGCTGAGGGAATTAGCTGAGGTCATTTCGGGACCCCTAGCATGGCTGTACAAGCACTTGTGGTGCTCTGGTGTGGTGCCAGAGGACTGGTAGAGTGGTTCCCATCTTCAAAAAGGGGAGGAAGGAAGACCCAGGAAACTATAGGCCAGTTACTCTTACCTCAATCCTGGGCAAGCTTTTTGAGAATTATTCTGACACATGTCTATGAGGGGCCAGTGGAGGAGAGTATGGTTAGGGGCAACCAACATGGGTTCATTAGAGGCAGGTCCTGTCAGACCAACCTGGTGGCCTTCTATGACCAGGTCACCAAATCCTTAGATGCAGGGATAGCAATGGACATAGTCGTCCTGGACTTTCAGAAGGCCTTCAACACTGTCTCTCACCCTGTTCTTATTAAGAAACTGGGGGACTGTGGTGTCGATGCCCACACAGTCAAATGAGTCGCCAACTGGCTGGAGGGCCGCACCCAGAGGGTGGTAGTGGATGGGTCCTTCTCAACCTGGAAGGACGTGGGCAGTGGGGTTCCGCAGGGCTCGGTCCTCAGGCCCGCACTGTTCAACATCTTCATCAGTGACTTGGACGAGGGGGTAAAAAGCACCCTGTTCAAATTTGCTGATGACACTAAGATGTGTGGGGATGTGGGCATGCTAGAAGGGAGGAATAGGCAATCGGACCTAGACAGGTTACAGGAGTGGGCAGATGAGAATAGGATGGGATTCAACTCTGACAAGTGCAAGGTGATGCACCTGGGGAGGAAGAACCAGCACCATACCTACAGGCTGGGGAACTTCTTTCTCGTCAGTAAAGAGGCAGAAAAGGATCTTGGAGTCATCGTTGATGCCAAGATGAACATGGGCTGGCAGTGTGGGGATGCGGTCGGGAAGGCCAACCACACCTTGTCATACATCCACAGATGCATCTCCAGCAGATCCAAAGAGGTGATCCTCCCCCTCTATGCGGCAGTGGTCAGGCTGCAGCTAGAGTACTATGTCCAGTTCTGGGCACCGCACTTCAAGAGGGATGTGGACAGCATGGAGAGGGTCCAGAGGAGGGCCACTCGCATGATCAGGGGGCAGCAGGGCAGACCCTATGAGGAGAGGCTATGGGACCTGAACCTGTTCAGCCTCCACAAGAGAAGGCTGAGGGGGATCTTGTGGCCTGTTACAAAACTAGTCAGAGGGGACCAGCAGGCACTGGGGGAGTCCCTGTTCCCCAGAGCACTGCCAGGAGTGACTAGGAATAACGGTCACGAGGTGGGAGAGGGTAGATTTAGGCTAGATATCAGGAGGCGCTACTTCACGGTCAGGGGAGCTAGGATCTGGAACCAGCTTCCAAGAGAAGTGGTGCTAGCTCCTGCCCTGGGGGGTCTTTAAGAGGAGGCTAGAAGAGTACCTTGCTGGCATCATTTGACCCCAGTAGTCTTTCCTGCCATGGCAGGGGGTCGGACTAGATGATCTGCTCAGGTCCCTTCCGACCCTAGAAACTATGAAACTATATAACCCCCGCAGAGTCTCCCTGTGCTTGAAGAAGGGTGTTTGTGCCTGAAAGCTTGCAAAGAACATTTTTTCCTACTATATAGTTGGTCTAATAGAAGATATTTCATCTACCCAAAGAGCCTTGTCTGCCTATGTCCTTAGACCAACATGGCTACAACCAACAACCCTTTGTCTTCAAGTAGTTTTATGAAGAACAATTTAGAATACAGAACAATTTGGGTTTTTTTGGTGTGATACTTAATGATACATGTCTATTTAGTATAAGTATATTTTGATGGTCTGGGTAAGGTAGTGTGATCCTGCAAGTAATTTTTCTGGTATTTAGTTATTGATACATAATATCCTTTCTACTCTTAACCAAATTTTTTATTTTTCCTCTATTCATTAGTTGTTTTTTTTCCATTTTAACATTACCTTACTCCTTTTATCTAATATAAAGGGGAGAGTATTTAGTAACCTGATCACTTCTTTAGACATATGACTTACCCTTTTCCCTTAAATGTTAGGGGCAGTGCATTAAAATATCATAAACATATTTTAGACAGAAAAAATATTTTGGCAGATGAAGTTGCATGTTTATAGACCCAGTTGCTTCAGTAAACTGCTGTAATTAAATTTTTATGAGAAAATATGTTCTTTATTCTCCCTTACCCTGAAACAAAAAACCAAATGTTCATTGAATCCATTCAGGAACAATGTTATTTTTCAGAATTTTCAATTAAAGCAGTTCAAAAATGTGTACAATTAAAAAATAACTCTCTCTTTTTTTAGTAACAAAAAAGTCCAGTGTTTTACTTCATCTGTTTTTATTAGTTGTTGAATACCTGCAATCGAGAGAAAGGTCAGCAATTTATCCCAGATGATTGCCTAACATAAAACCACAGGAGCAAAATTGAGCAGCTTGAAAATGTCAATAGAACTTTTAGATGGAATTGGTGCCCTCTGGCTGATTCCCTGATTGCTCTAATTACATACTGGGTTTAATTTTCTTAAAGTAAGGAAAAGCAGTATATATCTAATAAAAGATTTAAAAATGGTTGAACAGTGGTTATCATGCTGCATTCTCTGCAAAAGATCTAATCAATTCTAGGAGGCATATATGTAAAATGTCAGTTTATCAAGAGACCTAGTGAAATGTGGATGCTTTCAGAGAGCAAGGAACAATGATTAACTTCAGCAATGAAGGTGTCTTACAGTTTCAGAAGAAAAGGTACCTCTGCTATTAGCTAATGCTCCATTCTTGCCATTTATTTTTACTCAGATATATGCAGTACAGTTCAGCAATACCATGCATCCCTTGACAGTAAGCAGAAGAAAGGGTTTCTGAGTAAGTGAGAGAAAAATAAAGATGAAGTGATGAAAATTTAAAGTATTTTGTCGTCATTCAGGTCATTGTAGCTCAGATTGTCTTGTTTGTTAAACTTGGTTTGATTTTCTAATTTTTTGCAGTTGAAACGTTCTCGGGAGACAGAAAGTCAGCTGAAACCATTGGTCGAAAAAAACACAAGGATGAATAAAAAGAACGATGATATGTTGCAGTGTATCCAGAGAATGGAAGAAAAAATTAAAAATCTTTCAAGGGAAAATGTAGAACTAGTAAGCAACTCTTTCTTACCTACCAGAAGTCTCCTTATATAAGCAACTTCCCATTCATAGCACCATGTACAGTAACTATATGTTTCAGAATGTGAGCCAGGGAATGGTGTGAATGTTACTAATAGCGTGTTTGAATTTTGTTGCATCCTAAAATCAAACAGTTTTATTTCTTTCTGCTTTGTCTTGTATTAAACCACACTGATTAAGAATATAGGCAGTTGTCTTTTAATATGTGAAGACTACTAGGGGCTCTAAAAATGGAGAGTGAAAATCAGCTTCAGTGTAGAGTTGGACTTGTATAGATGTATTTGTCAAATTTCACCTTGAACTAATATATATTAGAAATGGGAAAGAGATTGCTCTATTATATCTTTTAGTCTACTTACCTGGGAATACAGGATTGTTCCCTAGAGTATGTTCTCCAGTGCTTTTTCTGTTCTATTTTAAAATCTCATAAGTGGTATCACGCATTCTCTATGTTAAGTATTACCTTATTTCAGGGGCGGGCAGTTATTTTGGGTGGAGGGCCATTTACTGAGTTTTGGCAAGCCATCAAGGGCTGCATGACAGGTAGCCAGGGGCAGATGAATATTAATTTTCTAAATTTTTTAGGGGGCCCATAGGCCAGATAGAATGGCCTGGTGGGCTGCATCTTGTCCGTGGGCCACATTTTGCCAACCCCTGCCTTATTTATTCAAATGTAAGGCCAGGACTCCCGCCCCCCCCCCCCCCCAAGTCAACATGGGGGTGGAAAAGTCCTTTGTCTTAAATTTGCATACAAGGAAACCTCACTAAATACATTGTTTATTATTAAACTGCTGCCAAAAGCAGCATGTGCTCAGTAATGGAAACCAATTTTAAGTTGATCAAGTGCAGCCAACAGTGAGCATGACTAAAACACAATATGTATTTATATATATATATATATATATATATATATATATATATATATATATATATATATAGATTTCATAGACATTAGGGCTGGAAGGGACCTCGGGAGATCATCGAGTCCAGCCCCCTGCCCAAAGGGCAGGAAGTCAGCTGGGGTCATAGGATCCCAGCAAGATAAGCATCCAATTTACTCTTGAAGGTGTTCAATGTAGGTGCTTGAACCACCTCCGCTGGCAGACTGTTCCAGACCTTGGGGGCTCGGACAGTAAAGAAATTCTTCCTTATGTCCAGCCTGAAACGGTCTTGCAGGAGTTTGTGACCGTTCGCTCTCGTCATCCCTTGGGGCGCTCTGGTGAACAGACGTTCCCCCAGATCCTGGTGGTCACCCCTCATAAACTTATAGGTGGCCATGAGATCACCCCTGAGCCTGCGCTTTTCCAGGCTAAAGGGTCCCGTGGCTCTCAGCCTGTCATCGTAAGATCTGTTTTCCTGACCTCTGATCATGCGCGTGGCTCTCCTCTGGACTCTCTCAAGCTTCTCCACATCCTTTTTGAATTGTGGAGCCCAAAACTGGACGCAGTACTCCAGCTGCGGCCTCACCAAGGCCGAGTACAAGGGGAGAATGACATCCCGGGATTTGCTCAAGAAGCATCTATGGATGCACGCCAGCATTTTGGTCGCTTTACTAGCCGCAGCATCGCATTGGAGGCTCATGTTCATCTTGTGGTCAATGATGACCCCCAAGTCTTTTCTTCTGTAGTGCTATCCAACGTAGCACTGCCGAGCCTATAAGGGTGCTGCAGGTTTTTCCTCCCAAGGTGGAGAACCTTGCATTTTTCGGTGTTAAACACCATCAGGTTCTCGTCTGCCCATTTGCTGAGCTTGTCCAGGTCAGCCTGGATCACCCGCCTATCTTCTGGCATGGATGCTTTGCCCCAAAGTTTGGTGTCATTGGCGAACTTGGCCAGTCCACTCCTGACTCCAATGTCCACATCGTTAATGAAGATGTTGAACAGTATGGGTCCCAGGACAGAGCCTTGAGGGACCCCACTGGTCACAGGGGACCATGATGATTGACTGCCATCAATCACAACCCTCTGGGTCCGACCACGAAGCCAATTTCCCAGCCAGCGGATCATGGTGGAGCCAAGGCCACAACTGGGCAGTTTGGCCAAGAGGTGATCATGGGATACTGAATCAAAAGCTTTTTTGAAGTCAAGATATATGACATCAATCTCTTCTCCCTTGTCCAGGTGATAGGTCACCTGGTCATAGAAGGAAATGAGATTAGTCAAACAAGACCTACCCGCAACAAACCCGTGCTGGCTGTCCCTTAGAATGTTAGCCTGGGCCAGTCCCTCAAGGATGGCCTCCTTAATAAACTTTTCTAAGATCTTCCCCAGGATAGAAGTCAGGCTAATGATCCTGTAGTTAGCCGGATCCACTCTCCTCCCTTTCTTGAAGATCGGCACCACATTGGCCTTCTTCCAGTCTTCTGGCACTACACCAGAGCGCCAGGAGTTTTCAAAGATCCGTGCCAGGGGCTGGGCTATGATGCTCGCCAGCTCCTTGAGTACCCTGGGGTGCAGGTTGTCAGGGCCGGCTGACTTGAAGGTATCCAGCTTCTCAATATAAAAAATCACAATTCTAAATATATAAAATCACAATTCCTCTACCAATCTGTCCCATGGCCTCTATGACTCATTTGACAGTCCAAAGCTCATCATTGTAATTACATTGTACAGATTCCCATTGCAATATCCACCCAGCACACCTTTTAAGGAAAACTTTTCATGTTTCAAGCCAGTTTGATTCCAAATCCATGGGTCATTCAAGAACCATATGTGGCCCTACTACTGGAAACATCCTCCACCTCCACCCGGGGCTTCCGATGTTGCCAGATCATTTGGCAGGCATCCTATGTGCAGGTCCGCGCCTGGAGGCTTGGGGTTTGGATGCCCCCAAGTTTCTCTCACTCTTAGCCATAGGGCCGCAGGAGCAAGCTAGGGAGGAGGTACACCTAGATATGCAACCCTTCTGAATATGACTTAGTAATGCCCACTGAGCACAGTCCTTCTCTTTTTCAAGTCGTGGTGAGCCGCTACACTGCATACATTTTTATTTCCTTTCTACGCACACAGCTGAGCTTCACCTTTCCCATTTCCAATGATTCTTGTTTCTTTACCAGCCTTAAATGTCTGACAAACATTACCAAATGGGGCCCCAAACAGTTTACCTAGTTTACCTCGGTCAGCCGCTCTCTCAGCCCTGTTGCATATGATTAGCATGGCCCTGCACTTCATGAGGTAAAGCCAGAGTAGGTTGTCCTATGCCTCATCTGCAAATTTTTTTTTGAAGTATCCCAAGACTCATGACAAGAACGCCTGGTTCCTGACATGAGTGGGGACTAATTAGCATGTGATCGCTTTGTGGGTGTATCTGGAATACACACATATACTGAGCAGTGCTGAGCTGTGGGGTCACTAATGGCTTGAAATGCTGTTGACTCTGGTGGGGTCCAGCCCCATGAAGTACATGGTAATTCATGTACCTTTTGGCTGTGGACTAATATCATGCATAGCTTGTACTATATATAAGAAGGTGCCAATGTGCTACTTAAAAGTTTATTTATGGAATACCTGTGCTAAAACGTGCAGCAGTTTCAAAAAATGTAAACTGCATCAACAAGCTTAAATGATCTAAATGTATGGATACTAAATGCAAATCACCACTACCATTATGTTTATTTAAAGGTCAGTTTTTTCAAATTTCTTGTCACTTCCATGTGCTCAGGGAGAGCAGGGAGTGACAGTAAGAAGGGGGGAAGGGGCTACAGAAGAAAAAAGTTGGGGGAGGAGAGCAAGGGGGCTACCTGACCCCCGAGGCTTATTTTCCCTGCTGTAGTAATGGAAAGTTAACAAATTCAAGACAGACCTCCAATAATTAGATTCTGTACCTAATTTATAAACTTTCCATATATAGAATCTAATTATTTGTAGGTCATCTTATATGCAAGTAAATTCAGTAGCTTGGTGGCAAAAGGACCTTTTGGCTGTGTCCAGATGACCATGGCCATGCAGTATGTGGCACTGCAGACATGTCTGCAGCACCACACATTCGGGTGTTTTTCCATGCTGCAAGGTAGCAGTATGGTGGGTGTTTTTTGACCCTGGAAGATCCCAGCATTAAAAAACCTGCACACAAAAAAGCAGGGTGGCACATTGTAGGGGTAGTGTACACTGCCTAAAACCAGAGCCTGGTCAGCTGGAGCCACACTCCAGCTGCTGGCCAGCCTCTGAGTGGCAGGATTGCCATGGCTGCAGCACTGGGAGGCCCCCAGAATCCCAGGTAAGGCTGCAGGGGCCAGCATAGTGCTGGCCCCAGTCTCTCCTACCCCACCCAGAGTAACTGGCCATGTGCCAGAGGGCACATGGCACAGGCATTCTCCAGGGGCAGTTAGCAGTGGCACAGAGTGTACTGTTGCTTCTTGTGCCCCGGGAAACAAACATCCACGCTCATGTGGATGTGGCCTGTGAGTCTGGGAACACTTGCTGATGAATCTGAAAACTCGTATATTAATATAACAGATGGAATGTTTTACCTAGTGATGTGGGAAGACACTTAAAGAGGTTTTTATGTTAATAATGTAGCTTTCTTTTGCCCCTAGAAAGAAAAATTATCCACACAGCCAGCACTGAAGAGGCACACTTCCTTGAATGACCTTAGCAACACACGAGAGGAGCAAGAAATTGAATTCCTGAGATTGCAAGTTATAGAACAGCAGCATGTTATTGATGATCTCACAATGGTAGTATTTACCTTGTTCAGTAAACAACCTTCATTCAACCTGTAATTTGAAATGATAGTCAAGTTAATTTTGGTTGTGCAAAATGACATTTAGCATTGTATTGAAGTGAAAATACTTCTGCGCTTTTTAAATTATTCCTTTTGTGGTAAATTCACAAGCTTCTTTGAAGCATCTCTGACCTTATTGCAATCACACAAAGTTATTATCTCATGATTTAAAGATTCCTGATTGTTATCTGAAAAGGAGACAACCAATTTAAACCCTATTGCTGCTGAAAATAATTTTGATTAGGCAAGTGTCTGTTTACTTTGCATCACTTATTGATCCGGTGGCTCAGTATGGTGTGAGTGTAGATGATGTGTGAGAAATGAGGTTGTGAATGCTTCTTACAGTTGCAACTAGGTGGAAAGTGCTCTTGAAATAGAAATCTCAAATAATTTATTTTCCCCCATTTTGCATTGTGATGAAAAAAAGAAGTCAGAGTAGCCAGTGTGTTGGTGGGTAGTACATTCATGGGGGCACTCAACAGAGACTCAAACCTGAATCTCTTACATCCCAGATGAGCAACACATTTATAGAACTCATCTCTTTCTCTCTCTCTCCCTCTCTTCCCCCTGCCCCTTTAAATAACTATGAATTTATAGAAAGTCTGAAGAACGAGTTCTGCAGCGGCTCTGTGCCTACAGGACTCACCTATGAAGTCAGAGATACACATGCTTAACTTAGCTTTAAAAATTCCCCTTCTCTCAGTTTACAGTTAACTTTTGTAAGACTGGAAGCAGCCAGCATCTTTATAGATTACTTTTTGTCTACTTACCCCAGTGTTTTCAGTTTTATTTATTCTCTACTATAATTGTAGTGTTGCTGTGGAACATGAAACAGCTGTCCCATTCCTCCCCAGAAGTAATTGTATTCCCATAAGAGTTTGTAAAATACCTGAAATTGAAGGTGCTATTTAAATTACCATCATTATTCTGAATTATTTTATGCCTTTCCTAAACTCATCTTCTGGAACAGTGTTGGCGTAGTTAGATTTGTTTTCTGTGATTGTCATGCCTAGTATACTGTGTCCCCTGGCAGATGTTCTATTAATCCTACAGTTAATATTAATTGCATGATAAAGATGCAGCGTGCCACATGTATACTCAACGTCATGCCATGAAATAGCATATGAGCTGCAAAAAGAATTTGCATGTAACGTAGAACATATTTATGGCTTGTTTGTATGTGTGGCTTTAATTTGAACATATGGCATTCTAAGTGGGGCTGCACACATGGTTTTTAAAGGACCTGGCCTACCAGGATTCCAGAACTGGGGAGCCTTTCCTTGATCCTGGGATCCCAGTGAACTAGGACTTCTGAAAACCACGTGTTGCATGCACGGTTTTCACATGTCCCAGTGCACTGGAATCTTTAAGTTGCATGTGCAGCCCAGTGCGCACACAACTCTTAGATGACCTATTGCATTGGGACCCATTGAGCAGGGGAAGTTGATTGGCACCCTGTAACTGGCACTTGCAAACTTGTGCCCAAGGCTCCTGATACTGGTACATCATTAGGATAAAGGGAGATGGGGGGGACCTATTGTTTTTTTTTTTTTTCCCCTGCCCCTTGGTTCTTGTTCCTTTAGGTCCACTTTATCTTTTCCCACACCCCCCTTGAAACTTGGGTCATTGTTCCACCATCAGCTCTTGAGGAAAGAGAGACAAAGAACTGTCAGAAATATGGCAGAAATATTAACCATTATTTTACAGAATCCAGGCTGGCCAATTTCCAGACAAAGGAGTCTAAATATTTTTCTGCCTTTGGCAAAAACAGTTACTTTGTTCATGTTGAATTGTAACAATGCTTTGAGCTTTCCTCATGCTTTAAGAAGATATTCATAATGTTTCTTTTTGTTGTGTATAATCTAAGTATGCATTAAAGAAATGCAGTGTTCTCATTGTTTCTAGGAAAGGGAACGGTTGCTACGCTGTAAAAAACAGAAAAGGAAGAGTTTGAAACCTCCAAAGGTAAGAACTGGGTATTCCAGCATTTCTATGTAATGTAATAGTTGATCATACATATTTCCTGTATAAAAAACAGGGTACGTACGTCAGCAGCAAAACTTGCCCTGGCTTCAGCAGAAGTATGTAACCCATTTACTCTACACACTGGCTGTACACTCTTGCTTCCTAAAGAAAATTAAAAATACAAAAAAACCCCAAAATCTTCTCTTTAAATTTTCTTGTGATGCTTAGAAAGCTTTTTAAGAAAATATTTCATAGATTCATAGACATTAGGGCTGGAAGGGACCTCGGGAGATCGAGTCCAGCCCCCTGCCCAAAGGGCAGGAAGTCAGCTGGGGTCATAGGATCCCAGCAAGATAAGCATCCAATTTGCTCTTGAAGGTGTTCAATGTAGGTGCTTGAACCACCTCCGCTGGCAGACTGTTCCAGACCTTGGGGGCTCGGACAGTAAAGAAATTCTTCCTTATGTCCAGCCTGAAATGGTCTTGCAGGAGTTTGTGACCATTCGACCTCGTCATCCCTTGGGGCGCTCTGGTGAACAAACGTTCCCCCAGATCCTGGTGGTCACCCCTCATAAACTTATAGGTGGCCATCAGATCACCCCTGAGCCTGCGCTTTTCCAGGCTAAAGAGTCCCATGTCTCTCAGCCTGTCATCGTAAGATCTGTTTTCCTGACCTCTGATCATGTGCGTGGCTCTCCTCTGGACCTCTCAAGCTTCTCCGCATCCTTTTTGAATTGCGGAGCCCAAAACTGGACGCAGTACTCCAGCTGCGGCCTCACCAAGGCCGAGTACAAGGGGAGAATGACGTCCCGGGATTTGCTCGAGAAGCATCTATGGATGCACGCCAGCATTTTGGTCGCTTTACTAGCCGCAGCATCGCATTGGAGGCTCATGTTCATCTTGTGGTCAATGATGACCCCCAAGTCTCTTTCTTCTGTAGTGCTAACCAATGTAGCACTGCCGAGCCTATAAGGGTGCTGCAGGTTTTTCCTCCCAAGGTGGAGAACCTTGCATTTTTCGGTGTTAAACACCATGAGGTTCTCATCTGCCCATTTGCTGAGCTTGTCCAGGTCAGCCTGGATCACCCGCCTATCTTCTGGCGTGGATGCTTTGCCCCAAAGTTTGGTGTCATCGGTGAACTTGGCCAGTCCACTCCTGACTCCAATGTCCACATCATTAATGAAGATGTTGAACAGTATGGGTCCCAGGACAGAGCCTTGAGGGACCCCACTGGTCACAGGGCACCACGATGAGTGACTGCCATCAATTACAACCCTCTGGGTCCGACCACGAAGCCAATTTCCCAGCCAGCGGATCATGGTGGAGCCAAGGCCACAACTGGCCAGTTTGGCCAAGAGGTGATCATGGGATACCAGATCAAAGGCTTTTTTGAAGTCAAGATATATGACATCAATCTCTCTATTAACTAACATTTATCCACTGTGGACTAAATTTCTGACTTAGGCAACTTTAAAAGGGATATGACTTTTCAGGGAGTGGCACTTGTAATTTTCAGAACATTGGGTCCCTTGAAGTAGATCAAGTTGGACACGCATCAAATTACTGGTCCCATGCAAACTTATGACCATACTTAAAAATTTAATTTGAATTAGTATTTTGTATAAAAGTAATAAAAATCAGAACATATTTTTTTTTCTACACCTCAAGAAATAAAAATTGTTTTAATTTATTTAGAGAAGGGTAGATTCTTTTTAACTCTTCTTGTAGTTGTGTTGTATTAATATATGTTAAAGGAATGAAGATAACAGTGAACTATTAGTTAAATAGTTGGCAAATGTGCTCTAGAGTGATTTACCTGGTTTGAGTAGCAGAAGTGGGACTTGGTAAGGTTCTGTCTGACATTTAAATAGCACTTCAATACTGTATTCTTGATGGTATACTTGTGATGTCCTCATGGTGGCATTTTTTTATTACTTTCTCTTCTCTTCTATCCAGCTGCTGAATATGTTGCCTTTTGTTTTGCTCTTCGCTAGAATTATTTTAAAGGATGGTCATAGTATTGCATTTGTATCACAGGGAGAGAATGAGTTCAAAAAAATATATATAAGCCTTTCAAATGGTTTTGACCTACCAAAAGTCTAACTTCGGCTGACTGTAGAGGCAACAAATCTGCACCATTATTGTTCAGCATAAAATAACTGGAAACTCATTTGCTGACTAGATAAACATGAGCTCTTCAAAACTAAATTGAACATGGCTATATCAGTTACTATGGCCATTATTAGAATAATTATTATTCTTCAGTGATGAGTCTAATACTATTTAAATTATAGTCGCTACAATTTTATAATCATTCTAATAAAAATAACTACATTTATTTTTCTTTTTATTAGCTCATGGTAGCTGTTTGTGTGACATAAAGCAGCATGATTTGGAAGGCAGACTATTTTTTATACTAATTTTAGTTATCAAAAGAATTCTGCACCTAGCCTTTTATTAACAAGACATTGTATAATTAATTAAACTCGGGCATCTTCTTATACAAGGTACCCTTTCGCTCTACCATCTGAATGAGAACAGCTTCTCTTCTGTCTGCCATGTGCCTAGCATATTGTTTTTCCATCTGTTTACTTTGGCTCATGAAAGCTAGAGTTGAACATTTTGACTGAGAAGGCAAATGAGGTTTGGCGTTAATGTGTTTCTGATCAAGAACTTCCCTCCCGTCTTAGAAGATGTTTTTCATTGATATTTAAATTGGAGACTGTCCTAATTCTTTTTAATTTCCCTGGGATTTCACCATATTCACAACTCAAAGATTAGACGGTCATAATTTAAAAAAAAAAAAAAGGAACAACTTAAATATTTCAACTTATAAATGCTCAGAATGGCCATTGCCTGCCACAGTGGTGGCAGATGACAGAACAAGGAGCAGTGCTGGTTTCAGGTTGAAGCAAGGGAATTTTAGGTTAGATATTAGGAAAAACTTTCTCACTAGGAGGGTAGTAAAGCACTGAAACATGCTACCCAGAGAGGTTGTGTAATGTTTCATAGTTTCTAGGGTCGGAAGGGACCTGAGCAGATCATCTAGTCCGACCCCCTGCCATGGCAGGAAATACTACTGGGGTCAAATGACCCCAGCGAGATGTTCATCTAACCTTCTCTTAAAGACCCCCAGGGTAGGAGCCTGCACCACTTCTCTTGGAAGTTGGTTCCAGATCCTAGCCGCCCTGACTGTGAAGTAGCGTCTCCTGATATCTTACCTAAACCTACCCTCCGCCAGCTTGTGACTGTTATTCTTGGTCACTCCTGGTGGTGCTCGGGGGAACAGTGACTCCCCAGTGCCTGCTGATCCCCCCCCTAACTAATTTATAACAGGCCACTAGATCCTCCTTCAGCCTTCTCTTTTGGAGGCTGAACAGGTTCAGGTCCCGTAGCCTCTCCTCATAGGGCCTGCCCTGTTGTCCCCTGATCATGCAAGTGGCCCTCCTCTGGACCCTCTCCATGCTGTCGACATCCCTCTTGAAGTGTGGTGCCCAGAACTGGACGCAATACTCCAGCTGTGGCCTGACCAGTGCCGCATAGAGGGGGAGGATCACCTCTTTGGACCTGCTCGAGATGCATCTGTGGATGCATGCCAGTGTGCGGTTGGCCTTCCTTACTGCCTCTCCACACTGCCGGCCCATGTTCATCTTGGAGTCAGTGATGACACCCAGATCCCTTTCCGCTCCGTGCTGACAAGAAGGGAGTTCCCCATCCTGTAGGTATGGTGCCGGTTGTTCCTCCTGAGGTGCATCACCTTGCACTTGTCTGTGTTGAAACCCATCCTATTCTCATCTGCCCACCCTTGTAACCTGTCTAGGTCTGATTGTAGCCTGTTGCATCCTTCCAGTGTGCCCACGTCCCCCCACATCTTAGTGTCATCAGCAAATTTGAACAGGGTGCTTTTTACCCCCTCGTCCAAATCACTGATGAAGATGTTGAACAGTGCAGGCCCGAGGACCGAGCCCTGCGGAACCCCACTGCCCACGTCCTTCCAGGTTGAGAAGGACCCATCCACTACCTCCCTCTGGGTGCGGCCCTCCAGCCAGTTGGCGACCCAATTGACTGTGTGGGCATCGACACCACAGTCCCCCAGTTTCTTAATGAGAATGGGGTGAGAGACTGTCAAAAGCCTTCCGGAAATCCAGGAAGATTATATCCACTGCTACCCCTGCATCTAATGATCTGGTGATCTGATCATAAAAGGCCACCAGATTGGTCTGACAGGGCCTGCCACTGATGAACCCATGTTGGTTGCCCCTAAGCATGCAGTCCCCTGCATGTTTGTCTTTGGCGGTTTTTAAGACTTGAATAAAGCCTTGGCTAGGATGATGTAGTTGCGGATGGGCCTGCTTTGAACATGGGGTTTGACTAGATTACCCCCACAAGTCCCTTTGAAACCTAATTTTCTATGATTCTGTAAAAGGGATTTTTAACTTTTAGGACAATGGCTCATTCTAAAGGGTTAAACCAAGTGGCCAGGTCCTAGGGATGCCCTGCAGGGTGTCTAACAGGTGATAGAATGAATTAAATATGGTTTGCAATGTAGATCAGTTCAGATTAATTCTGGTTTGAGAGCATCCATTGCTTTAGGAAGGCCTAAGGCCTCAAGAAAATATAGAAAACTGTACCAGATGCAAAGAAGCAAGGAAGGTCAAAAGTGATTTAGTTTAAATGTGAGCTACATTGGATGCTGATGGGACGTGGGTTGAAGGAACAGGAAATTCTCTGCGTGATATTTTTAAGTGGGTGAAAAAGTTCCTTTGGTGCTTCTTATGGGTAAAGGGAGTGGCCCTTGTTGAAAGAGAAAATGTGAGGAGGGAGGCATGGCTGAAAAAAGAGAGACTGTCTTCTAATATAGAACTAGAGCTGGTCAGAACAACACTTTTTCCATTGTTTCTTGAAGTTTTCATTTAGATAATTGTTTTAAGGAAAAAGTATTTAGTATTAAAGGGAGGAACCAGGTACAATTATTATTTCCCCCCTTACTAGAAAATGGTATCTGTGGCTGTTGATGCTGCGTTCAAAAGATGCTTGCTGTTTTAGGAATATTTCGCATTTCTGTTGATCGCAGAACATCATTTACAGACTGCAGACTGGGCATTAGAATCTAGGCTGCTGGTGGTGAGTCTGACTGGATTATTGTGTCTGGAATGCATTAATCCAGCGGGGGCCAACTTTTCAGCAAGTGTGCTACAAACTAGCCCCACACTCTCTGAGGGTCACTCTCATCCCTTCCCCTGCCCAATTTGCTGCTCTGCTTTCTGTTTTCACCTTTTCCTCCTTGTCTGATCTGCTGCTCTGCCTTTTTCTCCCTGCTGGATCGGCCACTGTGCTTCTTGTCCTTTGTCTTATGCCATCACCCCAGAGTCCTCCAAACTGTTGCTTGTCACACGCAAAGGCTGCCCATGCCACATGTTCTGCAGGTTGGCCACCCCTGCTTTAAGGGATGAAGGGAAAATTGTAATTAGAAAGAAGGTAGGTGATATCAGAAGAATGTATTTCCCATGTTCTGTATAAAATCTGTATAAAAGGTCTCTGGATTAAGCCCTGCTTGTGTACATTAGTTTTGTTTGTTTCTTAATTCCTTCATGAAAAAGTTCATTAAGCTAAAGTTGAGACCTGAGAGTACAGGGATGTCGTGATCATGACAAGAAAAAGCTTTAGCTCTTAAAAAAAAGAAATTCGGAGGTCAAATAAAATATGAAAAGCTGTACAAGCCCAGATCTGGAAGCTGTGGAAATTCGCAGTTAAGGCACCTAAACAACCTTATTCCACTGCTCTTAGGAACCCCATGGGATAACCATACAGTTATGGTAAATGTATGTTGGCATTTACAGTCCTGGACTAAATAAACTGAATTTTAAAGGTGCATTGGATTTTTCATATTTTTAATATTTGGTGTCACATCTTGACTAGAATCCTTCCTGTCAGTAGGTACCCTAGCAGTTCAACTCCTCTTCCAATGCAAAGGCTACCACAAACAGCTTTGACTCCATGATCTGATCTAGAGCTATGACAAACTGGAAAATTCACTAACCATGAGACTGTCTTGATCATGCATAGCTCCCATTACAGTTAATTTCTTGGGCATTTTATATGTGCACCAGAGATGTAACTTCAAATGTTGCCTGGGTGGTATGGGAGGGGTACTTAGCTCGTCACACACGTGGCAGTGGCACAGGCTGCTGCAGTGGTGGCACAGGCTCCCTGGGCGCTGCCATCTGGTACCCACTATGAATCAGCACCCAGGGCTGGTGTCCTGGTTGTGCTTTCCACCCCAAAGTTACACTGTGGTGTGCATCTCTGGGCAGGAACTCGACTGTTTTGCCCTAGAACAAGATGTCAGAAATGGTTTGGTGTCACCAGCTAAATGGTTAAGCCCAGCAAGGTTAATAATCAAACCAAAATAAATAACAAGCAATATGGGGTTTCCACAAAACTTTAGAATAACAAAAAGGTGGGGAGGGGCATTAATATGGAATGAAAGCTTAGACACACAAAGGCAGGTTTGGATCTAGTGGAAGTTGGATCTATTTATGTATAGACCTGTTGGATCTTTTGGAAATCCCAGCTCAGTAAGGCAGCCGTAAACAAGGTCTCACTTCTAGGAAATCAGTTTTTCTTTCAGAACAGAGACTAAAAAAATAGTATCCACAGAACTTCAGCTCAGTGCCCATCAACCCATAGCTTGCTTAAATTTGAAGGGCCATGCACCAGAGGGAAAAAAAAGGTATTTTCTAAAACAATATGAATCTGGAAACCTGAAAACTATTCAGTACTATCAAAATTCATTTGTTTTTATCTCTCAAATATGTAGACATTTTCTATCCAAAATAACCACGGCAATGCATATGTACAGTAGTAGAGTAGAGGTAATTATGAGGATAGCTGTTAGTTAGAAGAGCTATACTATGTGAAAAGTTATTAATATATCACAGAAGGAAAATAAACTGTTGTCACAAATCTTGTGCCTGGCCCTCTGAATGGTTAAATGTAAAAACTATAATAATTTATACAGTGGTTTTGATGTGGTGTGAGTTGGCCTTTTAAATGGATTTGGGCCAGATTCCTTCTGTACCTAGCTTTTCCTAGAAAAAGAGAAATGAGTTTAGGTGTTCCTGGTCCCATCAGGGCCCCTCCAATTGAATGGTCTGTATGTGGGCTGTCAGGATACTGTCTGGGGTGCTATACCCGTAATGATCTCATTGTTGCAAGAGTCTGCAGGCTTTGGTTCTTACTGACAAAAGGCTTGGCCAGGTTTATTGTCCACAAATATGTCTAGATCACTACATCCATGACCAGATAGGGGCGTCTGTTTGGTAGATCACTCTGAACTTCATGCTGGTCTCTCTGAACTTCATACTCTTCTCTCTCTTGCTCTGGCGTGCATCAACCAATGCATCTCAAGCACAACCAAGGAAGTGATTCTTCCACTTTACTCAACACTGGTAAGACCACAGATGGAGTACTGCATCCAGTTCTGGGTGCCACACTTCAACAAGGATACGGAAAACCTTGAGAGAGTCTAGAGAAGAGCCTCATATTCAAATCTCATATTATCAGAGATTTGCAAGGCAAGGCATATGGGGAAGAGCTGAGGGACTTGAGTCTCTTCAGCCTAAAAAAAGAGAAGGCTGAGAGGGTACTTGGTAGCAGCTTACCACTATATCAGGGGAATACATCAAGGGCTCAGTGAACTGTTCACTGGGGCACCCTTGGGGAAAACCAGGAGTAATGGACAAACTCCTGGAAGACCGTTTCAGGTTTAACACTAGGAAAAACTTCTTCACAATCAGGGTTTCCAGACTAGAATAAACTCCTTCCAGAGATGGTACAGTCACCCTGGAAATCTTCAAGAGGAGACTGGGTGGTCACCTTGCTGGAGTCACCTGACCTTAGTTGTCTTTCCTGCCCAGTGCAGGGAGGCTGGACCCAATGATCTCACAAGCTCCCTTCCAGCCCCTTACAATCTGTTAATCTTCGGCTCTGGAGGTACCTCTAAAATTAACAAGCTACTTTACAGCAATTCCTGCAGGCTATATATGGTTTGCCTAGTTTTGTATTCATTGGGGTTTACTTTGGTTCATGCTACTAGCAGGGCCTCTGTGTGATTTATATATGCACTGACCAATAGTTGCATTAATTCATAGCCCAGCAAGACCTAGTGGAGCATCATTATTATTTAAACTTTATCTTCCATAATTCTTCAGCATATAGCAATTGTTCTGAAGCTACTTGTTTGCGTTTAGTATTGACATCTAGAGAACAGTATTGCTTGCTAGCTGAAACAAAGTACTTTAAGATGTGTGGTACTGAGGTGGTCTGATTAGATTAGAAGAATGTTCATCTTAACTAATCCATAATCTTTTGAGTCTTACCATGTCAGAGTAGCATTAATTCATTTGCTAAAGATGTATTTATTTTTCCCAGCTGGATTTTTTTTCAGCTAGTGTGTAGAGCACATTCAGGGTGCATCTACATGAGCAATTAAGGTGCCTGAATAAACTTTGGAGCTTATTGCTCCCAGGTGTACCATCTGAATGTATAACTACGAGCAATAAGCTCTGGAGTTTATTCATGTGCAGCACAGTAAGCTGGGTTAGAGCAGCCCCTGCTGGTAAGCCTGCCAGTCTAGAGCTGCTGCCTCTGGCTCAATGTGCTGCAGAGGGGCTGGCTGGGGCATGAGGGTGCTAGCCAGCAGGCAGCCCCGACACTGAAGCATTCAGCTAGCTGTGGCAGCATCTACACATGCACTGCTATAGTGTTTTTTACATCACAGCAGGATAGCACTTGTATTTAGTGCTATCCTGCTGCAAAGTAAATTGGTTTACTCCAACCTAATGGGGCGCACATGTAGACTCCAAGACATTTACTGCACCGCTAATTAGCCAGCAGCACATTAAATACCTTGTGTAGATGTGCCTTTAGTGTACCAGGTTACTGTTGCTACTGTAGTTTTGCTGAGCTCTCTTTAATTGTCAGGGGATGCATGAGTCTCTAGAATACTGCTGGCAACTAACGGGGATCTGTAAGAGGTAAAGAGCAGCATAGTGGGGTGGAGCTTAATAACCTCTGTGAATGCAAGATACCAAGAGAAGAAACGCAATAACCACAAACTCGGAGATTCTTGGTTTTTCTTCCATGAGGCAAAGCTGCTAGACCTGATAGAGATTTCTTAATAAATTCATGCAACATTGGACTACTTGAAGTAAGAAGAATATAATGAAGAGGCGTCTCATTTCTGCTTATGATTTTCTTTAGGTCAGGGTTTTTTTTTTCAATCTTTCAAATTATATCGGAGTGAAACAATGAAGAAAACCTGTTGAAGTATTTCTCTGTAGGCTGAAATTACAGTCATGTAATGAAAAATGGAGTAATTTAGAAATCAGCAAAATTGTCCACTTCATTTGGAAACTGCAGGACTCTGAGGACTGCTTTATTTTTAATGACCTTTAAAATATAAACTAGATTTGTGATTTTTAGCAAAGTGTTCACTTTTCACACTGTCGTAATGGAGTACATATTCCTTGTTTTATATTTTTCTTTCTTTATTTGTCTCTGTGCTCTGGTGTGCCTGTATTTTTCTGGCTGCCAAGAAATGACTTATAAGCATGAAGGTAAGAAATTGTAAGTTAGCTGACTTTTTCACGTTACAGTGAAATTCAGTCTGGTCCAGTTGGTTTTTTTTGTTTTTTTTTCTTTTTTCCCTGTTTTGAGTAATTACTTGAAAATAAATGCAATGTTAACATAACCTGAGAAGACAAACCTACTATATCTGTAAAGAAATTAAATTATATGCAGGATTATCTGCTCAGTTCAAACCACTGTTGTAATAATAATTACGTAGTTGTCTGCATACAATATGATCTATATATGCAAGAGTGCATTATAGGTTTTAATCCAAAAGGAATTGCCAATGTCTTTCAGAATGTCTTACAGCTCTTCATGTTTTGAAAGCCTATTTATTGTGTTTCAGAAATTCTGTGGAATATTCACACATTAATTACGAAGATTTAGTGCAATATTATATTATAAATATATGTGAACATATTGGCAGAAAAATACACATGTAAAAGGTGCAAAATATTTTCTTTGCATAGCTTATTGCCAAATACTAAGCTATAAACATCAGCATGCCACCAGCACTGGAGATTAATATTTTCCTCTGACAATTGTGATTTAAAATTAACCATTGAATATCTTTTTGCACTGCTTTGAGCACTGTGCTTGAATTAGGTGTATAATTTCAAGACTTTTACATGTTTAAGGATATTTTAACATTAATACAGTTATTCAAACAGAACTTCAAAGTAATATATCCTCTATTAAAATAAGGTGTATTATTAAATTTTGGTTCATTCTTTTAATTCTGCCATCATTGTGCAATAGCTAAATCCTGCACTCTGCTTACTACAGATATCTCCTCAGAAGAGAAAACATGCAAGTTCTCATTTGAGATATAGTAATTATGTATGTTTATACAAATACATGGAACAGATTCAGTCAATGTACAAAACTGGCTTGAGCATGTAGTACTTGACTGACTATCCTTGAAGTTTTAGCATTTCTCAGTGTTGGAGGAAAGACTAATTATCATTTAATTATCATTTACATTATTTATTCAAATGTGTGGATATTTCCTGGTGGTTTCATGTTGAAATGTTTAAATGAAAAATAAGTAACCCTCTTTTGTCAGTTGAGAGTTGGAGCAGCTACTGCTATTTTTAAATGTGTAATCTGTTTTGTTATAGAAACTAGAACAAATTACTGTCTGTATGGGGTTGCGTTTTTCTTTTTCTTACTTAAATCAAAAGGTTAGCAACAGTTTAACGTGCAGCAAAAAGCATCTCGGCTATGATAAGCCTTCTTATTTTCTTTGGTTTAATAAACCTGTAGTTGTTTCCTATAAATCTAGTTAGGAACAGCTTGTGTGATTCACATCCTGATTGTGTACCACTACATGTGTTTTGTCTTTCTGAAAGCTGTATAATGAACAAAACATCTTCCCTACTGATTTACTGGTGAGGGACTTTGAGTAGATGGCAGCCAGTACAGCAGTCCCAAAGGGCAAGAGAACTTGCCTTGCAAAACTGGAGAATTGCCTACTTCCTTCCCCTCCTCCTTCCCCAGGTTTTCTCCATCCTCTACTTCCCATTACCTGAAGCAGAAAGATTGAGCCAGCTATTCCCAGGCTTGGGAAATAGTATATCCAAAGTAAGCTTGCCCAGGCTTTTAAAAAAGTTCTTGTTCCTCTTTAGCTGGCTCACTCTTGCTGCATTTTCTCACAATGAGAGTGTGTCTTAACTGTGTTTTAGGGATGCACAGAGCTTCAGTAGCTGATTCAATTTGGCCCAATTTGGGGACCAAATCTCTGAATCCAGTTTGAATCGGGAGACCAAGTAAAGCTCCGAATAGATTTGAAGCATCTGAATCGATTTGGAAAAGATTCAGCCGGTTCAGATATTCAGCTGTAAACTAAACATGCAGCTGACAGCTGCCTCCAGGTGGTAAATCTGTTGGGGTTGGGGGAGTGGGGAGGGAAGGGGCATGTGGGAGGGAGGGGTTGGTGCTAGGACAAGCTGCCCAGCCAGGGCAGGGGGTGTGTTACTCAGGGAGGGGTGTGGGATGCGGGAAGGCAGCGCTGGGAGTGGGTGCTTTGGCCTACTGCCACTTGCCTAGCCAGAGCAGGGGGGTGGGATGCAGGCACAGCTCATTCCAGGTGGAAGGGGGCAAGTGGCAGTAGGGCAAAGCCCCCACCCCAGCGCTACCATGCCTGCATCCCGCACTCCCACACCAGCTAGCAAGCGGTGGCAGAGCAGAGCCTCCACTCCCAGCACTGATGCAGGCATGGCAGCACTGGGAGCGGGGACTATACCTTGCCATCACCCAGAGCAAGCGATGCCTGCATCACACCCTCCCCCATACCGGGTGGGCATGCAGCAGCAGGGCATAGCCCCTACGGCTCCCCGTGCTGGGGCAGAGGCAAGTACAGCTGGAGGAGCCGCAGGAGAACTCTCAATGGCTGCCCTGCCAGGCCCCATTCCCTGGCTGACCCAGCCTCCCGGCACTTAAAAAAAAAAAGAAAAGAAAAGAAATAACCCCCCATTCACCAGCTCTGGTAGCAGTGATCAGGGGCCTCTGAGGGCTCATGGCAGAGCCCCCCTGTGCAGCACGGGGCAGCGGGGATTGTCTGCCCCAGCCTGGCACCCACATGGCAGCTGTCCCATCACGTGGATACAGTGCTGCTCGGCAGGGCGCTGCACATTGACTGGGAGCTGGTAGTCCAGTAGTCAGCTGGAGTCCAGTGCCCTGCCGAGCCATGCTGCACCCATATCATGGGGCAGCTGCTGTGTGGGTGCCAAGTGGGAAGGGCGATCTCCGCTGCCCCCCCACTACCCTGCACTGTATGAGGAGATCTGCCACTAGCACTCAGAGGCCCCCAGTCACCACCGCTAAAGCTGGTGAGTGCAGGAGCTTTTTTTTTCTTTTGGTTATTTAAAAAATTTTTTTAAAGCTCTGCAGTCACCGGCTGCAGGAGCAGCAATTGGGGCCTCTGGGTGCTTGTGGCAGAGTCTCCCTGCCCCCCTCCCCCATGCAGCGTGGGCAGTGAAGAGCAGTGGGGATTGCCTCCACACTACCTGGCACCCTCACGGAAGCTATTGCCTTGTGCAGGTGCAGCGCAGCTTGGCAGGATGCTGCACGCTGTCTGGGAGCTAGGGCGGCTCCAGCAGTCAGCCAGAGCCCAGCAGCCCCAGCTCCCAGGCAGTGCGTGGCACCTTGGTGAGCTGTGCAAGCCCCACTGCCCCACACTGCATGGGGGGGCTCTGCCATGAGCACCCAGAGGTTTTTGGGTTGTTTTTTTTTTTTTTTTTAAGTGCCAGGACTAGGCTGGGGCCAGGTGATGGGGGCTGGGGTTGGGCAGGGTAGCCATGGGGGCTTCTCCCAGACTCCCCTTTGCCTGGCAAAGGCAGGTACAGCTGGAGGAGCCATCCAGCTGTGCCTGCCTGTCCCCAGCTGATCCCAATCATTGAATCTTCTGAAGCTGATTCAGCCAGGTTGATTCAGGACAGTGATCTGAATCAAATCACTGTTCTTTGAATCCACTACTTCCCTATTTGCACAGGCCTATTGTGTTTGTTGTGGGTGTGACTGATCACATGTTTGAAATCAGGAGGGATATTATTTTTTCTTTTGGGCCACTACCTCCTCTATAGTCTGACCAGAAGTCAGGTATAAATCGAAGAAGGTCTAGCCCAAGTGACTTGGGTTATTGTGTGAGCTGTTTTAATTCACAGTGGAACCAGTTAAATGCTTGGTGGGGGTGCCCTGATGTTTAACTTAATGAAATTGTGGCCTATGACTTAAGATCCATCCCAGGTACCTGTCATTCATCTTCTTGCCTGTTCTGTTCAAGCACACCTATAAAGCAAAGCCCTGTAAAGAACATGAATGCTAGAGGGAAGAATTGCAGTTCTCAGGGGGAATAGTTTCTCCCTCAAATGTCTTAGATGTATGCTGGATAAATTGGGGATGCTTATTTAATACTTGACAACAGTGGGGTGTCTTAACAGATTTTTAATAGTTCAGTCCCCGCTCCTTTTTTCTCTTGTTTCTGCATGAACGAAGGAGCAACACCTAATGATTTGACGGACTAGAAAGGAAAGGCTGACCTTTAGAGATCTTTTAGTTACTCTGTCTTTTCTTTCTAGCACCATATTTATGGCTGATGCAGGGTTGTAAAGAATGCAGGTTTCATTTACAAAAGTGAGATGTGGGGTTTTTTGTTTTTGAATTTTTGCCAATTGGGACATAACACATTTGAAAGGATTTTTGTAGTCAAAACTTTGGGCTCTAAATGCAGCACAGCTTTTTTAAAAAAAAAAACTATTCTAAGATTAGGAATAGTTATGCTACAGAAGTTTGAGCTATCCAGTGTGTGTGTGTGTGGCTGATAAAATAGCTTGTGCATTAACAGAACTTGAACGTCAACTCCTATCCCCAACTGGCCAGTTAGAGTTTTGAAAGTATTATTCTTTTGGCATCTTTTAATTCAAGATATTCATGCATATAGGCTGATGTTAGGTTAGGGACAGCACCCAGTGTTTATACCTTGCACTATCCTGCAATGAAGAGAACTCCTAAAATATTAAGAAGCGTGATGAGAGGATCAAGGTCATGCCTTAGACCTGGTATAACAAGGATCTGGGTTTTCCATTTCCAGTGAAAAAAACAGAGTAAACCGAGGTTTTTAATTTTTACCAGAGGCAAAAGAGGATTTTCATTTTACCAGCAAACCCCACGGATTTAGCAGTTTGGCAACAAGCCCTCTGCAGGCTGGTAGAGTTGTGGCCTGCAGGGGTGTGGGTTGGGTTGAAGGAGGAGGGTGGTCAGGCAGGGACTAATAACAGGGGATTGCAGTAGCATGCAGCTTCCAGTTAGGACTATTTACTTCACTGCTAAGATTGTATTTCAGTATGAATCCTCTACCCCACTTTCTTTTAAAAGAACATGATCATTTTTACATGATCTGTGATTTAAAATATCTAAGATTTATTTTTCCTAATAATACAATTTTCCCCTCTTTGCTGTTAATACATTTTTCTTTCATTTTTAACACTGGACAAACAAAAAGCGTCACCTGGTATCTTAAAATTGATTTTCACACAAAAGAACACTTCAATATAATTGTAACTAATTTGAGTTATCAATAATGTGGTAGATAAACTTAGGTCACATGCTTGATTGTCCTTTGAGAATATTTGCATCTCAACCAGTTATTTTGCCCAAGAAAAAAATCTTGAAACTAATCAATTGGTGTCAGATACTGAATATCTTAAAATATCAGGATAGCTGTTCTGCGTGGCTATCTGTATTTTGTGTGTTAGTGTATAAGGCACATTTCCAATGCCACATGCAGCCTGATTATTTGAAGCACCTAAATAAATGATGCTGTATGGAATAATTTCTTTAACCAGGTTTGAATGGTAAAGATTTGCAGAGGGAAGAACCTTTCTTTCTTTTGTTTGCTTTACGAATGATTTCTTCCTAGTGCCCCTCAGTTGGAAGCCAGAGATTTAAGCCTTATATGAGTAGACCCATTGAAATCAATAAAAGTATTCAGGTGTCCCACGTTAAACCTTGTTAGAAAGAATGACCACAATTTGAAAATAAAGCTAGAACAATTGCCTTAAAATCCTTGTTTTATGTACAAGGATTTCCTGTATGTCTTCTGTTTAACAAGGTTAGAGATTCTCTTTGGCTGAGTATCCTAATAGTAATGACAAAACCTGACTTTTCAGAGGCATGTTGTCGAGACATTTTTTGGATTTGATGAAGAATCTGTTGATTCAGAAACATCATCTATAACTTCATATAACACAGATAAGACGGACAGGACACCAGCAACTCCAGAAGAAGACTTGGAAGATGTGAGTAACAGATTGTATCTTTTCTTAACTTCTTAATAAACTAGCACAATGGAAATATTTTTCAGGTTTTCTACCTTTGCATTTTGAGATGGATATTTAAGTCTAAAAAACGTGTGCTGAACTGTTGCAGGGCAACTAATAAACTGATAATTTCAGTCTGCCTTCCTGCTGGGCTTTTAACTAACTAAATCAGACTTGCAGCTATCAACAGATCTTGAGAAATAAATTTGCTTCCCTCCTAATCAGTCTTGCTAGTCAGAAGAAGGAAATCAATAGGCCTTTGCATTGATAACAGTACATAGGTGCTACACAATGGCTCTTCTTGGAATATTTTGATTTGTTTGACTGTTGTGGTACAAGCAGGTCCTTCACATTGTAGTCTGATATTGAGATGTTTTGTCAATATACAGAGGCTTAAATAATAATAAGTGGTAAATACGTATTGATGTGTTTTCTCTGAGCTGGATGACCTGCATTACAACTGGCTTGAAGCAAACAATTTCAGGGAATAGGACAAAATATTCAGCTGGGCACTCGCTTCAATGTCCTATGCTTTTCACTAACCCTTTTACCCTAGAGTTGCACCCTCTTTCTTCATTTTATTTTCTACTCATGTCCCACTTTCTTTTCCCCCCTAACTAGTTAGTGTACAAGTACCTCATGCTGAAATATTTAAAGATTTTAAACTACTGTGATTTTACTGCACGATTAGGGCTGGATAATGCTTTTTCCCTTTCCTCCCTTCCCTTCTCCCTTTTCCACCCTCCCCTCTCTCCCCAAACCTCAGAAAATGGAGCCAGCAGAACTTGTCCTTTACCAAAGGGGAGAATTTTCTAGTCCTCATGATGGTGGAGAAAGGCTTAAACATTTCAACCTCAGAGACTCTAAAATGTGCAAATTTGGAAATTAACATTAAAATTATTATGGTTTTTACACTGCTTTCATGACAGTTTGAAGAAACACTAAGTTTTTCATGTTTTGGGCTGGCAATACTCTTCTTATACTTAGAGAGGTAGTAGGCCGGTGCAGCTGAATCTCCAAATCTAATCGGGAGATCCACTAATCTTTCCTAATCAAACTGGAAGACTCAGAAGCCTTGGAGAGATTCAATGATTCAGACCTAGACACAGCTTTATATGTTTTTTTCCTACATACCTCAAGGTACCAGGTGGCTCATGAACACTGAGATGCTGGGGCAGATGGAGCGTCCCCAGTACGCTCAGTGGTGGACCCAGAAGTGGGCCAGAAGCATTCCCAATCCACTTCCAGGTCTGCCGCGGAGCACACGGGGGACCCCCCCACCCCTGGCTCAGTGACTGTTGCCTCCTGGCTCTGGAGGAGCACCTGGGGTCCCCCTGTGGCTGATCATCAAGCCAGAGGGGTGCTGGGGGTTCCCCTGCCTGCTTAGTGGAGGACCTGGAAGTAGACTGGAAATACTTCTGTTCCCTTTCTGGGTCCGCTGCCAAGCATGCAGGGGTGCCCCCTGCGCTCCTGTGGGATGCTTCAATTGCCCCGCCATCTCAGCATTTATGAGCTGCACATGGTACCTCGAGGTATGTAGAAAAAATATTTAAAGTTGTATCTATGGCCGAATTGCTCATTCTCCAAATTGAATCGGGTAGTGATCTCAGTCAACGAATCTAATCACTGTCCCCCCAAATTGGGCCAAATCTGAACCAAATACAGCCTGCTTCGCACACCTCTAATAGTTAGCCATGTTAGTATGAAGTCAGGAAGAAGCCACAATAGAGGTGCACCTTATAGACTAACTGAATCAGAACTTTCATGAGCAAATGAACGTCTCCTTGTGAAAGCTTATTAATTCAGTCAGTCTATAAGCTGCACGTCTAGACCGCCTTTTACTTAGAGTTCTGTAAGCAGAATTTCTGCTTATTGTTCTGCGTTTAATTATGTTGCCTCAGCAGAGAATTGTAGTGAGAGTAGTAGGATCTACTGGGTGTCCTTTCCAAATTGTAGCTCTCTGTGTCCTTTGGATCTTCACACCCACAGTCACCATGTATTCTGTTTTTCACCTCTGGCTCTTTGACCCACAGTTTGTCTCTTTGAGTTCAATATTCTTCATGCTGTGTGTGTCTCCTTATCAGTAATGTAATAGTGGATGGGTGAGCAGTGCATAAGTCCTGGGTGCTGCCTAAGGGGAGGGATGGAGGTGCCAGAATAGAGCTAGGGAGGTTCAGTCTGTTCCCCATCCTGTTCCCCACCAGCACCTGCCTTTCAGTGACACTGGCTCCAACAGTTGTGAGGGCAAAGAGCTGTAGCACTGCGCAGCTGGAGGTTCAGTGTTGCAGACATAGGGGAAATGTCACTTCTTTTTTTGCCACTGAAAATCAGTGTTTTTGGGGGGGGCTCAAAACGCATGCTGGCAACCACACAAGAAAAGGGGAGGAAGTGACACTTCCCCCAGCACAATCAAACGTCTGGCTGCTGCAACTTGTACCACTGCCTCTCGGGGTGCAGTACTGTCCAGTTATGCTTCTGCTCCTTGTACTCTCTCTTTCTGGCTCCTTTCACTTAAATTCACTAGTCATTTCTCCTCTTCTCCGTTCACACACACTGCCTTTACTGTCATGTTGACACACATGCTCTTACTCAATTATCTATGCCTTCACGCTTCACTCAGTTCTAAAGGAAATGCAGTTATGTCTTTGGTTTGGGTTTTTTCCTGTCCACCCCAGCATCTGCTTTCTTATCTCCATTCATGTTTTAAGGCTGCATAATGCTTTTAGGCACCTGTACGGTTTTTTTCTTCCTTTCTTTTGGTCTTCTTAAGCTTGCTATTCTCCAGCCTCCACCACCCACACCCTCCGGCTTGCAACATAAGGGCATGCAAGAGTGGAGGCTGGCTGGAGGAAAGAACTTACTAGTCCTCTTCCCTCTCTGGGCTTCCTGGAGTTTTCTTGCAGATGGATAACAGGAGGAAAGTCCTGCACAGAGTTACTGGCGTAGCATGTCAGGCTCTGTCCTTTCTGTATATGTTAGCTTGTGAAGAGAGTTCTAGGGAACAGCTGTCTGTGCTGGAACTGGGAATGTAAACAGTGCTTTTTTCCCCTGTATATGTGGGATTGGAAGCAGCTGTTTAACAAACCTTTGTTATTGTGGCTATGGGAGTCCCTGGCTGTTTGTAAACCCAGTTTTGGACAAAATTCTTGCCCAGCTTGCTGGGATAGCAATTGATGTATCCAATAGTTGCTGTTGGAAAATATTTATTAATTTTCTGTTCTTTAGAGCAACTGCTGTATAAGTTATGAAACTGCTACTAACCTCAGAGAGCTCCTGCAGCAGTAGATGACAATGATGCACTGTTTTGCTTTTCTCTCTTAAGAGCACACCTAAAGAAGAAGCTGATTTAAGGTTCTGTCAGCTAACCAGAGAATATCAGGCTTTGCAAAGAGCATATGCATTACTCCAGGAGCAAGTTGGTGGAACACTGGATGCAGAGAGAGAAGCAAGGGTAAATTTGGGGGAGTAGAGGGGTTGTTTGTTGGGGGGGGGGGTGGATTGAGATATTTCAGAAATCTGATGCACCTAACCTGAAATTTGTATCTGTGGGTTGGTGGACTGCATTGCAATACATACATTTAAGGAACAGACAACATTCTTGATGCAGCTATTCTAGACTGATCAGTTGTCTATGGAACAGAGATCATAAAGTATGTTTTATTTTGTCCTTATTTTATAATAAGGTCTTAAATTGCAACAAAAGATATTGTGGTGAGATATTAAGAAGAAATTTGTCACTATAGGAGTGGTTAAGCATTGGGATAGGCTGCCTAGACAGGTTGTGCAGTTGCCCTCAGTGGAAGTTTTCAAGAACTAATCTGGAATGGTTTAGACAGAGACTATCAAGCATTTTTACACATGCTCCAGGGGTGGAGGGGGGCACTTTAATTACAGTGGCTCCTAGAGCCACTGTAATTAAAGCACTGGGAACATCTTGTGTATCAGCATCTTTGTGCTTCAAAATGGTGTGGGAGGCGGTGCTTGAACTAAAGCTCATTGAATGAATTAAATGAGCTTCAATTCAAGTGTCCCTGCTGCCATTTTGAAGTGTGGGAACTCTGATACACAAGATGTGGAGACTGGCCAGAGCGTGTTATTTATCATGCTTCCACAGACTTGATTAACTGAGTAGTCTCCGACACATAATTGTATGAAATGAAGAGAAAGTAAATTAAAGAAGGTTTTATGTTTTAATAACCTGGGATTGGGGAATTGAGGGTGCTGATCATGCTTCCTGCAGTGTCTGGGAGCTAGAAGCAATGAGGGATGGTGCTACTGCCTCTGCCCTGGGCAGGAAGCCCCAGCTGTCTCTGGGTAACCTGTTCCACTGCTTTACTGCCATCCTTGCGAGAGTTTTTTCCTAGTATCTAACCTAACCTTCCCGTGCTGCAAATTGAGACTATTGCTCCTTATTTTGCCATCTGCCGCCACTGAGAGCAGTCTAGCTCCATCTTCTTCGTAATCACCACTGCATAGTTGAAGGCAGTTATTAAATCCTCTCTGTCTTTTCTGGTATGGACTAAATAAGCCCAGTTTCTTCAGCTGGTCATAAGTCATGTACCCCCCTAAGTATTTTCACTGCCCCCTGCTGGACTCTGTCCAATTTGTCTACATTCCTTTAGTAGTCGGAGAGAGGGGGGCAAAACTGGACACACTACTCCAGATGTGACCTCAGTAGTGCCGCATAGAGGGGAATAATCACTTCCCTTTATTGGATGGCAACACTCCTACTTAATGCAGCCCAGTTTGTTGTTGGCTGCGTCCACTGTAATCTCTCGGCCCTTTTCTGCAGAGCTGCTGCTTAGCCAGTCAGTCCCCAGCCTGTTCTGGTGCTTGGGATTGTTGTGTCCTAAGTGCAGGAGTTTGCATTTGTCCTTATTGAACCTCATGAGATTTCTTTTGATCCAATCTTCCAATTTATTGAGGTTTCTCAAATTCCTAGCCCTACCTTCCAATCTGTGCTACTCCTCCCAGCTTAGTGTCATCTGCAAACTTGCTGAGAGTGCACTTCATCCCATCTTCCAAGTTGTTAAACATATTGAACAAGACTGGTCCCAGGACTGACCCCTGGGGCACTCCGCTTGATACTGGCTGCCAGCTAGACAGGTTTGCCATTGATTTAAAACCCTTTGAGCCCAAAAATCTAGCCAGTTGTCTACCTACCTTACAGTCCATTAATCCCACTCATCCTTCCTTAGCTTGCTTGCACAAATGTGTTGGGACACCATATTCCACAACTGTTATCAGTTCCTACCATTAGTTTCTACCCTTGCTGTTGGGTGCTATTCTACCATAATTCTGGCTGACTCACTTTGTTCCCAGGGTGAGCAAATAAGTCATTTTATGTCTTAAAAAGGGCATAATTACACATTTTGTTAAAGTAATATTTCTCATGAGTTCACATATTTGACATCTATCTAAGATGATAAATTATGTCCTTAGTTATAGAAAAGGAGGTTTTGGGGGCCTAACTTTTTCTTTCTGGCATTTTTCTAAATTGAAAGGCATTTGAACATGCATGCTTTATGAGAACACTCTTTGAAATAGTCATGTTTTTCACAGGCATAGTCTGTTGGTTTTGTTCAGTCACTAACACAAATGCACGTAGCTGTCCTTGTCTGGCACAACTGGTATGCCATGAGGATATGAATGGATGAACAGATGTCAAATTATATTCTGGGAGGAAGCATCTTGTCCTGGGATCACATAGATACACATGTCAGTACCCCACTTCAAGTCCCTGTGAAGTATACTGGATGTAATGTAGTAACACTTTTTTTTTCCATGGCATCTTTTTGTACATCTTTACCATTGGGGGTCATTCTAAGAACAAGCCTCTCAGACCATGTACTCTTCTGGCCACCTACTATTGAAAGAGGAGCAATGCTTCTTGGAAAGTCTGTGGGTGTGTGTAGACGAAACAGGTACCCTAAATTGAAGCAGAAACCCACAGCTTCAATTTAGGGTCCTTTAAACCTCCGTGTCATGCACACACCTTGCACGTACCTGTGTCTCTGGTGGCAGGGAGGGGAGGGCAAGCTGTTTGCGAGTGGAGCAATCCCTGGGCTAAGGGTGGGGCTGGTGCTTCCTTCCACAGCAGCAGTGTGCTGCTACACCCCACCCCCCCAGTGCAGCACTTGCCTGCAGGCATCCAGCTCAGGTGGTCCTAGGGGCACCGCAGCTGTGGAGGGAAGCACTGGGCTCCTGTGCAGCTCAGGCATGCAGGCAGACAGGCTCCAGGGAGCAAAAAAAGAAAAGATCAGGCTTACTGCTTTTCTTGGGCAGAGCCTGCCTTGCCTGGTTGCCTGCAGGGCTTCCTGCAGAGCCCCTGAGCTGCATGGAGCCTGGTGCTTCGATCTGCAGCTGTAGGGGCAGCAAACTAAAACTCATCTGAGGAGTTTGTTTGCTGAGCCCCGAGTAATTTAAGGCTCATTGGGCTGCTGAATTTCCTATAGCAGCTGTAATTAGTGCGCAATACACTGCCAACACGTGCAAACACCAACACCATTAAAGTAGTGCAAAAACATTTAGCCCAATCTAAAGTGTGGTGCACACATGCCCCTTGTTTTGTCTACACATGGCCTATTTGTGTAAATGACTGTCACTCTTGTTTTGATTGGGGTCAAACAGTCCCAGGTCTGTTTACAGCTTGAAGGACTAACTGAATTGCTAAGCACCCACTTTTAAAGGGATTTAGGCATCCCGAGACTTAGATATAGATGTCTAGTGGGAATTTCAGTGATGCCTAGGCACCTAAATCACCTTCTCAATGCGTAAACAGCTTGAAAATGCTGTTGCTAAGATCCTCCTACAAGTTGCCAATCTCTTTGGGGAATGGAAAAATTCAGGAGGTAATTTGCAGAAGGTACTCATAAGTCATGTGATCAAGTCCCAGGTGAGGCAGTTTTGCAGCTGAAGTGATTGTGTACCTATATGGAGGTAGCTATCTTATTAGATGATGATCACATGAAATGAAGATGACTTACAAGTGCCGTATGCTTTCTATTGTATAGGTCAGTATTTAGATTCTGGGTTATTTTAAATTTTATTGTTGGTGATATTTTGCATATACCAGATTTATTTAGTACTTTTATAATTCTCTTTTTTTAAAAGAAAGTTGCCCAGGTATTTTCTAGCTATTGCAAGTTCATCCTGAAGAGTTGTGTTTCTCTTTTCTAACACAGTTTTTGGTAAGTGCTATATTACTGAAAAACGTTATCATATTACATTTTCCTTTGGTTATGGGGGAACGGATGAGTGAAAATTAATGAGTTAAACACTTTCAAAGATAAAATACAGGTAAACTAATTTTAATCAAAAACAGTTGAAGTTTGCCTTGGAGCTGATGCAGAAAAAAAATTACTAACTGTATCAACATGTGATTATACAATAATTGAATGTTGGGAAAGTAGAGTTACAGAATCATACTTTTGCAATTCAATCAGCTGGCTGTTGTGACAGTGTATGCTTTTTATATCTTTTCAGACTCGTGAACAATTGCAAGCTGACCTCCTCCGGTGCCAGGCAAAAATTGAAGACCTCGAGAAAGCTCTGATTGAAAAAGGACAGGTAAAAGGCTCTCTCCTTGCCCTCTGTCAAGTCATTCTGTCTTTTGCATATGGCAGTGCTCTCATCTTCATTGCATGCTGGTCTGTTGGTGTGTTTGATGCAGCTTAGTTACTACTCCAACAATGTAATAATTTGGTGAAAGGAAAACATTCTATAAATTGGAAAAGTTCTCATTTAAAAATATTTTCCTAGGATGTTAATATGTTATGTCCACATGCATGAAGGTTGTTATTCAGTTCCCATGTTGTCTTTAACCAGCATCGGCTTCAGTTTTCAGCTTTTGCCTGGACAATCTTTAGCCATAATTCAAAACAAAAATGAATCCTATGCACTTTCCACGTAGAACATATTTGGTGCCCAGACTGACGGTATTAAAATGCATTACCCCTATAAATATTTCAGTTGAAAAAATGAAGACTGAATGTGCATTTGGTAGCTGAAACTTATCTTTCAACATCAATTTCATGGGATGAAGTCCTTGCTGGTTTGAGTATTCAAAACTCCAACTGTCATCATCAGTGTTATCAGTCCATTAATTTTTTTAACTGACAAGCAAACTTTTTCACTGTCACATGATTTACTGCCAGTTTTATACCCTGCTGCCCCCAACTCAGGGTATCCCCAGCTTTCCTCCCCCTCTGCCCTGACACCCCTGATTGCACCTCGCATGGTGCTGCCACCCAGCCTACCCCCAGCCTTACCCCTGCTATACCTACCCCCTGTCATGGGACAGACGCCCACCCTCTGCATCTCCTACACCCCTAGGTGAGCACTGAGCAGATGGGTAGGCAAGCTGTGGAGGGTCTAGTAGTTAGCCCAACAGGGATTCACTGAAGGGCTCTGAGCAGCACTCCCACTTAGACACCAAGTGGCACTGCTCTGCTCTCTGTCCAAAGGCATGAATCTAGTCTTAGTGGCCATGTCTGATATGCAGGGGCGTGTGCCTGCAGCAGCACAAATAACAGCGCAAATTTGTTCCACTATGTGCTTTAGTGTACACCCCTATGTATGCGCTTTGTTGCAGGGCACTGCTTCCTGCTTTGGGCAAACTGCCTTTGGCCAATTCCTCCTGGCTTTTGGCACGCTGGAGCAGCCAGGGCACAATTGCAAGGGTGGAGATGCTGTGGCTGGCAGCCAGAGCATCTCCCTGGAAGACCAAGCCTCTGTTTGTTCCAGCACACAATATTATAAGGTGCACTGAACCACTTTTTTTTTTTTTTCTGGGGTTTTTTCTTTGCTACTCAGAAATCCCAGTAGCAAATTTTGCCCCTGTGCTGCAAATTCACAGGATGGGGCACATCTTAACATTCTTCAATTTAGGGAGAATTAAACCCCCGTGTTGTTTATTAATGCCCCTGGGCATCAAATATGCACTAACAAGCTCAGTCTTACAGATGGCTCAATTTTTCTCGTGGACATCACAGACAAGCATTTTTAGACTTTTTTTTAATATATACTATCTATAAATTTACAGGCAGTTAGCAACTCAGTATTTCATGAAGTGAAATCAGGTTTAAGACTTAATGTATCTTGTTAGGGTTTGGCAAGGATAAATCCTGACTGTTAGTGCATATTTGATGCCCAGGGGCATTAATAAACAACACGGGGGTCTAATTCTCCCTAAATCGAAGCATGTCGTATACACCTGTGTCCTTACCTGCCTCTCTGGTGGTGGGGAGGGGTGGGTGAGCTGCCTGCAAGCCAAGCAGCCCATGAGTTATGGGGGGAGGCTGGTGCTTCCCTCTAGCAGTGGTGCCCCCTCCCCCCTCCCTACCCCTGGGGCAGCACCTGTCCATAGGCACCTGGCTTGGGCAGTCCTGGGGGGCCCACCGCTGTGGAAGGCAGCACTGGGCCCCTGCACAGATAATCGGGCTCATGACTTTTTTTTTTTTCTTCTTAAGTGCAGCTTGCCTTCCTGGGCTGCCTGCAGAGCCCCTGAGCCCCACAGAGCCTGGTGATTCCCTCTACAGCTGTAAGGCAGCAAATTAAAGCTCCTCAGAGGTGTTTTAGTTTGCTGCACCCCAAAGTCATTTAAGGCACATTATGCTGCTGAATTTGCTACAGCAGTTGGAATTAATGCAGAATACACCACCAAATTTGGAAATTCTTGCAAACAGCAATGCCATTAAAGCAGTGCAAAAGGTCATTTAACGAGTCATCTACAAATGCCCCAGGATCCTCCAGAAAGATGGCCAGAATGATGAATTTGCATTTAAACGTGTTCAACTGCATCACTGAAAGTGCCCCTGCAAAAATATGTAACGTTTTAGTTTTACCATATTTTTGATGAAAAAAATGTGTAAATATTGTTACTGATGTACATTTATGAATGGGGGTATTCCATTTTTCATGAACTCTTTATATTTAATCTTCATTCTATTTTATGGTTTGTTTTGTACAAGTTGTGTCTCTTGAAGTAAACAATATTGTATTGGCTTGTTTACAAGCCCCAATTTTCTATTCTAGTAAATTTTGTGGAAATAAAGTATTTCCACAACAAACGAGAAGTAAGATAAATATTAGGTATTAGCTTATGAAATATTAAAATAAAAAATAAATAAATTGGACACTGGTTTATTCCTGTTTGAAAGGCACACTTTCCCTTCTGGGGATCTGTTTTTGTCAGTTTTTGGTATATTGTTAACTAAAACTTTAGGCAAATTGCTGCATTAAAAATACTTTACTATTAAAGTTATAATATTTAAATATTGTGTCTGTAAATAAGACAAGGGCACAGGAATATATATGTGAAAAATTTTGTCAACATTTGATTCCTTACTGATAGACCTAATATGTGTGCTTGAAAAAGTAGTTTTTATTTATTTATTACCTTTGAAGATTCTTAACCCTGCTGCTTCCCATGTCTCTCAGTTGCCTGAATATTGAAGCAGTAGGATGCAATTTTATAATTGTCTCTTATGATTCAGATAGAAACTAAGCTTGAGACCCTCACCAGAAATTGCTGCTCTGCCTCCTAGGGGCTCTAGCACATGTTCATCTGTTCACTGCCCTTATCTGCAGTTGTACCAAACTGTTAATCCCTATATTTAACTAAATAAATTTTACAATAAACTGACTTTGTGCACTATGTGATTTTGTAGTTTAGGCACTGAGGTTCTGATAAGGGTATTTATTTAGTAATAACTCTGAGCTCTTCATTCAGGTGAGAGGTAATCTTCTTGGGTGCTTGAAGCACAGTGCTCTAAATCAGGAGACTTAAGTGCAGATTTTCAAAAACTGTGCATCTTGCCCATTTTTTAAATTCTCATTTTAAAACTAAAGAAACCTAGACAGCAAGAGCTGACATGCATTGTCTAAGGTCAGATGTGCAGTGTTAAAGAGGAAGGCTAAGATCAGAGTGCAGGGCCAAGGGTTTAAAAAAAATATATTTACCTTGGTGTTGGGCTTGTAAGCTCATTTTATGATTTTTTTTCACCTAAGACTCTCATCAACCCTTCTGTGCCCAAGTTCCTTGCATGCAAAATAGGAATGCTAACAATTTACCTCTGTAAAGTATTTTGAGGTTCTTTTATGAAAGACTTTATGGTAAGATTGTTTACTATCTTACCATAGCTTCTAAGGATGTTTATAAGGGGCATCTTTTGTTAAGTGCTGCGGATCTTTATTTCTACTGAAAATCATGGTCAGGCCTCAAATGATCGAGTTTTGAAATACTTGTAATATCTTTCTTGTCAAACAAAATTAGACCATCAATGGAGCAAATAAGATCAGTCAATTTTAGCTATAAAAGAACGTTAGCAATCCTGAAAGGAAGGAATACATGGAAAAAGCACTGTGGAAATGCAACTGGCCCCCAAGTGTGTATGAAGTTTGGATGTTTACCTAAATCTCTGGATGCAAGTTGTTCTGTCCTTTGAGCTTTGGAAGGGAACACTGGGGAGAAACGCTTCCAATGGTTTCTCCATTGCTTTGTCTAGCTTAACATCTGATTAGCATTGTGTATTTCCTTACTTGAATTCCAGACTAGGTGTTCATCACATACTTCTTTGCCTTTTTTCCCCCCCATACTCCATCTGGTATGTGTTTTAACACAAACTGAAACAACCTTCTGCCCCTAAGGAATTAGTTCCTGTGTAAAAATAAGAGTGCACATGCCTGGTTTTGTGTGTGGGTGAGAAGAAAATAATAAAATTAAAACATTCCATAAAATAATTAGTTTTGATGTGGCAGGCAGGAAATGCTCCATTTTTTTTTCCCCAGCAAATGCTAATTTAAGTATCTAAGTAAATGTTATATCAGCATGGTTTGGCTGAAATTTCAAGTACCCTGAAGGGACTTGGGTGGCTATCTCATTCATTTCTAAATTGAACTGAATGTGCAAATCTCTTGTCTGCTTAGAAAATGTTGGTCTTAGATATATGTTAGACTTTAAACAAATCTTCCTTGATAGATCTGAAATTACCTGGGTGATTTAGAAAACATCTCTCATGTTATATAGTTGCTTTTATCATTATAAAAGTACCGTTAGGGTAATTTGAGCTGATCTTGTAAACACTTCCTATTCAGGTTATTAGATGGAAATTAAAGATCCTTTTTCTGGCAGGTGGCGATCTATATTTTTTCCTAGCACCTTCTTTTTTCCTTATTCCATTCCAAAGGTTGCCTATAAGAGACCTATCTGAGCAGCTGATTGAAGAGCACTATCCTCAGATGTTCTACTTCAGCTCATTAAATGTTTTCCCTCCCCTTCCCTATAAGCTTTTCTGTGACTTTAATTAAAATGCAGACATATTAAAACAAAGCTACTGAGCAAGATAATCCCCTTTTGGTAAGGGAAGATGAACAATAATAATAATTATAAGTTGAAGAAAAGGAAGAGCATTGATAACATGCCTCCAAAATAATGATTTTCAAACTTTAGCCAATAACTTAGGCTGTACAGGGTGGGAAAGAAAAAAGGCCAAGTTACAGAGAATCAGAGTTTTATTTATTTTCTCATTTTTTTTTCCCCCAGGTTATATTTCTTATTTGTATTGGGCTTGTTCTTTGATGTGGGACCCACATTTCATTGTGAATTAATGACTGAAGCATAATACTTTTTAAAAATTTCTTGGTTTAAAAAAAATATACTTAATTTTCCCCCCTCCACAGGATTCAAAATGGATAGAAGAGAAGCAGCTGCTTATCAGAACAAATCAAGAGTTGTTTGAAAAGGTATATGGTCAGAATCTGGGAACCTTTGGGTATTGCTTTTTAATAGGAATTATAAATGAAACTGATGTGCCAACAGTTAGAGTGCTGAGGTGGAAGTCACTCAGTCAAATTATCACACTTGCCATTTCTGGGTAGAAATAGAGTTTAAAGTGCTATCAAACCTCTCCTCTTGGGTAGGGGTTATCATTTCCTGGATGGCCATACAATATCCAGCACAATGGGGACTTAAACTGGTTGCTGTCTCAAGTTGCTGGTAAATATCTCTGAAGTGGTAATAGTAATGCAAAAAGGGTACTTGGTTGTTACTGAAAATGATACAATAACATGATACAAATCTAGGACTAAGATTGCTGCCACTCCTGTTTCTTTCTAATTGGATCAATTGTTTAATTTGGTATAAAGCCTTAAATGTCTATTACCATTGCGTTAAATTTAGTTCAAAAAAAAAAAAAGGACACATGAACAGATTACCAGACTTCAAATACTGTGTGCTTTGAAGCAGTCTCATGGAGCTGGTGCTGAAAGTTAGATCGTCATTCTTAGTTTTAGCTGCAGGATTTGTATCACTTGCCATATATGCTTTTCAAAATGGGTCTTTGGAAAACTCCAGACCAGACAAATCGTTGTCTGCTTATTGAGAATATCGTGTCCATCTACTCACGAGCCAATAACATTGTTTCTAACGTGCTGCTTCCTCATTTCCAAGACTTGACACCCAGCCAACTGGCTATGCACTGAATTCAGTGGATATTTTGTCTAAGGTCATGATCCAGCAAATGTTTTTGTATGTGCTTAACTTCAGGCACATGAATGGACTCAATTTAAACTTCAAAGGTATTTTTGAAGTGCACAAAGTAAAGACTACACACAAAGTGTTTGCAGTTCAGACCTTTGTAAGAAATTTGGGCTAAAACTTTTTTAGCTTAGAGTTTAATTCTTAACTCTTGTTTCAACAAGCGACTGAGAATGAGAATACTGAGAAATGTTATAGTTTCTTAAAAAATGCAAAGAATCAGTATATGTACCCAGATATACTGCTTTTCTAGGTCTTAGTGGTGTTTGATATTGTATTTTCTCTTAGATTTACAAAATGGAACAGGAAGAGAATCAGCTGAAGACCGAGATGCAGGATGCGAAAGACCAGAATGAGCTCTTAGAATTCAGAGTGCTAGAACTTGAAGTAAGAGATTCTCTCTGTAAACTCTCAAATGGAACAGAAATTGTGTTTGAACCCAAGCTGAAATTCATGTAATGTTCAGTGGTGACCAGTGCATGTATAAGGGAGACCCCTTTTAGATTTTTTTTTAATATTGTATGTTTGGATAATGAAAATGATGCCACTGCCTTAATATGTTTTGAAAAGAATGCTCACTAATGTTTATGAAGATGTAAAATAGCTAATATATATTGCATATAGTTTGTTTTGCACCTAATAAAAATATTTTGTTTTGCAATCTTTTGCCTTTTTATTTGTTTCATTTCCATAACTACTCCTTTCTTGCATGTGAAATCACTTGGTATGCATACTACAGACTTGGTTGGCATTGTTTCAATTAACACACCTTCTCATGTCTTGCATGCAGTAAAGTCTAAGGATCTCATACATCCATCATATCAACCTGTAATTGTTTTTAATTAAGAATATTTTCAAATAATTTTACTTTATATTAGCGCAAATATTCATAGCTGATGTTGAAAGCACTTACTCAAAGTCTCTTTACTGCTGATATGTAGTGTTACTGGATTGGAATCAATTGGCATTACTAAAAGACAAAAGGAAATATTTACAGCTAGTAATACAAATTAGAAAAGTGAGGCACAAGCATAACTGGTGGAAATGAAGGTAACATTCTTAATAGCAAATTTCTTCATCAAATTCATTCATTTGAGTATATGTAACAGTTGGGTGGCTACATCTCGTTAAAAGCAATTCTATGTTTTCATCGGAAACTAATGGTGCTCCTCATCACTTTGCAAGTGGGCTGTTAGGGGGTGTTAGGATGCTAAACTGTTGCCACAGTATGGGGGGCAATGCATTGCCCCACTATTATGTTGCCTGATAACACCATACCCTATTTGAAAACATCGTCCATATTTTTAACACCATTTAGAATCAGTTCTATGAAAGATTTTTAGTGTTGCTGTTTCATAATTTTCTTCATCCAGTGTGTTTCACCACGCCCCTTCGCATGTATAACCTCCATAGTAAAGATGAAAATCTTATTTTCATCCTACTTCAGTGACATCATTCCCTTTCTGTGTCTTTTTCTTAAAATCTTTTGTTTTTATTGTTTTATTTTACCATCTGTATGTTTTGAGGTCATAGCATGTAACATGACAAACTATGCATTCTGAAATATCTGCTTCCTAGTAGTCATTCTGGACATTAAAATGGATACTGACTTATATTTTGTATACTTTATTCAGCAACCCTGAACTGAAATACAGAACAAAGTTAAAGCTAAAACTGGCAGCAAGCTAGCAGCCATTGTCCAAAACTGGAGTATTTTCAGAAAAAGTGACTTAAAGCAAATTACATCTTTAAAAAAAGACTCTTCAAAAGTGCTTTAGTATAAGAACTTTCCACACTTAACTAAAGAATTGTTTGAAGACTAAACTATAGCTCAGGACAATGGTTCTAGTTTCTTGCTGAGAACCTATTTGAAGAATAACAATTGCAGGATATGCCTGTGATTTCAGAGAAAGCATGCAAAAAAAGAAATCTGTGCACTGATAGATAAGCAATAAGCACAAAAGTGACTGGGAGTGAGTACTTTATGCAGCTTTCAGTTCTTGTGGAAACATTTTTAGCCATTTTGATTAACCAAACTATTTCAGATGAAAATCAGGATATATTAGAAAACAAGGCCAACCGTGTAGCATTTAATGCGAGGAAACACTGAATGGCTTACTGCTATGCTAAATGATTAAAATGTTAGATGTTGGTTTAATTGAGGTTAATTTTAGATTAGAACCTCTGTTTCTGTTTTCCTATTGTAAGGTGAAGCTTCCTTACTGGTATAGCTGAATTTTAAAATTTAGATCAGTTGTAGAAGACTCTCCAGGAAACTGTTTGAGGAGACTCATGATGGGATGCAGACATTTTTGCCTCTGCTCTGGATCACAGTTTCAAATGCAGTAGGATGCTACTGAACAGAAATTGTTATGGCATGTTTGTTAATGTGTGAAATATATCTGTGGTTTCAGCAAAGTTAGGAAAGGACAAATGTCCATATCACCAAACAACCAACACAATTAACTTCAATTGTTGTTTTGGAAGTCAGGCTATGGGCTATGGATGGAATAGGCTTGGAAGCTGCAGTAGCTCTTTTGGCTCTAACTCTCGCTTGCCATGCCATTCTTGCTCAGGGTATAGAAGATAGGCCTGATACGGATCTCACTTATACTGGTGCAACTCCATTGGCTTTCATGGGCTTTATTTCATTCAGAATAAGGCCCTGAGGTGCAGTTTCCAGAGCCTTCAATCCAGCTGCTTTCAACAAAGGCATCAAAATTAAATTCTGTGTGGAGGTCCTTCATCTGTTGAAATGCTGTATTGCTGCTTTCTACTGAAATGCTACATCAGTATATTGAGCAAGTGCATGGAAATTAAGTCAATAAGCCGCACAAATTTTAAGAGCGATATAGTTTGAGAGAGAATATATGTGCATTTATTGTTTTTGGCATCAAAAAGATTAAATGTAGGGTACCAGTATATTTCAAAAATAAAAACCTGAGTGAGTAGTGAATTCTTTTGCTTTTGAGGATTTAGAAGACTGGTATGTAGAGTTCAGCTGCTAAATAGTTTTATTGTAGTATAAATGATGAGATGGGGCTTTACTGTTAAATTAAGAATGAAATTGATATCATTTCAGAATGAGGGAGTATTCTCAAAGTCAAAATATGATTTGGCATTAATTTGAGGTTTCATACTATGAACCTTTTTCTTATAGTCATCTGGTCCACGTATAAAGCAATAAATAAAATATTCTTTCTACGAGACAATTGTCTCAAATACTTCCTACATCCCCAAGTGTTACGGTTATATGCCCCATCTGGACCCTTATTAGTTTTAAAACTTCAGAGACGCTGCTTGCATGGGTTGGTTGTATAATTGGGGCTTTTGTCCCATGCCAAAACTTTAAGGAGTCTGGAAAACCACAGTGTATTTTGAATCTGAATAGAGATCTGTGGATTATGACAATCAGTAAATGTAGGATTTTTGAGTAACTCAGGGTATGGCGAATTAATGTTTCGATGTAATCACATGTATTGTTTTTGAAACAAAATCTTTCCTCAGGAGAGAGAACGAAGGTCGCCAGCATTTAACCTCCATATAACTACCTTCCCTGAAAACAATGGAAGTGCACTTCAACTGTTCTGTCAACAAGAAGGAATAAAGGTAGATGTGGCTTCATTAGCTCTCAAGATGATTGGATTATCCAGGAGCTCTATCAGAGTTTACCCAACACGTGAATAAATTGCCCTGTCAAATAATGGTTGCTTTAAAACATGCAGCAGTGATCCAGATGTGAGAATTTCTTTTTTTTTTTTTTCTGCAAAGAAAAATATAGGATGAAACTTGGAGAAAAGGATGAATAATTGGGGAAAGATGACTCCTGACAATGAGGTCTGCTAGACTTGTCTAGTATTCTCCTGAGGCTAATAACCTGAGAGGTTTAGGAGTTAGCCTGAATATACTATAGAGAATATGGTTGTATGAATGGTTAGCTGTCTTGTTTTTTGTGCCATTCTATATTTGTTCAATTTTGAATTACAGGTTCAATATTGAAGTGTAGTTAAGGTTAGAAAAAAGGGATTGTAAATATAGCACCCATCCATCACTTGTTCTGATCCCTTATATGTACTCAGGCCCCAGGCCAGCGAAGCACTTTAATGGACTTCATTAAGTATGTGCTTAAGTAATGTAGTAATGAAGTTGGATCTAGAAGCATAAGTGTCCTGATCCTAAATCCATTGAAAGTACCATGACCCTGCTAACTAATTTTTGTTGGCTTTGAATGAGGCCCAAGATGAGCATACTATACATATTGATAAATAACTGGCATCTTACCTGCTTGCTTCAGCGAGAAAAATAAGATGTTGCTCTTTTTCAGTCTGAAGACTCAAAATCTCAAGGGGAGCTCAAATTGGTTGCCATGCTAGCTTACCCAAGATTAAATTCAGAATATCTTCTGCATAATAGATCAAAAAGAAAAGAAACTTTCCGACCACTGGTTCAGAGTGCACTGGAGGCAATTAGAGAAACATTATTTTTATTTGTGATCTGAAAAATTAGATGTAGAAGTCACCTGAGAAATTATGGCCATAAAATTCAACTATGCTGTTTTCATTACTCTGGGAGCAACTAGTGCCATCCATTTGGTGTGTTAACATACTATAGCATCATAACTTACATGCTTACTACCATAGCCTTCCCTGAAAGTTTTGTTACAGCAAAGGGCCTATAGACATACCCAGAATAAAATGTCCTAATAAATGAAAGACTATCAGAAAAGGGCAGTTCACTGAATTTAGGTTAGATGCATAGATTGATGGATATAGATCTCTCTGTCTGGGGATCTGTTGAGCTGTCTCCAGAATTAAGAATCTGACTCTTATCTGACACACCACTAAAGAACACTAATTAATAGATTTCCTTCCCAAAACATTTTGCATAGGATCCTGATTCTGCTTTTTAACATCCTTCTTTGTAATCTAATGTGTCCATCAGTGGGAGCTCTTATATCTGCTATGATCATATAATCATAGAAAATTAGGGTTGGAAGGGACCTCAGGAGGTCATCTCAAAGCAGAACCATCCCCAATTATTTTATCCCAGCCAAGGCTTTGTTTATCCAGTTCTTAAAAACCTCCAAGGATGGAGGTTCAACAACCACTCTGGATAACCTGTTCCAGTGCTTTACAACCCTTCTTATAAGGAAGTTCTTCCTAATATCCAACCTAAACTTCCTTTGCTGCAACCTTTGAACATTGCTCCTTCTTCTGTCATCTGCCACCACTGAGAACAGTCTAGCTCCATCCTCTTTGGAACCTCTCTTCAGGTAGTTGAAGGCTACTATTAAAACCCCTCCAAGTCTTCTCTTCTGCAGACTAAATAAGCCCGTCTTCCTCAGTGTCTCCTCATAAGTCATGTCCCCCAGCCCTCCAAACATCTTCGTTGCCTTCCACTGGAATCTCTCCAATGTCTCTACCCTTTCTGTAGTGGGGGGTCCAAAACTGGAAACAGTACTCCAGATAGATCCAGGTTCCCAGCACAAAAAGTACTCTTTTTAAATGGATGTCATAGAGTTCCTCTTTCATCTTTTGTCACAAAAAAAGTGTGTTTTTTCTTGGGTTTTTTGTTCTTGGTACCTTTCTTAACTTCTATCCCAATATACCAATCTATAAAATGTATTTTTTACCTACCTCACAGGGATGTTGTGAGGCCCAATTGATTTATGATCCATGTGTTTTGAAATCTTTGGAAAATGGTTATTTGGTTGTTGTAAATTAAATATTGTATAGGCCTTAAAATGTGGTTTGATTGTTAATGTTCTCCTATGTTCAATAACAACTAAATGAAAATTAAGTATCTGGCCTGAAAATGCTCCATTATATTATATATATTTCATTATTATTGTACTAGTGTCACATTTCCATAATAGTGACTGATTACTTACAAGTCTTATTTATTCAGTTAATAGAGATGATTCTAACCCAAAAATGCTGACCTCAAGACAAGCTCACATGTCAGATCTGGAAAGTTTAAACCCAGTTTTGAAAATTGCAGAAAGAACTGATTTCTAAATATTTTTACTTATTAAAAAAAAAAAAATTGAATGCTAGCATGGACTGTCTGCCCAATAGATAATACTACACACTACCCTTCTAGTAAGAGGGGAAAAAAACTGGATTGGAAAAAGAATGTCTTCTGTGTGGTGTGCTGATCTTATGCTGTTACTGTCAGGTAACCAAGCTAGATTTATATGTAATGAATGGCAGTTTTTTCTTCTACATTTGTATATAGCTGTAATAGAATTTTCATTTTTTTTAGCCTCATGCACCTGAGCCTGTTTACCAGAGTGTTACAGTCTGTTAATATATTTTGTAAGGCTAATGCAATAGCTAATTTGGCAAACAAATTGGTATCAAATTACTGGCTCCTTGCATGAGTGCATAATAGACAGATACAAACCAGTATTTCTATATAGTAGAAGTAATGTCATAAGATAGTCCTGCAAAGGACTGTACATGTGAGGTGCTGGCCACTATCAGCTATCACTGATGGCAGTGGGGCTTGAGCATGCTCAGCACTTCATAAGCTACTGTTCATGGGCCTTTGAGGTCTGATCCTGCTCCTGTTACATCAGTGGCCATTTCTGTGCTGATTTTTGGAAAGACTAAGAATGGGTTTCTAATAGGGTTTGTTTTTGTATTTCTGTCTTCAGGAGGAGATGGTTGGTGTGGGGTTCTTTTTTTTTCTGTAAGGAGAGGAAGGACAAAATTAAACGCATGCAAATTTTTAAACCAATCAACGGTCCTAATTAGGGATCAATATCAACATGCTGCTTAGGCTTCTGCGCTCACTGCTATGACTAGCAGGCAGTTCAGTCCGAGGCAGCATTGCTCCCTGATCAGAGTGCACAGCAGACGTTGCTCCTGCTGTTAGAGGGCTCATAGGTTTATATTTTGTTTCCTAGATGACCCAGCTCATACTCTCTATAGTCTTCCTGTCAACTCTAGTGGCCCAATGTGCTAAACTTGACATCCTGGACTGGATCTGCCTCTAAGCCTGTTTCCCTAATTCAGCATTTGAGTTGTATTCATTCATAACCTGATGGAAGTACATATGAAATGACACATGACTTCACATGTACCCATTGTTCTAGCTCTAAGGCCATGTGTATGGTAAACTTGTCATGCATGCCAGGCATCCCCAGCCTCAAGCATGTTGTACTCTTGTAGTGGTTTATAAAAATATTACCACATCTGTATGGTACTGTGGGTAAACTAATCTGCACTACTGAGTGACAGAGCCAGTTAAGCCAATTGAGCTAATAAGCCCACCCACAGTGGGGTGCAGAAAACAGCTACTCTGCACACCTCTCCCTGAACTGTGAACACATCCATAGAATTGGTGTCCCTGTGGTATAAAACTGACATGTGGCTTTTGGTGACATTTTGCATGTAAAGTTACAGAAAAGTCATGAAAAGATATGAATACTGAAGGTTGTTTCCCCCCCCCTTCCTTTATGAACAATGAGTATTGAAAATCTTTTCTAGGATGTGAATATTTCTGAACTTATGAAGAAGCTAGATATTCTTGGAGATAATGGGGTAACACTTTTTATTTCAAATATATTTCTGGTTTTGTGTGTGTGTTTGTTCTGAAGTTGTTTTCTTTTTCTCATGGTACACAGTACGTGCCAGTAAATGCACTAGGGCATTTCTGAATGACTGAATTTGCATATTCATTGGGAAATGACAGGGATAGTTGTTACCAGCATAGGTGCAGATTCCTTGCATTTTTTCAAAATATATTTGGGCCCCTTCTGAGTGGCATTTAAATACTTTTTTTAGGGACTGCAGGGGACAAGATATAAGACAGGAGAAAGAAGTCAAAGCTGTATTCTTTTGCAGTGCCTCTCAGATGTAAACTTGGCCGCTTACAAAGTGCAATGAGAGCTGGTTTATGAGAGGCATATGTTAGGAAAGCTTGAGTCTGGTCTGTAAAGTAGAGGGTTGATTCAGACAAGAGTTTCAGATCATAGATTAAACTGTGAAATCCAAAATAATATTTATGGGAACCCTGTTATTCTGTGAGTAGCCTTCATTAATAAAAGGCCCAATTCTGCAATAGATTCCTTGCATTAGGGCTCCTCTGCAGTGAAATGCCATTTCTCCCATTTAAAAAGATCACTAGATTGTATCCACTTTGTTTTCATGGAACTGTTCCATTGAAAAGCCACAATGGAAATGATGTATTGAACTTAAGTGACTAAGGACTGTATCTACTTTACTTGAGCTTAATTTTTAATCATTGGATATTTTCTGTTCTTGTTTTTTAAATAATCAGGCAGCTGATATACTTTGATGCATACAGAGTGTTTTGAGGAATGGATTTACAATCCAGTGTAAAATGCAATTGCACCTTTTTTCTGTTTTAGAATTTGAGAAATGAAGAACAGGTTGCAATAATCCAAGCTGGGACTGTACTTTCCCTCTGTGAAAAGGTAGACTTCACTAAAGCTTTTTGTCTGCACAAAACCAAAGCACACGAATCAGAAATTTGTATGATGTTTTATCAGAGAAGCGTGGCGTTTCTGTTAAATTCACATGGATTTGAGTATGTGTTCATTATAACCATGTCTTCACTGGAGCTATGCATGTGGAGGGCTGTGACATACAATTGAGCATATTCAAAAATCTGGAGAAAAGGTATCATCTCTGGGATGTGTCAGCATCTTCCACTCCCACAAACCCCTCTGAGAAAAGAACCCAGAACCTCAAAAGAGGCTGCCCACTGCTTTGCATGATTGATATTATGGTAATTCTTTCTGTGAGGTGCTGAAGTCCAGAAGTGGTGAGCTGAGTACTGTCCTCTTCTATGGGAGTTAGTGGGGAAAAGCGGATACTCAGCAAACACAGCGTGGGAAGCTTGCTGCACTCCTTTTCCCCATATGTTATATTGCATGAGAAACAAAGATTTTAATTTTGGGGTGGGGAAAGGCTTTTAATCTCTTTCCCCCTCTTAAACCTCTAAAAATGTCTCCAAAAAGTCAAATAAACAAACACCCTACCTTTTTGTTTCCTGCTACTTACTTTACCTGAATATACTGTTAATGAGAAATTCAGTATCATGCGTGGCATTTTACTACTTTCTGACAAATTCAAATGTTCTCATCCTTTATCTCCTCAGTGCCACGTGGGAAAAATCTAAATAGCAAAACATGATGCAGTGTTTCTGTTGTTAAGGTTTGGTCCCCTCTTGAGACTCTGTTGAGCAAGTAGGGCACTGCTGATGTGTCCAACTACTGTATATTAAGTGAAGCAGCTTCTGAGCTCCGTATTGAAGGGTGATTAGGTTTCATGCTAAACCTAAATCCAGAACTGTATGCCTGGCATCAGACCTAAACAACATAGTCAGCTGGTTTCAGAAAATAACCGCTCCAATCACCCGTGGTTTTTAAAACCAAAATGTGTCAGTCAGAGAACAGACCTGTAGTCGTCTGTTTTTCAAGTTAACATTTTTAGTATCCAAACTGAAAATTAGTGGTTAAAAAAAAAAAAAAATAGGCATCACAGTTGCACACATTGCTGTGTTAACTTGCTATTTAAATGATCTTTCTTTGCTAATCCTCCATGCTGTTCAGCAGTGGATCTGCAATTGACCAGAATGTATAATTATGATTGTCCAACACATAATAGTCAAAGGAGTTAGGGAGTGGTTTAGGAGGTTTTGGTAAATGTGATATTTAGTTCAATATTTAATTTTTAAGAAGTATTTTTCACTGGACAGATTATTAGATTACTCATTTCTGTGCAACTGGAACTAGCTTTCTATTTCTATCATTAATAGGCGCAAACAATGACTCCGTTTAAATAAACCAGAAAGGAAAGTATTTTCCCCAGTAAGTCTTCTATTTAAAAAGTTGATATTAAAAGATGGATTTGCAACATCAAAACTCCATTGGTCTTGTTAAATAGTTGATAATGACTAGCCAACAGTGATTGTTTGATGATTCAGCTAAGTTATTGGTTGGTGTACACTAGGGCTGTGCAAAATTTTGGCAGCTATTTCGTTTTGGAGGTGTTTCAGGCTGTTTCAGCATCCAAAACACCAAATCTGAATCAAAACAGAAGGCTCAGAAACATCTTTGAATCAAAACAGAGATCAAAACAAGGCATCCAAAAAGTTGTGAAAGTGTTTTGGAGATGTTTCAGAGCCAGGTTTGCAGGGAAACAACTGTATGCTGCTGCCCTGCCACACAACTTGACTGCAGGGAGCAGAGATCTGTGCTGGGGGTCTCCTTGCTGCTGCGGCCCACCCCTCGCTGCCCTGATGACGCGGGGCTGCTCGGGTGGGCAGTGGCGGTGAGGAGACCCCAGCATGGATCTCCGCTCCCTGCGGAGCCAGGTCATGCGGCAGGGCAGTGCTGGTACCTGCCATGCGACCTCGCTCCGCAGGGAGCAGAGATCCAGAGCAGTGCAAATCAGCAGCTAGGCGACCCTGGAGTGGATCTCTGCTCTCTTTGAAGCCAGGTCACACAGCAGGGCAGTGCTGGTGTCTGATGTGTGACCTGGCTCCACACAGAGCAGAGATCCGGGGCTGCATGGGGTGGGTAGCAGCAACAAGGAGACCCCCAGCATAGATTTCTGCTCCCTGAGGAGCCAGGTCTCACGGCAGGGCACTGCTGGTCCCTGCCACGTGACTTGGCTCTGCAGGGATCAGAGATCTGTGGGGAGGGTCTCTTCACCTGCGCGGGGCAGCAGCCCTCTGTCTCCCCCAGACAAGACATCCCCAGGCCCGTCCTGCTCCCCGCTGGGGCCCTGTACCCCTGCCCAGCTGGGCTCAAAACAGACTTGGAGGAGATTTGGTGGAAACAAAGCAGGACAGTGATCTAAAACACCAAAACAAATCACTGTTCTCCAAAACAGCTGAATCCAAACAGCCGTTTCATATAGCCCTAGTGTAAACCAAATGAAACTAGGAGAACACTAAAACTATTGTCAGTGTAGTGTAAGAGAAGAGGTGAGGATTGCAGACTTTAAAATATTTGGAGAAAACACAATTAGGCTAGGTGGGGATCTGAGTATTCTTTTCCTTAGGCTAAAGTTGTACAAACTCTGGACTGTGCTGCCCTTTCATAAGCTGGTTAGTTCTTGTGTGAGCAGGAGCATTGAAAAGCATGGGACTGTTGTTGTGAGTCAGGCTCTCACAGTTCAGGAAATCGCATCACTTGATGGTCACAGTCTAAGAAAAAATGAGTTTGTTGTCAGTTCTTCATAACAAGAAGAAATTATAAAATGATCTTCAATCTTTAAAAAGCAGAAATATTTTATAAATCCACCCCAATAATCATTTTCATTATCTCACAGGAATTCTTATTGCTATCATTTCTGTTTGTCCTGAGCTGATTAAAGAATGACTGACTTGTTTGTTTTACTACTTACCCAGCTTGTTCAAAAAGACAGAATCTTTAATTTTATCCTCTGTTGTCAATACGCTTGTTTTTAAAACTGAGGTGTAAACAGTCTATATAATTTTAATGCCATTGTGTATAGTCTCACAAACCTGTAATGAATAAAACCCGATGATAAATTTGATCGACATAGCACCTGTAGGAGGCAGGAAAAAGGTTGAAAATGGGGAGTTGAGGCACAGACTATTGAAATCACTTGCTCAAGATCACACATGATAGCTGTGCCTACACTGGTAACTGAGCATAGGTCTCAGGTGACCTAGCCTAGTGTCCTACCCACTAAACCATCCTGTCTACTCATGAAAACAGTGATTATTCACTGATTGTTCCGGGTTCTTTTATAAATATATCTGTAAATAATGTATGATTATTAATTATACGTTATTATTTCTTACTGTGGGAAGCATATTGCAATTACTGATGTTTTAAGAAGCCTTCAAGGAGCTATTCACAATTTCAGCCTCCAATTTCCCCCCCATTCCCTTTACTGTTGCTCCGACTTCCTTGTTTTGGTAGACTCTATGGGTTGGTTACCAACTCCAACCAGTAGTCTACTGGGATGATACAGATGATATACATCAATTAAGCTCATACAGGAAATGAGGAATTAAGAGTTCTGAGTTTCCCTGTGTACTGTTTTAAAGTGAATTAAAAACTCTTCACTTACCAACACCGAATCTAGGGTTTTATTTCTCCTGGAACACTCAATATTGCTAGTTCTTAAATAGACAGGAGGTTGCCTATTAATTAAGGTCACAGCTGTGCTGTAATTAATGCTTTAAGTGCTACTGATATCAGGGAAAATGTAGAATTCTGAATTCAAGCCTTAATGTCTTAGGAAGGAGATTACTTTCAGCCTTTTTAAAACTTAGAGCATTTTCAGGAATGAGTATATGCATGTGTGTGCACCTTGTTGGTTCAGGTACAGGATGAACCCCCAAATACCTGCTGTCAATACTGTTTGGTTGCAAGCAACCTGAGTGACCTTGAGCAACATATAACATGTCTGCTCCTCAGCTGCTTCTGTAAAAGAAGGAACAATAACACTTCCTGGCCGCCTGGGAATGTAACACAGCTAAGTTCATTATTATGAATCACTCAGAGATACTCTACACAGCCTGATTTGTATAGTGGTTAGAGATCTGCTGATGGAAGGACTTTACTGATGTCCACAGCATATTGAGATGAGGCATAACAAACAAGGAATCATCTTTCCTGCATGAGGAAATGACTGTAAACACAGCATGGTGCTGTGCATTGTTATAACACCTTCTGTTCTGAATTAATTCCAGGGATCCCAAATTAAAAGCTGTAAATCCAAGGCAAATAAGAACCCTATGGAAATAGGATTCAGATGAGATAATTGATTTTAACATAACCCCAGTAGGAATCACAGGTCAAATTTTTGCTTTCAGTTCCATCAGTTCAAGGCAATTCCACTGGTTTCCTCAGTAAAGCTCCTCTTCTTTTTTACGAAATAAAAAGACTTCATTAATTGAGTCATGTAAAAGTGTCCAGTGTGACCCAAAATAGAAGCTGGCCCTGTAACTAAGTACCCATTTAGCTCCTTTATATTTCTGGTATCCATTGTGATAGAATGATCCTTAATCAAAATAAGCCATCACAACTTTGCCTTATAATAAGATCCTTCTGTAAAATGCTGGAACCACTTACATATCCTCAGCATCATCAGTACACTCGCACACACTTCTACTGAGTCCATACAATTATGTTTCATTTTTATTCATGTCAAACATTGCTTTTAGTACTCTGCCTTGCATAGATATGAGCCTTCTGGAAATAAGTCTGTTCAATAAAGGAATGTGTCTTCATGTAAACAACATATTGGTGTAATTCTAGCTGATGTTGCATTACTTCACAGCAGCGTAGCTTTAATGTGGGATAGGTTATAACTGAATATGACCCCATGAACTATATCAATTGCTCTTTTTTCCTCTTCAAATGTATGTTGAATCTTAATGATTCTTCCTTCAAAATTAAACCAGTACAGCATAAGGATGACGCAGGTGGCTGATTCTCATCTAAAAATTTCAGGCCAAGCCCTGAGGGGTTCAGCACCTTCTCCCATTGGATTTAGTGAGATCATGAGGAGACTTAGTATCTTGCAAAGTCCTTTGGCAGGAATAGGCCATATCCAGAGGAGCTCAGACATTTGGTTCCCCGGAGATGAGTTGCAGCGGTGCACCTTGCGCTTCAGCTACTTGTCCCCAGGAAAAGCCCATGCCATGCTCACTTTGGTGTGTGGCAAGTTACCCCAGGTTCGGTTGGGGAGACTGGGGCCAGGACTGGACTGGCCCCAGCAGCCTTACCTGGGCTCTGGGGACCTCCCGGGACTGCAGAGGTAGCAATGCTACTGCATAGAGCCTCACTGTCAACTGGAGCATGGCTCCACTTCTGAGTAGAGTGCGTTGCCTGTGTATGTGCTGCTCCAAATTTTTTTTTTTTTTTTTTTTGCAGGATTTTTTGACCCCTAGATATCCATGGGTCAATAAAACCCTCAGGAAAAAAAGTGGAGCAGCGCACGCATGGGCAGTGTTCCCTTGCAGCGTAGAGACCATCTAAATGTGTGGTACGTGGCACTGCAGACATATTTGTGGTGCCACATACTGCACGGCCACGCTCATCTGGATGCAGCCATTAAGTGTAAACTTGAGCTGAAATTCTCTGAGTAGCAGCATCAAACTGGCATTGACCAGTTTTCCAAGGGTGATATTCACTGAAGGCCTTCGGGATAACAAAAAGGCCTGCAGTGCAGCAAACTTGATGCCATGTGGAGAGATGGGTGAAATAGGTGCATGGTGGCAGAAGTGGGCATAATCTATTGGAGAGAGAGTCATTAGGGGCAGGCCAATGGAAGAGGTACAGGTACCTAGTTAATGATTGTGTGGGTGCATAGAAGTGCATAGGAAATGGTGGCCTTGTTTGAGCTAAGGACAGGAGTAGCAGCTGGAGTGAGGTTGTAATACTCTGCCTTCAGTCAAAAAGCTGTTTATAATACATGCATCATGACCCTATTTGCATAAGTTCCCTATACAGAGCCCTTTCACTTGGGTGGTATTTGAAGGTGTGTGATGGGAAGGTGATCTCCTTCACACAATATGCCTGTTCCTTAGTTTAATCTGTCATCTCCATTATTTTAGAGAAAGGTGCAAAGATTACAGCTGGAACAAAGTCTCTTGGGAAATGAAATGTTCCTTGTCACTTGCTTAGAATCTGTGCTAAAATGTAAACCTAGTAAGTAGGTAGAATAAGCTTCCATTGTGATTTATCATTCTCTGAAGCAACAAAAGACCAGATGAATATAATTGAGGAGTGAATTTGTGTTTTACCTTCTCTTACTAAAAGAATGTAATGTAACTAATTTAAAAGAGAATTTGCATTCTTTAAACACCTAAATCTAATCTGAATCATTGCCTGCAATTTGTCCATTCTGGCTTGTGGTCACTGAAAAAAATCATCACGAGAGCCCCATATAACTTACAAAAAATGAAATACAAAAAAATAGGTTGCATGTTGGTCCATTAGTTTGAACCTCAAATCTCACCAGACACCAATCAACAGATTTATATAGAAATTTAACAAAGACTCCTAATTTCCCCAGAATGCTTTTACTCTATATTCTAAAGCTCCTTGTGATCTAAGTGGGCGCAAGCTGTACTTAAATTAATAACCATTTACCTAAACTGTGTTCTGTAAACCAGTAAAAATAAATAAATAAGTAAATGAAATGAAGCAATGAATGAGAATTTCCACCTCTTCTGATATACTGAAAGATTGAACACTCACTGCCTTTAACCGTCATTAACATTAAACAAGCAAGATCTGGGCGTTCCACAGTTTTAGCTTCTACCATAACGATTTTACACTTGGAATGCAATGCCCATTCTTTTATGCCTTTTTATAATACTTTTAGATGTAATAAAAAGTTATTGATAGGATGATTGACCTTCTGACCTGCATGAATTTTCTCATACAGTTTTGCCTACCCATCTTAAACTTTACCTTTTGGCACCCTTCACCCCCTCATGTAGCTACTGTTATGTGAATAAAGGACAAGTTGTTCCATTGGTTTCAAGTACCATGAGCAAGGACTGCCAGAGTTGGGCCCTAAGAGCAAAACTTCTGTGTTGCAGACAATGTGGGGGGAAGAGTAGGGTTGAAACCATCAGACTAATTTTACTGTTTTGACTCAAGTTCAATCTAAATGTAGATCTTTAGAGGGGAGCAAATTAATCCACTGCATTACAGCCACCTCCGTTCACAATTAATTCCCAGTGGCTGCCTTACTCATTTATTGATAGCTTGAAAAAATTGAACAGTTAATGGGGCAGGGGAGGGGTGAAGCATGTAACTGGGTGTGTCCTCAGCAAATTAACTTACAAAATTATTAATAAAACTCCTCCAAAAGCTGTATTTTCACCTTTCTGTATTCCTCTCATTACTGCCATGTTCATATAGTGGTTAAAACAGATCGAAGGAATGGAAGCTGCCCTGACACAGAAGATGATAGACCTGGAGAATGAAAAGGTAAGAAATAATGATTAAAACTTCAGAGCCAAGTGTATAAATGTGTGTGCATGATGAGTACTTGTCTTTTTCTGCTTAGTGGGGATGGCCTTTTGAAACTGTCAGCCGCAGATTGCTAACCCCCCATTTGGCTAGTGCCTTTAAAGTAGAGGGCAGAAACCAACCAGCTAGATAAATGTTGATAACCAGCAGCTATACCTGCAAAATACCGCACATGAGACGCATTTTACAGGGTATAATAACTAAATGGTGTAAAACTTGTTTGTGTGCTTCCTATGTGTATTATTTTGTCCGGCAGCAGCAGGATCTTTCCAGCTTTGGGATCAGAGTTCATTCAAATTGCAAAAGGGATTAATTTGGACTCTTGGTTTGTATTTCCTTTCACATGAGACCATCCTTCTCCTCCTTCAGGTTACCCCTCTCACTCCAGCTTCTTGTTCCCCTCAGAGACGGAATGCCTTCTCAGGTGCAATTCTGGCTTGAATACCAAACTCAATATGACAATAAGCAGTACTTTGCTGTATGTCATATGAAGTGAGGTTTTTTCCAGTTAATGTATAGCTTTGTTGATTTATTACGCATGTAGTACATCTTCAAATCCATTTTACCATCTCCAAATTGCTTTCAAAACACCAAATGATTCTTGAAATACCTTTTCCAAGTACATAAGTAAGCAAGCAACATTATTCCCATCTTACAGAAAAGGAAACTGAGGCAGAGAGGTTAAGTGACTTGCCCATGGCCATAGGGGAGCTCTGTGTCAGTGAAAATATTAAAACTGTGCTTCCTTGGTGCTCAGGCTCCTCACCTTTGAGGATGTGGCATGATACCAGTTTTATCATCTAAAGCAAGGTGCAACGCTTGTTGTGCATCTGACAGTTAGAATTTTTTTATGTGTAACTTTAAGTTTGGGAAAACATATAACCTTAATGTGTTTTTGGAGAAAAATATAATCAAGACATATTTGGAAAATACATCTTTCTAACTTTAAGAATATTGGTGATACCTAGAAATCTCATGTTCTCTAAGCAATTGTATTTATTTGTGAAGCCCAGCAATCTGACAGTCTCCATGGAACACTCGCCCCTTGCCATGTGGAAATTATTTAATTCATTTGAAAATAATAATTTAGGGTGGAATTTTCAAAGGTTCTCAGTGCCAGCTTAACTAGTTAGAGCAAGGTTATATAATGTTAGATGTGAGTGAAAACCTTATCCTTAAATCATGATTTCTGCCTTTTGTGTAGCTTGTGGCTGCTTTTTTAAATAATACCTTGAGAAATAGCATAACCCAGTGGTTAGAACTCTAGTTTAGGACTGATGTCAGGCTCTGCCTTTGACTTCCTGCATAATTTTCAGCAAGTCACTTCATGTCCCTGTGCCTTTCTCATATGTTGTTCTATGTGTGTAAGATGCAAGTATGTTAAGGCACAGACTGTCCCTTGCACAGTACACACCTCACTGAATTTTATAGAGAGCCCAGTGTAGTACAAATGATAGTAAAAAAATAAATAAATAAATTGAAAACAGATGGAAATTGGTTTAGTCTCCTCTAGTGGGGAGACCAATGGCTTGAAGTTGCAGCAAAGTAGGTTTAGATTCATATCAGGAAGAACTGCTTCACTGTTAATACAGTGAGGCAGTAGAATAGACTGCCTAGGGAAGCTGGGGAATCTCCATCGCTGGAAGCATTCAAGAGGTTGGATAGGCATTAGCCAGGGATGATTTAGCAGTTACAATTATGCCTATGCTCTACTGTGGGTATTTCCCATGCTTCTGGACTCTGCTGGTTGCCCCGTGGAGTCAGGAGATAGAAGAGAGCCTAAGACAGGGGTGGGCAAAATATGGACCAGGGGCCAGATCCAGCCTGCCAGGCCATTCTATCCAGCCCACGGAGCCACTAAGAAAATTTGAAAATTTAGTATTTATTTGCTCCTAGCTGCCTGTAAAAGGTGACAGGAACCAGGGGCAGTAGGACCCAGGGGAAGCTGGTGTCAGGACCCAGCAGCAAGGCATGCCCAGCCCTGCCCCCCCCCCCACCAGAAACCCCTGCCTAGCAGACGTTTCTGGTCTGGGAGCATGGAGCTATTCATGCTTCCCTGCGCCAGAGAGGGAAATGCAGCCCTCCACAGCTTGCCAAACCTCAGTAAGCAGCCCTTCGCCCGAAATAATGGCCCACCCCTGGTCTAAGAGATCCTGGGATCTCTCAGGTTTATTTTAATAATCTTGCAAGAGCAGCAGGACATTGGCCACCATGGCCTCCCTGCTTTACCTGTAGGTGGTTAGGAGTTATGTTTTGGGTTTTGTCAGGGTTGACTCTAGTTTTGCTGTGAGGTTAGACAATGGATGGATTGGATAGGGATGATCCTACCTCATGCAGAGATTGGACTAGGTGACCTCTGGAGGTCCCTTCCAGCCCTACTTCTCTATGTTCTGTGTTATCATAGTCACAAAGGATGGCTTGTTTTTAATAAGTAGTGGCACTAGTAATAGGGACATGCATATATTATTATAATTCTTTCTGGTGCTCAAACCCTCTTCAGACTGTCAAGTTGCTGAGCTAGGCAGATTTGTTTTAAGCCAAAAAAAATTAAAATTAAATTGAAATTTATTCATAATTGCTGCTGATTGGCTAAATTCTATTCCTGTGTTCATAAGTGTAAAATCCCAGTAATGTTATTGGGAACTGCATGTGCATCTCTGAAGCAAAATTTTGTCCAGGAATTCCAAGTAAAACTTGGTCAACCTGAATTACTTTTCTTCATTCAGTGATTTGTGAGCAACACAATGCTATGCTATGTTTGGGAGTGGTTCTGATGCTACACTACAGCATCCATACTAGCCCAGAGGCACAGATTTTAAGGAAGCATAAAATGAATAATTCTGTCTCATAGAATGATATTTAAATTGCTTTTTCTTCAAATATTGAGGAAACAAAAAAGTTTATATTTGAACAAAGATGACACCTATAAATTGTAAATCAGATCAAATACCCTTTCTGCTTTCTGGACTACTGGTTTGTGAGCATAACAAAATATCTTGAATGGAAAAAAAGTTGAACTATATTAGTTGTATTGTTTATCCGGTGTGATGTGCTCATTACATTTATACTTGTTAAAAATTTCAGAGTCCTTTCTCAGTGTACTGAACAAATTCTAGCCCACAGTATACCTATAGATTTCTATTTTTTTTTTTTTGGATGTTGAGTGCTACAACTTACTTTTTGGATGTTGAGTGCTACAACCTAACTTGTTTCAGTGACGGTTGCAATGATCCCTGATTAATACACAAGCAGCCAATAAACAACTGTGTCCAGTTCTTCAGAAACAAAGGTGCTACAGCAAAGTACAGTGAAAGGTCTATTGCCAGCTTCTGCAACTACTTGGGTAAAGTCACTTAACCTTGCTGGGCTTCAGCTTACCCATCTTCTTTGAAGGGCTCCTGCAAAGCTTAGAACCAAATCTCCCTTCTGCCAAGGAAATGTACCTGAGAGCTGGTGAGCACAGAGACCCTTCCTACCCTGTGCTAGCAATGAGACAGGATCTATATCTTGCTCTGAGATGGGATCCTGTACTCCACATGAGCTACTGCTTTCTCTCTCACCTGTCCCACACAGTAGACAGAGGTTTTGCTGCCTAAAGGACATGCCAGCCAGTAGACAGATCAAAGACTACAGCCTGACCTGTTTTAAGGCACATGTGCATTCAGCATCATGATTTGTGCCTTGTGCAGGTAATGTTTCTCATAATACACACACAACAGGTATGTTTCACCTTTGTCCTCAGTCTTTGTGTGTCCCTCCCTTGGGTAAAGGCAGGAATTTTCCCTTAAGTTGTGTGCAGCTTTAGAGATCATCAAAGATGTGTGAGATATGAAGATTTTAAAACTAAATTAAAACTACTATTAATAATTATAATGATTCAATTATTCTAACAATATATATGATCCTTGGCTTAAGATTTTCTGCTACTTTCATATGTAAGTGACTGAAAGCTCTTATACAGAAGTGGTTAACATTATGATACCTTAAGAGTTAGGATAAAAAACAAACCTTCCCTTATTTTTATTATTGCTCAGGACCTGTTCAGTAAACAGAAGGGTTATTTAGAGGAAGAACTCGACTACAGGAAACAAGCTCTGGACCAGGCTTACATGGTAGGAAAAGAACTATCATTAAATGTTCATACTTGATCAGATTTCATAAGATAATTTAAAAAATGAACCTGGGTATTATCCTGCTAGATTTGGAAACCAAACATCATTTCAATGGAGCCAGATGGCCTAGGAAATGAATGTAAAAGATAAGAATGGTCATCTTTTTGCACTGTGATTTACTCCAAGATTGGTGGTAGAACTGTAGTTCCAGGAGCTTGGATAAGTGTGTGCAAAATTATTATGAGCTAAATATTCAGAAAATGTCTTTCAATTTTTTTTTTTCCAAGTGTTGTTTTTTTTTAAGGGAAATAAGGGAAATGCTCTGAATTGTCTAGGTGGTAGCAAAATAGTATATCCAGCTTTTTAAGAATAATGAGATCTAAGGAAATGGCAGTAGTATGGCATTAAGGATTGTTTATGACTGTAAATGCTTCAAACTGAAAAAGATCACCAGGTTTTATAGTAGGTTATAGTGGATTCTCCTTCTAGTATCAGGACTATGGGCAAGCTATTTAACCTCTCTGTGCTACAGCTTACTCACCAGTAATACAACAGAATTACCAACCACACAAAGGTGCTGTGAAGTTTAAAGGGATGCTGTCATGTAGTTTAGATCCAAATGCTGTTGTTCTTTAGTGTTGTTTTTTTTTTTTTTTTAAATAAGGTCGTATAAAACCTAATAGATAAATATGATAAGGATTTCTTTCTGTTTTATGTAGTAGTCAGCAAAGTTTTCTATTTCAGTTTATGTATTCCCTGTACTCTTTGCCTTGCAAATATTGCCTTATTTGGCTTATACGTGAGATTCTTAAAGTACAAGTGGCTAGAAACTAACCGGAAACAAAGAGGATGATGGGTGATTATCTTCCCACACATATCCCTCAAGTACATAAGCATTTCTCTCTTCATTCTCTGAAATGTCTGATTGTGTGCTTTTGCCTTTGATTCCCTTTCCAAGAGTCTTTTCTGTTGCTTATGGGCGCTCGGAACAAAATGGAGTGAGGAAAACCTCGAGTAACAGCAGGCTAGGATTGTAGGGTTGAGAGAAAGAAAGGCATGGCAAACTTTTTCTTGCCATGTGCAGTATGTTTGTGTGCAGATCTTGCTCTTCATACTTTTTGAATACTATGGATTGATTTAACAATCCAGCTGAAGGGAACCTCTTGGTTCCTTGTAGCTCAGACTTTTCAGTGGGGCTGGTCATGAGCTGATCGAGAGTTTGTCTCTGGAAATACGCAGAATCTTGTTTTCCTTAGCATGCATTATGAACTCCTGTTAAATCCAAGATCCATTCATTCAACAGACTGCAACACCACGCCTGCCGTGTGAAGTCTCATGAGGTTGCGTGCACTGTGTATGGAATGCTCTTCACTGCTCACATGGTTGCTGCTTTTCTGCTGCCTAGTCGTGCCCATCCTCCGGTCTTTCCTTTTAGGCTTTGCTCACTGGCATTGTTTGTTGTGGTGCTGGGGATGTTTGCTTGCTGTATTCACATGTCAGCCTGTTTGTATGTGATTTGGGTTGCATTAGAGAATCCAGGAGCTGGAGGCCACGTTGTATAACACTCTGCAGCAGGATCCAGGAAGGCGGGCAAGTGAGTCTCTGAATGAAGTGCAGAGGGAGGATTTGCGAGCTGCGGTGGAGAAGGTGCGGAGGCAGATCCTGAGGCAGAGCCGCGAGTTTGATAGCCAGATCTTGCATGAGCGAATGGAGCTGCTGCAGCAGGCACAGCAGGTAACTCACCCCTCATCCCTCCATCTCAGTGTTCCCACTGTTGTTGCCATTGTTGCCAGTACAACAGCACTTACTTCACTGTCACCTTGCTAACTTATGCCTAGTCTTGGTATGTATTATTTGCATTGCTGTTACGCCAAAGAGGCAAATCAAGATTTGGGCCCCACTTTTGTTAGGCACTGTATGCACATAAAATAAAACAGTCACCACACTGCAGAAATAAGAGTTTATGTCCACATCCTGCAACTTGTTCCCTATGAGCAGAAATATACTGGTTTCAATGGAGCTCTGCATAGGCAGAGGGGGTTTACAGGTGCACGTCTGAAAAGGGGCAAGATAAGGTCAGAGGAACTCAGTGTCTCTTGTGAGCGTTAAGCATGGTGTGGAGCACAGAGTGATGGCTTTAAAAAATGAAGATTGGACAATTGCCAATCCTGAACAGGCAGGCCACTTGGCTAGCCCAGTGTATTTGCCTCCTGATTCAAACAGGAAAGTCCCCAGAGCCAAGACATTTTTAATATACTTTTCTAGGTGCAGTTGGGGAACTTGGGAGGTGGGCATGCTCCTGTCACAGCTAAGTATGGTCTTGCAGTTATTTCCACAAAAGCCCCACGGTGGAATAGTTGAGGAAAGAGGCTAAGTCTGTTCCTCTGTTTTTAAGCATCCTAGAAGAATACTTAAAAAAAAATGGAAGTATGTTTCCTCACAAATCATTTTTGGAAAGCACAGGCAAATGCCCGAGACTTCTGAAGCCAATGTATTCCAGTAATTGTAGCTGTGCAGATCTTGAACAGCCAGTCCTCAGTTTCTAGCTGAGTTCAAAACCAGTGTTCAAGTCTGTCCACAGTAAGGCTCTTGTCACTTTTTTTAGGTTTATATTGATCTCTCTGATGCTGGTTCTCAAGGATAAGGGGATAGCTATAGTTTAGTTCAGATTGCCTTCCATTCAGATTTAATATGCAGGTTAGTGTTGAGAAGCAGTTATGTCAGCTCCACTGACCCAGCATCCTTGTCTGTGACTTCCATGGTACCAGGATTAACCTTTCTAAAAGCTAAAATACATATACTCAGGCTGTCTGTAGTATTTAAAGCAGTGGTGGATTCACCGAAAAACAGGACGTTCTCTATAGTATTAGGTTTTGTAGTGTTATGTGTAACATAGACTGTTACGGGGAGAGGATGGGGGTGTCTATAGTAGGCCTGTGCAAAAAGGCTAGTATTCGCTTCAGATTCGACTGATTCAGGGAACTGTGATTCGATTTGGTGATTCAAATTGCTGTCCTAAATTGATTCAGCCAAATCTGATTCAGCCACTGCCGCATCAGCCAAACCTCTGAGTCAAACATGCCCCAGACCCTGCCCACTCTCCTGGCCCCAGCTCTTAAAAAAAAAAAAAAAAAAAAAAAAAAAAAAAAAAGCCTTGTACTCACTGGCTGCTGCCATGCATAGGGCGATCCCCACTGCCCCATGCTGCATGCGGGGTGCTCTGCCATGAGCCCTGAGAAGCCCTGACAGCCACTGCAGCAGCTGGTTAGTGTGGTGCTTTTTGTGTTTTGTTTTTGTGGGGTTTTTTAAAGAACCAGGAGCTGGGGATGGGTGGGGCAGCTATTGATAGGGTTGGGAGAGTAAGCAGGGGATGGGGGCTTGTGGCTGAGCCTCCCCATGCAGCACAGGGCAGTGGGGGACAGCGGACATTGCCCCACCAACCTGGCAGCATCCAGTGAGTGTGGGGCTTTTCTTTTTCTTTTTAAAGAGCTGGGGCTGGGTGGGGCAGCCATTGACAGCACTGATAGCATGGACAGGGGTGGAGGTGCTCAGGCGCTTGGGGGAGCAAGCAGGGGATGGGGCTTGGTGGGGATTCCCCCCGTCCTCTCCCCTGTCCTCTAGCTCCCTTTGCCCCCTACTTACGGGAATGGAGTTCTGGTCTAGCTCCTTGTGGCGTCAAGTGGGGACTCCAAATTCGGATTCAGAGATTCAGCCATTGAATTGGGCCAAATCTCCTCCAGACTGAATCAGCACCTGATGCTTCGCACAGTGTTTAGGTCCTCTAATATCCCGTAGTACTCTGCTCTTTTCCCTCCCACCTTAAGGGGAACGGAGGGAGAGCCTGTCACAGAAATGCTGCTAGTCCAGAGCAGGTGTCCTCACCCTTGCTACCCCCAGGAGTGGCGGTGGGGCTCTTTGACAGCTGCTGGTCTGGGTTTTGGAACATCAGCTTCAGAGCCAGCTTGCCCTCTCCACTGTTGGGAACAGCAGTAGTTGCCAAACAGCCTCTGAATGCCCGCAAGGGAGAAGTCAGGTGGTCAATGGTTAGGCTACTGACAGACTTCCTTAGAGGTTGGGAAGCAAAGGAGCAAGCTCTTTTTTGTTCCCAGGCTGGAGCATGTGCTTTTGTAGCAGTCAAACTAGGAGACTGTAAATTTGCGCTCCCTCATAGTGCTCTGCTGTTATAGCATTGTGAAGTGCTGAGGCACATTGTAGTGCCAGAAATACATGCGTGTCCAAGAACCATGTTTCTCTGTCTCTGCCCCTCTCTTTCCCATGGGCAACTGGTGCCTCCCAAGTCTGGGGGGGCCACGAGTGGGGCACTATCGGGGGGCAGTCCCCCCGTGGCCAGACTTTGGCTGGCAGAGCCAATTTCAGGGGGGGCACTGGTACTTTCCATGCCCCCCACCAGCTGGAGCAGTCACTGTTGGAGGGGGGGCACCAGCACTCGGGGGGGCACATGTCCCCACATCTCCCCTATGCATTACCTATGCTCTCTCCCTCTCCATCTCTCTGCCCCCTGTCTGTCTCTTGGCTCACCCTTTGATAATTTATTACTCAGTTTATTGTTAAGGGCTATTTCTGGTGAGTAGAGACAAGCCCTGTCATAGTCTTAGCTGAGACTTCAACACTTCTAATGAACTGTACTTCAGTTGTCTTATAAGCAGTTGTCTGTTGCTATTGTCATTTACCCTTTTTAGCTATTGGAACATGGGGCTGTGGGTATTGTTTTGTATTAGCTGATGATTCTATAGACCTTTGCCTTCTAATGAATGGAGTGTCAGACCACCTAAAATTTGAGATTATATCCCTGCCTGCATCCTGTAGTGAATATAAGCCTTGATTCTGCTTATAGCTCCTGGAGATTTTCTTCTAGCTCAAGTAATAGGGCCGTTTGTTTTGGGGTAGTGGGTTCTGAGTTCTCCCCCCAGTGCTGCCTGTCTATAGTTTAGTTCATAATTGTGATGTATGTTTACAGCTCAGAGGTTCGTTGCAGTGTAGAACTGGACGGTAGGAATGTTGCAGGAATTATAGTGGGCCATATAATGCCATCTGTTTTTAAGCAGGGCTTCTCATTGCACTCACTCAGGAGTTTTAAGTCATGAGGGAGGTTTACTTAAATAATCAGTGGGTTGAAATGGTACACTGGCAGGTAGCTGTATGAATATTATGGAGGGATTCATCCTGAAGCACACATACTTAACATTATACACTCCAGAGCACCTTTCAAAGGAGCAAAGGTTCAAATGACAGCCCCAAAACTCCTCTTGCCAAATGGACTTTTTTTTTAGGATGAAACACTAAATCTGAAATCTATTAAATTAAATGTAAATGTGTTAGCGCCCTTTCTAGCCTCAAAGAATAATATTATAGAGTTATAGTCATGCTGCTGGAGTTAGAGTAGGTCAGCATTTCCCAAATAAACTCCTATTTGCAGGTACTGATATGACATACTATAAAACATGTAAACTTGAGGCAACCTGGTATAGATCATTTTAGAACAAATATTGTTTGGCTGTGCAGATTCCAAGTCAAAATATATTGGCCACATCATTGGCCATTAGGGCTGTGCAAGATGCCACTGTTCCATTTCGACTTGTGTTTCGATGTTTTGACAAAACAGTGTTTCGTTTTGAATTTCGTTTCTATTCCATTTTGTTTTGTTCAAACAGTTTCAATGTTTTGCCCATAGGCTATAATGGGGAAGCTTGAAACAGCCTATAACTTTGTTGTTTCTGGTTTGATTTGGATGAAATGTGCAGGAATAGTAGCCCTTTATCAGGGCATGAAGCCTGCCATGTTTCAAGGAGATAGGTGCAGGGGTTTGGGGGAAACTGCACCTCAAGCTGCAGACAAGCAAAACTCATGACATGGGTAGCACTGTGTGGTAAGGTGCAGCAGGGTGAAAGCTGCAGGCCTGATAGCCCCGGCTGAAGCCATGAAGCCTGCCAGCTATCAAGGAGATAGGTGCAGGGGTTTCAGGGAAACTGCACCTCAAGCTGTTGACAAGCAAAACTTGTGACTTGGGTGACACTGTGTTAAGGCACAGGAGGGTGACAACTGCAGGCATGCTAGTTGCTGCTGAGGCCATGAAGCCTGCCAGCTATCAAGGAGATGGGTATAGGAGCTTCTGGATTCTGGGGTCCTGCATCTCTGGCTGTTGATGGGCAAAACTCGTGACTTGGGTGCTTGTGGGACTGTCTTGGGACACACAGGGGTGAAAACTGCAGGCCTGCTAGGCCCTGCTGCAGCCATGAAGCCTGCCAACTGTCAAGGAGATTGGTGCAGGGGTAGTCTGGGTTCTGGGGCCCTGTACCTCTAGCTGCTGACAGGCAAAACTTGTGACATGGGTGGGTGACACTGTGTGTGTGTGTGTGTGTGTGTGTGTGTGTGTGTGTGTGTGTGTGTTAAGGTACGCCCTCACTCAACTGACACCAAGGCAGGAAGCAGGGCAGTTCAAACAATGCTGCCTTATATGCAGTTTTTCCATCCCTCCCCCAGAGCACTGGGATTGGAAGGGACCTCAGGAAAGGATGACAGTCACTGGCCAGCAACACAGTCAATAATGAGAGCACTCCTCCCCCTTTCACAGCTGCTCTTTGAAAGGACTTTGGCAAGTTAATGTGAAATGGGCATGTTCTCTGTGGGGGCGGGGGACACTGAGTCTCATAGCAAAATGTTCTCCTCAGAAAACAGTTACTATTTACCTAGCCCAGGGATGGCAAAATATGGCCTATGGGCCAAAGCCGGCCTGCCAAGCCATTCTATCCAGCTTGCGGGGCCCCTAAAAAATTTAGAAAATTAATATTTATCTGACCAAGGCTGCCAGTCAAAGATGAGGAGCCAGGGGCTGTAGGGCCCAAGGGAAGCCATGGCAGGACCCTTTAGCAGCAAGGCCCACCCAGTCCCGCCCTGAACCAGAAGCTTCTGCTTAGCAGAGCTTTCTGGCCTGGGACCATGAGGGTGTTCATGCCTACATGTGCCAGAGGGGGAAATTCAGGTAAGAATGTGGGAGGTGGGGAGGCAGGGGAAAGCTGCGGGCGATCACCGCAGTCCTCGGGGCTGGCTCCTGCTGAGTCCTGCCATCATGGCCATGTAGCCGGGAGCCATGTGGTGCTGGTGGGCAGGCAGGAAAGTGGAGAAACTGGAGGCGGGGTGGGGGGAATGGAAATGAGTGGGCATGTAGGAGCACAGGGTCTGCAATGGTGTCCTGGGGCCAGTGCCAGCAGGGCCCAGAGTGGGGCAGCAGGAGTGTGGGGTGCAGGCTGGCGGGAATCTATGGAGGCTGCCAGCATGGGAAGAGGGGAGCTGGCTTAACTCCTTAGAGCACCTGCTGGCTGGGACCCCATACTCCTGTAACCCCACTATTGACTACTGGTGCTGGTCCTAGGACACCGGTGTAAGCACTGCACTCCTGTCTGGCTGTCACTGTGCTCCCATGCACCCACTTGCTCCTAGTCCCCCCAGCCCTGCGGTACAGGCAGGGACCAGTGCATGCAGCCCCTACCCCACACTTGTCTGTCTGGGTTGAGGAGTGGCAGCACTGGACAAACTGCTGCTCAGTGAGGGGGGAAAGCATCCCCTCCCCTCCTCACTGGTGTTTCTGGTGCAGCCACCCAAAGCCCATATGGGGCTGCCCTGCATCTCCACTACATCACTACCTGCTCTGGGCTGCCCCAAAGGGCAGCGGTGGCAGCACAGAGCAGACTAAGGCAGCCCTGTGTGGCTGCACCAGGAGGCACCAGCAGTGGGATGGGGAGGGGCTGCTTTCCCCCTCATGCTGAGCAGCAGTTTCTCTCCCACACCACTGCTGCTGAGCCTGGGCCTCAGTGCCAGGTCCAGGCTTGCCCATCCAGGCAGAGTGACAGCCTCAGCTGGGCAGAAACTGCTGCTTGGCATGAGGGAAGTGGTCTTTTCCTATTGCTACTGCCAAGAAGTTCTTGGTGTGACTGCCTGGACCCCAAGCTGCTCCGGGCTGCCCTATGGCTCCATCACTGCCACCTCTGGGCTGCCCAGCATGGCAGCAGTGACGGTGTGGAAGGCAGCCCAGAGGTAGCGGTGACAGAGTGCAGGGCAGCTGCACCAAAACCTACCTGGCCGTGGCGAGGGAGAGGGGCCTCTTTCCCCCATGCCAAGAGGCAGCTTGTGCCCAGCTGCTGCTGCCACTGCTGATGCTGCTCAGTCTGAACTGGCAAGCCCAGACCCGGCGTGGGGCATCCAAGGTCGTGGCTATGTCTGCTTGTCCCAGCCACTACTGCTGCATGTGCAGAGGTGGCAGGACACCCTTGGTGGGCAGTGCAGAGTGGGCACAGGGCATGCTGGGGCTGCATGCTTTTGGCAGTGGCAGGGAGGCACTGCAGGGAGCTTGGACTCAGGGCTGTTGTGGTGTGGGGGTGGATGCTGACCAGCTCATGGGGGCTCCCATGCACACCACATATACCCTCAAACCCTTCCCACAAACCTCAAAGCCACCCCCTCCCCTACACATAATCAGACACCCCACAAATACTATACCCACACACACACATCCACAAACCCCACCCAATACCCACCCACCCACCCACAGCTTACCACAAACCCTACACCCACCTACCCATACCCCCCAACAGCCCACATACCACACACTATACAAGAGTAAATCTGCATTTTGAGCTAGTATGCAATCACTTTTACATATGCAACACAAATGCACACAAATCAGAACAAAAATATATTTTTAATTAAATTAAAATATAATGGATTTTTAATTTTTAGTTTATAATTGGGGGGGGGTGTTCCCATTCTAAGATGGCAAACTATCTTCACCAAACCAGTACTTCCAGAGGCAAGGGTAGGGAGTTTTGGTGGCAAAGGTCAGAGGTTAGGGGTGGGATTTCCAGTCCCAAGATGGCAACCAGGGGGGCAAGGGACCTGTCAAGGCATGGGGCTATGCATGCAGCCCTCAACAGCTTACCAAAATTCAGTAAGCCACCCTCCACCTAAAATAATTGCCCATCCCTGACCTAGCCAGAGGTGTGTCATGGAGTAGAAAGAGGGAGAGGAGCAAAAAGGGTAACCTTCTGCAATTCTTCAAATGCCTTTTGATCTAAACACAAGGACTGATTTCTCAGCCATCAAATATCAGTTTTGCTCCTAGTAAATACATTTGAAATATGTTTTATGGAGTTTGGGTACATTCAATATATTTCACTATGATAGTATTGTGTCATCTTGAGAATTTGGGGATATATATGCATAATACCCATTAGCATACTAAAAGACTCATTCATGTGCATCTACTGTGCTTTAAGGAAATCAGATCTCTCTAGATCCGATTACATGCACAGTGTAATTATATCTGCTCATTAAGACATTCATGGCTTTTATTAAGCATGCAGATTTAGGGCCAGATCCTCACCTGGTGCAAACTGGTGTTGCTCCATTGAATTCTGTGGATACTCATTGATTTCCACAAGCCTTTATATTTGTAGGAGGCAAAATATGTTAATTAGAAATCTGTTGTGAGCAGCTTGTGATATTTCCTTCTAGCAGTAGGGTGTGGGCATTCCAACTGCTGCTACTGCCAAAAAAAACAGTGTCTTGTTATGTTGTTGTGCTGTTTGGCTTTCTGAAAGCCAGTGGCATGTATATTGTTTGTATGGAGAGCTTCACTGAAAAGAATTTAATTACACCTTTGCCAGTTCTGTGACATGATTATTGCATATTTGGCAATTTTCCAGAGTCACTACAAAGATTTTGTTTGGAGGAATAATTTTGGGTATAGGAAGCTTCAGAGTAAATAAATGTTGAATGGAAAGGGACTACCATGTTGTAGCTACAACATTGAATAGTAAAGCAGTTTCATACAATGCAATAAAGTAACTAAAGCAAAGGTAGCAACAATAAATACCATTTAAACAACCATGTTAAATAAAAAAGCTGCATCTATAAATACCCAGTAACTATAATATATTAATTTACTGAAATTAACACATTTTTCAGGGTAGATTTTTTCCGCTCTGAGTTGCACTGCATAAGACCTTACTTTGTAAGCATTTCCACTGATTTGATTAAGGCTACTTCTGGAGTAAGGATGTATGTAATGTGAGCAGAATCTGACTTTATATTAGGATTGATTACTTCAGAACATCCACAAACAGAAGTCTAATAAAATTAGTATAACAGTATAATTTTTTTGCTTTCTTGTCAAAGAGAGGGCTAGAAAATCCTTAAAGTACAGCCAATTTATATGCACCCAGTTCCAAAAATGGTTGCTGTCAGTTGGAGAGTGAGACAGATTTATTAATGCAAAACAGTAATTTCCTCCAGCAATCTCATCTGTCCATCTTCCTTTTATGAAATCTTCAAAGAAGAAGGAAAGCGATATATCTGTCATCTCTTGATTTTCCTACATACAAAATGAAGGGCATTTCATAAAATGTATAGAATGTATATTTGAGGTTAGCTCCAGTTTTGCAGAGGAAAAGAATATTAAAAAGTATCCAGGAATAACATTTTTACTATCCCAGACTTTAGCATAATACATATCCTAAGGTGGAAAGCCAAGATAATTAGCACTCCCAACTATAAATAATTTAACTGGGTTTACTTTAAACAGTGGATTTAGTCATACAACTTTAGTAGTACATCACAGTTAAGGAAGGAAGTTACTCTTGAACAGATCTGAGCAGAATATAAAGAATTATTCTCATTCTGCACAACAATGGCTATATCCCCAAGCTGCTGTATCACAGATAGCTTTACTTTTAAATGTAGTAATAAGTAAGGTCCCTACTTCAGAAGTAGATGCCACTGTATCTTAATTTCTGGTAGTCTGGTCATTATGTTAAAATAGAAAAATTTGATTTAAAATTTCACTTGTCTCCCTTCTTGCTTCTGGTTTGATGAGCTCTTTCATTATACCTTCAAAGTCAAACGAGATATCCATGTATGAGGTTCCAAAAGCCATTTTCCTACAACAGTCATTAGAGTAAGCGGATCCTGTCTGAGAAGAAGGCACTGTTCCTTTCACATCCATCAGCTCAAAGGAGGCTAGTTTATCAGATCTATGGGGCTAGATATCTCCTTGCATATTCAAGAATTCCAACACCCCATGTGTTCAGCATGCAAGCTTGGGTTTTAATGGCTTCTCTTTTTCCTTTTGTGCTTAAAACCTGATACAGAGGCCTTGGATTTACTTCCTTTTGCACTGAAGAAGTCCAGACAGATAGATATCAGGTGAATTTAGCTACTGCTCTTCTCCACTTGCCTACATAATGAGTTAAAACTGGTGGAGCATCATTTTTTTTCCAGTTATAGTCATTAATCTGTTGTATTAGTAGGACACGATATAATAAAGGGGAAAATGTAAGTACCCTACTTGCCCAAATTTGTAGAACAGCATAATCTCAATTAGTTTAGTGATGAATCCCAGCTAACTAAATCTAATTCTGTCCAGATACCAGCCTTGAACATGCTTTTCTCTTCTGAAGTAAAACAATACAATAGGTGATAAGCTATTAATATGCTGTTTTGCACTTCTTACTCACAGGGCTTTTCGTATCTTCCCTTCCATATCCTGATGCCTTTTATCTTAGAATGTTGCTATGTTTTGCTATTGGGTTTAAGAAAGATCATTGTAGTAAGGTTTGGTATTGATGAGGAGTTGTTTTTAAGTCTCATGTAACTACCTTTAATATACATGCTTCAAACATACCGTGGTTGTTTTAATAACGGTTATCTTGCATTCTCTACAAAGAAATCTGAGCTGCACATTTCTAATCTTTAGTGCTGCTAGAATAAGCCATTCATAATACAGATGAGTTACCATATAGATAAAAGCCAAATTTACTTGCTACACCTGTCTCTTATTCTACAATACCGTCATTGTACACCTGACTTGAATGTTTACATTTTTGATCGATCCTGCTTTCATTACTTACTGTGAGGCTGGTCAGCACTCTGAATTGATCTCCTGGGTGTGGTCCAGTAACTACAAAGCATGTGCAAAAGGAGTCCGCCCCTTCTATCAGTATTTCAGTGCTAAATGACCTCTGGAATTTGGGAATTCCTGGAAATAAAATTCTAAGAGAGTTTGTGCTGAAGAAAACTTGAAGTCTCCATTTTTTGAAATAGTGGGTGTGTCTACATGTGTGCTTAACTGCACAGTAGATGGATTTGCTGCTGGTATAGCATCACAGTCTACACGTGATGCTATTAGACTGCAACAAACTAATTTTTACTGTTGTAAGAGAGTACTGTTGGGCATGTGTAAATGCTGACCTGGGCATACCTTGCATTCTGTCAGCCCAGGCAGCAGGGGGCAGGTCCTTGTCTGTTGCCTAACCACATGGCTCTGCTCTTTGGGCACTCTCGTGCTCCAGCTCGCCTCTCTGGCACTCCACACCCTCCACCACTTGATACCATCTCCTGGACCCTGGGGCTGATCCCTCAGGGCTGCTGTACTCAAACTGAATCTCAAACTACCGCGATTCGTGGCGCATATGTAAATGCTATGCCTGGGAGCAGTGAACTCTGGAGCGAACCAAACCGGAACTTATCACGTTGCCTTAATGGCACTTGTAGATGCACCCGCTGAGTACCGAAGCTCCAAGTATAGTTAGTGGAAGAAATGCTAGGTAGCTGGCAATTGTGAAAATCAGGGTCTTATTGTTATTTTAAAGTTCTGATAATGCAAAGATTTATTTTTGGAAAACCCAATAAGTTTCATACCTATGCATAATGGTGAATATAGCTTCATTAAGAAAGTACTATTCAAGTACCTGAATGGAAGTAATTCTAAATTAAATACTAACCAATGGTAACCAATTTTCTTCCATTAGCATAAAATGAGTATCTTAACTTTTCCGTAATTTTAAGAAGCTCAACTTAAAAGAAGACAAGTTTCTTTTCCCCCCAGTCAGCATGTGTGGAAAAAACCCCTCATCTTAAAATCACATATGAAGTAGAGTGGGGAGCAGGCAGCTGCTGTGTCTGACTCTGGTCCTGAGCCTGGGTTGGGACCAGAGTCAGACCCACAGCAGCCTCCTGCCCCTCCCTCTGCTTTCCCTCTGCACCTTCTGCAGCCCTACCCATCCCTGGAAGAGGAAATGACTGGGGAGTTGAAGGGGAGGAGGGGCAGAGACTGCTGGGGGGAGCAGGAGGGGAACTATGGGGAGCTGAGGGTGGGGGGAGTGCAGGTGGCAGGCAGGCTGCGGCAGAGAAGAAGTGGATAGAGCAGAGGGCAAGAAGTGGGTTGGGGGAGGGAGTCAAGACAACCCTCCAGTACTTAGACTCTATAGCTGGAAAATTATAACATTTATAAATATTCCATATACAGAATCTAATTATTGGGGGGTTGCCTTGTATTTAGGGATGTCTTATGTTCAAGTAAATATGGTAATATTAATTTAATAATATATTTAAAGCATAGATTAAAAAGAGCATCAATACTAATATGAAGCTATATGAGTAATTAGGTATACAATAAAGTTTAGCAAATAGTCCAATATCAGTTTGTGACAAAAATGATATTTGAAGATAAGCTGTGTTAATAAACGTTAGGGGTGTGCAAAGTGGGCTGTATTTGATTGGGATTCGGCCTGATCTGGGGGACAGTGATTCAATTAGCTGATTTGGATCACTGTCCCAATTCGATCTGGCCAAATCTGAATCTGGAGGTTTGATTCTGATGTGCAGAATCAGTGATTCAGCCATAGATGCAGCTTTATATGTTTTTTGTATGTACCTTGAAGTATCAGGTGTGGCTTGTGAATGCTGAGATGGTGGGGCAGATGGAGCATCCCACAGGAGCACGGGCAGGTCCCCCACGCTCAGTGGTGGACCTGGAAGCGGACTGGAAGTATTGGTGCCTCTTGGGTCTGGAAGCACTTCTGGTCCACTTCCAGGTTCACCACCAAGCAAGTGGGGGAACCCCTCCCCACGCTCCCTGGCTCAACGATTGGCTGTGGGGGATCCCAGGTGCCCCTCCAGACCCAGCAGGTACCAGTCGCTCGGCGGTGGACCCAGAAGTGGACTGGAAGTATTGATGCCTCCTGAGTCTGGAAATACTTCTGGTCCACTTCAAGGTTCATGGCTGAGCTCACGGGGTACCCCCCATGGTCCCATGGGGAACACTGCATCCTCCCCACCAATCTCAGCATTCACAAGCTGTGCCTGGTACCCTGAGGTATGTAGAAAAAATATATAAAGCTGTGTCTATGGCTGAATCATTGAATATCTCTGAATTGATTCAGAGAGATTAAAGGGTCTCCTGACTGAACTCGGATTTGGAGATTCGGCTGCTGAATCAGGCCAAATCTCCAAATTGAATTGGCAACCAAAGCTTTGCACAACTCTAATAAATATCATGATGTACTACCAAGACAAATGTAGCATAACATGTTAATTTTTGTACAGTGAAATGCATCCATGGAGATCCTGAAAGATTCATTCTATTTAGGAAGACAAGCAGGAACTAAAGATGCATAATAAAGATTAATGAGAATAATGCTCTTACTTTAGTAATAATTAAATGGATTTTCTTGGTAGGGGTTGCAGTACAGAGGAAGAAATAGAATTAAATTACTTGCTACATAATTAAAGAACTGTAATTAGATTCAGGATGGTAGAGTACATCCAAAATGCTGTCTTGTTATTGTGTCTGTAGGCTTAAAATTATCACAAGTTTTGGTTCTTTAAGCAAAATAAGAGGACACCCAGTATAACATGAAGCAGTGCTGTTATTTGAATCCCTGCTGTCCTACCTAAAGGAGGGAGAGAAGAATAGTTTAATAATTGAGGGCCCTTGTAAGGGACTGAGCCCATCTTGAGAGGTACCATGCCTTCTTATTGTGTATTGAAGTCAGCTTTGAATAATCAAGTCCAAAGAAGCTGAGCACATGCATCAGTTTTTGTGAATGGAAGATATAAAGAAAGTGCATCAGGAACGTCTTGAAGCTTCCCTGATGTACAGCTTGCAGTACTGAAATATTTATGAAGTAAAGATTTTCTGATGATGCCATCTTCTAACAGAGCTATTTGGACCAGAACATGCCATTTAATACACAATATATTGATCCAAAACATTAAGATGGAGTCAATTTAGATTTGCAAGTTGTTAAACAGATGTATTAGATGTGTGTTATGAGAGAGTTAAAAAAGCTTAGGTTAGGAGATGTACATAAAAAAGAACTGTTATCACCAGCAGGCAGAAAGAATGGTATGTATTTCTATAAATGAAGTTTACCCATCAGTTTAGCAATATGATTAATTACTGAAGATAAATCATTTTGTCATAATCTCTTTGTTACCCTATATCTGAAATATCTAGGTCTTTACATTTCTACTGAAAATTATTCTTTATTGAACATTATTAAAGATCTAACACATGTTCATTACCATTGTTAAGCTGCTAAAATGTGAAGATAGCAAAAGAAAAGAAAGTATTGCTTCTTACCATTTTTCAAGGGTAAAACATTTCCCTTGTTAATTTCTGCTTCAGAATTGGAGGCATTCTTGAGTGCATGTTGGATGCAAAGTATTATTTGTCTTTGAAATAGCCATCCAGAGTCTGCATAGCCTGTAAATGTGCATCGAACAGAACCTTTTCAACGTTTCTGAGCTGAGGCCTTAAGCAGCTTAGCAAATCCTTCTTTGTCTGCTTTGTGCTAAAATTACCAAATTGTTTTCTTGGACTTGCTGATGAATGTAAATCCAATAAGAATGAGTCATAGGAACTTGCAAGGTGATTTCTTCCCCCCTAATTAGTACATTTTCATTACGTTTTCTGTTTTTCCAGTACAGCAGCATTGCTATGATAATGTTTCATAGCCAAACTGACTGATCTTGACCATGATTTTCTTAGTGTTCCAGTACTTGTTAAGATAGGAAAGTAGGTTATTTGATGCAAGACACAAAGGGAATGAACACCTTGACTTAGCACCAGATCTATGCAGTCATTGGACTTCATATGTATGGACACGCACGTGCACACACACGTGTGCGCACACACATCTTCTACAGCACCTTCTACAGTTTGGGAGTAATCTAGTAATCTAGATTAAATGTTCCTCTGCTGTGCTAGGATAAATTAAGCAGGTGCTAAGAGAGAAACAAAAATGGCAACATCAAGAAACAATAAACTAAGGGGAATGTCACTTGAGAAAGCCAGAACAGCCAGGACTGAGATGGTTAGGGCATATCCTGTGTAGTGAAGAAGAAAACAGCAGGAAGAGCAAAATGAAAACTGTGAAAGGAAGAGAAAAGCCAAAGTTGAGAAGGAATGGTTGTAGTCAGGAAAAATGTGAATGAATTGGGTGAAAACAGGGTATCACTAATTAGAAAAAGTGTAGAAGGAAGGCCAGAGCAGCTGATAGTGGAGTTGGATCAAAGACCAAAATGAGAGTGAGAGAATGAAGTAAGAGGGTTTCTTGATTCTAGTCTATTCTCCACAAAGACTCAAAAAAGACAGAGAGCAGAGTAAGATGAATGAGGGTAAACATTTTTTTTAAATAGCAGTCATGTAGCCTATCCTCTTTCATGACATGGGCACTTTTGAATGTCTCAATTTCATTTAAAGTTTTTATATTCAGAAATCTGATCCCAACTTAAAGATCTCAAAAGTATGACAGATAATTTTTAGGGCCGAGTTGACTATTCACCTTCTATGTAAAAGTGATGGATCACTGAAGTCAATCTAGAAAAACTTGCATTGACTTCAGGGCCCTTTCCTCAGAGAAAACAACCTCCTAATACAGATGGATTGATATTCTGCTACCTGCCCTGTAATAATTTCGTTATGTGTGATTCTTGTGTTGCAATCCATGCTATTACTCAGTAAAAATGGCATCATTTTTTTTTATTGTTTTGATTTAGCCATTCAAGAATATTGAATAGCTGAAGGCACAGTGTTACTCTTTCCAATGTCACATCCATTATTTACGGCCCTTGGTTCAAAAGTACAAACTGATTTATCTAAACCTGTGTTATCAGAAGCTCTGTGTTGTTGGAAACAACAATGCTGGCCTTGTGCCATCTGATTCCTTCGTATTGGAAAGTTCCTCAATTGCTCTCTTATGGTAGATGTACAGCTTCTTTGTGCTGCCAGAGTAGAGGACAGGATGGGGTCCAAAGATTATTCCATATTCCAATGGCTTTTTAGGGATTTGAGGTTTTGGCTCAGATTGTTAGAGAGCAGGGGGCTAACTGTGATTATAGAACCTATTTATAAATAAGATCCATCTTCATAAGATCAGAAGAGAATAATCAATGGTATATCAACCTTTTAATGTTCTGTATAAGGAAATAAATTTATAAATATAATCACAGGCGTAGTGAATGCTTTAATAGCTTTTCAGCGATAGGTCTCTTCTAAGAGTATAGGCATTTAGTTAAGCAACGTCAGGTCTTTGTTATGTAGAACTGTGGCATTTCTAGGGTGTTGCAGTGTCTGAGTGCCACCTAGTTTTGCTAATGTGAATATAAACAAAACATTTTATGACATATGTATAATATATCTATATCATGAGTTTTTGCCTAAAGTGTAATTTAGTAATAAATAGCTAGTTGTAGGTTTATTTTCTGAAGCATTTTTGGTCTGTGAAACCAGTTACATTTCATTTTTAATAGTTGTATAATTTCTAATGATTTAACTGTACTTGGAAGTTGCTATCCTATATTGACTTGCAGAGACATCTGCTGGATGATATTGGTACAGCAGCAGGTTCTTTGTACAGTCGCTTCTACTTAGAAACATCTGCTCAACATGATGGGAAATCCTGTCCTCCCCCACCTTCCAGTCCAAAGGATACCAATGAACATGCTATTCACCCTGTTGTGGTGGACCAGCATATAGTTACTTGCAACATTACAGTGACCTGTGGGATGTATGGGTGGAGGGAATGACCATGCTGGGAATGGTTTGCAGGGTCCCATTTACAAACCTTCCAACAGTAGGTATTGTGAGCCTTGCTCATTGACATTTCCATCGCTGTAGAAATGAAATTAGTTGATGGAATACTTTTTCTTACTGCATGATTATGTGGAGTGCAAGTGTGGTAAATCATATTAAGAATTGGTGCTGACATTGTTACTGATGTCTGTTCACCTTTTTCAGGTGAGTAGGCCTCATTGTACTCTATTTGACTGACTGTAGCTCTTTGCATCTCCATTATGCACCTCCTTCCACCATCAGCAATAAGAGGACATGACATTAATGTATTTTTAGAGGTGTAACGACACAGCTGGGTGCTGGGGAAGCTGCAGCACATGCAGATAGTTGTTTTCATGCTTCCAGTATAATTACACATTTTTTTTCCCTTCTCTTACCCAGAAAGTACACTCTTGGGGCAGCAGCCCTGGTTGCCCTGCCCTAGGTATGCTACTTTCTATTTTGTGCCTAACATGGCCAGTCATGCAACCCAATGGGTGCCTCTTAACTTTAGGACTGTAAGGGTTATAAGACAAGAATACTAGTTCATCTAGTCCAAAATCCTCTTTTTGACTTTTGCCAGTAATGAAAACTTTAAACAAAGCATGAAACCACTCCAGATGCCCATCTGCCTCTTTTATCTCTGACCACTTAATCATCATTGTCATCATCTATATCATTTTAAAGGTACAATTTCTTTTCTGTTGGTATTACTCCATGTTAGACAGTCATAGCCTCTGTAGATGCTGCCACTAGTGTGGCTCATTTAATATTTTAATCTTTCATTTGTAAGTGAAACATTTTAAACCAATAATGGAGGATAGAGTTGAGAGGGCTCAGTTCCCTCTATATGAGCCCTCTCACCTCTGTTCTCCAACAACACAGACACATTACATAGTTTTATACCTTTTGACAGAGATAGCCATCAGGTTGCACCAGAGGGGTAAAGGGCAGCTTTGTCTTCTGGGCAGCACTGGCTATACTTCTGGTTGCAGCAGCATAGCCAGTCACTAGATACAGTGGCAGCTAGTTTTGCGCCCTTTCCCAAAGGTGGTACAGCTTCCTGTCCTGGTCATCCCTCCTCAGTTATGCTGTGGGTATAATACAGGGGTGAGAAATTATTTTGGCTGACGGGTCACTTGACAAGTTTAGGTGAGCTGTCAAGGGCCACACACACAATCTTTTAGAAGATATCTTTTTAACAAATCCTGGATAAAAACAAATTGTATACTAAAAATCAAACACTTACTATAAAATATTTTAATTTTATTTTGAAAAAATTGTCCTGATTTATGGGGTTTTTTGAGTAGTGTATGTAGAGGTGTGTAACAGCTCAAAATAAAGTTTTATACTGTGGGGGGGGGGGGGGAGAAGCCATCAGGTTGCAGGTTCCCCCCTGACCTGAAGCAGTGCAGCGAGGACAGGAGGAGCCGCTGGAAGCCAGGGTTGGGGGAACTGATCAGTACCTAGATGACATTGGGAGCAGCCCTGGTGGGAAGCTGTGTGTGCTGGCCAGGACCAGGGCTGGTGGGCATGGCTGGGAGCAAGGCACAGGCTAACCTGGATGGTGGGGGGGAGTGGGTGGGGGGGTTCAGCCTGAAGCAGAGCTCTGGATCCTGTGAGTTGGATCCAATCAACTGGTGGACTGGATCTGGCCCATGGGCTGTATTTTGCCCATCCCTGGTATAATGGAAACCACCACTGAAGGCAGACGTGTCACCTCACTACACATTGCTACAGTTCTCTTTCTTCTTCTTTCTGGTAAACCAGGCTACCTCCCTGTGCTCTCCTGCCACACCTTTGTTTTTATTTTAAATTTGGGAGCCTGCCATAGTCCACCAGAGTGATTCCTTCACCCCTCAGCATATTGCCTCTAGGCCCTCAGGCTTAGTTTAGTTTCTCACTATGAAGGCTGCTTTTTGCTGGTGACAGCATAATCCTTGAATTATGCATAAAAATGATCACTTGATAGACTTGCCTCACTAGATTAAGTTTGAATCAGTTCATATCTAATAAAGAAAAAATGATATTAATTCAGCTTTGCTTAGGGGATTTGTTATTGCAATCAAAGGTCTATTTGCTTCTCATACGGCAGCAACTTCGTTTGTATTTTTCAGTTATTTTGGAAATAACTATATCTGTCTATGTCTCTATAATGCAACATGATACAATGAGAGTTTTAGTCCAGTTGCACAATGTTTAAGAATCAAGAATGAAAGAAAGATTGAGACTCCTGGCACACATGACATTTATGGTGCAATTCACAGGTTAGTTATGCCATAATGTCAACAGTGACATTTTAAAGGACCATAAAATGGCAAACCAGCCACAAAGATGTTCCATATGTCATGTTGAACATCTTTGAGATTTGATTTTTATGGTGCCTGAAATTGAATGTGTGGCAAGTCCATATATCACATACATGCCTAGGACCTGATTTGTCAGAATCAGCCCCTAATAGCCCTGGCTGTCCAACCAGCTAAGAGCTGACAACCAGCTGATTGTTTACACTAGCCTGGGAGAGCTCTGGGTCTCTAGTCAACTGATTTGTTGTCACCAGCCCCAGGGCTCCAACTGGCCTGGGGCAGCCCTGGTTCCAAGGGAGGGGGAGCTGCAGAGAGTTTAAACCTCCTGGGGCTGCTGAGTGTTGGGGATCAGGAATCCCAGTAGGCAGTGCTAAGGTGATCCCCCTGCTGCGGATTTTAAACCCCACATACAAAAGCACCTTAGCTCTGCTAATTGGAAGCCTTGATCCCTACACCCAGCACCTGAAAGAGTCTTTCTTCCACTGCAACTGGCAGCAAAGCTGTCATCACTCGACTAATTGGGATCTGTCCCTGATACCTATAATTGTGCATCCTGCAAGGGACATGTGGCATGGCAGGAAGCTCAGTTCTTGAGACTGCAGTATCAGAACCCATTGCATGATTATTTCAATGTCTGCGAATGACCTTGTGCTTTTGTAGATGCTATTGCTGGCCACTTGTCCATATACATGTGTGCAGATTACCATCTTAAATAGTAGGGGTGTCTGAAGTGGGCAATATTTGATTTGATTCAGCATAATTTGGGGGACAGTGATTTTGATTTGTTGATTTGGATCACTGTCCTAATTCAATTCAACCGAATCCAAAGCTAAAGATTTGATGTTGATTTGGGGAATCAGTGATTCAGACACAGTATAAATGCTTTTTCTGCATATTTCAAGGTACTAGGCATGTCTGTTGAGCGCTGAGATGGTGGGATGGATGAAGCATCCCACTGGAGCATGGGGGGGCACGGGCTTAGTGTGGGGACCTCCCCACATGCCCTTGGTTTGGCAATTGGCTGTGGGGTAACCCTGGGTGCCCCCCAGACCTAAGAGGCACCAGTGACCAAGCTAGGGGGTGTGGAGGAGGTCTCCTGCATGCTCTGTGGCAGACCCAGAAGTGGACTGGAAGTCCTTCTGGTCTACTTCCGGGTCTGCTGGGGACACCCCGCCCTCCCCCACATTCCTGTGGGATGCTCCATCCGCCTCAGCATCTCAGCGTTCACAAGCCGCCTGGTACCTTGAGTTATGTAGAAAAAACATATAAAGCTGTGTCTATGTCCGACTCTCTCCAAATCAATTCAAAGGGTTCTGATTCAAAGGATTCCGGTTCTATTTGGAGAGCTTAAAGGGTCTCCTGATTTCCATTCGGATTCGGTGATTTGGCCGCTAAATCGGGCCAAATCTCTGCCGAAGCAAATCAGCGACCAAAGCTTTGTACAACCCTAATAAATACAGATATGTTCAGGTATTCAAACCTACCTGGACTTAAAGATAATTCCTTTCTAAATAAATAAATAATTAAAATAAAATAATAATGAATAAATAGCTCTGTTGTGACATATTCCCATCTCTGAATTTCAAGATAATCCTGTTATAACTCTCAATGAAGTCAGCTCACAAAAGCTTATGCTATACAGCTTTAATTTGTCTATAGTCTATCAGGTGCAAATATATCAGCCTGACTTCAGACCAACACTGCTAACTACTTCTCTCTGCATATATTGTAATAGACAATATGTAACAATAGACATTTGTCCATGAGTTTGATATCTGATTTCAGGGTGGAATCTTTATAAATGTTATGCTATAACTTCAAATGAATTATGAGATTGATGCAACAAGCATTAGGTAAAGTTCTTTCATGTGTTATGGAGGAAGTAAGATTGGATGTTCAACTGAGTCTCTTCCAGGTTTTAGATGAATGGATCTGTTACTGAGTCCAAGTTTAGGTGGTCAAGAGGCTGAGGTGAGGCAAATAGTCTTCTGCCTCTTCCACTCACTGCAAGCTTGTCTACAAATTACAAGCTATAAAGCTGCTTCTTAAATCTCAATGTGAAATGACTATAGGAAAGCCCAAGTGTATCACACAGATGTGTAGTGACACTATAAAAGCTAGAGTGAATGCAGTGGTAGGTGTTTAGTCGGAAAGGCATATCCTCTCCCAGTATATTCTTATTTACTGCAGATAAGGATGTATCCAATGATCCATAACATTATGTCTATATAAATTTCTCAGCAGAAAGAGTTTTGTATCAATGAGCATATTTCCATCCATTTAAAAAAAAAATATGATTTACATTTCCTGGACACACATTAGTTTGAAAAATAAAAAATTTCTTCTGCTTTGCTTTGTTTCAGCGGATTCGAGAGCTAGAAGATAAAATAGAACTTCAAAAGCGGCAACTCAAAGAAATAGAGGAGAAGGTAAATGTACTGTGCAATAGCCATACACAAGTTTATCCGTTAATATTGACCTTGTAATTTAATGGTGTTTGCCTTAATTTTCAGAGGCCTATTTTTATGCAAGAAAAATCTAATTTTAATCCTAAATGATAAATTCTAATTTTGTAGATATAGGTGCCATATCTGGAACCTCTCCATTCATTTGCTTTAAATTTACTTCCCTTTTAATGTACAATTTTCTGCTTCTGCTTTTTGTAAAGTGTCAGTGCATAGTTGAAATCTAATGTCATTAATTTGGACAATCTGTATTGGTGTGTAAATTTTCCTTACTCTGATTAGAAAATCCTTACTAATTAACAAAGAAGTGCCACTTCCATGAAATATGGCTACAAATCTTTTGCATCTTTAGACATTAAGAATAACCCAGCTCAGAATAATGTATTGATTATGTTTTTGTTAATGGGATTTTAAAAATAAAGCATAATCTGGCTACCATGGACCATTATGTAGATATAATTTTTACTCCTGAAATTAAGAAATATCAAGTTGTGGAGAAACTCTAGAAAATTTGATACCCTCGCTTGCTGCAAGGATGTCTGTGATTGGCTAATGGGTATGTGACAGTTGTGCCTCTTTGGGGCTGTCTATTAGTGGTCCTGCAACACCTATCAAGGGCCAACTGCCCGCCTTCTCGCCTGCCACACCTTGTTGGTATTTGCTTGATTGGAAGATCTTAATCAAGTGGGAAGCTGCCTATTTTCTGTCTCGGTGCCTGAGGCACTATCTACGGCTCCTTTCCTCCCCTTACACAGCAGCCCAAGCCTCACAGATGTATCTGATGTTGTTCAGGTCTGTCCTACTCTCCGTGCCACATGGATGCTCTCTGTCTTGTCCCTCAGCCTGTACCCTCGCCAGTGCCATCTAGCTCATCTCACAGCCGCGCCCCTACCAGTGCCCTCTAGCTTGTCCCGCACTGTCCGTTCCGGGACTTCTCGCCAGTGCCCGCTCTGGGGCTCCTCGCTGCCCCCCCTTGGCTCCAGGGCTAATGCACCCCAAACAATGCTGCACCCTCTCTGGCACCAGGAACCCCCACGCTACTGTGGGGTCCCTATGAGGCCTCCTCCAACTGCTAATAGCCTCACCCGGTCCTCCAGTCAAAACAATGAACACAAAAACCCAAAGCTCCCGCGCTACAACATGAAAGCTAGACCGTCCTGGTCAAAATAAGAATCCATCCCTACCAGAGAGAGAGCACACCAACCCCAGCAGCAACAGGGGATGTTCCCACCATCAGAGTTCTCCCCTTTGTACTGGCCAAGTTCCTCCTCCCTCAGCCGCCGGAGGGAAACTTTCCTCCTGGCCTCCTGCCTGGGCTTAAGAAGGGCTAAGCTCCACCCCTTCCTGTCTCTAGGTTTCACTGGTTGCCCTAGCAACCATCACCTGGGCAGTCCTGGTGACTGGCAGCTGAGCTTCCCCCTTCTTGCCACTAGGGGTCTCTCCCAAGCCGCTTCTGCTCTCAGTCGCAGGGGACCTGAGAGCTCTGCAACAGGCTACTAATTAAGATGGACTGCATCATTGGAGTAGGGAAATTTTATCCCTGCTTTATTACTCTGTTAACCTGGTTTTCATGTCCTGTGTCCAAAATTAGGAACACAAATCTATATATAAATAGAAAATGGAAGTGTCTACTGTACTTTTTGAAAGTGAGTATATAGATGATTGCCTTTTTTATGCCCAATTTGTAAATTATAAAGGCCTAAAGAGGGTGAGCACTTGATTCTGAAGTCACCATTTGCTTGGGATTCCCACCGAAGGCATAGGTTTCAACAGATCCTATCGCACCTTCATTGACTGACCAAGGTAAAAGGGGTTTGTGGAAAAGTTGAGAATAGTTGAGGTATCCTTATTAACAGTCTTGCAGGACAAAATTATTTTCTACCCTTATTTAATAAAGGCTGGATTTAGCTTCTGTAATAAACTAAAAGGGCATACTAATGCATCTGTGATTTATACAAGATCTACTATACTTCAAAAGAAAAAGAAGAGTCTGAAACAGATGTAGGAAAGAAGGGCAAGGGTAGCCCAAGTAACAGTTGCAAAAGTTTACAGGCTGGAAACTTAGCAAAAAGAATAGAACCACATTTAGCAACAGTGATATGTTAGAGAAGTGGTGTTCAACCTTCTGTCCTATAGGTTAGTCAAATGGTGCAGGGCTCATCTGTGACCTGGATCTGGCCTTGGGGCCCAGCACTACTCCCTTCCTGCCCAAGGTGCCAGGATTGGGCCTGGGTAGGAGGATTGGTCCCTGGGGTTCTGTTGCCACCCCTGTGTGCTAGGATTGGGTCCCAGGAGCCTGGCACTCCTCCCTTCTGCTGCCCACACACTAGGAACAGGAGCCGGGCCCAGTGGGTCTGGCGAATCAGCAGTAGGGGAGTGTTCTCCTGCCGTCAAATTTCTAGACCTGTAGAGAGCTCTATGGGCTGGATGACACCGGGTTGTTCCTGTGTTAGAGCAGTCTTAACATCAGTCTTAACATCAGGACACCAGGGGGTCTGAACAGTTTCACCAGATTTTCTTTTTTATGAAATGGAGTTAATGGAAAGTGAAGAAGGAACAAACTTCATACACAGTGGGATAAGCCTATAAGATGGACTGTCTTTCTTCTTAGAATTACCCTGCTACTTGCTAGCTCAGTTCCCTGGCTCTCTACGCATTTCCAAGATTGTCCCATGTGACCTGAAAAATCTTTTGGTCACAGGTTTAAAAATTTGAATATTTTCTAGATTCCCAGTTAATTCATTAGGACTCAGTAAAGAGACAGAAATGTAAAGTGCTTTAAGATGCTTGAGCACTGGCTCTCAGTTGAATAGCTTTAGCTAAAATATTAAGGCTGCTTGCAGACATTAAAAAACAAAACAAAACATGGTGTTTTAAAATCTGCACACTCCCATGCAGAGCACAGCGCATGCTCAGAAGAGGCCGTGTGTTAGTTGGACCCACCTCACAATTAATATCTGATTGACTTAGTGTTAGGTAAGCACCAAACAGCCCCAATGAAGGCAGGTGCTGTAGAGTCGGGTCATAGTAATGTGCTGCTGCTTCTGGTAAAGTGCACTTTGTTTTGTTTTGTTTTTTAACATGTGCAAGCAGCCTTAATCACCTTTGCAGAGACGCAGGGCTAATCACCTGAGCTCAGGCACCTTAGTACTGCTGAATCCTGCCTGGAGAAGTGAATTTGAAGTAGCTTACTGTCACACTTTTATCATTTATTTAACACTCCCTGTTATCTGAAACCTGGTCAGGTGCTCAGGTCAAGATACATAATACCATTTTGTTTTATCTACCTAAAAAGCTATCTTAAAGGAACCTTATTAGATATTAAAGGCAAGTGCTCAGAAGTAGGAAATGCCAGAACTAAAGTTGATGGTATAACCTTAATTAGATCTCTTTCTGCATATGAATTATGACACAGTCTTTAAGTAGAAGATCATATGCTGTTTTTCCACAAAACCCTACCCTTTTTCCATGCACAAGATGGACAGCGAACAGTTAATGGGCAATTTCTCAATGGTTAGTTTCATCATCTTTGATCAGTGCGTAACTCTAGATCTTACTTACTGTATACCATTCAAGCCCTGTCCTGAGAAAAATACTGAGAATTAGTAATTTTCTTGTGTTCTCATTTTAAATACCTGAGTTCATTGCAGACGTCAGTGAATTTCTCTCTACAGCACCATGTGACATGAGGAAGTGATATCATTCCTGTTTATAGGTGGAGATTACAACACTGATCTCCCCCTAAAGCACATTCATCTTCTGTGCTGAAGGAGGTAGAAATCTTAGGAAAAAATAGAATGCAACTATGTAACTAGAGACTATATCACAATGCATATAGTTAACTGTGAGACTTGGGAAATGTGTGTTGCATTTCAGGTTCTGTACAGAAGTGTGCTTAAGTGGGAAAAGACGCTTCCAGCTCTTTCTGCCATGCTTGCCCCCGCCCCAACCCTTCTGTCCTGTTCCCTCTGATCCACCTTGCCCTGTTCCTATCTCTCTCTCTCCTCTACTTCTAGTTCCTTGTTTCAGTCCTAATTTCTTTACTGTCCCAGTCTCACTGTCCAGGATTCTCATCTTTGTCCCCATCTCCTTGCCCAAACTGCTTTAGTCTCTTACATTATAAGTCCTTTATCTAAATCTCTTTATCCCATCAGTTTCTTGTCCTTTGTTCTTTCTCTCCAATCTACTACATCCTATTCCCAGATTCCTTTTTCATGTTCCTCATTCAGTCTGTTACATGACTCCTTCCCTGGCTCCATCTCAGGAAGTCAACATTTCCTACCTGGGGTCATATAAAGCCATCAAAAAGTAGTTACAAAGAAATGACTTAATAATACTTAGCAGAAGATGGTACGTGATTATATTTATGTATGTCCCCAGATCATATTGTATTAGCAGGAAACCTTTCCTATACCAAACCATTTTCTGATAATCATCACAATCCTTATGGTTGAGAGAATTCCCTCTCTCTAGTATACAGTCAGGTTGTCCCCACCAGCTGTTCCTCTTTCCTATAGAATTATATCTATGTATTTTCCAGCTTCTTATTAGTTCTGACAACCTGAATTTCTCTCCACGGGTGACTATTTCCAGATATAAGTTCAGTATAGCATTTCTAGTGCTACTTCTGAACATGTCTGTGAGTAAATGCAGTGTATTATATTAGTCTTTCTCCTAAGACCTGTTTAGAAAATTCCATTCTGCATCTGACTGCACCCAGGTCAAGCTGAGAGTGAATCTATTCATGCCATCCATTCTAATTTATTATTTTATTGAAGAGTTATTATGACAGTGGATGCAGAATGATTTATGCATACCAATGATACTTAACATAATGAATTTTCTGTCAAGCAAAGAGGTACATTTTTGATAGAAAACTAATTTATAGCTGGTGTCTATGTCTGGGTGCACGTGTATTCATGTGTAGCTAAGGATGAGTGCTTGCATGTTGCTATAGCTGTGTCAAACACTCTTTCCCTTTTTCCTTCATGGATGGGTTCGATTTTCAGATTGTCTCTGTTCTTCAAACTGGTTTCTACCAAAAAGGAAATGCATATTTTAGCAATCTTGCCCATAGGTTTTTCAAACAGTCTGTCTCCTCCCTAAAGTTTGCATACACAAATATTGTGCGGTGCCAGCCTGCCTGCTTAATATGATGTTACTGAAGTAACTCTAGAAACATTTTAAGAACCATAATCTATGTATCAAAAATTGTTTCATTTCCCACCAGATTGTGTATGAGGCACATCTAGTTTAAACTCACATAAGTTTATTGTTATAACTGAGTTTCTGCAGTTGAAATCCACTGATCTACAGCTTTTGTTCTTAGGCCTTAGCTCAGTAAAGTACCTAAGCACATAATAAATTATAAATATGTGCTCAAATCCTATTACCTCAACTCAGATTTTACCAGTTTATAAGGTTCCTTGGCCTTTGGGCGTTTGGAAAGCTACTACTGAATTTTACAACTTGTCACCTATTTTTAGTATAGGTTAGAGGCAAAAAACCAGTATTCTGTATTTCTGTTTCAAGTATATTAAATTATCATAGCATAGGACTACTTATTATAAAAATACTGCCATTGAATTCCATGTTACATATCTTACATCTTTTTTCTTTTCTTTTTTTTCCTCATTTTCTTTTGGTCTTATTTTATAGTTTTTGTTCCTTTTTTTGTTTTTCTCACTAGCATTCATTCTGTGGCCTTGATGACACTACTGAGCCAAGAAATGTGGTTGGTATTCTTTATTTTTTTTGTACTTGATATTTGACTGTTAAGATGTTGCTGCATTTTTTAGACTCTTTTTTGCAAGGTGCTGAAAACCATGGTGTTGTGTGCAGTGTCAAAGATTCCTCGGAGAGAAATCACAGCTGACACATTCAAACCTGGGTATTTAAAGCTAGGCCCTTAAATTTTGACTTAATGACACTGGAATTTTAGGTTCTTAAATCAAACTAACCTTCAAAGATTTTGAACAGCTGTAGTTCTGACTGATCCCAATGGGTTTGCTGGTGCTCAGCACTTCTGAAAAGCAGGTCCATTTCATGTTAGTGCCTAAGCATGGATTTAGAAGTATAAGTTTAGAAATGAAAATTGATAACCATAGTCTGCAGCACTGAAATGAATAGCCAATCTCCACCCCCTTAAATTCCCATATGCACCTAATAAAACTTATGCAGAAATATAATTTGGCTTTTATCTCCTTCAAATAGCTAGCTATAGATATACATAGCTAGATAGATATAGATCAAATGCTAATTTATATGTGATGTCCGTATTTGCTAAATATTTCAATATTTATATTTTTGCTTAGAGAAGTATAACCTGCATGCATCTCAGCAAAGCAGTATTCAGTTTCATCGTGGGCTATAGATGTTAGGATGACTGAGCCCTCCATATGCAACCACATACAAGAACAAGAGGACAGTGGAAATCTCTTTATTCCTCTCCATGTGTTACCTTCATCACTAGAATATGACTCTCTGAATCACAATACCAGTAATGTAGTTGGAGGTGGGTGACTGTGCCACCAGCCGGAGGCACCTACATAGCAAGAATGGTAGCTGCCACCATTGCTGGCTCAGCTGCTATCACTGTCTTTATGGGCAGTCCCACCCAGCCCAGACCCTGCTGCAACCACTGCCATGACTTCCACCCAGGCTCAGATTGTTGTTGCACAATACAGTTCCTGGTCCACATCTGGAGCAGTGTAACTTGCTTATTGCCTCTTACTCAGAGATCATGGTAACTCCATGTCATAACTTATAGAAAAAGAAGATGCCAATGAAAAAGAAACAATATTGTATTTGATCACCTTTGGATAGTAACGTGACATTGTTGATAGGTTTGTTATTACATAATATTGATTGATTTTTGCAAGGCTTCATTATCAAATTGAATTCAAGTATGCATAAGAGAAATATGCAGGACACCTTATCATAGCCATTGGTGATCCAAAAGATCCATATGCTACAAACATATCTTCTGCCCTCTTATGTATTCTCATCGATACTGGGAATCCACTAATCCTGCTGAAGGCACTTCCATCCGTGAATGCCCAGTATCACTTGCAATCAGAAAGGTTTGGTTTTTTTCTGCATGTAGGTATTTTGTGAATGAAGCTGGCTGACACTGATTTAGTGGGACATACAGATAATCATCACCTTTCAAAGTCAAGCCTATGGTATCCAGACCTTCATAGCACTTTGTAGAGGAGTGGATGATAGTGAAATGGTCATCCCTAAACTAATACTGTAATATTTGGTTTATATTAAGGTCTAATCTTAAACCATGCACTTTCTTCTGCATGTTAGAGTTATGGAAGCTGAAGTATATTGAATGTAACAGGAATTAAATTTCAGTCTAATATAGGCATAGATTCTTCTGGGATTTAAGTCAATTCTCAGTCAAATAGGTGGTCAGCTTTCCACTGATACTAATGGGAACTGGACTGGATCATTCCATGTGTAAACCTGCAATGTGTTTTCTATTTTGCATACTCCCTGTGCTCTTTATTGATTTTTCTAGTAAACTTATATTGGATACAGATAGGTTCAACCATTTCAAGACTATTTGTTAGTCTGATGGAAGTGAAATGGCCTTGTTTGGAAGATTAAACAAACAAAAATGGAAAAAAAAAACAAGTTTGCAGTTGAACAATACCTTTGCAAGGCTGAGTAATGCTAAATGCAAGAAAAGGATGGTATTCTATAGTTAACTGATAGGTTTTTTTAAATCCCGTTTTTCTTGCCTCAGTAGTCTACAGTGCCTTTCATTTCATTGTCCTCACAGGTCTTTACAGGTTATTGATGGCCTGTGAAAAATGAAGTGATAAGGAAAGGCGGCTTAGAACGTGTGGGGAAAAACTAACTCTCTCAGATATCTGTCAGAATACTTCTTTGCTGTGGCTTTGGTTGAAGCTAAGAAGTTTTTCTTGTCCACTGCCATAGCCTACCAAAGGCTTGTATTGGGAGTCTATTTGGAGCAGTTGGGAGTTTGATGGGACACTAGCACTGTTTGACTTGAGTTTGCTCACTCAGAGGAGGCTGTCTTCGTTTCTTAGATGAAAAGCAGCAAGGCCAGTTTGGACAGTGAGAGTGTGCGGGGGGTAGAATTAGAATGAAAAGAACTCCTCAATCATCTTCTCAAGTGGAGCTTCATCCAGTTTTGTTTAGTCTAGTCTTAATTAGAACTAGAACTAGAATAGTGAATAAGTGTTTAAAAATCAATTTTTTTGTGAAAAAATATTGACAAATGTGAAGTTTTAGGAAAATATAAACCACTATATAGGCTAGTAAAAGCTGTATTAAAAGTTTTTAAAGAATAAATTTAATGTTTTTACTTGAAAATTGTTGCAATGTGGATATGTCAGAAAATGTTGATCAGCTGTGTAATTAAGCTTGGTCTACACAAAGTTTCTACACATAACTAAATATGTAAGGGGACAAATATATATACATATTACAGTGTAGTTACACTAGTATAATTTGTAACGTGCGTGCATGCAATTATATATTAATATAAGTTCCTTATGCTTATTTATCTTCTTCCCTATTCCCCTTCCTGGATAGGTATAAGCTATACTGGAATAAACCCATTTATTAGTACATCCAAATTTGAGTTTTGGTAGAGTACCACTGATGTTGATCCAGCTAAAGCAATACAACTTATGTGTTTATACAAAACTCTAGCTGTGCTAAGGAGTTTTCTCCTACTACTGTTTAATTGTATCCTTGAGCCTCACAATTGTTTAAATAGAGTAGGGAACTTCAGAGTCTTTTACCGGTACCAATTTTTGATGCTGTTTAATGTGAAGTCAGGAGAAATGCCACTCTTCAGAAACTGGAGTTGTGATGTACAGGTGCTAGAGGAGAGTTGTTATAAATTTCTAAAATAATGTACTCATAACTCTATAATCACAAACAGTGCATTTAACTTACCATGTTTTCTTTGTTCTACAGGATATTAAAAGAGCATATGGAATGAACAGATGAGTCCACGTGCAAAAAACCTCCCAGAAAATGTTTATTTGAGCAGCTTTAAATTGGTGCATTTTTTCATGAAACTGTTTGCATTATACTTCAAGCTGCAAGATATTTTAATTAAAATTAGAGATTTTGTAAAGATATAGCCTCAAGCTGGAATGATTTGATAATCAGATAAGGACCAGCACATCATAAACACAAGAAAATCTATACATAATTACATAATTTACAAAAAGGGAAAAAAAAGCATCAGACACTGGAACATAATTAAGTGCAATTACTGTCTACTATATGAACTATTAAGCACCAAATGGTTTTAATATGATATTGGAATTTTTTGTCTCCATAGTGCATGCTTTCAACAAACACAGTTTGCATTTCACACAGGAAAATCCCTTTTTAATGTAAAAAATGTTTTTGACAATAAACTTCATAGTATAAATAGCTGAATGGGGGGAAAAAACCTGTAACTAGAAACAAATAGATATTTAGAAACCCATAGTGATAAAATTCATACTAAATTAATAAGAGGCTGAAAATACAATAATAGGAAATGTAAATAGTTACAGATTGAGTGTGATACATGCAGCAAGAGAGTGGACTCATAATTGAATCCAGAAAGTTATAAAATGGGTCCAAGGTGCATTAGAGTAGCAGCCCCTTGAATGTTACTTAAAAATAAAGTAATCATTTTCAAAGCTTTCACTAGCAAAATGAATGATCTTTAGGTGATGTGAGCTCAGGAGAACAGAACGTTGGACATTGTCAAACAGGTCATGCATCATATTCAACTCTCTCTTAAAGCAGAAGATGAAATTGAGCTAGATTACAATATGGGAATAGGCAGGCAGACAAACATGACGGTAAAAGAAAGATTTGAAAAGGAATACAAAGTGAAATGTGGTCTTCTACTAAGTGAAATGAACAAAACGAATCTTTAAGTTTCCTCTCCAAAGTAAACATACTGCCCTGACCAAAATAGTTTGAAAACATGTAAACACTGACTTGGACCATTTGAATTAGAAGATGAACCATATGGCAAAGCACAGATTAAAAACTCAAAAATGCGAATAAGCTGTTAAAGGTAGACTGGTTAGGACATCAGCAAAAATCCTATAGTTAAAGTGGGGGGAGTAATTCAGATTTGGAAAGAAATCTCTAGAAACTGTGGTGGTTTTGACTGTTTCTAGTGCTTGAAAGATAAAATGAAAATAATGCAAAGATTTTTTTTCCCATGGAAATTTCTTGAAGAGAAATCTTACGTAAAAAGGGCAACAGGGGAAGGTATAAGTCAGGAGAGACATGCTGATTGTTTGGACTAACTAAAGGCCAACATGAACACAAAACAGAATAAAGAAGCAATGCTAATACATACATCAGTTAAAGTGGAACCAACAAATGAAAATAAGGCAAGGAACATCCCAGGCAGCACAAAGGAAGCTGAAGAAACCATAAATGTTGGAAATTCATTATCTTGTTGTTGGATATGTAAGAGAAATAGAAGCCTCAAAGGAGGATGGTGCATGGATTATTTTTAGGTTACAAGATAAGATGTAGAACATAGTCTTCAAATGCAGTCATCAGCTAAGATTAGCTGCTGAAGGAATTGAGAGGCTAAGTCAATGGTAGGCAAGAAAAGTATAGCTTACACAAGGATCTGAACTAAAAGAAAGATGAGTTGTCCTTTTGACAGAAAGCACAATTTATGTAGCATCAAGCAAGCAAGTCAAAAGCATAATCTGGTCATTTTTGAAAATTCCAACCTGAAAAGAAAGCATGAATCAAAGAGAAAATGGAGCATTTAAACCACATCTTTTCTAAACAATAGAGCATTTTCATATTTATCTAAAGACTTTAACAGCACAATGATGGATCATGGAAGGAAGATGCCTTAATTGCAAAAGGAAGAACTGTAGACATTAGTCCAAAAAAGAAGGGTATAACTTGAGGCTGCTGAACAAACCCAGTGTCTAAAGCAGGTGATGAGAGCGAACAGAGAGCATACAACTGAAAAGTACAATCCACGTGACAAAGAAGTAGAAATTCTTATTTTTTTCATGGTTTTTTTTTACCAGAGCTTTGGAAATAAAACTAAAAGCACAAACACAGAACTATCATTCTGCATATAGATTCAGAAGTAAGTGCTTTGCAAGGACTGGAGATGGTCGCAGGGCAGAGCAGAAAAGTGTGAAACAGGTTTGTTTCCTTTTCTTTGTAATACTTTTGTTGCGATTCATGAACAATAATGTGCTTCACTGAAATCTGGCAATGTCAGTAGAATTGTCCTCATGTAGTTTCTAGTTTTCTAGTCTCAGTGATGGGCTCTGGTTTTTGACATTGAGTGTTTTACTTCTACAGTACTAACTTTTGCAAAATTAGATTCCATTATAGAAATGATGGCAGTCATTATTTGTGAACTAACTTCATTCATGTCTGTGGAAAAGACGATCTTTTCCATGACACAAGTTTTAAATCAGTGCAAGTTAACTGATACTTTTCTTCCTCAGTCAAGTAGGCTAAAGCAAGAGAGAATTTTGTTCTCCAAGATCGGGTGGCTAGTAGTCGCATTGGTCACATGCTTGTACTTATCCTGAGAATAAGACTTGAGCTGCGCAGTTCTTAAATGATTTTAATTTACGGGATTGAGTATTAAGTGAGGACTTTCCTATCCATAGATACAAAATCAATATTAAAGATTATAGGAGGAAGAATATATATCACTAATAAATTAATAAATTACACCAATGGCCTGGGGCATAGTCAGATTTATTAAGTCTCTTTCTAATAATCACAGAAATCTACTTTAGTGATATCCTTCGCATTTGAACTGTATGTAAGTAAGTGAAATCCTATTTCTGTCAGTTGTGAATTAGAATTGATTTTATTTCTAAAAGAGTTGGAGTAACGACTTCAGGTAGAACCTGATGGAAGGGTACTTCATACCCAAAAACCTTGTGTATATATATGCCAACTATACAGTTGGTTTAATAAAAAACCTCATCCACAAAAAGTCTTGCCTCTCTTAAATCAGTTCTCTCCAATCTTGTAATGGCATTGTCTAGATTTTTATGATCAGCACATGTGAGCACGCTAAAAGAGAGGGACAAGCTACAACTAGATCTGGACAGGTTAGAGAGGTGGGTGGATGAGAACAGGATGGGTTTCAACCCTGACAAGTGCAAGGTGCTGCACCTGGGGAGGAAGAACCAGCACCATACCTACAGGCTGGGGAACTCCCCTCTTGTCTGTGCAGAGGATCTTGGAGTCATTATAGACTCCAAGATGAACATGGGCTGCTAATGTGGGGATGCAGCAGGAAGGCTAACTGCACCTTGACATGCATCCACAGATGCATCACGAGCACGTCCAAGGAGGTGATCCTCCTCTTCTATGTGGCACTGGTCAGGCCGCAGCTGGAGTATTGTGTCCAGTTCTGGGCGCCGCACTTCAGGAAGGATGTGGACAGCATGGAGAGGGTCCAGAGGAGGGCCACTCATGTGATCAGGGGGCAGCAGGGCAGGCCCTATAAGGAGAGGCTATGGGATCTGAACCTGTTCATCCTCCACAAGAGAAGGCTGAGGGGGGATCTGGTGGCTGCCTATAAACTTGCCAAGGGGGACCAGCAGGCAATGGGAGAGTCCCTATTCCCCCGAGCACTACCTGGAGTGACTAGAAATAACGGTCACAAGCTGGCAGAGGGTAAATTCAGATTAGACATCAAGAGGTGCTACTTCACGGTCATGGCGGCTAGGATCTGGAACCAACTTTCAAGGGAAGCGGTGCTCGCCCCTACTGTGGGGGTCTTCAAAAGGAGGCTACACAGCCACCTAGTTGGGGTCGTTTGACCCCAGTACTCTTTCCTGCCATGGCAGGGGGTTGGATTAGATGATCTGCTTAGGTCCCTTCTGACCCTACCAACTATGAAACATGTACTTAAATTGCAAATCTGGCTGTGTGTTTCTGCCTGTGACCCAAAGCTACCAAAGTATATCAATGGTTATTAAGTCTATTCCATTGGAAGCCTTGATCCTGCTGGATAGACCCTACAAAATGGCTGGGGCTGGTTTCCATGGAGACCTCAGCAGCTTTGAATAGCACAAGGCTGGGGTTTCCACAGAGACCAGCCCCAGCAGCACTGGCAGGCAGCAGCCACTCCAGCCTCTTCATGGTGGTGGGGGTGAGGGGGCTGCTGTGCTGTGGCTAGGGGTGGGGCGGGCTTAGCTGATGCCGCCTGTGTGGGGCAGACAGCAGCGGTGGCAGCACCAGTTTGAAGGGTGGCTATTGGGGAGTGTGGGGAAATTTGGGGTGGCTATAGCCCCACTCCCCCAACCTCTAGCACTGCCCCTGATGGCAGGGCATGTGGCAGGGTGCGGAGTTGCTTCAGAGACTAGCTGGGATCTTGTGGCAGTGACAGTGTGGTCCAGAGCCAGCACAGAGTCATGGTCTGCAGCCTGCAGGCTTGGGTAAGGGCATGCGGGTTGCCGATAGCAGCTCTGCCCCTGCTCTGCTTCTTCTGCTTGATATACCTCTCTCTGCATGTGTCTTGTATCAGTCATGTGAATAAGTGATATGATGAAAAATTCTAAATCATCGTGTGGACAAAGATCCAGGTATGCTTACAAATGAAGCAGTTTGAATTTCCCCCCTTAGATACCATTAACTTGAAGGGGCATAGATTTTGTATAGAGGGCAAATTATCCTTGTCATGCTGAACAAGGAATCTGGGAATTGACTATAATTTGTATAAAAACATGTATTTTATATTAGTAATTCTTTTACCTTTTTAGATTCAAGGCACCCCTCCATAACTTTTCTGAATTTAGCAGTTGTGAAACCTCTGTTGTACCGCCACAGCTTAACTTGGTGCCATTCGGCAGGGGTGCTCCTGTCTGCTGTAGATTTATCAGATAAACCTAGGAACAAGCATTCCTGCTTGCCTTGACGCAGCCCTGCCTGGTCCTGCCCTCACTTTTCCCAGAAATGGGTGCACCGGCAGTTTCAACCAGTGGCTGCGGCTGTGGTGTGGCAGGCTTGACATCTGTGTATTTACTGTGTTCCCCCAGGCTATCACCTCTGCTTGTAGGTGGAAATGTCCTGCATGCCTCAGGTTTAATGGATCAGCCTAATGCAGGGAGAAACGCCCATTTCTGCTATAGCTGCTTCCTGATCTGGCTCTACCAATGGCGTGTGAGGCAGATTCACCTGGCAGCACTGGTCATGGTGTCACCCAAGCTGCAGTACCCCTCAAAGAGTCTCATGGCATCCTGGTAGAGAACCACAGTTCTATATTATACATCCAAATTAAACTATTATTAACAGTGAGGCTTATTTTCAGGGCTGATTTTCACGGTGTGCTGGCAAACAGTCAATCAGAGTGTGAACAAGCATTCGAACAGAAGCTGGTGGCGGTGGAGCGCCACCATAATGGCAGGGACATGGGATGGAGTGGGCGTTAGGGTTCCCCCCACCATGGTGGTCCGGCTTCTCCCCAGCTTCGGGCTTGGTCCTCCCCCACATCGGACCTGGGCCCACTCCTCTCCTTCCCCCCCACTGCCACTGTGGGGGGGAGTGGGCCCAACGCAAGGGGGGAGAGCAGCGGGTCTGGCCCAACGCAGCTCAATGTAGCAGCGGCTGAGGGAGGCAAGGAGTGGGCATCCTTCCCTGCATCTGGCCCAGTCTCACTCCTCCCTCATCCCCCGCCCCCACCACTGCAGCCGGTTTCGACCCGGGCCTGCTGCTCCCCCCCATGGCCAGGCTTCTCCCCACCCTTGGGCCCGGTCCTCCCCCACATCAGGCCTGGGCCCACTCCTCCCTTCCCCCCACTGCTGCAGTGGGCAGGGAGGGGAACCAGCCCGGACCCCAAGCAGCAGGAGGGAAGGGGGGAGCAGGTCTGGAAGGGGCGGGGTATGAGGCTCCATCCCCACCTGCTTCTTTCCCTCCCCCCCAGTCATTGATGGCCATTTGGCTACTAAAGATAAAATCATTATTCCTGTGAACTCTACTGCTGATTGCTCAGATTAGACTCAGGACGTTCAGTTTAGGTTTCTTCTTTTGTCAGAAAATGATCTCCGTATGGAGCTCTACTGGACATAAATTTAGAGATTAAATACTGTTTAGATTATAAAATCTTTAGGACAGGACCTACTTCATTCGTCTGTGCTTGTACATCATTCTAGAGCAGTGAGGCTTCTAGGCATTATTATAATACAAATATCTTTCTTTTCCAAATGCAGTACTTACGATATGAAGGTAAAAAGTTACTAAGTAATTAACTTAGTGCATGAATCTTTTCATATTATTCTTCAACCTTCCATTTTGGGAAGAGGTGTTGTTTTAAGTTACCAGAAGCCTCAAACCTCTGCTTTTCTGGTTATGTACGAGACACTTTATCTCTATTGTAATGTTGTGTTTGGAAAATGCTTTGGGCCATAATTCCATAAAAGACTGGAATGGAAATAGACTTGCAAGCTTCTAACTGCACTGCATTAGCATTCCAACATGTCACTTAAAGATTCTGAATAGTTCTCTTAAATATTCATAGCTTGCATTAGAATAAGTAAAATTCTTTCTCTTAACCCTATTTTCTGCATTGAGACAATCGAAAGAACGATATAGTTGTGCTAAGAGTGGGAGACCTTTTGTAAACCCATAAACATTCTTAATTTTTTGTCATTATCTTTGTTTACTAGAATATTATGCACATTTCAAGCTCCAAGTGTGAACCATCATTCCTCCATAAATTTGCTTCGTAACGTTTTTTATGAAGTTCTCGTGCTGTAAACTGAGACTCTCTTCATACATACTAAATGATTTGGGACTAATGAAATATGCATGCCTCTCATGAATAATAGAGATGCATTCTGTATCAGCAAAGGATGCTCATTTGATTACCACAGAAGCTAAGACGAGCACATAAACATCTTAAGAAAGACATTTGGATTACATATGGCATAACTTAAGCAATATATATACATATATCATGGATCCTTTATCGGAAAGAGGAGAAGAGTTTTGTTATTGTATTAAAGCACCGCATAATGAAGCATTTGATGTTCTAAATCTTAATGTTAAAATTGACACTTCCTGGATTTTCCAGGATTTAGAAGCTGCAAAGGATACATATGCAATGGAGTCTGGAGGAGAAGCAAGCAATGCTGAAGTAGAGACCTTGAACCTCAGAATAAAACAGCTGGAAAAATCGGAGGAACAACTGAGGCACGTTTTAGAGGACTACATGAATTCAGATTGTGTACTAAGAAACAGGTACATGCATATGTTTTACTTTTAACTATAAGGGGAAGACTGTCTAGGATTTTGTTTTCTTTCAGAACTGAGCACATAATCATTGTAATCATATGCCTTCTGGAACAAGCAGAGATTTTTAAAAATGACATGGTTGGATAAGTAGAGATTGGTGGCTTGGTATAATGTTATGGAAAGCACAGCTGATACAGTGGGCATTGTAACAAAAAATACTGAGGAGACAGTGAGAAGGAGGAGACTGGGGGGAAAGAGAGCAGAGGTCATTGAAGGGAATCATTGTAAGACTTCAGGGCAAGAAGACTAGATTTAAGATGGAGGTAGGTCACTGTGGATAGGAATGAGACGAGCATAGAAGATTACAGGAGTTGTCAAAATAGGAGTTGCTCATGGACTTAAAAAAAAATGAACGTTTTGTCATTAACATTAAGAGAAAAACTTGGGTTTCAGAAATATTTAAATTGTGGAGAAGACTTAGACGTGTCTTGGGTGAGTGTGGGAAGAGGAGGGGAGGAGCTCAAGTGTGGTTCTAGGCTCCTGGGATGGTGGTGTGTTTTTGGTGGTAAGAGGGGAAAAGAAACTTTTGTGCTAATTCTGTCTTTTATTGCCAAAAGCCAGTACCTAATAGCCTTTAACATTCACTATAAGAGATGTTTTGCAAAAAGTGTTACAGAGAAGTGTGTGGATAAAAGTATGCTTGTGGCAGCTTCAAAAGTCAAGGAGATCTACTGGTCTGCACCAGGGAACTGCTGTTAGATGTACCTGTTACACGAGCATGAGCCTGTAGAGATATGGGTAGCAAAACTGCTCCAACTTCAACCCTGCTTTATTTTGGGTCAAAGCTGGAGTGATTTAGCTACCGAGTCATGCACATATCCCAGTTACAATGTACAAGATGTTGCATTATCTTTAAGACCCTATAAGTGTATATTTACCCATACCCTATGTTAACCATTTAAATCAGCCTAAGTCATGGCAGCCATATATGATACTACTGTTACTCAATAACACTCCCTGCTGCTGGTCTGGGGTCTAGCAAAATCTTTCCAGGGAGTCTAGCTATGATAGAGGACTGTAGCCTGGCTATATACAACTAAATAGGATTTAAGAGGATCTTGAGAGTCTCTAAAAAAAATAAAATAAATAATATCTACACATGAATGCTGTTATTAATTAGATGTTGATTAATACCTAGTGATAATTTATTTATTATTACTGAGAGAAAAACAACTGGAAATTGAATCTGGACAAACTAATGTTGCCTGGTTATCTATTTTGAAACAATATTGCATGCTGGTGATTGAGCAACATTTTAACTTTCAATACCATAGAGCAAAAGAGCTGGAGCTGTCACAGAGGAAACTTTTTGAAACAATTGACCAATTAAATGCAAAGGTGCACCTGGTTGAAAATGCAAATCTGCGTGTTAAAGGGAAACTCCAAGACATGCAGGGGGAACTGAGAGATTTGGTAAGTGAAATATTGCTTAATATGAGGTGAGCTATGTTATCTTCATGCTGGTGACTTGCAAATAAATCATTACACTGTCTCCTTTTCATCCATCAATGTATCTCAACCTGGCTTTCTGATATCTCCTGGGTGACTTGTCATTTTAAGCAGCACATAATCAAAGCAGAGCTCCTTGTCTTGCTTCCCAAACCTTCTTAGAAATAACCAGGCCAAGATGGTAGTATTGCCCGCAGTAAAAGAAAAGTGGGGAAACTGATTCCTTCCTCTACAGTTTCTTTGATCATAGAATCATAAAATCTTGGAACTATAGGTCTGGAAGGGAACCAGGGAAATAAGTTCGGTTTAACTCCCTGTTCCAGGCAGAAACATCCCTTTCTAAAGCATGCAAGACAAATATATCTAGTTTGCACTTAACCTCTCTAGTTAATCTGTTCCTCCAGTTATCACTATCTGAGTTAGAAAGTTCTTCTTAATTCCCTTGTTGCAATTTAAGATAGTTATTGCTTGCCCTGTTCCCAGTGGACAAGAGGGAACAGCTGATTGCCATATAACTTATAACTACCTTTCATGCATCTGAAAACTGTAATCAAATCCCCACTCAGCCTCCTCTTCTCCAAACTAAACAGCTTAAGTTCTTCTAACTTTTCCTTCTTCATCATTCTTTCACATCTCTAATCATTTTTGTTGTTCCTTGGGGCTTTTCCTAGTTTGTCCAAGTACAGTTTCTCAAAGTACAGTGCCTGTAACTGGCACAGTGCTCCAGGTGAGGCTTCTCCAGGGCTGATCACTTTGTGACTTCCAGACAAGGTTCTTTGGGTAAATCTGATATATTTTATTAGACCAGCTAAAATAGTTGGAAAAATTCTTCTTTGCAAGCTTTCATATAGAAACACCTTTCTTCAGGCAGAGGGAGCATCTGCAGTTGTTTTGTGCTCTCCTGGATGAGATGGAAGCCAGAATGCAGGTCAGTGAAAATGCAGATGCCTAGCAGTGAGGGTCAGAGGGGGAGAGAAACAATGCGTGAGAGGGATGGGAAGCGGGGAAAGGGGAATGGTGATCTGCTGACGGAACGCAGCTGGTAAGTTGTAGAGAAGTTACCTGGGGTATCAGAAGTTAGGCAGCTCATAATGCATCATAAATCCAAGGTCTATATTTAGACCATCATTTTTTGTATCCAGCAGATTGATGAAGTGAAGTTCTTAGGCTTATCTGTTTAAGGTGTTTTGTAAACTCCCTTTGAGGATTAGAACTGAGAGGTTGGAGAGAGAGTGGTTATCTAGTGAGAAATATGCACTCACAAGTAATTGGGTATTTTTGTCTTTCATAGATTTTTGGTGTGCGTTCATTCTGGTATGCAGTTGTTCTTTTGTTTCTCTATATATTTTCCACCAGGGCTTTTTGTGCACTGGATGAGATATTCTGGGAGTGGTGGAGATATCTTGGCAGGTTTTACATTTCTTGTCATTGCATAGTCTGGATCCATTCAGTGTGTTTTAGACTGTAGGAATTTTGCTTCTTGTGATGAGATTGGTGAGTTTCAGTGCTCGTTTAAAGGTTAACATAGGTGGTTCTGGGAAGATTTCTTTAAGAATTGGGTTGTCTTCTAGTATGAGTTGCAACTGTGTAAGGATTTTCCGTATAGGTTCCAGGGAGGGACCTGAACAGATCATCTAGCCTGACCTCCTGCCACAGGCAGGAATGAATGCTGGGTTCACAAGACCACAGACAGGTGATCATCTAACCTCTTTTTGAATTTACCCAAGGTAGGGGTGAGGACCACTTCCCTGGGAAGTTGGTTCCAGATTCTGGCCACCCTAACTGGAAAATATTGCCTTCTGATCTCTAACCTAAACCTATTTTCCATCAGCTTATTACCATTGTTCCTCATCACCCCAGGTGGAGCTGGGGAGAATAGGGCTCTTCTTTTATTTGCTGTTGATCTCCCCTGATGAGTTTGTAGGAAGCCACCAGGTCCCCCCTCAGTCTCCCCTTCCAAGGCTGAGCAGGTTCAGGTCATAGTTTCATAGTTGGTAGGGTTGGAAGGGACCTGAGCAGATCATCTAGTCTGACCCCCTGCCATGGCAGGAAAGAGTACTGGGGTCAAGCGACCCCAGCAAGGTGTTCGTCTAGCCTCCTCTTAAAGACCCCAGGGTAGGAGCCAGCACCACTTCTCTTGGAAGCTGGTCCAGATCCTAGCCACCCTGACCGTGAAGTAGCACTTCCTGATATCTAGCCTCAATCTACCCTCTGCCAGCTTGTGACCTGTTATTTCTTGTCACTCCTGGTAGTGCTTGGGGGAACAGGGACTCCCCTAATGCCTGCTGGTCCCCTCTGACTAGTTTGTAAATGGCCACTAGATCCCCCCTCAGCCTTCTCTTGTGGAGGCTGAACAGGTTCAGGTCCCGTAGTCTTTCCTCGTAGGGCCTGTCCTGCTGACCCTGATCATGTGGGTGGCCCTCCTCTGGACCCTCTCCATGTTGTCCACACCCCCCCTGAAGTGCAGTGCCCAGAACTGGATGCAGTACTCCAGCTGCGGCCTGACCAGTGTCGCATGGCGGGGAGGATGACCTCCTTGGACCTACTTGAGATGTATCTGTGGATGCATGACAAGGTATGGTTGGCTTTCCTGACTGCATGCCCACACTGTTGGCCCATGTTCATTTTGGCATCAGTGATGACTCCAAGATCCTTTTCTGTCTGCACTGACGAGAAGGGAGTTCCCCAGCCTGTAGGTATGGTGCTGGTTCTTCCTCCCCAGGTGCAGTACCTTGCACTTGTCAGGGTTGAAACCCATCCTGTTCTCATCCACCCACCCCTGTAACCTGTCTAGGTCTGATTGCAGCCTATTCCTCCCTTGTAGCATGCCCACTTCCCCCCACATCTTAATGTCATCTGTGAATTTGAACAGGGTGCTTTTTACCCCCTTGTCCAAATCACTGATGAAAATGTTGAACAGTGCGGGCCCAAGGACCGAGCCCTGTGGGACCCCACTGCTCACATCCCTCCAGGTCGTATAAGACCCGTCCACCACCACTCTCTGGGTGCGGCCCTCCGGCCAGTCGGCAACCCATTTGACTGTGTAGGTGCCGACGCCAAAGTCTCCTAGTTTTTTAATGAGAATGGGATGAGAGACCGTGTTGAAGGCCTTCCTGAAGTCCAGCAAGATTACATCCACTGCTACACCTGCGTCTAAGGATTCTGTGACCTCGTCATTGAAGGCCACCAGGTTGGTCTGACAGGACCTGCTTCTAATGAACCCATGTTGGTTGCCCCGAAGCATAATCTCTCCTGCTGGCCCCTCGCGGACACGTGCCAGGATAATTCTCTCAGAAAGCTTATCCAGGTCCCTCAGTCCCTCCTCATAGGTTCTGTCCTGCTGCCCTCTCATGAAATGGGTGGCTCTTCTCTGAACTCTCCCCAGGCTGGCCACATCCTTTTTAAAGTGTGGCACCCAGTACTGGACGCAGTACTCCAATTGCTGCCTGACCAGTGTTGGATAGAGGGGGAGTATCACTTCTCTGGACCAGGTTGAGATGCATCTTTGGATGCAGGACAAGGTATGGCTGGCCTTACTGGCTGCGGTCTGGCATTGGTGGCTCATGTTCATCTTGGAGTCAATAATGACTCCAGGATTCCTTTCCGCCTCTGTGCTTTCAAGAGGGGAACTCCCCAGCCTGTATGTATGCTGTGGATTCCTTCTCACCCTGCATTTATCTATGTTGAACCCCATCCTATTCTCATCTGCCCACTTTTGTAGTCTGTCTGAGTCTGGTCACAGCCTCTCCCTTCAAGTGTGCCCGGCTTGCTCCATAACTTAGTGTCATCAGCAAACTTGGACAATGTGCTTTCAACCCCCCTCATCCAAGTTGCTGATGAAGATGTTAAACAGTGCAGGCCTGAGGATTGAGCCCTGGGGGACCCCACTGCTCTCATCTCGCCAGGTTGAGTATGACCCATCCCCCATTACTCTCTGGTTGCGCCCATCAGCCAGTTTTTTATCCACCCACTCCAGGTGGCTCTTTCAAAAGTGTGATCTTTCTCTCTGGAGGAGTGTCCTTGTTGAGTGAAAATCCAGACATTTGTGAAGTCATGATCATGGGTGTTCTCCTCAGTGCAAATTTTGCGGTATCAGAGGGCTTGGCTGTATATTACAGATTTCTTGGTGTGTTTAGAACAGGGGTTGGCAATGTTTTTGGGCAGTGCCAAGAACACCCACAACTTCAACTTGTAAGATGTTGGCATGCCAGATGGCGAGGGAGCCACAAAGGGCCTGTTTCTTGTTGTGGCCATACAGTCCTGCCCCCTTTGACGCCATCCACCAAGAGGCACCTGTGTCAAGGAAAATGTCTTTGAGTGTCACACTTTGGTCCCTGTGCCAGAGGTTGCCCACCCCTGGTTTAGAGCGATTGCTAGTTCTGTGTAGATATGTAAGTTGGTCCGTGGGTTTCTTGTATATGTTTGTTTGTATCACATCCTGGATAGTGATCACAGTGTCTAAAAGGGAAATGTGGGTGCTGGAGTATTCAAGAGAGAGTCTGACGGAGGGGTGATGATTATTGAATTTCTGATGGAAATCAATCAGACTGCAGGTTTTCAGTCCAAATGATGAGGGTGTTGCTGGGAAAGTGGTTTTCAAGTTTCTGTAGAAAGTTGTTGTATCTTGGACAAAACTTGATATTTGGGTGACAAGAAGTTTTAGGATGGATTTGATGTAACCTGATATTTCCTCAGTTAGGGTTCCATGGGTGAATATGATAGGTCTGCCTGGGTTCCCTGGTTTGTGTATTTTAGGGAGCATGTAAAAAATCCCTGGATTGGGTAGTGGAGGAGTCAAGTTCTGTAGTTTTTTTCTTGTAGTTCAAATGGAAATGATTTGATGGTAGTTTTGATTTTTAAGGTGAAAAGGGGAGTTAGATCTTCCTCTAGTTTTTTGTAGTAGGTGGTGTCAGAAAGTTTTGTCTGTTGTCTTCTTTTATGTAGTCTTCACAGTTAAGGATAACTATAACTGCTCCTTTATCTCCTGGTTTTATTACTATTTGGCTGTTGGATCTTAGATATTCTATGGCCCTTCTGTCTGAGAGGAGGAGGTTGTTCTTGTGGCGTGTGTTGTTGATTATTTTGTTGTTCATTCTTTCCCTGAAGCAGTCAATATAGTGGTCAAAGTTTGAACCTTGTCCACTGTGAAGTGTCCAATCTGATTTTGGGGTTTTTGTTTTTTTGGGGCTTGATCTTTTCTTTGATGTTGTCACTGGATGAAATGTTGACTTCCATGCACTACTGCTGTAAATGCATTCCAGGTCCTAGACATACATTCATTTTCTAGTGCTACAAAATTCCCCAGGACAAAAATATAGTGCTTTGGTGGCACATACATGTTCAGAGCCACCTGGCTGGAGCACTTCCGTCACCCCCAGGGCGCACACTCCAACCAGCGGGTGATAGTGGGCTGCTACTTTGCTCCTCTACTCCGTAGGGAACCCTGTCACTGAGACCAGTCACTGGCAGTCTGCCTTCTCTGCCTTGCTGATGACTTGAAAGTCTGCCCAACTCCCCTCCTCTGGCAGGGCAGAGGGCAGGCTTTGACAGCTGCTATTATTAGTTCCAGGAGCAACATCTCTTTTCACCTCTTGCCACTCCCATGGGAGCAGCATCCCTAGTCCCTGCCACCACCCTGCTCTCTGGCAGTGGGGTCCCCAGCAGAGCTGCAGCTTCCCCCAGGGCAGCAGAGGCTCTGTGACAGCTTGCTGCAGTGGGCTGGGAGAGTAGAGTGAGTGTTGGTGAATGCTAAGAGGACCAAGAGAGACCCCCTGTAGAGCTGTAAGAGTTCACATCTTACATGTGGTGCTACAAAATGAAGCACTACAGAGAAATTCCTGCCTTAAAACAGGAACATTTTTGTGGCAAATCCACCATTTTTGTCATGCTACACACATCATGAATGCATGTCTATGTAACCACCCGTCCTAAATTGTCAGCTCCACAAGCGTTTTGGAGTGTTAAAAACTGTCCTTGGCCAGTTGCTGTTCCAGGTGTTACTGTAAGCACATGAAGAAATGATCTTTATTATGACACATGTTTTAAAATGCTTGACAAGACATTTTATTTTTTTTCTCATTGTATATACGATATTCAGCACTTTATTTCATAGTTCCCCATTTTTAAAAATCTGTCTCCTCTAAAAGTCTATGGAGTAAATATGAAAATTCTTGGAGTAACTGGTACATTTTTGTACACATTCAACTGATCTGACATAGTGTAATTTATGGTATGACCACTTTTATTATAATTTTCCTTTGGAAATATAGAGGAGAGGGGGCTACCAATGATTCAAACATAAGCATTTTAGCTTGAGGCTCAGTAATTTGATGCAGTGCCTGTCATCTCAGTATAACTGATAATATTTTAATTTTTTCAGTAGTTTTCAATAAATATTTTAAAGCTGTGGTGGGATGCCAGGCTTGCGATTCTGGCACCGCTTGGGGAGCCGCGGGCTTTGTGGAGCGGGCGAGCGCGCGGCTTGTGGGGTGGGTTTGGAGGCAGCTTTATAACCGCCCTCAAGGTTCGCTGAGCTGGTGCAAGTAGATGACTTAGAGTAAGTTGTTAGTTTTCTTTGTAATAAGTCTATAGGATGTCCGTTGGTTCACGGGGTTCCAGAGCTAGCCCTTGCTTTCCAACATTGGAACCAGTCCAATGCTAGGTGCAGCTGCTGGCTCCTTAAGTCCCAGAGCTGGTCAACGGCTCATTGAGATGGGATGTTAGTAGTAAAAGTTATTACAGAGCAGATATAAGGTGAAGTAAAAATTTGTTTTATTCACTCGCATGGCCTCACCCTCTTAGGAATAAGAGGGGAGGCCAGCTGGAACGAAGTTGCAGTAAATATAAATATAGAGAGCGTAGATATGCTGTCTAAGCTATGAAGAGAGGCAATCAAGAAGTGGAGTCTCCGATGTTTCTTCAGTTACAGTATGCCGGATACAGAGGGGGTCTGTTGGTTCACAGGGTTCTGGAGCTAGCCCTTGCTTTCCAACACTGGAACCAGTCCAATGCTAGGTGCAGCTGCCTGCTCCTTAAGTCCCAGAACTGGTCAACAGCTCATAAATGGGATGGTGAATACAAAACTAACACGGTGAATCGTTGTCGATTGTCGGATTTTCGAGGCCTTGGTTTTCGCTGGGATACGCCCAGGCGGGGAGGCTGAGAACTGGCTGCAGGGTGATCAGGCCTACAGGATCATCCAGTTGTCGTCTCTGCTACTTCCTGCCTCTTTGCCTCTTTTATAAATGTTGGTTGGACTGCCTCTGTGACACTACCTATGATATAAGCTAAGCATACAGGGATAGGATAGTTTCTTTTACACAGTAGTTACTAGGTAGATTTTCGACATAAGTTTCGTTTCTGCAGAAATGACACTTCTAGATAAGAAATGAAATTTACAGAATGCGCATGTTTAGCTTAATGCTAGCGGAAAAAAATACAAAGTGTTCATTTTGATTAACAGTCAAGACTTCAAGGTTACATAAATGTGAGAGTGCCATGCGGCAATTATACAGAAAAAAAAATAAAACAGTTACAAAAGCTAAAAGGAAAATATTATATATCTAATCAATTCCTCTTCTTCCCCAGCAGGTTTTTCAATCCTAGGAGCCAGAGTCTGCCTGACGTTGCATGACTTTCAAGCCCATGTTTCATCCCATTTATTTTACTTTGTCCCTAAGCCCTGTTGAAATCAATAGATTTGGAGTATAAAAGGAATAAGCTGAAGGGGTACTTAAAGAGATACTGTGAATGCCTCAGGCAGACCTTCTCTATGCTTCATGTTTGCTGAAAAAGTCCCAAGTTTTCTGCTGCAGTATTTATAGCCTTCAGTTGGCAGAGTAGTCAATAAATCAGGAAATGTTCCTCCTTCTTTCTTCCTTCCTCTCTTTCATCTGACACATTTGGACCTTGTATGATCACCCACAGATTCATGTAAAGTATAACCACATCAATTTCCACACACAAGTTCTCCCTGAAACTGATTTAGAAGGCTGTTAATTTTGCTTTCTTCATATCCTCCTCCCTTTTCCAAGGAAGCTATAAACATATGCTAATGAATGAAGACTATAGTGAAGAGCAATTGGACATGCTTTAGATCTTCATATACTGTTTTGATATGTGATTGTACTGCTCATGTGTGACTTGCCATTTAGGATTTTAAGCTCTTTGAAGCAGGAACTGTTTTTTGTATATCTTTTTTTTTTGTATAGCACCTCATATAATGGCGCTTACATTTTAGAGGAGACCTCTGGGCACTACTAAGCTTATAGATATTAGCTCAGTGGTTTTCAATCTTTTTAGACTGAGGGCACTCAAGGAAAATGCCAGCTCTTAGCTCTTGCTCATTTCTTGAATACAGGAAAATAATAGAACAATTCTTCTGTTGCAAAGAACTCAGACCACCATGGGTCAGAATGGTTTTGACACTACAAGGGATTCCTGATTGAAATCTCTCTGTTTGTCTTATGAATCATATATTAGTGTTTGCACACCTAGAAGTCCTAATATTGCACAACACCTCATTGCACACTTAAAAGGATCTCATGGTTAAGAATCATTGTATTAGATAATAATAATTAAGGTAAGTGATTATTCCCCCTCTACTCAGTACTGGTGAGGCCACATCTGGAGTACTCTGTCCAGTTTTGCACCCCCCCTACTTCAGAAAGAATGTGGACAAATTAGAGAGAGTCCAGCAGAGAGCAGTGAAATGGTTTGGGGGTTGGGGCACATAACTTATGCGGAGAGGCTAAGGGAACTGGGCTTATTTAGTCTAGAGAAGAGGAGACTGAGAGGGGATTTAATAGCAGCCTTCAACTGCCTGAAGGGTGGGGTTCAAAATAGGATGGAGCTGGACTGTTCTCAGTGCTGGCAGAAAACAGAATAAGAAACAATGGTCTCAAGTTTTAGCAAGGGAAGTTTAGTTTAGATATTAGGAAAAACTTTCTCACTAGGAGGATAGTAAAACACTGGAACAGGTTACGCAGAGAGGTGGTGGAATCTCCGTCCTTGGAGGTTTTTAAGACCTGGCTAGACAAAGCTTTGGCTGGGATGATCTAGTTGGGGATGGTCCTATTTCGAACAGGGGGTTGGACTAGGTAACCTCCTGAGGTCCCTGCCAACCCTAATTTTCTGTGGTTTTATGATAAGAATATGTTTCATCAATAGTAATCCAATATATGACTTTTCATCCATAAAGGCATTATGATTAATGCATATTAGTTCTATAATACATGGGCCTAAAATTTTAAATATGGAAGCAGGCATGCTTTTAAGTAGGATGTTTTAGTAGTGGCTGAAGAAGCAAGGTACCAGGTGAAATCCTGCTCTGACCCCCATATTATGGAATTTTACTGACTTCTGAGAAGGTTTTGTTCAAATTATTCCAAGACTTTGACCAAATGGTGATTCGGAAGACAGAGGTCACTTAATTAAGAAAATTACTTGGAAAATAGGTTCTGAATAAAAGCTTAATCTTGTTAATCACTGAAATTGGCAGGTTCAAAACCAAGAGAATGCAGAAAAGAAACAAAAAGAAAAGTTGCGTCGACTGCAAGACCAGCTGAAAATCAAAAAGGATGAAGTAAAGAGCCAGTCAGAGTATTTTGAGCACTTCAAACAAAAGCAGAAGCAACAGGCAGCAATGCTGAGAGAACGGGTATTTTACCTTCAGGGTCACGTATCTAGGCTGGGAAAAGAAGTTCTGGACCTCAATGCCACGCTGGCTCTTCTCACCACTGAACTGAAAGAGAGAACCTTCCAATATCTCCAAAGGAAGCTGGAAGCCACATTACCTGGAACTCAGGGCTCTCTGCACTTTGATATGGATGTAACCAAAATGCAAACTCTCCTTGAAGATGCTGAATGTTACATAAAAAGCCACCTTCAGACATTGCAGCAAAACCTGACAATGTTAGTGGAAAGAGAAGAAAGCAACAGCAGAGAACAAGCAGACCTACTAACCAAGCTCCAGCGCTCTCAGGACTCTGAAGACTCCCTTCTGAGGAAATTAGAGGAATCTTGCCATCATGTTTATGAGCTGAAGTTGTCTGAAGTCAAGCTTCAGGAACAAATTGAGGAGCTTATGGAGGAAAACAAGACTTTAAAAGATGAACTAGGAGTCAAGTTACAAAAAGAAGCAGGAAAAGAGTTACCACCTGCAGGTATAGAAAACGGAGAAAATGCTGTCAGTGTGAACCTGGTAAGTGAATAGAATATTGAATGTAATTAACTTTTATATCCTACTATTATTAAACTATAATTAGATATAATATAATTATATCTAATTATAATATATTATAATTAGAGATGGGAATAAGCTACTCCTTTTTGGGGGAGCAATAAAGTGCACCTTGTTGCTTGCTTCTCTTCAACTGCCAAAGGCTGGTGAGGTGAATGGTTACCACTGCGTGGCCAGTCTGTCTATTGATCACTGCTGCGACATTTGAGCTTAAAGGTTTACTTTACATTACTTGTTGGCTTGGGCCATTATAAGGAAAGAATAAAATCAGAGAGAGAGAGTTGACTGCTAGTGGCAGTACCTAGGGGCATTGTGGAAGGAATTAAAGGAACACATGCAATGTCTGTGCAAAATGCAATGTGTTATGGAGACAGCCATCTAATTAAAGTTGGTAGAGAGAGGACGACTTTCTCTGAACCTGGGATAGCCTGTGTTAGAAAACTGCTTCAGGGCAAGTATCTTTGTAAAGCTGCTAGGGTCCAAACTTCTGTTCTCTGCTGCTCCGGCCATAAAATGGAAAGTTGCCCAAGAAACAGAACCAGGAAGCCTTTCCTTTTCTCCGGCTTTTGTGTAAACCATAGGCTGCGAAGCGTGGAAGGAAGACTTGATGGGCATTTTTGTTGCCTTTTCTTTGGGGTGACTGCCCAGGGTGCCTTTTGTAATTCACGGCTGGAAACCAGTTTTCTTATCAAGAAATAAAACGTACTCAATCTTCATCTAGTTTTCAAGAACCACCTTTGCAGGGCATCCTTGGGAGAAAATTAACTTACTTGTCTGATGACTGAAGATTTAACAAATTAATCTCATTATATAGTTCCCATATTCAGCTATTAAATTTCAAAAGAAAATTATTACTTCTCAGCATGTAGTAAAATGTGGGCTTATTTGAAGCAATTGAATTTGTTGACCTCATCCTAAGTCTTCATCTAATCTTTCTTCTGTATTTCAAAGGCTCTAGTGAGCCCTGTATTAAGACAGGGGCCAAATCCTACTTCCTTACACCAATACTACCTTCAAAGTCTGATATTTTTCCAATGTTGAAGTCAGTGGGAGTTCTGCCTGACAAAGGCTGGCCTACCTTTGCATACTGTATGACTTTGGCATAATCAAAGTGGCTTTAAATGATAAGGCTGGTAGTTAAAGAAAAGAATGAAATGTACTTTTGTTGGAGATGAGATGTATGTCATACTGGCAAGGAACCAGGTGGACTTGTTGCTTTGTCTCAGTGCATGCACTTTTGGGTGCCATGAAGTCCTGGGGAGACAATGATATCCAATTACTACAGGCTGATTTGATGCATGCAAGCTTTAAGCTCACAGAGAGTATCAAAGGAAATAATGTACTTGTTCCAGTGCTCAGCTGTACTAGACTTACCATATTTCCAGTTTCAAAAAAGAGGACACCTGCGTGGGGGAGGAGATGTGATTGGAGCGGGGCAGGCATATGCCCGTGCCCTGCTCCTGCCCTTCATTCCCGAGCCACAGCCTCCTGTCCCTGCTGCTGCCCTTCACTCCCAACCTTCAGCCCTCCTGTCCCTGTGGATACCCCTCATTGTGGACCTGCAGCCCCCTGGCCCTGCCTGTGCCCCACGCTCCCAGCCACAGCCCCCTGCGCCCCTCACTCCCAAGCTACAGCTCGCCCACCCTGCCAGTACCCTTCACTCCCAGCCCACATCCCAGCCCCTTCCCCCACCTCCCTGCCTTCCTGCCCTGCTGCAGCCCCAGCGCCAGCAGGCACCTGCCCCATCACAGGCCGATCCACAGACATACATGCGCTTACTTCCCTGCAGCTACTGGGGTGCGTGGAGAGGCACATGATTTCCCCAGCCTCCTATAACCTTCCCCTGCTCTCCCCAGCCCCAAGCAGCTCCTTGCTGAGGTAAGCCAGAAAGTGCCGGGAAAGCAGAGGCAGAGCAAAATACCAGGATATTTGAGGACGCTTTTAAAAAACTGCCCAGACAGAGACGGGAGGACTCAAAAAGAGGACATGTCTGGGGAAAACCTGTACATGTAGTAACCCTAGGTTGTACCTGCAGTCAGTATGATGGTAATTTAACTTATACCATTAGAATTTAATTGGCTTGTAGTCTTCAGATACTGCAGTGATAAACTCTTTTACAAAGACCTTTTTAAAAAGGTAGCTAGAATAGTACTTTACACTAAGGAACTACTTTAAATTATTGAGCAGAAACTTTTAGGAAATTGGTGAATCACCTGTAGCCTGCACTTCTTGCAACACATCTGAAAACTCATATTGTTTTATCAAAAGTGAGCGAATAAAAATCCTTTCAGCCAGCAACTTACATTTCCTTTATCTGGTTCTGAGGAGTAGAAAAATTATGTTCCATGGACAGCCAGAATCACAGGTGACAACTTCTATAGGCTGGCACAGGTAACATTGATCCTGCCAAGCTATTTTTAAATAGGTTACTATAAGTGAAAGAAAACAAATCAGTTAGTAAGGTCTGATGGTCAATATTGCCCCAAACTCGCATAAGTTTTAATGTCTAAGGTATCTTTAATATAGTGAGTTTCCAACCTATTATCATGGAGGTTCTAATCTGCTGCCCTTGAGAATCTCTTTTCTCCTTTCTGTACCCCTAAACAGGAGGGGCACTTGCATGTGAATTAGATGCATACACACACACAAGAGATGCATATATGAACTCATATGTGCACACACTTTCTGTACATATTGTTGAAATATTGAAATTGGTTGTGTTGCTTTGGGGGTGGTAGAAGGAGGAATAGCAGGGGTAGATCTCAGGGTGGAGGGAAGGGGTTGTCATGGCAGTCACATCCCCGTTCCATTTTTCAGCACGGTAAACTCTCCCACCCCTCAGGTAGCAGTGGACACCTTGATGGCTGTGCAGGGACCCAGCACAGGAAGAGGGGAGCCATCTACCATCTACTGTCCCCAACCAAACCCAGCACCTGCCACAGCTGTTCCCCACAGCTGGAGCCTCTGGGCCAGCAGGAGAAACTGGGGGAGCTGGTCCCACTGACTGGAGGTTTCTCCTGTTCCAGCTGGGGGCTGTGGGTTGTGCTAGAACAGCAGGGGACACCTTGTGGGGGTGGGCAGGGGACAGGTACAGGGCAGGGAGACCAACTTACAAGTTTTCTGCTCCCTGCCAAGCCCACCACCTCAGTTCTGGGGTCAGCCAGGATCAGTGGTGTCCTGGGTCCCCCTGCTGCCCTGGGGGTCCCAAGCAGGCCTTGCCCCCATCCCACCCATGATCTGGGTGCATGCCACATCCCTCTTTGCCATATCCTAGATCATCCTGTGAGGAGTTGCTTTCTACTGGTTTCCCCAGTAGCACCAGGAACGGTTCTGATGTGATCCAGGAGCTGAAGGAGACACTGGCATTAACTCCTTTGCTCAGCAGCTTCTCGTGTTTCTGTGTAGAGGGTGGTGGATACCTGTGAATGTTCTACTGCCAACTGAGAGCAGGTGCCTCAGAGAGCTGTGGATGGGCAATCACCTGGTTTTGCCTGAGCATAACAAAGAGCCTAGTGTGCAATGACTTCTTTCTCCACAACAAATCAGTGCATCACAGGAAAGGGGGAAGCTGAGAACCCATGACCCATTCACAACCCGTTTTTTTCTGCTGTTGACTAGCTTGAAGCAACGCCCCGTAAGCCAAATAGGGATGCCCAGAGCTCAGAACACTCCAAGCCTTTCCCTTTCTCAGTTCAAACACATCCCAAACCTTCAGGCTTGAGTACAGACAGTCAAAAAGCCCAAAGCTGAATTGATTCAGTCTTTGCAGGTTAGCCTAAACTTCAGAGATTAAACTGACTGGAGGGTACTCAAGGAGCTGGCGAGCATCATAGCCCAGCCCCTGGCACGGATCTTTGAAAACTCCTGGCGCTCTGGTGTAGTGCCTGAAGACTGGAAGAAGGCCAATGTGGTGCTGATCTTCAAGAAAGGGAGGAGAGTGGATCCAGCTAACTACAGGCCCATTAACCTGACTTCTATCCTGGGGAAGATCTTAGAAAAGTTTATTAAGGAGGCCATCCTTGATGGACTGGCCCAGGCTAACATCCTAAGGGATAGCCAGCATGGGTTTGTTGCGGGTAGGTCTTGTTTGACCAATCTCATTTCCTTCTATGACCAGGTGACCTATCACCTGGACAAGGGAGAAGAGATTGATGTCATATATCTTGACTTCAAAAAAGCTTTTGATCTGGTATCCCATGATCACCTCCTGGCCAAACTGGCTGGTTGTGGTCTTGGCTCTACCACAATCCGCTGGCTGGGAAATTGGCTTCGTGGTCGGACCCAGAGGGTTGTAATTGATGGCAGTCACTCATCGTGGTGCCCTGTGACCAGTGGAGTCCCTCAAGGCTCTGTCCTGGGACCCATACTGTTCAACATCTTCATTAACGATGTGGACATTGGAGTCAGGAGTGGACTGGCCAAGTTCACCGATGACACCAAACTTTGGGGTAAAGCATCCACGCCAGAAGATAGGCGGGTGATCCAGGCTGACCTGGACAAGCTCAGCAAATGGGCAGACAAGAACCTGATGGTGTTTAACACCGAAAAATGCAAGGTTCTCCACCTTGGGAGGAAAAACCTGCAGCATCCTTATAGGCTCGGCAGTGCTACATTGGATAGCACTACAGAAGAAAGAGACTTGGGGGTCATCATTGACCACAAGATGAATGTGAGCCTGCAACGCGATGCTGCAGGTAGTAAAGCGACCAAAATGCTGGCTTGCATCCATAGATGCTTCTCAAGCAAATCCCAGGACGTCATTCTCCCCTTGTACTCGGCCTTGGTGAGGCCGCAGCTGGAGTACTGCGTCCAGTTTTGGGCTCCACAATTCAAAAAGGATGTGGAGAAGCTTGAGAGAGTCCAGAGGAGAGCCACGCGCGTGATCAGAGGTCAGGAAAACAGATCTTATGATGACAGGCTGAGAGACATGGGACTCCTTAGCCTGGAAAAGCGCAGGCTCAGGGGTGATCTGATGGCCACCTATAAGTTTATCAGGGGTGACCACCAGGATCTGGGGGAACGTTTGTTCACCAGAGCGCCCCAAGGGATGATGAGGTCAAATGGTCACAAACTCCTGCAAGACCGTTTTAGGCTGGACATAAGGAAGAATTTCTTTACTGTCCGAGCCCCCAAGGTCTGGAACAGTCTGCCAGCGGAGGTGGTTCAGGCACCTACATTGAACACCTTCAAGCGTAAATTGGATGCTTATCTTGCTGGAATCCTATGACCCCAGCTGACTTCCTGCCCTTTGGGCAGGGGGCTGGACTCGATGATCTCCTGAGGTCCCTTCCAGCCCTGATGTCTATGAAACAGAAGTGTACAGACATTTTACCTTTGATTCAGGAAATGTAGCCACATAGCTGCAGTGGCTTAGTCCAGAAGCCAGAGGGCACTACAGCATGGCTCTCTGGCACAGCGCCAGCCTGGGCTGTGTGTTTGCTTCCTCTTCCTGCTGCCCCTGAGGTTTCTGGGATTTGCAGTCCAAAATCAGAGCATCAGAACTCCGCAGGGTTGCTTATCACTTCCTCTTCTTATTTCCAGGTGCTTCTGGGATTTATAGTCCACAGTCTCAGCCAGCAGTAAGTTTGAGTGCCCCCTCCTCCCTGGCCCCAAAATCCAGCTGGGGTTTGCCTGGTGGGGGGCTGTCTCCCTCCCCATCTCCCCCTACAGACTGGGCTGCATTTCCCTATTCTTTCCTGTCAGCCAGTCCTCACTGCTCCAGCTAGGGAGCAGAAGGGTGGGGCCAGCTGCTCTCTGGAGCAGAAAGCACAGCACAGCAGAAGGCTGCAAAGTGTGCTGGGATGCTGAGGACTAGGATTTAACTTGAACCAGCAAGGGGTCTGGGACAGAAGTTTCATAAACCATTCTGACCCAAATCATTTAAATCTGAAACTACATTCAACCAGGCTTATCTTAAACCAGTTTCAGCCATTTTGAAACTGGTTTATGTGCAATCAACTTCTGTTCTGTTACAGGTTTAAACCAATTTCTGTTCACTTAAACTGGTTTATGTGTAACTTATCTCCCTAGCCCTGGCCTCCAGGCAGGAAGCCAGAGGCTGCCTCTGTGCTCATTATGGCCTTCCTTCTGATTCAGTCAGAGACTTTGTGGACTTTTTCCTTTTCCCCTGTGTCAGTGGAAAGGGAGAAGAAAACAGCAGATAAATTTGCTCTTGAATGTTGTGAGCTGCAATTAATTGACCCTTCTGGAATCATATTGTCATTCTAGTGATATAGTTAGAACCAGTTAACTGTAAAGGTTGAGCAAAGTGTCCCAGGTGACACAGGAAGTCTGTAGCATTAGTACCACCCAGTCCTTTAATCACAGCATAGTTCTTCGGCCTATGCTAATAGCTAATTTAACAACTTGGAGGGAGACTAACATACAACTTCATGTTGTAGATATGTCTTAAATAATCCAGCGAGCACAGTCTGTCTAAATACAGTAATGTTACCTTCATGCAGTACATTTCTGTTTGATGAAAGGTTGTAGCCCTTAAATGGGCATTCTTAGATGGGGAAAAGGATCTTGATCACTTCTGTTAATATTGATGCTATTTGTAGATAAAATCAACAGCAAAACTTATAATATACTATACTGATTTTTTTTTAAATTGATTTCTTCCTTCATGAAATACTAACTAGAATTATTTTAGCATGAAGCAATGCTTTGGGATACTCAGGCACAGAAGTATATAGAAAAGGAGGAGGGAGCCCTCCAGTGGTGTATTAAAAAAGTGGAAAGTTTTAACTTGTTTTTCAATTAAATTATTTTTTTTTAAAATTCCCAGATTGTATTTCACTGGCATTCCAGTATTGAAGCCAAAGTGCTGGCAAAATTCACTGATTAATTACTGATAATTAACTGTAGACTGCCAAACAGTATGAAATATAAAAGAGGGTATTTTAAAGTTTATAACTTTCCAGGCAGTGCATGGAAAGTTATTTATACATCGTTTAATATATTTCATTGGTGATTTGACCATTCTTCAGTCAGAAGGGAAGTAAGTAAGCACAGTCACAAATATCATAAGTTTGTGCGATATCCACTACAGTAAACCCATCAGTAAATACTGTCATTCAAAGTGTAAACACCCATGAAAGCTTGTTATAGTTGTTATCACTTCCTCATAAAATGTTACCAAATTTAGTAAGTATTTTGACTCTGTTCTTGTGTTGAGACCTACCTTGGCACAGGTATCTAGTCAGAGAAATCTCATTGAAGAATTTGAGATCTTGTGAAATACACTCAAATATGGGTTTTGCATATTTAGAAGAGTTAAAGCCATGCACTGATGGTCCGGCTTTGCTGTGCTCATGGAGTGCGGAGTAGTAATGGAGATATGCATTTTTTAATGCATAACACAATTATGTTTGTCCAGAAACTTTCTGAGCTTGGTGAATAGTTTTTGTTGTAAGTCATTTTTTAGAGGCCAATTCACAAAAGTGCCAGAGAAGGTGCTGCTGCTGTCCCTTTACACACATAACTCAATGATGTGTGAAAAGCTGTACCATTTCATTCTCTTTCTGAAAGGATTCAAATTCGTATCTCCCACTACCTGGGAGAATGTCCTATTATTATTAGAGGGCATTTTTAGATGGGGCAGTGGGCCTCAATCACTCCTGTTAGTACTGTTGCTATTTGCATTAAAATGCCTGGTGTCACATGGAGAGACTGAGAATGGCCTGCCCTAAAATATAGTGTAACTTGATGGTAAGGAGAATCAAAAGAAAGAAAACCCAGTCCATGCTTTTCTGATTTAGGGCAGAGATTTGAGCCTGCTTCTCAAGAAACTGCCCTGAACACCAGGGCAGTCATCTTTTGAGATGGGTTTCTCACATCCTGTGTAAACACTTACAACTCAGCCCTCTTGGATAAGGCCCTTCCTTCTCTGGTAGATTTGTGACTCTAGCCCTTCTTTTGTTTAGCAGATCACATAGGGCAACGTTTAGCAACCTATTTTAGTGGCAGGCCAGAATAACCCACTTTGGGTCTGAAGAAGGTCAGCACTGGGACCCAGACATGATCACTGCCACTTCTGACCTCCTCCCTTTCCTTCCATGCTCAGTGGCATCTCCCTTCCTTTCCATTCCCCACTCCCTGTATCATGTATCTAGATGTAGGAAGGGGAGACCCACCCATCACTGCCCGAAGCTGCTCCTGCCTTGTTCCAGCTAGCGCTGCATGGAACTGTGGCCTGGGGAGTGGAGCTTAGTTGGGGACAGTAGCAGTGGGCAGGTTCCTCCTCTCCACTTGGTCCCCCCAAGTGTTGTTCCCCACCAGTCCAAGAGTAGGTACAGAGAAGGGAAAATGAAATGCTGCTGCCACTGTTCCTGGCCCAGTCCTCCTCCCCCATGAGCTACTGCCTGCAATCCTGGCTGAACCAGGGAAGGAGCAGCGAGGACGGTGGTAGTCATTGGGCCTCCCCTTCCTGAACCCAGAGATGCAAGTACAGAGGACAAGGGGGAATAATGGGAGGTACCCCTGAGTGCAGAAGGGAAGGGAGAGGGTACTGAGAATGGATTTGGGGGGAATTCTTACTTGATTCAGGGACTTAAAACAAGGCCCAAGCTGCTGCTTGCATGGCATGGTTTGCCTGCCCAGGTGGGATGGGGGTGCAGCACTGCTTGTTTCTCCTATGCCCCCCCTTTTCAAAGTCCTGGATCTGCCTAGGGCTTTAACTTCTGCTAGGTTCCATGAGGTTTAATCCATCGCCTCACAGTAGAGGTTTTTGCATAATTCTTTTCAGTAATCTGTAAAATATATATTGGGGATAGGCAACACCCAGCACATGTGCCATTTAGTGGCAGGCGGAGACATTTTCCCTGGCATGCCAGGAGGTGTGCGAGGAAATTGTTTAAAACAAACAAAGAAAAATGTAAGTTGCTGCTCCAGATCCCAGTGCCATAGCAGGCACCAGGGGCAGAGTCAGGGGAACACAGGTGGAGACACTGTTTGCATTCGGCTGACCCTGCCCCTTGTCCCCAGGCTGCGTCTGCCAGCCTGGCCCAATCCCTGGCGGGGAGCTGCAGGTGGGCTGCGCTGGACCCTGGCAGGTGCTGCACAGAGCCGCAGTGCTGGAGGCTCCCAGCAAGTGGGTGAGCCCGGGACTCAGGCAGACAGATGCCCCGTCCTTTCTGGGCAGGGACAGCACTGGGGCACCAAGCGCCGGGGTCAAGTGCTGGGGGCAGAGTCCAGGCAGCGCAGGGAGAATCAGGTGCAGGAGGAAGTGCCGTGGGCAGCCCAGCTCAGCTAGCTCCTTGGAAAGGCAGGGGCTGGGTGGGAAGCAGGGGCTGTCCCAGGGCTCTGTGGGCTCAGGCTGCAGCTGGCTGGTGGGCAGGGGCACCTGAGGTAGGGCATGGCCTGGCTCGCTCAGATCCATACACCCTACCTGTGAGGGAATGCCACCTGGCTGGGAGAAGACGCTGGGCTTAGGGGACTCCCAGCTCTAGGCTCAACCTCCTTATGCAGTGGGTGCAGCATAGGCAGGTTAGAGCTGCCTCCAGTGCAAGGCCCAGCTGCTGTGGGAGCCCCTTGGGGTCTGGGAACAGCCACCACCTGTGGTGCTTTAGGGTGAGCTGGTTGGGAGCCTGGAGTGAAATGGCCCTGTGTGGCCCCAGCCCTGACCCCCGGCCTGGAGCTGCAGGTCTGTAAGTCTGGGGCCTGGGCAGGCCAGACCAGCTGCAGCAGCTGTTCCCAGGACCTGGGGGGGGGAGGGGGGTCTCATGGCCAGGCCCTCACACTGGGGGTGGCTTTGCCCCATTTGCATTATACCTGGTGCACAGGGAGGCCAAGCCCGGAGCAGGAATTTTTTAAATAACAGGGTAAAGAGAATTGCATAGGTATTACAAACAGTTATAATTTAATTATGCCTTTCTTCTTTGTTCTTTCCTTTGTTTTTCCCATTAAGAGTGGAGACCTCTTTCAGGATAAACTACTAAATCTGAAGTGGGAGACAGTCTTGGATCCATCCAGAAACAAAGCTACTCAAACTTCATCTTTACCGCAACATGACAAGGAGTCTGGTAAAATAGTAGGAACTCTGCTTTATTTCATATGTATTAGTAGTTCAAAGGAGGGTATTTTTTAAGTAGTAGGTTTACACTTTTAAGGGGTTAGATATTACAGTTAGAGACCATGCATTCCCTGAGCTGTGGTCATATTGTGGTTCACAAAAGGATTAGGTTTCAGTAGAATTTAGAGATGAGGAAAACCTTGCAGAAGGCATACCTTATAAATAAAGTATGATTAATATGTTAATGGAGCAATACATTGTAACTTGCCAAGTGTTCAAGCAATTTATTATGTAGTAGCAAGCTTCAAAAATGATAATTGAGACAGAAGAATATTACTTGTTATGTGTAGAATACCTTGCAACTCATTTGCATTGTGCTTTAATTCAATTTTGTGGCACATTATAGTGATAGTGTTTGGCCAGGTCCTCCAGTATCCCAGGATGGCCTGCTCTCCCTCCCCCGCCCCCCCAACTTCCTGCAACAGGACTCCAAGTTGTCCTGAATTCTGCTGCCCCAGGGTGTCTCAGCAGATGTCATGACTCACCACCTCCCCCCCTTTTCCCCAACCACCTTCAAGGTTGCTTCTTTAAGGAGTCATTTAGCATGTCTTTCCTAAGAGAGCTGTAGAGTGCAAACAAATACTCACCGTGACCTGCTTTACTTGCACACAATAGCAATGTCTTGGAGAGAGAGGAAAAAGCACATACACAAAAACAGCTTCTTAGGTATCCCAGGGGAGTTTGAGCCCTGCCACTTCTTTTGCATGGGTTTCTCCTTCTCTGTGCTTGAGTTGAGGGAGCAGCCTCTTCACCCAGAGGTTGTCATTAGCAGCACAGCTGAAGAAGGTGGTGGTGGAGGGGCAAATGATAGCTTCTACCACCAGCTCCTCTTGCTGGCAAGTGCTGGCAGAGCAAGTTCCCAGGGTGCTTTTTTTTTCTCTCTGGGTCGCTTGTTCTGTGACTGCTACTGGCAAAATTGTCTGTCAGAAGAGACATAATTAAGTTCTGCCACTTGGAGTGCTCAGCACTGGCCTAACTGTTCCTGCTGGGATCCAAGGAAGTTTTACAGCTGATTTCAGCATTAATAATTGTAGGCTAATGCTGAGCATTTCTGAAGATCTCATCAATAACTTCTTGATACCATCTGTAAAATGTGGATGACTGAACCTCCATTTGGTGAGTGCTTTGGAATCTGCACCTATATAAGAATGTATTAGTATATTTTTATTAATATGCACACCGTACACTTGCGGTAGAGAGGATGGTTCTGCATGTGCACTGGTTAAAATCATTTTCTCTGTAATTCTGCATGGCATTAGTCTGTATATTCTCTTGCCTGACAGAGAGCGCCTCAGAACACAGCAATGGTCAGCTTAATAACATAGAGAGATTGTCAGATGAATTTTTAATACTGGTTTTGGAATGTGGCTCCAGTGCCTTGTCACCGATTATGGAAGAATTCAGCCTACTTGCTGCTGGGAAGGTGAGAGGAAGTATTTTCTATTTTTGCTGTTTTCACAAGTACAGCTTGTCTGTGAATCACATGATAAATAAAGAGCAGAGTGAGTGAATTGAGAAACTAGTTATAAAAGTAAATCTTCCAGAATGGAAGAGATTAAGATAAAGACAATGATCTGCTAAGAAAAATGCCTGGTTGTTTGGTATTTTCACCTTAGAAACAGTGTATTCCATGCATGGATGACATAGGTTTTACGGTAGCAAAATAAAAAATAATCATGAAGGTCTGACTCTTAGATCTCTGCTGTGGATGCTGATGATCAGGGATCCTGGTTTTCCATTTCCCAAGGAAAAATGTAGATTTTCTCCAAGAAACCACAGGTTTCCCTTTGCAGAGTTCCAGCCTGCAAGGAGCTGCTTGGGGCTGGGGGATCAGGAGGAGGACAATGAAAGACGAGGGGTGCACACATGCATGTGCCTGGCAATACAGCCAGGCAGCTCCCTGTAGGTAAGTCTGTGGGAGGGAGGGCATAGGCGATGCATAGGGAGGAACAACTTGTGGGGAGATTGTGTTCAACTGATACCTAAGCAAGGAAAAGCACAGATTTTGGATTTTTTTAATCAGAGAATTTGGGGTTTTTAACAGAGATCCAGGATCCCTCTTAATGACCCATTTTGCATTCAGTGTGAAAGCCTGGCCCTAGTGAAGTCGGTAACAGCTTTGCTACTGAATGCGTGGGAGTCCCCCTCTCAATGAGAGTCAAAATTCCTGTTGAGGTTCATGTGCAAAACAGGCAAGAGAGAGAAACAATGTTTATATAAGTGCAGGGTTTTGCATTGTGTTTTTGCAATGATGTCTTTATGTGTAAGAAACAAACGGATATTTGAATTAACCCTTGGCAACTAAAAAGCTGGTATGAAAACCAGCAGCTAATTCATATATTTGATATCAATTCCTGCTATTAAGTGCAAAAAGCAGTCTCAGAACTTAGAGGCTGATCACATCTTCACATCACATCCTTATATTCACAATGTGCTCTCATGCCATCAATCCCTATATGCACAGTGCTAATGTTATATGGAACGTATGTCCCAGAGGGATATATGAAATACATTTTTATTTTAATTTACTGGTCTCTTGCTTTCATAAATATATGAATAATAAAACTAATCCAAACATTATGAAATTGGTTCTTGGATAAGAATTATTTACTGTTTAGTAAATAATTTTTATCATTCAAATAATAAATAGCATTATTTAAGTAAGATTAATATGGTGTTTAGTAAACAGGGGTTTTCCACTTGCCCTACTCAGTTTAAGGTGATTCCTTTCACTATTGCTATTCCAACCAAAAAAAATAAAAATAAAAAAATTAAGCCCTGACTGAAGGTTGCTTGAGCAAGCTTCATTTGGCTTCCTTGTGGACACACATTTTGATTCAGTCTTTAATTAAATATCATTAGCTAATTTCTCCCTCTCTCATTCTGTTCACAGTAGGCATTGCATGCATTTAATGAACAGCCATATAATATTTTTTCTCTTTATTTTTCAGTTTGTGGCCCTAGGCCTTATTTTCTACACATTGCTCTGAAGCTAAAATTACTAATTTCTTAATGGCTCTTTTATGGCAGTCATTATCACCGTATCTGTCTGTCAAAATGCAGTGTTTTATGTTTATGGAAATGTGAGAGATGGGGAGGTAGGCACTGATTTTTATCACTGGTGTTTTACTGATTGGAAATTAGGATACAAAAAGACTGAAGTAAAAATGTTGTGATAGGTGTAAGGGACTTACCTATCAAGAAGTCTGTGGCGATCTGAAAAAGTAGAAAGTCAGGAGGTATTGATAATTACAACATGGGCATAATCTGATTACATATGGAGACTTAGAGGAAATGGACCATGTTTGGTTACTATATGCTCAGTCTGGACAGCACTAGGAAATGAGAGAATACAGAGTATATTCAGTGCTTTTATAATCTTCACAGGTTTCACCTGCTTTGGGCTTTTGAAAAGTATCTCACTGCTGGTCCTGGAGAGCAAAGACTGAGTTTTCCTGAAGCTCTTTTTCAGAGAATATATACGGACACATGTGCAGATCTAATATTTTTAAAAAGTGGGTTGCAGATGGTCTGGCACATCATCACATGTAACAAAACAAACTTTTTTCAACTTAAAAAGCAGCTAGGAGCTATATTAATATACTAGTGGCCTCGGCTACATTGTTCAGCTTGGGATCAAAGCAAAAATGTATGTGACTTTATTGGAATATGCATTAATTTCCTGTATTGTACAGAATTTATAAAAATGCAACAAAATAAACATGTTCTTTTATTAGTCCTGCATACATTAGTATTACATGTATATCTCCTTTTTAGATTCATAAACCAAAATTCAACCTTTTTGAGCATCTTGACAGGTCATCCATTGCAAGTTACTGCCACACCTGAGTTAGGGTTCACCTGAGTTAACATTTCCACACCTGATTTAAAGTTTTAAAAAGAGTTAGAGTTAGAAATAGCCTGCAGGGATGTTAAAAAAAGAAAAAAAAAGAGCTACATGACCAGGAGCAGCTAACAGACAGCAGGATTATAGCAGAAAGGCTAGCTTGATTAGTGGAACATTGAGACCATTAGAAAGGAGAGAGGGCCATTAACACCTTTGGAATGAAGAGTTTAGAAGGAATCCGGTAGATTACAACATACCATGAACTCATTTGACTGCTCCAATGCTGCCTGGATAGAAATGTTGCTGCCACTGCCAGGCAGTTGGTTTTAAACTTTGTGGGGCCAGGAACCAAAGAGGGGGATGCAGCTGTACCAATGTAACCACCCTGGACCTGCCCCTGTATAGACACTTTTGCTTTGTCTCCAGAAGACATAAGCTAGAGCTTGTTTATTCAAGGTTTGGCTTTTTTGTGGAATTTGAAAAGAATTTACCATTTTCTGCTAATTGCAGTGCTAGAATCCTGGTCCCACTGAAGTCAACAGGAAAATTTGCAACTGACTGCGCATGAACCAGGATTTCACTCTCAACAAAAACTTTTGTCACTTTAGCCACAACCAATGCTTTAAGGGGAAGTTAACTTTCCAGTTGGAAGCCTTCAGCTCTCTCAAGTTAGAGGGAGAAAAGCTCCCAGGCTCATTACAATCCTCTAAGTTGTACAGCATTTCCTTTTAAGGCTCCTTGGATAGCAATATTTTTTACATTGAAAAAAAATACTGTTTTTGCTAAGTTTCAGGCTGATGAACTCAGAAGTAGGTAATGCACGAAATAGCAATATGGTAACTTTTCTTCTAGCTTTTATATTTGAATTTCAGACTTTTTTTTCCTTGCTTTTATTACCAGGTCCTTTTTGGCGTACACAAATCAGAAGTTTTCAATTTGTTCGGAGGTATTTCAAGCCAGCTTCTAAACAGACAACTACTCACAGCTTTTTCTGAGAGGCTGAACAATAATGGGATAAGTAAAGGAACCACAGATGAAGAAGACTTCTTTCTTTTAAAGCAACATGTTGTAAATCAGCCAGTTAATCCTATGCCTTCCTGTAAGACTGTCGCTTTAATTCAGCCTCAGCTCACCTTGCTAGAGCCAGAAAGCGGCAGAACAGCTGATGTCAGATCAGAGTCTGTTTTCCAAGTGAACAGAGTGCTGAGTATGAATTACAACGGGGTAAACAATGCTTTTCTTTCTAACAGTGTTTGCTGTCTTGGGAAAAGACGTGCTTCTGGCAAAGATTCTGCAGCCCCAGAGGAAACTGCTGCTAATCAGGCAATTGCCATTTTCAGACCTCAGGGTGAAAACTATGACCTGGAAAAATGTCTGCAAAATAAAATAGTTACACAAAAAAGCACAGATGAAAACAAAAAAACAGATAAAGAAGCAACTGATGAAAAGATTCAACATAAAAAATTTACAGGGAAATCTGAGAGAGAAGAGCAAGGGGATGAAAAAGCACAAAAGAGAAAGATAGCACATGTTCCTGAAGAAGCCAGCATAGTTTTAATTAACATTATACATGATGAAACTGAGGAGAAAGCTGGAGATTCAGAATTTCATATACACAACATTCAAGATGACCAAAATATATACAACTCCCTTAAGGAAATAGAGGGGGAATCCCAAGAAAATCCTGCACTTAAGGATGAAGATAGAAAACATTTAGAAATCTGCATCTCAGAAAAAGTGAATGAAGGGTGTTTAGAAGAGAACATTAGGGTGACAGAGGAGAAGGGAAAACAACCAGAGAAACTAGTGGATCATATAGAAGCATTTTTACAAAGAAATGCTGGACTGAAAAAAGAGAGAGAGCAACCCTTGAAACTGGTTAAACTAGAAAACAAGAGAAATGCATCGTACAAACATATGGCTGCTCAGAGGGAGGAAAGCTGTAAAAAGTCTCAGAAATTGTCTCTACCAAAGGAAGATAAATGGCTTTATCCACTGACTATGTTGTCTCCTGGGCACGAGAGCAGTGCATGCTTGAGTAAAGATTTAGCAGTAGAGGAAGATTATAATAAATATGTTCTTTATCCGTCAGCAGCAGAAGTAAACAATGGAAGTGCCCCCCAAATACATAGGTTAGAGGAAGTAGTGGATGTATATTCCCAGAGAATATCTACACTGATGCAGGAGAAAGAAGATTACGTACAGAAACTCTGCATGTTACAGAAAGATTCTAACTATTATGCTCAAAAGATGTGTGCACTAGAAGAGGAGATAGATGCGTATTCTCAATACATATTAGTAACGGCCGAAACCAACATTCACTCTTCTAAGCAGTTACCTGGCAAGGTGGATGTGGATGATAAATATAACAATATCTTGAATGAGAGTGAAACCTTTTCCAAGAATCTCTCTCATGTAGATAAAGAGGAAGATAGAAGTTCTGTTAAAGAAATGCCAGTGAGTGAATCAAGCAAAATTTTCAAGAATTTTTTAACTCTCAATGAAAAGAAAATAAGGTATTTCCAGTTGCTTTCTACTCTCAAAGAGGAGAGAAATAGATACTTCAAAGAAATAGCTAAATTATTGCAAGACAAAGAAAAGTATTTAGAAAAAAATCATGAGCTGGAAGAAAAATGTGAGGGAAATTTGCAAAAAATATCTCAGTTAGAAGGAGACAAAAATACTTTGTTGGAAAATGTGTCTGAGCTAACATGTGAGCAACAGAAATGCATGACAATTATTTCTGAACTCAAAGCATGTAAAACTAAATGCTACCAAACCATCTCTGATTTGCAGGAGGAAAAACTTGTACTGAAAAAAGATATAGACAGAATCCAGAAAGAAACTTCAGAACAGCTTCTAGAATTTCAGAAAGCAAATGAGAACCTTACTTTAGAAAACAAAGAATTGAAAGAATTAATATCTGATGTGGGGATCAACTATGAAGATCTGAAAAAAGATAAAATTCTGGGAAGAAAAGGAAACATGCAAAATCTGAGTCAAGAAAATAAGAGTCTACAACACCAAATGCAGGCAAAAGAAATGGGAACAGTGATTAGTAAAGCACATGTGGAAGAGAAAGGGATTCAAATTGGAGAACCCTCAAATGATCTTACCAGAAAACAGAAAGGTCCCTGTCTGGAGAAGGTAATGGTTAGTATTAAGAATATTGTCAGGTGAGATATTTTAAGGCAGAGGTATCAAACATATGGACAGATCTGGGGCACAGAACTTCATTGGGGCCATGCATTGATGGCAGAAGACTATGTTAACCAGGGCTGTGGGAAGCTTTGGTTGCTGATTTGATTCAGAGGAGATTTGGCCTGATTCGGTGGCCAAATCTCTGAATCCAAATTGAATCAGGAGACCAATAAAAAGGTCCAAATCAATTCAAAGCCTCTGAATCAATCCAGCAATCTGGACCCGGGCTCCATGCCAGTAATCAGGGGGTCGGGTGGAGGGCTGAAGGAGGGGGGGGGAGGGGACCATGGGGGGACACTCGCCAGCCCCATTCCCTACCTGCTCCCCTGAGTATCCCCTGTCCCCCCACCTGCTCTCCCAGCCTGCTCCATGGCTGCCCCACTTGGCCTCAGCATCCCGGCATTTAATTAAAAAACAAACAAACAAACAAAAAGCCCTGCACTCACCAGCTGCTGCAGCAGCCCTCAGAGCCTCTAGGGCAGGTTTGCCCAACATATGGCCCACGGGCTGCCATGCAGCCTGCCAAGCCATTTTCTGTGGCCCGTGATGCTGCAGTGGGAACCCCTTGTCCTTCTCCCCGCCCCTCAGCAGCTTTCTAATGGCTGCTGAAGGGCTGAGGAAGGGACAAGGTTCCCACATGTGCCACACCAGCTTGAAGTTGCAGATGCAGTGCGGCTTTTCCCCTCCCCCCTCATTTTTCCTTGCCCACCCCTCCTCATTTGCATGCCAGCTCCTCCTCTCTCCCACATTGCAGGGTTTCTGTTCCTAGCCCCACCCTTCCCTTCCTCATTTGCATACCATCCCTGCCCTGTGCTGGTCCCCGCCAGCCACATGGACTGGAGCAGGTAGCGGTGCAGGGGGCGCAGATGCCGGCACGGAGGGATGCTGCAGCTGGGCCCATGGGAGGAGATGCTGCTGCTGCTGCTGCTGCTGCTGCTGCTGCTGTTGCTGCTGCTGCTGCTGCTGTGGCTGTCAGGGCGGGAAGCCAGCACCACTCCTGCCTCCCCACATCCCTCCACACCCACAGATGTCACACTGGGGGTGGTGAGTCGTGGGCCCCGGGGAGGGAGTGACCCCTGCAGCTTGGGCTTGGGCTGCCCCGGGGGAGAGGGAGCAGGTGGGTATTCCTGCACATCCCACGCCCCCCCCCCCGTAGAGTTCCCACGTGTCCTCCTGGTGGCTGAGCCCAGATGCGCAGCTGTGGGAGCATCCTTGAGGCCGCCCAGCTGGCAGGGAGGACACGGAGGGGTCAGGTGGCACCCCTTGACCCCTGCGCCCCCAGGCTGCGGCCGGACTGGACAGGCCACGTGAGCGCCTGCTCCTGCCGGCCAACTGGGTGATAAAAAGTTCATGATCTAGCCCCATATTCAAAAATGTTGAACACCCCTGCTCTAGGGGCTCATGGCACAGTGCGGGGCAGTGGGGATCACCCCCCCGCCTAGCAGGAGCCGGTGAGTGCAGGGCTTTTTTTTAAAGAGCCGAGATGCTGGGGCTAGGTGGGGCAGCCTTTGATGGGGCTGGGTGAGCGGGCGGGGGTGGGGCCTGTTCAATTCAGATATTTGGATTAATCAATTCGGGTCAGTGATTTGAATCACTGAATCGAAATACTGTCCCCCAAATCAGCCGAATCCAAATCCAAAGTGAATACTAGCTGCTTTATACAGCCCTAATGTTAACCCCACAGCTTCTTGCCACTGCGTGCCCAGTGTTGCCACTGGTGCTCTACCTTCTGCTGTCTGGATCTGGGGTGTAAGGAGCCCTGTGGTCTGGATCTTAGCTGCTAGTGTGGGGAGGTTGGCATGAGTTTGACATCCCAGTTCTAAAGTACTAAGAAGTCTACATTTCATTTTGATGGTGTCTTTAAACAGTTTTTTAATTTGATTTTTTAAAAATTGATAATGTGATTCTCTACTTTGCTTTAAAAAGCCTCTAAGAGACCTGAGGTGGCAAAATTAGCATCTTAGAAGATAAAATATCAAACAGCAGTTTTCTGAAATGTCATATTAATGTGCTTGAGAATCTGAAACTATTTATGAAATTTGTTCTTTTCACAGAGGTCAAAGCAGCTGGTGGCACCAGCTGCACCATGTATTCATGTGCCATGGAAGTAAATTCTTTAGGGTGCTCTAGCTTTGATGCAGAAAATGTTCACGTTTAGGCCCCACCTACACATTACACTTCAGATGTGATTATCCGGTTAATCATGCCTTCACATTCAATTAATTAATGGCATGGTAAAACGAAGAAGAAGCCACAATGTCATTCCACAGAATATGTGTTTGTGTTTTTCACATCATTAACTGAGTGTGTGGACAGGTGCTCCCCTGTGTCTGAGAGCCCCATCAGCTGATGGGGCTTGCGGGGGTGGCGGTGTTCACCGCGCTGCTTGTCCTGTGAACCCTGCCAGCTGCAGGGCTCACAGTAGTGGCAGCATGGGGACCAGTGCCTCTCTTGTGAGCCCTGCCTGCTGCAGGGCTCACAGCAACTGGAGTTGGTGGAGGGGGAGCTCAGGATCATGACTCCATGTTCCTCGTGCAGTGGCAACAAGGCATGATTAGACCTGGTTTGCACAATCCTCCTGTCATGCATGTGTAGCATGGCAAGAAGTGTGATTGTGTGGATCATGCGTCAGATCCTATCGCACCTTTACCTGAGTGTCTAGAAGAGCTCTTAGAAATGGTTTTATTACACATATATTGTGTGATCTGTGTTGCTCTTCATAGTTTAGATTGCTAGGGATATTTACCTGAATTTGGAATATTATTTTTTAAGAGATTTTCTCTGTTCCTGCTGCTTGTTTTTTTTTCTCCCTGAAGTCATAAACCTCTCTGACATCACAATTAATTTCAGTGGCAATGATTATAATGCCATAAACACAGAGTTATTACTTCAGCTGAGGATAGTCAGCAGGGGGCAGATTTATCTCTAAAATCTTGTATTCAGTTACTCTTGTCTTTTTTCAGTTAAGTAAAAAAATCCTAGATGATATAAATCAGAAGAACTGTTTTTAAATAGAGGGCCTGATTCACCAAAATACTAATCTAGCATTATGATAGTTTTACCCCATTAAAATTGAAGTAATGTGATGGCGAATCAGTTCCAAAATCTTCCTTGTGTAATTCTTCAAGAAATCATTCTTTCTTTTTAAAAGGAGAATTAAAAAACATATATACCTGAACTTTCCCTGAGATTCTGCAATACTGGGATGGAATCCTCCTTGCACCAGAGCAGTGCTTAATATATTTGGAGACATGGTTGCCTATACACGTGCAGCAAAGCTGCCTTAATTATAGAGCACTGGAGCAGACTCAATCAAGTCTGCTGGAGCATGATAATTACTGCGCTCCAGCATCACATGTATCAGCATCCCTGCACTGAAAAATGGCAGTGTGGGATCTTTAACTAAAGCTCATTCGGGGAAGCTGATATGTGACTCTCCAGGTGCTTTAATTAGAGTGGCTCCAACAGCAGCCCCCTCCAGCTGTGGAGCATATGTATAAACACCCAGAGGAGCTACAAGTAGAGCTGTCTCAACCCCTCTTACCATTAGTCCAGCCCAGGAGTCTTAATATGACAACGTGCCAAAAACAGGCTTCCTCTGTACTTACCAGCATCTTCTCTTGTAGACTTAACACAACTTAAAGTTTCCTTTGTGTTTTTGATCTGGGCAACAGTACACAGAGATAAAAATATCATACATAGTATACTCCTGCATTTTTCTACGTTGTACTCATCTTCGCAAGAGGTGAAGAGAGTTAACACAGACCTTTAAGAAGTTGTGTCCTACTTTATATGCATGAAAGAACTGTTTCTTTTTTTATCCTTTATTCAGGGCAGCGCACCTGAAAGTTATAGTGTGATGCAAGAACTGGAAAGGGCCAAGGAGGAACTAAAAATACAACAAACAGAATTAGAGAAGGCAAAAAAAGAGGTAACCCCTAATATGATGTATTTATGAGAGCAAATTCTTTTCCTGTTTCTGCCATGATTCAAGAATGTTACAAAAAAGACTCATCATCTGATCTAGAGAACCAAAATATGCCTCACTGATAACCCAGTTAAATTATGAGTTTGCACCGTTTGCATTACAGGTCTGCTTTCTTAACATGCATGAAACATATTTTTATTTATCCTATGGACAAAGGAAAATAAAGTAAAGAAATAAAAATAATCTGCCTACTCACTCATGGACCATGCAGGAAGCATGACCTCCCATACCATGGTACAAGTAACTCCCATTTGAAGACCAAACTCTGTAATGTAGATTAATCCAATTGAGACACTGTGCCAAAGGCACCCAGCTAATTCCAAATGAGGGAAACTTCTTGGCCTTTCATAATATACTAGCTCCTGTGTTTGTCAAATTTTCTGCTGTAAAAAAACAGGTCACCCGTTATCTAACTGGGATAGCTTTTTTAGACAAAGCTTGGTTAGAGAGAATTAACTATGTTTTCTGAAATCGGGCAGAAGGCAGGGCAGAGAAGGGCATCTTAAAGCTGCACTGTTTCTGAAAGGCATAAACTTTCATAGGCAACAGCCTACTTCATCGTTGCTATGAATGGACTTGGAGAAAGCAGGGGCTCTAAATACAAGGGAATTTAAATACAAGGGATAAGGGAGGGGGGTGCTGTTGGAAGAGGTGAAGATGAGCTGACTATGCCAATAGGGATAAACCATGGGGCTGTGCAAAGCTTCAGTCCCTGATTTGATTCAGAGGAGATTTGGCCCAATTCGGCAGCTGAATCTCCAAATCCAGATCCAATCAGGAGACCCATTTATCTCTCTGAATTGAATTGGAAGCCTCTGGAATTACTTCTGATCCACTTCCGGGTCCACTTCCGAGCACACAGAGGTCCCCCCATGCTCCTGTGGGATGCTCTATTGGCCCCGCCATCTCACCGTTCGTGAGCTGTGCTTGGTACCTAGAGATATGTAGAAAAAACAGAAAGCTGTGTCTATGGCTGAATCACTAATTATCTGAATCAGAATCAAATCTTCAGATTCAGATTTGGCTGAATTGAATTGGGACAGTGATCCAAATCAGCAAATCAAATCACTGTCCCCTGCATTGAGCCAAATCTGAATCCGGATTGAATACTGCCCACTTTGCACACCCCTAATAAACAACACAGCTGGCTGTTCTGGCTTGCAGAAAGCCCTCTAAACTCAGATGGTGTCTCCAGCAACAGAAAACCAAATCCAATTCTCACCAAGCCAGCAGGCCTTGCTACAGACCCTAGTGCTGGCTGTGTCCCCACATCAAGCCAGACCACATCATGACTGGATGAAACAACACACATTATAACACCCACAGTTAATATACCTACTTCTCTACCTATGTCATACATCTGTATATGGCGCCTCTTTGCTGTTTACATTGGACAGACGGAGCAATCCTTACCTAAAATAATGAGTAGACACTGGTTTTGCATTAAATCCAGACACAAAAGCCTGTGGCAAAACACTTTAACATCCCTGAACATACTATCACTGACTTCAGGGTAGCTGTTCCCAAACAAGGAAACTTTCAAAACTGATTTGACTATGAAACTGCACAGCAAAGAAATCATCCACAGACTGGACTCTATTAAGTATGGTCTCAACAGGAACTATGGATTCAAAGAGTTAACTTGTCTTGTTTATCCTTATCCTATTTAACTCACCTTCACCTTCACCTTTCTTTCTTTTTTTTTTCTTTTTTTTTTTGAAACTCCTGCTTTCTGCAAGTCCATTTATAGCTCTAACAAAAGATGCCACCTTGTCCTGCCTTCTGCCAAAGAATCAATGTCTTTTATAACGAAGTCCATATATCTGAGTCTTTGAGATGTCTGTGAAATTTACTTAATTTTAGATTCAGTGCATAAAGTGCTAGTAGCAAAGAAGAATGAAAGAAAAGTATAATGGTACTGTTGCAAAGTGGCTTGTGTATGGTATATGCAGATTATGACAGTTCTGTGAGGAAGTGATGCCTTGAGTAAAGCTATCCATGCATTTATTTGCTAAGAGGATGACCATTAACTTGTAACTTGCATGCAAAGGACACTGCCTGTGTAACTGATTCTCTACCTTACCAATTTCAGACCTTTAACATTTTATTTTCATTTTTTTCAAGGGAGAAAAACCTTCCTGTGTTAAAGCAGAAGATTGTATAATCTTTATTTTCAAGTAATCAGAAGGAAGAATACTTGTGATCTTATAACAGTTATGGCATAGCAGAATAGCAAATTTCTTGACAGCACGCTAGGTAGCAAGCTTGAAAGTTGGGTTTTCAAATTCACCGTTAATGAAATAATTTAGGATAATATAGTACAGAAATAATGCAGAATCAGGGACATGATTTTTTTTTACCTTGTATTCCCCATTCCAAACTCTTTAAAGGAAATGTCATCGTCTTTTTTTCTAACTGATAAAATCTTACTGTTGATTGGCTTTGATTGTCACTTTCATAGATTTCATAGACATCAGGGCTGGAAGGGACCTCGGGAGATCATCGAGTCCAGCCCCCTGCCCAAAGGGCAGGAAGTCAGCTGGGGTCATAGGATCCCAGCAAGATAAGCATCCAATTTGCTCTTGAAGGTGTTCAATGTAGGTGCTTGAACCAGCTCCGCTGGCAGACTGTTCCAGACCTTGGGGGCTCGGACAGTAAAGAAATTCTTCCTTATGTCCAGCCTGAAACGGTCTTGCAGGAGTTTATGACCGTTCGACCTCGTCATCCCTTGGGGCGCTCTGGTTTAAGGAACTTTGACATATTGTGTATACTCATATATTCATTATCAGTTATTGTCATCCTTTTTCTTTCCTAGGCTCAGAAATGGTACAGAGAACTTGGCTTTGCAGATACCAGATATGAAGAGGTCAAAACTAAATTGACACAGACACTCTCTGAATTAAATCAGCTTAAGCAAGCAAGTGGAGCTAAAATGCCTAGAAAGCAATGCTGCACATTAATGGTATGTTTAAGGGGGGATGGATGAAAAAGACTTCTTGGGATGAGTTGATCTTGGATACAGAGAGAGAAGCTTGTGATCTGAGCAACAGATTTTTGGAGAAAGTTTAAAATCTTAGGTTAATAGGAGACCCACAAGTTCAAACCCAGGCCTTAATGGGTGCGTCCAGAGGAACACACAGGTGCATTTTACTGGGGACAAATAGCAGTGGCACATAGTTGCACCACTGTTACTTGTCCCCAGGGAACACCCGTGCATGCACGCTCTGGCAAACAGCAAGTTGCCCTGGGTGGGGTAGGGGAGGTTGGGGCCGGCACCTGGGTTGGCCCCAGCAGCTTTATCAGGGGTCCCCATGGGGATCCAGTGGCGGTGATCCAGGTGCACAGAGCCTGGCTGGCAGCTGGAGCGTGGCTCCGAACAGTCTGGCTCGTGTCGGGCAGTGCGACCTGCTGCCATGTGTGTCACACTGCTTTTTTCTGCTGCAGTTTTTTTTATCCTGGGATCTCCCAGTATCAAAAAAACCTGTTATGCTGCAAATTAGCAGCACAGCAAACTCCTGCATGTGCTATTTGCAGACAGGTCTGCAGGCAAACTGCATGTGCACACTCGTTGGGATGCGCCCAATGATTCTAGCTCTCCAAGACAGATTTGCCATCATTTTGTGAATAATAACTTAAAACAAGAAAGGGCTTTTGCTGTGGGTGAACACTAAAGAATCTTTCCAATGTTTTATTACAGGGATTTTCTCTTCTCACTTTGGCCAGAGATTTTCCCTTCTCAGTTTTGCTTTGTGAGATGTATGGGTATATACCAGAACTCCTCATTGCTGTTACTGTCAATGTATTGTTTTGTAAAGTATATAAACATATCTATTTCAAGATGAAACAAATATGTGGCTTCATTTTGAGAAATGAAGAGTCCCCAAAGCTCCCTGTGAGATGTGGATGCTGAACATCTCCCAAGATGCATCCTGTTACAGGGATGCTTCAGGTGAAACCTTCATCACATTGAAGTCAGTGGGCATTTTGCCATTAATGTCAATGAGGTCAGCTGGGTTTTATGGCAGACTTTGCCTTTGGGGTCAATAAATGCTAGCTCAGGTGATCTGGAAACAGTTATAAAGAGGAAGATGGAAAAAGCTGGGCTGAATTCTACTCTGTCACACCAGCATAAGTCTGGAATAATCCCATTAACTAATGCACTTAATTATCATTTTAACAACAGGAAGCTGCAATATCTTACAGAAAAAAATCCATGAGTTTTAAGCAGAAGAATTATGCAAATAGATTTACTTCTTGAGAAGGAGTATACATAGGTATAGATGAACTTTTATGAAGAAATCATTCCAGGGAACATGTTTTACAGAAGTTTTCTTAGTGTTTGCTACTCGCTATTATTAATATATGGATTAACTTTATTCTGCTTTTCCCTTTATCTTAACAGCCTTTAGATGCACATACTTGGTACCCTACTGAGATTAAAGGCATTGCTAAAGACAGAGTTTGCCCCCTGATGATAACTATGTAACACCATTGTTATTTCTATGGCAAGAGGGTGTGATGTCTTAAATACAGGCTGTTATCTTTAGTGGCAGGATTAAACAATAGGAGAAGCTGAACTGAGCGAGAAAAAAACTATTAAACACAATGATAGCAAAGGCAATATAGCTGAGACACAGGATGACGTTACTATAAAGGGATTTTACTTGAATTTGTTTTGGTTTGTAATTTCCCTTTTGCAGTAAACCATTTTACAAACACCAGTCTCTAAATAATGGTTCATGGTGAAATTCTGAAGTGACCTGAATTTTACTGAGTAGGAAATCTTGCTCTCTTCAGTAACAAAAAAAAAATTAAAGATTTTGCACAGTGATTGCTATGAGTTCCTTTTCTGGTCATATTTTCGCTCCTGATGGGAACTGGTTGGATTGAAGAGTGAAGCTGTATTTGCAGTTAGTTATTCCCCTGGACAAAAACTTAATTTTCACCTTGGGAATAATATAGGTACTATACGCATTAAGTCAATAAAGTTGTATTTCTTTTCTAAGGTACCCTGCTTGGTGGACTTAGCATTGTCTCCTCAAAGCCTGGAAAGGAAGACTAATGGTTTAGCCATAAAGCATAAGTCATCTTTTTGTTCTGTATTGTACAGATCCTAGCACAGTGGTCCTTGACTGGGACTCTTAGCACAGTAAGAAAAATAATAAATAGCAGAGGTAGAGAAGAAATTTGAGTTTTGGCAGTTTACTGCCAAAAATGTTTTGTTGCTAACAGGACACTTTGTTTAAAGTGTATCAAATAATATTAAGTCTGCAGACATCAGGATTTTCACTGGGTGCTGAGGAGAGAAACAAGACTTTCAATACCCCTCTGCTGGAGTTTGAAATGGGGACACAGAACAGTAATGGTAGGGTGGGACTTAACGTAAATGAGGCACAGCAAATTTAAGGTCAAGGTCATGCACCAGATTGGTGATGAAACTCTGAACTAGTCCCATACTCAACTACAATATCATTTTCTGTTCAGCATCCATCCAATGGCAATACTGGATGCACAGCAGGTAATGTTCAATGGCTTTGTTATTCAGAGGCTGGGCTAGATGACCATGAATGGCCTTTTGGGCCTGAAGCTGTGTGAATCTAAAGATAATACTGTATTTACTTTAGCAGCTTTCCTTCTGGATCCACTGCTAGTAAAAAAAAAAAAAAAAAAATTACAGAAGGAAATGTCTAAGTGTAACACATTTAAATTTAATGCAAATAAAATAATATTTTCCCTTGTCACTGTATTCACTCCCTCTGTTTAAACATTACTTTGCTTCCATGTTGAGCAACAGATATTTGCTTCAGAAAGAAAATGAGGAAGGAATTGGTAGGTCTCGTTTCTCCACCTTTGACTATTGTGATAGAAAGGCCAGCTCACTCTAGTGTCTACATCCTAACCAACTTTACTTTGTGTGTCCAATAGGTGTCTCAGGGATGTATTTGGTAGCTGTGCTGGTCTGAGACAAAAAGAAAGTAAAACTCTAGAACTCTTTGTTCAGAGATGATACCTTTTATTAGACACTGGTTTTGCATTTCAATAGGTGCCTATCTTTCTTCTAATGTAAGGGGGAGCTGAAATTTAGAGACAACACATATTCAAACATTAACATCCCTGTATAGATAGAGGGTGGGTTTACATAGAGTATTTTTATGTTTATTTGTGTTGAAATGGTTACACCAGTGTGACATGAGCTATCACTTTCTTTTGCTTCCAGTTTTCAATGAAACAATGCCTTCTACGTACAGGAGAGGGCTGCTGTGTATGAGATGGCTGTGCATGCCATGTGCCCATTGATGTAAAATCCTGGAATTTGTTAGAAAACCTAGAAAAATACCATGTTAAGAATGCTTTTGGATGTTCTTGCTTCAGGCAGGGGGTGGAACTAGACTTCTGGAGGTCCCTTCCAGCCCTACTTCTTTATGACAATGCAGCAACAGCTCTTCTAGAAGCTATGTAGTGATTACTGACTGGTAAAAATTAAACTATTTCCCTGCCTGTTTTCTCTCAAAATGACTGTGGTTTGCCATGGGGTATGGTGGATTTAACTGGATTTTGTAGTTTAATCCTATTCTATTTCATTTATTTGTACATACAGTTTACAGCCCAATGCAGCAAAATTAAACTGTTCTATTTCTATGCAAAAATACTATGGATAATACTAGTGGATAAGGTCAAATAGTATGTGCATTTTCATGTGCTCCTCAGCTTTTCTCTCTATAGAAGCCTCTTGCTTTGTTCTTCCTGGAATGGATTTAATGATTCTGACTGAATTTAGAGTTATCACACATCCTTTCAGTCTAAATGTATGAAACAATGAATTGAAGGGAAAGAAATTCAAAAGTCTATCTCCCCCAAGACTCCATATCCTCTCTCATTACTTTTTATGTTAAAATGTTAAATTTAATTATTAACATTGAACATTAAATTCATATTTAAATGCTCAATTTTAGTGGGTTATAGAGAAGAAAATAGAACTGTCAAACAGAAAAGTGCCATTTGCTATTTGAAATTAATGTGTATGGGGAAAAAAGGGGGATATGCTTATGGAGATTACAGTTTGTAGGCTGGGGACTCCTAGCTTCTGTTCTGACTTGCTATGTGACCTTGAATTAATAATTTAATCTGTCTGTGCCTCAGCTTTTTCAAATACAAAATGGCTAAAATACAATACCCATCTCTCAGAGATATCAGTTCATGAAGTGTTTTAAGATGAATATGTGACAGGTATTAGTGCTAATACAATTTTAGCATTGCAAGTTATACATCCATATTGACTTTAAGGGATACAGTCATTTTAATATATAAGGTAAGTAAACATATTTATTACCAGGTTTTAAGTATTCATTTAGCACTTTCTGTTAGAATAATTGCTTCAATGTATATATCTAGCTTAAAATATGTGTATTTGTTCTGTAGACTGAACACGCTGTAAATGAAACCCAGGACTCAAAGGAGGATAAAATAGCCCAAAAGAGATTAGAACAGCAAGTGCTGACCTTGAAATCACAGCTCAGGGACCAGGCCATATTACAAACTCAGTTTCAAGATTTGCAGAGGGAAGTGGAACTTCTTCAGGCTCAGCTCACTGAAAAGGTATCATAAAGCTCATTTTTAGGAGTTTAACTCCATGAACTAATGTGGGCTTAGTTTCTTGACTCCACTTTATTCTTCTAAAATGAAATAACCCGGTTTTTTTTGAGAAAATTTCTCTCAGAACCAAAATGCTGGGTACAGTGCAGGTATGTAATTATAAGCACAAATACAGAGATTGGAAGAGTGGTGATAAAATGCGTGGGAGATCAGTTTATAGAAATATGATTATATCTCTCCATTGTTAATGCAGTTGCTAGTTTCCACTAAAAACCCTATAACCTAACTGTAGGCAAAGTAGTATTGACATACATTCCTGGGCAAGCTCCCTCCCTATCAGGATTTTCAAAATACTCAGTACTACAATGTGTAGGTGCTCCACCAGGTAACAAATCAGAGATTTCTATTCACAATACAGCCAAGATCAACTAGTGTTTCTTTTGATCCAATTGTTAGACCCACTGTAAACTAGGCCTGTGCTAGTGAACCTAGCATAACTATGTCAGTTAGGAACATAATTTTTACTGATATAGTTAGGTTGGTAAGAGCCTTACTGAAGATACAATTATAGCTGTAAAGGTGATTTATACTCGTACAGCACTTTTTTTCCTTTTGCTAGATGAGAATAATATCTCTAAACCACCTAGAGCTGTGCTTAGAGCTAGGTGGGATTTGTGTCTTTAAATATGTTAGTGTGGTAAAAGTAGGAAAAAAGTGTAGATAAAGCCTTGCTTGGTAGGGCTGTGCAAAACAGCAGTTTCATTTCAACTTCCATTTTGCTGTTTTGAAGGGACAGTGTTTCATTTCACCATTCTGGAGCCCTGTTCTGTTCCTTTTTGTTAAAGCTGGTTTGCTGTTTCGACATTTTGCCCATAGGCTATAATGGAGAATCACATAAATGCCTATAATGTTGTCATTTCTTGCCTGATTCAGATTAAAATTGCAGGGACAGTAGCCGCCTCTGCAGGCTTGACGCCTGCCAAGTTTCAATGAGATAGGTGCAGGGATTTTTGTGAAACTGCCCCTCAAACTGTTCAAAGCAAATAGTTTTACTTGCCAGCAGTGGCAGCATCCCACATGCAGATCCAGGGGCCTGCACCCCCACCAGGAGGAGTCTGACACAGCTCCGCAGCCCTCCCAGCGGCATGGGCCCTCAGATGCGCTTGTGTGATGACAGCAAGCTGCTGCTGCCAGCTGGGGCTAGTACCAGCACTGGGTTCTTCCTGGCGCTTGGCGCAGGCTGCACCGGGCAGACTCGGGTGCTGGCACTGGCCCCAGCCAGCAGCAGCAGCATGCTGTCATCCACAAGCTCCACAGCTGGTGAGTGTGGAGCTTAAAAAGCCCTGTACTCACCAGCTCTGGCAGCAGCAATTGGGGCCTCTGAGGGCTTATGGCAGAGCCCTCTCTGTGCAGCATGGGGCAGTTGAGGGCAGCAGGGATTGCCCCCCCATTCCCTGCCTGGCATCCACACGGCAGCTGTCCCATGGTGTGGGTGCAGTGTGGCTTAGCAGGGCATTGCAGGCTGTCTGGGAACTGGGGGAGCTCCAGCAGTCATCTGGAGCTCCCGGTTTGATTCCCCAGCTCTTCCTGGGGGGCGCAGCACTCAGATCTGCAAGCGGGGTTTCAGCTGGCTGCTGCTGCTGGCTGGGGAAATAGCCCAGAGCTGCCACCATCCCCAGCTGGCTGTGGCAGCCTTCTGTCATCCTGCGTCATTAAGGTGCCTGCACCCTGCAGGAAAAGCTGGGGGAAGCAATCAGAGAGCTGGGGAATTAAACTGGGAACATTCTCCCAGCTCCCAGCTCGATTCCTCAGCCCCTGGGTCAATTCTCTAGCTCCCTGTTTGATTCCCCAGGCCCTGGTTTGAACCCCAGATCTCTGATCATTGTCCCAGGTCTTCCAGGATCTGCATGCTGGGTTCAGCAGGCTGAAACCCTGCGCACAGATTGGGGGCCTCTACTTAGTTTCTGTTTAGCTGCAAGCAAGCCCAGCTTCAAAACTGTAGAAACTTTAGAAATGTTTCAAGTGCCCTCGTTTAGTTTTGACACTGTTTCTAAGCCTTCATTTCATTTTGATTTCGCTATTTCAAGCTCGAAATGAGTCAAAACAGCTCCAAAATGAAGCTTCCGTCAAAATTTTGTACAGCCCTATTGCTTGGCTTTACATGCTGGCAGATTTTTCTTCAGTCCCACTTCTTTCGGGAATCTTTGAAAAGGGATGAATGCTACAGTGTCCTAAATGGTGCAAGACAAGTGATGTGCTAGAAAAATTTTAACACGGCATTTTCTTTTCATATGACATAGCTTAGGGCAACTTCTCTTCCGTCTGTTTCCCCTAAGCTCCCCCTAATGCATCAGCATAACATTCTCCATTCAGTTCCATCCTTTTTCCTTCACACTAAATACATCTACTTCTGTTCTTAACCTTGTCACCCTAATGTGACTGCTTTTCTCCCAGCTTGTTAAAAGAGAAGGTGGCTGCTGTGGGAACCAGTTAGGAGCTGTTCCTCACACACCTGGTACAACATTTGGTGGCTGTACTGAAGGCAGGTTATTTATTCATGTGGCCTCTGGCTCTCATTCCTAGGGTCATACCAGTGAACTTCACAGCTAAATATAAGTACAGTTTAGCTTTGGGCATTATGTAATGCCTCTACCCACAATTATTCCTTTATGGTGAACTAGATACAATAAAAAAGAACAGTACCCCCTCCCTCTGTCCCCCTCCAAACAAGTACTGTGTCCAACCCGGTGAAGCAAAGTAAATCCAACTGCAATCATTGAGTACAAAAGTTACTTTCTGTTTAAGTGTATTTACTTATGGTAGGTACTACAAATATGCTGCTGCGCAAAGGTAAAGCTTATTTTGAAGTTCTTGCTAAACCTGAAGCCTGGTGGTTTATGGACAAAATAATGATAATGACTTGTAATTTCCAAGCCACCTAGCAGCTGACAAGACTACAGTTAATAGTGTTAACATGGAGCACTTTTTAGGAGGACTGTGGAAGCGGTATAGATTTACCTCAGGGGCCTAGATCCATTCACTTGCCTAGCTCATGTATTGGAAGCAGTTCTGCTGTCGTAGCATGGAGTTCTGTGCAAGTAAATTTACCTGGCTTTCAATGAGATAGCCCTATGCTACTCCACAGTGCAGTGCCATTAGACTTTCTGTCTTTCTGCTAAGGCAGATAGTCTGCTACAAACAACTGTTTTCTGTTACTGGAGAGCCAAGCACTATATCAAAGTGTGAGTCGAAACTAGAGTTTCAATGTTTGCCCACAGTTACTGCACAGTAATGTCAGATCCTGTAGTTTTTTTTCACCATTCCTAAATTAAACAAATATGGCAGTAGCTGAGACACTGCTGCGTGAAAAGATAGATTGTATATCTATTAACTTTTGAGTAATAGTTACTACTGTGTAAGAGTGAGGTGATAGCCATGATGGCCCAGAAATTATATAAGGCAAGGATTTCTTAGGCTGTTATCTTTTATTGGACAAACTGTTACATGATACGTTGGGTGATAGCTTTTATTGGACCAACTATTATGTAGGATTTCTTAGGATGATATGTAATAGTTGTTCCAATAAAAGATGGCACTCTAAGAAATCCTTGCCCCTCGTATAATTGCCATAGAAGACATTTACATTAAAAAAGGCACAAGCCAGCAGTTTTCATGAAATATACTTCAGTGTTTGCTATTTTGAAACGCACTTTTATCACTAAATGAACATGTGTAGACATACTGTAGTTCTGAGAGTGCCTGCAAAGTTGCACTGTGGGCCAGTATTGTCTAAAACATGATGGGTTTTAATAACAGTAATTTCACTTTTTAATTTGCCTCATTTGTTAAAAATTACTCTTAAACACCCCAGAATTTTATAAAAGCAAACCACAAGCAAACAGAGATTGGAGTGTGTAAAATTTAGAGATTAAGACTAAGTTCCAGGTGGGGTGCCTGGGTATGACTGAGGGGGGAAACATCACATTTACCTGTAGGATGATCCTGTTCAACTTCAGTAGAAGACAGTGGGAGAAAAAACCAGCTGAGTGAGTGGAGCAGGCCCAGGTTCGTGGTCCTCTGGACTGGCTGCCTATTACTGGGACAGCAAAGTCCCACCACTTTGAAAACAAGGCAGCTGTGGCACAGCTTATGGCTGAGACTTTACTCCCCTCTGCCCCTGGAACAGCACCAAGAAAAGACATCTAAATAAAGGATGAAATGTGTGTCTTAATGTCACAGACATAAATTACTCTGTTAATTACACCATTCTGTCCACAAGGCTATTTCGCTTGATACCTCCACACCAGTGAAATATCTCCAGTGAAAGGACCTTTTTCCAGCCCCTTCTTTGTTCCTTCAGTCATACGGTTTTTTAAATATTACAGCTCATTATTACACTCATTCCTAGCTTCCCAAATAATGATCTAAAATTGTCATGAGAACACTTTTGGCACAAGTATATTTCCATGCAGAAATATTCAGTAATTGCTTTGAGACTGAAACACTATGTAAATGCTATTTAAATAGGCAAACAGAAACAAACATCAATTAATACCTTATCATCAAATTATAACATATTAATTATCTTACCTTATAAAATGATTTCAGGTAGAAAATTGTGGGGGTTTTCTGTTAGAGAAGACAAGAAGAGGAAGTTCCTGGGCAGCAAACACTGTAATTGGAAGTGTAAAATCTGCAGTGTGGTGTGTTTCACTCCAGGAGCTGTGTCTTTGCCATGTCATGTGAGTGTGGAGTGAGGTCTTCTGAGCCCACAGTTTAAAGCCGGTCATAAAATGCACATAGAGAAAATCCCTCCTGACTTCTGGCAAGCATCCCTTTACCATGCATCACAGACAAGAAAAGGGAAAATACCTCTCAGAGGAGCTGTTTAGAAGATTTATAGAGCAGATGCATGTGTGCACGGTAAAGGGCGCCAGAATAAAACCTCTAATGTGCTGCTGCTGCAATGAAACAACCCCAGTCATAAAGAAGCCTGTACAGAGCATTTACAATACTTGTTCAAACTCTTTGGTTTTCACTTGTACACATGTGTTGGGCCTACAGTTGTTTAAATGGGTGCCAGAGAATGTTATAATGTTATACTTTTTTGTAGCAGGCATGGATCACACTGCAAGATGCAAAATATCACAAATTCTTATACCTTGAGAAATATCTAAGTATTTAGAATACTGCTGCATTCTAGAGAGAATCTTGAATAAAATGAAGGCTAAATATCTTCCATTCTTTTAGACAGAGGAACTACAGAAAAAAAAGGCTGAGGCTGACCTGACACTAGCTCCCCTGAAGGTAATGTATTTTGCGGCAATTGGTGTGGTAGCTATAGCTTTCATTCCACTGGTTACAAAATAGGCTTAATTCCTTTATGCATAGCTGGACAAGGTTCTTTAGGTAAACCTGATATCTTTTACTAAACTAACTCGTAGCTGGAAAATTTCTTCTTAGCAAGCTTTTGGGTGCATACACCCTTTGTCAGTCTGATGAAGTATCTGCAGATGGCCAGAGGCAAGCTGCTTTACCACTCCTTGCAGGAAAAGCACAGACCATCTACAGCTGCTTCCTCAGTGTGATAAAAGTGTATATGCTCAAAAGCTTGCTAAAAAGAATTATTCCAATTTTCTGAGTTGGTTTAAAAGAAGATATTGGATTTACCCAAAGAACCTTGTCTACCATGTCTGCCTATCCAAAGTACCTTGTCTGTCCTTAGACTAGCATAGCTACAACCTACACACCTTTATGCATAATTAACATTTTTTACCCCACCCTGCTCATTCTTTAGTGTACTGCATGCCTTTTTCCTGGAACTGTCACTTGAATGAGCTGTTTGATTTTAAGTAAAAATAAAAATAGGACAGGATTAGGGCCTTGTCATATGGTATTTTTAGGTGGCTGCTGGAGCTCTGAACCCCTGGATTGTCTGCACATTAACACCTTTAAGTGACTTTAAGCACTCATTATGCAGCTATAGCTAAGTTATACCACTCCAGAGCAGGTTTATCTCTGCTCTGCACGATCCAGCACTTCGCATTTTGCCAGCCAGACTTCCCATGGCCCCTGCCATCCCTGGCTTCCATAAAAGTTGCTATCTTCCCAGCGTGCTCCATTGCCCTTCTTCTTCCTCCTTTCCTTCAGTGCTGACCCAGCCTTCTTCTATCCAGAGACTGAGCCATGCACTCCAGAGGTTTGAAGGAGAAGTCATCTGAGCCACACAAACACAGGGATCTGGCAATGCCTATCCAACCTCTCCAAACCTTTTCTGAGCCTACCTGCACCTCATTCTGCTACATGCCATGTGCTTTAATCAGGGACAGGGCAGGGGGCTATTGTTGCTCATGTTTCCCCACTCAGCTGGTGGCCTTGACAAGCATCAGGAAAGTTCAGCCTGGCTGGGAGGCTGAGGCGCCTGGCCAAAGCAGGCAGCACTATGGATTCATTACAGAGCAGACTCAGGAGAGCCCTGTACTTGCTCCGAGCTGCAATCTGCAAAGAGAAGGAAAATGTCCCCCCTCTTCCTCCTCTCATCCCTGGAGATGGTGTGAGAGAGAGAGACAGAGAGATAGGGAAGCGGGGTCCAGATTCATGGTGGCTGATGGAAAGAAGACAACCTTGAAACTTTCCACCTACAGCTCCTAGCCCTGTCCCATGCTCACAGCCTGGATCCACCCATAGCTGCCCCACCTTGGAACAGCGAGTTACCTGGCAGCAGGCTACTGCCCACCCTGCAGCAGCCTCACTGCATGTGGATCCAGTGCATAGAGCAGGGTGATGCTGCAGCTTTTTACCTAACAGAAGTAGGAGTGAGCTGCATAGAGACCTAGGGCTAGAAGGGACCTCCATGCAGGCCTCTAATGGCAAGTCACAGCTGCTCAGGAAGGGGAAAGTCGGAGAAGGTTTCTAGAATAAAGGTGCTACTGCTCCAAACTCCAAGCTAGTACTGAGCCAATCAAGGTTTGGACAGTCTCAAATGGCCCTTAGTGAAGTGATACTGTTGCTGCTAATCTTGCCACCAGGGGGCCCTTATGCACAGAGAACTGAACTATCCATTACCAGCTGTGTGCCAGCCTGCCTTGCTCAGGATGCGGCTGAATTTTTAATGGTCCAGAAGATGTGCTGAAGAAGAACAGGAAGATGTGCTGTCCTGAAATCTTTGGGTCAAATGTGCCAGGTCATATTATATTTAAATATAAACTCACTCTCAATGGGAAACTGAAATCTGTTTAATTTTTTTTCCTGTTACATAGGCTAAGTTGGCTTGTCTTGTCCGCAAATGCCATGAAAGAAACAGTATGATTACCCAGCTGGTCAGAAAATTGCATAGACATGGAACTATGGATTCTGTTTTAAGTGAAGAGGCAAAGGATTTGGTGAATGATACTGTCCTTGCAGACTATTTGTTCACCTTCACACCTGCACATGGTCAAAAGGTAAAGCCATATAAATTTCCTACTGTACAAGTCAATATTTGTATATTCTATGTGTGAGCTTTTTAAGCAGAACATGGTGGAATAGATCTTTCCTTAATTTATTAAGGTTTATTAAGCTAATGGTTGGGAAACCAGAATAGCAACTACCAGAAAATAAATTGGGTTATATTCCACATGTTGTAAATCAATATAAGTTTATGGAAGTCACTGGTGTTATTATAGTTTATTCAACTGTGGATTGGTCCCATAGTCTCTGGAGGTGATCACTGTGTATGCCTACTATCCAGGTGAAAGCATCAGATAAAGAAATAAAAGCTAATACTTTCACAGGGTAGCTAGCCTAATGGATAAAGGGGACTTATGGTTGATGCTATATATATTGATTTCAGTAAGGCTTTTCACACTGTTCCGCTTGACATTCCTATCAGCAAATTATGGAACGGTCATCTAGATGAAATCAGAAAAAGGTGTGTGTACAACTTATTGAAAAATGTCTCTGAGGGCATGTCAGTACATGCAGGCATGTGGGTTTCCAGTAACTCTATTAGAAGTGGCTCAAATTTGGTGTGGGGCAAATTGTGCCACTTGGGGCAAAATAACCCTGCCTAGCTCCTCCCGGATCTGCAGGCAGGGGGAACTAGAGCATGGGGCCAGCACCTGTGCTGGCCCCAGCTCACTCAATAGCTTCTAGGGCCCAGCCAATTGGTATCTGGGAATGCTATCCCCTGTGCCAGCTGGATCACTGCAGCAGCATCCCAAATCTATTATTTAAAATACCCCAAAATCCATGTTCTTCCACAATTAGAACAAAAGACCACTCTATCAAGAGAAACAGAGAGAGATCAGTTGGACAATGCTTTATTGACATATTTATTGACAATGCTTTATTGATATATTTACAATGTTAAAGCAGTTTGGAAACCTACCAGTGTCTCTATCATTGTGATAAAATACATTCTAAATATCTATATGTGTTGATGTATGGTTTTGGTTTTCTTCTCACATGATGGGTGTGTGATGGGGGGATGTGGGGTTTGCAAAAAGAGGTGGGGGAGGCGGGTGGATGCGGAGGGATGTGAGTGGGTGTGGGGGAACTGCTTAGGAGGGTTGGGTCCCCTGGCCCTACAGGGTGCAGTCCTTCCACACAGCACTTGGACTGTCAGCCCCTGCAGGGCCCTAGCTCCCCCCTGGAGGGCCACAGCCGCTATCCCCCACAGGATCCCAGCCACCCTGCAGGGCCACAACTCACCCCCCCTCCCAGGGCCACAGCCCCATACAGGGCCCACGAGTACCCCCTGCAACAGCATTGGGAGTGGGTTGCTCAGAACACACTGCTACCAGCCCTGCCATGGCTCAGAGTAGTCCCCAGTGGCTCAGAGCTGACGCTGCCTGTGCTGTTCATCAGGATCTGGCACCACTCGCGGGGACTGTGTGTCATGCTGAGCTAGGTCCTGCTGGCACTGGGGCCGCTTGCACCACCAGGCTGGGCCGGTTCCATGGAGGCAGCGTGCTGAGCGAAGTCAGGTCCTGCTGCCATGGAACTGACTTGGCCTGGCAGTGCGAACAGCCCCAGTGCTGGCAGGACCTGGCTTTGTTTGGTGTGCTGTCCGTGCACGCTGTGCCAGGTCCTGCCTCCAGTGGCAGCACTGCTTGCCCCACGGTGCCCGTGGGGAGGCAGGTGGTGGCAGGACCTGGCCCAGTGTGGCTTGCTACTCCAGCTTTGCCATGGAACAGGGTGCATGGCTCCTGTGCCAAACGCACACAAGTTGCACAGCCCTGTTCAGATTGGGTTGGGTCAGGCTGGTGGGGCATGTTTTCCAAGAGGCTTAGGCATGCCTTATGAAAAAGGCAATCAGGTGTGCCACAAAGTGTGCAAGTCACAATATGAGGTGCTCAGGTGTGCCTCATAGTGTGCGTTTGCACAGGAGCCACACCTCCCAGAGCTGCACATCCTGCTCCCGTGCAAAGCTAGACTAGCGAGACTCACCGGGCTGGGCTAGGGCAGGTCCCACTGCTGGCTCAGTTGCTATGCGCCGCCAGGTCTGCTGCATGCTGCTGGCTCCACGCTCTGGCCACTTGCCTCCCACCCTTCTCACCAGCCCCACATGGGCTGATATGTCCTGGGCCCCGCACACCCATAGGGATGACTCTGGGGCAGCCACATGCCTGCTTCCCCACCTGGTGGCTGTGGCACTGCTGGCAGCAGGCAAGTGGGGCTATGTAGGGCTGTGACTCTACTGTAGGCACAGTGGGCAGTGGTGCAGTGCTATGTGACCCAGGCTCTGTAGATGCTGAATGGACCTGGTCTGGCCCATCCAAGGTTGTGCACAAGCGGGCCAGGCTGCACCCATTCAGCATGTATGGAGTCTGGGTCGCAGAGCACCATGTCACTGCCCACTGTGCCTGCAGCAGAGGCACAGCCACTCTGCCTGCTGCCGCCAGCACCACAGGGGTGGGGTGGGGAGGGCCAGGCATGTAGCAGTCCCTGCTCGAGCCCCTCCATGTACCCACCCACTGGGACATCCCCCTCACCCCCTGCTGCTCCCCACACCCCACAACATCCCCTTCCACTTTCCATAGCCCCCAACATACCCTTCCACTCCTGACACTCCCCGACATCCCCGTGCCAGTCCCCATAGCCCCTGACAACCCCCTTCACTCCCAACATCGCTCTGCCATTCCTCACACCCACCTATGCCCATCCACACCCAGAAGGCCCCCCATTCCATGTCCCTAACTTACTCTTGACAGCGCTGGAGGCAGTAGGAGCACCACAGAGATGCTCTGGTCAGAAACAGAGCATCTCTCCTAGAGGACTGACTCCCAGGTTGCCCTGCTGTTCTGTGGAGCACTTTCTTTTGTTTTTTTGTTTTGACCCCTGGATATCCAGGGGTCTAATTTTGTTTGTGCTACAAACTTGCAGCATGGGGAACATTTTTTCATTCCTGCACGTACCTCTTGCAATGTCTCAAAGGGCTTTGAGATGCTGTAAGATGCACATGCGTGCTCATGTGGATGTGCCCATGGGGTTTTACTGTCAAATCAAGGGGACATTTTCAAGTGGAATCCTAGGATTCTGGTGGATACCTGATTCCATTCAAGATTTTTCTTAATGACTTGGATCAGAGGTTCTCAATCTGTGGTATGGGTACCACCTGCGGTACTCAGACAATCTGGCAGTGGTACACATTAACAGATTTATTATAATTATTTTATATGACAAAAGTTGCTGGTGGTACTTAAGGTTGTATCATTTTACATTGGTGGTGAACAGTCTGTTCAGAACCGCTGACTTAGATGACAGACTAAAGATTCAATTTATACAATTTATAGATGCTAAACGTTCTGGAGGGCAAGTGAATATTCTAAATGATGTTGATAATTTGGAGAAATCTCTGCAATCAGCAAAATGAAATTTAATGAAAACAAAAACAAAGTATTTACTTTTTGGAAGGAGAAATCAAATATACAAAATAGGGAAAATCTGGCTAGGCCACAGTACTGCAGAAAATGATCTGGGGTTTATTGTGGAACTACATACGAGTTGATAATGGGATTTCATGTTACAAAAAGCGATTTTCATTTGGTTGTATTAACAGCTGTGTCGTATATAAGATGTGGGAAGTAATTATTCCACTCCACTTGGCACTGGTGAGGCCTTGTCTGGAATAGTCTGTCAAGTGTTGGACATCACACTTCAATAAACTTGCAGACAAATTGGAGAGCAAACAAAAGAGGGAAATAAGAATTCTAAGTGGTTTAGAGAGCATAAGCAATGAAGAAAGATTGAAAGGTTGGGGCTGGTTTAATGTACAAAAGAGAAGACTGAGCAGGGAATTTGTGTCTTTCAGTAGGTACAGAAATATAACTAGGAGCATTGGTGCCCTCAGTGGAGGAAGAGGGGATGACAGGCAATGGAGACTCCCCATGGATAGGCTGTTGCAACTGCAGCACGGGCTCCTTGAACACAAGCTGCTGCTGCTGCAGTGTGGGCTGCTGCTCTGTGGTGCAGGCTCCTTGGAACTGTCATTCTGGAGCCTCTGAATTGGTGGCCAGGGATGGTACCTTGCTTATCCACCCCTACTTATGCTAGTGAGTACATAAGTAGTATGATGATCAGTTGTTCTCCATGCTCACTTAGGGAGAGAAATTATCTTACTTTTCAGGAAGGAAGATTTAAATTGAATGCTAAGAAAAGCTTTCTAACTATAAGGGTAATAAGACACTAGAGCAGGCTGCCTGGGGAGGTTGTAGAATCTTTCACTGAAGGTTTGTAAGGATGATTTAGAATTTTTTTTTTATCAAGGAGAATCTTGGTGCAGTTGATCCTGTCTCGATTCAGAGGATTGGAGTAGATAAACTCGTGAGGTCCCTTCCAACCCTACATTTTGTAAATATACTGCTTTATATGCTCACTATTTAGTACCTTTTCCAGTGCTCCTCTTAAAGTTAAGTCACTGCCCCCTGTGTTTAATAGTCACTTGTTGGAGAGTAATGCAATGGGGAAGCTTCTGTCATGGTGGAAAAAAGGGTCCTGGTGGGAAATCAAGGCCTTCCTGCTTCCAAAACACCAGCCATCTCACTGACCATAAGTCCTGTAGGTTGTTTTAGTTTTCCTGGCCTTAACCTATCTCCTTGTCTTAGCTACTTAAAGGGAAAAGGAGTGTTGGTTGAGGACTGGATATAACCACACTATCCTAACCTCCATGGTCTGGAGGAAATGTTGGTTATTGAAACTGAAGTTATTGTGTATAAGTGTGTAAATTCAGTAATATCTTTAGGTCTGTATTCTGAATTGTAATCTTGCTCTTGTATATCTACAAGGCAGGCTTGAGTGGGTTGCAATCCTAGTGTGGGATGTTGGTGTATAAGCTGGTAACAGCCATGGTTGTTAAGAGGGTGTAGCTGGGAAGGTGGTCTTTGTTTTTAAGTTTTTGTAGGAAGTATGCTGTGTCTTGGACAAGACTTGGTCTTTGGGTGATGAGAGATTTTAGGATGGATTCAGTGAAACCAGAAATTTCCTTAGTGATGGTTCCATGGTTGGATATTATAGATCTACCTGGGTTTCCTTGTTTATGAATTTTAGGGAGCATGTAAAAAGTCCCTGGACTGGGTAGTCTAGTACGCATGCTTTCTCACCCACAGTGCAGGGGTAATAAAATCATGAACTGTGCCAAAAAACCACACATGCGGTTGGGAAAAGTGTCATGTAGGTGCAGAATGAGTAATAGAATTCTGCCCAAAATGGCTCTGATGTCACATTTGTAGGTAGCTCTTTTCAGTGATGTGGTAGCTGCATGTGAACTAAAGATCACATTGGGAAGTGTCCCAAAGTTCTCAGCTGTAGTTGCCAGGCTGTTTAGGTATGTCTGTACTGTTGATGTGAAGGAGCACTGTATTAGAAAACAATGCACCTATCCTGTGCACACTTCCTCTCAAACTGGAAGAATTATAGCTGGCCTAATGTAGTTCTAGGTGTGTGCTATTAAGTTCTACCATTCAGGTTTCTCCACTTCCGCTGCAACAAAAGAACATTTGAACAAACCTAGCTGTATTGTTCAGAACAGCAATATTGGCCTAGGGCTGTGGTGACAGAGAAGGGAGCTATCAGATCTCTGGATATTTTTCCCAGAAGAATATCCCTGGTCAATAATACATCAACAGCCAAAGAGATTATGATTTCAAATTCTGTCTGGTAACAGGGAAACAATGAATGAAGGTTAATAGAATGATAGAGACAAAACTACATTAGCTTGGCTTCCAGCCAGCCCTACTATATGTAATTGATGCACTACTTCTCTTCAGCTTACAGATTTTGACATGGTTCCAGGAATGTAGCTCAAAATGAGACAAGTTGAGAGAAACATACCTAGTAGGGGTGTGTGACGCTTCAGTTGCTGATTCGATTTGGAGAACATTTGGCCCAATTTGGAGGCTGAATCACCAAATCTGAATTGAATTGGGAGACCAAAAAACCCCCCTCTGAATCTATTTGGAAAAAGATTTGGAGATTTGGAAGGCAGTATTTCAGGAAAACACAAACTGAGAAGGGGGAGATGGGGGACTGACATCTGTAGCTGACCAGTGACTGTGAGCTTTCACTGAGTCCCCTTCCAATCACAGTGCTCTGTGGGAGGGATGTAGAAACAGCATATAAGCCTGTGTCTGCAGCCTTTCTGTTCCCTTTGTGAGCTATCTTTGTCTGAGCAAAAGAGGGGTGGGCATCTGGCTCAGAAACAGGTGGGTGGGCAGAAATCTAACTGGCATCGGGAAGGCCCCCTGTTGCAGGCTACCATCCCTGCTGTTTTCATTCAAATCTACCTTACCACATACAAGTGACACAAATTTTGCTTTCAGCAGTTTGAGGTGCAGTTTCCCAGAAACACCTGCACCTACCTCCTTGAAACTTGGCAGGCTTCAGCCCTCAGAAGGGCTGAACAACATCCCTGCTGTTTTCATACAAATCTGCCAGAAAATGACCACGTGATAGGTATTTCAGTGATTCCCCATTATAGTCTATGACCAAATCACCGAATCTCTCCAAATCGGCGCTGAATCTTCCAAAGCTGATTTGGCCAAATTGATTTGGGACAGTGATCCAAATCTCCAAATCAAATCACTGTCCTTCGAATGGTTGAATCTGACTGTGTCACAGCGCGGGACCCTAAGAATGGCCGTGATCTCTCCTGGCACCCCTACCGTGCCAAGTTGCCTGTTTAGCACCGTCGTTCTCGCCTGCCACGACTTTGATGGTTCTACAATATTAATGGGAGGCTGCTTTTACTTGGACCCGGCGCTCTTACCCTTCTGGTCCCTGCTCTATACAAAATAGATTCTGGTGCCCCAACCCCCCTGGGCGTCTTGTGGCTCCTTCCACCCCTAATACCATGCCCCAAGCCTCTCAGTTGTTCCGGATGTTATCTCGTCTATGCTCTTTCCTTAGTGGCCCTATCCAAGGCCTCTGCTCGTATGTTCACCCTCACCAGGCTCCTTATTGCTGTACTTGCCCCACCGGGCTGTAGTCATATGCTCGCCCTCACCGGGCTCTCCAATCTTGCACTTGCCCTCCCATGGGGCTTCTCTGTGTACTCGCCCTCCCCTGGGGCTCGCAATCAGCTCGCTGCCTTCTGGGGCTTCTCCCGCACACAGTGCCCCTCTGGGGCCTGTCTCTCCATGCTCACGTGCTCTTGCCCGCACTGGGGCCTCTCTCCCTGTGCTTCCTGCGGTCGGGGCTCAGGTGGCCGTAGCCGAGCCTGGCCCCCTGCCCTCCTTATGTGTCTTGTGCCCTTCTCAGGCTCCTCACAATTGGGCTCAGGTGGCCTCGGCCTCACCTGGCCCTGACCCTTTCCTGGGGCTGGAGTCAGTGCCCCCTGAACGTTGTGCCCTCACTGGGCTTCTTGCTTGCACACCCCTTCCTAGGGCTCTGCCCACACTAGGGCTCCCGCTCACACTGGGCTCTGTCTCACCCACACAATCAGGGCTCAGGCAGCCTCGGCCTTACCTGTCCCCTCAACCCCCTTTCTCAGGGTCCTATGCCCTGCTGGAGTTCCTCCCAATACTGCCCCACTGGGCTGGGGTCAGGACACCCCACTAGCTCTTCCCGATGTCGCCCACACTGGGCTGGGGTCGGGACACCCCCAAAACATGCCACTCTCCAGAGCTGGGAACCTCTCCCACTACTGGGGAGCTCCCATGAGGCCTCCTCCAACCCCTACAGCCTCACCCAGTCCTCTGGTGTTACACAAACAACCAAGCAGAAAATACAAAGCCATAAGCCAACCGTCCGTAACACAAAATAAGCCTCCTGGCTATAACAAATTCTGCGCCACCCTGGCTCTCCTTCATACCTCTCTGTCAGGGTTCTCTCCACCTCGTACCATCATGCAGACGCTCAGGCAGTCAGGCTGCTCTGCTCTGCAGCAGAGCTCAGGCTGCCAGAGGGGAACTGCCTGCAAGGCTTCAGCCTGGGCTGTTTATATACTCCAGGCCCTTCCCCCTCCTGGTCAGCTGACCAACTGCATTTGCCCCAGCACCCGGCACCTGTATCCTTTCATAGGAGTAGGGCACCAGAGTGCCCCTGCGACAGACTGCTTCCCTATTCACCCAGGCCTAATACTTCTCCTACAATGCAAGATTTAATTTACAATTTCAGTTTTCTTCATCCTCAGAGCTGTGTTGTACAGCACTAGCTGAATAAATACTTTAGTGCAGTGGTCACCAACCAGTGGATCTTGATCCATCAGTAGATCTTGGAGCATCTTGGAGTCGATCCAAGACTGGGGTGGGAGACTGAGTGCCTGTGTGCATGCACATGTGCACTCCAGCCCAGCAGGTCAGTCTGTGGGGGAGGGAAGGGACAGGGGCTAAATTGGGGGTCCCATGGTGAGGGACACTGCTGCAGATGTAGGAGCAGGGGTAAGCTGAGTGGGGCCTTGGCCGGGTGGGACTTACCTGCTGGGGAGGCATGCCCCCAAATAATTCTTTCTCCCTCTGCCTTGATTTCCTGCCCCCCCGCCCCCGCTTCCCTCCCCACAGACTTACTTGCTGTGCAGGGAAGGAGGGGAGTGATGGCAGCACATGGTAGATCTTGGGTTGATTTTAAATGCCAAAGGTGATCTCCTACTTAAAAAGGTTGGAGACCACTGCTTTAGTGAATAAACACATGTTTTGTCACTGAAAAGCAAAGCAACTGGTTTTAAGCCCTGTGCTTATAGGAGTGCCCTCAGATGTTTCTTATTTTTATTCATTGACTGTATAGTCAAAAATGCATACACATTTAAAGCAGCAGGATCAGAATCAACCCTTCTTCACCTCTGTGCCCTGCCTTAGCTGAGTGGCCAAATTACTGGGTTACAGAGTCAGATTTTGCTTTTCCTCCTGGCCCCATAAGTTGTGCACTTTCAGCTGCTCAGCAGTTCAGCATTAGCAGAAAGTAGAGGATGTCCCCCAGTAGGGGGTTAAGTCTTTTTGGGTGCTTGTACATGAGCAGGGAGGCTGCTCCAATGTACTGGAAATCCAACATGTTGGCGCAGACTTGATTAATTGAGTCTCATAAAGCATGGCAATTGCTGTACTACAGCAGCCTCCCATGCATCAGAGTCCCTGTGCTTCAAAATAGCAGCAGGGGCACTGTTTCTAAAGCTCATTCGACAAGCTTTAGATAAAGTGCCCTCACTGCCATTTTGGGCATGCCAATCCCTTAATGTGGCTTCATGCATTTTAATTAAAGCCATCTCTCCACCCCCATTCCAGAAGCACATGTGCCCTTTGTGAAGAAGTGAGAGTGATACTTGAGATGTGAAGAAGTAGGAAATGTATGAATCCTCTTCAGCTGAAGAGGGCCCAGAACCCAGATTCCCCACTTTCTGGACAAGTGCACCAATCACAAGGCTGTTATATAAAAGGTGGGTGGCATTGCTGTGATCATCACCACTGACTGCATTTTCAAATGACAGCTCCTATAGGGGCCATGCTTTGCCCTGAAGCTATCAAAGTGACATGCACCTGGAGCATACCTAATGAACTGAGCTTCTCTGGGGGCTTTGGCATATTTCAGGTGCCCCTTCAGTTTATGGATCTTATAGTGGGAGTTTTTGGATGGGGGTTGAATACCTAGTTCCATACATGCCCAGAAATCTAATTCTAGGCACATAGACCTCTTTGTGGACCAAAATGGCTGTGCTGATTGAATTCAGCGGACCTCAAGGTTAGGTGCCTACTGAACAGGGGTCACTTGGGTCCCTTTTTTTGGATTTCGGTGAGAATAATCCATCTGAGTATCATTTTAGACTCCTAAGGTTCCTCTCCAGACCTCATGCTTAATATATTATTAGTATATGTGATATCTGAAGTTAATACAGTCTTCCATGTGAAATATTCTCAGTGTAAGATGCAAGTATGATCTGGTTACAGAACTGAACAGGCTTTTGGTTTTGGCTCTGCCATTTGCTTTGAGTATGATGTTGGGCAAGTGCAGTTCTAGAATCACTGAACTCTTTCAACTCATGTTGATAGTAAATAGTTAATATGCTAGCATGTGCAAGTGATACTGTACTCTTTCTTATAGCTGTTCTGAGGATAAATTACTTAGTTTTTAGCCAGACCAATGGTGCTGTGATGGATGAGCACTGTAGAAAATCCTATCAATAAATTAAAAATACATATTTACATGGTTCTGTTGTCTCATGACACTAATTATTCAAATCTAGTTTATCCAACAGGAGGGGTTGAGAAAGAGAGAGCAAGTTTGACTTTAGTTAGGGAACTTACCTGGGACGTGGAAGGCTTTGTTCCCAGTTCCTGCTCAAAACAAATAAATATTTAGACAAAGTGGAACAGATTCAGAAATTAAAAGATTAATAGGCCGGTGATTAGGGTGCTTATCTAGGGTGTTGGGACATTGCGGTTGAAATCCCTGACCTCAAGAGAAAGGTCTTGAGTTTGAGCACCTGAATCATTAGACTTAGCAATATGGGTGGACATCTCTGGGTTTGACCACAAACGCTGCCCAGAGCCCAGGAAGCATCTCTGGTCCAAATAGAGATGTATGTTTCCACAGAAGGTTTAGGTTTCAATGAAGAAATGTTGTCCAACGTAAAACTATTAGGTTGGAAAATTCCCAATATGCTCTAGCCATAACTTAACAAATACTAATCCCAATGCCTCAGGAAAGAGAGTGGGTGTGGCAGTGCACCTTTGGATCCCTGCCACTTTAGGGGCTGGAGCAGGCACCCAGCAGGTGCCTGATTAAGGCAATCATTTTCAAACAAAGGTCAGCAAGGCAGGGCCAGTGGTTAGCAGCTTGTAGCTGAGGGAGCAACACCACTCGGCTCTCCTGCTGCTCACAAAACTTCCTGGAGGGAGGGGCAGGAGCTATGGGGAAGGAGGAGGCTCCTGGTCCTGGGCATAATCTGAAACTGCACCCTGCTGGCTAGGGAGACCTGGTGGGAATATCTGTGGCAGGACAGCCCTCATGAAATACCAGAACCGTTCACCTCCCAGTGATGGGCAGGTAGGGGCATCTCAATAACCCCGGACTGCACAACACTGTGGGTTGGAGGGCCAGGCCCGGCTGCAGCCACCTGAGCCCCAGCGGGTATAAGACCCTGGTGGAGGAGTGGGGGCTGGGCACAGCTAAGGCCACCTGAGCCCCACTGGGGTGTAAGACCCTCGAGATCCCAGAGTGAGGGGACAGTTGTGTAGCCTAGAGAGAGAGCATGAGAACAGAGGCCGCCCACACAGAGTAGGGTGCATCTTTACGGCCTGAAGGACTGTGCATTAATAGGTCCTGAGTAGGGCTGAAGGACGGCCAGAAGAGCAGCACATGGGCCAACCCCCACAAGTTTTTGTTTGTGCATGTAGAATGGCCTGGTGAGGTGCCAGGGCAAGCTTAGCCCAATGCCCGGCCAATTTGCTGACCACTACCCAGATGAGGACCATGGGAGAGGTCCAACAGGCTGCATGTCGCCAGTCAAGGAGTGAGTCTGGTAAGTCCCATGGCCTATGGGAGCTGCTCCAAAAGGGAGCAGGGCAGAGTGAAGGAGGCACAGCATCATGCGGAGAGTAAGAGGCCCTGTGAAAGAGGGCAGAGTGCAAGGGGCCCCAGTGAGAGGGGGGTAGTATGAGTGTGTGTATGCAAGAGTCCTGACCGAGGACTAAGTTTGGTCTGGCTTTAGGCCAGAAGTACAATAACATTCTGGATGCCATCTGCGAGGCATGGGCCAGTGTAGGGATTGTACAAAGCTGTGGATAGTGCCCCCTGGCATTGGGGCATATAATGGGCAGCCTCCCACATTTACCACCAATTTATTATACTAGCAAAATTGTGGCAGGCAAGGCTGGGTAGACTGTGCAGACAGGTGGGTGGGCTGGCTTGACACCCAGTCCTGAGCTTGCCCCCTGTCACAGTGAGTGAGCGTGAATTTTTATCAACTGATACATTCTTGTGTTTTCAGAAGCATGCACTATATTATGCAGCCAGGCAGTAAATTAAATTTATCTTTCATTTTGACAATTTTGCTTATGCGTTGCTGCTATTGTTCCTAGCAGAAACTACACTAACAGTCCAAAGCTATGTCCAGTTTTCCAACAGTCTCTTAAAGAAAGGAACTTTAGACACACACAGATCCCTTCTGTCCACTGAGGTGCACCTTGTAAATCATCACTGAAGTGTGCTATAAATACATTTGCAACAGATACAGATTTTTTCCTGCTACAAGTGCAGACTGAGTATTATTTGTATTCATTTCTTAATCAGTAGAAGGCTTAAGGTCTAATATATTGCATCTCATTAGGGCTAGATTAGACGCACCTGATTTGTCTTGTTGCTGAGATCAAATTCCATGTTTTGCAGTGCCATTAGGGCCTAATATGATGGCCATTATGCAATAAAGGAGAATCTTTCCATCAGTTTCAGCTGACTTTAAATTTGTTTTTAAAACCATTTCTGCTTTGTGGCTTAAGAGGTGTTAGACCTAAAAATCAGTATTACAGATTACAGGGAAGCTATTTTGGACCCATTTTTTACTTTTCCACATCATTGGAGTTATATCAAAGATTAATCTGTATAATCCATTTACTAAAAGACCGAATTCAGCAAAGGTCTTAAATGTATCAGCTGCTCATGGGTTTTAAATATGAGCATGTACTTAAGTCCTTTGCTGAATCAGTCTTGAAGAAGATTTCATAGATTTCATAGACATCAGGGCTGGAAGGGACCTGGGAGATCATCGAGTCCAGCCCCCTGCCCAAAGGGCAGGAAGTCAGCTGGGGTCATAGGATCCCAGCAAGATAAGCATCCAATTTACTCTTGAAGGTGTTCAATGTAGGTGCTTGAACCGTCCATTTCCTCCTAGCGATTAACAGTGCAGTGTGAATTTGTAAGTAACTAGAGAGAAATGTTTTGCTTATAAAAGCTGACCTTCACAACTGAATTATAATTGATAAATTGTATCAATTGTATCACTCATTTGCATCCTATGTGGGAACATATGATGCAGATGAAAATTGTGGCTTTATGTTAGTATCCTGGACTATATCTTTGGATAGTGCAGCTTGCCTTCACTCCAGAGACTTCAGTGGCGTTGCACTGTTTTACACTTGCCAAGTTTCTAGTCTCCATCAAAAACAGCAAAGAAGCCATCACTTTGAATTTTCTTGTTTTGATTAGTTAGTGTCACAGCCCAGTATTATGTATGTTAAGTGTTTTCCAGTGATAAGATAAATTTAGTTGAATGATTAAGCCATGCTTTTGATATCTTTGTTTAAATATTATGCTTTCTATAAATTGGTCTAATAAGCTCATGACCCCCTTGCCACCCCCCTCCAACACACTGACTCACTCTCTCCCTCTCCCTCTCCCTTTTTTAGAATCCAGATCTGAGTTTCACATTAAATGAAGCTCAGAGTTTTCCCACACTATATCCACCATGCAGAACTTTCCTTATGAATTAATTTACAGCTTTGAAGATGTTATAATTGAACAGAATAGCTGATTTCAATTTGTACATCTACAGACAGCATGCACTTCATTACAGTTAATATTTAAGTTCTATGTAAGATGGCTTAGAAAAGTTTGCATCACTTCTATTTTGTCAGAGTGGTAAGACAATGCCTGTCTGTTACGAACTTGAAGAGTTTAGGTAGGCAGAGGAAGAACTGCAGTTTACTGACAAACTATAATATGACTTCCTCCCAGAGCCCTCTTTGAAGTGAAGTGATAATTAAATGGATGGCTGAAATAATTAAACACAAAACATGACAAGCTTCTAAAAAAAATAGTAAAAAGCACGTATTTAGCAACTACTATGTAAGCTCCATGGTGCAGATATTGTTTTTGGCTTTGTGTTCAGATGGTAATTAGCACAATAGGGTCCTGTTTCATGACAGGGGCTGCTGGGCACAGTGGCAACACAAATAATGAATCATAAGACTCATACCATGTGGTCAGTCCCACTATTGATCCTTTTTGTTGCATCTCATTTGTGTGCTTCTGCTTTAAATGTTTTCCATTTAAATTGGAAAGTCTTTGGATCAGGGAGAGCTTCTCCTCTTGTTTGTTATGCACCTGGCATAATAATTACTGTTGTTGTCATTGTTTTTCCCAATAAAGGCTTTGGCTCAGATCCATAAACAGACTTGGGTACAGCAGTACCACTGTAGCAATGCCTAATTCGTAGGCATCTGCCTTAAGAGTTGAAATCCACAAATCTAAACAAGGGCCCTAAGGGTAGGATTCTGTCCCATCAATTAAATGTCTAAGTGGATGTAGGCACCTACGTCTGAATCTGTTCCACCCTGTTCAAGTCCCTGAAAATCCATAAATGCAGCTACTTTTGTGACACAATCTCATCTTATCCTTAAATCTGAGTCTCAGAAAAGCAGTAAAGAGGATGATGACTTGCCCACCTCTCTTGCAGTAACCGATTTGAGCAGGGTGGAATAGAATCAAAGCTGGGTGCCTAAGTGCACTGAGACCTCTAATAGGTAGAACAGACTGTTATTTGAAGTCCCTCTTGCAGTGCATGGGAAGTGATATGTGGCCTGGATTGGGATGCAGCTTGTTGAACAAAGGATAATAGCAAACAGGAAACAGCAAAGAGAGGGAGTGGCCTGAAGCACAGTCTCTTTTGGGCTACCTCTTGATGCGAGTTAAATATTTTTTTCTGAGACTTGGATTCACAGCCTAGATCCCTCTGAGACTGAGGTAACTCAGTTAGCCACATCTTATGAAATGGGAAAGTTAAATCTGCAACTTATAAAGTGGCTTAACAGTTAGATCATTTGCTGATGAAGTGGGAAACCTGGGTTCAATACCCAGTTCAGCTGTTGGAGTTCAAGCCTACATTTCTCAACTCTGAACAGAGTCCCTAAACTACCAGGCTACCAGCAAGATGGGGATAGGGGACTTTTGTTGAATATTCCCCTTCCCTTCTGTTGAATATTTGCTACCATGGAGATAGAAATACAAGATTTATGGAGCAAGGGGGAAGAGTAAGTGAGAAGCACCATGACTGTAGCTCAGTGATGAGGTCACTGTACTTGGAAACCTGGATTCCAGGATCACTTTTGCATTTTACATTAGAGTCATTGGTAAAAATTTATGAATAGTTCTGGGAACAAGGGTGAAACCCAGGTCCAAGTCCACCTCTCATCCACAGAAGTGCCCTCTGATATGAAACAAGGACCCTGGTGGAATTTTGACTGGGAGAAGTCTCTCTGAAGTTTTATGCTTTTCTAGAACTGCTTTTGAGCTAGCACAGGTACATTCAGTCCCTTATGCAGGACTGAGATGGTATCTTTAATCTAGCTTTGTGTAAGGCCAAGAATAGTGTCTGTCACCTTTCAAGGGACACAATGTTTTTCATGTTTCCCTGAATACTTTAAGATAGAATGCTCCAGGCAGGGAATGTGTCCAGCCAAAGAAGGGCTTTGTTTCGAAGGAAGGGGGAATAAATGAACAAAACAGCTGAGTCCACTTAGCTGGTGTGTTTGGAGATATCTTCTGGGCCCTCTGGGTTGAAACAAAGCTGTAGAACACAGCTTTATCTCTAAGAAACTTCCTTCCACTTCCCTGTGCATCATATTTGAATAACATAGATCCCAGCATTATATAACAAAATGTGTGCAAAAGGGTCAGAATTTGAGCTTTCCCAGAACATAGAGAGGAGAGCTAGTTTGGGTCTTGGATTCCCAGTGGAGCTGGGAGTGCTGCTGGTCACTCCAGGGAGCAGCTGAGTGCCTTGACAACCTTTTAAGGCCCAGATCCATCACAGAATCATGCCTCTAGTTATGACATTATAGAAACAGTCAGAGGTGACTTGTACTCAGTTTGGACCCCAGGGGAAACAAAGAGGGGAAAGAAGAGATGAGATTTTATTTTCAAATACCAGAAGACAAATCCATTGAGGGTGGATCTGTTATCCTTGACCTTCAAAAAGGGGATAAAAATAGTGAAGAGTACAAAATAAAATATGCATTAAAATATTGGTCATGGTGTCCTTTCTGGTGAAATATGAGATTCAGATAACCAGTTTGTTCGATAATTATTTTAATGTCTATTCTTACAGAGAGCATCCCAACAAATTACAGTGCCTGAAAAGACAGAATACAATCAAGGTTAGTAGCATGTTAAAGTAAAATGGCTTGTTGCTCAGGAAAGTTTAGAAACCGGTTTCTGACCACATATATAATACTGCAGATGTTTAGAAAAAGATTTTGCTGAGATAGGAAAGAGAGGAAGCTGTGTTGAGCATAAATGCATGGTAAAATGATACCCGTTTAGTTATTAAAGCACTTTTCTAAACATTTATTTTACTGATAAATGTTACCTCTTAGATTCTGACAAGGAAAAATGTGGATGCTTTTTCAGGACTTTTCAAAGTGTGATTTCAATTCTTTTGAAATAGTGAATGCTAAGGCCTGTTCCAACATATCTGGGCGTGCATAATTTGTAGAAATTTCATGAGAAGACGCAGTTAATTTAACAGAAAACTGAGGAAAGTAGAAAGAATATTGAAAACATTATGAAGGTCTAAAATGGACTAATAGAAAATGTTAGAATCTGGAAATGTGAAGTATAGCTTTTAGGGAAAAGTGTACATTTTCTAGGAGTATGTTAACCCCCCCTCCCCCCACACATAACGCAGTTTAGGACTGATTGTGGTCATGGTGAAGTATGTTATAAAACATTACTCTCAGTCCTGTCCTTTATGTCTTTTGAATAAAGCTTTTGGTTCTTTACCTGGACTTTAGATCAACAAAGAAGAGCCTTTCCCAGAGTATCCTTTCGTATGTAGTCCAGGGCATGGTTTTGGAAGTTTGGTCATTATTGTAAAGATACATGTATAGAACTTGCAGCCAGAAAAGCTCTTATATATCAATACTTCTGGAGTCCTTGTTATCCAGAGACACAAAACTGTCTGGACACTGAGAAATACAGAACAATGAAAAAGCCACTTCAAGTAGGTTTTTATTCAGAGTAGGGCCATCCAACGTCTGAATCCCTGGAGGCCACATTAGCAGGGCTGCATGACATGTGGGCCACACCAGATGGGTTGCCCTTTGCTGCACTGGCTGTGGCCCCTCCACTGCTGCCATGTACAGGTGCAATTCCCACCCTTACCCTCTGCATGCAGCCCAGAGTCACCCTCAGCCCCTCATGCTTCCTTGCCCCCTGGACTAGGGTGACCACCTTTTTAAAATGCAAAGGAGGTACACATGCCTGCCTCCCCCTCAACACCCTGCCCCCGCGCCCACCCCCACTAGAGCCAAGCAGAGCCAAGGCAGATACGGGCTCCCTGCCCTGCTGCCCTTTCCCTGGAAGCCCTGTGATGGCCGTGTAGCCCACCCAGTAGCAGTGGCTCATGGCCATTGGGGCACAACTCCATGCTGCCACCACCCTGGCTAGGCCAGGCAGGTAGGGGGATGCATCATCATGGCAGTGCTGGGCTCTTGAGGGAAGCGGAGAAGAGCAGGGAGCCCAGAGCCAGCAGCAGGTGGCCCACATCTGCCCCTGCCCTGCACACAAATCAGGGGGGCACATGGCCCCCCAGGCCTCTCTTCCTGGGGGTGGTGTACAGTGGTGGGGAGCTGCCCTCCCCCACACCTGGATGAGCCACCTATGGCTCTGTCCTGCTCCCTGCCCTGGCCTTGGGATCCATGCACTGCCCTGGCTGGGCAGCCCCCACAGTCCTTGCCCCATTCCATCGCTCACCATGGGGGTGTTGATCTGCACCCCCCCCCGCATGTCCCCTCCATTCCCATAGACTTACCTGCAAGGAGCTGCTCTCCACACTGCCCAGTTCTTTCCCAACCACATGCACATGGTGCCCCCTGCATCCCATTCCTGGCAGCCCCAAGCAGCCCTTTGCAGGCTGGAACACTGCCAGCCTGCAAGGGGAAACCTGGATCCCTGCATGATGCTGTGAATCTGGGACAAACGCTGTCCCAGAGTCATGCACCCCAGAACTGGGACTTGATGATCCCATTCCAGGACTGTCCCACACAATTAGGGGTGTGTGGTTGCCCTACCCTGGACAAGGCCAGCAATCAGCAGCAGGGGAAAGGAGAGAGAGCCCAGAGACTCTGGATGCTTTTGCTGTTGAGTGAGAGCTGGGGCTGCAACCTAACCACTCATGGCTCACAGGCTGCCAGCTGGACTGCTCTGATTTGGAGCAAAAGAAAACAAACATAGGGTGACTACAAAGCTTTAAAGAGTTGATTTTTTTTTTTCCTGGTAGCCTCAAAGATTTCCTTGCCTTCTGAAGAGGACCATGATTTGTCTTTGTGTGGGTCACTGAATTCCAGAGTCTGCACCACTGCAGCTAACTTTCAGCCATCGCAAGAGATGCCTCAGACTGCGCCTCCTGTAGTGAGTAAATTCTCATCAAATAATTTTAGATGCAATCACTTCATGTCTCAAAGCATTTCATCACTGCCCTTCGCAATCTCTCCATCCGTTTCAGCCTGCCTGCATTCTAATGTGGTACCAGGCAGATGTGCTGCATCCAAAGCCTTTGTTCGGATGGTTAGGTTTTCTAGAGCATGTCCCCAGCTTCCCTGGGAGTTGGTCAGAATTTTTAATCTGTCTCTCAGCTGCCAGGGGAAGGTGTTTTGTCTCTGGGGTCCTGGGTAGATGAGATTTAGCCATTAGCTTCTTTCATGGCTTAGTGCTCAACCTCGAGTGAATGAGCTAAGGGCCCAGCTGCTTCTCATGGGAGCGGTGTCTTCACTGGGCACATTGCAACATTAGGCAGCACTGTAACCACAATACAAACCTTTTGAGTGCATAAGGGGAAAGAGAGAAAGCCTGGAGGACAGAAGAGGGTTGAACTCCAAAGTTGAAAGCTAGAATGGGGTAAGAAAAGTTAATGTTCCTCATGCACTTGCCTTCCCCCAGAGAGGGAAAATGGTGTCTTGCAATGTGTTTTTTGAATTTCTCTGTGGGCCTATGGCACAGTACAGCTTACCCTTTGGACAGCAAAAAGAGTCTACAAACCATATATGCTTTTCCCTCCCATGCCTAGGAATTGTATTTTAGCACATAGTTTATCAGTATGCTTGTTATATCAATCACAATTATGACCTCATGAGAAAAGGGGAAGAAGGTCCTTTGCCCTTATGAATGTGCACAATTTTACCCCATCTTATGCATATCAGTTATGTCCAGGGTAGAACAATGTTTTTAGATTAAGTATGCTTGATAACAGTTTGCAGCCTGGATTATCAAAGTGTCTGTGTTTCTTGAGCTGAATAGTTAGCCTAATGGGATTGCCACTGAAGCTCAGATCTGGATTAATTCTGGAAATTAAAAGAAAAAAATGCCACCTTGAACTGGAATGTATACATTCTCACAAGGTACTCAGTGTACCAGTGTAACACTATGTGTTCAAGAAGACCAAGGCAGAATTGCTCTAAGTTTTGAGCTTTACTCTAAGCACACAAGGGTAGGCTGGGATTGAATAGAACAGAAGGTAGCCCCTTCATGTGGGGTGGGGATCAGGGACAGGGCCAGGGTTCGGAGCCTGCCTGCATTGGCTGAAGCCAAAAAGTTGGGGGAGCGGGGGGCACTCTCACATGCCTCACAGTATGCCCCATGGGCTCCCTGGGCAGCCAAAGACTCCTGAATGGTGCCATCCCTGATTGGCTGCTGGGCATGGGCCACCACAGCCTCAATCCCCTGCCATTGTGGCTTGCATGTGTCTGTGTCCTGGTCTGCACACACCTTGCAATGGTGCCTGCCACCTGTGCCCAAGCAGGGAGACTTAAGAGCTGCGGTGAGTCCTGCTGATTGCCCAGTGCGAGTCTCACTGGAGGCTGTTGGGACATCATGGCTGCCCAGCTGGACCTCATGTGGGAGCTGCTTACCATGGCATGCACCCTCATGGCCATGAGCCACGAGCCAGCAATCTTGTGTATGGCCACCCAGCACGCCCTATGACTGCCAACTCTCCAGGACTGGGCCACTGACTTTCAGCTGGACTTCCAGCTCCACATCTTGTGCAACTCCCCACTCCTTGGGTGGGCCCTCAGCATGTGCCTTCACATGGATAAGGAGAACCAGGCATAACTTATAATCTTGGCATGGGTCCTCCACACTATCTTTGAGACCGGGGGAGTGTCTTCCATGAATCCTGGGCCAAAATGTCGACTGGGCCTGGCACCACAGGTACATATGGCACAGGGATGGGGCAGAGGGCAAGACCCCCTACTGATATTGGTGGCCCTGGCCCCGCACAGTGGCAGGCTGTCTGGATCCGTGAAGCCCTGACCATCTAGATCCTCACCCTTGTGGACCTGGAACCCTCTCTAGATGAGTAGGGCCAGAGGGCTTTGAATGCCCCCTCCCTGTCACTGCACAATAGGTCTCTTGCCCCAGGCTTCTCTGACCTTGCATCCCAGGCAGTGCTGCCCATGACCCAGGCTCCCTGGGCACCATTCCCCTTTCCCTCTCCCTCCCCAATCCCTACCAATGGCAAACACAAGGGTGTGGGGGAACATGGCATGAGGAAGAGACGTGCCTTGATTTAATAAAACATTGCAGCTGCCAAAACTTGTGTGTTTAATAAAGAAAACTTGTTGAACATTGCCCATGACAGAACTTGGTCCCTCTTCCAAATTAATACAAACCAGAAGAATTTTGGAGGAGGTGAGGTTGGGGGGGTGGGGAGGGATTGAGAGGGGCAAAAGAACCTGGAAAGGTGGTTGGAGGGGAAGAGGAGTCAGGGACATTGCTCCAGGGGCTGAACTCAACAAACGCAAGACCTTGGAGGCAGGGGGGAATGGGGCAGGGGGACTTTTGACCTGGCACTTACTTTTAGGGACGGGAGTGAAAACCAAGGACTTCTACGTGTAGGATCTGGACAGCCGTGTGATCCTGTACCTACTGTCAGTCTGAGAGGGCCTTGGGGCAGAAGGGTGTTGCTGGTCTGGTGTGGGGGAGGCCCTATGTGGTGGGAAGCATCACCATAGTAGGTGCTGTGGATTCTTTGCTCTCCCACATGGGATACCCAGGTGCTTAGTTCCTACCCCCGGGGCCATGGTTTCCCCTTTGAGGATCATGGACCCACTGCCTTGCCCATGCCTGAAGTTCATGCCAGAGAGCTGGTCCAAACCTGGGGGCTGCCTATCCTCACCATGGCTGCACCACTCCCCCTGACTGGGACCTGATCCAGGAATGGGACCATGGGGAGCAGAAGACCTCCCCACCTTGGGCCTCCTGGCTGGCAGGTGGACAAGCTGTGGGCTCTGCTGCCAGAAGATATCCTGGTGGCAGTCTGATCTAGCAGACTGGGGAGCTATGCTTTCCCCCTGCTTCTCCCTGCAATAAGCCATGCTGGGTGCCTTCTTGGCTCCTTGGATCATGGGTCAGCAGGTCCCACACACCACATCTCCTGTGCTGACAGCTGCTTTCCCCCCCGTCCCCATCTCCCAGTCAGGCACAGTGGGGAATGTTCCTTCACTGCCATCATCCTGAGGTCCCCTTCCTTAGACTCCCATTCCTGTTACCCCATGGAAGAGTCCCTGGAGTGGGTGCGGCATGCTCTGCGGGGCTGGGCGGCAGCCTGTCTTGCCACTCCATGGGAGCCAGTCAGGGATGTCATATGTGGGCCCCAAGCAGTCCAGAGCCCTGTGCATGAACTTCCTATCCTAGCGCTGCGACTCTCTCAACTCCGCTGTGCTGCAGGTTGTCTCCTCCAAAGAGTGGATGGCAATCTGGAGTCCCTGGTCATGTGACTTGATAGGCTGGGTGTAAGCACACCCTAGCCTGTCCATTCCCCCCCGTCATGTCCTGGGTCATTCTTTGTCCCAGTCTTGCAGCCCCTGGTGCCAGCAGTCCATGGTTCACACTCGGAGCTTTTTACCCTTTGCCTGCTGAGTTCAATAAATGCTATCATTGCCTTTCCACGGGTGTTTTGGAGGGAGGGGGAGTTGTTTATGCACAAGTGCTTGGGGTAGCCTTGCTAAGGCTCGATTGTCTCATGAAGTGCAGCATGGCCTTGAGAGGTATGGCAAGGAGGAGTCAATTAAGCAGATTTATAATTTATGTATAGGGTAGGTGATGGTCTGTGAGGGAGTGGGTAAAAGGCTGGAAGGTGGATGGAAGGACTGGAGGATGCTTGGTGTCGTTCCCAGTGTGTGGCTTTTGCTCTCACTTCAGCTGCCTTTGCTCCTGCATCACCTGGGCTCTGCTGTTCAGGTCACTTCCACAATCTCAAAATTCCCAGGGCCTTCCAGCAGCACCATATGATTCTGGCAATGCCCCATGCTTCATCTGGCCTGTAAATTTCAAGGGTCCTTGATCTACACCATAGAGGCAGCTGGCCACGCCCCAGCGGGTCCTGAAATGGCCAAAAAACCTTTCAGCGCAAGGTGCCCACGGGCTGAGTACCTTCCAGCAGTACCCGAGCCACGGAGGCCATGTGGTTGGCTCCATGCAAGCTCAGAGCTGATCTCCTGGTCCCTGCCAACTGGCTCCTGTGCAGGGGGAGAGGAGAGAGCCTTGCCTGGTCCTGGGGCTCCCTGGAAGGGTGTGCGTGTGCCTGGGTCATGTCTGTGCATGGTGGGGGTTCACCCAGGCTCTGTGTCAGTTCCATGGGCTGCTTCATGAGGACTGTGGGGAGGGATGCAGCCCAGAGATGGGGGTGGCCCACTGCCAGGTCTGGTATAGGGACAGAGATCACTTTCCCCCTCCCCTCCTTTGCTGGGCTGCAGCTCACAGCTAGCCATGAACTATGTATAAAATTATGTGCAACAGAGGTAAATTTAAGTTGAACTAAGGATATTTTAAGAGCAAGTGTACAAAACTGAGCTTCTGAATATGTCTTGCATCCTATCAAGGACTTGTTGTGCAGATCCTGTTCTTAACAACGCTTTATTTTAAAGGCTCCAAAGATATGTGGAGTAAATACCAGTTTTTCAGACCCCTTCATATTTTCAGTGTCCTCTGGTGCTGGTAGCACTCAGATATTCCTGCTACAGACACACTTGGATGCTCATCTGTGGCTCCATGGCTAAGGAGAGCTTTATGAAATTAACAGGAAAAACAGCTCAAGTTACTGGTTTTATTTCTGCAAGAATTTTATGTTGTTATGTACAAAGAAATCTGTACATAAGATTTTTGAGATTGGCTGCTATTACAAACATGGGAAAGTAGCTTTGGACTTCTCCTACTATTTCACCCGGGCAGATATTTCACAATAAGGCTAGGATGGAGATCACTGCTTCAGGTTACTGTATGATTAAGTTGCATTAGATATCAGTTTCTCTACACAAAATGTGGGATACAGCCTTCCATAGAACAGAAAACGTTGGTTCATAGAACATGATGAGTGAAGTGTGGGCAGACTGCATTTAAGACAAGAGCACAGAGAAACAAAGGTTGTGTCTTTGTTGGCAACTACTAGTGTCTGAAAAGGCTACATTTCTACTTGCTAAAGAATATTGAGAACAAAATTAACAAACAAGATCGGCATCATGGTTCAGAAATGTTGGTGGAGAGATCTCTAATCTCTGCTGCCAAGAAGGTGAGATCTAGCAAAGGAATGTTAAAGCCCCAGAAATAAAACTGCAGGAAGTATCTAAATCTCATCGGTTCCAATTTCCTATGCGTGGGATGAGCCTGGTGCACATCTATCTTGGGGGGAGCACATGCTGACCCTTCCTGCAGCCAATAGGTGGAAAATTCAATCAAAATCCAAATGTCTCTTTTCTGTGGTGTAGTTCAGAGCCTGACAGTCCTTGGTAGCAACATGGGCATAGGAGGGGGGAATTTTAGGGGAGTGGTAGAGACAAGATTCCCCCCCGCCCCCAAACCATTGCAAAGATGCTAGGGCTTCAGGAGGGTGGCCCTGTATGTCTCTTGGCTTCCTAACTTCTGTACAGATATTAGGGAATCTACTGGGTTTAGATGGGGAAATAAAAGCACAGCTGCTTCTTTTGCAGGCAGCAGACTGGGAATGCAGAGAGAGAATTTCCTGTCCTGCCATTGGAGAATGTCAGGTGTTTCCTAATGGGAACATCATAATAGATTCTGTCTCCCAGAGGGCTTTTGTGTTTTACTGAGTGGCTCTAAGAAAGCAACACTACATTAAGGAAAGCAAGACCGTTGGATATTATTATTCATGTTAGCCAGGAAAAATGACTGTGGTAAAATGGTGACTAATAAAACAAACGATGTGGGAGCTTGGCAAAAAAGAGTTCCTGGAGCTAGGTGTGCTCTAACCTAGAGCATTGTACTCTGATACCACATCCATCCAGGGTTATCTTAGAGTGGGATCTGACATTTTTACAGCTCTCTGTGACCTGACCATCTGTTCGGTTATGGCTGTAGAGCATTTTTTGCGAGTTTATCGTGCACTAAGTGTAATGTCTGTGCCTAGTCTATGTGATCATATTTATAATTTGGTAGGAAAGCATGTAGTGTGCATGCTTTGTGTCTGGATTCAGCGCATAAAACCCTGTCTAATAAACCTCCGGTGAACCTACATGCTAGCACAATCCGTGAGAATCCTGCTGCTACTGATGCCATCCTGAAGACTATGTATGCATTTGACATAATCTTGGATACTATCATTCATCCTGATATCCTTAAGAAACTCATATTTGAATAACATACTGGAAAAAAGTGGGGCAGGTCTGAAGCAACTGGAGGCTGGGTCCTCCAGAGAATCTGCATGCTATCGGGCCAGGCAGCCTTCTGCCTCCATGGAGCTGGCCCAGCGTGCTGGTGTGAAGGGCATATGGAGGCAGGACCTGGCCCAGCCTGGCCTGATGCACTGGCTGAGCCAAGCAGTCTTGTACCAGGTGTAGACCCTGGGTCTGAGGTGGTGCTGTGCTGCCAGGGGTCTCTGCCAGCAGTGGGTCGTGAGTGCCCCAGTGGCTGCTGCTGCTCCTATAGGGGAAGTGGGCTGTGTGGGGTGGGGGGGAGAGTAGGTGGGGAACCCCCACACAGTCTCCCCACACCCACAAACTCCTCCACAATACACCCTCAAACCAACCCCACAGCCCCAAACCACTCCCGCAAATCCTGCACTACATATCCACCCACAAAACCCACACCACCCCAAACACTTGCACAAGCCCCACACCACCCCCACAAATCCTAGACACACCCCTATATCCATCCAAAAAACCCCTAATCCTACCCACAAACCCAGCACCTCTGATGCACACCTTCCTCCCCAGCCCCACATCGCTCTCCCCCACCAAATCTCACACCCTGTATGCCCGGCTGCCAGATGGGATGGGACAGGCCCTGTGCTAAACCCACACTGGTGCTAGGACATGCGGACCCAGACCTGGGGGCTTCTGGTCTCAGGAACCACTTGGGGGTGTGATGGGCTGGGGGGTTAGAGGTGGCAGCAGAGGTGTGTGTGAGAAAGAGATAGGGGTTGGGGATGGGGGAGCATTCTGGATAGCAGAGGCTGCCAGGGCTGGGCTTGGAGCTGTCCTGCCCCCCTAGAGCAGGCTGTGCTGGGGGAGGCCAGCCTGGAAGGGAAGGGGCTTGCTCAGCCCAGTCCCTGAGCCCCAGTCAAGGTTTTCTCAGGAATTGTATGGGGATCACCAGGGCATGGGCACAGGGAGAACAGTAAGGGCTGACACTGCTCAGAGCCATAAAGCAGTGGGTGGAACAGCTGCTGCTGACTCATGTCTTGGTGCTGGGATGGAGCTGCTGCCAGGAGGGAGCTGGTGGGGGCAGGCAGGGGCTGCAGGGCAGGAGTGAGGGGCCCTGGCATGGCTGTGGTTTGGGAGTGAGGGGCAACAGCAGGGGCATGGCACTGGCATATCAGTGCTGCTAAGCACCCCACGTCCTGGTGAGTGAAGGGGGCAGGGGCAACTCTGATTTTTCTATGATAAACAATCAAAAAGCAGATGCCAAGTGCATAGATATTTAGAATTCATTTTATTATGATGACAGATGCACTGGTAGGCTTCCAAATTGCTTTAAAATTGTAAATATATCAATAAAATATTGCCTAACTAATCTCTCTCTATACAGTGGTGTTTCATTTTAATTGTGCAAGAACATGGATTTGGGGTATTTTAATGAGAGAATTTGGGGGGGGGGGGGTTATTAGGGAATTTGCAATGTTTAAACAGGAAACACCAGGATCTATGTTAGTGAGGCAAGAGGTAGGACCCTGGCAGACGAGCCTGCCCAGGGCCAGCACTGGGGACCCAGCTGGAGGGCAGACAAGGTGGCTGACCTCCTGGCCATTTGGGGCCAGAAGGACAAGCTTTGATTGTTCAAAGTGGGCCACCTCAAGGAGTGCATCTTCTGGGCAATAGCTGCCCAGATGGCAGAGCAGGGACACCAAAAGACAAGATAGTAGTGCTGCCTGAAGGCCAGCTGTGCAGCTACAGCCCACTGGCAGCTGATCCAGAGGCACAGGATGCTCTGCTGCAGTGATCGCAGCACAGCCCAGGTGGCCATGCAGTCCCCGTCTGGGTCTGGCAGGCGTGCAGCCAGCAGGTGCAAGGGTGTGGATGCTGTTGCAGGTCACAGCCAGGCAGCAGCCCCCACTGCCAGACTGCTGTGGTGGGTAGGGGGTGCAGGGGCACCCCTATCTAAGTTAGGGCTGTTTCAGCAGTCTTGCTGGCACAAGGGGCTAGTGTCCTCTGTCTCCCCCACTTCTTCCTCCTGCAGCCTTCCTATCTCCCCACTACCTGCACTCCCCACCCCCAGCTCCACATCATCTCTGCCCCTTCCCTTCTGCTCCCCTCAGTCTCTGCCTCTTTCCACCCCACTCCCCAGTCTCGTCCTCTTTCCTACCCATTCCTCACAGTTCATATCTCTCTCCCTTCCCCCCTGTACTGCCAGATGCTCCTTGGGATGTATTCCCTCCCCATGGAAGTGCAGCCCTTGCCAGCTGTGCAGCAGTATCAGCACTGCTGATGCTGAGCAGGGGACAGTTCCATGTACTCCATGTCTAGCTGTGCCTGACAGTAAGAGAAGGGGCACTGGGGGGATGCAGAAGCTATAAAGAGCAAGTGGAAGAAGGGACGGGTGGCTGCTGTGGGTCTGACTATGGCCCCGCCTACACTTCTCCCTCTCCCCCTCCCCCCCCCAGCTTTGTATGCAAATCTAAGACAAGAGGCTTTTCTTCCCACGCTGATTGCAGGGAGTTGGGGTACTTCATCTTAGAGTCAAGTAAATATGGTAGTGTTCTTCCAAGGTTTTTGGTGTCTCTTTTGTTTTTGTTTTCTGGATTGATACAAATGGCTAGAGAGGGCTGGTTTACAGCTCTCCGTAGACTTCAGTACCTAAAAGAAAAATAACGTGTTAACTTCTCAGAACCTTTAAAACTGTCTTACATGCTATAAGCTACAAATATTTGCTACAGTGATTGAGAACTCTGTCTTTGAAGGGTGTTTATTTCAGAAACTAATGAAGTAGTTTTTTAATATTTCTATGCCATCACATGAGTGTGCTTCGTTATAACAACTTACTCATCATGGGTATGATGTAGAGCCAGGGCTGTGCCGGGGGGGAGGAGTGGGGTGGCAAATCAGGCCAACTGCCCTAGGCCATGTGCTTTGGTCTGTGCCACATAGGTGCTGCCGGCTCTGCTGCCACTGCTGCTGCTGACTCCAGCCATTCAGCGCCCCCCCCCCGCCCCACATACCCCTAGGGACGGCTCTGTGCAGAGCCCATTGAAATTAATAGAAAATCTCTAATTGGATCCATTAGAATGAAAAATAATACCAAGGATGCAAGCTCTATAAACAAAACCAGATCAAGGGATTTCTTTTTGTTACTTCTTTATATTTTAGTAGGAGAACTATGGTTGTATTCACCGAGGTATTTTTTGGGGGGGGGAGGGGGGATGCGGACAGTGCAACGAGTTTCTAGCAGCTATCAGGAGCCATGATTGTACTCTAGTGAGTGAGATTGTCATTCCAGGACACAATCAAAGTATTATCTCTTTGGGACTTCAACATATTCACGATATAATATATTCATAATATAATCTTCTTTTAGGTTTCTGTAAATGTTGCTACAGCAAATTTGATTCTTGTAACTATTCTTGCAGCATGTTTAATTGAAGTGATGACTTCTACTCAAAAACTAACCATTATTATTTGAAACTTTGTTGAAACTGAATTAGTGATAACAGCATTCTTGGTTGCAGTTACTAGGTTCTGATGCAGATACTTCATGGGTCAATGGACTGCCGCATAATCACGGGCTGTACCATGCTGAAGTGACTGGGGAGGAGAGGCCATCTCCTGGCAGCTTTCAGCAGGAAGCAGATGACATCCACTGTTTTCACACCACTCAAATCAAATGCACTACTTCTTCTTTAAAATTAACCAGCCCAGAGAGGATTATAGCCTTGCATCGGGAACTTAGACAAAACCATCACAGTAATTACCAGGTCAATAAATCACATTCATAGTTTTTAATTTAATGAGATCTATGTTTCTTAGGAGTCATTTTATAGATTACATAAATATTTAAATCGTCTTTTGAAAATGTATATTTTATTAGTAGTTAGGACAGTCTGAAGAAAAATAACACTTAGGGTTTTTTCTGTTATGAAGATCTTACCAATTCATCAAGAACTGATAGTAGCTCTTAGAGTATATGGGGGAGAATCTAGGATTTATTTTCACCCTTGCAACCAAGATCAGCTTTGGAAATTGCAGTATTGTGAGAAATACTGATATTCCAAAACCTATTTAATGTGTAAAAGTGACCTACCTTTTTCTTTCTTTCTTCTCTTCCCCCACTTTTTTTTAATGATCCAATTATTCTTGTGCCTTGAAGTTCTTTATAGTAATTTCCATTAACTGCAGGAATCCTGTTAAGGACAGAGTGGATCAATTGCAATTGCATTTGTGACAGTCTGCTGGTAAACTAACAGGCAGTAGATTTTATCTTCTTTGAGGCAATACAACCGTCTCTTAACTGTTTAGGAAGATGAGAGATTTCTTGAGCAAAATTAAAGAATCCAGTCATTGATGTAGCCAGCCATACCAGATCTCATGACATTTCTCTGTTGAACTTTCATGGTAACCTGAGAATAATTAAGTGAAACCAACAGACAGAAGCATTTTATGACAGCCATTGACAGTAGCGTGTGTTCCAAATGTGTATTTTCTATGTAAAAATCTACCTCTTACGTTAGCAGTAGAGTATCATATGAATCATTCTGATAATATTTTATGAAAGAAAAACCAACATAAACAGGCTGATTTTAGTGCTACCCCTGCCTGGTAGAAGTCTTCAGTACATGGATAGAAGTGGTCAGTGACACTACTACCTCCACCACCACCGTCATTATCAATTTTACTTAGTGGAGATGGCAACAAAAATGTAGGTGTTTCAGGTCATCTATTCTAAGTCCGTTACAGTATAGAGAAGTTCTTGTTATATATTACATTAACTTCAGTTCAATTCCACTGAAAGCATAATATAAACCTCGTTTACAGTAAAATGAAAAAATCCTGCTGACATCAGTTGTAATATGCACAGAACCGTGTAGTCCATTTCACTCCTATCTTTATATCTTTGTAGATGCATTTATTGTTATGAACAGTGAGAAGTTACATATTTGTTTCTCCTCTCCTCAGATACCTCCATTTAACTCTTTCAGTTCAAATTTGAAGGCTGACTGCAGTTTGCGGTCTCATGGCCAAGCTGTGACTTCCTGGGACACAAGGTCAAAGGTGAACAGTACACTGAATTTTTCAGAACATCGCCCTTCCCATGCCATAAAGGAGAGGGACCATTTGTTACAATGTGATGACGTATTCCAGAGTCAAACAGGAAATCAGCATGCAGGTGCTGTTCCCCAGGGAAGGAAAAAGAAAAATGCCATTATGAGTAACACATGGATCTCTAGAGAAAAAACAGATGGCTCAAACTCAGCTACCGCAGCAAAAAGCTATTTGTCAGACATGTTGTCAGCAAGTAATAAAGGTCGAAATCCTGTGGGGAAGAAATCAGATGCATTGGAAAGAGTAAAATCCTCAGAAATGAAGCAAGGTAAAGAGCGTTCATGACATGATTTTCCCATTGTTATAAAAAAAAAAAAAAAATCTTTGTTGCAGCTCTTTGTTAGACAAAATCATTTGAGGGAATTTTTCAACTTAAAAATCTTTTTTTTTTTTAAAACAAATGAGTTTCCTTTCCTCTGTAAATAATGACTGTTTCTGTTACACAAATGTTAATTGCAAATTTTAATGAAAAATTGTCATTTTCTGGCCCATCTGAAACCATTCAGACACAATTTTCAACATCCAAATAACTTTCCAGTTTTCTGCCTGGTGTTTGTTTACTATTTTTCATTTCTCTCAGCTTGGACTGTGAAAATCAACTGAAAATCATTTTCTATTATTACGCATTGTTTCAATGGACACTGACAAATGGTATAGAAGAGTCTGTTTGCTGAATGCTTCTTTGCAATTTAAGATAATGCGTTATGGACTTAGGTTCCCTAAACTGAAAATCTAAATTTTGGATTACTGATGCAGTCGTATCTTAAATTTTAATTTTTCCCTATCAAGCTGAATGATAAAGAAAGTAATAGGTAGGATATTCCTCTTTGTGTGAGACGTTGCTAAATATCACTGTATGACTGGTCTAGTTGCTACCTAAGCCCATTTTTCCTATTGTAGAGCTTACCCACTCAAATAGTGTCATTGGCTGTGATAGGATTAGTTTGAACACGGAGTTTTCAGTAATGTAATTGGGGGGGTGAGGGTTCACATCTGGCTCCAAGTTATCTCTTCACCTACATATGTCAAAGTTAGACTTCAGAAGCTCCATTTTATCATTCCTACATTACAGCTTGTTTCCCTTCTTCTGCATTACTTATCCATAGTACTTTGAAGAGATGCATAAAAACAGAGAAACATGTGAATTAGTCAGCAAAGGAGATCAGTTCTCCTTCTGGATTTTATAATCAGAGCTTGACATGGCATGTGAATGAATGCTATTAAAGAAGCTAGAATAGAAGGATTCAATCCAGAAGGAGGATAGAATGATTTGGTGGAATAACTTTAATTAGCATTTGGAAAGCCGTATTTTACAAGACATGACTAAACGTTTCACAAGCTTCCATTAGATCTTGTATACCAGGGAATTTCAGAAAAAATTCTACCAGCACTAACACCAGCTTTAGCATCTTTGTAGCAGGTTAAACAATGAACGTGATGGTCAAAGTGACAAAGCCAGTGAAGACTAGTTTATATTGGGCTCCCACCGAAGTTAAGACTGGTGACGTTCTCAGTTACAGGATGTTCCTGAACTGGCCAAAGCAGTCATCAACTATCTTGAATAGGCCATGGATCACGTCTGATGTGGACTGGGTGGATTTGGTGGCACATCAGTGATGGGGGACTTTCCCTTTAACTGGGAGCTGCGCCTATGCTGTCATGGCTTCTTCCAACATCCCCCCTCCCACCTCTCTGGCTATGTGTAGGGTCAGTTTCCAACTGGTGAGGGGCTGCACTGGGACTGGGGAGCTGCAAATTGCATCTCCTGGGGCCAAGGGGTGCTCTCCTACCTCACCCCGTCTCCCAGATGTGGCACGGGCGCAGCTGAAAGCTGCATGGACCCAACACAACTCCTAAACCTGCACCCATGCCAGGGTTTGGCAGTGAGCAGCTGTGTTAGGGTTGTGGCAGGGTGAGGAAGGGGTACAAGAGATACAGGGAGAAAGTAGCAATGGTGTGGGTGCAGGCAGAGCAGCTGTGCCCATGCTGGAGCTGGGAAGTTAGGGGTGGCTAAAGTTAAGTGGCGGTTTGCAGGTCCTTGTCCATGGCACAGCTTCCCCACCAGCAAGAAGCTGAGCCCACATGCAGCCAGGGAGCAAGATAGGGGCTAGGAGAAACATATGTGAAGGCAAAACCCTTCAGCTCCACAGGTCAGATCCAGTGGCTCAGTGGGCTGAACTGTCTGTATGTTGCTAACCCCTGGGCTAGTGGAATTGCTGGAATCCTTGTATTCTTTTCACAAGTGTCATATATTACTTTCTGTGTCCCCCCGTTGTAACCAGGTGAATACTCTACTCTTTCTTTTGCCCCTCAGAGGTCAGAAATAAATGGGCACTGACTGGTTGTGAGGACACATTAATATGCACATTTACAGGGCTCATGTTCTCATTGGGGAGCATCTGTTTTTCACTTGGGAAGGCAAAGGTGCAATTACTCGTGGTGATAGTTGAACTGGTCCTTGTTTGGCACCTTTTTATAATGAATACACTCCAGCTGCCAAGGGAAAAGTAGAACAATATTTCAGTGTACTCCCCAGACAGACAACATCCCTTTCGGGACTTCAAAATTCAGGCTCACACTATTGAGGGTAAAATCAGTGCTTTGCTCTTCCTAATGCTTAGCCAGCAATTGTATAGACATGTGCATGCAGTAGTAAGACACGAGACTGTTTGGTTTAATGATTTAATGTGTTTTCGGGTGGGAGAACAAGTGTATATATTTAAAATGACAACATGTGCATTGGGCAAATAATAAAACCATGCAGAGTGTGGCAGTCATTTCTATTGTAGCTTTGCTTTCCTGATATAATCCATGAGATGTGGACGTCAGTTGTAAATAATGCTCCTATTGGCCAGATCCTGCTGTATTAAACAATACTGGGACAAACCAGTTGGCTTTATTATTCCACAAGACAGGCCTGTTCTTGGCAATAGAAGCATAGTATTGAAAGGTAGTATTGGATCGTTAAGGTTCAGGTGTTACAATCAAATCAGATAATCCTGCTCATCAACTCTCATTTTCCATCTGAAAGCTAAACAGGCTTTTGCCCCCTCTACCCTTATTGGAAGTAGTTATAGGGACTAATTGCACAAGTAAGGTTACTTATCAATGTATGGCATATATGGTGGAATAGACGCTAGTAACCATTTCCACCCAAGATCATCACCACATTTCAACACAATCATCAAATGATGCTTAAAGCAAATGGGTGAATCCAACTAATAAAAGATGAGGTCTTCTTAGAAAGGCCCTTTGTCAGTTAAATGTCCATGATTCCAAATATCTTAAAAGTACATGGCAACCACATTATTGCTAAATACAAAATGGACCTGCCATTAATCCTTTTGAGCTAATGCTTACAAATGTATTCTTTTAAAAATGTTGAAAAAAATGTAACATTTCAGAGATGGTGATAGAAAAAGTCAATTTTTTTTTTAATAGCAGCAAAATAAGGAGAGGCATTTTTTACTGAAAATATATATTTCTTCTCCCTCTTTCACCTTGTGTACTACCAATTGATTGAGCAAGTTAGAAATTATAAATCAGATGTGTGTCAAATTATTAAAATATATGTATACACACATAGTTATATGAACACATGCACACACTGTTTGTTGAGTTAATACATGAAGAGGAAATGATGCATTACCTCAATAAATAGCATCCTTCAGAATCTATAAATACAACAATTATTACATATGGAAGTCAGTTTCAAGTTGTGTCGATGGTAGGCCAGATGGTCTATGTGTTGGTGTCCTGTCAAGATGATGCCTTCAGGGAATCTGAGTCTACAACTGAGTCTTGGTGAACTATTTGTATAGAATAATTTAATGACAATTAATGCTTTATTCTGTGTGAATTTACCCAGCTTTGATTTTTATTGAAATTGTTCAAACACATTACCTAAACACATTGTCACAGATTGCTCTTAAAAGATTTGCTTTGAGTCTTCAGCTATTCTCCATTTGTGATATGTGGTCTGTGATCGGTCATTTAAGTCAAATGGCATTTGTTATTTGTAGCATTTGCTCCCAGATGGAAGTTTATAGATGGAAAGCAAATGGGCCCCAATATCTCCATGCAAACATTTCCAGCATACGCTACATACAAATATGTATTCCAGAGACTTTCATTTCCTGCTCAAATTCTTCCATGCAAAAACAAGTCATACAAAAGTTCACAGAAAACAAACAAACAGTTGATGGCACCAGATTAAATGAATGCTCTTGAACATATTTCTGCAATAGTTGCCCAGCTTATATTTGTTGCTACTCTTGAGATTCCTGGACTTAATGCCAAAGCATCTGTTAATGGCAAACTCCTTTTTTAACAAAAGCCTTATATATAAATATAATCTAAGTACAGTGTAAAGTCCATAATGGTGCAACATGCTATGTATAAGGTATTTATAGGTGGAAGGGGTAAGTGCCTGCTCCCACTATTCACTCCAGGGCTACAAATATTGTTTCCCAGGTTGTGATCCCATAGTAATAAAGTGGACTTAAAAGACCACCTAGATATTTTAACTAGTGCTCAGCAGATGTCCCAGGTAGGTTCCAAGACATCCTTTATCTCTAGCCACCACTTTCTCATATAAGAGGCCATCGTAGCACCTGAGCGTGGCTGTACACTGGGTTTCCTGTCTGTAAGCAGCCCCTGACCTGTGCATACTGCCAGCTCTGTCTCCTGCACCTATCCTCATTTCTGTTGTCTTGAACTCCTAGTTCCTGGTCCTGACCTGCTGGCTCTTCATTCTAGCATCTTGAATTCATGTCTCAGGCTTTTGATTATGCACTGTCCTTTTGGCTTTGACTTCTGGCCCCCGAGTCCCTGGACTGGAGGTCCTGGCTGTAGGCACCTGAGGTGCAGACAGAAGTAATGATTTTTGCCAGATCTGGCTCCTGAAATCGCTCAACAGCCGTGACCAAACAGAAGCGTACAGCTGCAGAGCATTTTAAAAGGGAACAATCCTGCAAAAATCTGAACCCTCATTGCATGGGGGTATGTTTCAAAACATAGGGTCTTCAGTAACTTGTGTCTGTCTGCCTCCCAGCCTTGGAGCTGTTTTCAGAATGGGAGCGGGGAAAGGGAGCAGAGGTAGTTTGGTTTGGGTTTTTTAACCCCCTGCTGGAAGGTGGGGCGGGCAGAGTCCAGCTGTCTCAAGGCAGAAGGGGGTGACTCCCCTGTGTATACGGGGGAATGCGTCAGTAGTCTGTGCAAGTGGATATGGCAGTTACATTGCCTGGGGAGGTGGGGAGGAAAATACATTTTTAGTGGGTTATGGCATGGGTATCTGCTATGGTTGGCATTTAGGCAGACTGTAGTGAGGAAGATATTTCATGTCTCTGTTCAGTTCATGATTTTTCGTGTCTAGAGTGGTGATGAAGTTGAGTTCATGGGCACGTCTTTTGAAGGCATTTTGTAAATTTCCTTTGAGGATCAGGATTGAGAGAGCTGACAGAGTGGTCATTTTGGGAGAAATGTGCCCCTACAGGCAAATGTGGGTTTCTGTTTTTGATGGATTTCCTGTGTGCATTCATCCATAATTGCAGGTTCTGGCTTGTCTACCCCATGTACCTACCGTCTGAGCATTTTGTACATTGGATGAAGTATATCACATTTTTTGATCTGCAGGTGTAAGATCCAAGGATGGTGATGGTTTTGTTTTCTCAGGTAGGTATTTTGGGGGATGTGGAGATCTGTTGACGCGTTTTGCATCTCTTTTCTGGGCATGGTTTGGATCCATTGGTGGTGGTTTAGGCTGTTGGAAGTTTACTTCTGATGATGCGTCTTGCCAGATTTGGAGTCTGTTTAAAGGCTAGGATGAGTGGGTGAGGAAAGATCTCTTTTAGTTTTGGGTCTTTTTCAAGTGTCGGTTGAAGTTGTTTAAGGATTTTCCTTACTGGTTCAATGGAGGGATGGTAGGTCAATACTAGTGGAATATGAGACATGGGTTTTTTTGTTTTGTAATGGAGTAATTCCTCATGTGGTGTCTGAGTGGCTTTTTCAGAAATGCAGTCTGTTTCTCTGGAGGAGTGTCCCTGTTGTATGAGGGCTCTGTTGAGGTTTCTAAATTGGCTATCTCGTGTGTTTCCCTCAGTGCAGATATGATGGTATCTGAGGGCTTGGCTGTATATGACAGCTTTTTTAGTGCATTTTGGATGGTTGCTAGTTCTGTGTAGATATGTGTTCTGATCTGTAGGTTTTCTATATATGGAGGTTTGTGTTGTACTGTTGTGGATGGTGAACGTTGTATCTAAGAACGAGATATTAGAGTATTCCAGAGATGGTTGGATGTAGGGGTGTTGGTTGTTGCATTGTTGGTGGAAGTCTCTCAGGCCATCATAGTTGGGCGTCCATATCATTAAAATGTCGTCTGTGTACCAAAGGTAGAGTGAGGGTTTGATGGTACAGTTGCCAAGAGAGGTTTCTTTCAGAAAGGCCATACTGATTTTAGCATATTGTGGGGCCATTTAACTGCCCATAGCTGTGCCCTTTAGAAAATATGGTGTTTAGGCTATTTTTTCTTTTCCATCCACCTGCAACTCCTGGCTTCTTTTGTTATCAGAAACACTCTTTGAAAAATGTAACTGATTGCCAGTAAAGTATAAAAACTAGTGAAATAATAAATGTAAATAACAAAGTCCCAGTCATAACTCCAGGATGTTCAAGGGATGTAGAAGTAGTGAGTTAGTGGCATTCATTCCAGGCTTACTTGGGGATCTCAAGTTTCCATGAGATGAGCATTATATTCTGTTATAACTAAGGCCTATAATCTGTCCTCATATTTTTGCATATCGTATATTTTGCATCATGCACTTTGCATAAGAAATCTACATGTAAAATCCTGCTCTCATGTCATTATGACTCTTTAATAACTAAGTCTGGGTACGCCTAACTTGCAAACGTAGCATGCCAGGCACTGGTGTGTTCACACACAAGACTCTGCGCCATGTGTACTATCTTCTGAACCAGAGACAGCGTAGATACATTCTTATGGGACTGAGGACAGAGTAATTAGCCAGCATGAGTTGACTAATTAGCACCAGCTCTCAGCAGTGACCCTTAGCCTCTCTACAGCATGATGCAAACATGAACACATTGTTTCTAATACAGGAGATAAAACAAGCTGAGCTCCATGATATGTTTGAAAGTGCCAGTGCCTGGCCCAGTCCAACTAGCCTGCATGCCTAAAAAACTTTGCAATGTAGATGTATTTTCATTGGTTACTCTGGATTAATACCTCTAATACCTGTGCAACAAAGAGCAAAAAATGTACCCCTCTTTTTATGGTACATACAATTTTCTACCCTTAATAAAACACACATCTTCTGAGCACCAATTCTGATGTTGAACAACACCGACTTAATTTCTTTTCAGAGATAGCTTTTTGTGTTAGACCTTCAGCTGATGAGCATGAAACTAGATGAAGTGTAAAGCAAAATTGCAACAGTGCGCTGCTTTCTCCTACGGCCTGATTAAACCAAGAAATATCTGCATTTGTTTGTACAAATACATTCTCAGCAGGTCAGCCAGCTGGTAGCTTTGATTTTAGTCCATTTTTTCAGTAGTTTTTCCTCCAATGGAATAAAGAGGATGACAGAAGGTAGCAGAGCAGAAAACTGCTTGTTTCAGAAGCTCTGGCCCATAACACTGTGTGGAGATAATTACAGTTTTCTGTGCTCTGGTCCTGATCTTACATGGTGAACAACAGTGTGTGCAAGGCCGAGGCTACACTTTAATGAAAAAAGCACAAACTACATTGGGACTACTATCTATATTCGGGTTCTCTGCATCCTGGGGAACTGCCTCCATTACTTGGCTTTCAAATTCATATTCCCTCCTGTTTGCTGTCTTGCTGGCCCCACAAACTCCATGTCCCTTTCTGTCCCAGTTTCCGCAGAATGAGTAAAATATGCTCCCAGCCCACCTTGTTGTTGGCCTGGTGCTCAGGGCCCTCCTAAGAAGTCAGAGATGTGGGTTTGAACTCCTTCACGCTAGAGAGGTCCTGCAGTTCCTTGGTGAATGTTCAAAGCACTAGAATATTGTACAAGAGGTAACTGGTCCTCCTCCCCCTGTGTTTCAAGATCAAAAAGAGCCACTCACATGTGTATGAAAGGGACAGCTTAGGTGCTTAGATCTAGGCACAGATTTTGGGCTGTGAATCTTAGACTTCTAGGAGCCAACGGGGAGGTGCCTAAATTTGAGTGAAATGAGGGATTCCATAGACATCCTTTCTTCAGCATTGCCCATTGGCTGATGGAGGCATCCCCCTGCTTAGCTTGTCAGTGGTTGTGAATCCCACCTCTGGATGTCCACCTCTCCCAGTGTAGTCTTTTTACATTCAGAAAATGAATTTCACTCCCAAAGCTCAGCACCTAACTTACTGGTGTGGCAATCCGCAGCATCGCCATACCTAACTCTTTTGGTGAAGTTTGCCTTTAGCTACTCATTCTCTTCATTTCTGTTACAAGACAGGAGTTTGTTAGCAGCTCTAAAGTAACAACCTCAGTAATGTAAGGTTTAGGCTGTGTCATGATTTCCAGTTTCCATTTATGGAGGCATCACTCTGCACCTTCACTGTGCAGAATGAAGCCTTACTAGGAAAATCACAACCATATAGTTTGTACTTAATGATTTCTATTAGCCACCCCAAATACCATGAAATTCAGAGCAAAGTAATCTGTTCACCCTTGCAAAACATTGTTTCACAGATAATGGAGAGAAAAAGTTATAACCTCTAGAGTAAACTATTATAAAGGAGAGACACTGGACTGGGGTTGCCAACCTGCAGCATGCATGCTACAAGTGGCATGAGCAGCCTTGGGCACATGGCAGGTTAGGGAGAGGACAAGTGGCAGAGTGTCAAATAAGGCAGGAAGCATCAGATTGGGTAGGACATAGGGCAGGAAGCAAAAAACAGAGGAGCAGATAGGACGGAAGGGGTGGCACTCAGAGATGTTTTGGGGCTAATTTGTGGTACACCTACCAAAAAGGTTGGCCCTCACTACACTAGACTATTTTATTACAAGTCATAGTTTGTTTTGCCATTATTCTTCTGCAGCTTTAAGATACTCTGACAATCAGAGCAGCTGTGACTGTAGCTTATCAGTCAGTTGCATCGGGTTCTGGGGAGATGCCCAAGTCAGCCAAACAGGAAACATGAAAAAGAGGAGTATGCCTAAAGTTTTGCCTCTCTCTCAGATGTACTCTGCTACTGAGTCAGGTACATCTATTTAAAAACATAAGAGTGTTATTCTATAGTCATTACATTAGGCACTTAATTAACACCATCATTTGCCAAAGGTGTCTTACATGTTAGACTACTTTTCCGATTTGCACAGAAAAGTCTTCCCTGCCGTCATGTCATGGATCAGAAAAGCACAATAGGCTCATTCCAGTTGCCTGTCCTCACAAGAATTATAGCGGTGCTCAGATACTATGGAAACATGGGTAGATGAACAAAAGACCTTCTTACGCTGAGGCTTGAAAAATGTTTTTCCACACAGAGTTTCTGGCCCCTTCCACTTCCAAAGGGCTTGAGGGTTTTATTAATTGTATTTAGACAATAGCAAAATCAGGGCCTCACACGATTATGTAGTGTAGTGGGGGCTGACTGGTAAAATCTTCATCAGATCTGAAGCCACTTGAGCATAATTTCAGTTTTGTCAGACTTCTCAGAACCTGAAAATCATTTTATTTGCTTCCTCTGCTATTCACTCTTTCTCTCTCTCTCTCACATTTCCAACTAGCCTGTCTGCCTGAAAAACAGCAAGCAAGGCAGGACTTGCCATCTTTTATTGATTTCAATTGCCTCTACCATCTGCTGTGTACTGGCTTTCCATTCTTCCATCTGGGGACTGGGAGTGACATCTCTCAAGAACTGCACCTTCATTTCCAGCTGGTTTTTGTTGTATCCGGATAACACCAGTTATTTATGGCCCTTTGTGCCTAGAGGCTTGTAAAGATCCTAAGGCTGTTCTTGCCTCTTGTGGGATCTGATGTGTAGAAAGAAGTGGTGAGTGTGTGGGATTGCTTTGTGGACCATGAGTAGATGGGACAGCATTTAGGCATAGTGCATTTAAGTGTCATTGGATAAAATGCATAATCCCAGGTAAGTGTCCTCCTCATTGGGCTATAGAATTATGTTCCTTCTTGCTTATTTTTTTTCATTGTATAGTTTTCATTGCATTTTTTCTGTATTGCTTCAACACGAAAGGTGGAGAGTGTTCCCATCTAGCCTCGTCTGTAGTTTAGAGGTTAAGATAATTTCTTGGGAAGCAGCAGATGTGGGTTTCAGCTCCCTCAGGCTATAGAGGGCATTGAACTCTGGTCTTCCACATCTTCAGTGCTCTAATATTAAGCTATTATAGGAAAGGAGGGTATCACTGCTACTTATTCTTTTTGTAGCTGTGCTTTGGAATGGAAGAGACTGCTGTGCTTTGCTTCATGCAGAACTCACTGCTGCTGGTGTGTAAGGCGTACTCTGCCTACATCTACCAAATCATACCCAGATCTTCACTGCAAACTGGGCATAAAGGGAAATAGGATTTTGCCCTTAGTCTGTGAATCCCATATAAGCTCAGGCAGGAGATAGAAGCTGAGATGCTCAGCTCTGCCAAGAGGCCAGTGACTCTGGACGCTCCTCTAGTAGAACTTGAGGTGGCTAAGTAAACTTTACTGATGAAGACTTAAGTGTGTATGGGTACAAACACCCTTCGTCAGGCTGAGGAAGTCAGGTACAGAAGTTACACTTATTGTGCAGTAGGCATGCAGAAAGCACTCTATGGCCATAATCAGACAGACTGTCAGAGCACATACAGCACTGTAAAAATGGTGGATCCCTCTCTAAGATAACCCTGGATGGGTGTGTATCAGCCTTCAGTGCTTTAGGCCTGTACCAGATCCCACTGCAGCTCACGTTAGGTCACATTGTGCCAGCAACCCATGGGGATTTGCAGCACCCTGCTCACATGCCTTCCCGAGGTGGTGCTGTAGTCACGGCCAGAGTTTGCATGGTCTGCTCGAGTGCTGGGGTGGCCATGCCCCTGGGCTCTCAGTGACCTGAGGCAATGAAGCCCCTGTTTCCAACACCCAACCTGTTCCTTCTGGCCACCTATGAGCCACTGTCTAGTATTATTGCTCAGCGTGTGGATTCCATCAACCCCTGCCTGTGCATTTGGAAAGATTGCAGCTTTTGATTAAGTGCTGGACACTGCATTCACACAGGGGGTTGTGATGTTCATCTTGTACACTGTTGTTTTGAAGTGTCCGTATCCAGGGCTTGGTCTGATCAGCTTGACCTACGCTACTCTGTCAAGGTTGTGCCCAATGGACGACTCATTTGGTGCTTATATAAAATGCTGTAGAAACAGATTTCAGACCCGATTACTCTGAATGGTCATTTATTTTCCATTCACCTTTTATCCTTATCTAAATTTAGTGCAACACACAAAGTCACAGTTCCTGGCCTGCTGGGCTCTCTACAGGTCCAGAAACCTGGCAGCAGGAGGGCGCTTAGGATTTGTCTTATGTCACTTGGTCTAATGCCCTAGAGTGCAGTGAATACACTTGTGTATGTGTAAGTTATGCAGCCTGTTACAAGTCTCTGCACACTATTAAGCATAGTGTTGAGCTTTCCAGTGCAACAACTTCTGGACCATGCAGGAGCACAGTAATCTGTTAGGGCATATACCATTGCAAATGTGGTGGCTCTGAGCAGTTTTAAGTTAGCCAGCATTAACTTAGTCATGCTGGCTAAGTCTTTCAAGGCAGCTACTCATGCAGAGACTTTACTGATGATCTTCTGAATGTGAACTTTATAGGTGAGGGAACAATCTAATGTGACTCCTTGGTAAGTTGTGGTATGCCCATTGGGAAGACACAGATATCAGTTGCCTACACTGATATTCAGTGTACTCTTGGCTTGATGATTGCCTAGGTGGAAGATGCTGCTGATGATTTATTGATGCTCCCCACTGACCTCATACCTTTCAAACACCTCCTAACTCCCACGCCACAGGCCTGGAATAAAATAGAGGTGCCAGGGTCAGTACCTCCTACTGCTGTTGGAGGCTTATCAGCAGGGATCCTGGTTTTCCCTGATAAACCACAAATTCTCTGATTAAAAAATCCAAAATCCATGAGACAAATTAAAGGCCCCCCCCCACAGGCTTCCCCCCAGCCCTGCTAGTGCCCCTCACTCCCCTCCCACAGCCTCCCCAGTCCTGCTTGTGCCCCTTACTCCCCCCACAACAGCTCCCCAACCCCACACACATGGGCACAGGCACACAGACAAACACGCACATACAGACATGCACACACATCCCAGCAGTTAGGTGTGTGGGGGGGGGCACTGGGGAAAGGAAGGGGTTGGGGGGCAGGTTGAGAATGGGGGAGGAGTGCAACTCTGTGCCTGCTCCTGGGGGGGCAGAGGAGGGCAGTGGTGCCCCTCTGCAGGCCACACACATGCTGGCTGGCTGGGGAGGGGGGAATCTCGCATGTGGCAGCCGCCACTGCCGCTGGGGGAGAAGCTGGCTAGGGGCTGAGGGAGTGAGGATTTTGGGGGAAGATGTGGAGTGCCTGCTGGGAAGATGTGCAGCTTGCAGAGGGACACAGCTGCCTTCACCACCCTGGCCCTGCTCCGGCAAGTGTCATGGGGTGTGGTGGTGCAGTGGTGCTGGCACGCAGTGGCCACTGCTGCAAGCACGCTGCTGCTGCCGCCACCACACTGCCACCAGCAGCTGCCCCCACACCTCACCTCTGCTCACTCACATGGTGGCAGCTGCCAGCACCATTGCACTGATGCCACTGGGCCCTGCCCTGCTTGCCCAGAGTAGGGGTGAGGACAGCAGTGCCCCTCCATGGGCCTCACATGCCTGCTCGGTTGTGGGGGGCTCACACAGGGCAGCTGCCACCACACTAGTGCACCCATGTCCCCTGCGGCTTTCCTGCCACTGGCGTGAGGTGCGGTGGTGGCAGTGCAGTGGCTGCTGCATGCAAGCTCCGCCTCCCCCGCTGGCCAGGCAGCATGTGTGTGGCCCGCAGAGGGGCACTCGCCCCCCTGGCCCTGCTCCTGGGAGCAGGCACAGAATGAGCTGAGGTTGAGGGCTGGCAGTGCCCCTCACCCCTCTGCCGCCATGCCCCACGGTGTGCTGTTTCCCCCCATACTTTTCCTTGACTGACTACCTGCCTGCTGGGCTGACAGAGGGGAAAATGTTGGGGAAAGCCCCACCAGGAGTGCCTGCTGGCTGGCAGGCACTCCATGTCCTTCCCCAACACATCCTTGCTCCCTAAGCCCCAGCCAGCTTCCCTCCCCAGCCCTGCCCCACAACCCTCAAGCTCCACCTACCTCCAAGAGTGAAGAAGACTGATTCTCCTGAGGCAGCCTCTGGTAAGTGATTGCATCGGGTCCGGCCCTTTCCCCCTCTCCCTCCCCCTCCAGGCATGGGTGGAGCTTTCCTGCCCCTTTTGCAAACAGCTCTTTCAGGCTGGCACTTAGCCCGCTCAAAGCTCTTTGCAAAATGGGGAAATCCGTGGCTTTCCCTGCTAAAAGGAAAAATCTGCATTTTCTCTGATTAAACTGGGAAATCCATGGTTTTCTCTGTTTTTCCATGGGAAATGGAAAACCTGGATCCCTGCTTATCAGTCTCTTGCACTGAGTGGGACCATAAACTCAGGTTAATTGACAACTGACCACCCCACCCCTCAAGGTAGGATTGCTTTCCTGAGAGAGACCAGTGTGTTTACCTGGATCTGTCTAATAGAAACTGGTACCCAAATGTACTTCAAAAGGCACTGAAAGTTTTTTTTGTAGCCAAGGTGTTACAACAGTCCCAACTCTGGGTTTTTCTGGTTTGCCTCCAGCTGCTATTTGGCAGAGTACCTACTTATGAGCACTATTGCAGGTAAGGCACAATGGAAAATGGGAATTCTCCCTAGCAAACCTCCCCCCCACCCTCCCTCCCTCCCTTTTTTTTACTGGAGAACTAGAGAAGGCTCAACCCTCTGGCCCCAGACATTTGGGTTCCCAGTCCTCTCGGCCCCCACAGCAGGGAGATGGGAGCCAGGTGTCTAAGTTTCCCGAGCAGGGAGGCAGTACACAGGCATTCCCCAGCATGGGCAGTGTTGGGTTGTAAGCAGCTGTGCAGCTTCCATCTGTGGGTGGGGGAACGGGTCTGGACAGGGGACTTGCCATGGGTCCATTGGTTATTCCCTTGTTTGAAGACTGCATTTGTCTAGTCATGGAGCCTGAGATGCTGGATCCAGAATAGTCAGCCAGAGATATGCATAGACAGTGGTGGCAAAATGAGGAGCAAATGGGACCCTTGATGTGGGGGGGGTTGGGTTGGAATGGACAGGGTGGTGACTGTTTGTACCAGTGGTGCTATGGCTCTTGACAGCTGTCCAGGCCCAGGATTTCTCTGCAAAGGTTCAAGAATGAGGTCTACAGATGGTCACCCTGTCTCTGAGGGAGGGTGCACATGCCGCTATGGAGCTGAGAGGATGAGGAGTTTATGCGCAGGGTCAAAGACCCTACTCCAGTGATGACACCCCTGAGAGGCATCAGCACTACTCCCCATGAGGACACCATTGCCTTCCCAGGCAAGAGTCATAGGGCAGGCTGCCACCCAGCCCCCTGGCATGGCAAGTCCCATTTAGGAACTCCTGCCTGAGGTGACATGTCTGAGAGTCTGGGGGGGGGGAGGGGGGCTGGATGACAACTGTGGTTGGGAGATGCTGGGAATCCCAGAACAGGAAATATGGCACGTGGGAGCTGCTGATCCATGGTCCAAGAAGCCAGGAAGGCATCTGGTGGATCCTGCTCTGGGGAACAGCACTGGGGAAGGTGAGTGGGATGAGACTGTCTGAGACCTAGTACCAGGTTTGACATTAGCTCAGCCCACTTTCCAGGTCCAACTTACTATGCCCAGCCACTGGCCATTGCTAGATAGGTGCAGGCCCCCAAAGAAGTTCCAGGCCAATTTCAGAGGGCTGCTGGAGGCGACCCAGCAGCTCAGCTCACTCCAGGCATGAGTTTCGCTGCAGGGGAGGAGCAAAGCCTTTGCAAGGAATGGCAGCCCCCTTGGCTCAGGTTCAAGTGCCAGGGTGGACAGCGTTCCACAGTTTTTCTTTATCATGCATACAATGTTTGGTAGCTGCAACCTTTAATTAAACCAAGGGCAGCAGCTTTATGTGCAACAATCCCCCAGTCACTCCAGGGTATCATGTTTGTTAAGCTGAGCCCCCACAGCTGCCCACTCCCTACCCACTCAATGTCATAACTAACCAGTCCAGCCAGGGTCTTTCCCCATGCTCTCAATGTTTACTAAGAAGGTTACAAGTTCTGGAGTGGGAAACATTGCACCATTTTTGTTTAATAAATGCACTAACACTTTGACAGCTTCAATATTTGATTATAAGGAGGCATGTCTCTTCCTCATGGTGCATTCCCCTGCAGCCCAGTGTGTGCCCCTGAGGGTGCTAGGGAGAGAGAGGGGAAAGGGGAACAGTGCTTGGCCAGCCTGGGTTGTGGGCAGTGCTGCTTGTACCAAAGGGCCAGATGAGTCTGGGGCTGGAGACTCAGGGTGTGGGCACCTGAAGGGCTAATGCGTGTTCTGCTTTCTCCCAACCTAACCTTAGAGTAAAGTCTGGAATTTAAAATGCTTCTTCCTCAGGCTTCTTGAATGCCTGTACTTAGCCAGTCACCTTGGATCTCACTCCAGGACTAAATGGCATTTTAGGTCTGTAAGTGTTCTTTTAGATCTGTTCCTAGGTAACTTGCCCATGGTGAACAGTTGCCATCTGTGGCAGAGCTGGGACTTACAAGTCTCCCAAATCTGAAGCTAGTGTCCTAACTTTCTACTCTAGATATAGCTGACAGTAGCATTTTGGGGCCCTCTCCTTGGTTTTCTTGTTCTTTCTTGATTACCCCTTTTTGTCCCTGCTGTATCTGTTGTTTGGGAATTCATCTCTCAAGAGGTTTGTCTGATTTCTCTTAGATTTTCCCTTGTCCATGTGATTTGGGTTGGCTGTGTATTTCTTATAGTTTCATAGTAGTTGACTTTGTAGTTGACTTATACAGTATTCACTATGATCTTGTTAGAAAATTTCTACACTTGCCTTTATTATATTATCATGAGCTGAGTTAGGCATGTGAGATGAATAGTTTTCAAATATGCTACATAGATATATCTTCAAACACTTATATGACCCATGATAGGTTTTCTTCATGCCAAGAAAATTGAAGAGTCTACTCATTCAAGCAAGACAGTGGGTATAATAGCTGCATTAATTCTTATGTGCCTTTGTGTAAAGATAAGAAAAATTCACTTTTTGTTAATGGTGAGCTGTGAGTGCACATCCCTTAGAATAGGATCAAATGTATCTTCTGCAGAAAAGAAAAAAAGCAATTGAGAGAGGAATTCATATTTGGATACATGGGAAGATCAAGTATGATTCATTGTGGTTAAATACCTGTTATCTGTAGCTTTCTTTTAAGAGGCTATGGAAACATGCTTTTTCATCTATTGACCTGCTTTGTGTCCTTCACTTAATTCTCAGACCCATTTATTAACTAGGCAGAAATAGAAAAAAGAAAAAAAAAGAGAGGGGGAGAATGATGTTGGTTGATGTACCTCTTTGATACTTTCCCTGGAGGAGCTGAGGGAGTAGCAGCAATAATTTCAGAATCAACCCTCAAAGTCTACAGAAAAATCTGTCTGCTATTTTGTTCTTGATAATAGCAAGCTAGTGACTGAAGAAAGAACCATAATATTTTCAAACTCCATCCTTCAATTTTATAAACTGTTCCTCTATGAGTAAAGCTATCTGCAACCTCAGTTAAAATCACTAAATGGAGAAAAAAATGAATTCTAGAGAGAAATAAGTACTCACTCTTATATTTCAGAATTGCTATATAGTAATTGCTAGTGCAATGCCTTGAATACCTTGGGAATGAAGCACTTAATAAATAAAATATACGTAGATCATAGGAATGGAAGAATTAAATCTTCTGGGGCATTAAATCTGAACTCTTGCATTCACGGGCAACCACTTACCTAATGGAGACACAGAAACACTCACTGCAGCCCCTCTCACACACTACAGCCACAAAACACCCTGTGAAAGAAAAGCCAAAGAGCAGGGGAGACAAGGGTACCACTGATGATTTGTTACTGCAATGGCAGGGAATTTGTGAATCTAACAGCTTCTCAGATGATCCTAGGAAGAGGATCTCACCCCATGCTACAGAGAAAAGCAAAAATATTCACTCTTCGGTAATCTGACATGGAGAAAAATTTTATTGACTCCAAATCTTCCAATGACCCTTGGCAAATGAGTGGTACCCTTTCAACCAGTCTCCTCAGAGATCTTTATGTACCATTAGAGAAACAGTACATGGTAGAAAAACTCCCACCAATAGTTATCCAATGCTTTAGAGGAGTGCTGCTGAAGATGCTGCTTCTTGACCAGATCCAGCCCAGGGGACCATTTCACTTAGCCCTCGGGGCTCGTTGATGGGACTGGAAATTCAGGGACAAAGCAAGCAGAAGCAGGGGCAGGGCCTGTCGGCTACAAAGCTCCATTGGGAATGTGTCAGCAGCAAGGAGGTGTGAGATGGCTTCTTTAACTCTGACACCATTACTGCTGCTGCTGGCTGCCCTTCTGCAATTACCAGGTCTAGTTCCAGCCCATGATGCTGTTTTGTGTCAGTGCTGTTATGTGGGTACCTAATATCCACATATCGTACTACTGCTGTAAGAACAGTCCTAGTCTATAATACTGTCCCTTCTGTAAACTTACCAGGCTCCATCTTGAAGCAGTTTGGGTTTCTTGCCCCCAGTGTTTTTTTGGAAGACTATTCCAAAGCTTTACTTCTCTGATCGTTAGAAACCTTCTTCTAATGCCCAGTCTAAATTTGTTTGTCACTGGTTTGTAGCCTGTTGATGTGTCTATTTTTTTCTTTAACTTAAAGAGGAATTCTTTCTCCTTGATATTTACCCAGACATTTATTTATAAAAAGTAATCACTTCCTTCCTGACCTCTGTTTTACTTAGCTAAACAAGCCAAACTCTTTAATCTCTTTAATCTAGATAGTACCCATGATTGGAAATTGGTAAATGTAGTACTTGTATTCAGAGGAGAAAAAGTGACTCAAACAACTACAGAACTTCAGTTTTCCAATCTGTTCCAGCTTAAATTAATCTTTCTGGAACATAGGTGATGCCAACCATATACAATATTTTAAGTGGGGTCTTACTAATGTTTTGTACAGTGATACCGTTTCCCTGTCCCTTCTTAAAAAAAAAAAGAATCCCATGTACTCTGTGCTAGGATTACATTATTGTTCTTCATGGTTTGTGGCTCTCCTATGATTGACAGTATATCCAGCTGGTTCTCTTTCTCTGTTGCTTCCAGTTTGAGCCCTCATATTAGAGGAAAAAATGGGATTATTTCTTAAATATATGACTCCGCACTTCAGACTGCTAAACTTCATACCATTTCTATTGTTCCACCCTGAGCAATTATTGTCCTAGATAATTGGAAAAGGGCAAACATAGTGCCCATATTTAAGAAAGGGAAAAATGAGAATCCAGGGAACTGTAGTCCAGTCAGCCTCACCTCAGTCCCTGGAAAAATCATGGAGCAGATCCTCAAGGAATCTTTTTCTAAGCACTTGGAAGAGAAGAAGGTGATTTAGGAACAGTCAGCCTGGATTCACCAGGGGCAAGTCATGCCTGACCAACCTGATTGCCTTCTGTGATGAGATGACAGGCTCTGTGGACACAGGGGGACCAGTGGATGTGATGTACCTTGGTTTTTAGCAAGGTTTTTTTATATGGTCTCCCACAACATTCTTGCAGGCAAGCTAACTTTGGGGCAAAGCATCTACGCCAGAAGAGAGGCGGGTGATCCAGGCTGACCTGGACAGGCTCAGCAAATGGGCAGATGAGAACCTGATGGTGTTTAACACCAAAAAATGCAAGGTTCTCCACCTTGGGAAGAAAAACCTGCAGCATCCTTATAGTCTCAGCAGTGCTACTCTGGCTAGCACTATGGAAGAAAGAGACTTGGGGGTCATCATTGACCACAAGATGAATGTGAGCCTGCAACGCGATGCTGCGGGTAGTAAAGCGACCAAAATGCTGGCTTGCATCCATAGGTGCTTCTCAAGCAAATCCCAGGATGTCATTCTCCCCTTGTACTCGGCCTTGGTGAGGCCGCAGCTGGAGTACTGCATCCAGTTTTGGGCTCCACAATTCAAAAAGGATGTGGAAAAGCTTGAGAGAGTCCAGACAAGAGCCACGCGCATGATCAGAGGTCAGGAAAACAGACCTTATGATGACAGGCTGAGAGGCTCTTTAGACTGGAAAAGCACAGGCTCAGGGGTGATCTGATGGCCACCTGTAAGTTTATGAGGGGTGACCAGCAGGATCTGGGGCAACGTTTGTTCACCAGAGCGCCCCAAGGGATGACGAGGTTGAACGGTCATAAACTCCTGCAAGACTGTTTGAGGCTGGACATAAGGAAGAATTTCTTTACTGTCCGAGCCCCCAAGGTCTGGAACAGCCTGCCATTGGAGGTGGTTCAAGCACCTACATTGAACACCTTCAAGAGCAAATTGGATGTTTATCTTGCTGGAATCCTATGACCCCAGCTGACTTCCTGCCCCTTGGGCAGGGGGCTGGACTCGATGATCTCCCGAGGTCCCTTCCAGCCCTAATGTCTGTGAAATCTAAGGAAATATGGGTTGGATGAATCATAGAATCATAGAATCAATGAGTCGGAAGGGACCTAGACAGATCATCGAGTCTGACACCCTGCCATGGGCAGGAAGGAGCACTGGGGGTGGCAGGGGTTATAAGACCCCAGCCAGGTGCCTATCCAGTCTCCTCTTGAAGATCTCCAGGGAAGATGAGAGCACCAGCTCTCTGGGAAGCCTATTCCAGGCTCTGGCCACCCTTACAGTGAAGTAGTTCTTCCTAATATCTAACCTAAACCTATCCTCCCTCAGCTTGTGGCCATTGTTCCTGGTGACTCTAAGGGGGACCTGGTGAACAGACTTTCCCCGAGTCCCTGCTGCTGACCCCTGATAAGGTTGTGGGCAGCCACAAGATCCCCCCTCAGTCTCCTCTTGCGGAGACTGAAGAGATTCAGGTCCCTCAGCCTCTCCTCATAGGGCTGGCCACGGAGGCCCTCAACCATACAAGTGGTCCTCCTCTAGACCCTTTCCAGGTTCTCCAAGTCTCTCTTGAAGTGCGGTACCCAGAACTGGACACAGTACTCCAGCTGTGTAAGTGGACAGTAAGATCATAGAATCAATGGAATTGGACAGTAAGATGGAATTGAAACCTGGCTGAAGCATCAGGCACAGAGTTGTAATAATCATCGGCTTGATCTCTAGTTGGCAGCCAGTATCAAGTGGACTTCCCCAGGAGTTGGTCCTCAGACTGGTTTTGTTCAATGTTTTCATCAATGACTTGGAAGATGGCACAGAGTGCACCCTCAGCAAGCTTACAGATGACACCAAGCTGGGGGGAGTAGTAGATATGTTGGAGACTAGGGCTAGGATTCAGTGACCTAGACAAATTGGAGGATAGGTCCAAAAGAAATCTCATGAAGTTCAAAGACAAGTGCAAAATCCTGCACTTAAGACAGAACAGTATTATGCACCAGTACAGGCTGGGGGCTGACTGGTTGGGCAGCAGCTTTGCAGAAAAGGACCTGGGGGATGCAGTGGACAATAAGCTGAATATGAGCCAACAGTGCATAGACTTCTTGCTGCAGAGAAGGCTAATGGCATACTGGGCTGTATTTGTAGGTGTGTTCCCAGCAAGGAAAGTGATTATTCCCCTCTATTCAGCCCTAGTAAGGCCACATCTGGAGTACTGTGTTCAGTTTCAGGTCCCCCACTACAGAAAGGATGTGGACAAATTGGAGAGGGTCCAGTGGAGGGCAACAAAAATGGTTTGGGGGCTGGGGAACATGACTTTAAGGAGAGGATGAGGGAGCTTGTCTTATTTAGCCTAGAGACGTGAAGAGTGAGAGGGGATTTAACAGTGACCTTCAGCTACTGAAGTAGGGTAGAGGTAGACTGTTCTCAGTGGTGGCAGATGACCAGAAAGTTATTTAACAGTTCTTCCTATAGAATCACCATCTCCTCTTCTGTATTAAAATCCCATTCCCCTCTTCCCCAGCTTTGTTTAATCAGCAGATTTCTTAAGCACACATTTAGTTTTTGCACCGAGGATACTAACGAAAATGTTAAACAGGATTGATCCCAAGGGTGATCACAGGGAAACATTACTTGTAACTTCCTTCCAGTCTTGACCCCATCTTTAATGCATAACAGTTCTGCTTTTTAGATCCAATTTATGTGAAAGAAGAATTTTTTTTGCTGTTCCTTTTATTTTCCTTTGCCATTTCCAACTCATCTGTGTTTGGTCTTTGACTATTCTCCCATTATTTCAGCATTTCCTGACCTCCAGAAGATCTCTCTCCTTATTTGTCAATTACTGCTTCCGTTCCTTGTAGATCCTCTGCTGGCTCTTAATATCCTGTGTAAGATGTTTGTTCATCCAAGCAAGTCGGTAATCTTTCCCTCCCATTTTCCCCTGATGCTCAGGATGCAAACAAAGCATCATATTTGCATTGCTTTTGATTTCAAATAATACCTTGGCTCTTCTGCATTTAAACCCTGAGCTCCTAAATCAGGTTGATTTCTATAACTACCTTAGTTTCTCAAAAAATGTCTGTCCTCCTGAAGTTCAAATTCCTCTGTTAGCCGTATTTTTTAGGGCTGTGAAAAATTTTCGCAGCTGTTTCATTTCAGAGGTGTTTCGGCCCATTTGGCGCCCAAAACACAAAATTGAAAATGAAACAGAAGGCTCTGAAACATCTCTGAAATGAAATCAAACCATTCTAAATGTTTCAGGTGTTTCAGACCTGGGCTTGCAAGGAAACAGAAACTAAGAGGAAGGGGGAAGAGGGATGGAAGGGACTGCTGTGATAGTGATGTCTGTAGCTGGCCAGTGTCTGCAATCTGTCCCTGAGGTCCCTTCCAATCCCAGTGCTCTGGGGGAGGGACAGAAGCCTGCTGTCATCCTCCAGACAGATCCAGGGACCCATGCTCCCCAGGAGAAGTCTGACACAGCCCCGCAGCCCTCCCGGGGGGCACAGGCTCCCAGATCTACATGCAGGATAACAGCATGCTGCCGCTGCCAGCTGGGGCCAACGCCAGGACCCAAATCTGTTTGGTGCAGCCCATGCTGAGCACAGCCAGAGAAAACGCAGGAGAAACCCCTATGGCTGCCCTGCCCAGCCCCAGCCTAGTCCCAGCACTTAAAAAAAGAGCCCCACACTCACCAGATGCAGCAGTGGTGATCAGGGCCTCTGAGGGCTTGTGGCAGAGTCCCCCTGTAGAATATGGGGCAGTGGGGGGTGGCAGAAATTGTTCCCCCCCCCGCTTGGCACTCATGTGGCAGCTGTCACATTGCATGGGTGCTGCATGGTTCAGCAGGGTGCCGCATGCTGTCTGGGAGCTGTCAGCACCCTGCTGAGCTGTGTTGTACCTGAACCATGCAGTAGGTGCCATGCAAGCCCCAAGGGGGGGGCAATTCCCACTGCCCTGCACTCTGTGTGGGGGTGCTGCCACGAGCTCCCAGAGACCCTGATCACTGCTGCTGCAGTAGGTGATTGTGGGATTTTTTTTTTTTTTTTTAGTGCCAGGACTAGGCTGGGGCCAGCTGGGGGATGGGGCTGGGTAGGGCAGCCATGGGGACTTCTCCTATGGCTTCCCCCACCCGGGGAGAGGCAGACACAGCTGGAGGACCCATGGGAGAACCTGCAGCACCCGGCTGTGCCTGTCTTTCCCTGGCTGATCCAAATTTCTGCAATGGCATTGAAACTCCTAAACAGATTCTGCCGAATCGAAACGGAACAGTGATCCAGAACACTGAAACGAATCACTGTCCCTCCAAAATGGCTGAATCTGAAACCAAAGTGAAATGTAGACACTTTGCACCCCTACTATTTTTGTTTATCCTGAAATTTAGACTGAATTTCATCAGCTCATAGTCACTTGATTGATTCCATAACCAGCTGTTCCCTAAATAAGATCCTTGCTGGTTACGGAAATCAGTAAAATAGCACTGCCTTCCATTGGCTCAGTCAACATTAGGTAGAGAAGTCTATCAGGTATCTCATCCAAAAATATCCTGCTGTTGTTAGTAGCCAATCAGGGAAGATAGCTCCAATATTTTCCACTATTACCATATTCTTTTACTATCTTATGGAGAAATCTCCATCCAAGTCCACATCTGTACATTGTGAGGCCAATAATAAATCCTATATATAGTCTGTAAGGGGCATTTCAATGCCTACACCACAGTTATAGCTACTATTTCACCGTATTTCTGCAATTTCTGCTGCAAGGTTGCAACAGAATCTGTCAATCCTGATTGGCTTCATCAGTTGCCTTCAGACATACAGCCAAAGCAATCATGGAAGACAATTATCCTCAGCTGTGATGGACTGCCAATTATGATAATTTCTGCAGTTCCAATAATGCCTAGTTTTATGACCCACACCAAGAGTTCCAGTTTTTCCATTTTTGCCATGACTTCTTGCATTACTATAAAAACATTTCAGGTGTTGTTTTTAATCTCTTCTCTTTAGATGCCTTGCTTTCCTCTCTTTCTGTACCAGACTTTGCCTGTTTCTCTCCATTTCCTAAGATGCTAATATGATTTCTCGAGTCTGTTTTCCCTCCACCAACTGTTCTCTGCCTTGTTCATATTGATTCCACACTTTTTTTAAACCAAGGCTATAATTTACTTGTTTTCTGTTTCTACTTCTATTATAGGCATCTGTTCATAGGCATCTGTCCATTCATGAGACAATAGATTTGTGTCAAATGAAGCATTAGCTTGTTAAACCTCTTCAAGTGTGGCTGTAGAGCCCAATTCTTGATGGACATTCCCTTCACATGGGAAGTTCCTATCTAACTGTTCTGAATGTAGTGCAGGGTTCTTCATGGGTTTCTTCCTCCTCCTGCTCATTGAGCTCTTCTTTCCTCAAAAGCCTTCATTCCATACTTATTGACTGTTTCCAAGTGCTTTGATCCTCAACAATCTTCTCCCAGTTGTTTGGCCCAGTGTTCATTACCTTCATATCTCTCTTGCAAGCGTCTTTGAAATTGAGATAAGGTCCTTTTCCTGTAAAGAGTTCTCCATATAAGAGACCATGGGTATATTGCCATCATTCATTCTCTGTGTATGACCAAACCTTCAAAGTCAATGCTGACTGAGAAAAGAATGAATTCTCAGAGTGCTGGCATGTTCTAAGACCTCAGTGTAGGCAACTGCATTCCTCCAGGAAATTCCTATTATGTGGTGAAGGCAATGTAAATGAAATCTGTTGAGGTACTTTTGAGTAGAGTATGTGGTCCAGGATTGGCTGCCATACAAAAGGGTGCTGATCATGCAAGTATGATATACTTTGACCTTGGTTTTAACAGTCAGTTTGTTGTTGTTCCACAACCATTTGCTTAGCATGCTTGTGGTACCTGATGCTTTGCCAATATTGATATTCATTTCAGTGTCAAGTGACAAGTTGTTGGTAATAATGGAGCCAAGGTACATACATTTACTTGCAACAGCTAATATGTTTTCACCTATTGTGATCACTGGTGGTGAATCAATGTTTTGGCCCATAACATTGGTCTTCGTGATGCAGATTATAAGACTAAACTCTTGGCAGGCATAAGCCAAGTGACTGAGACTTTGAAGGTCACTCTGTGTGTGGGCTATCAGTGCAGCATCATCAGCAAAGAGCACCTCATGAATCAAAACCTTCTGCACTTTGGTTGTTTCTTTAAAATATGTAAAGTTGAATAATTTTCCATCCGAGTGTGTAAGTAGATGTAGCAGACTTACCCTTTAAGCTCTGGATGAGTCCTGGCTTCAGATTCTGCAATTCCAATTGGTGGAGCCCATCCACCAATCAGAAGGAAGCCAGAGTAAGCAAGGCCATACCCTTTCCCCAAAGGGAGGGAGCAAGGAGCAGTTGAGACCTGGTTTGGGACTGTGCCCTGCATAGGGACTGGAAGGCCAGAGCCCTGCATAGGGTCCTGGTGAGGTGAAAGAGCCCTGGTGCTGAGCAGGGCATGGAGAATGGGAAAGGCTGCCTTGGTGTGAGTGGTTGGGAGTCCAGCATCTCTGCTGGGTGATGAAGCTAGCCCTCACTGCTCAGAGCAGGGCATAGAGTGGTGCAAGCAAATCTGCAGAGGGCCATGAGGACCAAAGCAGGTGACATTGCAAGGCTTGGGTGCCCAGGCACCAGGTCACAAGGAGGCAGAGTGGGAGAAGAGACCCCAGTGAGGAGCATCATGCTGGGACAAGCCAGGCCATCAGAAGGACTGTGAGTTATTGGAGCACTGGGGCCCTGAAAAGGAGGGGGGTATTAGGATTGGCCTCACTAGAGTTGGGTGGAAGACCCCTCCCAGTGGGTGGGTGAGGAGACCCCTGTTCTCCAGGCTTGGGGAACGAATTCGTAATTAGACTCCTAGGTGGCTAAGGTTCTGAGTTGAGGTGCTTTATATTTTATAAGTAATATTGTTCTTATTATTTTAGTGTTGTTAACTGTGATGTTGATGGGTTTGAGAGCTTGAAGACATGTCTGGGTCAGTTGTGTATATATTTTTAAGTACTGGGTTTTACCCACTGGGGTGAATATTATTGGATTCATTGGGTTGGGTAATTCATTTCTTGACTTGGAGATTCTGAAAGTTATTTTGTACTCTCAGGTATTCAATTAGTTCTGGCATGTAAATATTTTAATTATATTTGTAATAATAAAACTTGATATAGTTAAGTGTATACTCATGAGGTTGTCTATATAGGGAAATGGAGGGATCTGCATGTAGGGCAGTGATGTCCCTCCCTCCGTAGTCTAGCCTGTTACCACTTCCTCTCTGTTTGGCTGGGAGGGCATACCCTCGGTGTACCTGGGTTACATAGATAATGGTCCCAAAATAGTATGTCGGAAGAAGAGAAAAGAAAATCCTGCACAGGGTCATAGCAAGAATACAGCGCTGCTTGACTCCACTTTGAATCTCAAACACCTCAGAAATTGATCCATCATAGCTGGCTGTTCCTAGGATTTCCTCATGCAAAGAGCAGGTTATGCTGAGGAGTTTTAGTGGACAGCCAATCTTTTCCAATACTTTGTAGAGGCATTTTCTGCTGAGAAGGTCAAAGGCCTTGGTCAGGTCAATGAAAGCAATGTAGGGAACAAGGAGACTGCTCTGTTTTCCTTGGGTCTGTCAGAGTAAGAAGATTATATCCATGGTGAACCTACTAGCTCTGAAATTACACTGTAACTCAGGGTGAACAGTCAGCATGGATCTGAAGTCTTCTTAGAATCACCTGAGTTGATGATCTTCCCAACAGTGCTTAATGGTGAAATGCCCTGATAGTTGTTACAGTCACTATGGTCACCTTTATTCTTGTACAGAGTTGACTATATTGGCATATCACATATCCCGTGGCACTATTCCTACTGTCTGGCAGTGAGTAAGAAGTATAGGTGGGGCAGAAGCACAGGTTTCTCACACTTGATCACTTCCATGGGAATGCTGTCTTTTCCTGGGGCCTTACTGGACAGTTTGTCTACTGTCTGTCTTAGGTCCTCAACCATTAAAATATTATCAAGGTCTTCACGGGTAGACAGACTCAATAAATTTAAGGGCTGTGTCAGAGACATCACTTTCCCTTGAACAGAGTTCAAGATAGCGTTCTCCACCCCCTTACTTCTATCTGTTGTTTTTGATCTCTTATGACTTCTCTTGATGCTGTCTTTAATGGAACTGACTTCTTTGCAGTTGGATCTATCATCTTCTTGATATCCTCCATCTATGCCTGTTTCCAGTGTCAAATATGGATTGACTTTTCTTGAACGGTTGCAACCAATAATCCTTGTTGTAGTGTCTTGAGATTTTTTGGACAACACTCGTCAGTGTTCAGCCTATTTAATTCCACATCTATCACTGCTGTCTTACGAGCTTTGGAAATATTTTCAAGTCAGGGCAGTACACATGATCCTGGCATTCCATGTTGAAATGTGGGGTACAGATTTTTCTCTTTTTCTTTTTGTCTGATGCACTGATTCAACCTGGTTTTCGAGTTTGCTCTTGGCCTCAAGCAATCCTTGGAGCAGGCACCTTGGTGGATCAGCACCTTGCTGGCTGGGAGCTGCCCAGCTTTAGTCAGGCATTAGCTGATCAATAAAGTACAATAATCTCTCTCACTGGTAGAAGCACCCCCATGATGTCTCACTCTTTGCCAAACAAAGTGGACTTATAACTGTTGCCTTCCATATTGAATCTCTGCTTGAAACTTAAAGCAAAGCTGGAGTGATCTCTCCAGGGTGCAAAAGCCTGGGCAGTACATATGGGGACATTGAGTTGCCCACACACCCCTTTAGGCTTTGCTGGCCAAAGGCAAGGCGATCATTCATTTGTTCATCTCTCAGGGCTCCGCTTCTTAACTTGCTGCTGACCAGGGTTAAAGATCCCAGTCTGCTCGTATCATGGAATGGACTTCAGTTCCACAATCTTTTAGTGGCATTTCCTCTGCCAGTCTCTGTATCACTTACTGTAAATTAAAATAGAAGGCAAACCTGACCTAACCATGCTACTTTTATTATGGAGCTAATCTCTTTTTATTATGAACCAAAGTTAATTTATTCTGTAGTAATTGTATGGCATGTCCACATTGTCTTATCTGTTCATACACTCCACTAGTAAATATTAGGAGCTCTTGATTTTTAATTTTTGTAGAGACTGTTATAAAGTTTTATCAGTGTACAGAATCACTGTGGATCTGGTGCCTCTTGATATTAGGCAAAAGATTCTTCTTTCCAACTGAGTGCTTTATACTGGGTTTCATATGCAAAATTATTTCCTCCTGTCCCTTCTTCCTCCTGAAAGCATATGTCATTTGATCTCTTAATTTCCTGACCCTTTGGAAAGCCACTTTTAGGAACCATATGCTGTGTGCCTGTGAGGCTTACCCATGATACTGAGATGATGGAACATCATGCTAGCAACAACCTTTTATTGATCCTCCTTATCTGATTCAGAATTTTTACCATATACCCCAGAGCCATGGTTACTGTTGCTGCTTTGTTCATTTTCACTTTTTTGGCTTTCTCCTCTCTTCCTTTCCTGAAACAATGGAATCCTCGATATTTTAGGACTGCTGTGGCTGAAATCAGTAGCTCATGGTGAGCTTGATGGTGCTCACCATGCTGTAGAACTAAGGTTGGTATATATAAATTTAGGTTCCACCATTTAGTAGTCCCATGTCACAAGTTGAACTTGACAAGATTAATAGAAAGGGAAGGGCAGCATCACATGACCCAGTTAGATAAGATTCATTTTATCTAATCCTGTCATTCAGCCACAGCTGTTCACATACAGCAGTCCTTATTTAAAAGACTAAATCTGTGTAGCATTAAGCTTTCAGGCTAAAAACAGAAATAATATTACAACAAAATGTGTAGCCAGAGAATATGTGGATCAAGAGGGAGAGAGATAAACATCAAAGCTTCATTTGCAAAAGAAGGATAATTCTGCAGTATTTAATGGTACATGGGGAGTTTCAAAGGCACAGAAAGGAATTAGATTGCATGTCCATGGATGCTGGATACTTATGGTGCCTATACATCTGCAGAGAGGCTGCTCTGACGTGTTGTAATTATAGCGCATTGGAGCAGACTCGATTAATCGAGCATGGTAATTAATGTGCTCCAGTAGAATCCAGTGTCATGTGTTTCAGCGTTCACACACTGAAAAATGGTGGTGGGGCACTTTAAATAAAGCTCGTTTAACAAGCTTTAATTAAAGCACTCTCACTGCCATTTTTCAATGCGTGGATGTTGATACATGTGACACTCCAGATGTTTTAATTAGAGCAGCTCTCAGAGCCACTCTAATTAAAGCCCCCCCACCACCTCCCAAAGCACATCATATAAATATCCCCTATTTCTTCCTGCACCTTTAAAAAGCCTCCCCCTAGATTATTAAGACTGTGCACAAATGCACACATGCATGTTCTCTCACACACATACTGGTTCGAGAGTCACTTGGTGCTCAACTCTTTTCTGCTGATTTTTTCAATTCTGTTTTAATTGAGGCTTCTTATTCAATGACAACTCCTACTGCAACTAGCATGTTAGTAAGAACCTCAGGATTTAGCTCGCTGAGACTGAGGGTTTTGCCTTTCTAAACACTCAGTAAGTAGCAGAAGTGCTGAAAAGGCTTTTTCTCTTGCTGTGATCCAGCCAAAGGCTGATCCTAATTCTCAAAGAAAACCTAATCCTCAAATAAATCTTAAGGTTAATAAGAAGCTATTGGGACCAACTTTTTAAGCAAATCTACATATTGGGAAAGGCTCCTCCCCCCCCCCCAGGGTGATGAAATCAATATCTCATTGTGTAAGCATTTAAAATAGTGTCTTGAATGAGTGTATGACAAATCATGCTCCTTTCCCCCTCCCCCTCTGCAATGGGAACCTGGCCACAGCAGTGTCCCTGATAGAATGAATGATAAGCTAAGGAAAGACCTTCTGTGATAAAATGTCATTTGATACATCTCATGCTCTCCATCTGTATGGAGTTTGCTCCTTTCACCAAGGAAAATTAGAGGCTGTGCATTTCAAAGCAATCTGTTCGATATCCTTCAAACCAGAGGACAACTTAGCTATTCCTTCCATATGGGGTGTACAATGTTACATCTAACACAGATGCTGCAGCTTCTTCATTTTTAATTTATTGGGGTTTGTTTCAGACTGTTCAATCACATTTCTTAATATCTGGAACCAAAGTTTGAGTACTTTTTCCTCAGGTTCAGATTTTAATCCATCTGTCAGAGGGGATAGGCAAGCAAGAATTTGTCGGTTTACAGGTTTAATTTTGCTTGATTTTGTTCTTTCGTGTAGTCAAACAGTCAGTAATTTTTTGTAAAATAAAAGACATTTACATGAATGAAAAAACATGTTAAAGTTTTCGAGAAGAATGAGAATATGAGCATAAAGACTCAGTCTTTAAAATCAGTGCTTCTCAATTGTTGTCGTGTCAAGGACCATTTATTAAGATCCAGGGTTTTTTTGGACACCTTCTTTTCCATCTACCCAATTCTGCTCACAGATTTTCTACATGTTCAACTATAGGAACGTTCCTTATGGTCTGAGCTAGAATAGTAATTTATGTCCGACCTCTTGTCCTGTGTCTGATGGGATATAATACCAGATGCTTCACAAGATTTCTGCACTGGAATAATCTGCCTGTAGGACAGAGGTTTCAGCCTTTTTGGATTAGTGTACCCCCAGCAGCTGAATGCAGAGCAGTGTACCCCTGGCAGCCAGGGGTGGCCAGATGTGCAGTGGGGGTGGGTAGCGTGCAGCCAGACGCGGAGCTGGGGGAGGAGGGGCTGATGCATGGCTGAATGCGGAGTGGTGATAGTCACTGTGTGTGAGCTTCCCCTGCCCCCGGCCTTTGGCCAAGTAGGTCCCTCCTGTGCGGCAGCACAGGGTGGTGTGTGGTGGCACTCTGTCTCCACCTGCCTGCCCCTTAGACCTTCTCAAGTACCCCCTCATTCTGACCCACACTCTGGAAAGGTTGCCAATTGCTGTCCTAGATTATTGAGTTCAGTCCCTTGTAATGGTATAAAGTCATATTTCATAATCTTCTTCATAAACAGATGAAGGTTCAGCTTAAAACTTAAGTTTTCTCTCCTACCAGAAGGATGTTTAAGAAAAACAAGAAGATAAAAAGTTGAAATGTGGCATTTATACTGTTTAGCAATCTTCCCTTCCTTACAGAATCCTCCTCTCTGCCTTCCCAGAAGTTTTGGACACATTCTCCTTCCTCACACAGTACAGCCTCAGAAAGTATCATCTTCCTTACAGCTGACCATTACCTCCTTCCACCCTTGTTTTTACAACCCTCCACAAACTCACCCACCCATTCTTCTTGCCTTATAGCTTTCTTTTCCCAACTGTCTCCCTTGCTCCTCAAGCAAGGGCCACATAATCCTTTGTGCTTGTATGAGAACCTTTTCCCTACAGCTTCTGGTCTCTGGAGTAGATGTCCTTCATGCTCCACCCTAGGGGGTTCTCCATTTTATTTCAAAGCTCAGTTGAAAATGTATATATTTTCAGATGCATACTGGGCACATCTACATGTGATGCTGTGCCGAAATAGCATTGACAGGCACAAACTCTGATGCCGATGCTACGTTGCTGTAGCAACAAGCTACCTCGTTATAGTGCATCACTGTATTTTATTGCTGCAATTCTATTACTGGCTGTAAGTTTGTAAAGGATATAATTTGCAAATCAGTTGCACAGAATGAAGTGTTATTTTTACAGAGGAATGCTGAATTTTGGATACAAAGTAGTACCTCTTATTAGACCACTTAACAGTTTGTTTCTATGGCAGTCAAGGAAAAGAGCCTTCATTTTAGGGCTGACTTCTGTTATGTCAATACAAACACACACACTGGGTCCTGTTTTCCCTGGAAAAAATAATAGGAGTTGCCAGTGCCTGGCATTGAAAGGACACACTGGGCGCATCTACACAAAATGCTGTGTTGTTGTAGTGATGAGCTACAGCGGCGTAGCGTCAGTGGGCATGAACTGTGGCACTGATGCAACTGTGCAGTAGCAATAAGCTACTGCACAGCCGCTCATTACTACTGTGCAGTAGGATCAGAAATGACCAATGCCACTAGGACTGTGCAGTAACGGCGGTTACTACACAGTCATTTAGTACTTGTTTTGGCAAATGTGTGGTCACAGGCACATGTAGATGCGCCCACTGTTATCCCATTAAATAAACATACATTGACAAGCTGACTATAGGTAACATTTTCAGGAGCCCTTAAGTCTCATTTTCAAAAATGACTCGGGGCATAGAGCTATACTGACTTTCAATGCGACTTAAGCCCATTAGTCTTTAACTGAAACTGAAACCATGATTTAGGCTCCAAAGTGACTACAGGTACTTTGAATATTTTACTTCATATCTATTTTTAAAACCTGAAACTTACGTCCAGATTTTAGGATAATGTCTGATATCTAATATCTTCATGCAGCCTTCTTTGTCATCTGAACTAATATCCTCTTCCTATCTGTGATGAGGACATTGACTAATCCCATTTTTCTTATAGCATTAACGTGAGTGGTGGGACTCCTATATTTTCAGCAATTTTTTTCCTTCATCTTTTCTGTCAGGTGCATTAGGGGTACCTTTTAACTGTGTAGTGGTCAGAAGAAATACTTCACAGCAGCTATGCTGTACCATATCACTGAGGCAATGAAGACTTAAATCTATATCCCGTCACTGAGTAAACAATTCTAACGTGACTACCAGCTCCACCGTTCCTGTTGTCAATACTGTCGGGAGGTAGATACCTTGAACAAGTGGGTTTCTCTCAAGAATTCTCATAATTGGAGAGCAGTTTTATTATCCATCTACTTTACTGTGAAGGAAATATCACTGGTACTTAATCTTTCTGGAAAAGAAACTGTGTGTGTATGTGGAGAAAAGATGGGGTGGTCAGAATAGTAGTTCTGCTAGTTGTTGTCTGGACAGGATAGGCCTATTTCCTTAGACAGGAAAAATCAGATTGAAAAGTAGGTGTGTTGTGTGATGTATTGGTACAAAACTGAAACTCCAGCAGGACCAGATGGAGCCCAGTTAAGAAAGTTGCAGCAGGCTAGCTTTGAAAAATCATGGGATTGGGTCACAGTGGTAATGCTTTCGGTCCTGATGTATCTGGTTATTTTGACCTCTCTCTTTTCACCAACACTCCCTTTCCGAGGCACTCCCTGCTTCTCAGGTTTGTTCGAATGATTGCTGTTGCTGAGGGTGCCTGTAGATGTGCTGTGAAGCTGCTTCAATGTGCTGCAATTACAGCGCATCGGAGCAGACTTGATTAATTGAGTCAGCTGGAGAGTGGTAATTATTGTGCTCAAGCCAGCCTCCATATCAAATGAGCTTTGGTTTAAGTGCTCCGTCACCATTATGAAGTGCAGGGACACTGATGCATGAAAATATGCTGTGGCACTTGAATCAGAGCAGCTCTTGGAGCTGCTGAAATTAAAGCACCTCTCCCTGGACCATGCGTGCCCTGAGTGTGGAGTCTTGCTTCGTTTGTTCTTGTTTAGTCAGGGAGAGCATCTCAAATGCATTTGCTAGAGATGGCTGCTTTACAGGGTTAAATGAATGTGATCTTAGGCATGTTTTTAATGATTTTTTTTTGCTATGAAGGAGAAGCTCCTGCTTCAGTTCATTGATCAGCCTTAGCTCATTTGGAAACTTATCTATTGAATTATTCTAATTTAATAGAATTGTGTTTGTGCAGCTGTTGATAAATAGCTGTGTCAGCAAGCAACCTGACCTCACCAATCAGTGGGAGCAAATACTGATGCTAAATATGCTGACTTAGCAAAAGATATGTGACTCAGTGGCAGATGATCTTTGTTATCTTCAGTCTGGAGTCTTGCTCAGCCTTGATCTTTCTGAAGGGTTGTAGCTCACTGCTAAGTCCATGATCCTGCAAGCAGCTGGATGGTGGGTTCAAGACTGCTCTTCAAGCAGAGGCTATGTATGGATTTATTCAGACCCAGATCCATAAAGGACTTTTCCCCTTGCCCTCTCTGAAGTGTTAGTCATATGAAAATGATTTTTATTACTGCAAGCACACTGAGAACTGAGATGTTCAAAACACTGATGAGAGGTGTTTGATGTGCAGGTGCCTATTTGCAGCGCTGAGAGAGGCACCTGTCTGGGATTTGTTGTTCACAGCCCAGAACCTCCTGGATTTGTGCACATATGTTATCTAGCTGCAGTCAGAAAACTGGCTCATTCTCTTTTAAGACATTGCGGGTAGTGGCACTCACCCTTTCTATCGTGCTAGCAGACAGAGCCTGTGCTCAGGAAGTTAGAGGCCTGATGTCAGCGCTCTCTTGAGTTTGAAGGAGTTCAAACCCACATCACCATTTTCCCAAGAGTATGGTCTATCAGGCTACAGGCTACACTGGGGTAGGGCACTTGCAACTCCTCCAATAGGCTACTGGGTGGAAAGAAACACAAGATTCATAGGGTCAGAGAGAAAGCAAGGTGCCAAGGGTAATGAGGGAGTAGGCTTATGTGATTGCAGAGCTGTTGGCCATTATCTTTGAAAATTCGTGGCAACTGGGACACATCTTAGACAACTGGAAAATGGCAACATAGTGCCTGTCTTTAAGAAATGGAAGAAGGAGGATCCTGGGAAATACAGACCAGTCAGCTGCACCTCAGTCCCTGGAAAAGATATGGATCAGGAATCTATTTCCAAGCACTCGGAGAAGAAGGTGATTAGGAGCAGTCAGCATGGATTCACCAAGGGCAAGTCATGCCTGACCATCCCCATTGCCTTCTGTGATGAGATGACTGGCTCTGCGGATGCCGGGAAACCAGTGGATGTGATATACCTTGACTTTAGTAAGGCTTTTAATACAGCCTCCTGCAACATTCTTGCAAGCAAGCTAAGGAAGTATGGGTTGGATGAATGGACAATAAAGTGGATAGAAAATTGACTGTGTCATCAGGCTCAAAGGGTAATAATCAGTGGCTCCGTGTCCAGCTGGCAGCCAGTTTCAAGTGGAGTGCCCCAGGGGTCAGTCTTGAGACCGGTCTTGTTCAATATATTTGTTGATGATGACCTGAAAGATGGGATGGAGTGCACCCTCAGCAAGTTCACAGCTGAGGGCAGTAGTAGATACACTGAAAGGTAGGCCTACGGAGAAAGAACTCAACAAATTGGAGGATTGATCCAAAGAAATTTCATGAAGTTCAATAAAAGGAGAAGTGCTAAGTCCTGAACTTAGGATGGAACAGTTCCATGCATCGGTACAAACTGGGGACTGACTGGCTAAGCAGCAGCTCTGCAGAAAAGGACCTGGGGGTTACAGTGAACAATAAGCTGAATATGAGCCAATAGTGTGTCCTTGTTGCAAAGAGGGTAACAGTATGCCAGGCTGCATTACTAGGAGTACTGCCAGCAGATTAAAGGAAGTGATTCTTCCCTTCTATTTGACACTGGTGAGGCTACATTTGGAGTCCCGTTCTCCTAGGTGTAATAAATCTGAGCCTCTCTGTTCCCACACTTCCTCTTAGTGTTTAGGTAAAAAGGCTTGGATAGAAAATCTGCATGTTAAAGAGATGTGCTTAACAGCAGCAGCTTCATTTAGTGAGCCCTGTTTTCCCTATCTCTAGAGCAGTCTGCTGAGACCAGACACAGGTGACTTGGTGGCATTCTCATCAATGCTGACTTGTGCTTACCAGTTTTTATTTCACATTTACACTGAAAACCTCTGTACTTTTTCTGTGGTAGATTGAGCCTGAAATGTTTTTTCTGTTGATATGAGCTGAGGGCAAAACATAAAACTGATGTTATGTATAAATAATCCACAGCCACTTGTGAGGCAGGGGGAGAAAGAGAAGTGACTAAGGGGAGACAACCTGGGAAGAGCAATACTTTTGTGGGCCTAGAGAGGGGCTGAAGGTCAATGAGGCAGGGTGTGCAAAAGGAAATGTCTGTGAATATGGAGAGGAGAGGGGAAATACAAAGATTTGGTGGGCTAGACATTATATTGGATGCATGCATTAAGCTATAAAGTTAAGTCTTCACTCGGTCGCCGCCTTTTGTATGACAAGAACGGTTTCTGTATCTTTATCTTTGTGTGCTTTGGGGTTTTTGTCAGTTTGGGAGTTCTTGGCCATCAGAGATGTTACCAGTGTGGAAGAAATCAAAATTCGCGTTGTGGTTGAATCAGAACTGACAGAGCCAGCTTTTCTTTATTTAGGGCTATACTGTGATCACGGGGAGAATTCCAGACAGCAAGGGGAATCACCCACTCGTCTGTTTCAAAGGATTTCTCAGACTCTCTAAGTTTACAAGCTTATTTATAATTAAGATAAAGAAAGGGGAAAAAAAATAGGACCTTGGAGAAACAAAACAATGGTAAATTACATAGACATTTAGGAAGTTTACTTAAACAAACCATCTGTGCACAGGGTAATATATCAAGACAACTAAGGCATGCAGGATTTCTTATCTCAGAACATGCAACTGAAATAAGCAGTATCAGCTCTTCTCTCTCTGTTTTTCTAGTCAAGTAGGCCAGAAGCCCAACTAAATTTATTACCACACTAGGGATCATTACGTGGAAGTGGCTCAGTCACCTCATCAGCCAGGAAATACAGATGTTGCAGTGAGGATCTTATATGTATAGTGTTAGAGAGATTTATGACATGAGCTGTAGTGGCAGACACTTTTGCAAAATAGATCTGAGCTGTTATCGTGCAGTTTCACTGCTGGAGAAAGTTTTACACAGAAACAGTCAGTGACAGTTATTTCAGAAATTAATGTAGTACATCCTGTAACGGTGTCTGCCTCCTGCCTAGTGCTTTGAGATAATTCTGTCAGTTTGGTTTTGCTTAAGTAGAAATATGCTGCTTTTAGTAGCCAAAAAATATTTTAGCTGAGGAACAAGGAAAAGAATTGGTCAAAATGAAGGAACAGATGTTATTAAGGCAGGGGGTTCTCATTCAGTTTGTTTGCTTTCATAGCCACTTAATTAAATAATGAAAAACCTTTGCAAAGAAAAAACACTGGTGATCAACAACTGGAAACTTCAGCAGCTTTCCATTTTCGCAAAAGAGGGAGCTGATGTTTGGAGCCAGAATATTTGTTTGGGATAGCTATGAATTCTTCTCTTGTTTCTCTGCAAGCAGCTGTAAGTGAGATGAAAAGCAAGCAAAATTAACATCTGATATTAATGCATGTTAAATGAATACTCCTAAAGGGGGTAGTTCTTTGTGTTTAAATAAGAGTATTATATATCACCTAGTTTGTCCCTTTCCCAAAAGCCATTATGCTCCTTTATATGCTCTCTCAACTTTTGTCCAGCTAGATCAGGGATTAGCAACCCCCAGCACATACCAGAGCATGGTATGCAAGGCCATTTTGCTCAGCACGCCACCACCCTCCCGGACTCTGGGCAGCTGCTGCCAGACGTGGAGCCTGGCTTGATCCTAGTAGGCCGCTGGGAGACCGCAAGCCCCGCAGCAAGCAGCTCAAGCTCTATGGCTGGCAGCAGCTACCCAGATCCTGGACCAGCTGCAGGAGTGGCCCTGCTTCTTCCTGGTGCAGGGACTGCACTCTGGGCAGGAGTGGGGCGGGTTCAGCTGTGCAAGGTGGGAGGCGATGGCCCGGGCAGTGCTGCAGGGGTGACTATGGGGGAGTAGGTGAATTTGGGGTTGGCTATAGTCCCCCCCTCAAGCTCCCCTGTAGCGCTGCCTTCATGCATTGGGCTCCAGAGCCCCAGCCAGGCTTTGTGCCAGTGGCAGCTGTGTGCACCCCTCTGGGTAGACGGTGGGGAAGGGGCTGAGGCACTGCACGCGTGCATGCCTCCGGGTGGATGGCAGTGGAAGGGTCGGGGTTGCACTGGCCCAGCCCCACCCTTGCCCCTGCACCCTGTGTCTCAGAGGAGAGGGTCGGGGAGAGACCTGGGGTTGTGCTGCCTCAGGCCCCTTCTCCACCGTCTGCCCAGAGGAGTGTGTGCGGCCGCCTCTGGCACAAAGTGTGGCTGGGGCTCTGGAGCCCAGTGCACACGGGTGGTGCTAGGGGGAGCCTTGAGGGAGCTATAGCTACTCCAAAATTTGCCTTACTCCCCCAGAGCCACCCCTTCAGCACTGCCTGGGCTGCCACTGCCCACCCCCCACAACTGAGCCCGACCCTCCCAGTGCCTCCTGGGCTGCCACCATCCGCCCCACGCAAGTGAGCTCACCCCACTTCCACCCTCTCCTTTTCCTTCTCTTCTTTTTCTCCCCCTCTTTTTCGCTCTTCTTTTTTTTTTCTTTCTGTTTCTTTCTTTCCCTCTCTCCTCCTTTTTTCTCTTTTCTCTTCCCCTTTTTGCTTTTTTCTCCCTTTCCCTCTTTCTCTCTCTCTTCCCCCTGCTTCTCTTTCTCTTCTTTCTCTCTTTTTTTTCTTTCTGTCATCACAGCATGCTTAACAAAAAAAAATACACAAGGAAGGTAGGATATGAAGTTTTATTTATTGTCACCAGGTTTAAAATCTTCAGAAAACCTGATATTTTCTGTTTAAAAAAAAAGCAGAAAAGAAAAAAAAAAAAGCAATGTTTATGATGATATGATGATTAACTATATTCATATTCAGTGCATCTTGCCATGTACCCTCCCCCCCATCCCACCCCAGTTTTGTTTTTGTGGCATGCTGGCACTCCAGCACCTTACAGTACAAGATAGACATTGCGGTTTTTTCAGCACTCTGGCCAGAAATGTTGCCTACCCCTGAACTAGATTTTTTGCTATTTGATCTTTATTTGTCTGTGAAATTAATCTGCCTAAGGGGTTTAAATAGTACCCGCACATAAGACCCACTCTGGTCTTAGCTTCAAGGATTGTTTGTTTGGATTGTTGGTTAGTTAAGACAGCAGTCTCATTAAAAAAAAACCCTCTTGCTCTTGTACTTTGAAAGAATTGATACTTTGGATAGTGTAAAAGTTGGGAGAAGAGAAAACTGAGGGTGGGTTTAATAATAGCCTTCAACTACCTGAAGATTGGTTCCTGAAGATTGGTTCCACAGAGGATGGAGCTAGATTGTTCTCAGTGGTGGCAGATGACAGAACAAGGAACAATGGTCTCAAGTTGCAGCAAGGGAAGTTTAGGTTAGATATTAGGAAAAACTTGCTCACTAGGAGGGTAGTAAAGCACAGGAACAGGCTATCCAGAGATGTGGTAGAATCTCCATCCTTGAGGTTCTTAAGACCTGGGTAGACAAAGCCTTGACTGGGATGATCTAGTTGGAGCTGATCCTGCTTTGAGCAGGGGGTTGGGATAAATGACCTCCTGAAGTCCCTTCTGACCCTAATTTTCTATGATTCTGTGAAAAGGACCAGAAAACTCACTGCCATGCTATTGCCGTGCCATGTCATTTTTTACAGGGGATCTCCATAAGGCAAGAGGAGAGCATGATTCATGAGGTGTCATTTCCAATGTCTTGTAGGCATGCTACATAACCAAAGATCATCTAGATATGACAGACATCAGGGATACCCATGCTGTGTTTCTGCTGCCACCTCTCCTGTCCTTCTGTCAGAGCACATACTCTGTTAAACCTATGGTTCACTGGGTTCCCTCTGGAGTGATTGACTTTGGCACAACTGTCAGGATGATTCTACATTACATGTGACATCTTTTGCTTACTTGGGGAATCCTTTGTGTTTTGGGGAGGTTGATGCCAGCAGCATGGCTTGTGGTGGGAAAGTGGGCAACTAGCCCTGGACACTAATTAGTAGGGGTGCAAGAATAGTAACTGGCCTCCTTGGAGTCCATGCCCTAGCCTCAGAAGCAGCCACGTGTTGTTGCTTTTGCAGCAGCAAGTGGTTGCCAGGACACCACGCTGCTACGGCAGTAGGAACAACAGTTGGGGTGGATAGACCAAACTGGCTGCAGTTATGGCAGCAGCCAGGGACTGTTTCTGAGTCCCTAGTGTAGGTAACAGTTCTCCACACCACCTCAGTCCGTGGACCGTCCCTCCCCCCCCGCAATTAGCAGCACTTCCCTAACCTGCATCCCTTACAACTCTCATGGGGTATACTTAAGGTGCATACCCTTTTTGCTACACCTCTGGTTGATAACCTGAAAAGTAGTTATCTCCCAGTTTTTGGCATAGCTGGCCCTAAATCCTGCAGAGGGGATTTTGCAGAGGAAGCAGGTAATGATATAGCAGAAGTGCTGCTCTTATATTCTTTGCCCTTTCTCTTTGCACTGGTAGCCAAATAAAGATACTGGGAGTGACTTAATTCTCCATAGTACTCAAAATAAGGGCACTGATACAAGTTTTGAGGAAGAACAATTTTGGGGTGTGTATTATGTAGTAGCTCTTGCTAACAACTCAAGATTTGGTGATATAGTAAGGGATGAAGGGGACTACAGGATCATATAATCCATAACCCTGCCTTATTTCAAGCCACTTTCTGTAGTTTCTAAAAGCACCCCCAATAACTGATTTTGAAATCTAGATTTTAAGCAACCTCATGTTCTTAAATATGCTTCATTGTTGCAGCATCTGCACGATTGTGTGAGAGCCTGGTTGCAAAAGGTGGATGCTACGGAGAGGTCTAATCAACAGATTTAAGCTTTGTGGGGCAGATAAAATGCCAATTAAAACACTGTTAAGAGTGATTGTTTGGTCTGTCTCTTGTGTTTAAACTTGGAATCATAACAGAATTGTCCACCTCAGTCCAAGATGCTGTTGTGAGAGAAGGATAAAGGAGGGAGTAGACTAACCTTGCTCCATTGAACAGCCAAGCACTGTGCAATCAATAGTTGATTTCAGTGCAGTTAACTTACAGTATCCTGTTGGCCATGGAGGCAACTGTATTTATAAGGACTACAAAAAGCAATTGTATAAAATGAGGAATAATCATAGGGTCTTTGGAAATGGGAAGAAAAGACCACTCACCTGTCACAAGACGGGGGTGTGTAGTAGCATAGCACTGGGAGCCAAAATTCTTTTGGTCTATCTTTGGCTCTCCTTGATTAGCTTAGTAAGGCACTTAACTACTCGGTGCCATACTATAGAACTGTAGTTGTGCGATCTTATATGCCTGTACAAGTGTTTTGAGGCTTAAGGTTTGCAAAGAGCTTTGAGACAGTTGAATAAAAAGAACTGTAGAAGTATAAATCACTTTTATTTATTATGTACTTTCCATATTTAAAAAAAGACATTTTCTTCCAGAGAACCTGTGGTACTGGACCAATAAATCTCTTCCTACCATAGAAAGCCATGTCCTTAATGACATATATGCAATCTAGACAATCTTGCTGTCAAATAGGGGGAAGGCAAAGAGATGTTAGAAAATTGCCATAGGACCAGGGGACTATAAAAGGATGCTTTGCAGCTTGCCCTCTGAGCTGTGCCACTGAGGGGGATCAGTCCTTTTTTCACTGCTTATAAAAATGAACCCCAGTTGCTTGTGTAAATGAACAAGCAATAAAAAGCCAGGTACCATAGCTTTTCCTGGACGCTAATATGGTTGTTGCTTCCCTTGTGTCATAATTCACATGTGTACAGACACATTCCATTTAATTTGAGCCACAAAAATATGGAAATAATCAGGGAGAGGCATAGTGTAGTTGAGACATCAATATCAAGGCAGTGCAGTCAGACTAATGCCCTGAGCATTAGGCTAGTATCTATAGGAGAAGCAAGGTCATGTGCTTGAGGTGGATTGACGATGACAGCATGAAGACTATGGATGCAGCAGTTTTAGGAATAATTTTCTTGAAATGTGATTTATGCTTGCCCAGGAGGTTAGAGCTTTACATATTCAGCTGGCAAATACTGGAGATACATGAGCCGGCCAATAACCATTTTTGTGTTTCTTATATACAGGAAATGGCAAAACATACTTTAAATGGAGATGTTTATGTTGCATGAAGCCATTCTTGTACCAGATTTAATTTCATACATAAGCAGCATTCCTATCATGAAGTGTAGGATAGAAGTCTGGCTTTGTCTAACAGTTACCAGTATTGTTCGCTGCTGGCTTTGGGGACAAGTTTTCCATGTGACCTCACCCAGGACATGGAATCAAATACATGATTTTGACACTTTCTTCCCCTAATTCTGAAGGCATGCATTTAGTGGGCACTCTGAATTTTTGTTTTCCATATTAAATTTAAAGAGGGTCAGATAAAATGTAGCTCATTGATCAACTCCAGACAAACTCAATGGTGTTTTACAAGATAAATTATCTGTCTCAAGGGTCTCGCTGTCTGCTGAACAAATCCTGTGGCAACCATCAGTGGAGGGGGAGGTGGAAGATGATAAGAAATGAAGGGGCCTCACTTTCCATTCCAGCTGATCTCCACTTCACTTGATCACTATTTACTTCATCCACCTTTAGGATTTCTCTGTAGATCCTTGCACCAATTCAGGTCGCAGTCACAAGAGAAGCCAAGGATCTTATTGTGAGTGATTTACTTGCAACAGGTCCTGAAAGGCTGTGAACTCAGATTCATTCAGACTAATGGAAAAGTTAATTTCAGGATCAAGGGTGAAACCAGGAGCAGAATATGTTTTCCTTCAGCTCCTCTTGGCCAAACTGGCCAGTTGTGGCCTTGGCTCCACCACGATCCGCTGGCTGGCAAATTGGCTCCGTGGTCAGACCCAGAGGGTTGTAATTGATGGCAGTCACTCATCATGGTGCCCTGTGACCAGTGGGGTCCCTCAAGGCTCTGTCCTTGGACCTGTACTGTTCAACATCCCATTAATGATGTGGACATTGGAGTCAGGAGTGGACTGGCCAAGTTCGCTGATGACACCAAACTTTGGGGCAAAGCATCCACACCAGAAGATAGGCGGGTGATCCAGGCTGACCTGGACATGCTCAGCAAATGGGCAGACAAGAACCTGATGGTGTTTAACACCGAAAAATGCAAGGTCCTCCACCTTGGGAGGAAAAACCTGCAGCATCCTTATAGGCTTGGCAGTGCTATGTTGGTTAGCACTACAGAAGAAAGAGACTTGGGGGTTAGCTGCGGCTAATAAAGTGACCAAAACGCTGGCCTGCATCCATAGATGCTTCTCGAGCAAATCCCGGGATGTCATTCTCCCCTTGTACTCGGCCTTGGTGAGGCCGCAGCTGGAGTACTGCATCCAGTTTTGGGCTCCAATTCAAAAAGGATGTGGAGAAGCTTGAGAGAGTCCAGAGGAGAGCCACGCGCATGATCAGAGGTCAGGAAAACAGATCTTACGATGATAGGCTGAGAGCCATGGGACTCTTTAGCCTGGAAAAGCGCAGGCTCAGGGGTGATCTGATGGCCACCTATAAGTTTACCAGGGGTGACCACCAGGATCTGGGGGAACATTTGTTCACCAGAGTGCCCCAAGGGATGACTAGATCGAACGGTCACAAACTCCTGCAAGACTGTTTCAGGCTGGACATAAGGAAGAATTTCTTTACTGTCCGAGCCCCCAAGGTCTGGAACAGTCTGCCAGCAGAGATGGTTCAAGCACCTACATTGAACACCTTCAAGAGTAAATTGGATGCTTATCTTGGTGGGATCCTATGACCCCAGCTGACTTCCTGCCCCTGGGGCAGGGGGCTGGACTCGATGATCTCCCGAGGTCCCTTCCAGCCCTGATGTCTATGAAATCTATGAAAATCCTCAGAGTTCACAGATGGGCTCCTAGCTTTAGTGTTGTGATGCTAGATCTCTTCCTCTGTGATGAAGTAGACTTTAAGACCTATTTTAAGATCTTACTATGGAGTCTCTAAGAACAGATATAGATATGTTCCTATGTAAGAAATTTGAGATCTGCCATTGATTACTATGGAAGCAAAATCAGGCTCTTCTAGTAAAAGCTGTTTCATTAGCCACATGCACTGGGAATTTGGTAGTTCTTTTTCTCAGATAATATGTTGTTTCTGTATGTTCTTCTTGCTCACCTTGCCCTTCTCCTTGGCATTTCTACTGTTGCCTGCTGAACTGGCAACTTCTGTAACCATCCTTCATTGAGGTAAACTAATGGAGCACGCATGATTCAACATTGGATTCAAATTAACATAGACTATGTAGCTTCAATGTGGAAAGCTGGTTACTGGCTGAAATTAGGGAGAGAGAGGGGCTAACACTTTGCTGATTGTATGGGATAGAGAAATATAAAGGGAATGTACAGTGACAAAAACAATAAAACAAGCAAATCTTGATACTAAAATACATCTGTGCATTAATGTATTTAAGCATATGATTACCTTCACAATGAAACGTGAGTGTTTTTCAGCTGAAGACAAGCTTGTTTATCTGCTTACAGTAAAGCATGTGCTTGAAATTGTTTTGCTGCAGTGGTGTCATTTCCTTCTCAACAGTTGAAAAACAGAAGACCAGATCCTACATTTCTATTTTTAATGCTAGTGTTATTAGGAGTTTGGGTGCACCAAGGAAATGGCAGTGTATTCAAATATCAACTTCTTTTCACTTAACAACTTGTGTTTCAGGAAGGGGCCATAGAAGGAACCAAACATGAATAAAAGGCATGGCCTAGGCTTTCACAGTGAGGCAAGACTTTGGACCTATATCAATTGTAATTAATCTGGCAATTCTCTGTGGTGCAAAGAGCCTATTGGGATTCCTTGCTTGCAGCCAGGAAGTGCTGGGTCTGCCTGATGGTAGAATTTTATTGGTTCAAAACATTTTAGATTTGATCATTTGTTTCTTTTATTTACATGTTCCTAGCCAGTAGCTCCATATTATAAATAGGTGTGTAAGGTCTGTATGAACTGGATTGAGATGGATATGATAGTGTAACTATGGTGATCCAGGAAATATACAAAGCAAGGATTTTTGTGGGCGACATCTTTTATTAGACCAACTGCATATGCATCTTGATGGAGATGTTGTCTTTGGGATAAAAGTAGGTACAGAACGTAGAATGTCAGTTTCTGTGTTTTCTCTGTAATTTGTATTATTCAAACTGTATATGTCAGAGTCTGTTCCCAGTTGTGGTAGGAAAGGCAAAGATTACTTACTTCTGTTAAGACCCTGCTATGGCAGTGATTGAAAAAACTGTTGAACACAAGCTGCTTGCTTCATTACATACATGTTTTCTCTCTAGGACTGCCTATACCAGTTGGTTTGGTCAACATTATTAAAACAATAGGAGAAAGTACCATGTTACTTGGTTGGGAGAGACCAGTACTTGATGAATTAGGATGTAGCAATGGACATTTCATTACAGGATACAGGGTATGTATACATATAAAGCAGTGCCCTGTCCTCTCTACCAAAAGAAATCAAATATTTTATATCATGATAATTTTAAAAACTTCCTCAATATTTCTGTGTAGGTTTTTTCACATGCATAATTTTGTTTGAAGTATATCTCAATGTCAGTTCTTGGAGAAACTGTGGGAATAATGATCAAAAACAGCACATTGATTTATAACCCTCAATAAAATTGTTAAAAGCATTTTTGATGACAAAAGCAGACCTGTTATTCTTGCTCAATAATTTCTGACACATAATCCATTGAAAGAAACCAAGTAGGAAATGTATGCTCTCTGGATTATTATAAAATATTAAAATATTATAAAATATGAAAATGGAGTTGGAGTACATTTTCAAAGATATAGATCTAATTAAATTGAAACTACCCTTTACAAGAAATAGTAAAGGGGGCATATTTGATTTGTAGAGGTTAGATCTGAGGGTTTTGAATTTGATTTTGTTTTAAAGTTTGTCAAAAATGTATGGCCATGTTTAACAAATAAAGACATAGAGCCTGATTCTGCTATACTTATTTTGGGTGATAGGTTATTTCCGGAATAGTCCCATTGCTTTTAATGATCTGTCTTCCTCCTATCCAGCTACTAACTTAGGTAGGTCCCCAGTATGGGACTCATCTTGCACATAGTTATCTTCCTTTCGTGATTTTTAAGTCAGGCAGTACTATTACCCCCTCCCCCCTCTTTTACAGATGAAAAATGAGATACAAACAAATTGAATGAATTCTGTGTGATTAAACTGGTAGTCAGTAGGATGGTAGGTAATTGATTTTTTGTATTGTAGATTAATGTCCTAACCATAATACTATCCTTCAACAGGACTTGTGGAGTAAGGTACTATTCCATATGAGTAGAAGTATCATAACCCAGACCATCGTAATGAAGGGAAATAGCTTTACTTATTTACTTTAAGTGAATTTAATCCTTGTGCAAGATCCCAGAATAATTACCCTGCAGACAGAAAACATCTATTTATCAACAGCACAGGTTAGCAGTTCAATGAATTCTTGTCTAGGCCTGGAATGAGGTATCTCTCCAGGGACAGGGAAGAAGCTAGCTTAGTGCTATGCTCCAGTTCTCTGGTTATCTGAATGCTAAATTGCAGATAGTAGTGGTGCATTTTGTCCAACTCATTCCAGGAGAAGGAAGATAGCAAGTAGTTCACAATGCAAGAGCAAATAGTTCTAATCACACATTTAAAATCTGTTAGTGGGTAAAGAAAAGCATATTTCTTTCTTCATACTGTCCTATAAGATTCAATAGACATTATTGGTGAATAAAACATGTAATGCTCTACAACATCACATGCTCAATAGGAGCATGCACATCTGGAATAATGGAAGACTATAATCTTAAGATTAATATTAAATATTTGTCATTGCTTGGGGAAAAAGTGTTAAATTGTTACTTGGCAGGAATAAACTGAATGCACTATTATCCAATTATCATAACTGGGAACAAATTTGTATTTTTTGCTTGCTATGAAAAAACCATGAAATCCCTTTATAACTAATGGAAAGCCTGTTCTATACTGATTCATAACTGTACAATATATATCATCTTAGTTGTTCAATGTTTCATGCATTTAATACCAGTTAGTATATGGTATATTTTGCTACCATTAGCTGTGGTTAAAATGGTGTAGTATTAATAATTTTCCTATATTACTTAGATGTTGAATCAGTTTTTTAAAGATAAGCCATCACTGCCCTTTCCAATTCATCAGTCCTAGGCCATGTGATTATAATAAGTCAACACATATTACCTTTACTCATGTCTGCACCTGAGCTTTAACATATCTGTGAGATGAATCAGCTCATGATTTTTAAAGAGACATGGTTCAAATCTTCTAAACAAGGGCTTGATTGTGGTCTTATTAAAGATAACGGCAGCACTGTCATTCTTTGTGGCTGCAGAGTACATAACAAAGAGAAACCACTTCAATTAAAAGAGAAACGTTTTAAATTGAAACAAAAGAAATTTCGACTGGATGTTAGGAATAGTTGAGCATCAGATTACCTAGAGGGATTGTGGAATTTCCATCCTTAGAAGATTTTAAGAGCAGGTTAGACAAACATTTGCCTGGGCTGGTTTAACTAAATCAGAGATGTATAATACAAGCTTTCCTAAGCAGAGGGCTTACTTCATCAGATGTTCTGAAGGCCGTGCAGGGAGCAGAGCTGCTAAATAGAAAGCAGTGGTTAGAATACAAAGGATAGGGAAAGAGGAGGGAGCACTGCTGAGAGAGGCATGTTGGGTAGAAGGGAGACTTCAAACTAAGATAAAGTTAACTCTCTCTCTCTGGGACGGTTTAGACTGGGATGATCCAGCTTTGAGCAGGTGATTAGACTACATGACCTCCTAAAGGTCCCTTCTAGCCCTAATTTCCTCTGATTCTGTGTGTTTCTCAACTTCCACAATTTGGGGGCAAAAAAAGAAAGAAACAGTGGGAGAAATTATTCTGGAAGTGTTTGCACTGCTGCGGGACTTTCTGGCAAGTGAAAATCCAATGTTTCAAACCCTGAAGTCGTTCGTTGGCAGCATATTCTGTCAATAGTAACTTATGCCAAAATGCTCTTATTGAAAGCTGTGCTTGTAGAGTAAGATACTATATGAATGTGGAAGATCTTGCCTTGTGGTTTTTAGTTGGACATTGATTGCACTAGGACTTTCCTTGAATAAGGATTGACAGAGATTTTCAAAGATTTTTAGGCTCCCAAATCTGCAGAAAGGTGCTTGGTAAGATTTTTCAAGAGGGCATTATGTGGTTGGGCAGGTAAATTCAACTGAAACCTTGGCCCAATGTGTTTAAAGTCTGGAATTATTTTGTCATACATGTTACTCTTAATGACAGTGACACACGTGAATACCCTGTATGCCATCTTGTCTGAAATCTTGCACAGAAGACCAATTTCCCACTTGAATTCTGTTACCATAAATCACCCTAAATAAGCTATAATAAAATGTAAAAATTCCTTGAATAAGTACTAAAGGCTTTATAACTACAGTAAGTAGGGATCCAGGAAGGCTTCATAGCTTTATTTGGATAATTTAGCAAGCTGTTTTTCTCTTTAACCTTCTCCCTGTATTTTATTTTACACTCAGATATGTATCAATGGGAAATTTCATAAGTTTGTTGCGAGTTCAGCATGTACCAAGGTAAACAGACTTTTTTGTTGAATGATGTTACTTATTCTATCAATATTTAATATGGAGAAGCCAAAGAACTGAATAATTTGGTAGATGTTGCAGTGATGGGAGGGGAGAGGTATACTGCTTATGATGAGAATATTGCTTCTTTTCATAGCAATATAATTGATAGAAATAAACACTGGATACTGTATTATAATGGAAGAATGTAATTTTAATAGTATAATATTAGATACATAACATCTTAATAGTTTCTCTGGAATTCGTTTGAGGATTCAGTGTAGTCTCTTTTACTCAGTTGCTCAGGAGCTGTATGACACACCAAGGTCAGTTCCCAGGGCATCATGCATGATGTGTATCATCAAAAATACATCAGTTCCTCCTGGGGTTTGTCTGTTTCTCTCTATGACCCTTTCTAAAGCTTCTGTTATGTGCTGAGTGGGCTTTTATAACTCTGGAAGTAAGATTGGGTCAGTGTGTCTTCGCCAGCATTATTCCTGGTTAGTCTTTTTCAGCACAGAGCATTTCATCTGAATATGAAAATGCATTCTGAGTGAAATATTGGCAACTCTAAAATAGCATCATTTCCAGTTATTACTGAAAATATACCATGTTGCATTTATTACATAGCAGGCATGTTTACATGTGAAATTAGTGCAGCTGAATAAACCCTGGCACGGTTTGTGCTTGCAGGTGCTACATTTGCCTGTGTGCCCAGGACTGCAGGATGTTGAGCTGGGCTTGAGCAGCCCTGGCTGGCAGGGGGCCCCAGGGGTCAGCCTGGCAGTTCAGGGCTGCTCCAGCCTGGCTCAATGCACTTCAGGGCTAGCTGGCAGGCAGCCTCCGCACTAAAACACCCTCATGCCCCAGCCAGGCCCATCGCTGTCTATATGAACGTTGCAGCAGAGTAAACAATTCCACCATAAGATAGTACTTGTGTCTGGCAGCACTGTCCTATGGCAGAGTTAATTAGTTTACGCAATCCTAATACCGCTGCACTTGTAGATGGTGACGTTTTACTGTAGAGCTAATTAGTCAACTCCACAATGAACATCTCATGCAGACATGCCCAGTGTCACTGAGTACATGGACCCGTAAGTGTTACACAGATCGTAATTCATGAAATGTTCAGCCACACTTCAAGTAGTTCTCTCTCCTTCTAGACATCCTAATTATTCTTCACTGTTTGACTCACTATGCAACTTGTAAATAAATATGTTCATGTGAAGACACAAATGGCCTGAATACATAAAGACACTGCATCTGCCCTTAAAAAATCAGTAGTATACTTCCTCTTTCTTTTCATTTCTTTGCCACCTGTGTAGCTAATAGAAATATGATAAATAGTGGTGAGGTCTTGCAAACCACAGAACCATGCTTAATGTACTGTGTACTGCTTCCCTGGCTCTCTGCTCCAGGAACTCCTTCCAACATTCAAAACTACTGAGCAACTTCAAAGTGCTGCTATTAAGAAAGAATAACTTATAAGAGAAATGTTTCCTTCTACTCTTCCCCAAACATAAGGCCAGAAGGGCCCACCTGGATCCCATCCACAGCAATCATAGACAACCAAGTAATAGGCACTAAATCCAAAAGGGTCTGCAAGAACATCCATGTACATGTCGTGCCCACAAACCACAAGTGGTAAAATACCCCCAGCTAGCACCTTTACTTCAAAAAATCCAAGAGACTAAAAAACAATATACCATAGGAGGGGAGCAGGAGTGACCTGGGTACAGCTAGTGCCTTAGGTCTCTGTAATATGAGGGAATCTATTAGGTAAAATATGTCCAGATGATTCTAAGAAGTGGAACTTGGGTCACGCTACAGAGCAAGGCGAAAAAAAAAAAAAATCCCTGCCATTTTCACTTGGGCTGAATTCTCCCCTTTGTGGACATTTTCTCCATTACAAACGCACCATTTCTCCTAGTTACAGATTCCAGGAGGAAGCCAATAAGAGATGATAGCTACTGTAGATATAAAAAATATCAAACTTAAAGTCTAAAATATTGTTGAACCTCTACACTAGAAAGATAGGCAAAAGGCAAGGCAGGGTAGCGCCTTAGAGATGAACTGGTTCAGAGGCATGCACTTTTGTAGGCAACAACTTTGTTAGACATTAATGTCAAATGATGCATCTGATAAAGTAAGCTGGTGCCTGTGAAAGCTCATGCCTCACTAAACAAGTCAGTCTCTAAGGTGCCACTCTTATCAATTTTCTGCCTTACTTCAGACAAAAGTGGCTACCCACCACTGTATACTGGCAAGAGACATTTTGGCTTCCCCAAGTGAGCCAGGACTGTTTCTAGCCCTGAAAGGGACTGAGAGCAGACACCTGAAAACCATGACATTTTATTAATAGAAGGAATTTATTTCTTTTTTTAAAGAGTTTCAGGGCTCCTTCTAAACTATTTGAGGCAGGACTCAGGGGGCACATGCAGATGAGTGCATACGTGTGGTATGTGGCACTGCAGACCTATCTGTAGCGCTGCACACCACACATGCAGGTGTTCCCCATTGCTGTAAATTTGCAGCACACAGCAGGGAAGGGGAGGGTGTTGATACCAGGAGATCCTGGTATAAAAATAAAATGGGGTGCTGCATGTGGTGGCAGCATGGCCCAAAACTGGAGCCTGGTTAACAAGAGCCATGCTCCAGCTGCTGATCAGGCTCCCTGCTGCAGGATTGCTGCTGCTGCAGCCCCCAGAGGCCCCAGGACCTCAGAAAAGGCTGCTGGGGCCAGCCCAGGTGGGCAACATGCCACGCTTCAGATCGTGTGTGAACAGTTGTTCCCCAGGGACAAGTAGGAGCAGCACATATTGTGCCATTGTGTTTGTCCTTGGGGAAATGCATGTTTCTGTTCATGAGGACGTGCCCAGGGGGTTCAAACATATTCAAGGGAAGACAATAGGTAGGTGTTTTCCCAAGACAATGCTTAAAAGCAATATTTCTCTTGTAGCATATGTGCTACATGCAAAATACATGAATGGTGGAAGGAGGCACAAGGACTTTATTAATATGAATTTATGATTGGTTGCTCATGGGTGGTTTTGACATTCATGAATAATGCAACTATCCTAGACTTGTGTAATAAAACCTTTATAGCACTTCTGCCCTGCACCCCCTCTCATGTAGTCCTTATTTATCAGACACATACCATTTATAATACTGGGCTGACATAAACAGACAAAACACCATTGAAGTCAATTTATGCCAGTAGAAAATGTGGCCTAATGTCTGATGTCGAAGTGATTGTATAAATCCTAGTACTGCTGAATGTACAATGAATGACTTAAATTCATTTTAAAATTTAGATCTCCTCTCATTTCAGACCATCTTAGAAAATCTTGATCTCTCTGTGCCATTTCAAATCAGTGTTCAGACTGTGGGCTCTTCTGGTTTGGTTTCTGAGAAGAAGATTGTTCAATTCAGTTGTCCATCGACAGACAAGGAAGCTGCTTCATTTGCATCTAGTGATTACCCTGAAGAACAAAAGCCTGATGTCAGCTCTCAGGAGGTAGTAGCAACAACATGTATTACCAGTGGCAATTTTTATCCTATGGGCCATCTTTTCCTGAAAAAGTTATTGTCTTCATGACAAGCACCTGTTTAACTTTGTAGCTTAATGAGGAGACACTGTAATAGGAAAGACCCTGTAGGGAATTATTAATACAAAACATTAAAGTACTTCTATGGAAATTAAAAGCAGTCTTCTAGTCTTATAATGAATGATGTGAAAGCATCACATGAAATTGGTATCTTAAATGTGTAGAGACCGTTGCAAAGCTGCAGAATGAATTCCCAGTCTACAGCTACATGAAAATACTGCAAGAGTTAATTATAATGGAAGCAGGGATTGTGGGTGTTTGCAGGGCCAGCTCCTTCCCAATATCTGGGTCCAAATTTACTCAGCTGAGTTGAAGATGGGATGGACTTATATCCTACAAATTATTAGGAATGGAGAGGTGAAAAGCAATCTTGGATCAGGTGACTGTGAAGACTAATTGACTTTACTGTACCATGGAATTTATTGGTAAGGTGCTATTCAGCTCTGAAAAAAGTATCCTCATAGGAACTGAGGGAGATGAAATCCAAGGGCTCATGGATTAGAACTATACAAAACTAAAAGTCTGGATATTCTTAAACAACACTATAACAGGTGCAGGATTTCACTGAGGGAACATATAAATGGAACCAAGGTCCTTTTACATGGAAGAGAGAAAAGGGTTGGTCATGGAGTTGACAGAGATTCTACTACAAAGGTGCTCTCCGATGGCAAAGTTTGAATAGAGTTTGGAACTGAATCCACCTTTCCCAATCCATGTAAGATGTTCATTATGCAACACTATATGTTAAACAGATAGACTAGGGGTGGACAATTATTTTGGGCGGAGGGCTGCTTACCCAGTTTTGCCAAGCTGTTGAGGGCCGTGTGGGTAGCCCTGCCCCTTGACAGATGCCCCGTCCCTTGGTCACCATCTTGTGACCAATGTCCCAATGTCTTGGGGAGCAATGTCTCAGGGCCAGCACCGGTGGGGCCCAGAGCAGGGTGCAGACTGGCAGGGGTCTGTGGAGCCAGTTTAGGTTGCACCAGCAGGGAGAGGGGGGAACTGGCTGGCTCCATCCAGTGCGTGGGGGAAGAGCAACCCCTCGCCTGCCCCATGACCGGCTCCCCGCGCTGCAGCTGCTCGCAGCCCATGTGGGGCTGCCTGTGCCTGCTCAAGACAGCCCTGAGTGGGCTGCGAGCAGAGAGCATGGGCCATGGGGTGGGGGAGGGGTCGCTTTTCCCCGGGCTCCTTCCCTGCCCAGGGTCATCCCCTGCCCTTTCCCCCACCTTACCTGAGGATCCAGCGCGATGCAGCCACATGGTCCCAGGCCAGAAGCCCCTGCTGGGGCTTCTGGATGCCAGTCAGGGGCAGGTGGGCCCTGCTGTTCTGGGAGCCCGCCAGACTTCCCCTGGGTCCTACTGCCCCTGGTTTCTGTTATTTTTGACAGGAACCAAGGACAGATTAATATTCATTTTCTAAATTTTTTAGGGGCCCCACGGGCTGAATAGTATGGCCTCATAGGCCAGATCTGGCCCGTAGGCTGTATTTTGCTCACCCCTAAGAGAGACCTTCCATTGTGACTTTATACCAGGTTCCCTCAGCCCACAGGAGAACCCAACTGCACAAGGAAATGTCTGTAATCTCAGGACACTAAAATATGGATTTGGTTTGGCTTTGGTTACATAACTCTTATAGAGATAATGTGCTGTTTGCTTTGTCCATTTTTTCCCTCCCTTTCCTGAATAATTCTACATAAGACACAGCCCAGAAAACAGAGGTAATGGGGTGAATACAATATGCAGTGAGGAGACTGACTTAGGTTCAACACAATAAAGAGAGTAGCTTGTGCCAGATATATTTGTTGAATCACTGCTTAAAAAAACTTTCCCTGACCCCTTCCTTTTGCTTAAGAGCTACTTTAGGGCTTTCCATAAAGAAAAGATAATCATGAATGGACTTTTAGCTTAAGAGAGCATGTAAAGTGTTGTGGCTTTTTATGAATGCATGACCTGATATTGGGGCTTAGGGACAAGTTTAACCAAGTTCAGTATGATTAAGTGTTCAGGAATAAGCATACTTTATAACATCCCACTTTTGCTCCTGGAATTCCATTAGAAAGGGAATCCTTCACTGTATTGCTCCTAGATTCATATCTCTCTTTATTAACTGTGTGCGTACTGAGTACAAACTCCAGGAGACTAAACTGACTGCTCTGTGTGCCTCCATGTAGATCAAATCAACTAAGTTAAACTAAAACCTCAATGCAAATTTTCTCATTGAAAACACCAGGTTCCTTTCTTTATTTCTTCATTTTTTTGATCAAAACGGTAAAATGCTGATTTCTAACAACGTGGGGTAGCGATGCACTTAAGGCTAAATCAGGAAAAAATAAACAAAATAAAATATTCTATAATCCCTAAATGAGAGAAGAATTTATTTCTTCATTTCATTAGGCTTTTTAAGCGTTTGGATGACAGTGAACTGGAACTGAAACATTGCATTCTGGTTTGTCTTCAATAAGCTGTGAGCATATAGGCATTCTGGGTACTCCCTTTCATACTGAATTCTACCCATGTGCTCATAATGTGTAAATGGACAAAGTCTGTTGTTACGGACAATGTTTTAACCAACCCTCTTCATGCCAATCTTTCATAAATTATTTGACACATTTTAAATAAATATACACATTTTTACATATGCATGTTTTCAGACACTTAAAAAATATATATTTAAGTTACTTGTTTCTCTGCAGGTCACATTGTTAAGTCTAACACAATCGTTGAAAGCTATGTTGACTAAACCAAGAATGGGTAGCAGTTAAACATTAAATTATGACCGCAATTATTGTTTCTGTTTTGAAACTTTTTCGTTATTTTCTGGTGTATAAGTGTTTAGGTTTCACATTTCTCAGCTATTCGCCAGAGCTAGAATCATACCGTTTGAAAATGATAACTGAATTTCTAATGTATTTACCCAGGAGCTGGGACTTTAAGACAAACACCAACTATGACAAGGCTCACAATGAACTTTGAGGGTTTGTGTAAGCAGGTTACTCACTAAGTTTCTGTATCAATATTAGGCAGCTTTGTCTTCAAAGATTCCAGCTAATTTATTTTATCTGGTTTCCACATTAAACAACCATCAAAACAAGCAAGTGTACCAACAAAACCCCCCCACAAAAAAACCCAAACCCTGATGTCTTCAGACCTTGAGGGGCAGAGGCTCTGTGCTGCTTCCTCACACCACAGCCTTCTCTCCTTCCTTGCACTCTGCCCCTGGGGCTTTTAACCCTCTTTGTGGCTCCACCTTCACTTTCTAGTCATCAGTTGCAGCCTTCCAAGGAGGGAGACTATTAACTGCTAAACATCTGAAGACTGAGCACTTCCTTATGATTTGGCACTATAACAATCCTTCGTTAGCAAGGAAATGGATTCAGTGAATTTTGGGGTCTTGGCAATCTCTAATTCCAGTTGTTTTGTTATCAAAGGCTCCTACATGCCCTTTTTTGAAAATTCTTCCTAAATTTTAATGTTGCTTTGAAGTATCCCTCTTATAGTCCTCTTTGATGAATGTTGTTTAAAAGAATTAGATGTCGCATCAGTTTCAGACAGGCACAGAATTACAGGAAAATCCTTTTTAAAAGGGCACAGTCGACTTAGTATTTTAAAATAAATAAAAAGCCAAAATGAGATGTAAACACTATATTTTGGATTACTATTAATTTTTTTTTGCTTTAAAAACTTTATTTTAACTATGCTTTTCAGCTCTCCTGGTGATATGTAGAAGGTCTTAAAAGCTTCTAATGCATGCTAAACTCCACCCTTCACCCATTTGCCTGCATATGTCTGTCTCTTCCCCCTTTAGTTTCAGGTTCACCATTGCAACTGCTTTTTGTGAGGTATGGAAAAATGTGTGCATGTCAACTCTTTCCAGACTGCATGAGACTGATTTTCTCATGTTTGTATATAAGACAGAAAAAGTGAAAGTGATCATTAAAAAAAAGAAAGAAAAAGTGAAACTGAGTATATGCAATGCTAAGTATCTAAAGTATCCAATATACTGGAAAAAATGAAATATGTTTTATCTATAATAATTCAAAGTGTTCCACGTAACAATATAAAGTTTTGGTGCATAATATAAACCACACCAAACTTAACAGGCGAGATATTAAATACAGCAAAACTTAAAAGAGAACTGTGTCAAACTGAGAAGTAGAGATATGATATGGTATTAAAGCTTAAAGGAGAACAATATGCAATAGCAACAGTTACAAGTTAGAATATTGAATCAAACCTAACAGTAGAGATTCAGTACCGTATTAATAAAACTTAAAACAACACCACTTACAGGTTAGATTTTGTAAGAGAAAAATATCTTGCCATTTGGATAATCAAGGGTTCAGAAAACTGAGGCGGTCCTTAACATGTCAGATGGAAATGTAATCCTTGAAACTAATATTACCTCTTTAAGATGGCTTTGGACCAGGTTTCCAAAGTAATTCAAGTAGACAGCTGGATGGAATTTGCAAGGCTCTAAGTAGGTGAATTGCAGAGATGTGTGAAAACACTATCTTTGCTCCTAAATAACACAAGGTTACTTTTGTCACAAGGCTATTTGCTAGTAATACTATATTTTCTGTATTCAGTTGCATACTGTGAAGAATTTTCCAATTGAGGACAATAGGGTAGGATCAAGCCTTGAGCACATCACTGTTTGGCCTTTAGTACTGTTCACAAAGCAGTCGATCTCATTTTTACCCCTTGACATCAGCAGAGTCTCTTGAGAAAAATCATGGATTTCTTTTAACACCAGGAGCATTGATAAGTCTCTATTTATTATGGCTATTGACTCCCCTTACCTTACAAGCAGCAAAGCAGAAAAGATTAATGAGTCCAGTTTTGGATATGTGCTCTTAGGTTCAATATTCATTAATTTTAAAAGCAGAATTTGTTTTGTTTTTTTGAAGACTGAAGAAGAAAATATCTAATCAGTTCTACAAATATAAATATGCTTTTTAATAGAATTATAGAATTGGAAATACTTCTCAGTCATAATTCAACAAGTGTTTAAGAACATGCTAAACTTTGAGCCCCATGGACTTCAGTAAGGATGGATTTAAGCCTGTGCATAAGGGTCAAACTGAATTGGAACTCCAAGTCTTTACTGTTGCTGTAACTCATGCTTAAATGCAAATACCTGGTCAAGTGATTTTACAAATCAGCCTGCTATTTTCTACTGTATCCTTTATGGGTTAGATTATCAGTACTCTGTCCATAATTTATACTCATAATAGTAAAATTCATATGTTAAAAGTTGCTTTCAGAAAACTGTTAAAGAGACAGATGGGGCTTCACACAGGAGAGACTGAGATTGGAGGAGGAGTTTTAAAAATAGTGGTAGCAGTAGTTAAAAATTCAAAGCAAGACTTTTTGAAAAACATGAGTGAGAAGCAAGGGACCAAAACAGATGACAAAGAGAAGCTGTATCAAGCATGTTCACCTGTCAGTTTGTAACATGATGACTGAATGCTGCGGCTTCTACTGCTTATTATTACTGTAGTGCTTTGAGGCTGTGACCATGTCAGGTTATTGTACGTATGTGGAGTAGAAGTGCCTTCCCCAAAAAATCTCACTCTAAATATGGATGATACAAACTAAGGATGTGAAAAAGTTTATAATATTTACTCTGTTTTACAGACAAGGAACTGAGGCACTGAGGTTAAATGGCTTGGCCAGGGTCACACAGGTGGCCTGGGGTAAAGCCAGAAATTTCAAAGCAATCCTCAAAATGCAGGTTGTATTGCAACATAACTATTCATTCATCTAAGCCTTGAGGAGGAAGTCTAGAATGCATGCAGGATTTACATATCGTAGACATTAAATGCTTATATTTACCAATTATAATCTCTTATGAATACCTATTCAGACCCTGATCCTGTAAAATATACACACGTTAGTGTCGTCCCATTTAAAAACTCTCTCAAATAAACAAAAGGATTAGTTACCATCTTAAAAGCTTTGTGTTGTTGTTAGAGAGTCACCTTTCTCTTGCAAAATGTTAATAAAAATTGGACAGTAATGGAGAGCAACCCAAATGACATAATTATTTCATTATTATAATTATTAAGACCTGGTATATTATAATCTTCTAAGTTGTTTATTGAAAACATTAGCACGTCAATGAAAATGAACGTTTTAGAATACAGGATGTACACAGGTGCTAAACAAGTAGAATTCATTCGGGCATTTCCGCTCATTTTTAGAAGACCTGGAAAAGAAAGTACTGACTTAACTAGGAGAAGCCTAGTTTGGAGGAGTTGTCAAGTGGGGTTCATCAAGGGTCTGTCTTAGTTCCGGTATGTTTAACCTCTTCCTTAATGATTTAGATGATGGGACTGAGTGCATGCTTAGCAAATTTGTGGATGACAACAAGTTGGGAAGAACTGCAGACTCAAATTGGAGGGTAGAGCTAGGATCCAGAATGACCTGGATAGACTGGAGAAAAGGTCTGCAATCAACCAGATGAAATTAAACAAGGACAGGGTCAAAGTCCTGCACTTGGGACAGTATAATTGCATGTACAAATATAGACTGGGAAGTAACTGGGTAGGCTGCAGTACTTCAGAGAAGGACCTGGGTATTACATGGGACCTTAAGCTGAGTATGAGCCAACAGTGTGTTGTTGCAAAATAAGTCAACACCATACTGGACTGTATTAACAGGACTATCACTAGTAAATCAAAGGAAGTGATTCTTCTGCTCTATTCAGGACTATTGAGGCCTTACCTGCAGTGCTGTGTCCAGTTTGGGGCCCCGCCACTTCAAGAAGGATGAGGACAGTTTGGAAAGAGTCCAGCACAGAGCAGCAAAACTAATTATGGGCCTGAGAAGCATGATTTATGATGAAAGATTGAAAGAACTAGAGTTATTTAGTCTGGAGAAGAACGGACTGAGGGGAGATCCATAGGCAACACGTGGGGGGGGGGACACTGGGGGCACATGCCTCCTTCCCCTCCTCCCCCCAAGAGCATTGGTGCCCCCCTTGACAGGGAGCGCTGAAATTGGCTCCGCCAGACTGATCACTAGCTGGCCACTGGGGGATGCACCCCTCCCCTGCCCTCTGAGTCGTGCCCCGCCAGTGCTCCCCCAGACTCAGAGGCACCAGTTGCCCATGGGGAGATCTGATAACAGTCTTCAAACACCTGAAAGGAGATGACAGAGGGGATGGAGATGAGCTATTCTCTGTAGCTGGAGGGAGCAGAACTAGGAGCAGCAGCCTCAAGCTTCACCAAGGCAATTTTAGACTGTAGATTAGGAGGAACTTGCTGACTGTAAGGGTGATCAAGCACTGGAACAGACTAGCTAGAGAACTGTGGAATCTCCATCCCTGGAAACTTTCAAGGGCAGGTTGGACGGACACTTCGCTGGGATGTTTTAGACAGGGAAGATCTCCTTTGATTAGGGGGCTGGACTAGAAGACCTTGTGAGGTTCTTTCCAGCCTTGCTTTTCTATGATTACAAATCTTTTTTTAAAATAACAGAGATATTTTCCTAGTGGTTAATGAGTTTATTAAAAAAAAATAAGGCCCAGGACTTTCAAAAGTAGGAGGCTAATTTAGGACTGAAAGGGCATCTTCATGTTTGCTCTGGGGGTGTGGATGTTGCTGTAATTACAGCGGCTCCAAGAGCCATTCCAATTAAAGTGCCTTCAGTGTCTTGTGCATTGAGCATCCCATACTTCAAAATGGCATTGGGGATGCTTTAATTAAAGTTTGTTCAATGAGCTTTAGGTAAAGCTCCCCTGCCTCCGTTGTGAAGCACAGGGAAACTGACTACACGAGATACAGAGGCTGCTAAAGCACACTAATTGTAATGCTCCAGCAGACTTGATTGAGTCTGCTCCAACGTGCTGTAATTGCAGCACATCAGAGCAGCATTCCTGTATGTCTACAGGCACCCAAAAATCTAACTGAGATGAGACAATAGAAAGTACTAAATACCCAACTGTTCTTACTTTTCTATGCTTTGTGGAAGGACTTTTGAAATCCAGGCTTTTAATTTAAGAGATTAAAATATAAATTGAAGAACCTGAGTTTAGGCTCCTACTTTTGAAAAACCTGGCTTTGGGCCTGAAAACAGTTTTAAAATAAATAAATAAATAAAATAAGGCAAAATATTATGATCGCCCTTTGAGGCAAAGTTAGATACATGAGGTGATGAAATTGCTATGATGGAAGTTGACTAATACTAGATTTGTACATCTAAGTGTGCATCCGATTAAAATCAGCTAATGTTCTCTATATGTTGATAAACCTTGTGACTGGAACTTTATTCATAACTGGCTTCTTTCTAATGTACTTGTAAATATGTATGAGTTTTTAAACTATTTTATTTTGCTGGGGAATGCAACATCAGCTGGGACCGGTTGCAGAATAGAGAAAATATTTTCCACAGCACAGCAGTGGAAAGGGATCTTGGAGTCATAGTTGACTCCAAGATGAACATGAGTCGTCAATGTGACAAAGTGATAAACAAGTCTAACCTCAATTTATCATGCATTAGCAAGTGCATGACAAACAGGTCCAGAGAGGTTATGGTTCCCCTCTATGCGAGTACTGCATCCAGTTTTGGGCGCCACACTTCAAGAGGGATGCGAAGAATCTTGAGAGGGTCCAGGAAAGGCCAGTCATATGGTCAGAGGCCTGCAGGCAAGGTGCTACAAGGAGAGACTGAGGGACCCGTATCTCTTCACAAGGGAAGGCTGAGAGGTGATCTTGTGGCTGCCTATAAATTCATCAGAGGGCAGCAGGGAATAGGAGATGCTCTATTTACTAGGGCACCCCCTGGAGTAACTAGAAACAATGGCTACAAATTGATGGAGAACAGATTTAGGTTGGACATTAGAAAGAACTTCACAGTAAGGGTTGCCAGAATCTGGAGTGGGTTTCCAAGGGGAGTGGTGCTCACCCCTACCCTGAGGGTCTTCAAGAGGAGACTGGAGAAGCACCTAGCTGGGGTTGTCTGACCCCTGTGCTCTTTCCTGCCCAGGGCAGGGGGTTGGACTCGCTGACCTACTGAGGTCCCTTCCAACCCTAATATCTATGAATCTATTAAATAAATTTATCACTAGGCTGACTGTAGCATGGAGTAGGCTACCCCTGCTTTACAGCCTACATGCTGCAGTGGATACAATGAAATTGTAATGGCCAAACACATATGATACCTTAGCTATTAATTTGGTAAACTAGCTACTAGAAAACAAAGCTGCTTGTGATAGATGGCAGCCTCATCAATGTCCTTTTCAATCCAAGAACCTATAATCCCTTAAGCACCTTCTTACTGCATACTTCTCCAGGGGCAAAACAGATTTAGCTTTTTACATAAGTATAAACTTATAAACTTAGTTTATAAGTAAAAACTTAGTGATAGGAAATTCCTATATGGAGCTAGTTCATCTTTGGTGTGTAGCTCCATTTACTTCAGTGCGACTACACCAGGCATAAATTTGGACCCACATACTGTAAAACTTGTCTGTGGGAGAGGTGTCCTTTTTCAGATACGAAATTGCCATTCAGTTATTTGGGAGGAGGATGACCTTAAGCTATTGGAGAGTGTGTAGGGTCACCATTAGTGCCAGGGTCTAGTTACTTAGAATGGGAACTCTAGTTTCCAGCAAGGGGTGCTTGACAGGGATGGACTAGAGACCCCAATCCTGGGCAGAGCCTGGTCTCTGTTCAGATTCCTAAGCCTTAAGGCCAGGTACAGACATTACACATTTACCTCTATAAGTGATTAAAAACTGGTCTGTGCTCATAACAGAACAGAAGCTAGGTGCACAAAACTGATCTATATCAGCAACAGAACAGAAGTTCGGCACATACAGACTGATCTAAAAATGGTGAAACCTGGTTTAAAATTTGCACCCTGCACCCCCACGAAAGAGTGAACATGTGTTCTGTTCACTACTGATCTAATCTACGCTACTTAGAGAAAACTGTGCAACTTGGATTGTTTCGCCTTGGGCTTTTTGAATGTCTGTACCTAGCCCTAAGTTCATGGGTCCCTGTGATGCAGGCTGCAACACATAATGAGTGCCCCGGGAAGGGTCTCTTTCAGGCCAATGTGTTGGTCCTGTGCATCCATACCAAACAGAAAGAGGCAATGTATTGCCTCTCCATCATGTTCTTATTTCTCCTTCACACAAAGTAAGATTTCAGTTCTATAGAGAAGGCCAGTACAAGCCCTATATTCTTCCTAAGTCCCAGTTAGGCCTTGAGCTCATCTAGGAACCTCATGGATGTTTCTGTTCTTCACGCCATGGTCACAGGGGACTTCACAGATAAATGACAAGGTTCCAAGAATTCCTTGTTGGAGGCCAGATACAGAAGCAGTTAAATAATAACTGGAGAAATATCTGGCCATACCATTCTGTGGTAAGATCATTCATGCACGTGCAAATAGTTTGTGTGGTTCTGATGAGGGAAAAATTCTGATTTAAACTTTGCATCCTTTCAGCAATTCTTCCAGTAGCCTAATATTTTTAGGACTGACTGCTTAGCAAAGGAGAGAGAAAGAGGGAAAGATTTATAATTTCCTATAATTCCTTAATGCTTTTCTCTTAATTGCATTTTCTTCAAGCCCTCCCCCTGGTTATAAAGGTGAAATTTATCCAGTCATGGGACAAAAGCAATAAGATGTGGCATATGTATCACATCATAATTAATTAAAGGCTTGTATTTTAAATAGGGTTTTGCATTTTTGCAGTGAGCTGTTAGCAATCTGTTCATTAAATAAATCTGTAATAATAATTAGATGCAAAAATATGTTGACAAAATGTAAATGGTGAGTAAATGGCGAGTAAATTTAAGGAAGCTGTAATCTTCAAAATGACATCCTGTGAGCAGGAAATGAGGCTGTGAATTCATTGTTTAGTTCTAAATATTATGCACCATCGGGTTTGCAAATCTGGTGCAGCTCTCTGGCTCCTAACAAGTCACCAAATTTGGGAAGCCCTGCTGTAAAATGTGTGAGTGTATCTTTATATACAGCTCAACTAAATAATACAATGATTTATTAAATACATAATTTTAAGAAACAGCTGTGCTAATGGTTTTTCTGTTAATATTTTTTACGTCATTGGCTGTCACTTGACATTTACAAATAACAGTGGTCCAAGAAAAGGATCATACATGATAAATGGGTATGACTCCACAGATACATGTCTGAATTTCTTAGACCATTAATCGTTAAAGTTTCCTATTTGTGGGCATAAACTCAGCTAACAGCTTTTCCCAGCTATCTTGATTATGCAGGTCACACACAGGTTGCTATAGTAACATCATTTTAGCAGTGTAAGACAGAAGAATCTGTATTTATAAACGTACGTATGTATGTATGGAAGCAGGGGGTGTTTGGCACATACTCCCTGATTAATGTAAAGAGTAGAGTGTAGACACCTACTCATATTAGGCCCACAACTGGTGTGTCAGGAAATTCTGAAAGCCAACTTCGTGAGAGAGAAGTCACCACTTATGAAGACACTGCTCGTTGAAAAGGCCTATCATTCTGGCATGCACTTCGTTTGTTGCAGTCTACAATTATTCCCCTCAGACAGCTGTTCCAAAGCTCATTTCAGGTATGAACCTGGAAGAAGGAGGAGATATTGTATGGGTATTTAGAAAACCCAGAAGAAATGGCTTTTGGAAGGCAGAGGTAAGTCTACTAAATTTTAGGCTGTTTTACAACAGGTTACATTGACTATTAGTAAGATGACACACTAAAGTAAATTAAATCCAATACCAGTTGGGAGCCAGAAATCTCTTTCCCTTAGGAAAACCCATGTTGGTCAGTGTTAGACAACATGATAGCTAAAATGCTGATATTCTTCTATGTGCTACCCTTTAAATTGCTGCTTTCCACTGAGAGGAGCAGTACTGATTGTAAAAGTGGTGGGAAGACTTAAAGGAAAAAATAATCTTGTGTAGTCACAAAAGAGCTTTGCTTCCATTTGGAATTTCAGAGCAAGTCTGTTGGCAATGACATAACTCTCAAGTGTAAGCCAGCTAATTAAAACAAAGAGTTGATCTTGAACCTTCATTCCATCTTCTGTTCTATAAAGAAACCATTTCATTCCTTTAGAATGATCCCAGCTCCCTTCTTTGTGTCGCCCTGAAAAGCCAGATGATTTTCACAACTTGTATTGTTGAGACTGTCAACCAGCTCCTTGAGAGGCTCCAGCACTGTATGGGCTGCACGTTATGTTTAAGAAGAAGAGGGGAGAAAAAGGACTGTCTTGGAAATTCAGCTTGTATCGCTTTCCCTCCTCTCCTAGTACAAAGGTGGTTTTGTTTGTGCTCACCATCCTGCTAAAGAGTTTGGCTGTGAAATGAACTCTTCCCTTGAGAATGGGAAATGGCTTAAACACATGGCTTGGGGCTGTTGGAGGCAACATTTCACCTACCCCTCCTCCCTTTCCCATACTAAAAAGAGGTTTTTGAATAACTAGTTGTTATTATGTGTAGATTATTCCACATAGCTGTAGAAGGACTAACAAGAACACTTTTGCTGAACCTGCATAGAAATTAATGTCATGATGTCATTAAATATGAACACTGTTAAAGATGATGCATTCTCCTTAATTTTGACTTTTTTTAAAGCCATTTTAAGGAATGAATAGTGTGTTAGTGTATGTTGGTGTGCATGCCACTCAGTGCTGATCAGAATCTTTCTATCTAATCCAAATTTCATCAGGACCTGGGAGAAAAGTGGTGTTATGAACATGACCTCTTTTTATTCCAGCTGCTATTCCAGATTCTGCACGCAAAGACTGTCCTGTTTGAAATGAATGAATAATGAACTAATCCTAAATGTATTGAATGCAATACAAATTCTGCTACTGATTTGTATAGGAGAAAAATTGGGCCCTAATATTTGATCCATGCATAGTGCTAAACACTGAGAAATGCTGAACACCTATTAAGCTTTTAGCCCAAAGATGGAAAGATCTAAGGATATAATGACCAGGGTCTGTGTCTGGGGTGGCACAGACAGCAGCAAGGGTCAGGCAGGCAGGGCCAGGGGCAGCAGAAAGTAGAGCTGTGCGAATCTTTGGTCCCTGATTCGATTCTGTGGAATCAGAACCCTCCAAATTGATTCAGAAAGATTCGGCGATTCGGACATAGACAAAGCTTTAAATGTTTTTTTGACATAATTCTGGATAGCAGGGGCTTGTGAGTACTGTGATGCTGGGGCGCATCCCACAGAAGCATGGGGGACTCTCAGTGCACTCGGCAGCAGACCTGAAAATGGACCAGAAGCACTTCTGGACCACTTCTGGGTCCGCCAGGTAGCCTCCTCATGCCCCACCCCCTTGGCTCAGTGACTGGTGTCTCGTGAGTTGGGGGGGGGCACCCAGGATCCCCCTGTGGCTGATCGCTGAGCCGGGAAGGTCCGGGGGGGCTCCCCAGCACGCTTCCCAGCAGACCCAGAAGTGGATCTGAAGTATTTCCAGTCCACTTCCGGGTTTGCCACTGAGCACGTGGAGGGCCCTCCTGTACTCCCGTGGGACTCTCCATGTGCCCCAGCATCGCAGCGCTCACGAGTCGTGCCTGAATCAGCATCAAGTCTTCAGATTCAGCTGATTTGAGTCAGAGACTGTGATCTGAATCAACTAATCAAATCACTCTCCCCGATTTGGATTTGGCCCGAATCAAAGAGGGCCCACTTCGCACACCCCTAGCAGATAGACCTGTAGCAGTGGCAGGTGCACTTGTGCCCCCTTTAAGTGGGCACCTAGATCTGGTCCCCCAGTCGCCCATCTCTCATTATGCTATTGGAAAGATATGCTCCTACACTTTATGGTGTACGCACACATAGGGTGTGTTCCACCGCAATAACTAAAATAGCAGCTATGTGCTGAAATCTTTTGCATATCAATGGACAGGGGATCATGGGAAGAGAGATCTTGCATTTGAAAGGGCCCACATTTTTCTTCTGCAATAGACAATGGCTCATATGTTTTAAAGGATGCAAAAATGTGAAACTCTTTCAAAACACTTGTACACATTTTCTGTGAATTGAATACACACAGGAAGCTGTCTGATGTCATTCTTAAACTCCATTGCCATGAGAAATGACAAAGTCTTTGCAAAATAATTAGGCATAAACTAGAGATCCAAAATCTTCAGCATTTTTTTTCAGTTTAAGAATAAGTAGTGGCTCAGAACTTATGGTTAATTGGTTGTGACAGTTTCCTTAAAGCTTTTGGCTAAAATGGCTTAGTGAATTGACCTTCTGCTCTGCTGTTTGGCACCGCAAGTTCAAAAGTTGGCTTGGGATTTGAGCCAGTAGAGTGCAGTCATCTTCCAAATCACGGCTGCATCTGCAGAAAGCCAGAAATAGCCCAGACTAGACTTTTTCAAGCTGTTCTGCATCTACCAGCAATTTTAGCTGGTTGCAGTATCTCATGTTGTTGAGATCTGAGATGAAATAAGTGAAATCAGGATTATTAAAAACAAACAAAATAACCTAAGGTTGTTATTTAATTTATTTAGACAAGAGGTGGAGTTTACTTTGCTCAGTTTGATATCTTCAACAAACCTTTGCTCCTGTTTCAGTATTGTTTGGTTACAGTCATGTGAATCCACTGGGTGTAAGAGAGATTTGAATTGCCTTTTTATCATGCTAAAATAGTGGTTATCAGGGGAGATGAATTTTTGGAGATGAAAATGGGAGTGCTTGCCCTACATTATCTATGTTGTCTGTAACCTGAGGCCTGCATTCACTAGAAACATGTCTTTAAAGAGTCCTTGCACTGATTATTTATATTTTCACTTTTCTCCTTTTTTCTGTTATAAAATAGATTTTCCCCATATAAACACTACAGTGGTTTCCTCAGGAGATGCATACTAAAACCTTGTTTTAAGTTTCCTGATTATATAACTGTGACACAATTTGCGCTTCTGGGACCTTTTAGGCAGAAGAAAACCTATTTTAACATGTCTATCCCTTAATTTTATTTACAAAGGTCAAGACAGCAAGCAATGACTGAGAAGGAAAACTTGAAATTCCTATCTGCATGGAAAAACTGGTTGATCAAATGCCTGTTTGTATTTGACCTAGGTTTTCTTCTCCAAGTAAGGTCATGCTTGATCTTGAATGAGGAATAACTGTAGGTCCAACCAGGAAATAATTTGATGGTTGATAGAGAGGCAAGAATTCTTGTGCATAGTATCTTTTACTAGACTAACTGCGTGATTGGGATAGACATAGGCAAGCTTTTGGATCTCGGAGTATCTCAGGCTACCGTTCCTATGTAGATCCACAAGGAGGCAAAGAAAAAGTAACATAAAAAAATGAAGAGAAGGAATAATTTAAGATTTTTGCCTTTTGGACATCTCTGCTGCTGAAGTTATAGCATGTGTAGTGATAAGCTGCCATTCAAGTGATTCTGGTTTGGATGCATAGATGCAATCTTATCAGCTAAATCAACCTAACATTATTAACTATGAATATTTTACATTTAACAATGTGGCTGACAAGGTTCCCTCTAAGATGCACACATGTGCAGCCATGCACAACTAAAAGTGTGGCTACGCACAGCCTTTTTAAGGTCATGCACCAGGAGAGGCTGGGGCAGGAGCCTGGTGTGGGCTCCCCGGCTCCAGGGAAGTGCTCCGCTCCCTCGCATCAGGGCCGGGGAGTGGAGCACTTCCCCAGAGCTGGCGGAGCCCGCGCCTCCATCCCTGCCTTGCCGCACCTCAGGGAGGAGCCACTGCCTGTGAGGAGGCACATGGCATCGGGGCCGGAGAGTAGAGCAGCGTCCCAGAACTGGCAGAGCCTCACTGGGGCAGGCAGCAGCTCCTCTCCATCAGGTCCCAGCTCCAGCTCCAGCCACCGGCCCCAGGCTCCAGCTCCTGGCTCCCAGCTGCTGGCTTCAGCCTCCGGCCCTTGGCCCCAGCCCCTTTGGAAAGAGTCCCATGCCAGACCGAGGCGGCGTGCTCACGGACCACTGCTCCTTAGAGGGAACGTTGGTGGCTGCTGCTGTTTCATGGCGGAAACCTGTCAGTGCTATACTCCATACTTGACATAAAGAGTCCTCACACATGGGGCAGAGGTCACGCGTAGCCTCTCCCCATATGTCTCCATTGTCAGGATTTGGCTTTGTACCAGCATCCACACTTCTGACTGCTCTTTGTGCACTGAGTGATGGTGGATGCTCCAGTCTTTGCTGGATGTCTGAACTCCATACCCCCGTCTCAGCCCTCGCAGCCAGTCCTGACTTCAGACACTTTACTAGGGATTAGAGTAAGTTCAATTTCCTTAGCTAGTGCTCCTACAGCTCATTAAGCTCCTGCCACTAGGATTGCCAGAGATTAATTGGACAGTTACTCCAAAAGCCCCTCTGGGTAACCACAAATCATCCAACATGGGACGTCAGGCACACAAAGAGATGTACATCATGTGTATACACTTCAGACTCATGAGACAGAATAGGGAATGCATGCTTTATACAGCTTTGCCTCTTGAATGAGCCCCACCAGGTTGCCTGAAACATTGCTATCTCCCTTGCTGTTAGCCCCTCCTCCTGACAAATCAAGCCTAGTAATTTGCCTCCAAATTTGCCCTTTGAATGTTTCAGACCACAACTTAGATGTAGCAGGAGGGCTCTATGAGCTGACAGAAGCTCTGATTAAACCTTTTCAAAAGACCCACCCAGTTGCTGAAATAAAACTCTTTTCTTCCAGACATGCTGTTGCGTTAAGTTGAGGAATCAAGGCATTAGAAGAAGCATTAGTTAATCGCACAGTTCATTTCTTATGCTCTACTGTATGATCTGGGCATATCACTTATTCTGTGCCTCAGTTTGCATATCTGTGTAATAGGAATAATAATATTTATTGAATATATTCAATTTATTGAATAATTCAATATATTCACTATAATCATTGAAAAGTCTTGTGCCATTTAGAAAAAGGCTGTCCTAACTGACTTGCTCTTCTACGCTGGGGAAAGAGATGGGTAGTAAGGTTTCTGGTTTTACACAAATTGCAGTACTCTCCAGTGTAAGCAAGCAAGCAGGGATTGGGCAGAGAAAGGTAGGAAATGGTTCTTCCCCTTCTTCCTATTCACTGGCCTGAGTAGGTGGCTAGAAGACTGGAATGGGAAAAACTTCTGTTTCTTCCAGGGAGGTTGTGGTTTACTTTCCTAGGTTTGAAACAAGAGATGGTCTTTGAGGCAGTGTCTTCCTGAAGTTATTTCTGACGTAAGTATGGTTTATGTACTGCCTCTTGCTCAGAGCCTGGCCTAAAGGCACAAGCTGGCCCTTTGCATTAGTAAAGTATACATGCAATAAGAATACAGCTAATTAATTAAATTCTGCTACCGAGGTCGTTGATTTTTATTCTTTCTCTGCTTTCATATCATTACTGAGTCATTAAACAGATTAAATATTTTCATTTTCTATTGTGACTTTATATTACTTATAATGGTAATAACCATTTTGGGCCCTAGTTTAGATTATTTGGAAATAAAATCAAAGCTTGGTTAACTGTTTGTTTCTTTGCAGATGGATGGAAGGCTAGGTTTCATTCCCAGAGTGTCTCCTGAAGAAGTTAATCTGAGATGAACAAAGAAATTGAAGACAAGACAGTGAAGGTACAGTGTTTAAATTATCTGCATGAAATATTTCTGTGAAGTGTATTGCTAAAGGACAAAGCAGCATGGGTAAATCAATCCAAAGTCTTTGTAATTCATTTAATGCCTCGTGCTTTCAGTTAATTGTTTCTGCAGACATAGTCAGGAAAGATACTATGTTATCTTATGACAATATTCTTGCAATCCTGAATTGTATTTGCTCTTCGTTCCCTTGTCAGGAATCAAAGGTTAAGAGTTAGATTAAATGTGACAAAAATATTACAACACAGGGTTTCTTACTCTATCTTTGTGGGTTTCCCTGGAAACAAGAAAACATTGGAAGTAAGGTCAGAAAAATGGCTCCACACCAAGTCTTAGCTTCAAGTTTCTCGCTCTCAGCTTAGGAGTGCTGGGTAAATGAAGCTACTAAGTCCAACGCTTAGCTAACAGTGGCTGTAGAACTGAAGTATACTATGTGTGTTTATTCTGATAAAAAATGAATGTAAATTGTTTATTGCAAAAGAGAGATTTTTGTGGAAGCAAAAAAAATGTTATTTCATCCAGGCATGTTTTCTTGAGCAGCTTTTTAAATTTTTTTCATCTGATTAGAATCTGTTCAAATCTCGGGACTATGTTGGTTTCATCTTTCATATCTATATATGAAAGATGAAACACTGTATGTTAGTCAAAATCTGTCATATTATAATGGTCTGTTATACTCGCAATAGAATTGAGCTAATTTTTCAAAGGCGGAGGAAGTTGCTTGGCAAAACTGAAGGCAAACAGGTTTTAATGATAATGCAAAGGTCATTCCTAAAGGCTAACTCCTTTACAACCAGGCAGATTGCAAACACACAACAAGTGGAGGAAACAATCTGCTTAATGCATGCAAAGTCAGGGAAAAGTTGTAATTATAATGATAAAAGCAGACTCTAAAATGTGTTGGTCTTGCTTTGTTTCGAGTTACAACACTGTTTGCAGTCACTTACTGCCAACAAAACTACCATTCTCCAGAACTCTAGGGCTACTTCTACAAGTCTTCTAAGTCACCATCTACACGTGTATTTCAGCATATGTAACTATTCCACTGTAGGATAGTACTTGTCCTGGATAGTACTATCCTGCAGTGGAATTAGGTACCATATTTCATAGTGTATAAATCAAGGTTTGAAGTCCAAATGTTGACCCTTAAATTTCCACCTTGACTTGTACACCATATTCAGGGTCTGGCCAGCACAGAGCTTCCAGGTGGGGCTGCTGCAGCTGTTAGTGCTTGGCTTCCTCAGCATCCAGCTGCTCCTTGTCTCCCTTCTGCAGCGCTTGTGATATCTGGTAGGGAAGTGGTAGGGACCGGGGAGCTGCAGCACAAAGTGTGGGGCTGAGGCTGGTGGGACCGCAAAGCCCATACTCAGGAGGTGGCTGGAGTGTGGAGCTTGGGTGGGCAGGATGCGAGGGAGGGTGTTGGTGTGTGGGGTGTGAGGGAAGGTGAGGGGGTGTAGGGACGCCCCACACATTCCCCCTTGTGGCACACAGCAGCCAGCAGGCAGCAGGTGTTCATGTACCATGCAGGCACTGCTGCCCTGTGGATTGCAGTTCTGTTGGCACTTGTGCATCACCAGTGGAAGCTGTGCGCGCGCCAGGGCCGGCTTCCTTTTCCACCCCCTGCCTGTGCATGTTGGTGAAGAGTGGAGCCTGCCTGGCCTGCCTCTGTTGCACTGCTCACTGGGCCTGGGGCCAGGCTCAGTGCTTGGCTGGCATGGCTCAGGCAGTGTCAATCCCAGCTCCAGCCCCAGCCCCTGCAAGCTGCTACTGGGCTGTACCACCTGTGCACTGAGCCCAGCCCCAGCCCTGGCAGTGCTGGTCTTGTACATGTCCACCCCCCAGTTGTCCTGTCTGCAGTGAGGATGTACAAGGGCCAGTATAAGTCAACCCCGTATTTCTGATGCAAAAAGTTACATCAACTTATACACTGTATCTACAAAAATCCTAACTTTTTAGATCAGAAAAATGGGGTTGACTCATACACCACATAGATTTCTACACCATGAAATACAGTGTTTACTGCATCCTAATACTGGTGCACATGTAGATGGTGACACTTTACTGCGGAGCTAATTAATCAGCTCTGCAGTAAACCACACATGTAGATGCACCCCCTGTTACTTTGACCCATCTCACTGGCTTGAACATGAGTCATTTGGGAGAAAATATGTAACTTTACCTACCAGTTGGAATCCCTATTTTGAGGTTTAGTTCAGCTAAACTCATCACAGGATATGAATGGGAACTCAAAGGTAACTTGAGGACCTTTAGTTTGAGTCCCTAATTGCATGGGCAGATTTAGAATTTTGAAACTCATACCAGTTTTTCTCCCAAATGCATTCTTTATCCATGTGTAAAGGACTATCATTGAAGGTTGATCTGTGGTGCCAGGGGATTCCACCATGGCCAGATCTTTTGGCTCCATACCCCTTCTTTGTTGGCAGGATATTCCACAAAGGGAAAAGTGGTAAATTTGAGAGTTCACATGACCAAATACAGTAAGACGAACTTTCTCCAAAAGTTTTAAGTGACTTGCCATCAGAAGATAAATATTTTTCTCCTGAAAAAGTCTGCTTGAACCTACATGATTCATTGGGCTAGTGTGACTAAGACGTGTTAATTTCTATAGCCAGCAACAAACAAGAAAGTCATGTAACACCTTTCACTCCTCATCCCAAATGATTAGGTATCTATTTACAGTTGGGTCAACTCAGGGTGGCCTTTGGTATGAATCTTGACTAGAAATCTTACTCTGCTGTGTAGTGAGATGCCTTAACTGCTCCACCATTATTCCCCTCTTTTCTCTTGAGAGTACCATTCATTCAGTCTAAATGGTGCCGGTCCCCCCTTTAGGATATTCCTGTGCTGATTTATTAAATGATAATATGGTAATATTCCCAAAGAAACCTCTCCATGTCCAGGTCATAGCAGACCCAGTGGGCATGTTTTGTATAGCCAGACCCAAATCATCTCATTAGCTCTTGCTTATTATATAGTAGGATGTTTTTTATAGTCACAGGTTTTAAAGGCGGACACCTAGTATAACCTTCTTTATAACAGAGGATGTAGAATTTTTCTCATCCACCTCTGTGTTGATCAAAAGCCCTTGTGTTTGATTAAAGCATATCTTCAGATAGACATCCTGTGTTAAATCAAATACTTTGAAGATGGATGATCTATCACTTTACTTGCTAGTTTGTTCCAGTGGTTAATAAACCCTGTTTTTTCTCCAGTATAGATACTTATGAACTATAGTCCAGTTGCCTATCAATCTTTTTTGCAAGCTATATGGATGGAACTTTTTGAGCCTCTCAAAAGGGCGTTTCCTCAACTCACAAATCTTTGCAGCCTTTTCTGTCTGTCCTTTTCTGTTTTTCAACATAGTGTATTTACTTGAATATAAGACAAGGATTTTCCCCCAATCAGCATGGGGGAGAAAAAACCCATTGCCCTATAATCATATATGAAGTACACAGGATGCAAGTGGCTACCTCCCACAGCAGCCTTCTGCCCCCACCTTCACTTCCCCTCTGCTGCTTCTGTGCCTCCCTTCCCCCCCACCCAAACATGCTCACCCAAAGAAGAGGCAGAGGCTGGGGATTTGGGCAAAGACTGGGGGAGGTAGGGAGGAATGGGTGGAGGCTGTGGGGGGGCCTGTGCATGTGGCAGGCTGGGCAGGCAGGCTATAGGAAGAAGTGCATGGGGCATAGGGCAAAGGGGGTACCTGAAACCCCCCAGCCACTGCTTTTCTTACTGTAGTAGTTTGGGGAGGGTGCAGGGCAGAATTCAAGACAACCCTTCAATACTTAGACCTATACCTGGAAAATTATAACAAATGTATACATTTTCCATATATAAAATGTAATTATTGGTGGGTTGTCCTATATTTTAGGTTGTCTTATTTTCAACTAAATACAGTACTTTTTAAAGTGTAGACACCAGAGCATTATGCACTGCTCTCCCCTCAGCCTCAGCATGGCATCAGCTCAGACTCTCAGTACTTCCCTGCATTTTCCGCTGATGTATCTGAGGAGCACATTAGCCAAGTTAAGCACTGCATCACACTGGAGGCTCCTGTTAAGTTGCTTGTATTCTGTGATCCCTAGATCCTTTTCAGAGTGACTGATTTCCAGCATACCATCCCCCATTCTATAGGTCTGAGCTATAATTTTATTCCTAGTATATAATTTGCATTTTCCACAGTGAAATGCATTTTTAATGGATGCTGCTTCTACTCATCAGTATTTATCACTCTGCGGATGTTTTCTTAGCAGTGATTTTTCTAGTTACTTGCAGTTTATTTATGAGTATATAGAGAAGTATTAGACCTGATACTGACCCCATGAAAATCCCTGTTGGAAGGTTCAAATTAGCAGTGGAAAGACCAAGTTAAAGATGAAGCTGAAAGTTGGTATTTTCATAGACCTGAATTAGGATATGTGTTTCCAAATGCAAAGCTACCAGTTACATTGAGCCCCTGAGCGCACACGGTGGTACCGTAATTTCAGTTACATGAAGCCTTTACATTTGGTAGATATATAAACCATGTTGTGGTTGCAATAGAACGGCAAGTGGGGAGGAGAAGACAATGGTAATAGTAATAGGAATGAAAGATGTGGGTAAATTTTCAGTGAAAAATGGATTTTAAAAGGTATTTAAATATGATGGATTTTAATCACCACAGAATTTTGGCAACTGTGTTTCCGGAAGGAAAAGTACAGTAAGATCATTAGAGGCAACATCTAACCTCAGTATTTGTCAAACCGCAACTGTGGTATATCCTCTACTGTTAGTGTCATATAATAGTGGTCCTTGTGGGTATGTTGGGTGCTGAGTGATGAGATTTCAATGGTTGCTCCTGAACAGAAAACATAGAACCAAAACAGCTGATGAACAGGGAACAAATCTGTTGCAATGGTCACAGCATATTCTGCTTTACTTATGTGGGACAGCATGCCAGATGCATCACTGTCATATAAGCCTGTTGGCCTGTATGCAAAGCGTTGTGTTCATAGCAGTACAAGTTTTTTCCAGCTGAGCAGAAGTGAAGCTAATGCCTTTTTAGACTGTTATGGGTATTGTTGTTCTTCATGTATTGTATTATTATTCTGTGGATGTTTATAGAGTTATGCAGATATATTTTATGAGACATGTGTTCTTGCCCTGAAGATATTCCAAAACAAAGCAAATTAGCAAGAGGAGGTAACAAATCAGTCTATCAGTAGGGAATAAAGGGAAAGATAATGGAAGGGGATGACAATGTACTCAGCCATGTACGTCAATATGTGCATCTTATGAACTGAGATGTGTTTCATATCAGCAGGATCTTTACATAATATAACTCAAACATGTCAAATATGTGGCTTCCAGGCTGGATCCTGCTGAGGGACCCCCATCATCTGGCCCTTAGTACTGCCCCTGGGTCTCATCAGAGCCACATGGGAGATGGCACATGCCCATAGTGTGGGGCTGGTCAGCTTTCTGGATCTGGCCCACAAATCCCCTCTTCTTTCCCCTTTCCCTCCCTTTCCCCCTCCCCCAGTATACCTGTTCCAGTGCCTGCTCCAGCTGGCCTGGGACCTGCGTTGTGTGCAACATGAGTCCCAGAGAGGCCAGAATGGGTGTTGTGTTCAGCACAGTCCAGCCAGAGCAGCAGCTGCTCTGAGCACACTGGCCACCCTGGCCAGACTGCACCATATGTGGTGCCCATCTTGGGATACATGATGCACATGGTGCCTGCTCCAGCCAGTGTGAGTCTCCCAAGACTGGCACTGCATGCAGCATAGGTCTCAGACTGAGCAGGCACCATGTGCAGCCTAGTCTGGCCAGGGAGGCCAACATGCATACTGCAACTGCTCCTCCAGCCACGATGTGCTGCATGCTGCATCTGTTCTGCTGCTTCAGGATCCATACTGCATACAGGTCCCAGACTGGCTGGAGCAGCTGCTGGATCAGGGATGCTAGGGGCAGGGGAGGCAAAGGGGAAGTGGGGCAGAGCCATGGGTAGGATCATTCCTGTGGATTGGCTCCACGCCACTCACCCAGACCCATGAATCTCATGGGGCTGGATGAGTTTGACACCCCTAGTATAACTAATGTAGGAGGGAGAAAGGTCCTTCCATTTCAAAGAGGATTTTGATATTCTGCAATCTGGTTTTGTTTCCATTTGGAATAACACCCCACTGTTTCAAGAATACCTGAAGGGAAAGGTGCCTGGGCTCTATGACAGACCACTTGAAGGGACTGCTCTGAAACCATAAATCTTGAAAGTCCTGGTGTATCTCAGGCTCTCCTGCCTACTCTGATCTCCTGAAGCTGCTAACCTACGAGTCTGTACTTACCCGGGCTCCCAACGTGGATATCATTTGGATTAGACATATGACTCTGATTACCTGGTTCTGACCCCTTTGTACATGCTCATCCACAACTCTGGATTCCTGTCAGGCTCAGATACTTGGTTTCTCTATGTTCCTCAAAAATGCTTCCCTTCCTTAGAAGCACTATGTTATTTGAACATCTCCTACATGGGGTGATCCTCCCATTATAGATTATAGTCTGTGGCAGCTTTGAGGTGAATTGGCATCAGTGTTGCAAACCAAAGATGCCAAAATAAGTTGGAAGAACTTGGGCTGGTGTGTTTAATTTGGCTGATTTCCTAGTTTTTCATTGCCTTAGGGCAAGTGGTTGCAACAAGGTTTGACTTTCCACTATGTAGGTCATACAGTATAGGTTGAATCCTCTGCTGCAGAGAGTCAAATCTGACCATGCAGATTCTGTGCCTTGGTAAATATTGATGCAAACAGCATATGGCTTGGCTTGCCTAATGCCTTTCAAATTATTACATTCTGAAAAGAGATTTACATTTTTATTCCCAGGAGTGCATTACATTATGTCAGGGCAATGTTGTATTATAGACTATAAACTTATGGTCTAAGGCAGCAGTAGTGTTGTTTATGGATAAAATTCATGCCTGGCTTGCAAGGCTTCCAGAAAGCCCTCTGCATTACTTTAGGGATTACTAGCTGGGACACATGCAAAAGTGCCTCCTAATGCATTATGAAAATAGGCTGATGGTGGTGTTGGGCAGGTTAGTGTAGACCTCTCTTGTAGGGGTAGATTAGTTTGGGTTTCTAGTGAGCTAGGGAAGGGCCATGGAGTGCATACCTCCATGTGACTATTGCAGATGATCTGTAGTCACTATCCATTATTACAGTCATGGCAGCTGCTTAGTCATCTTGAACCCCAGTCTTGGATTTGGAGATGAATTTTACCTCCCCAACTTCTGTGGGCTGTTCCACAGAATTCAAATACTTAGGCAGCCTCTTCTGGATGGAGCAAGTGAGATGATTAAACCTATCTAGCTGGAAGTCTGCTAAATTATTTTGGATGTTATCTGAAATATCTGGACATTACCCAAACTACACACAGATGTTTAGTTAAATTAAGTATTAGGTAGAACTGTATCAAATGTAACACTGCGTCTTGGAGATAGGACGTTGTGTGATACTCTCAGCTTTATTTCCTAAGCAAAATCTTTATTTCATAGATTTCATAGACATTAGGGCTGGAAGGGACCTCGGGAGATCATCGAGTCCAGCCCCCTGCCCAAAGGGCAGGAAGTCAGCTGGGGTCATAGGATCCCAGCAAGATAAGCATCCAATTTGCTCTTGAAGGTGTTCAATGTAGGTGCTTGAACCACCTCCGCTGGCAGACTGTTCCAGACCTTGGGGGCTCGGACAGTAAAGAAATTCTTCCTTATGCCCAGCCTGAAACGGTCTTGCAGGAGTTTGTGACATGATCTGGAGACTGCTATCCTTACTCGCATGGAATCAGAAGCATACCCAGGTCATTGAGGGGATTTTTACATTGTGCTCTGGCGGTGGGAAGGAGGGGCACTTTAATTAGAGCAGCTCTAAGAGCCAGCCACTGTAATTGAAGCGCTCGCAGCACCTTGTGTATCAGTGTCCGCATGCTTCAAAAGGGTGGTAGGCACCCACACCACCATTTTGAAGTGTGGAGATGCAGATATATGAGATGTGGAGGCTGACTGAAGCATACTAATTACCATACTTCAGTAGAACCGATTAATGGAGCTTTCTCTGACACGCTGTAATTACAGCACATTGGAGCAGCCTCCCTGCATGTGTACAGGTACCTTGAATGCCTGGGGCTGGAGGGCAGGCGTGGGGTGGAGCTGGTATGCTTGCCACTATAGACCGGGGTGGGGAGGGGGAACAGGGGAAGACATGGGTGAGGGAAAGGGAAGGCTTACCCTCCTGGGGTACTGCTGCCACTGCTGTAGCAGTGTCAACTACACTCCAGAGGCAGTGACCCTGTGGCCAGGCTCCCTGGAAGCCAGGGACCCATTCACTTATTTCCTCCCCATGCTTACATATTGGGCATAGAGATGCAAGGCTCCTGGTGGGGAAGGGGGCACAGACAAGGGTTCTGCTTATTCTATTTACTCCCTGTCCCCCCAGATATGCATACGGTGCAGTGCTGCCCTATCTACTTCCTGTGGCTGGGGAGGGGCAGCACAGGGCTGCCTGCTGCAGCAAGGACTCCTGGTGGGGGGGATCCTGGTGCCCCCTCAGAGTCAACTCTCCGTTTGCCCATCCTAGTTATGCTATTGCATGGAATCATGGGGTCTTAAGCATTACTGAACATCCGGAAGGATCTACTGAATTAACTGTAAATGCTTATTACAACAGATAAGTTTTATGCATTTCTGAGCAGTAAATTCTTACAATTAGATTTTTCTAGTCTTGAATTACAATCCTTGATGAAGTATTTGATGGTTCTGCCTATTGTCTTCTGCTTAAGAACCCAAGTTACAGAATCATATTTGGTTTGTACTAAAAATTTTTACAGAGCAGATGAAAAAAGAACTTAACATATTCTGATATGCAGTTTCACCCTGAAACTTTTAGCTGCAGAGCACTGCACCTAGAAATCTTCCTTCTGCTGCATCATCTTTTCTTCATATATTGTTTCTCAAGTGTGCCCTTTCAAGGGAGCATGAATAGACAAACTGCTGAAACCTGGCTTCCCTCGGAAGGTGGTGTTTGGATGACAATGGCAAAGCAGACCTGCTGGCTATAGATTAGACTTTTATATTTAGTTCAGTTTATGATATTTCTTTAGGGGGAAGGGATTTCTTTTCACCATTTCAGCTGCATTGCAGCATTGTTTAAAACCATTATTTAAGGAGACAGCAATCACTTCAGGAGCAATCTGAGCATCTTCTGTCTTCAGTGACTAAGTGTTATGCCATGCTACTATAAATGTGCAGTTTTCCTGATCTATTCACCAATCTGCTATGAGTCAGAGTCATCTTGCTGGCTGCTTGTAATAACCTTGACTTAAAAAAATCGCTCAACTCAATCACATATTTCTATATAATTGCTCATTGTTCAGACGCTCATAAAAAGGGGTCTGAAAATCAAAATGAATCTTGAGTTTCCTTTGCAGAAGTTTCTAACTCAGCATTTTGTACCCCACCACATACATACAAAACTAGTCAAGAGTATCACTTTCTCCCAGTACTCTTGCAAATGCATATATCCTTCCTGTGTATGTTCACAAAATAGGATCAAAACAATAGGATCAAGGTAGGGTGAACTTCCAGAATGGCACAATGTATAAGACTGAATTTCAGCAGCCACACACGTTTTTTATTTGTAAATCCATTTTTTGCTTTCTTCACCCATGTCCAATTAGGGGTTGTAAACACTGCTTTTTTTTTCAAACAACATGATAATGAGAATACTTGACATTTGACTCAAAGGTTTCCAAAACATGAAAAATGGCAGCACTGTTCCTATCTTTATATTTACTGTTGTGGACTTGATTACACTGGCTAAAGAATAGGCGTATTTTGCATATTGTGAAACTAACAAGCCTGATTCACTATGACATTGCTGCATTTTATACCAGTGTAGCTACATTAATTTAATTGAAGCAAGCCAAGATAAAGCTATAGTGAGGCTGTGCTGAGTCTTACACTCTTTGCAGTTTTGAACATAAACATGTAAAATAATCCCATTGCATTTTGTTAATAAAGGAAGATATAATTTATTCCCAATTTCAACACCAAAGCTATTTTTTCCCATGGACACAATTGGGATGGCATTTATGTCGCTTTGAAATATAGACAAGCTTTGTTGTCCTTTGCTTGTAAGTGGGATCAATACGTCTCCATTCAGAGTTTAATGAGATTCAGCCTCTCTTGAGCTCCCACAAGAATCCATCAATTAGAAATGAAGTTTAAGAACAGCAGGCTATTAATGAAAAGTGTACATGGTATTCCATCTGATTTTTTTCAAAGGCTGAAATCAAAGGTTTTCATAAATATCATTAGGCTGCTAGTTACGTAACATTTCTTTACAGTGGTTCTGAGTATTCCCAGGTGTTTCATTACTAAATACAGATTTGTCTTGCAGCGTTTTGGCCCGCTTCATTCTAGATGGATTGTTGCAACTGTTGTAAACAAAGATTTTTATAATAGGAAATATGTGGAAGCACCCTGGAACCTGTGTGAAATCATTTTATTAGGGCTTCTCCTCTGCCACCTAGACACTTGATTTTTTGCAGAGTCATGTAAATGGGAAAACCCCTGAACATAGCTCTATAATGCTTTCATGCTGTAATGCAGAAAATAGCTCTTCTCCCCATGGATTTTTTCAAGGCCTTAATTACTACTGTGGGTGCACAAGTTTTAATCCCTCTTGCATATTTAGGTGTAAATCAGGAATACTGTCACAGAAGCCAGTGGAGACTCCATGGTGCAAATGTGAGAGTAATGTTCACCCTAATGAGGGCAGAGCTGGATTTGAGTGACATTCTCCATTATCTTGTAGTGCGAATCACTTCCACAAATCTGTTCGGTTGTCTTTGAAAGTTTGGCAGGAGAATTTCTGTCTGTATTGGACATCAGGAGCCAGATTCATTGGTATGTTGTGGTTGTCTTGTGCCTCTTTAGTGACGCACACTAGCCTGTTCAGATGAATTAATGGTTGCACAGTATCAGTAGAGGTGCAAAGCACCTGGAAAATTTGGCCCATAGTGTATACGTATTGTCAGAGAAAATTGTACAGCAGTGTTTTCGGTGCACTTCAGGTTTGCACTGGGATTAGCCACACGGCAGAAGTGAAATGGTTGTAGTCACAGACCTGCCTCACATGCTTGGAAAGGTCATAAAAAGCTATGTTGATTGGTGTACTAAGAAGGGAAAGCTCCATTTTATATTCTGTCTGGGGAAAAACGAAGCCTAGTTCTCTATCTTTCCATCACTGAGGATCCTAAGGAAGCCTATCTTTAGAGTTCTCTTTGTGGGGAAGAGCTTCTTGTCTTCACCATAAATCTTGTGATTGTGTATACGGTAATCACAAGAATTACATTCTTGGAGGTGGTAGAGAATAGATAGCTTTGCTGCAGCAACTGATATTCTAAGTGAATCTGTTTCCTTTTCTATCTGGCCTGCTGGTGACTTTGGTAATTGCTGAGTTTTGCTGATCTCTGTGTTGGGTCTTGTTTCTATCACCTGGCCTATTCAATGCCCTTTTTGCAAAGCTGGCAGAAATGCAGATGCTTGCTTAAATGCCTTTCTCAATGAACACTTGGGGTTGGGCAAGCAAGTTAATACACTTCACAGCAGACATGTAGACGGAAGTCTTACCTTTGGGGAGTTAATTGGATAGAGATGCTGTACGGTAAGGCCCTATTGACACTGACAGCTTTAAGAAAATCTCTCACTACACTAATGCAGCTGATTTAATAGTGCAGGGACTGGTGGAAACATTCATAAAAAGGCATCCATTATCATTTTTACCATTATGGTGTTCAGACTGGCTCAGACAAGGAGTAAATTAGATTGTTCCAACACTGCCATTGGCCACGCTCAAAACTATAATTTCTCTCAGTTTAGTTGTAGTCTGAGAGTATTATAGAGAATTAAGAATGTTCCTCTTGGAAAACTGGAGTAACTTCCGATCACTAGGCACAGGCACGCGTCCCTTTAGCATCAGGCATTCTTATCTTCCTGTCACACCTATGATTTTGTGTTATGACTTATAGGGTGCAATAGTGAAATCCCACTACTCATCTGTGATTACATTCTCAGCAATGTCCTAGTGTACTGATGGGTCCAGGGATCAGACACCACAATATTATCGCTTATTTTGTAAAGGCTTCTTGCAGATTGCAGCGTCACAGAGTCTTCTCTGTGACTCTTTTGTTTAATGACCTGCTACAATAGTGCTTCAGGGGACTGGGGACTGAAATTGATTTTTTTTTCATCTTGTGATGTGAAAGGGCAAAGGTCTGGCCTTTTCTTCATTGCCCAAACATGTGCATTAGCACAAACAAAGCATACCACATCAGGAGCTTTCAGAGCTCAGAAGTACAAATGCTTGCACCCTTAAATCATGTTCTATTTTGTATTACGGAATCAGTCAGCTTTTAAGAACTCCATTGCAATGATGAAAATGCACTTCTATGCCTCAATCCCCTGTCAGTGTTTACTTGGCATTATTATTCGATCAAATGACACCATACGCATATCTTTCCCTTGCCATGGGCTAAGTACAAAGCTACAATGGCTATCTGAGAAGAGGGCTGTGAGATCTAGTTAGTTAATAATTACAAAACGTTATACTAATAATGTTTTTTGCCATTGACTTTATAAGGGGTCTGGAACATAGAAGAATGACAGGGGTGGCAGAAAGATAATGCAATAAGCAAAGGAATCAGAAGGAACAAAAGGAATCGGAGGAATAAAAAGGGCAAAGGTTGTGGGACAAGAGAGGCTGGTGTGAATATGAAAGATAAGATGAGAGAAGGAAGGAGATGTTTTTATTTGAAGAAAAAAGGAGAGAAATCAAGGGAAATCAGTGGCCCTGAATGAAAATATGATAGTTGAATGGAGATGCATGGAATAGTTTGGACATGGAAAGAGAGATAAAAATAGGTGGTATGAAAACCTTTTCAAATTAGTGACTTTAACCTACGTATTTATGTTCCTGCATTGTGTCCTGTGGATCTGGTAGGTCTACTTTATCTTTAACTTTGAGAAATGGAATGGGATAGCTGGGAACTTAAGCTAAAAATCATTGCAGTGAGCACACAGGGTCACTGAAGTCAATCAGAGTCTTTTCACTGTGCAGGAATTGAATCATGACTGGGTCCATGCAACTACAGCAGCTCCCACACCCCTGGACCTATCTGGACAATTTTCCCTTTGGGTTCATACATTTCTGGCAATGGGGATGAGATTTCTGGGCAAGCAGCTGGGCTCCACAGTTCACTCCAAGAGCAGCCTCTTTATACGCTAAGTCTAAAATCATTTTAAGCTTCTGGAGCCCCCAAGGAATCATCTCTGGCCCTTGCCCAAATTGTTGTCCTATTCACAGAGATGAGATCACAGCAGAGAGGTTTTCGTTGTGTGGAAGGTGAGGAAAATACTTCAGTTAGTCCTCATCAAAACACTAAGCTCTGTATTTCCTTTTCATCCCAGCCAAAGAATAGGAACTCTAAGGGAAGAAGGATGTCCAAAGGAACTGTGCTTTCAAAGCAGCTTGCTCACAAGCCTTGTTTTATGTGCTGTATGTCTACCTAGTACAATATAAGTTTGTGTGGAGATACCAAAGCTAGGTCTGAACAGGCTAAATCAGATGTGGCTGCATTAGTACAGTGCTCCACTTGGGCTAAATATATCCTGCAAAGGCAAAGCACTACCCTAATATGTCTGTACCATTTTTAGTACATGGATTAGCTCGTGTACCTCTACACTGTACTGCATTGTTTGTGGTTACCACACAGCTTGAAACTATACTGTGCCTTGAAGAGAAAAAGTGTCCCAAAGACTGTTTGTAGCCTAGGTACAACTTTCTTTTTACAAGCAGTCAAGAGGAGGAACTATCTTAGGAAGGGTTTCTTTTGGCCCAAGCCAAAGTGCTTAGGTGTAGGCTGGGCAGGACTCCGTGGAAGCTACTATGGAAGCATATACTTACAACTGGTAATATCCCACCTTAGCTACAGTCCCTTGCAGACATTCTAACTACATCCTATCTAGCTTTCTAGCTCCTTTTTGAACTAGCTCCGAATGAACCATCTTTAATTCTGTGATATCACTCTTAACTTCAGGTTTCTTCTGCCCTGTTCTTTATGTAAGGAAAGACCACTTCATCTTCCATCTGTACCAGACACTCAAACTCTTCCCACAGATTCCTCTTAAACATTATTTTTCTTCTTGCTGATTTGTAAGTGGGACAGTGGTGATACTGAATTACTGTCATGAACCTTCCTCTCTGATAACAATTAAATAGATACTTACAGGGTGAAATTTACCCTTTGGCAGAGGCCTATGCATCATTTATATAAGTCCAGTAAAATCCCTATTTTGAGGATGTAAGTAAGACTGAAGTGCTGTATTGGATTTGCTATGGCCCCTTGCATGGGGGTGAACATCACTTAGTACACTATTGGTCCTACCTCAGTGGTTCTTAACCTGGAATTTTCACAGTGATGCCTGGAAGTCATGATCACTCTTCTTTTCCTGAATCATTATATAGGAATATAATGAAATACAGGATGAAAGTATGGGTTGAACAATTTGGGCAAAAGCTGGGACGTACTCTCCAACCCTAAAACTTCCATAACTAGCTAGAGAACAAGTTTTCAGGACTTTCAGAAAACCTGTGTTGTCTCGATACTGGTGCTGTATCAAGTTTGTAAGTGTGATAAAAGACAACTCATCCTGTGCAAAAATAGAGATAATTAGAGAGAATTCATTACCAAATGTTTTGGGATTAAATCTAGATACTTCTTTTATTTTATAGAATTACAGTCACCTTTCCCTCTATTTTCTTTCTCTTTGTCTAGGAAAGAATGTCTCAGACACACAGTGGAAAAAGCAATACCATGCTGAAGGAATAATGCAGAGTGCTTGTAACCTGGTCCTTGTCATAGTTGCTTCATTACAGAAAATGCTGAGAAGCCACACTGAATTTCTGCAGTGACTTTCCCTCTGGACTGGAATGAGTAGAAATGGGTGATGCAAACTAACCCAACATTATTTTTTAAATATAACCTTAACATTATAATGCTTTTTGTACAAATGGCAATTTGTGTGTGTGTGTGTGTGTGTGTGTGTGTGTGTATGGTTGTTTGTGTACCTCCATCTTCTAAGGCACTAAGCACTCCTGAGGGCCTTGAGCTACTTTACATCCCACTTATTTTGATGGGAGTAGAGGATGCTTAACAGCTCTGAGGAAAGTGGCACTATGTAAGTTTATCTCTACCTTCAACCGGAGTAAGTGGCAACTGAGGTCATCACACACCAGGAAGCACTCAGACCTTTGGTAGATTGTGTCCTTGAGTAAGTAACTTCCACCAGAGGAATAGCCCCACTAAATTTCAGTTTGACTACTCACATTTAAGTTAATTGGTGAATGGTGCAGGGGGCGGGGTGGGTCCTATGAGTGTATAATAAAGCATGAAGAACTCAACATTTACATATCTCAAATGCACTCCTATATTGTCACGCTTATGTACCTATTTGCAGGTCCAAACATTTGTTTGCATCTGTAGGTATGTGGGTTACACATGTACTTCCTCCAGACTTGAATGAAAGAGTGCATACGAGAGTTTACATTCTCATTTAATTAAGGGCTTGGGGCATGTTCTAGCTGAAGTCAATGACCACTCCCATTGACCTCAATGGGAGCAGAACTGGACACTGATTTAACTAACTCCACCTTATTGTGTCAGTTTCAGTACCTTTTTGGCAAGCTAGCATTTATTTAATTTTTTAATGTTGCTAACCTTTAAATATGCTGATATTTACAGTGCTTAGTCCCCCCCAGTAATTCTTTGAAAGGAGGCACAATTCTAATAAAATGAGAAACCCCAATGTCAGATTAGTTTTATGTACATTTCTAGATTATGATTAGCAGTAGCTGTGAATTGGCTTGGTAACATTTACAATTTATCTAGTGGTTAGCACTCTTAAAATAAATCAGTGTTGTTGCTGTTTTGTGTGTGTAGGTTTCTTTCTAGTTGCATAGTGTGCACCTCACAAGGAACAAAATAGATATCATTTTCAAAGCATTCAAACAATTAGACCCTATTCTCACTTTTGACTTAAGTGTTAAACTAAGACATATCCTGCAACTCTCCAAGTATTTGTGACTAATCTCTCACAATGACTTCTAAATGTTGATAGTGAACCTGTCCATTTTATAATATCTTGGGCTTTCAGCCATTTGCTTCATTTTAAAAGTGATTAGTCTAAGGACTATAAAGTGTGGTTTATTCCTTTTGTGATGCATACCACAATCATTGTACTTAAGTTTTACCACCCCCTAATATTAAAATGGTCTTCCAACATTATAAAAGCCTATCAATACATGAAACTGGTAGACTACTAGATGCATTCCATATGTCAGAAGATAGGAAACTAAAACTGCAACTTTACCTCAAATTGTTATATTAAAGCAGCAAAGCTTTTAAGGTTAGTTTGTGGTTGAAACAGGGAGCATAACTATTCATTTTCAAATGCCTTATGGTGAGCATACAAAAATTGACTAGTTTATTATAAAATCAGTTCCGTCCATCAGTACACTTTCACTCGGACAGCTTTTTGCAAGAGTAAGGGAATATTTTTTTTACCTCTTTTCAGTAGGCTGACCTGTTTGGGTGTGTGATATAGTCAAGTCAAGTATAACGGAAAAAGAACTTCCTACCAGTGTATGTGAAGGTGTAGTTTTTCTTGTGTAAATAGATCTGATAAACTACTTATAAGAATGCAAAACTGTGCTCTTTGTTTCATTTGCTTTATATGCACAATATTTTCTGACCAAAATTATTATTATTAATGTTATGATGCTGCTATGAAGGACTCCTTTGTAAATACCCTTTTATTTTCCCTTATAATTAACAAAATGGACAGGCTTGCATATAGAAGGTGGTTTATTTCTCAGTTTGCTTATCTGCTTATGCTTTGCCATGTAGAGCATTGGGAGTAATAGTAAAATTAAGAAAAGTAATAGTAAACTGTAGCTTATAATAATGTTTGTAGACAGCCAGTGCTTCTTATAACACCTTAAAAACTAGAAATCTGTTGTTTTACACCAACATAGATAGCAGATGCTGACAGTAAAATGATTGAATCACTGTGTGATAATCATATTCAATTTAGAATAATACAATTGGCTGGGAAATATTTCACACGCTCAAATAAACCTCCCCTTCAGGCATAGTTGTTTTTTGTCCTGTGGCCTTTTAAAAAGTGGAATTTATTCAATTTTATTTAACAAATCTACCTGTATTTCTAGCAGATAGAAGAAGGATTTTAGTATTTAAAATGTACAGTGGCGGGGAAAATGTGCATGTTAGATTTTGTAGCTAATCCTTTGGAAATCCTTTAGTGCCTTAAGGAGGCAGAGGGGAACTAGACCTTAGGATTATAGTAACTTGTTTCAGACCTCTTTCCTGCTTCAGCAGAGTTCCTTTAAAATATAGTGTGCCTTGGCCTCCAAGCATATTTGTATTTAGAAACAGTAGTCATGGTATTATGACCAGGTGTTTTTGCCTCTGTACATGTATTAGGTAACAAAATTTACTGCTGTGTCCTAAGGGGACACAAGCAAAACTAAATTCTAAATATATTTTTTCCACTAGAATTTGTCATAAATCATTGTCTGTCAACTAGGAAAGGTCAAGCAAAAATGACAAAATAAATTCAAGTGGGTTCTAATAAGTTTGGTGAAATCCTGGCCCTCTGGAAGTGAAAGGCAAACTCTTGCTGACTGCAATGAGGCCAAGATTTTACCTATCCTTTGCTTGGCTTATATGATACATAAGTATCATGCACTCTGAATTAGTTCCTATGCACATCAGAAGCAACACGTGGAAAGAGGGGGAGAGAGCTAATGAGATTATAGAGGTCTGGCTTGATTTGGAGTTTTTGTTATCTGTGATGCTATTCTCTGTTCACTTTTGTTTCACTATTTAATGTGCACAATGTTAATATGAATATGCAAATATAAATTCCAATGAGAGAGATTCCTGTGCATATGCAGCAGCTGGTTTCCAAACATCATTGTTTCTGAACTATCTTGATTTGTTCTTTATGTAAAAAACAAGAGAAAGAGATTAGTGTACATTAGGGGACATTTATTCCTGTGCAAAGACCATGTTCACAATTAATTAAAAAACTTAAGTGGTGTTGTATGAACCCTTCACTCAGGGTGAATCTCACTCCTTATGCACTAAGGGTTCAGCAACTCTTGGCACAGATCTGCAAAAATGAAGCTTTTGAAAGTGGGGTGTCTTCTAGTTTGCTTGTTGCAAATAAAAAAAAAAAGAAGACATTTGGGAAATGTGTAAATAATAACAGATCTCGCTCCTTGGCTCCCAGTGTATATGTCAAAATTCAGCATGGAGCAGGTTTTTAGTGGTTGTTTATGAATAAGGCTTCTGGCTTCCATTTTAAATTTTAAAGACCCCGTGTACATTAAATTAAGAAATATAGACTTATAGTAAGCATTTTTGTTTTCATTGGAAAGAGAGGTATTTTCACATCTCTTGGGACCTAGCTGAAATTGAAAGCCTTGAATGCACAAAATAGCCAGGAATCCAGCCTTGAGCTAAATCCTCATGTAGCTAGCTGCTTTCCAGCCATTAGACTGTGTGAAGTTAAGAGGAGTCTTTGAGTCACTGATAGTTAGGGACCAGTTTGGAAAGGTGTCAAAGAATGCACAAAAATCTTAGGCTTCATGGCTTGATATTTCTTTGCCATGAGTAACAGATGGACCTTTTATTTTTGTAAATAAATGCACAAAGCTTGAAGCCTTGTTTGTGAACCCATGCAACTGGGGTTCACATGGAAAAGCTGGTTGATTCAACTTCAATGACATGAAAGATACCACTATCATTTTGGTCTCTTACATTGGAATCATATTGGTTTTTTTTTTTTAGCAATTGATTTCACTTTAGGATATTTCCATCATGTAATCTAATGTACATATGTATTGATTTGCAATGTAATGAGAAAGGTTACAGAGATGTGATGCAGCCACAAAGTCTACTTTATGATTATCACAGATTTGTAACTATCACTTCAATTATGTAAAATAGGTTGACCTTTTATCTTGTTAACAAGATGTATTTTTCTATGTTAGTTAAATGTATAATTTGTATAATTTTGTACATTAAAATGTATGCATATTTTAAATTAAAAACTTTCTTCATAACATTTAATTTATCATTCATTCTAAGTGGTGTTGGAGGAGCTTCTGAAGGAAGAGAGTAAATAAAACATGAAATCATTAGTTAATTTTGGCAGGAAGCAACATGGATAATTTAATTTTGCTGCACTTGCAGGGATAAAATTTCAATCCTGCAAAGTCTTTTTATGCTGGTTTTGATGTATTGTGACAGCAAGGTGAGACTTCATAAGATGGGGCTTTGCACTGCACAAAAAACTAAACATGTTCCTAAGTTTTTGCCAAACTGGGATCTGGTTTTAAGATTTTTTTAATGTCAAAGCAATACCATCATTTCCATCCTGTGCTGCGGTAGCATAAGGAAGGGGCACACTGGCCTTGCAGGGTATGGAAGGGCACAAAAAAGCAGCCTCTGATAGCCTGGCTGAGGATGCTGCCCCACGTGCTGGCCAAACCAGAGCACAGAGCTGTCCAGTTATATCTCTGCTATGCTGTGCTAAATCATGAGCATGTAGCAAGGACATGTCAAAGGAGACTTAAAAATCTTGTAATCTAAACATAATTTCCAGTTCCCTGAACAGCAAAATTCATCCCTATCCATTCAGCCAATATTAGGCATGTAGCACCACTACGTTGGATTTAAGACCATAAATTTCAACCTCATTGATGAAAAGTCTTAAGGTTAAAACTGGTGAGATGCTTGAGTGTCGTGATAACTGAAGACACAATTTTGGAGATTTCCAAAGGTAGCAATGGCAATTTGTATCCAGTGTTGAATATCATCATTTATATATATATATTTTTTTTGTGGGGGGAGGCCACTACCCACATAAGGGAAATGCTTAACATTCCCCAAGGACTGCTGTTTAATTGCAATATGTAGAGGAGCAGATGTTTGGTTGGGGTGAGTTGAATAAAGTGTCTTTGTTTCTGTGAAGTTGACGATGAATCCAAGCATTTTGTATACTTCACAGAAGCAATCGAGTGACCTGGAGGTCTTCAGTTGAGTGGGTGCACACAACATAATCATCAGCATATTGAGGATCTGTATTGGAGTTGTTGGTTATCTTGCATTTGTAACTAACTGTATGATATTAAAAGAGGTTCCCATCCATACAGTATAGGATGTTGACTCCAGATGAAAGTCTATTAGCACTGAGATGCAGAATACCTGCAATACGGAGGAAAAAGGGTGTTGGTGTAATCACACACCTTTGCTTCACTCCAGTTCTTATAGTGAAAGGGTTTATGTCCAAGTCATTTCTTACGACAGTTACTGTCATGTCATCATGAAGAAGTCATGGTAACAAAAGAGCTCATCAGCTTTGGGGCTGATGATACCACAGCACTAACACTAGTTGAGTTGGGTTATTTTGTACTTAATGGGCATTGCTTATATCAAATTTGAACAACTTTATACTCTAGGTAAGTGCATAGTCTTCTTTTCAATCCCAAAGATGCACACTCAAAAAACATAAAATACTGCTAAACATGAATATGAGAGTGTAGAGTACAAGTATGCAGGGACAGATTCAGGAAGGGCAAGCCACAAATTTATGTAGAGCTGGATAGGGATATAAAAGACAACAAAAAGCATTCTGTAAATATATTAAAAATAAAGCAGAGATCTAGGTAAATAAGGTTCCCCTGGTGAATGGGAGAGAACAGCTAAAATGCAAGGTAGAGAAGACTGAAACCTTTAATGCCTTTTTTTCTTAAATGTCAGTCTTCTAAAAATGGTCATCTGTCAAATGAGCACGGTAAGTGTAAAAGGACAGGGGAGTAGGTATGAACCCTGGAATAGGGAAAGAAGAAAATGGAAATGACTAGGATAAATCAGATCAAGGCTGTCCAGATTCTTAACAGCTGGGTGCCATGCACAGTGGGGCCACACTCAGGGACAATAGTTCCCATCACCTCCCTGGCTGCAAGCTCCCACAGTACCGTGTAGGCAGATAGCATGTACAAATGAGTGCCCCCCTCCCCAACACCTCCCTGGCTGCAGGCTCCCTGGCACTGTAAACTGTCCTGAACTATGTTAACCTTCCCTATCCTGCCCAGCCCATGGGGCAGAGACAGGATGTGAAAGCCAGAGAAAGGAGCAGGAGCCTGGAGACCCAGGGTGCAGGATCACCTGGAGCAGTAAGGTAGCAGCTTCCAGGGGGAGCCCAGGGGCTGCAGATTAATTTTTCAGCCTGTGGATGCAGCCTGCAGGTTACTAGTTGGAGAGTCCTGAGCTATTTTGAAATCAGTAGGACATGGGGAGATTCATCTCAGAGTACTCAAGAAATTGGCTAAAATAATTGCAGCATAATTAGGTTTACCTTTCAGAACTCAGAAGTGGGAAATAACAGACCAGTCAGCACTAAATTCAACACTTGGAAAGGTCCTGGAGCATATGATACATGATTAAATTAGTAAGAACCCAGACTAGAGAATAAGGTGATAAGTAATAGTCCACATAGATTTGTCAAAAGCAATTCATGCCTAACCAACCTGATTTCCTTCTATGGCAAAACAGTAGGCTCAGAGCAGTGCATGTAGGATACCTCCTCTATCATTTAGCTTTTGATGCCATCTCCCATAGCTTCTCATAAACAAGCTATGGAAATAGTCTAGACAAAACTACTGTCAGGTGAGCTGCATAATTGATTGGATAACTATACTAAAAGAGTAGTCATCAATGGCTCAATGTCAGAATGGAAGGGACTTATCAAGTGGGGTTCCTAGGTGTGTATTTTGGGCATGGAACTGTTCGATATTTTAATTATTTGGACAATATACTTGAATGGTGACAGCAAGCTGGATGGATGTAAGACACTTTAGAGGACAGGTTAAGGAGTCAGAATAATTTGATAAATTGAAAAAATGTTTGAAATGAATAGGGTGAAATCCACATGGACAAGTGCAAAGTAATGTGGCTAAAATGATCAAATGTAAATTGGGAAACTATTGGCTAGGTTGCTGTAGTGCCAAGACAGATCTAGGAATTATAGTAGACTACAAGCCAAGTCAACAATGTAATATTGTTGATAAAGAGCTAAAAGCATGGGGGGCTGTGTGAAGAGGAGCACCACATGCAAGTCACAGGAAGTGATTCTTTCTTTCTGTTCAGCACTGGTGAGGCCTTACCTGAAGTGCCATGTTGGGCATTGCACCCCCAGAATGATGTAGACACATTTTGAAATGTCTGGAGGAGAGCAACTAGGTGACTAGAAAAGTTTAGAACGATTGAGATTATTTGGAAAAGAGTAGGGATTTCATAACAGTCTTCAAACAGGAAAAGGATGAAGACAATGGCAATCAATTATTTTCTGCATCCATAAGAGATGAGATGAGAAGTGATGTGTTCAAATTGCAAAAAGGAGATATAAGTTAGATATTAGTAACAACTTATTAATTTTGAATGTGGTTAAGCACTGGAAAGATTAGCTGTGGGATTTTCATCCCTGGATATTAAGTGTAGCATAAGCAAACATTTGTCTGGGATGGTTTAGTGAGGGATGTCCCCACCCTGAGCAGGGGATTGGATTGGGTGACCTCCTGGAGACCTTCTAGCCCTACGTTTCTATGATTCTGTACTATCCCTTTTATTAGACAAACCAGACAGAATGAGGGCCAAATGGGAACCAGATTATAACTCAGTTTGGTCTGCTCCTGTGCTCTGTAAGATGTCCAACAAATCTACAACTACAGTGAACAGTATAGCATGCATGTAGAGACAGAACATAGTTCCTAACATTTGAACCTTAAGAAGGACTTTAATTAAAAAACAAAGAAAGAGTATAACACATGTTCTTGATTTTTACCTCTGAAGTATCAGTGGTTATTTCCTATTTAAAATGTATATTCTAAATATATATGATAGTCTATAAAGATTCGAGAGCAGCATTATGTATTAGTGACAAGAGAACCTGCTGCTTCATCTTCTCCTGAAAAATAAGACATTAATCAAAAAGGTTTTTTTTCTGTATATCAAAAAGGCAAACCAATCAGATGACATGTGTAAGCATCTTTAGCTTAATTCAGCAAAATATATTATTCCTTCATGAGCAAATCAGAAGACGTGAAGATTTTTTCTTCACTAATGGCTTATTGTCAATGATCTATTTTTCCTGGGGTTAATTTTTTATTAAAGTGTCAGTTAATAAAGGAATTCCTAAGCAATTTTAAAATTAGTCATATAACTGAGAAACTTTCCTCATATCTATGAGGAAGACATTCAGAATATACGTAACTTCACATTTACTTCATAGTTCACTGAATGTTGAGATTTATTACTCCTTGGAGAAATATGCTGACTTCTTTCAACTATATCAGTGGATGTTTACCCAAAATAATAAAAAAAAGCAATACCTTAATACAAGAGAGGTATTTAATCAGGCAAAGCCTAGAAATAACTAAATGTTTTCCTGACAAACTAGTGAAAAATTTACTGATAGTGTGTTCTATCTTATGGGACATCAGTGGAGAATACGCCTCTTAGTTGATTCTGAAAATGTAGGAAAGTCTGTTAAACTGTCTTTCTCCTTTGTTACATGAGTTGCCAATCATCAGCTCACCATCAGTGGCTAACCTTTCAGTCCTTGTTATGTTAGCAACTGATCCAGTCTCCGAAAGTTACTGCCAAGATGAAGACAGCAACAATGGCAGATGTTTAAAAGGCTCAGGAGACTAAAGGTGGATATTTTTCAGGGTAGGTCAGCTGGTGCAGGGCCCTCGCATGAGCTGATATGCCCTGCCCCTGTAGTGGAGCCAGCCCTTCGAGGCTGTGGTGCCCAGAGCAAACCAGTTTGTGCAGGGCCCGGGGCAGGAGCAGGTCCCTGCATGAGCTAATTTGCCGAGGGCAGGTGGTAGGTGGCAGCAGCAGCCTCCTGTCATCTGGCAGGCAGATCGTGGGCCCGCACCCCTGGAGGAGTCTGGCACAGCCCTGAAGCCCCCCTGGTGTGGATAGGCTCAAATCTACCTGCCATATGACAGGAGGCTGCTGCTGCAGGGTGGGACCAGCACTGAAGCCAGTAAGCCTGGCTTCGAAACTCGAAACATTTAGAAACTTTGGAAATGTTTCGAGTGCCCTTGTTTCGTTTTGAAGCTGTTTCGAACGCCTTTGTTTCATTTCAATTTCACTGTTTCAAGTTCAAAACGCATGAAAACAGCTTTGAAATGAAACACTGGGCAAAATTTTGCACGGCCCTAGTATTCACGTTGTTGGTGCCAGAATTTTTCCTGTGCCCAGTATAATGTTTGGTTTTTTTCATTGTTTTCATTCTGTGGACTTCCAGGAATCCACCCATATGCTACAGACAATTCAAGCGTAAAGGTGCTGTGGTTTGTTGCAGAATGGTAATAATATCTATGGTTTTACTGTATAGCAGCCATAACTAGCTTTTGTGATTGATTAGATGCTTCAGCTTCACTTAGTCAGTTAATCTATCTCAGCTGCATTTTGTTCCAAAATATTACTATAGCACAACAGAGAAAACTCTTTAGGCAACTTGCACTCCACAAAGGACATTTTAAAGTGTAGGAGGACAGCTTGGACTCTATATATAAAAAAAGGAAATCATCGTTATTTTAAGTTGATTTTTCTTAACCAGCATCTGAACTTGAAATATACCAACAGAAGGAAAATCTGGAATCCCTGAACCAGCTGTCATCAAAGGATGATAGTTCCTCAGATGGTCTTACTTTGAAAATAAATCCCCAGTTTGCTTTGGTAATCGAAATTCAGAAATAAGAGAAACTCCACCTACAGGTGAAGAGGATCCAGATGCTGGCAACGAAGAGGAGAATGCAAGATGCATGAAGAAAGGTGGGTAAAGAGGTTGGTTCACTGGAGAAAAGACCATGATGCCTGAGCATCATTGCAGTTCTCAATTAGTTGAGGGGCTGTCAAAATGATGGTGAAAACTCTTCTTTTCTGCCACAGGTGGCAGAACATGTGCCAATGAGCTTACTTCAGCAAAGCAATCTGAAGAAAATCTTCCTAACTGGAATACAATAGGACACTGAAACAAACTGCCTCAGAAACCTGTGGGATCTTCTTCAGAGGGGGTTTCACAAAGATATTGGATAGGTATCTAGATTAAGGGACTGTGATTGGATTAGGGAAAGGGCAGTGGGTGGGTGTGCGGGGGTGCAGGGAAGTGGGTGCATTTACTGTAACAGGTGCAAGGTTTCTTAACGTGGTTTAAGGTGTGTGATGGAAAGTTTATGCTAGATGCTGTATATATACAACTATGTATACTTACAGAAATATAGTTTTAAAAATACTCTGCCTGGGATGATTTAGGGACAGGGCACTGGAATGTGCAGGGAGTTAACTCAGTGACCTTTTCAGACCCTTCCCAAACTTACAAATCTATAAATCATTTTCATTGATTTATATTTTTTTCTATTGTCAGAGGGGTTTTTTTTAATCTTTATCAGAATATAGCATTAGGTGAGATTTAATTACTTCTTGGTATAAGAGTGCACTGGGACGTATGTATGGTTGTTATATAAATCTGTAAATAATTGGAGTGTGTGTTGTATGCACGTGTGCGTGCACACACATCTGAGAAGAAGAGTTTTTGGGCCATATCTTTTATTGGCTGAACTGCATGGTTGGGATAGACTTAGGCAAGATTTCTGGTAGCACAGTACCCTTCCTTTTGGTTTCTGGAACAAAAGTAGACACAGCAGAGACAAGTAGCAAATGGAGCAAAACTTGCGTAAAGCGCCATATGTAAATAAAACAGGCATAGTCCAGCTGTTTACACCCTAGTCTTAAATGACAATTCAATCAAATTAGCTATGATTTTTCCAAAGCAGAGTGTTAAATGGATAGTTCACAGGTCCTTAAAGAGGGACACTGGGTTTGGCTGTGTGTATGGTCTAGATCTGAGGCGGCACAAAATGCTCAGATGAAAATCAAACTGGTTGTCTGTTCTTAGCCTCTGGCCCAACCCAGATGTGCAGACACGTGTGGTTTGCAGCACCACAAACTGTTGTGGTGCTACAAACCACAAGCAGTGAATGTTAAAATGCAGGGCCAAAACTTGCTACCAGGATTTCCTGGAAACAACCCCCCCACCCCCAAACAAACAAACCTGAAAATAAAAGTGGTATAAATGCACACAGACAACAAGCATGTGCCATCACACATGGGGGCTGGGCTGTCCATGCTGCTGGCCAGGCCTCCATGCTGCCGGACCTGACTGCTGGGACCAGCACCATGCTGGCCCCAGCCCCGGCTCTCCCTGGCTGGAGGGCCTGGAGGAGCTGGGCAGTTTGCTCAGCGGGGGACAGCATGCCCTGCAACCAAGCACCGACTCAGGGTTGGGCCGTGCGGTAATGTGTACCACTGCAAGTGCACATCCCTGCAGGGCTGGATGCGACCTCTGACTGAAAACAGAGGACGAGTGCAGCGTGGGGCTGATTGTCCCTGTTTTGACTCATCAGAACAGGCCGGGATCATGGCTTCCCATTCTTAACTGCAAATAGCCTTTATTTTCCCAGGCCCAAGTGTTTCTTCGCAGGTTCTTCAAGTGGGCCAGTGAGCTGTGCGGGTCCGTAGCATCCCAGGATCACGTCGTCGTCCCGGGATAAACCGGTGCTCTGTGTTCAGCCTCTGAGGCAAGGGTTTCTCCGGGTACCGCCGCTCGCTTCAGCGCCCCGCGGGAGAGCGCCTGGCAGCGGAAAGCTCCTCGAGCTTTCTCCCAGGGACGCAGCTGGTCCAGTCAGCCACGTCGCCCCAAGAGCTCCTGCGGGAAGAGTGCCCCGCGGAGCGGCGGGTGCTGAAGGGACAGCTCCCCGCGGGCGGCCGCTCCGAGGCGGCGGGGGCGGGGCGGCCGCCTGGCACCGCCTCCCCGGCGTGGGCGGGCCGGCGCGGTGGCTCTGCCCGCGTCCCGGCTGCTGGCGGGGACAGGGAGGCGGACGCGGGCTCGGCGGCGCGGCGAGAGGCCCGAGTGCTGCCGTGTCTCCCGCCGCCCCCCGCCCTGCGGCAGCCGCGACCCGCGCGTGGGGGCTGCCCCGAGCGCCCTGCGGGGGCGGGTGGAGGCGCTGCCGGCCGTGCCCGCCCCCTCGGGCGGGGGAGCCTGCGCCCGTGCGCGGCCAGCTCGCGGGGCAGGAGGAGCGGCGTCCCCTCCTCCGGGGCTGCTCTTTGTACTTGATCCTCCCGCGGCTCTTCTGAAGCCCCCGTGGATATTTTGGGGGGAGGGGGAGGGGGAGGGGAGAGGAGCGCGAAGGAAGGGGAGGTCCCGGCCCCGCCGCCGCGCTTGCATGGTCCGGCCGCGGCGGCTGCCCTGAGCATGGCCGAGAGGAAGAGGACGTGGAACAAGGAGGACGACCTGCCCGTGTACCTGGCGCGGCCGGGCACCACGGCGCAGACCCCGCGGCAGAAGTACGGCGGCATGTTCGCCGCCGTGGAGGGCGCCTACGAGAACAAAACCATCGACTTCGACGCCTACAGCGTGGGCAAGAAGGGCTCGCGGACCCCGCGCAGCGGCAGCCGCCACGACATGCTGGATGGCGGGGACAATTACAGCGAGACCGCCAGCGATGTCAGCGAGGTCTCGGGCTCCGTGATCAGCTCCCCCGGGGACCGCGACGACAAGACCCCGGGCGTGGAGATCAGGTTCCCGCTGGGCAAGGAGCTGCTGCAGGGCCAGGACAATGGGAAGGTAGGAGGGAGAGGATGGGGGTGGGGGATCAGCACGGAGCCGCTGCAGGGAGGAGGGCGGGGGGGGCATCATTCATGGCTCCGGCTCCCACCGGTCATTCGTGCCTCGCGGCAGCCGGAGCTCCGGCTCCAGCGGCGGCAGCGGCGGCTCCGGCACACGCGGCGCCACCGCCGGGCGGGGACGGGGGCAGCGATCGCCGCCCTGCCTGGCCCCGGGGGTGCCAGGGGCGCAGGGGCTCCTCCGGGGGCCGGCTCAGGCCTGTGCGGGCAGAGTTGGGCTGGCTGCCCGGCACAGACCCACTGACACGCATGCCCCGCAGCCGCACGCGTGGTGCGGGCTGTGTGCGGCGGATCCCCGGCACTGGCTCTTTTCCCGCTCCCCGCCCCCGGCCATGTGATTGGGATCCTCTGGCTGGAAGTTGGTGTCGCTCGACCTGGCGCCCTCCTGCCCTCGTGGTGTCCGGGCGGGGCGGCGGGGGGACCCACCCCGCGCGGCGACCGCTGTCCTCGCGTCCGCAGCGCCGGCTCCCGGCCCCGACCTGCCGCAGGGGAGCCACTGCTCCCTGGGCATCTCCCGGGACGGGCACGAGCTCCCCGGGAGGAGCGACACGCACACGGGGCTCCGCGGCCGGGCCGGGCGGCGGTGCAGCTCCCAGAGGGGGCCTGGGCCAGCCTCAGCACGGAAAGCGGAGGCATAAAATGAGGCAGCTCCGCAGCCCGCCAGGCAGGGCTTGGCTCGGCTTGTCCGGGAAATGGAGCTACGCTTCCCTTTTCTCTGGGGACCAGTGGGCCTTGCACCCCCACTTCCTCTGTCTATGTGTGTGTACGCACCCCCACACACCCACCCGGCAAACAACAGCCTGTCCCTTGTCACCCCTCGGCTTTTCCTTAGCCTTAAAGCCCTACGCCTTTTCTTCCCACTTCTCCTTTGTTCCGAGCACGAAGCAGGTGCAGCACAGCGTCCCGAGGGCCTTGCGCTCTGTAGGTGCAGCGTGCGCGTGTATACGCGTGCGGGTGTGCGTGTGTGTCCCCGCCGGCCGGGGGCTGCCTCCTGCAGTGGCTGCAGCCCGGGCGAGCAGCTGCAGTGCGGTCCGCCCTTCCCCCTCCCCGCCGCGGCTCCGACCCCCCCTGCACCGCTGACTCATCCCGCAGAGGCGCGGCGGCTCCCAGCTGCCCGCCGCGGGCAGGGCTCCAGCGGGGGCAGGGGTGACGACGGGCTGGCGGGGACGAGCTGCCACCCCCGCGGCACACACCGCGGGGCGCCGGCGGGAGGGGGACGACGTGCCCTTTGTGCCCTTCGCCCGGCTCCTTCTCCGCCCCAGGCCCCCGGCAGGGCCGCGCCCGGGCGCTCCGCGTTGCACCGCCGCCTTCGTGCGGCTGCTCTGCGGGCTGGCAGCAGGTGCCGACGGAGGCTGCCAGCACCAATTTGCTGCGTCCCCCCAAGCGCCCGAGAGCCGCCCGGGGGGTGACACTGGCCTGCGACCGCCGCGGGGGCGGCTTTGTCCGCGGCATCCCGGGCAGCGCGGCGCTGGGCTTGGGCCCAGTGATCTCCCGTCTCCAGCGCTTGTGGCTGCGGTTTGGGAGCCAGGGGGGGAGTGGGGGGAACCCGGCATCTTCCAGGCTCGTATTGGAGGCCACAGATGGATTGACGGGCTGGGAAGGGGTGGGAGGGGGCGCGCGGAAAAGGAAGCGCTTCCTGGGTTGAGCCGGGCGAATCCCGCGCCGCGCTGCAGCCGGGCGGGCGCCGCCGCCGCCGGTAGAAGGAGCTCTCGCCCGCTCCCCCGCGAGGCGCGGCCCTGTTTTATTGCAGCCGGGGAAAAACGGCGCTCGCTCTGCCGAGGCTCCTTCCTCCCGGCGGGGAACCGCGGGCTCCATTCACGGGTGCGCCTTCCCCTCCCGGCGGCTCTCGGTCGTGGGCGTCCGCGGGGCTCGCGGGAGCTAGCATGTCTTACCAGGGCAAGAAGAGCATCCCCCACATCACGGTAAGCCGGCAGCCTTTGTTAGCGGGCCGAGGGGCGGAGGCTGGGCAGAGCCCCGAGCGCCGGGGAGGGATGGCCCCCGCCGGGTGCCCGCGGAGGACAGGGGCGGTGACGGCGGCTGGGCGAGGGCAGGACCCGGGCGGCTGCACCGAGGCGGACCCCGCGCGCACATCTGCCCCGGGCCGGGCCCTGCGCGGGCGAGCGCTGGGCTGGAAACCATCCCGGTGGCGGGGGGAGGTGGCAGGGCGGCTGCCTTGCTCCCCTGGCCCGCTGCGGGCGGGGGGGGGCGGGGCAGGAGCGGACCCGTGCGCCTGGCGGGGCGGCGGCTGCTGCGAGGCAGAACAAAGGAGGGAGGGGACGGCCCGGCCGGGCGCCGGCACCTGTGCACCGAGCGGCGCACGTGGCGGGGGACGCGGCCGGGGGTCAAACAGCGCCATGATGCCAGAGCCAGCCCCTGCCCGTGCTGGAGCCAGGGCGGGAGGCCCGAGCGCTGCCAGGGCTGCGGCCCCCGGCGTCTCTCCCGGTTGCGGCTGCGACCCGCGGGGCTGAGGCCGAGGTAGAGCTGCACACGAGGGCGGGGCTGGTCCTGGGGGTCTCGGCCACTTGGCGCCTTTGACAAGCCCCGAGGGTCCGACCCGCGCTCCCGGGGGCGGGGGGGCGCAGCGCCCGGCGCGGGGGTGAGGACTCGCTGGCTGAAGACATGGCAGCCTCAGGGCGGGGCTTACACCTCAGCCAGACCTTGTTCCAGTCAGGGCTTGGCCCGGGGCTCTGAGGTTCTTCTAAACCCTTCTGGTCACTGCCACCCGGGGAGCTATCCCCACGCCTGCTCACTGGTGTGGCACAGCCTCCCTGATGCTGAGAGAGGCAGGAGGGACTGGCCGGCAAGGGCCCCTGTCATCAATTTGCTGTAGGACACTGGGCTCCCCCCTCACTGACCCTCTGCCTGTTTTCCATCTACCGTTTTTCTCTGGACCGTGTGAGGCGGGGCCTGGCTGTGCTCTGGGCAAGCCTACGCAGTAGCACGGCAAGGAAGTTTGGCGCATGGGGCAAAGCCCACAGCGGCATCCCGCCCTCACCCCATGCACAGATCTGGGGGGCACATGCTCCCCCTCCCCACTTGCCCTGGAGTGCACCCAGCGGCAGGAGCCACCCCCATCCCTGCACCCCCCAAACAAGCCGCTCGCGGTCCTGCCCATGTCCCATCCTGGCTGGGCCGCACCTGTTGGCACCCCTTCGGTTCTGTGCCCCGTGGCGGTCGCTCTGCTGGCCTCCCCCCACTTGCCGTGGCACTGAGTGTACAGTACTTGCCACAGTGATTTTTAAACCAGGACACTACCAGAGCCTTTTAAGGGTGTCTCAGGGTGTTGCCACCAATACTAGCATTGTTAGGGGGGTAAACACCTACACATGATTCACAAGATAAACCCAGAGATCTCAAATTGGAAGCCATAGTGTCAAAACCATGCTTGCCCATTGTGGTCTTTCAGAGGTATTTTTGCAAGAGAAGAATTGGTCTATTGTTCTTCTGCATGCAAAAAAGGAGTGAAAGCTAAGAGCTGTTTTTTTTCCAAGGGGTGCCTTGAGTCTAGCAAGGTTGTGACCCACTGTTGTAGCACAGGTAGAAGCTGATGGTTGGAGCCTTACATTTCCTCTGCAGTGACAATAAGGGTAAAAGGGTGCCCAGCTGCAGGTAGACATTGCTCAGTTTTGAGCAAAAAAAGAAACCAGAAGCATGAAATTGTTTGCCCCTACATTTACAGTGCATTTTAATGTCTTCAGTTCTCACTTTTTCCTAATTTGTGCTGACAAGAGAAAAAGAAAAGCTGGCATGAGAAACAGAATGTGCTAAAGCCTTTCCTAATGAATATTCATTAATCCTACTGTGATTTTTTTTTTTCCATGACCAAATCAAAGGTGAAAAACAATAACATTGTCCCACATTTAATGTACCTCTTTGTCTTAATTTTAATTTTTTTTCTGTCTTCAGAAAAAGCAAATTGAGCAGTTTGCTTAGTGCTGGATATTCCTTACTGGACACTTCTGTTCCAAAAGTGCTCCCATCCAAACAATGTATGTTTTTTATCCTTAAATAACCCGTAGTACAGCTCTTAGCAGCAAATGTAGCATAGTGAGTTCCTGGAAGGAAACAATTGGTAAAAGTCCATTGCAGCTTCAAGCCTCAGCTTGAATGACCATGCATCCATTTATTGCTTTGCCAAGCTGAAGCAGCAAAAGTTTGGAGCAGAGGTCAAAGTTGTGCCTTTGGAGCTGTAATGAGACACCTTGCGCACTGACAGACATGCATGTTCCCTCTCTAACTTTGCATATAGTGCCGCGACTTAGAGTGACCCCCAACCCAACAGATGTCCATCTATATGGGGAGGATCGAGCCTGCCTGCCTGTCCTGCAATTGGGCTGATGAAGACCCTCTTCCCCCCCCCCAAATTCCAGTGCTCTTTAATGTAGAGCGCCTTAGGGAACCTCTGTCAATCCCTGTATCCCTGTGTGTGATTGGGCCTGGGCTTGTGCTGTCTGCAGAGTGGAGGGGAGGAGGAGGAGATGGAGGGGGAGCCTGGCCTGAACTGAAGGAGGGGGTGAAGGGGGGCTGTGAGGCAGGGGGGCTCCAATCCATGTGCCCCCTTCCCGCTTAGGCTGGGCAAGCCTCCGCCTGCAGCTCCCTCCCCCTCCCTTCTCCCTCCTCCCTTCCTGCAGACAGCAACCAGCCCAGTCCCCAGCGCACACAGGGATTACAGAAGTTCCCTAAGGCATTCTACTTTGGAGCACCTTCATCTGATCCCTTATTAGATGAGGGTTAATTTTTTGAATGGTCAGCTGTTTTTAAATGGATGTTTGTCACTGCATGTCTGTAGATCACTTTCAGGGAGCCAATTGCATGGCAAATGTCACTTCTATCATGTCTCTTAAGTGCTCTGCTGCAGTACCCTTATGACAAAATCCAGCCCTTTTGCTTGTGAGAATTTTTGAGCAAGGACTCTATCTTTCTATGTCTTTGAAGTGCCTAGTAGACTTCTATGGGTTCTATTAACATGACTAAAATTCTCCATGGTGTACTGTAGGGAATGCAAAGGTGTGCTCCAAGTGCAGCGTGAGCAGAGGCTATGAGCTGATCTACATAAACATAAGTACTTCCCATATTCATCTGCATGGTGACAGTAAGTCTCAAGGCTTTGATGCACCCTCATTTGCTTTTGAGTGAAGAGTAACAAATGGACAGGAGAGGTAGAGAGAATGGAAGGTGTTCAAGAAAAAGTTGATGCACAATGTACAGGATGAAACTAAGACAGTCAACTTTTGAATGACCTTCCTAGGCCATTTCTGGGTATTAGGCAGGGCTCATTTAGCATGGTCTTTGATCTCCTGTGTACATTCCCTTGCCCATCACCTTTAACCTTGTGTTTATACATACCAAAGTCTATGCCTATACCAGGGGTGGATAACCTGTGGAATGAATGCCAATGGGCAGTCTCTGTGTGTAGCACATGGCAGACTGGGGAGGGGACAGACAGCACAGCATCAGGAGATAGGGTGGCAAGCAGGAAAGAGGCAGCATTTCAAGCAGGGGGCACGGGGAAGGAAGCAGAAAGCAGTGCAGCAGGACAGGCAGGGAGCACAGGGCTGGCAGAAGAACGCAGAACAGATCAGGCAGGGGAAGGGGACTGGAGTGGCTCTTGGAGAGAGTGCGGAGTGGTTAATTTGTAGCATGCCTACCAAAAACGTTGGCCCCCACTGCCTCATACCATGTAGAATGTATCTTCAAATATGCTGGGGAATCTGGGACACTGCCCTGATGCTATGAAGCATTGAAACCCCTATTGTTTGTAGTTTTATCTTGTATTTCAGTAGAGCTTGGTATTTTCCAGGCATGCAAGAAGACTAGGTCCCGATACAAATGACCTTGCAATTTCAGTATTTAAAAGTGCATGCCACATAGCTTACTAGTTATATTTTTAACTGTTGCAATGTGAGTTCAGTTGAGGACAAGCTTAAGGGCAAGGATGTTGAGTGGTGGAGTGGTAGCCATAGGAAGTGAGTATTAAGGAGGAACCTGCACAAGGCAAGGAAACCTGGAAGAGGAAAGTGGTTCTTTCAGGAGGAGAGAATGCCAGCTGGAAATATGACCCAGAAAGGCTTGAGGAGAAAAGAAGATGAAGAGACTTAGGACTCAGCTGGACCTGGCAGAGTGTAGTCCATAGGTGTGTAGTAGGAAGCAAGGTGAGGTTTAGGTGGGTAGCACTGTGAAACCTTGAAAGTGAAGAGGGGGGTTTGAACTCAGTGAGAAAGGAGACAGGAAGGGGAACATGAAAAAGGGGAAGAAGATAACTTTATCTGTAGTGTGTTCATTGTTTGAAATGTGTAGAGCTGAGAAGCAGAGAGGCCAGAGAGGGACACATTACAGTAATCCAGGTGAGGGATAATAATGGATTATTCCTGCTGGGGTCACAATCCTCTCAGTCGGATCACTGGGGGTCAGGATGGGTAAACTTTCAAATGTGTACACTTTCCCCAGGTCTTACCTCCTTCCCCCTTTTTTTTTGGCATTTGTAAAACTGCTTAAGGGAGCTTGTGGGCTAAGTCAGCAACAGTATGGGAATACTCAACTTGATATCTAATTCTCTGGGCTGCCAAGAACGATCTCTTCCTGAGATTCAAGGCTTTGTCTTCACTGACAGACATCAGCAATTCACACGTCATTGCTCTCATGCTGGTTGAGGGCTGGATGACGTAAGTGTTAAAAGAACCCATGCCGGGGCTATGCTAACCTTTCTGCTGCAGCTAGTTAGTGTGTATATATACAGTGCAAGGATCCAAGTGCTTGGGTGAAACTCAGCTGGCCAAAAGTAAACTCCAGGGAAGCTGGAGATGCTGGTAGCAGGTAGGGAAAAAACTTTAACAAGGACTAGCACCCCTACCATCCTTTGGGCATGTTTACACGTGAATTTACTGCACAGTAATTTACTGTGGTTTTTAGGCCAGCATCTACAGGTGCAGCCGTTCAAGTGCAGTAATGCTGTGTGTGGACTGACTTGGGACTAACTTTAGTCCCAAGTCAGTCCACACACATAGTGTTCCTGCATAGTCAGGCACCTACATGTATGTTACTGTGCAGTAACAAATCAAGTGTTTATGCCCAAGTCTGTGTAAGTCACCATAGTTATTGTGCAGTACAGGCATGCACATATAGACACGAACCCGTACTGTGCAGGAGTTTTTGCTGTATAAATGTCCACGTGCAGACGTGCCCTCTGTTACCCCCAATTGTTGCAACTAAGCCTTCCTGTATTAGCCTGACAAGATGTAATCTAGCATTGTGGAGTTGTCCTGTTTGTAGTGGGAGTTGTAGGACAAGGGCTTGTTTGTGTATGTGCTGAAGTTAACAGGACTCTTCACTGACTTTGTGGGGGGAGGAAGCTGAATCAGGCCCCAAATTTAAGTAAACTCTTTTGCTCAGAGGGCAAGCAGAGTTAGCGAAGTTGGTAACCATTTACCATCCTAACCCATCCTCTCTGTGGCTTACTTAAGGGCCACATGCAGGACAAAGGGAATGTACAGAGAGTCTGGGAGGTAAGACTTGCCCTCTCCCCTCCTCACCAGTCCATATGCCTTTACTGAGGACAGGTCTGCTAACTGAGTATGTCACACTTCACAAGATATAGCGCAGGGCATATTTCTCCTGGGGTGGAATGGCTTCACACTGTCCCCAGCACAAGGCTATATTTAAAGGGATAAGTGAATCCTCAAGTGATTTGACATTGAAAAAGCAGTGCAGTTAAGGCTGATCCTAATTTATTTATCAGAGAAGAAGATGATAGAATAATATCCAGACACAGTTACTTTAGTTTATTGTCTCTTGTGCCTAACTTCTTTGCTGGAATGCTCTTTCCACTCAACCCTTTGAAAGAGTCAAATTCAGACTCTACTGAGATGTACCTACTTACCCCAGATCAAATTTGTCCTTGTGTCCTGATGAGGGCTTCCCTATAGTTTTAATACAACTGCTCTTTGATTACATGAACTAGCTCTGCTGGATGACAGCTATTTTATCCCCCTGTGTTTACCACTCCTGGGACTAGCCTGCTGAGACTTGGAAAATTCAATTGTAATTGGTGTAATAGAAAAGTGTCACCAAGGAGGGTAGATATAATGATACCCAATGGAACAACTTTGATGCTGCATTCCCCAGTCCTTACTCAAATGAAACTCTCAATGAATGCTGTTCTGCCAGAATATGGGGTGTAGTGTGCCTGCAGTATTGATATTTGAAAAGCAATAAACATGGTATCTATTTTGAAGAAATCCCCGTGTGTTTTGCTTGTACAGAATAACCTTTTTTTTAGTTTCTATGAGAAAGGAATGAAATTGGTAGATTAATAGAAAGGTAGGCCTCCAAAACAGAAAAAATGAGTATCAGATCTTTAATTGAATAAACATGAATGAATAAATTGGCTTTGCACCAGTTTAAGATGTGGCTATATTCCACAGAATCTTTCATAAATGAATTACTGTGTATAAGAATACATTTGTTAGGAGAATAAGCTTAAAAGCTTTTGGGCAGGGGACTCTATTAGTATGCTATCAGAAACGATGCCTCAAGGAGAATGATTTACAAGTGACACCCTTTGTTGATTCAGTTTTTGCACTAGCTATGGAAATATTTCCTATAGAGTTTAACCTGGACATGAGGATTCTGAAGAGGGAAGAAAGCTGATTAAGAACAAACCTTTTTAAACAGACAGAGCTGTATGGACTCCCATGTAGAGGCTTTCTTTTACCCTTTTGAGAAGGACTTTGCACACACATGCTTGGGAAGGAGATGGTTCTACTTTTGCCTCTAACTTTCTTTTAAAAAATACTCCTTTTTTGTCAGTGCTTTGCTAAAACCAAAATAGCTTAAATATTTTGCAACTTGTCTGGTTATGGAGCTGGCTGCTTCCATTAAAAAGCTTATCTGTGAATTGTGTATAAAGGAATTAACTTTCCAGGGGGAGATTTTTCAAAGGCATAAAGGAACATTGGGCATCTTACTTTTATTGCCTTCCAGTAGAAAGTGGCTTTTGAAATCCTCCATACCATCGATTCAGGATGTTTTGTTGCTGGGATTCTGTTAGTCAAAGAGAATACAATTATCAGCCTATGGCTTTTAAACCTTCTCTTTCAAACAGAGCCATGTCTTCTTGCACTCTCTAGGGTATTTTATAAGGCTTAGCAGCAGGGTGTACTCACTCTGAAATGATTCAGTATGCCAGCATAGCTTAACACCTTCAGTTTTACTGCATTGAGCCCAGCATCTTTACATAACACATCTTTAGGAACAGCATATAGAAATGCAGGTGGTTTTGGAATGTAAGGGACCATTTCTGATAGCTCCTTGGAGCAAGATGCATAGTCCTCTCTGGGCCCATGTGCTACCCTAGGTTTGGGTGCAAACTCTCATTATGAGTTATGGAGCTCTGAGAACTCTGGTGAGTGACTAAAAGTCAAATTTGTTGCTGGTTTAATTTCACTCTAGTCAATAGAATTACATGGGGAAGAATTTGTCTTTGAAGGTGGTTTCTTCACCTTTCAGGCCTAGACCTTCTGGGTGGTAGATTTCAAAAGCCTTTATCAATTAACAGTGGTTGCAGTTTGAACAAGAGTTAAAGACTGAATCCAAGAATGAAGTGGTGCCTGGACACACTTTCATTGTGCTGGCCTGATTTAGTTTTGTTTTGCTGATGACAAGTTGTTGTCATCCAGCTAATGCAATTAAGTAGTTAATTAAAAAGGCAAGATTGGCTCAATTGGTACCAGGAGACATTAGGCTTCAGGATGAGTGCCACTCATGGAACAAAGGTAAAAACAAAGATGTGCTATTCTTTTAGGAGCCGTTATTTTATTAAAATAAGCATTTTACCGTTTTCCTAGATTTTTCTTCTGCCTGGAATGGCATAGGCATTCTTTCAATATTTTTAACCCCCTTCATTTTATATATGAATTTGGCATCCCTGTTGCAGAGTATGGGTGTGGCTTCATAAAAGGGAAGTGCATGTGTGGCTGTGATATAATTAGAATGAATAAAGTAGACAAAATGCGTGTCACTTCACAATGATTTATGGTCGTACTATTTTCATTGGACATGCTAAATTAACTGGCCATGATAATAATCAGTTGGTGCATTTCATGGCAGGGAACAGCATTATAATTTATGTCAGCATCTTATTTTTCAGCAATCTCTGTCTAGACTGAGAATCTATATCCATATTTTGTTGTGTAATGCTTTCTAAAAGGCAGTTACCTGAAGCTCAGAGCACAAGAGGGCTAGGAGGAAAACCAGTAATTTTCAACTGTCCTATATATGGATAAACCATAACACTTGAATATGGGTTCAGAATAACTCTGGGTTGAACCAAGCTTTTAGAACTGTAGGGACTCAGCAAAATTCAGGACTAGATCTGAGTTTCCATTCCTAACAGGGACTTGGTCCAGACTCTTTTCTCAGCTCTACCAGGCATTTTATTATTTGTTGATACAAGACAATGTATTTCCATACTTTAAAAGAGCTGCAGAGGGATCAGCCAAAGTTTTAATAATGGATATATGTGCAGAAAACATGGGTTCCTCAGACTCCATAAGCTTTATGTATTTCCTGCTGCAGCACAGACAATAGTAGTGTCTGGGTGAGAGCTGCTGTCTCTTGCAGCAGAAAGCCCCTCCTCCTGCAGTGAATGACGCGGAGCTTGTGGCCTATCCTTCTGCTGCCATGAAAATTGCTGTGATGTCACAGCCTAAGCTGCTTTCCTGCTAGATTAAGCAAGAGGAGTCTGGCTGTGATTAGCAAAAATCACCAGGAAAACCATGCAAAGCACCTGAAAGTAGATTTCTGTACATAGTAGGTGCTGTATCATATTCAGCAAGGAGCTTTGTTGTGAAGAAATGGAAAGCTAAGTGCTGAGAAAATGGAATTGCTGTAAGATCAGCACTGCTTGGTGCTGATTCTGTCACACCCTGACCTAAAACCTTTTTTGCAGACAGCATTGTATTGCTGTGATTGTTATACCGCTGAGGTCTTGGTGAGAAGTGGAAGATAAATAATTTGGGTCAAATTCTCTTGACTATGCCATAAGTGTACTGATTTCAGCGGAGGTAGTCCACAGCTATGGTGTGAAAAGTGTATTTAGTTTTTATGTTAATGCTGATACAATGCCAATATTGCTCTGATATCATTTTAGACTTCTCTTTTTCTTCCTTAATTGTAGCATTTCCTCAGGATCTTGCTGCTTTTTACCTGCCAGCTGTTGCAGGGGGATTCTTCCTCTTCCTTTCTTGTTCCTTGTAGTTCAGAGGGAAAAGCTCATCTCTGCATCTTGTTTTTGGCATCCCAGGAAAAGCCTCATATACACAGCCTCTTGCTAATTTTCTCTATGCAAACTCATGTGTCTGGAACATTTGTTTTTCTCACTTTGCCTAAAGTAGAGGTTATATAGGCCTCTGACACACTCCTCACTCTGAAACCATGTCTATGATGTGTCAGATAGTGCTGTAGACCAGGTTGTGAAAATAAACCCTGATTACCTGTTCTTGCTCCATGTCCTCCATATGCTGAAGAGTATCATGTGCCCAGGGCATGTCCAGCACCATTTACAATTTTGAGTACTTTCATGAGAGAGGTGTTGTTGGACTGAAGCAATTTAAATACAATATTTTCCTGGCATCTGGTACATGCACAATTAGAGCAAGCAGGCTCCTTATTGTCAAGATACTTAAACACTTCCATAGATGACCTAGGGAGGTTATGGGCTTTCTATCCTGTGCTGTCTACTGTGGTAATGGCCAAAAGTTGGCCTCAAGATGTAAGCCCCATGTTATTAGCCACTTTACAAACAAGAGGCATGTCTGTAATTATATTGGCACTTTAAGAGGCTTTGGCTAAACCAGGTCTATCCAACTAGCTGCTCAGGGACTGCAGGTGGGGGTTAAACTGCAGTCCCAGCCTCCAAGTCTGGGCACTGTTTCCCCCCCAAAACTCTCCTCCTGCTGCTACCAGTGTATCTGGGTTTGCCCTACCTTTTTCAGCTTCAACTGCCTGTCCAAGACCCTGGAGTTGGGTGGGGTGGGGTGGCTTATGGGGTGAGAGATCCTGTGGCTAGGTGATTTGGGGGACCTGGGATGCTGGTGCAGCGTGTCAGGGTCAAGGGAGACATGCAGCACTGTGGGACAGGGGAACGGTGCAGCGCAGTGGGAGTAGGCCATGTGGCCCCTGCCCCATGCAGCCCCCCCAGGCACTCAGAAGTTAAACAGCCCTGGTCTAATCTAATGTTACCATGATTTTTGGGTAGAGATAGTTGTGAGCTGTGAGTTAGCAGCAGGGTTCCAAGTAGCTATGTAATAGGGTTGTCTCCCAATTATATTCCTCTCCATTAGTTTTTTGTATTAATAAAGTTGACCCTGTTTCTGACATCTGAATATGGCTCCTTTGCTTAACCCACAAATAACACAACGCCCTGCCCATAAGACTTCACAGCTGTGAGACAGGCAAAGGTAGATGAAGAGAGAACAAGCAGAACATGGCATCGCAGGCAAGTAGCCAGGATGATCAAAATGCCATGTATATTTAGTTGGGTTTGTGTCCCTGGTTCATCAAAGCACTTCAGCCTATATTTAACTTTAAGCACATGCTAAGCGGGGATCAATTATTCATAAGGTCATCAGGTTTTTTCATAATAGTGTATATAGGGTTAAAATACATTAACAGTAGTTTTAATAAATGATCACTTGTTATAGTATCTAGGAAGTCACCTGTTTCCTTATAGTCATGGCTTATAACAATCTGTAACACCTTCTCCAGAGAGACCTAACTGCAGGGACTTGGAAAAGTTCCAGCAAGATATTTTTCAACAGCATTTGCTGAATCATTGAAATCAAAACATTTTACAGAGATGGTTGAGATGTTTATGGCGTTCCCATGGAAATCGCAGAGGATTTCCTCACAAACCTGCATGCTTCTCCTCCCTTGGCAGGACACCTGCTAGGCAGCTGGGAAACCCAGACTTCTGGCATCTCAGCAACGTAGCCTCTCATAGCTTCCAGGGCAGTAGCTTAACTTGGAGGTTGGAGTAAGGGAGATGAGCAGGACATCAGTCCTGGGTGCCAGTGCAGAGGGGGTGTCCATTGCACCACTGCCCCATATCTGGCACAACTGTGGCAGCCCCTGCACATAGAGGTAAGCACTCTCTTCTCTCACTTCCACCTTCCCCACTACCTGCGATGCCCAGGGTGTCAACATTTCAATTTACAGTTCTGCTTATAGGGTCCATGGCTCTGGGCGGTCTTACCATATGGGCTCTCTTGGATTACAGGCCCATTCTGCTTTCACAAATGTTTTGTTTTTTTATGAAACTAAAAGCAGAATATTAAATTCCCTTGTGAAACCAAGTTACTTTGCTCCTCCCAGTTCTTCTTAAGACTCTATAGCACATGCTGCAGTGATAATCATTCAGTAACCCTACGAATAGAGTTGATATAAGGTGTGACCCACATGTTAAAGTGCTTTGCTGAAACAAGGCCCATGGAGTTTTTTAACATCTTGACGCATGTGGAGCTTTTCTGACTCAGACATGAGGTTTACACATTTTGGTATCATTCCCTCCCAAATAAATGAGATACTTTCCCCCTGTAGCTGAACAATATTCATGTTTAGAAAGACAATTGAATGAACCTAAAAAGAACTTGCAAGATAGTGGTTTCTGCAGCTCAGCACTCACAGTAGTAAATCATTGTGGTGAGGAGGTAGGACTGCCAGCACACGTCAAAATAAATCATTACCTTTCACACTGCTGATTGAAAAATGCTGCAATTACAACTGACAATAGAGAGCCTGGAGAAAAAAAGCTGTGATCAGCAAGGCAAATTCTAGGATGGGGACGTGCATCCTCTTTCTTCCTTCATTGCAAAACATTACCAGCATCTGAGACTGGCCCCATGGGGAACATATTTCATTGTGGTTCTGCACCTTGATTTTACCCTAGAGCCCCTTGTATACTTCGTTATACTGAAAGCCTCAAACCTGTGTGTGGTTTCTTTCCTTATGTATTATATTGGACATGTATTTATTTAAAGGTACCACAGACAGATTATAATCTCTCTATTGTTTGGATTGAAATACAGAACTGAATAGAGCCTTGAAACCACAGCGCACTTAAACACAAACTGAACTCTAAGCACATACTTAAAGATAGAAATGTAGTTAACAATTTTGCTGAATGGGAACACTATAATACTGCTTGTATTTTGTATTGCTGTTTATCAGTGCGTCTTAAAGCACTTTACAGAAGAGGTCGATATCATTATTTGTTCAGATGAGGGAACATAAAGATGCTCTTATTTTCCAAATTGGGTATTTAGGCTTGTGCATGACTAAAGGCATATGAGTATTCCTGAGCTTAATTCTTTGCAAGTCTGGAGTCAGGAGCTAGGTGAGTAATGCAGGACAAAGAGAGAATTTTTATTTATCATTTGGGAAATTGAACATATAATTTGTAATTTAATAATGCACTCAGCACTTCAGCCTCCCTTTCTACTTGACTTCTTCAGTCTCATAGACTATTCATAATTATTTGGCTAACATCTTTACAAATGCAGTATGCACCAAGCCAGGGGTCAGTAACCTATTGGTCCATGGGCCAGATCCGGCCTGCAGAACCTCTGGATACGGCCCAAAGATGTGTGGCTTTGTGGGAATGAATACTGCCTGCAAGCACTGTCTTTGTGCCATGGGGGACACAAGTAGCAGCAGCAGAAGGGTCCTAGTGCCCATTTTCCTGCCTCTAACCCAACGTGGGGCATTCTGGCCTGCAGGCAGATGTCAGATAATTTTATTTCTGTTCCCTGGTTGGGTGGATGGTACTGGCACCTCCAAACTTACCCTTTGAAGGTGAGAATTTAAATGTTGATTTCTGGAAGTATTACTATATGCAGTTTTGAAATATGCTTTCTGTACATATTTTATGCCAGCACAATGCAGTCATATGACAGATTCATTCAATATTTGGATAGTTCTTCAGAGAACATATTTTCGGCATTTTTAGCTCAGTTCTAATATTGAAAATTTGCAGTGCAAAATGCTGACTGATTTTCTTTGTTCACATTGTTCTGTAGAGAACAAGGATCCAACCAGTCCAGAAACCACAGACCAATATAGCTTCCCCTTCCCTTAGACATAAATTACTATTCCTAAATATTTATAGAAACAGCTGGACAGGCCCTTTAGCAATTTAGCTTCCATTATTTTTAAAATAGGTCATAGCAATCATTTTAGCAAGCCTATTTTATTAAAAGGCTTAAGACACACACACACACACACACACACACACACACACACACACACACACACACACACACACACACACACACGCACAGTTTTTAAATGTACACATTCTCCTGAAAGAGTCAAAATCCAAACTCTGCCAGAACCTGACTTTCAACAGATTTATTTTCACTTTGGAGGCCAAGGAAATACATAAAGAGTGAATTAGACTTTTAAAAGTACTTGCAGTGGGTGTGAGTGTAAATCTAAAGGTCATTAAAGCTAGGTTTCATTCTTTCCTCTGCTCACAGTAACTTGCAGTTGCATGTTCTGTATATCCCAGGGGATGCTGCACTGTGGGTTTATTCTCTACTGTGTTCTTGATATTCTGGCAGGGATCCAACATAGCAAATGCATATGGTCCATGCTGCAGCACACCCCTCCTCTTTGTAATTAATCTGAAGATTGTATGGTATTGTGTTCCTGGCTGTCACTGATATTTATGAATCAGTTTTAGACCTTTTTCCTTGTGCTGCACAGGAACCTTAATTGTCCCCTGATGTTTGCATGGTAACAAGCTCTCTCTGTTCATTCCCTTGCACTTCCCTCCTTGAATCCTGACCCTTACTGAGCAGTAGATTTACACAAAAATGAGGGAGTAAAATAATTGGCCCTCTTCAGACAGCTAATTATCAATCTTTTCCCCATGAAAATGAACTAGTCCACTCTTGGCTCTGAAGCACAAGTACTACACAGCTGTATGCGGGGTGACCAGTGTTTGGCCTGCAGCAGTACACATGGCAGTTGAGCTAAACCCATTCCTGGAGACTGAAGGCCGGTGCCTGAGAACAGACTAAGGCACCTACAAGAGTTCTTAGACAGACGTTAGGGGCACTTACACACATGCAGAGTGTCTGCTCTGTTGTGTTGGGAATCCAGCACGTCAGAGCTGACTCAGTCGAGTCTGCTGGAGCATCTAATTTGACGTGCTCTGGCAGCTCCACGTGTATCAGTGGTGCAGCGTGTCTCCATGCTGAGAAAATGGCAGCAGCACACTTTGAAATAAAACATGTTCAATGTGCTTTAGTTCAAAGCACCCCACTGCTGTTTTCTCAGAGTGAGGATGCTCTGCATCACTGATACACATCATGTGCATTTTTAATTAGTATGGCTCGTTAATTAAAATCACCCGGTACCGCATCAGAAACGCATGTAAAAATGCCCTAGATGCCCAGATCCAAAACTGAGATCCAAAATTCCCCAATCAGAAGCCACCTAACCCTGGAGGTGTTTAAATTCACTTGGCCTGTGCCTTTAGCTTAAGGTTTCCTGGATTAGCCCAAAGTTCTTCTTTTCTCCATGCCCAGGACTGCTCCAGTTGGAACAGCTGCATCTAGCTCCTGCCTAAGCCCCATTTGGATGTGGAAACTAGGAAGAATAGTGCCTGAAGAGCCTGATACACCTACACATGCTCTGAGTATGCCTAGTGAGTCCTGAGAGCTTTGAGCGTAACAAAACACAATAGCCACTTTCATTCAAAAACCCAAGCAGAGGAGGTGGTACCCACCTTTGCCATAAAGGCCTAGGGTGTCTGTACATGAGTGCAGAGTCTGCTTTGACACACTGTAATTACAGCACATCAGAGCAGACTCGATTAATCTGTAATTACCACACTCCAGCAGCCTTCCACGTCTCATGTATCAGTATCCCCGTGTTTCAAAATGGCAGCGGGGGCACTTTAAATAAAGCTCATTGAATGAGCTTTAGTTCAAGCACCCCTGCCGCCATTTTGAAGCTCAGGGATGCTGATACACAAGATGCTGAGGTGCTTTTATTAGATCGGCTTTCAGACCCACTCCTGGGGGGCGTGAATCAGGGTGACCGCCCTGGGTCCCGCAGAGCCAGGCAGAGCGGCCACAGAGATTCTGCGCTGCCACTGGCCACTTGGCACCCCACTCCTTCCTGACCGTGAATCTGCTGCCAAATCCAGCATGTCCAGCCACTTGGCATCTCCCCCGCCCCGGCATCCCCCACTTGCCGCCAAATCTGCTGCTGACTTTCTTATGTCCGGGGATGGGGCTCAGCACCCTGCTTGGGTCATCTCTGCTAGCAAGTTGTAGCCTGTTTTGGGTCATAGCCTCCACCACCCATCCTGTTGAAGCTGGGTCACTGTATAGCAAAGAACACATAATTCATGGGGTCAGAGGAAGAGCAAACAAGTAACAGCTTGACTCTGTAGTCTAATTAGTAGGGCATTCAGATGTGCAGGGGGAGTCATGGGTTCTGGTCCCTGTTCCCTCGACTATTTTAGGAATTTTATGTTAAGAACATAAATAGTATCTTACTGGCCTGGACCAATGGTCTATGTAGGCCAGTATGCCGTCTGACAGTGGCAGGTAGTAGATTCTTTAGAGGAAGTGTATGTACAAATCTGGTGTATGTACAAAGCACATCCATTCCTGTCCTACCCTCCCTGGCATCAGTAGTTCAGGGATCTCAGCAGATGCATCCCTGACTATTCTCTTTAATAGCTCCCAGTGGACCTGTTCTGCATGAATTTGTCCAATCTTTTTTGGAACCTAGTTATATTGCCTGCCTCTGCAACCTCCTGTGTCAGCAAGTCCCAGCAAATTAACTACATGCTATATAAAAAGTACTCCCTCCCTCTTTTTTCAAAACTTGTTTCCTGATAATTTCAGTGCCCCCTAGTCATTGTATTCTGGGACTTGGTGAATAACAGTTCCCTGTTCACTTTATCAACATCGTTCGTGATTTTTTAAATCTTGTCATGTTCCCCTTTGGCCTTCTCCTTTTTTGAACTGAAGAGTCCCAGCCTTTTCAGACTGTCCTGGTATGGAAGCTGCACACACCTCCGAACATTTTTGTTGCCCTTCTCAGTACCTTTAAAATAGAAATCATTATAGGAGCAGTAACTTGGGAGGAGCACTTTAATAAATATAGTGTAAAGCGTTCATCTTGAGAGTGTTATTTTGATTTGATTCTTGAGGCTAAAACTCATAGCTCAGAAAATGCAGGTGTATTAGGTGACATGATACCTCAGCTCTGTAAACTGAGTGGTCCTGGCACTTGTATTGTCATTTGGTCCATTTTATGAAAGTTGGGCATATGGTATTTGATTTTATCATTTCATTTTTATGTACATTTGTTTGTGTCATAAATGTTTCTTCCTTTTTTCCTCAGAGTGATCGACTACTTATTAAAGGTGGAAGAATTATCAATGATGACCACTCCTTCTATGCAGACATATACCTGGAAGATGGACTTATAAAGTTGGTTTTTAAAATACTGCACTGTTTGCATGCATATTAATCATATTGATACAATTTCTTTGTGACAATATTATTGGGTCCTGCAGCATGCACATTGATCTGGACTTGTATTCATAGTGCATTTATTACGCAATTTTGATTTTCACTTTCACTAGCAAGTAGAGGATTCCTTCAGTCATTGTGCCTTGAAGTTCCTGGACCCCCTAGTGGGTCCATTCCTAGTTACTTGTGATAGTTTGTGTTAGTTTTTGTAGTGCAGGTAACAACTTAAACCCAGGCAAGGTAGTAATGACATGTAATGCAAAAAATTCCAGGTAAGGGTGATGAATAGTGGCTAGCTCAGCATACAGCAGGAGGCTTCTTACTGCTTTTTTTTTCAGGGGCACTTGCTGGTATTCGTGACATTTTGTACTATTTATGGATACATAAGCACTTTCCCCTCATGCTGAACCCCTAGTGTGTCTGAAGGGTCTAGCCATGCATGTATGCCACTGCTTGTATGCCTTCAGACCACCACTAAGTATATTATGCATAGATTTTGGAATGCTTTTTCTGTCTTTTTTTTGTACACAGGTATATAGTGATGGGCAAGGTTTGATCTTACATCTTCTGTTAAATTAACAAAGACAGCCTACAAGAAATTAAGGAAGCAAAACATAGGAGCTATATATAAAAAATCTCTTTGAATATATTGCTTCCAAAGTACAGGCTTTTGATAGCCTTAGTAAGAGTCAGGCAGTTGAGGTACATGGTAGTTTAGCCAGTGCTTGCATTCTCACTCTGGACCTTATCAGAACAGAGATATTTCTATGCATGTTGAACTGGGGATGTCTATAAATGTTATGATATGCATATCTGGCTAATTGTTATTACTGTTATTATTTAGATTTATATCCCACCCTATCCAGAAAGGCTCAAAGCAGCGTACTATAACAGACAACCAACTCACAAGGTCCAACTCTTTGGCTCCATTATACTTTTAAAATGAAACTGTAATTTTTTGGATCTCAAAAATTCTTTCTGTAAAACTTGCACGAAATAGGACATGGATACATTAAGGAGACAGATGCTCTTTAAGAAGCAATGTCGAAACATTCTCATAGTCAAAGAGTACAGGGCCACAAAATATTTTTCATTTTATATGCTATATGTACTCTGTTAAAAGACAAAGGTTTTTTTTTTTTTTTTACTGATTAGTATTGGGAAACTAGCCCCTCACCTTACACATCCACATGGAAGAAAAGTTCATTAAATACACTATCTTTAAACTTCTGCTAAAAGCAGTATGTGCTCAGTAATGGAAACAAACTATGAAGCTGGTTAAATGCAGCCAAAACCAAGCATGGCTAAGAAACACATGGCTTACATTGGGCAAACATACTGATGGGAACCTTTTTTATTACTACAAAACAACTAAAAGAAACTACATTAACACAAAACTTGACAACCCCCCCTACAACAATATCTTATTCTTATTACCCCCTTTCCACTATTAACACACTAACCTCTCACTATCCACCCCCAACCCAGGAGGAAGCAACAACTTTCATTCCTTCACTTTGTCCTTTTGGAAGAAACACTGTCATTCTTCTTTCCTCCATTTCTTCTCTGCCTTCTCCTTTCCCATCTCATCCACATCTTGATCCATATAGTATTTCAATTCATATATTGACAAATCCAAATGTTCTCTTCTGGTGAAACCCAGTCCCTTGACCAACGGTAGGTTTCTCACCTTCCGTATCACTACTGGCTCACAGAGTAGTATGGTTCTCAGGCTCCATGTCTCAGTCCTTTGGGCACTAACCCATACAACACAATTTCATTTGTTACCTCAGTTCAGATTGATGACCCTCAAAAATGATGCACCCTTGCATCTCATACCCCTTGTACAAAAGAACAGTCCTAAAATACATGCAATACAGATTCTTCAGCTCCACATCCCTCTGCTGGGCACACTGTCAATTTTACCAATCCCCACGTATGCTGAATGCCGCTGACAGGAAGAATATTCCATATCAACATCCATATGTGATAGCTGTACATTCCCCTTTCAGGCTATTATCAGTCACCTCTTTCCACACATTTGTCATCTGTCCTTCTGTCAGATCCCCAACTATTGTTATCATGTCTGTCTTTCTTATCATATTAGTTACCTTCTTATGGTCTTCCAAGCACTCTAATCCCACTCCCACTGGTTTATGTACCTTTTAAAAACTCTCCATTTTCACATAGTGGGCCAGTGGCTGCCATACATACCCATGTTTTTTTTTCTGATCTCCCCTGTACGTGCCCTGTCTTCTTAATGTTTTTGCTGCCAGTTAATGACAGAAACATGCAGGCTTCCCCACTCCCCTCCATTATGTCTTTACAGAACATATTTCTAAAACAAGTATACACAAAACTTTCCAAATCTGGCCTCCTGAGCTTCCTAATTCCCTAGCTTTGTATAGCTATGTTCTGGCTACCCTTTCTCTTTTATGTATCCAAAAAAAAAATCTGCCTCTGTACCCTCCTTATCTGCTATCCCTGTGTGAAGGATGGTCAGCAAGTGTACCATTTTCACTGCAGCCATTTTACCCCGGAAAGATAACAGTCTACCACTCCACAGTCCCAAGATCTGCCTCACCTTACCTCCGACTTCTCTCACATCTTTATTCCTTTCCTTTGAGTATCCATTGGGGTTCCCAAGATACACCCTCTACCACCCGCAGCCTGAACTTCTGTAAATTCTCCCAATTCCTCACACACATCAACATACTTTTCATTTTATTTAATTCTGCCCCTGACACTTCATCATAGTCCTCAGTATGCTTCAATACCTTCTCAATAGATATGTTGTCCTGAGCCACTATGTTCACATCATCCATATATAATGGACATTTAACTTCTGGTGCTTTCTTACTGCATATCAGCTTATCATCACAAATTCTCTGCGCCATCATGCACACAAAAATATTGGGATCCCTGTTGTACCCCTGTTTGTATGAGGAATACTCTACTTAAGTACCTATTCACCAGTACTCAACTTCATATTTTACTGTATAACATATCATAAGTTGTTTTTTTTCCAGGTCTAAGTTCGTTATTACCATGTTTCTTTTCCTCTTACACATCCGATATGACATCTCCCATTAACCACAGGGTCTGGGATAGCCTCCTCTTAGAAATGGTACATGTTTGTTCTTTTTGTATCACATCTGCACAAAAGTCATGTACTGTATTGTTTTGGCCAGTACTTTTGCCGTCAATTTTTAGTCTACATTTAAAAGGGATATTGGCCTCCAGTTGCTTAACTCATCTTCCTTTCCCTTCTTGAATATCAAAGTTACCATGCCTTCTGCAAACTCCTCCCCTATCTCCCCAACCCCCACTAATTCCTTGTATGTCTCTATTATATCTGTCCCCAGCCATTGCCAAACATTTTCATAGAATTCCCCTGGATGTCTGTCTCTTCCCAGCGCCTTCCCTCTCTTGCAAGCTTTTAACCAGTCTTCTACCTTCCTCATACTTAACTTCTACTCCAGGTTTTCTTTCTTTCCATCTTCTATTCTTTCCTTTATCCCCTAAAGGAACACCTTCTTTTTTTTCTATCCATTTCTCTTCTTTTGTACAGCTCTTTATAAATCTCTATCATGTCCAACATCTTCACCCTCTTTTTCACTTGGATTCCTTTTTCAGTTCTCACGGCTTTTGGTTCCTTCCTTCTTTTCTTTCATTTCACTGAAAAGTATTTACACCATCCTTCCTTCTTTTCCATTTAAGGGGCTCTAGTCAGAAAGATTTTCTCATTCATTTCCTTTTAACCATTCTTCAGTCCATTGCTTTTATGTCTTCCAGTTCTTCTTTCACTCATACTCCTCTTACCACCTCCTTTAATAATTCCTGCTTTGTTGGCTGTAGTTCTTCTAGCTCTTCCACCTTGTTCTTCATTTCTCTTTGACCAATATTTATGAAAAATTCTCTTGTTCTTCTCTTGATTATTGTCTACCACTCTCAGATGCTTTTGTAGTATCTCTTCAGCATCCTCCTTACACCAGAGGTGGGCAGAATAGCAGATCCAGGCAGTGGCCAGACTCCATTTCCCAGCGGCCCCTGCCCACGTTGCTGCGGCTGGTTTCCACGGAGACCCCAGCAGTGGTGGGGCCGTGACAGCGTGGGACCAGGGTTTCCATGGAGACCAGCCCCAGGAGTACTGGCAGGGCACACAGCTTGCCCCGAGCCCTGCACTCTGCTGAGATCGTCTCTGCTGCCAGGGCTGTTGGGGCCATCTTCATGGAAACAGTGGTCCTGGGCTGTCACAGCCCTGCCACTGCTGGGGTCTCCATGGACACCAGCCACAGCAATGCAGTCAGGGGCTGCTGGGAAATGGAGTCCACTGTGGGCTTGACCTGGCTCGTGGGCTAGACTTTGCCTGCCCTTCCTTAAACAGTTCTACATATTCTTGGCAAGTCTCATCATGTAATAACTGAACATCTAGCTTCCACATCCCTCTCATGTCAGGTCATGTCTACAATCTCCTTGTTTTTAATCCCTAGCCCATTTGACGTTAATACAAAATCAGTCCTCAATACCAGGGTCCTACTTGGTTTCATCCTTGTAATGACCTTTTCATTGGCCCATACATCTTTTAGGTCTCCTCTTATTATATTAATCAGTACTTTTGATGAGCTGTCTAGCTCTCCCTCCTCTCCATCCCCTTTCCTATACCTCTCCTTGATAATGCAGTTGAAATCCCACATCAGAATTTGCAGTGGGAATCCCTCAACTCTGCCTACATACACCTCTGATTTCTTAGACAGGGTGATCCTTCCTTCTTTTTCAGTATATATATTAAAAATGTTTAACACTTTCTTTTCAAACTCCACCACTATCCATTGCAGTTTCCCTTCCACAGTCACTTGCTCCTGCTGCACTTCCACTTCCTAACTCTTGAGCCAAATCACAACTCCAGCCACTTTGTTTACATCCAATTCCACCTACCGCAATAGACCCCATCACCATCTCGTTACAAAATGCTTGTAATCCCTCTCCCATGGGATTCCACACTCCTGTAAACATATTATGTCTGCTTTAACCCTACTCAATAGTGGCATAATCTTGTCCCACCTCTTCCTCAATAACACACTTCTGACATTTATACAGTCATGCTTGTCTATTTAAATTACACATCTCTGTCACTTTTATGAGTCTTCTATGCTGCTGCTTGATGCAGTCAACTCTAATCCTTCCCTCTTTGCGTCCCTTTTGTCTGGCTTCTCCTTCTCCTTCCCTGTTAATACTGCTCTCATTCTCAGGCATAGATTACCTGCCACTCCATCTCTCACTTCCTTCCATCTCCTTTATTTTTGTGGGTCTGGCTTATTCCTTCTGCTAGTCTTCATCTGCCATTCAGTCACTGTTTCATTCTTCATTTCTCCTTCCTGACCTCCTTTTCTGTTCTTCTTGTGGACTGGACTCTTCCCTTATTGCTTCCTTCCATCAAGTATTCTCCAAAACTGATAATCCCACCACACCTTTCTTTCCTACCTTCTTTTATCTGCCCTTCCTCACCTTCATTCACCCTCCATCAGACTCTTGATCTTTGCTTCTACTCTCTGATTCATTTCTCATCTCTTAGTTCAGTTTTCCTTCCATAAGTGCCATTCTCTTCTCCAAGATTACGACTAATACTGTTCCAGGCTCCTCCTCCTTTTCCTCCATCCCCCTGGTACTCCTGGCATTGATCAAGGCAGTAAAACCAGGGCTCTGCCAAGCCACTACACTTGATCTTAACCCAGGAGCAGTTGAGAAATGATGATGCTGATGGGAACCTTTTTTTTTTTTTTTTTTAAAAGTAATTTTTCACGTTTCATGCCAAATCAAGTCCAAATCTGTAAGTCAGTCCAGAACCATAAGTGGCCCTACAACCAAAAAACATCCTCCACCCTTACCAGGGGTTTGAAATATTTCCAATGTCTTTTGGCAGGCATCCTATGTGTGGACTCAAGCTTGGAGGCTTGGGATTCAGATGCCCCCAAGTTTCACCTGCCTTCAGCCATATGGCCACAAGTACAAGCTAGGGAGGAGCCTCCCATTTCTGTAAAGTGGGCTTTAAGCCCCAACACCTCAGCAGGTACTAAACCATGCCAGAAAAACAGTTATCCATAGGAGGCTTAAAGAAAATTGCTTTTTAGACTGAGATGCATCATATTTCCCCTACCAGGTAAACTTTTTTTTTTTTTTTGGTAACATTTTATTAGAAAACAGACAATATCAAACAGATTAAAAAAGGAGCCCAACTGAGGCCTCACAAAGGGAATACAAATACAATTTCAAGAAAATACATACTACTCACATGATAAACGACGTCACCTTCACTTTGCTTAAAACTACAGTGTTATCCACTGAACGTCTTACCCTTGTTTCTTATATAAATACAGACTCACGCATCGATACATAACACAAAAGGTACTGACAAAGCCCTCACCCACCCTTTCTGACAACAAGAGCTGTCCCTTAGCTTATCTTATACCTATACAGGGCTGAAACAACCCCCTGAAGTCCAGCCCTTGCCAGAAAGTTGTATCCCCTCCTTCTGGCCCGTTCTTTCCTCTACCTCTACAGAAACGCAGGTAATCTTTCACAAGGATATGTTAATACAGCCTATCTAGATAAAATGAATGAAAGTGCCAACTGAGCGCTGTTCCCCTTTGCACCAAATCTTTTTCAGGTCATGGTGAACCATTACGCTGAATGCATTCCGATTTCCTCTTTACTCCCACAGCTGAGCTATGCCTTTGCTTCCTATTTCCAATGATTCTTGTTTCTTTACCATCCTTAAATGACTGGCAAACATCACCAAATGGGTCCCCAAGCAGTTCACCCAGAATCCATTTGTCAGCCCCTCTCTCAGCATGTTGTATATGATTAGTATGGCCCCACCCTCCCTGAGGTGAAGCCGGACCAGGTTGCCCTATGCCTCATCTGCCTATAAACATTTAGAGCATCTTGGGACTCAACCCCATTTCAGTCATGAGTGGGAGGCTAATTAGCACATGGATCCTCTGTGGTGGGTATCTGGATTACACACACATATTGAACAGTACTGAGCTATGACTTCATCATGGCTTGAAATCCTGTTGACTCTAATGGCGTCCGACCAATGAACTGTCTGGTAAATCCTGAGCCTTTTGGCTTTGGTCTAATATCATGTATTGTTGGGGGGTTGCTTTCAGGCTTGCTTCTTGATGTTTTGGCTAGGAGCAAGTGAAACTAGGGGGCATTTGACCTCCAAGGCCTCTGGGCATGGGGCTTGTATGAAGGATGCTTGCTATGGATTTCAGAGTATCTGAAGCCTTGAGACTGATGAGTCTGGGAAGTAGGATACTTGCTGGTGGCAGCACCAGACTTGAACAATTGAGATCTGCTCAGCTGAAATTTGGAGCTTAACTTGGAATTGGCAGTAAAATGAAATTTTAAATGTTATTAAAAAAAGTTTGTTCTATATATAAGTAGGTACCAAAGTGCTACTTAAAAGTGTATTGATAGCATACCTGTACTAAAACTTGCAGCAGTTTCAGAAAAGGTATGTATGAATTCTGAATGAACTAAGTCTATGGGTACTATATACACATTACTACAGCTATGTTTATTTCAAAGTCAGTTATTTCAAATTTGTTCTTCACTTCCATGTGCTCGGGGAAAGGAGGGTTGGACGGTAAGGAGAGGGGGAAGAGACTGCAGGATAAAGACAGTGGGAAGGTAAAGGGCAAATGTGACTTCCCAGATTTATTTTCCCTGCTGTAGCAATGTGAGAGGGGCAGATTCAAGATAAATATCTAAAAATTAGATTGCATAACTGGAAAATTATAACAAATTTATAATTTTTTCCATATATAGAATCTAATTATTGGGGGCCATCTTATGCTCAAGTAAGTACAGTGTGTGTGTGTGTGTGTGTGTGTGTGTGTAGATATATCTATATCTATATACACACACATACATACACATAACCCATACTTATTTGAACATAAGATGGACCAAGAGATGAGGGATAGATAGATAGATTTTATATTCCAAACAAATTTGTTGGTGCCAAATCTTAAGCAAAAGTAGCTGCGGCAGCACAGCCTCCAATTCAGAAATATCCAGTGGTAGAAATATAATCCACTCCCAACTTTGATGGCTACTGGTCTTGAGGAGAGTGGGAACACACATTTTGAAAAGAAAGAAGGGGAGTTAGCAGGTCAGGTTTTGTACTACAAACGTACTTTTTGGGTTTCCTTCAGAGCGTTATTAACTGTTCAGTGTGGAAAAAAATGTCAATTTAAACTGTGTGTATAAGAGAAGAAAATATCTACCTCGTTACTCTAGTTTGTTTTCCCTATTCATCAAGAGGAACTACAATAGAAATTAGTTTGTGGCCCCCGAATTTCTCCATCAGTGACCTAAGCAGTCAATTTGGTCCAAGGCTCCAGATACCAAAGGTCAGTGTATAAAGAAGCAATGACAGCAATTAACAAATAATTTATTGTTTTTGAGCTCTGTCTTGTGGATGAACATTGACCAATTAGTAATGGTCTTCTTTACACAGCCCCCTCTCCTGTGTTGTTGCTTATTCTGTAGGTTTTTTACATTCCTTCTGTGGTCATAACCTACTGCATGCACCTTGTTCATCTTGGAAAATGGTATCAGGCTATTCAGTTTTATCTTCTTTTCAGTAACTTTTACTTGGGGATTTTTGTGTTTTTGCTTAGCTGTGTGGCACCTCCAGTGGAAAAATGACAGAAATATTCAAATTCCCATGAAGATATTACTTTATGAGAAGATGACAAAATCATGAAAACATGATAATTTTTAAAGCCTAAAATAACCAATCAGAGACCATTTAATAAATGCTTCGCTTCACCCTAGCTCTATCCTTATTTGTTTGGATGCATATTCCCTGTGGTCAGCTGTAAGCCTGTCACAGGATTAAAACAAAGTGTAGCTGATTGTTGAGGTTTCTTGAGGTCTGAAGTCCTGTAACCATGCCTGATTCAAGCCTGTAGCATAATTAGGGGTAGGTGAGTGAGGCAGCATCCTGATTTAGAGGGCCTGCTAGAAAGTTGGCCCTGGGAAGCCTGTGCCATAGTAGCAGCAGCTGGGGTCAGGTAAGGCTCTCTGACATTTCTGCCCAGGGGACAAACTTCCTAAATATGTATCTGATTCAGATCTTCCAGCAAAGCAATTCAGAGTGATGTAATGCCTAACAATTAGGTTCCCGGCACCTAATGGAGTCTTTAGCTCAGCATTAGGTGCCCAGGCTGCTCATACCATCTTTAGGGATAAATGGGCATCTAAGGAATGGATCCACAGAAATTAGACAAGTAGGGAGTGGCCTAAGCTAACCAGAAGTGAAATGCAGAGCAATGGGATGAAACAGGATTTACTGGTTGATCGGTCAAAGACAGGTGGCCTTCAGTTAGGGTCCTGGATTGTTCATACATTTCTGGATTTAGGTAAAATTTCTGTGAAAAAATGAGAGGCTGCAGTAACAAGTAGCCTAGTTAGTAGGATGCTTCTGTGGTATGTGGGAGATGTGGGGACAGGCTCCTGCTTTATGTCATGTTTCATAGTCCAGTAGAGTGCCAAAACCCCCACTGAGTGTTTTAGAATTGGTCTTTCTTAGTATCTCCCATTTGAACTGTTCCATATGTTTAAACAGCTAAATATTCATTAAAACAGATACTTGAACCTCAGTCATATCTCGGACCCTAACCAATGCTCTAACCATTGGCCATGGAGTAAATCTTTCTCTTTCTTACTGGCCTAATAATATGCAGTTATTTATGCGAAGAGGAGCAGTTCCAGCAGGAGAAGTAGGAGCGTATCCTGGGGATCTGGGCACTCACTTGAAATGTAGGAGACTTGGGTTTGAATCTCTGCCACAGACCAGTATTTTGACTCTGGGTCTTCCACACTGCAGGCAAGAGTGTGCTTTACCTTAGGTTAGCATAGAATGAGAAGGACGCATGCTCTGACTTGAGGCAAAATAGTCAAAAGATCGCTGCTTTGTGTGTCAGGGCTCGAGTGGTGCTTCAGCTGTGGGGCTGTGTCTGCTTACAGGACTTTGTGAATATGCACTGCTCAAACCTTAAGAGGGTTACGTGACAGCTGAGTGGTGGTTGAGGATGTCACTGGTGCTTATAAAAGCATAATACACTGTTGAGTAATTTTTGAATACTAGGCTCTTCGGCTAAACATTGCAAATTTTAGGATCTCTACTGAGCTCAATGGGGATTTATCAGGTGCATGAAGCTAACTGGTGCATAAATTGTTGCAGATATTGGGCCTTTGCCATAACATCCTGTCCTAATCAACTTGTGCTTACTGTGTGACATCATTCACATGCTTTGTTCATAGGACATTATAGATTTTAGTAACTTGCTGGGAGATTGTGAATCTTGGAGCTTGCTAAAAATTACTGATGCCTCACTGAGGCGTCTGCTGCATGTACATGTTATGTAGATTCCAAGTATCATATAACTTCCTATTCTTACCAACTTAAACTAAGTGAGCCACTTCTCCATTACCATACATATTATTTAAAAAGTGAACTGTCCAAGGTGCCTGACAAGATCTTTCTTGTTCAGTGTGCTAGTCAGAATAGCAATCAGTACCAGCGAAGAGCTATCTTCTTGTGGGCTAGAGGGGGATTGACTCTTTTAGCAGTGGCAACAGTCTCACTATCCACCAGTCAGGTTCAGAGAAATCCACTGTATTCAGCTGTGTTGAAAAGCTGTGATTCTGCAATGGACTGAAAACAGACGAAGCTCTGATTCAACAAAGTCCTTCAGCACATGATTAACTCCCTTTGAATACAGTGGACATAAAACAAGCTTCAACTTGCTGTTAAAGAGGGACTTACAGATAGGTGTAAAGTGAAATGCTTTGCTGAGTCAGGGCATGAGAGCTGATGGCAGTGGGGGACAATAAAATCATTCAACTTTTCTTAATTTTCGTGTTATTCCCTGAACATGTATGGTAATTATTAGAAGAACAGTGTTGTTTCAAAATTTTTATTTAAAGGAGATGGGGCATTTTCATCCTTAGTTGTCCTTACTGACAAACACTGCACAGACAAAGAGAAGGGTTAAAATTCTAGGGGAAAACCATGAATGGTAAAAGCGGATTGATACGACTGTTGGCAATGAAGCTTTCACTTTGCTTTTATCTGTTTGCCAGCTGATGATGGGCTCCCTTGTGTCCTCTGTGATACTCTCTGATACAGTTCACATCTTAATACTAGGGAAGCATTGAAAGTCTTGTTTGTACAAGTTGGTATGCTAGCCTGCTTACCATTCCTGCACTCTTACTAATTCCCTGTGCATTTATAATTTTCTAATTATGTTATACTGTTTGACTATCGTCTTTGAAACAGAAAACTCCTTGAACTTCAGAGTTCAGGTAGACTTGGGCTAACCCTGTCTATTATGGAATGCTACTGTTGGAGGTGGAGTTTTTGGATGAGACGCAGAAACAGACTGCTCTCTCACGGCCATTGATTAGCTCTGGTTGTTCAGCAATAATCCACTTTGAGTAACGGCCCCATTGCTTCTACTGTGTATGATTAATACTGGTAGATATGTTTCTTTCCTATTCTAAATCATTGTTGTGGTCTATTAAACATGGCAACTGTTTGACTGTTGCACTTGAGGGTTGGTCAAAATAACTTCGTAATTTATTATGCCTGTGTTGTATGTGTGTGTGTACATAGCTATTACTTTACCCTAGATAAAAACTATTTTTAAAAGGAAGTTTAGGTGGTGAATACAGATAGGCTATGTTACAAATGTCTTGTAATTATTTTCAAACCAAGTGTTATAGATGCAAGAAATTCAGATATAAAGGAAAGCCCAATGTGCTAAAGTATGGCAAACCAGAGGTATGGTACCATGTGTGAATCTTCACTTTTCCCTGAACAGGGGGCAGATCCAGAGTGGGTGTAGCAGTGCAGTTGCATCCTGCTTTGCTTGTGCTGCCCATGAGCTTTCCCTGGCTTGCACACAGTTCCTCTAGAGCCTGGGGGTGAGTGCTCCTGCCACCACTTGCCCCTTCTTTTCCCTGCTGCTGAATTCAGCAGGGAGGTGTAGAAGGGGGAAGGCTGACAGAAGGAGCCTCTGAGGCCATATGAAACTAGGACCTCCAGTTAGACCTCATCCTGATCAGATGGTGAGCCCAGAGCTTGCTGCTCACATGGAGGTCTGGCAGGTGCCTGCTGTGACCAGTCAGTGAGCTCATAACTGGCTGTGCAGGCAAAATGGGGGTGGGAGGCTGCATTCACCTTGCACCTGGATCTGCTATTGCCCCTGAAATGACAACATGAGAGGAGAGTAATTTTGCAAAATCTGAGTGTCTCTAAAAATCAGTTCAAGCTAAATTACCAGCCAAACCACTGAAAAACCTGAATTGTCCCCTTCCCCACTCTCCCACCCACAAGTCACTGTAGGTCAGAATTAACCTTATTCCTAATAGAGAAACTTTCAGTTATGAAGAGCTGGGGGAAGGGAAATGTTGTTATTAATTTGCATATTTAAATACTAGCCTGTACTCCAGATTTCACTGTGCTTTATCTATGTGGAAAAGTAAAAGTCAGTGACTGGGTACAGTTATTGCTGTGTGGGGGTGACACCTGCATCTTCATACCCTGGTATGTTTGAATTCCTTTTTAAGGTTAACCTTAATGCTGTGGGTTTATAATGGTTGGTTTCAAGTAATGATTGTAATTTATCCTAAATTACTAATATATAGTCTCAACTTCAGTCAAATGTCAAGTAGCTTTTCCTTGTATTTTTTAATAATGAAAAGCCTGGGAGCAGTAAATGGAAACCCCCAGTGAATGCTGCCATCTGACGTTTCTAACAGTTTAAAGATCTGAACCTTAAATCTCACCCTGAAGTAATTTATTTTTTATGGTTGGTACAATCTGGTGTTTTACTTCACCCTGGAGCAAGACAAAGCAGCCACAACATATGGACCAGTTAAACTGGGTTTCCAACTGCTTTGTCTTGCCAGAGCAGTGCAAAGCACCTGCCACGGTTTCCCCTTCATTCCTCTGTTCCAAATTCCCTTTTTACCACATTTCATTCCCTTGGCCACGCATGCCCGCCAATTTTTCCCACCTCTTGCACCTCTAACCTTGGTGTCTTTGTTAAAGTCCAGTCTGGGTTATTACATTATGTATGCTGAACTTACTCTGTGGGAAATCCTTGCTCATTTAGGTCAGTGGCCAGTCTCCCATTGACTGAGATTGCTTGCTACGTACTTTGACTTGATTATCATAATCTTCACACCTTGTCCTAAACTGTTTTGCAGTATTACTGCATGCTGGTTGAATGCTTATAAAGGCAGTTAATAAAAAGCTAGCTTATGCAGCTAAATTTACACAGAAGTCGCACTTAATTCACTCAAATAGTATCTTTGGAATTACTTTTGCAGCACTTGCCTTGAGTTCACCAGGTGCTTTGAGATCCATTTGGATTCAAGACATTTCATAGGTCCCCAGACCTATTATTACCAGTGTAACATGACACATAAGGGATGACCTTATGTCCCATCTCAGTCTAAGAATCATCTCTTGCAGGAACCATCTGTGCACCAAGTTCATTTGGCCAAAACACATGGGAGGTTGTTCTTAACAGGTTGCCCTTTGCTCTGGAATCCCCTTATGGACCAACAGCACCCAAGTCTCAAGCACAGATTTAGCAAGCAAGGTTAAGTTGAGGTATTTTTAGAGGAGTTTGGTTTACTAAATATTATCTTATTGAAATATTATATTTGTCTTTATAAGTTATTCAGTCTTTTGTTATAAGCTGCCCTGAGCCTTTTTTGGGGAGAGTGGCATATAGATTAAATAAATAAATAAAATAAAAAAGTTAATAATGGAATAAAAAGTTAACTTAAACCTTGTTCTCAGCAGTGCTGAGGATCACTATTACAGAGAGACATGTAGATGTGAGCAGAGTTCTTTGCAGTAAGCAAAATCAGTATTTTGCTATTTTTCTGTTGTTTAGGCAAATAGGAGAGAATTTGATTGTTCCTGGTGGCGTAAAGACCATTGAGGCTAATGGGCGTATGGTTATTCCTGGAGGCATTGATGTCAACACTTACCTACAAAAGCCGTACCAAGGAATGACTGCTGTTGATGATTTCTATCAGGGCACCAAAGCAGCTCTAGCAGGAGGCACCACCATGATCAGTAAGTATTAAAATACCAGCTCTTCCCAACTGTGGCTGAGCAGAGCCTGCTATTTTCTGCTCATATCTCCTTCCCTGGTTTTAGCTGCGAACACTCTGTGCGGTTCTTCTGCAGAATGTGTTTTGAGAACACGTCCAGTTCTGGGCTGGAAATCCACCAAGTACTGGGTACAAGCTTCCCAGGGTTGCCGTGTGAATGAAGATGCTTTTAAGGAGAAGTAGCAGTACAGAGTGATGTCTTCGAGATTTCCCTCTCAAGGAAATAGTTGAAGCGCTGTTGACATTATTAAAATGGGAACAGCTTTGAGTCCTTCCAGTCATTGTAAATGATTAAATCCTGTTATTCTTTGGGTTGGTTGAAGGGGAGTGGCTATTTTTGTTGGATAATATTTCTCTTTTATTAATATATGTAATGATCCAAGAGTGTATGGCAATCAATGCTGAATATATTTGTCTTCATCTTTATTGGTTAATAATGGCAAGGTTTGTTTTTTAGTATATTTTCTTCAGTTAGGGTCCCAAGTATCTTTCAACCTATTGAGAGATTCTAGGTCTCTATTTCTGTCCTCTCTCTAGAGTACAAAAGTGAGTCTCTCTCATTATACAATATGTTACAGCAAAGAAGGCATTCTTCTTCATACCTTCTTTCCTAGGTTCTTGTATACTTTTACGCAGAGATTTTTAATAGGTGATCCACTGTAATCAATAGAAAGCTTAATTGCATAAGAGCATTCTAATTTGCACTAGCCTGCTAGTTTAGTTAATCAATTTGGAGGTGAAAGTGTATTTGTTTTTGCTTAATAGTTAAAAAATTGTGCTTTCTTTAATGAGGTGTATTTCCTTATAGTATCTAGAAAATGTGGCTGTTGGGACTTTTTAAAGATTTCTGCTGTATTTTGAAAGTACTTGTCTTGTTCAGAACTGTTAACTGTATAATAAAAAAACCCCAGAGTCTATACATTTAGTTATGCACCGTAAAATTCACAGATGTCACCGTAAAACCCATTGTGCTGTGCTGTATTTCTCACCTAGGATCCACTGTTGCAAATATGAGTATGAGTAACACATCATTAGTGCAGTTTGGTTCAGTGGGACCCCTCAGCTGTTCAAAGGTAGAGAAGTCCAGTGTTTAGACTAGGGGCTTCAAACATATGGCCCATGAACTGGATCCAGCCCCCAGATCCCCACCATTAAGTCCTTGGTGCTGTCCCTGGGTCTGAGTAGACCCATATGGGGCACAGTGTCCCCGTGGCTCAAGGCCAGTCTGTGAGCTAGATCTGGCCCATGCTGCCCCTCCCATCCCCCTCTCCTTTCCCCTCCCCTGCCCCCAGCATACCTGATCCAGTGGGACTCATGCAGGATGTGGCACAGATCCCAGAGTGCCTGGAACAATGCTGTGTGTAGCTCAGTCCAGTCAGAGTGGCCACAGTGCTGCATGTAGCCCCAACTGGACTGCGGCACACAAGGTGCCTGCCTCTGCAGCTCTGGGCCTGTACCACACTCAGTGCCTGCTCCAGGCAGTTTGGGACCCATGCTGCCCATGGCTCCTGCAAATGCTGTGTGTAGTATGGGTCCTAGACTGGCTGGAGCAGGTGCTGTGTGTGGCACATGTCCCAGAGACAGTGCTGTGTATAGGGCAGTTTGACTGGGATGGCCACAACATGCAGTGTGGCTGCCTTTCCAGCTGGACTGCATTGCACATGGCACCTATTATGGCTGCTCACAGCATGGACCCCAGACTGGCTGGAGCAGCTGCTGGATCAGATATGCTAGAGGAGGTGGAGGATGGGAACAGGAGAGGCTCCATGGGGCCCAATCTGGCCTGCAGATAGGCCCCATGCCACATCCCTCGATTAGATCTTTCATAGATTCATAGATGTTAGGGTCAGAAGGAACCTCAGCAGACCATTGAGTACAACCCCCTGCCCTGGGCAGGAAAGAGCGCTGGGGTCAGATGACCCCAGCCGGTTGCACTCATAGCCTCCTCTTAAAGACCCTCAAGGTAAGGGAGAGCACCACCTCCCTTGGAAACCCAGTCCAAATTTTGGCAGCCCTAACTGTAAAGAAGTTCTTCCTGATGTCTAACCTAAATCTGCTTTCTGCCAGTTTGTGGCCATTGTTCCTGGTTACTCCAGGTGGTATCCTGGTAAACAGAGCATCTCCAGTTCCTTCCTGCCTTCCTCCCTGCCCCCGATTAATTTGTAGGCAGCTACACGATCCCTTCCTAGCCTTCTCTTGTGGAAGCCGAGGAGATCCAGGTCCCTGATTCTCTCCTTGTAGGCAGGCCCTTAACCATATGAGTGGTCCTCTGGACCCTCTCAAGTTTATCCACATCCATCCTGAAGTAAGGTGCCCAGAACTGGACACAATACTCCAACTGTGGCCTGCCCAATGCCGCATAGAGGGGACGTATCACCTCCCTGGACTGGTTCATCTCAGTTTTTTCAGATCTTAGTATTTAGGCAGGGCAATGCTAAGGGATGCAAAGCTTAACTCTAACCTTGCTGCCTAATGGGATCCTCAGTCTTGAGTTGGGTGCCTGGGCTCCTTACACAGTGCTTGGGAGAGTTCAGCACCTAAGAGATGAATCCTCAGAAACCAGCTGAGCTGGGGTTCTCCGCTAGGAGAACATTCAGTCAGAAAGCCAGTGAGGTTCAATGGCTAAGACTTCATCTTGTACAGGAGAGCCCTGGGCCTTGTCCATCTCTGCCTGAAGAGACCAACCTTAATTGATTGGTAAGGTGAAGCAGAGTAATTTTAGAATATATATTTATGAATTGGTTAGAAATTAGAACTGCAAAATCCATAGAAATATAAATGGCAGTAAGTTAAAACCAGACCTCCTGTCTCCCAGCTCAGGACATCTTGTCTGAGTTTCAAGGTGTCTGAATTTCTCTTTCATGTGTGCAGAACATTCCCTGTGTGGGTGGTGTCACAAGCAGGCTGCAGACTTCACTTTAATGTAGATGGTCCACACAGTCTCCTGTACTTGAGGTAGACAGATCCCTGACTGAGATTCCTGTTTTGTCACGGGAAGTACATGGATAATCATTGGTGCCAAGGAATGTGAAGTATATGCATTTTATATAATGGGTAATCCATCCTTATTTCAGTTGACCATGTCCTCCCTGATCTTGGATCAAGTTTGTTGACCTCATTTGAAAAGTGGCATGAAGCAGCGGACACCAAATCCTGTTGTGATTATTCTCTGCATGTAGACATCACCAGCTGGTATGATGGGATCCGAGAAGAGCTGGAAATACTGGTGCAAGACAAAGGTTAGTTAATTAAAGTTTTTTTTTGTTTTTTTTTTTATCGCAGCAACCTGCAGTTGCTGAATTCTGAAGTATTCCAGAGAGACCACAAAAGAGGCTCATAGTATTTGATACCCTGGCCGAAGTTCTCTGCTACCCAGAATCTCTGTAGTCCTTTCCTCCCATGCAGTGTAGTCCTGATATTGTACATGCCAATGTTATCAGGAGTATTAGAGGCAATTAAGTTTTACTGGTACAGATGGAGAAGAACTAGAATCTACTAGGATAAAATGCCATTTTACACTCACTTCATATAATAAAAATAATTAGGCACTGCACAAAATAGCATAACCAGGCCTTGTATGCAAAAGTTAAAGATTGACATTTTCTACTGCAAAGCCATCATTGTGAGCTACCCATCATTGAACAATGTTATGGGGTACTTGCTGAACTTGCTTGCTCATATTTGAAAATACAGTAGCCACCTCTTGTAGAAGTATGTTGGGTTAATACTATCAGTCTGCTGTAAGTGAGGTGGAAAAATCATGTAGTACATCTCAAATAATGGTATGCTCCTGATTTGTGCTGTATTTTTCCATGCCAGCACTTAGCAGCAGTCAAGCTTAGAGTAGCAGTTGCCCAAGGGTTCCTGTCTCTTGTTTCCCCCTCCTGGCTTAAGTAGAGAAGTAGTTTGAGTACTTTGTGGAGGTAGTGCTGCTCACAGCAGAGAGGGCATTCAGATTCCTTTTGTTTTACCATTCCTGGAGTTTTGAATGGCAAAAGCACAGATTATTAAGTGTACCGGCTATTTCAGACAGATTCAGCTGTTCATACCTCATTAAGGAGCAGTGAAAGTGACTATTTAAACTGCTACTTGCTTTTTAATGAGGTGTGAACAGCTGAGTCTGACTGAAATAGTTGGTGGAATTAATATAAATAATGTCTTTTGACATTGAAATCTATGGGAATGGTTAATGCTATATATCTACCCTTAGCGGTGGAGAACTGCATATAGTTACATTTCAAATTGAGAGCCAAGATTTTTACAAATTGAGTCTAAAATTAATTTCCTAAATCTATGTTATGGCAGTGGTCAGATTTTCAAAACTGCTGGGGACTCAGCAGCTCCTATCAATGGTAGCAAAAGCTTCTAAGTGTTCAGTGCTCAAGAAAAGAAGATTATTTAGGCAGTTCCAGGAGGGGAGATGAACCTTTCAGATGAGATCACCTGCTTCTTGATGTGGTTTCTGGATGGAAGCCATGCTTTGGTAAGACTCTAGGATCCAAGGGGAGAATAGCTGTCTCCTCTTTCCCTCCTCCCCTTTTCCTCTGCTGCCAAAGTTGGTGGCAGCAAGGGACAGGGAAGGAGAGGGGCAGCGTTATTGCCATGGAATCATAGAAAAGTAGGGCTGGCGTGGACCTCCAGAGGGTGTCTAGTTCAATTTCTGTTCAAGGCAGGATCATCTGTATGCAGACCATCCCACACAAGTCCTTGTCTAACCATTCCGGAAACTACACAATCAGCTCTGTAACACAACTGCAAGCACCCTTACTTGCCACAGGTAAAGCAGGGGGACAGTGGTGGTTAATGTCCTGCTGCTGCAAGGGTTGTTAAAATGCACACCAAAGCAGTGGTTCTGGCCAGGACCCATGCTGGCAAGCCAGTAAACTCAGAAAACTCACCACACATATACCACAGAGCCAAAGGGGTATATGGCTGCACCCTTATACTCTCCTGGATCCACTGGTACTTATCTGGGAGCCTAAATTAAGACCCTTAAAAATTCATGCACTGGATAGCGAAAGGATGCTTACAAACAAACATTTACATAGTTTATTAGGCACTTATTTCTAAAACTATTCTCTCATATACTCTGGATTAAATATAAGGACTCTCTGAATTAACATATGAATGCTGTATCCCTTGCAAAGTGCTGTCATGGCTCATGTCTGAGAAATTGTATTTACATAGATTTGCTCTGTATGGACAGAACCAGAAAGAAAGCAAGATAGTATCTGTTGTCTAGGCAATTTTTCAATTTATGCAAAATACACAATTCAGAATTCAAAATACAGAACTGCAGTCATATAAGAATTTTGATCCATGGCAGTGAATTGTACTTGTTGTATAATTAGATTGTAGCAACAACATATTTCATTAGCCTTCAGTGTCTAATCTGTTGGATTATGTACAGTTTTGGTAAACTGTAGCTAATTTTACCTAGCTTTTTATACAACGGGAGACTTTTACAAACTCGCAGCAATTGTTGCTGTTGACAGTGTCAGGTCCTGTCCTATGCTCCTGCTGTCATCTTGATAATGTGGATTCTGATCTGCTTTTAGCTGGATTTACATTCAACTAAATGTACTGTAGTTTATATCAAAGGTTAGCTATTATTCTTCCAGAGCTGGTTCACAGATGGCTCAGCACTCCACTACATGCCTCAGGGCTTGCATTAAAAGCCTGATGCAGACAATTGGGTTAATAGTCCCCTCCCAGCATAGAAATTTGAGTTTTCCATGCAGATATGACCTGACATTCACTGTTCAGAGAGAGAGAGAGAGAGAGAGTACCTGTTCAGTGCTTGAAAAAGCAGTATGTATGATGAGCTACCAAATAGATTGTTTGGTAGGTTTTGCATTCAAATGTTACCTTTATTCTCCTTGTCTCACTCAAATAAATATTAATTACTCATATATTAGAAGGCATGGATTAAGGGAGACAAAGCATTTAACATCACAGGATAACATTTTAACATGGTAGGAGGTCTAAAATCAATACGTATTATCTGTTCAAAATTGAAAACGTCAAGAATCAGTCTCAGCTGGTATAAATTATCTTGAGATCAGTGGAATAACATTGATTTTTCTCTTCTGAGGATCTAGAACCTATTCATTTTACACAGATTGTCTAAGTTATTCTCAGATAACTGAGCCACTATCCTTGCATTTAATAGTTAGTGGCTGCATCTATACAACACATTGCTCAGTAGCTCATTACAGCTGCGCAGTAGCTCTGTACTACTGTGCAGTAGCATTGTGTGGCATGAAGCATGACACAATGCTGCTGTGCAGTAGTAACGAGCTACTGTGCAGTCGGCATCACCAAAAAGCCGTTTCGGAAATGCCGGTTACTGCGCAGTCATTTAGTACTTGTATATGCAAGTACTAAGTGATTGCATGTGTAACAACTGTGCATTTGGTGTCTCATGTAGACACGGCCACTAGATAAAATATGTGTAGAAAAGTGCAACAGGGAGTTCTATGAGACAAGGAGCATGACATTTCACAGAGCCACACACCCTCTCATTTGCTCTTTTTCTTCCAGCCCCACATATCTCCTTCTCTTGGCTGTCCGGAGGGCCTGTTTCAAACAGAGCACCCAAAGGGGGGCCTGGATGATGCCTAACCTATAGCATGGAGATTGGAGCGCTGTCCTGTGAAGTCTAAGAAATCTGGATTCACACTTCCTCTCAGTGAAGGAGGGCCTAACTCCTGTGACTCAGGCTTCCCAGACAAACACCCTAAATACTCAGTTATTTGGGCTAAAACATGAGATGGCCTCCTCCTTCTCCCTTTTCCTTGGGCTAATACTTGGATATGCCTGAACTGTTCATGTTCAGTCTATACACACATGCTTATGTATCCGGGGTGCAGAGGCAGGGCCAACAAACCTAGAAAACTGCCATTTAGGTGGAAGGAGTGGGGTGGAGATAAAATTCCACTCTTAGTGAGCAAGAGAACGAATAACTATTCTACTTCTAAACCTTCAAATGTCTAGTTTTTGCCTTCAAAGAGATCACAACATACGTGTTGGGTTTTTGGTTGTAGCCATGTTTGTCTAAGGATGTAGGCAGGCAAGGTTTTCACTGGAGTCAGGATACAGGCCTAGGAAAATCAGAAAGGAATACAAGTTACCAAGAGAGAATTTATAGCACTTGGTTAAATGCATTGTTTTCATCCTTTGTCCTATCTTGTATAGGATTAGGAATAATTTAATTACTTTTGGTTGGATTCCATGGGACAGAGAATGGCTATCAGTTTGGTTGTGCCGGGCTTAATATTTCCCTTTGCTCTCAAATAAATGCATGCAAGGTAGTACGGACACAATATCACAACAGATAGTTCTGGCAAACACCCAGGTTGGCACTGACAAGTTTCTCTCATTTCTTTGTGTATGAATAGTTGCATATATAAAAAGCTGGTGCCAGGTCTAGCTGTCTGAGTTTATTAAAAGGAAGTAGAGCTTTAATAAAAGACTTTACCAGGGCCATATATGTTGGATGATGATAGGGATTGGGGCAAGACAGAACTGAAGCCAAGAGGTTAGACGTATTAGCCATAATGAAGATGTAATCAAGCTAAAAAATGAATCAGGAACATACAGAGTAGTTTGAAACTGCACTGGCTAATGGAATGAGTCATTATAGATAATAACTTGGCTTGTATTTGGGAGCCTGAAAAATAAGATAAAAGTGTCGTTTGTTCCAAGAGCCAAGGGTCTAATTCTGTAAGGCTTTGCTTTTCCTCAACTCCCGTTGACTTCTCTGTTGACTGAGGGAGTCAATGGCTCAAAATGTCCATGCTGAATTTGTTCAATATGAAAGACAGCAAGTGAAAATATGCACTCTCATGATGGTTCCTTTCAAGCTATTTTGGCTGAGCATGACAACATAACACCAACAAACCCTTCAGGCTTCCTTCTGCCTGGAAAATGTATCCGGGGTATTTGAACTTTTAAATTGTGAATAAGCAAATTCTTTGCCTGAGCATGAGCAAAAAACCCGTCTGCCTGCAGGGTATGTCTGAGCATGTAAAGCCTTGATGAGGCTAGACATCTTCATCAGAGAGCCTAAATCATGTAATGTAGTCAGAATGAAGAACATGGAGAGCTGCTGTAATCTTTCTCTCCCTCTCTCTAACACACCCTGGGGATACAGTTGTTGTTAAATATTTGTGCATGTAGTGTACATGTCTTAGAATGTATTTGTTTTAATATAGGGAGCTAATAAACTGTGGCCACCAAAAGTACTGGAATGAAGATGATATTAACAATAGAATAAATAGAGCTGATACATAGAAAAGAAATGAAGGGAAATGGTTGGGAAAACCCCCATTGTAATCTGGACATGTCTAATACCTGTGGACAAAGTCTTGCCCTACTGAAGAAAACAGCAACTGCTATTAATTTGCATTCAGCTAATATTTGGCCAGTAACACTCAACTATAACACTGCTTGCATAACAGTAAAGGATAAAAGACATACCTTTCATGGTTCTCCATTACCAACATAGCAGAGAACAGCTTTTCTTTCATCTGTATGCATTCACTGGGGAGACAAGAAAATTATGTTTTGATTCATTTGAAGCTGGCTTCAAACCTCTGGCAAGCATAACTTGCAATCTATTTTCAGCTCAGCTGGTTGTTTTGGACAAGAATGATCATATCGTATCATATCATTCTGTGAGACCACGTGAAATGATTCCACACTCATTCTCAACAGTTAGAGGCAACTTTATTTGGACAAATAGATGTGGATATTATAGATGAATAGCATTTTCACTGAAGAATATGGTTCTGGGTCACCTGGATCTGTGTGTAAATTGTTACCAAACTGGTGAATCGTTTCAGCTGAAAAATTAAGAAGAATATTGAAAAAGTGAAAACAACTTATTTAGCCTGCTCTTAAAAACTTCCAAGGCTGGAGGTTCAAGGCAATCTGTTCCGATACTTAAACACAATAAATAAATACAATGCAATGGAAATGTCAACTTTCATTGTATACAAAATGTTTTAATTTTTGTTTTGAAATGATGTTTCAATTAGAAATGTGTTATAAATTAATTTTTATACAGGATAAAACCACCTGATGAAATATACCTTTTATTTTGGGTTGCATGAAATGTTTCCTTTGATCCATAATACTTTTTCCTGGGTTTTAATTTTCAAGAAAGGAATTAAAATATTTCGTTTTGTGTTGACCCAAAATGAAACATTAAAAATGTTTCAGTTTGGCCACTGAATTTAATAATCAAATATTCACCCAACTCTAAACTTAAAGATTAGTAGACTAAGACCTTTGTTGTAGTAGTCAACATCTCCCATTTAGCAATGACAGCTGGGTTGTTCCATTTTTAATCTGAAATGAGAGGTGAGCCATGAAAATGTATTGGGTCCAAGCAAAAGGGGTTGTCATTCAGGCAGAGGAGGGGAAATTATGGGCTACTAATCATAAAGAGTTTAAATCAAGTATCACAAACTGGGAAATGAGGTGACTATCCAACATTGATTTTCCTGAATATTTTTCCCCAAAATAATGCTTCTGAAATATTTTCAAACCTACTTAATCACTCCCTTGTGTTTTGTTTTGGAACAGGTGTTAATTCTTTCCAAGTCTACATGGCCTATAAAGATCTTTACCAAATGTCCGACAGCCAGGTAATTTTTTTACATGTTCTTCATTGCCAATACATCCACATGGTGTTTTCAGTTGATTTCTTAATAAGGTTGGATCACACTGGAAAGTCTGTAGCTATCTGATGTGGCAGGGTTGGAGTGATGCTGCAGGTGCGATAGTCCAGGAAAGATGAGAGGCAGCAGAGTTTGCTTCTAGTTCAGTGTAAGGTGAAGTTGGTAGTGACTAGTATAGCTGCTAGCCCAAACCTTTCCCCAGCCGTTTCAAGATGGCACAGTTATCCCTTAGAGAAGAGTGTTAGTCTGTGTAGGAGGGAGCCTCAAGAAGGGAAGCTGTGCCAGAAAGCTTGTCTAACTATATAATAAACTCTCCTAACTATATAATAAAAGATTTTCTCTCTCAAAATCTTTGCCTCCCATATATGGCTATCTGAGACATTAATGTTGCTTTTGAACTAATCTTGGGGAACTGCACACCTGTAAAATTTCTCTTTGGAGCCCCAAAACTTGAGATCCACTGAACATCTACATCTTCTACCTGTGGCCATTTGAGACGCATATCTACCATGCCACAATATCAGGCCCAGTAAGAGTTGCAGACCCCCAGAATCGCTCAGGATTTTGTCCTGGATTTGTATTCAGAGCCTGTTAGCTTTACAGCACTCAGTCTGGCAGCAGTAAAATTGAAACAGCTTTTGAGATCGCAAGTGCTTCTCAGTCACTGAAAACTGCTAAAGCATGTTATTCTTTGGGAAAGGTTATTCTTAGCTATCAGAGCTAGAGTCATTACAATGACTTTATTTGTATAACACTTGTTACAGACTCCAGACTCTTCAGCTTTCCAGTTCACAAGCATCAGATCATTGTACTTGGATAATGGCATCTGTTAGGAATAATAATGTTTGCTTATTCAGTTGAGGAAACCTCTCATTCCCAGAGCCAAGTTTCCTGGTCTCTTAAATAAATGTTGTTACACCTCCATTACATGTGGTTACAATTGGAATTTTAATCACAGCTGTTCTCTGAGAAAAAAATACATGCTGAATCCAACTTGACTGAGGAGCTGGCACTGACATCATTCAAAGAAAAGACATGGACGTTTTTGAACTTGAATAGATAAATTAGTTTCTGTTTCCACCGCTGAAGGCTCAGAGAAACACTTGGGCTGCTTTTACATGTGCTCCGGGGTTGGGTGGGCAGCAGTTTAATTAGAGCAGCTCTGAGAGCCACTTTAATTTAAGTGCCACAGCATCTCACGTATCACCGTCCCCACACTAAAAACGGTGGCAGGGGTGCTTGAACTAAAGCTCGGTTGACAAGCTTTAGTTCAAGTGCCCCCACAGCCATTTTTAAGTGTGCAAACACTGATACGTGAGACGTGGGAGGCATGGTAATTAGCACACTCCAACAGACTCAATTAATTGAGTCTGCTCCAATGCACTGTAATTACAGCACACTGAAGCAGCCTTCATGCTCGTGTACAGGCACCCTTGGATACTCCCGCTCATTTAGCGCTGGCTTAAGTGCCCAAGTGCCAGACTGGGTACCTGAACTGTAGGTGTCCAAACCTGGGCTTTTACAATCTGAGCAAATATGGAAAATATATGGTGGAATTTTCAGGACTGCAGAATGGAATTAGACTCTGCTTATGATCCAAATCCCTTAAGTGGTTTACAAAAACTAAGAATAGTATCTATAGCTTTCCTTTAGTGGGGACTGATTGGTTGTTTCTGAATGTTAGAAAGCAATGAACAGAAGGAAGTCCATGAATGAACAGTGAAGTTCCTTAGCTGTAAGTGAAAGTGCCCACTTGCCTGTGTTGGAAGGGGTGGAAAGCTACTTGATCATAGAAGAACTCCTGGAAAGACATATATCTCCAGGAGTGGGCATTTCCCCAGTAGTGCAGCTACTGATTCTGCCTTTAGGAACGTGCTCTCATGTGTGACTGACTGGCTTGGTGGGAGGTGGGTTCGCAGGCTGGCTAGAGCAGCCACAGTGAGCACATGGGGGCTACAGATGCCTCTGGCTCTTTGAAGAGATTTCAGAGTGGAAGGAGAAAGTGGAGGCTCCTTCCAGATGCACCCCAAGAATACTTGTGGACAACTGGAAAATGTCATTTAAAATAAGAAAATAGAGATTTGCAACGTATTTCTTGTTCAGTATTTTTTCCCACTTTGTATCACTTCCAGCTTTATGAAGCTTTTACCTTTCTGAAAGGTCTTGGGGCTGTAATCATGGTACATGCTGAAAACGGAGATTTGATAGCTCAGGTGAGTGAGTTTGATTCTCTTGTTTCATTTTGAAAGAGGATATGTTTCATGTGGCAAAGAAGTGAAGCTCATCTGTGAATAAAACAGGTAGAGTGATGATGGAAAACAGAGACCGTCTTCCTAGTTTAATCTGATTTTATATACAGGTAACCATTGGGCTATGGGACACCAGTATAGAATTTTAGAAGTGTGTACAGCATGTATGCTGTAAAGTGACGCCCCCAGAAACTCCCTGCATGGGGTCTAGGAGTAAGGACAGTTTGCATGGGAAGCACATAGGAAGCAAGATGGACTTCTCTGGGGTCCCAGGGAACAGAGGCAATTGAATAGACCTCATACCCTTAAGAACTTGGTGATGGGTTAAAGAACTGGGACATCTCATTTCAGATTGGATATAAGGAAAAACTTCTTCACCGTTTGTGTGACCAGACTCTGGAAGAGACTTTCAATGGGGTGATGAAGGCACCTGGCCTGGAGATCTTTAAAAGGAGATTGGACACACACCTTGCTGGAGTTATTTCCTGCCCAGCAGTCTTTTCTGCCCAGAGCAGGGGGCTGGACCTGATGATCTCATGAGGTCCCTTCCAGCCCTAAACTTTTGTGAATCTGTGTGAATCTAATTTATAAGTTGCTGCTGCTGAAGAAACCAGCGTTAGGGGTATAGGTGTAGCTTGAAGATCTTATGGGGTTGTTGCTCTCTCCTGTTAAAAGGATCATTATAAAAACCTGAGGTGGGGGCTAAAACCCCTTTATAAAATGGCCAAATGGCATGTACTTGCTTCAGCAGCGGAGGATATAGTTAGTAGCAATGCCTTATAAGCAGGGATCCTGGTTTTCTCTGATTTAAAAAAATCCACAATTTTTGGTTTAAAAAATGTAATCCCAAATTCACATTTTTCTGTGATTAAAATGAAACACTACTAATACATATATATAATGGTGTTTCATTTTAATCATGGAAAAATGTGGAATTGGGATAATTTTTTTAAAACTGAAAACTGGGGATTTTTTTTTTAAATCAGAGAAAACCAGGGTCCCTGCTTATAATACAGAAGAAAGATGTGAAATAGTACAAATATTATTAACACTATTGAACCCTCTTAGAGTGGATAAGTTTGTTTTCTTCATCCATCTTCAGGATGCAACTCACCTGTTTTTAAATGAAGCCTTTCTTTGATATCATTCTATTTATTTTATATAATGTATTTATAATATTTTATTTTTGTTATGCTTTAATTGTCTGAAACATTCTGTTTGCATTCATCAAAGGTACATTTTAGAATTCAAACTACTGTTTTTATTATATCTTCAAATATTGTAGTTTTCTAACTCATGTACGCAAGCTCTTTAGTATAGTGAACAAATGACTTTAGGGTCATAATGGATTGTCTGTCTGTCACCAGAGAAGTGAAAGAACAAATATATATGTATGACCTAAATGATTCTTGTTGCAGGACAGAGGTAATGTGGTAGCTTTTCACCCCCAGAGACCTGGGATGAAATATTTATTAGGTTATACAGGCAATGTGTCAGGTGATTTCAACCTTGCCTCCAGGGGACATTTGTCTATATCACAGGATCATTACAGTTGTCAAATTCTGCTCATTAGAGACCTAAGGCGGAAGCAGGTCAGGATTTGAGGTGCATTAATAGCTTGGTATGAGGAAGCTTCTACTGCTTCAGGAGGTCCTATACCAAGTCTTATACCAGAAGTATTTATCCATCACTTATTTATGATAAAGAAGCTTACATTAAGAAACACCCTTAGCCATCAGCATTATATGAAATCATAAAGATTACCCATATTTTATTTAATCACAATGATAAGAAGCTTTGATGTCATAAATGTTTGTGATAATTTTTTGCTGACCTGCATTAACTGGCCAAGCAGTGAATATTTAGAATTTTTTCCCTTAAGCTTAGTATCAAAACATTATATATAAAAAAAAAAGTAATACCAAAGGGGATTTAGTTCTTCACTTTAATGATCAGTTGCAAAAAAAAATGACAGAAAAATTAGATTATGAAAGGGATGCTGCATCTGATGGGGAATAAGTGGTAAATGCACAATGTGAAAAAGCTTTACTTCACTGGGCAGAAAGAAAGAAAGAAGAAAAATGGTTGTTGAGTAGAAGAAGGATTTAAAGTGTGGGGTTCTCCTCAGTAAGTACTTTATGTTCAGATGGTATAGAGCTCAAACACAAAAAATGGAGTCAGTGAGAAGCACTAGCTATTAACACACTAAAGGATGTTTACTACCAATGTATCTTGTTCTAGAGAGAGTCAGAATTTGTCTGTTGTATTCCAGGAACAAAAACGGATCCTAGAAATGGGAATAACAGGGCCTGAGGGACATGCCCTGAGCAGACCTGAGGAGGTAAGAGACTCAAGTCATTTTGTAATTCTTGGATACATTTTTTTTCTTTTTATATTCCTCATTGTAAGGAGTTCCCATGCCATGAGCATTAGATTTCTTATAAATGCATCAAATAAGAGATCATGGATGACTAGGTAGTAGTGGGGGAAGTCAAACTGTCTGCATTTTAAACAATAATGCCATTCTGTGCAAAATGCAAAAAATTGTAACAAAGCCTATAAAATATTCATAGAACATATCAGTGTCAGCAGAACAATGGATTTCAGTTGAAAACACTTCTAAGAAGTCATGTTTTTCCATTAAATGGGCTTTAAACACAAACATAGATGTACCACTGCAAGTTGTGATATTGTGAATTCATGGGAATGGAGGGATTCCCTGAGTCAGCTCTTTTTACATAACCCTTCTTTCAAAATAAAATTAGTGTCTTGGATTGTCATCTTAGGGCTGAAAAAAGATTTTTTTTTTTAAAGATTAGAACAGATCTAGACATGGAATGAGTCATACATATACACAGTCTGTGCACTCACCGCACAATCAAGCTGAGCTGCTATACTTGATGACTTCAGAAAACAAGGCCCAAGGGGTATGAAGCTAAACTTGAAAAGGTTTTTGTGGTTTAGATGATAACTGCTCCCCAAGGCAAAAAAGGACCATTAATTGATCATAATGTTTCCTCACACATTTTGAATTGTAGTGTTTATATTTTTCTATTCACTGCCTGATAAAATTGTTGAGGCTTCTATTAATGGCAGTGACTGTCCAGGGAAAATCCTAACTTGATATTTGCCAAAAAGTAATTTTAAGTATTTCTTATAATGGCATCCAGTCATGTGAGACCCAATGTGGAGGTTCAAAATTTCTTCACTTCTACCACAGGCTTGCCTGAAGATAAACCACACCCTTTCTTGCATAAGTAGGTGCATCACAAACAGCTCCAAGGAGGTGGTACTTTCCCTCTATGCGGCACTGGTCAGGCCACAGCTGGAGTACTGCGTCCAGTTTTGGGGACTGCACTTCAGGAGGGATGTGGATGGCCTGGAGAGGGTTCAGAGGAAGGCCACTTGTCTGGTTAAAGGCCTACAGAAAAAACCCTGATTGGGAGATCTGAACCTCTTCAGCTTCTGCAAGAGGAGTCTGAGAGGTGATCTTGTGGCTATCTACAAACTCACTGGGGGGCCAGCAAGAAATAGGGGATACAGTGTTTACCAGGGTGCCTGTCGGGGTAACTAGAAATAATGGCCGCAAACTGGAAGAGAGCAAATTCAGATTGGATATCAGGAAAAAAATCTTTACAGTGGGGTTGCCAAAATATGGCATAAGCTTCCATGGGAGGTGGTGCTGTCCCCTTCCTTGGAGGTATTTAAAAGGAGCTCGGACAGACACCTGGCTGGGGTCACCTGACCTCAGCACTCATTCCTGCCCACGGCAGGGGGTCGGACTCGATGATCTAATAGGTCCCTTCTGACTCTAACATCTATGAAACTACTTCCCACAAAGTTGAGCCCCTAAATACCTTTGAGGATCTGTGCCCAGTTATATATATATATATGTTGTAGTAATGACTCCTAGGGGAATATATGGGGATACCACTTTTTGGAATGAACTTTTTCATTTTAGTAGAACAGTCTTAACAAAAACTTCTAAATCTCAAGGACTGTGAGGCCATGTGTGGAGATGTTTTATTCCTAAAGACTTTTCTAGTAAAGATTTTTAAAAGGATTATCAGTAATCTTAAGTCAAATAATTTGATCACTACAGCTTTGTGGATACCAAATAGTACTTCTGATATCAAGGTTTCATAAACAGAAGGATGCAGTTGATAATTTGACTAAAGATAGTGGAGAAAATGTCTTCTAAAGTCACTGGAGAAATACTGCTGCCCTAGATGGAGATGTATAATTTACATGCATGTCCCAAGTGTCTCTCTTATGAGGAGATCTTTTTTAGACTTGGGAACATGAGGGGACTTGTTGGAAATGGGTTGAAAGCCGTGTATAAATTATGAAATAAATTCGGCCCATGTTGGTGCTGCTGCTGTTCTTTAGAAATAACACTCATCTTATCTTTGTGTAAAGGTTGCATTGTGTAAACTTCTTTGTCTGAGGTCTCACAACATTTCTTTTGCTATGGAGCTACTTTTCCTTGTCTTTTTCTCCTCTTTGTAGCGGGGGAGCAGAAACCTAAAATAAGAACATGTTTACAGGGGAGAAGATGTATTAGCCATGTTGGCCTAGCCCATAGCAAGTGTAGGGTTTGGTGCAGAGCTTCATTGCCTTGGAATAGTATTGGAAGGCTTGCAGTGCCACCATTTTAGGTGGTGCAGCTTCCAGACCCAGTGTAGGTAACTAGATGTGCTGGATAGTACATGGGGGAAGCCATCTTGTCACCATACTTCTGCCCCCCATATACCTCCAGAAGAGTAGAGAAGCTGTAGGCTGTCTTGGCCCTGACATAAGCTGGCAAGAAGGGTTGCCCAGGCATTGCCAGCTTTACACATCCATGTATGACCCTAGCAGAATCAGGCCCATGGAAAGATATTGTTAAAAGGAGTAAAATGTGGCTCAGTCCTTGATTTTACTTCTTTCACTTCTCTGTGTTTCACATGCCTTTTCTCCACTGTTTTCTTGTCTGTTTCAGCTTGAAGCAGAAGCTGTTTTCCGTGCCATCACCATTGCCAGCCGAATCAACTGCCCAGTGTATATCACCAAAGTGATGAGTAAGAGTGCGGCCGATATCATCGCCCTGGCTAGAAAGAAAGGTGCGGCACTTACTGCTTCCTCCCCAGAGGAGGTTTGGACCATGTACAGTTTACTGAATAGAGACTGACAACAAAGTCGATACTGTCATAAAGGTGTGATGCACAAGGCTGCTCTTGAGGGATCAAACTTTGTTGCTTTCCCATGTCCCAGGGAAGGGTTAAAAAAGATTGATAGCTCTGTCACAGGGTGGAGCAATATCTTTTTATTCAAATAGCCACTGTTACATTAATGATTTGCAGTTAGGAAAACTGAAGTGAGACCACTTGACGGTATTCACTCCCCCTGCTTTCCATAGCTGGCTTCCACCTGCAATGCTCATCCTAATCCCTTTCTCCCAGGTCCTCATCTCAAGCTACTTGCTATCCATTGTTGGAAAGATAGTTTCCTTTTGCCCTAGCACACACTTTCTGTCTTTGGGGATGGTTGCCAGAATGAGACACTGTACATTGCTTCCTATCACTAAGTAGAGTAAGTTCTGCAAAACCTCACGTGTTCATAGTGACTGGGGGAAGACAGAGTACTAACAGTAGGCAGAGGAGAGGAGGCTGATCTCTTGGTAATGCTGAAGAAGTCTTTCCCCATGTTCAGTTCTTATTCTCCCCACCACACACCATCCCATATTGCTTACTCCTGCCTTGAACTCTCCTTTTGTAGAATGTTTTTTCTTTTCTGTTGTCTGTGCTTTTCTTTTTCCACTGTATTTTTCTCCTCTCCTTGCCACTTCTCTCCCTCCATCTTCTGTAACATCTCCTCTTTTCTTAGATCTTTAGAGAAGTGGCAGGGGTAAGAAAAGCTGCTTCACATAATCTGTATCTCTCCATCACAGCAAAGTTTTCCACTATTCATTTTAGAGTAGATAACAGAGGGAGGGAAGTCTGAGTGGAGCACAGCTGTGCTGCTCTGCACAGCTAAGGAGTATGTGCTAACTTGACAGTCACCAAGGACAGGCTGGTAGGAACAGCACTTTCCTCAGCTGGGGGCAACTAGAATCTCTGCCACTGAGCAATGCAAAAAGGCCAAGGCCTGAGGGCATGTGCCCTTTTTGATTTTTAGTATGTTAGATCAAACTTGAGGTTCATTGGTGCATGTTCCCATTTGCTTGTGCCCACCCTTGTCCTGGAAACCTGTAAAGAACTTCAGGAACCAAGTGCTCAGATTTATTTAGAAGCAGAAAGAGAAATGTCCATGGTAAAATAATTCTAGCCGAACACAACTCTGAACATACTTCCTCCCAGATTACAGAGACCTCAGTAAATGACCTGATCACAATCACATGTGGCAGGGCAAAGCCACTTGCTTAAATTTTTATAACATGAGCAAAGTTGGGGCTCTTTAATTTCTTAGGAGTTATTCTGCTCATGTAAGGAATTGTAAGTTATTCATGGCTGTGCTCAGTAAATAGCATAATACACTGGAAAGAGAGGATCTTTTAACCCTATTGTATATTTTTACTTCTCCCTAGGTCCCCTCGTCTTTGGAGAGCCAATCACTGCCAGCCTGGGAACAGATGGGACACATTACTGGAGCAAAAACTGGGCCAAAGCTGCAGCCTTTGTGACCTCACCACCTCTGAGCCCTGATCCCACCACACCAGATCACTTGAACTCACTCCTAGCATGGTATCACCTGTATTGTTTATATACATTAAACAGAATTGGTCATTGCTGATCAAAAGAATGCAAAAAGCCACACCAGCTGTGGGATTTAGAGAAGATCCTTAGCTTAGTGTGTTCCTTTGACTTCAGAGGGCCTTGCATTAAACTCTTGGTGCATGCAGTTGTGGTAGACAACAGCTATTTAAACTACAGCTGAACCGGTCCTTATGGACCCAGTCTTACTTGCATTAAAGCCAAAGGCAGAACTCTTAGTTTAATGTGTCTGGCTCTTAGCTTAATGGCTCTAGCTCACTCTTAGTTTGAGCTACATCAGGCTTCGATTTACAATAGTAAATTGCAAAACAAGGGCCAAATCAAAATGTGGATGATCATAGTAATCAGGATACAGGGCTAGTAATCAGGATACAGAGCTGAAATCAGCTTGCAAAGGCAGATTTCCCTTGTCCCCTTTAGAGGCTGGTGGAATGTATGATTTACATAATGCACAAAAAGCAACAAAACGAACAAGAGAAATAAAGAAAAAGAGCTTGCTTATTTTCTATGGTGGAGGCATATGGGAGATTAAGAGCCAGATTCAAAAAGGTATTTAGGTTAAAGGTGCCTAAATATTTTAGAATGATATTGCTTCAGTGTGGAGATGGTAAAACAAATCACATTTTACTTGGAAGACTGATGTATTATCTAGCATTTTCCTGAAGAAATGAGGCACTAATTTTATTTAATGCTGAGCATTATTGGTGTTATTTAAAAGCTCCCAAGTTAGAAGTGTCAATACTGTTAGGCCTTGCAACCTCCTCCAAACTAAAGACATCTTAGAGTAATCAGATTAATTTCTGGATGACCTCTCTGAACATGAGAGGGTAGAGACTCGCAGAAAGAGGTGGCAAGCACTTCTGAAAATCAAACTTGTGTGTAAGGGTTAGATTTTTAAGAATTTTTAGTTACAAGTAGGGGTATTATGCCATGAACAATGCTGGCTGCTTGGAGGCATGGTTTTGTCTAGAATGGTTTTGCTTCCTCCTTGGTAGCAGCATATTTATCTAGCCTTTATGATTCATGTTGTGCTCCCCTCCTCTTTCTTTGCTGATTCTAAGTCTTTCCTCAGGATACCCTCATAGAAGAAAAGTCCTTGCACCAGAACAAGTCTTTAAGAGGTTTAGTTTGCATATGAAAGAGACAGGCTGGCAATGGGAGACTGTCAGCACATTTGACAGTGATGACAGTCTGCTGGCCCACTTCAAAGGGACCACAGGGAGGCCAGGATGGGGAGGTTTGTTATTAGAGACATGGTGAGGGTAGGAAAAGCAAAGAGAGGAGGAGGGAGGAGGAAAAGCAGGCAGGAATCAGGAGGGGAGTTGCGTTAGCTGAGAAAATTCAGGAAAGATCAGTTAGCCTGAGGACTCCAAAGGGTAACGCATTTTCAGTCTGCCCACAAAGATGCAGGTAGCTTTGAACATTTCACCAACTTATCAGCATTGTCCCTCTTCCATAGCCTCAGAAACCAGGAGCAGTTTATCACCTCCTGAAAGCTAGCACTGCTTCTAGCGATTGATATCCTCTTCAGCTTGAGTGGAAGAGCTGCTGCACTGGGAAGATAAGGGACTTGACAGTTCAAATCCCGGTAGAGCAGATTGTTTTGCTATAGACAGAATAATCCAGTTTGCTATCCAAAGCAGTCGTTAAAGTCAGGGAGTGGCACTGTGTCCCCTCCTGTGCTGATCCCTGTTCCAGTGATATACAGCCTTGGTAGGAGTATTTTCTTAAGGTCACAGATGAAGTGGTTTCACCGTGGCAGTTCACAGGTTGTAGGCGTAAGTGATAAATAAAATCAGAGAAAGATATGTACTAAGTGGGATAGGATCTGGACCTATGTGTACATCTGTATCTATGTAATAGAAAAAGGATTCTTCCTCCACTGATGCTGGACTTACACCGATAGAAGTGAAAGCAGAATTAGTCTCTGAGTTAAGTGCATTTCTGGTGGAGAAATACAGAAATTTGTTCTGTTCTGGTTAATGTTGGTCTTGATAGTAAAGAGCTTACTTTTCTTAGTTGAACTTTCTGTTCCTTAATATGAAAACAAAAAAAAGGATTTACAATAATTCTGCATCGCTGATGTCATTAGCAGTGTTGTAAAGTGGTGGGAGCAGGTTAATACTTTTAACCAGGACATGTGAGGGTGTATAGGAATCATTCATTTTTACTGCAAAAGAGCACAGCTAAGTTTTCTCCAAAGAGGTTTGCAGGATAACAGCACATGGGTCAGAATGGCAGTGCTAAAATGGTAATAGACAATCATAACCCATATAAAACCCATTTTCCTGTCAAAATTGGGCATGAAAACTAGGAAGCCAAGGGAATTCTCATTATGCTCCAAATATGCACATTGGTTGGGTTTTTCTTTCCTGATGGCTTAAAGCCCAAGCTCTTAAATGACAGCAGCTTAGCCTGCTTTCAGTTCTAGTATTTTAAATCCATACCGTGAACCTAAAAAAGGAATTACATTTATTAATTCTGTGCACTGCACCTATGTAGAGTTGTTATCATCCAGGGGTGATGATAAATAGACTGATTTTCAGCTCCCGCAAAGAGCTTTTCTCAAAATTTTCTCAAAACATTTTACAAACAATACAAATTCTCACAATAGACATGCTGGGAAAAGATGTCTGCTTATTAGAACAGGTCTATTTTATTTCTTGAAACTGTATTTTGACAGAAAATAGGGATTGTGACTTCTTTTTCCCCCCATAAGAAATGTCTGCTTTTTGTAGAAAGTTTTAGTTTTTTCACTGTAAAACTTAATCCACAGAAGCCTCAGATATTCTGAAATGCCACTGCAGTGCCTGCAGTGGAAAGTGTCATTCAGATACCTTATAGCCCTTTTCTCATCTCTGGACATGGCTCGCCATCTAGCTTTTATGACCCAGAATGCACTGCTGCTTTAAAGCTGTCATGATGGTCACCTGACCATAAAGTGAGACCATGGTGCTCAGTCCCACCAGGAGGACCCCGGAAAGGGTAATGGGATAATGAAGCACCTTGGTGACATTTAAGATCCTGGCTATTTCAGGCATTAATGTACTGTATTTACTCGAATCTAAATTGACCCTGAATTTAAGACAATCTCTTAATAATTAGATTCTATATACGGACAACTTATACATTTGTTATAATTTTCTAGGTATAGAATTTAATTACTGAAGGGTTGTCTTGAATTTGTCTTCCCTCCCCTTTCCCCCTCACCTCACTTCTACAGCAAGGGAAATAGTGGCTTGGGGTAGGGAGGAGATCAGGTGGCCCCCTTGCTCTCTGCCACCCCCACTTCTTCCCCCTGCTCCCCACAGCCACCCCCAGCTCCCTGCAGCCTTGGCCCTCCCACTTCCCCATGGTTTCTGCCTCTTACTGGCAGATGCTGCTCGGGTTCTGTTCCTTCCAAGAGCACCGCATGTAGCAGCTCAGCCCTTGCGGTAGTGTTGGTGCTGCTGATTGGCCTGGTAGGTAATGCAGCACTGTTGGGCAGGGGACAGAGTTTCCCATGCCTGGGAGGGAACACAGCCCAAGCCTGAGCTGAGATACGGCTGACAGTAAGTAGGGGGGAAGAGGCAGAGAAGGGGACAGGAGCTGAAGAGGGCAAACAGAAGGGGAGGCGTCTGCTGTAGGTCTGACTCTGGCTCCGACCTGGGCTCAGGGCCAAAGTGAGAACTGCAGCAGCCCCTTCCCCCCTGTTCCACTTTGCCTACAAATCTAAGATGAGGGGATTTTCCCTCATTATATTTATTTAGTGTATGCGGCTTTAGCGTATTGTTTCATCCATCTTAAGGTGATGCCATCACCAGTGTGAAGAGCTCGAAGGCCACCAGGTAGCATTGTAAATGGAAATGAGTCAACAGTGTGAACAGTGGCTTGAACTTTGTCCACAAGGATCTCCGTTGTCATTGTGAAGGCCCCATTGGTATAGGTTTGAGGTCCAGTTAAAAAATGGTTGAGAAGTGCCCAATAATGGCGTGCTCAGTAAAATCCAGGTTGAATGACGGTAGGGTCAGAGATGATGTGGTGATTGATTGGCGTGTGTACTGATTGTTCTTCGTGCCATTGAGTAAGTATGGAAAAGTCAAAGGACTTTGAAAAGTTGGGTGTCTTGAGAAGCGGGTAGAATATGTCCCAGTGCACTGGCTGCGTAGAAAGGATTGTCATGGAATCTGGCTAGTAAGTTTGTTTAAGCATTTGTGCAGTGGACATGAGGGACAGCAATGTTACTGAGGGCTGGTAACCTTGGGAGTGGAGTTGGGCACAATGTGCCTGACACAAGACACATTGTAGCATGCAGTTGGGTGTCCACTAGTTTGCTGGGCAATGAAGGAGACAGAGGTGCAGAGGTGCAGAATTCTGCAAATGAATAAGACAATGTGAGAGTAGACAACCACAGCATGGAGGCATTGGCACTCCAAGTGGAGCCTGCAAGTTTGGCAGGTAGGTTTTTCCTTGTTTTGATTTTTAAAGCATTTTTCTGAAGATGTGATTTATGAGTTAAAGTCTGGTTGAGAGTGACTCTAAGATAAACTTGGTGGGTTTAAAACTGATCATATAAAGTGATAATGAGTTCATAATTAGCGCTGGCATTATGCAGATGAAAAATACTTGAGATAGTCTTTGAGATTGAGGTGCCATTTTAGGCAATACTTTGACATCAGTCTCATGTCACCATCAAGTGTGAGTTCCACACATGAAAAATCATGAGCTTGGGTGGCAAAGGCACTGTCATTAGTGTAAAACAAGTTGTGTGAGCTGGTTGCAGGCAAGTCATTAATATACAGGTTGAAAAGGAAATGTCAGTATTGATCCCTGAGGTTGCCCATTGGTTTGCTGTCTCTAAGAGCTAGTTTGGTTGGCCAGGTGGACTCTAAAGTGTCAACCACATAGTAATAGTTTGACCAGACGAGTGGCCCAATGTTGCAGAATTCCTGATATTTTTTGCCAGAAGACTAGTATGCTAGACAGTATCATATGCTGCTGTTAAATCAAAGACAACACTAGTCTTTAGGTTTTTCTGAAAGCCATTTTCAGTGAAGGTGGTTAAGGCTAGGACTTGAGCGCAAGTGCTCTCACTATGGTGGAATCCCACTTGGTCTGGGCTTAGAGCAGAATCAATTACCGGAGAACTACGTTGCTGAACGAGTCTGTCAGGTGTCTTGTAGCAGATGCTCAAGAGGGAGATTGGTCGATAACTTGCTGCTGATTGTGTGTCTTTGCCAGGCCTGGGTAGGCCAATGATTTTTGCTTGGTGCTATGCTGATGGAATTCATCCTTCATGCATAATACAATTGAAGAAAAGTAGAAGCCAATAATGAGCTTGAGGACTGAGATGTTTCAGAAACTCTGGGTGCATGTTGTCATAGCCAGTTGCAGTGCCAGATTTTAATTTGCACAGCACAGAGTCAAGTTCTGTTGGTGACAAGGTTTGTGGAGGATCTTAGTTCTGAACATTTTGATGGAAATGCCATTCTTCAACTATTTTTCACTCAAAATCCTTGTTGTTCCGCGGGCTCTTACCACTTTCAGAAGGTGGCTACCAATGTCATTGGCCGACTCAGATGATCGAGTTTGGGCTGGGGAACACTGACCCACTCCCAGGTGGCAAATGAGGCCCCAGCTCCAGCAACTGGGGTAGCAGAAATTAAGTCATGAAGTTGAGTCCTCCCAGCAGTTCCAACAAGCAGCATCAAGTGCTTCAAGCAGGTGATCTGTGATATCTGCATTGCCAAATTTTTCATATTCCTCTAGTGGAGCAGCACACTATCCATCCAAGCAAGGAGGTGCACAGTCCCACCAGGGGAGACGCCATGTTGGACCTGGTGCTGGCCACGGGTGATGACCTGGTGAGGGGGCTGCGGGTGATGGGCCACCTGGGAGACAGTGATCATCGCTTGCTGGAATTCACCATCCAGCGTAAGGTGGCAAAGGGCTGCAGCAAGGCAACAGCCCTAGACTTTAGGAGGGCTGACTTCAACAAGCTAAGGAGGATCGTTGGGGAAGCGCTGAGGACCCAGAGGGGAAGGGAATCAGATGTCGAAGGTGAGTGGTTGCTCCTTAAGGAGACGATCCTCCATGCCCAAAGGGAGGTAATCCCAACAAGGGTCAAAGGGAGCAGGAGGGCACATAAACCCCCATGGCTCACTAAGAGCATCCGGGAATGTCTCCTTGCTAAAAGGGAGGCATATACCCAATGGAGAGATGGGGTCATCACCAAGAAGGACTATGTTACAGTCGCCCGAGGATGTAGGGGGGCAGTCAGGAGGGCCAAGGCAGAGATGGAGATAGGACTAGCTTCCCGGATTAAGGACAATAAGAAGTCCTTCTTCAAATACATAGGGGGTAAAAAGAGGGTCCCGGGTAATGTGGGGCCCCTGCAGGACACGATGGGCAACTTAGTCATCACGCCAGATGATAAAGCTAACATATTTAACGATTTCTTTGCCTCTGTCTTCCTAAGTAGGGACCAGTTCAGCCACCTCCCTGCTGGGCCCCCCTCGGGCCCCGGGAGAGACACGCCTGGGCCAGGGGTTAGCGAGGAGTTAGTTAGGGTACTTCTGGAGAGGCTGGATGTGTTCAAGTCCGCTGGTCCGGACGATCTTCACCCTAGGGTTCTACAGGAACTGGCCGAGGTCATTGCGGGACCCCTGGCGCGGCTCTATGAGCACTCGTGGTGCTCTGGTGAGGTGCCGGAGGACTGGAAGAGGGCCAATGTGGTCCCTATCTTCAAAAAGGGAAAAAAAGAGGACCCGGGAAATTACAGGCCAGTTAGTCTTACCTCAATCCCGGGTAAGCTCTTTGAAAAAATTATCCTGGCACACATCCAGGAGGGCCTTGCAGGGGAATGCATGCTCAGGGGCAACCAACATGGGTTCATCAGTGGCAGGTCTTGTCAGACCAACCTGGTGGCCTTTTACGATCAGGTCACCAAATCATTAGACGCAGGGGTTGCTGTGGATGTAGTCTTTCTGGACTTCCGGAAGGCTTTCGACACTGTCTCTCACCCTGTCCTCATCAAAAAGCTGGGAGACTGTGGTGTCAATGCCCACACGGTTAAATGGGTCGCCAACTGGTTGGAGGGCCGCACCCAGAGGGTGGTAGTGGATGGGTTCTTCTCGACCTGGAAGGACGTGGGCAGTGGGGTTCCGCAGGGCTCGGTCCTCGGGCCCGCACTGTTCAACATCTTCATCAGTGACTTGGATGAGGGGGTAGAAAGCACCCTGTTCAAGTTTGCTGATGACACTAAGATGTGGGGGGATGTGGGTGCACTAGAAGGGTGCAATAGGCTACAAGCTGACCTTGACAGGTTGCAACGGTGGGCGGATGAGAATAGGATGGGGTTTAACACTGATAAGTGCAAGGTGTTGCACATGGGGAGGAAGAACCGGCACCACACTTACAGGTTGGGGAACTCCCCTCTTGCCAGCACGGAGACGGAAAAGGATCTTGGAGTCGTCATTGACTCCACGATGAACATGGGCCGGCAGTGTGGGGAGGCAGTCAAGAAGGCCAACCGTACCCTGTCATGCATCCACAGATGCATCTCGAGCAGGTCCAGGGAGGTGATCCTCCCCCTCTATGCGGCACTGGTCAGGCCGCAGCTGGAGTACTGCGTCCAGTTCTGGGCGCCACACTTCAAGAGGGACGTGGACGATATGGAAAGAGTTCAGAGGAGGGCCACTCGTATGATCAGGGGTCAGCAGGGCAGGCCTTATGAGGAGAGGCTACGGGACCTGAACCTGTTTAGCCTCCACAAGAGAAGGTTAAGGGGGGACCTTGTGGCCTGCTACAAACTGGTCAGGGGGGATCAGCAGGTATTGGGGGAGTCCCTGTTCCCCCGTGCACTGCCAGGAGTGACCAGGAATAACGGTCACAAGCTGGCGGAGGGTAAGTTTAGATTAGATATTAGGAGGCGCTACTTCACAGTCAGGGCGGCTAGGGCCTGGAACCGGCTTCCAGGGGAAGTGGTGCAGGCTCCTAGCCTGGGGATTTTTAAAAGGAATTTAGATGAGCACCTTGCCGGGGTCATCTGACCCCGGTGCTCTTTCCTGCCAAGGCAGGGGGTCGGACTAGATGATCTACCTAGGTCCCTTCCGACTCTAGCTACTATGAAACTATGAGTGTACAGTGGGTATAATCCTTTGGGAACAGAGTATTGTGCCACTTTATAGAGGGCATGTTGGCTGTATTTTCCCCAGGCTGACTGGCAGGGGGTGGGGGGAGGCCTGGAAACATTGTCTTAGATTTGAATAAGTATAGTACTTTTTCTGAACATGGAAAATCCCATTTCCCAATCATTTCTAAGGCTCCTACCATTATACAGGTTAGTAAGTCTAAACAGTGGAATTTTTCGTGTGCTCCAAGTTATGCATATATTTGTTTTTTGTTGGATTGGGACTTACAGGACATACTTAAGCTAAGATGACACCTTCCAGCATTCTGGTGATTAGTAGTAGATCTTTGCACAAAGGCCATATGTGCGCATGACTGGGAAAGGCAGTTGGAACACAGCATAAAAAAATGTTTCAGAAAGAATTAGATTGCTTTCTGGGAAAGGAGATTAACTGCAAGTTAAGAAAAGGACTTCCTCATAATGATAAAATCAGAGGAGTGGGGATATTGACCTTGAATGAGGTTCTCTTTTTCCTGCAGTTATTTTTCTTAACATGTGCAGAGAATGGAAAATCCACTAGGTCAAGTTAAGCATGGAGAGAGCGTGAGTAATAAACCTAAAAGACAGAAAAAGAAAAAGATAAGATTGAAATAATAGCCTGTGACTTCACCGGTGTGTTTAGAGAGGAATTTCCTTTAATAATTTGGAGTAATATAAAAAACTGATTAATACCTAAGTGCTTTTAACCTAATCTTCCTTATTCCATCAGTAACCAAGAAATCTATCTTGTAACCAAAGGATAATAATATAAATTCATATTCATATAGAGAAGGATGAGAAAGGGAGACAGCTTCCTTGTGGCTGTCAGAAATTATTGGGTTTGGTCACCCAGCAAATTTCACTGGTTTCACAGACACCAGTCTTTTTTGCTGGCTCAGGTTGTTGGGATCCAAATTGTGCAGGTGTGTCAAACCTGGTGCAAGGATCATAGGTTCAAATTCCAGTAGGGTTCTGAGATAAAGAACTGGCAGCACAGTTTGATGTGTGTGTCCCTTGTTGCTAAGACCTTAAAACTTACATGCTCTGGGTGGACATTGAAGAACCCGTATAACTGTTTTTAACAGCAGGGTTTGTCTAAATGTTCTTGATTAAAATACGTTTTCTATCCTCCAGGCATGGCCTGTCAGCAGAACAGGGGCAGGGCACTGCTGTAAGAGGAGGTGTCACTGCCAAGAGCCAGGTTAACCCTCCTCTGGCCCCATGACTACTGCAGGTTTATATGGCAGGTGTCAATCCAAAGTCCTGTATTTGGTGGTGGCTGCAGGGCCAAGGTACCTGGCTCTTGGCAGTGACACCTGGCATGTACTGTAGCAACTGATTCTTGCCCCATCTCCACTCCTGGCCTCCATTATGGTGTCTCCCTTTACTGAACACCCAAGGCTCATGTGCCACGCATAACAGCTGCCCGTGACAGTTGTGGCACAGGTGCTGCAAGTTGGCCACCCCTTGTTTACAGCGTGGGCTGCTCTAGTGTCTTGACTTAAAAAAACAACAAATTTGTGCTCAGTCTGATGCCAAGTTAGTCTATGTGGCATGTAATATAATCATACATGTGTTCATCATTTTAGTGGGGACCTGCAAGTGACAGGAAGTGGACATTGTCCATACAGCACTGCCCAGAAAGCCATTGGAAAGGACAACTTCACTATGATTCCTGAAGGAGTTAATGGAATTGAGGAAAGAATGACTGTTGTCTGGGACAAGGCTGTAGTGAGTAACTGCTTATCTTAAAAAGAATAAAAAATATCTGAATAATGCAAGCCAAAGGGCTTCAGTGATATCAACATTTTTAGTGGCGTTTCCATATTCAGAGAATTCCTGCAGAAAGAGCTACCTTGATGATGTTATTTATCTTAAAAATCTTATACAGTTGGAATGAAGTTATAAACTCCCATCTTTTTATATTTTTATGGTGGAAAACCATAGTATTTTATGAGTCTTGAGGCTTAAGTGACTATGTATCATCATAGTTTTCACATTGTGCCATGCTGAGTGTTCCTAGCAGACAAAATATTCCAGGCAGTTTAATGCTCTTGAGATGGACTCCATACAAGCTTGACAAATAGATAATTTTAATTTGGGAAAATGTCACATCATTTCTGAGAAATAACGAGTAGATGCTAATCCATGCTTGAGAGGGCAATAAAAATCACTTTGAATGAGTATGGCCCATATAATTTATACTATCATATTTTCCCATGGGATGTTGGAAAAAGTTAGCCATTGATTAAATGTTCCATGGATCTTGATATGTAATACACTTCCCAGTCCCCCCACATGTGCATAATATTGATATTGTACAATATTGATATTGTAAACTATAGGGCTGTGCTAGTATTTATAACACATTTCTCACCACCTCAGCAAGACTTTGTCTACTAATTCATTTTCCCCCACATGACAGCTCAAATTAAAAATGCAGAACAGCTTCAATTAGTCACTGTATATAGCCACAAAGCAACCAGCTAGAGACATTTCCCCCAATTTCTCCCACAAAATATGGAAAGTCAGCTGCAAAATAGCCACTGCAGGAATGGGGCTGGAATGCTGGTAGGACTGGGTTGAGCCCTGGACTATTCATGGGTTTACAGATTGGAATCTTGTATAATATTTGGGCTAAAAATGAGGGCTTTTATACTTTCAAAGAAGGACAATTGTGTGTTTCCTAGTGGAACACACAGACCTTCTTTCTAGCCAGAGAATATCCCAAGATATTGTACTGGAAAATCACAACACTGTTCTGTGTGGTATAGATTTTATGCTTTTATTAGATATTTCTAGTATTTGATGGCTAGTGACATTTTCAGCCTCTACGGCCTGTACAGTTTATGCTGCTAACTGTCTTTATAAATGTCGGAACATCTATAATAGCATGGCTGTTTTGTGTAATAACTATAAAACATCCTTAAAATAGTCTGAGCTTGAATTCCAGATACACTGGGGCTCTTCTATGTTTTTTTTGGCACTGTAAAAGTGTTTTAACATGAATATAAAGACTGCCTTTAAATATTCCTTTCATGGTTCATAGCAGTGTAAAAGGCCTTAACGTAACTGAAACAAGCCCTTTATCTGTTGGAAAAAAGTGTCTTGTATAGAGGACAGGACGATGCGTATGGATTAAGGTTTTAGTGGCTCTTCTTTGGGATGACCTGAATAACTCACTCATCTGGTCATTTATATAATCCTCTGCTCATGCTGAAAATGCCTTCATGCCATGCCGCACCATAATATATTTCTTCTGCCTGATATGTCCAATGTACCATCATACATCCCTGTTGTATACTGATATTATAAATGTTCTATTTTGGAAACACATTTACTTAAGGCAATTTGCTTTTAGGCCACAGGTAAAATGGATGAGAATCAGTTTGTTGCTGTTACTAGCACCAATGCCGCCAAAATTTTTAATCTATATCCAAGAAAGGGACGGATTGCTGTGGGCTCAGATGCTGATGTTGTTATCTGGGATCCTGATAAGGTGAAGACTATTACAGCCAAGAGCCATAAATCGGTAAGAACAGAAATTTATAATCTCCTTATAAAGATACCTGCTTTAAAGCTTGATTTTAAATTCCAAATGTACTGACTATAGACGTTATGAATAATGCAGTATATGTTAATGCATCTATGCTAATAAAATTGATTATTCATATTAAAATTAAATCAGTAATTAAATCTCATGTTTCAGAAAATAAAACTGTCATCACTGAAGTTGGGAAGGTATTTTTCCTATTTTGCCCCATACATTTAAGCAATAATACAGTATAAGACATGTCACCAGCTGGTCTTAATACTCTTACCTTAGCTCATGTCAATGAAGCTGTCCCAGTTTATGCCAACCCACTCTTTTTGCCTTGATTCTGACTTTGCAGCAGACTAAGGCATGGTCAGTGTGAGTCTGCTACATAAGTTTGTGATAAGACCTCAAGTCCAGGATTTCTTTCAGGTGGTAGCACCTAGTCAGTACTAGATCTAATTGATGGCAGTGCACTGATCTTTCATGATGTCTTTCTTGTGAATTTCCTAGCAAAGTAGCTGCTGGTAACACATAGATATTGACTTGCACAGAGTTCTAGTGCTTGCTGGCCATTTTCATTCATATTACCAGTTCTGTGTTTGCCAAGAATTGATATTATGGCTTGAAGAGAAATGCAAAAGGAGGCTAAGACGTGTGCCCAAGATTCTGGCTGAAACTTTGTGATTATATTCAGAAAGCAGCAGATGCAGATGACAGCCGCAGAATGTCTGAAGGCATCAAATGAGCAATTGGTCCCGTCAAGAAGAAGACAGCTCCCCTGAAAGACTTAAAGAGAAATCTCATCACTGATGAACAAAAAACTAGTGTTGGACTGAACATTATGAAATACTACACTCCAGTAAAACCGAAATTAAACATGAATAACTTGAAGGATTACCACGGTTTGAAGTTATGATGGATTGGACAACGAGCCTACATTAAAAGATTTGCAGAAAGCCGTTAAATCAATTCCTGGGAACAAGGCACATGCCAATGGCTGCTTGGCTGTTGAAATCTGCAAATGTGCTAACAGCGAATTACTTTGAAAGCTCCATGAAGTTATACTGCCCTGTTGGCAAGAGGGAGCGATACCGTAAAATTTCAGCGATGCTCTGTTTGTACAATTATGCAAAAACAAGGGGGATGTAAGTGACTGTGACAGCTATAGAGGTATATCCCTGTTGAACATTACTGGAAAAGTTGTTACTTGCATTATGCTCCCTAGGCTGCAATCTCTAGGTGAAAGAATCCTGAAAGTCAATGCAATTTTTGCTCAGGATGTTCCTTCATTAATATTATATTTTTTGTCAAGCAACTGCAAGATGAATGTAGAGAAAAATGAAAAACACTGTACATAGCCTTCACTGGTCTGACAAAGTCCTTTGATATGGCCAACAGGGCCTTTTTACTGTTCCAAAGAAACTGGGTTGTCCTTCTAAACTGCTGAACATCATTTTCTCAAGGTATGAAGGCAATTGTAGTGCTTGCAGACAAAGAATCAAATACCTCTGACATTTGACAACAACAGAGTAAAACGGGTGATCAGCAGGAATCTTGACCTTCAGACTGAACTAACAGAATCAGAAAAGTAGCTAAGAATATCAGGCTATTACAGAAGCATGCATGGACTAACAACAAACTAACAACTAATGTGAAGATGCTAACTGTGAGACTTGCGTGCTGTCATCCCTGCTTTATGGTTCAGAAATATGGACTACATATGCTAGGCATATTGGGAGAGTGAACAGCTTCCACATGAGATGTTTGTACAAGATCCTGAAATAAAGGCAAAAGACAAAAAGGCCACACAGAGGTGCTGGAGCATGCAGGACTGACACACTTAGAAACCACTATCAAGAAGAGAAGGTTGTGATGCCTCAGCCATTTCAGGAGAATGGGAGAAGACTGTATCCCCCAAAATATTTTGTACAGTGAGATTCAAGATGGCTCTAGAAAGTGGGTTCGCCCTCTAAGACTGTGACCTGGCAGTGTGATGTTGTATCCAATAGGGCAAATAATACTCTGGCATAAATCAATCAATGCATCTCCAGCAAGCCAAGGAGGTGATTCTTCCACTCTACTGAGCACTGGTGAGACCTCAGCTGGAGTACTGCGTCCAGTTCTGGGCACTGCACCTTAACAAGGACGTGGACAAGCTTGAGAGAGTCCAAAGAAGAGCCACCCATATGATCAGAGTCTTCAAAGGCAAGCCATGTGAGGAAAGGCTGAGGGATCTGGGACTCTTAAGCCTGAGGAAAAGAAGGCTTAGAGGGGACCTGGTAACAGCTTACTGCTACAGAAGGGGAGTACATCAAGGGCTTGGTGAGCAACTGTTCACCAGGGCACCTGAGGGAAAAACTAGGAGTAATGGCTACAAACTCCTGGAAGATCAATTCAGGCTCAACATTAGGAAAAACTTTTTCACAGTCAGGGTGCCCAGACTGTGGAATAAGCTCCCTCCATAGGTGGTACAATCACCTACTCTGGAAATCTTCAAGGGAGACTGGACAGTCACCTTGCTGGGATCACCTGACCCCCAGTTATCTTGCCTGGTTGGTGCAGGGGGCTGGACCCAATGATCTTCTGTGGTACCTTCCAGCCTTAAAATGTATAAATCTATAGCAGTACCACAATGTGTGCAAAAATGATATGAAGTCATTCTACATCAGTGTAGAAATCTGAGAGGAGTATGCAGAATCCTGTTCAATCTGGGAAGGAATATCTGGCACTGGATTCAGCTCAACACAAACTGGCTTTGATCCAGAGCTGGATCCAGCCCACCAGGTCATTCTATCCAACCCCCGGGGCCCCTAAAATTTTTAGAAAAGTAATATTTATCTGCCCCTTACTGCCTGTCAAAGTTGAGAAGGCACCAGTGGCAGCAGGACCCAGGGAGAGCCAGCAGCAGGACCCAGCAGCAGCAAGGCCTCCCCAGCCCAGCCCCAACCCTAGCCCTGACACCCCCAACCCCCAGCTGGAAGCTTCTGGCTAGCAGAGGCTTCTGGCCTGGAAATCCTTGGGGTGTTTCCCTGCTCTCCCTCTGCCCAAGAGTGAAGAATCAGATAAAAACAGGTGTGTGTGTGTGTTTGGGGGGGATAAGGATTGCTGGCACAGGAGGACCCAGCCTAGCCCAGCTGGCACCACACAGTTCCCAGCTGGCTCCTGATGTGCTGTGTGGTCGTGGCCTGCAGCTGGGAACCATGCACTGTGAGAGCAGTGGGCAGGCAGGTGGGGGGTGGGAAGTGGTGGCGGTGGGTGAGGAAGGAAGGGAAGTGGCAGGGAAAAGGCAGTGGTGGCAGGTTTGGAGGGGGGAGAAGTGGCAGCAGGCAGGAGTGCGGGACCCCGGGGGTCAGGGCTGGCAAATGCAGCAGGAGCCAGCATGGCCTCTGCAGTTCCCAGCTGGCTCCTGCTGCCACCTCTATCATGGGGGCCATATGCCTGCAGCTCCCATGCTGGAACTGGCTGCCTTCCCTGCCCTGTGCTGTGCAGGTCCGCAGACCCTGCTGGGAGTGGAGTGAACCCCACCTCCTGCTTCCCTGTGGAGTCCAGTGCAGGGCTTTCCCTGGTGTGAGTGTGGAAGCTGCAGGTGTGTGGTGTGGAGCCTCCGTGATAGAGACAGCCAGGCAAGCTGCATGTCTCGACCCCTGCACACAGTGCTAGCTGGAACTGCATCCCATTGGGCATCATTGCCTGCACTGGGCATGAGCTCCCTGAGCCTCCCCTACCCCCCACCCCTGCCTGCTACTGCTGCCGCCAGCGGGGCCTGTGCACCATGTGGGGGAGTGTGGGGGGGGGGTCCTCACACCCCCCACCCTCTCTCACACTCCACAAACCTCACACACCCATACCCTGCCTCCAACCCCCCCCACATATACACACACCCCAACAAACCCTATGCCCCCCACACCCCTTTGCAAGCTCCCCACATCCCCCATATACAACCCCACACTGCACTTCCCTACACCCATCCCTCCCACAAGACAAAAGGTTGAGACTTTATTTTTCAGTTATTATGCAATCCCTTCTATATGCACTACACAAACACAGATCATGACAAATATTTTTTGTAATAAAATTAAAGTATGTTTTAGTATGTGTTTGACTTCTAGTGTATAATTTGTTTTTTTCTGGTTCTAAGATGGCAATCCCCCCCCCCCCAAAAAAAAAAAAAAAAAAGAGTATTTCTGGGGGCCACAGAGAGGGACTTCCTGTAGCAGAAGTCAGGAGTTAAGGGGTGGGGCTTCTGGTCCCAATATGGCAACCAGGGGCAGGGCAGTGGTCAAGGGGCAGACTACCCATGTGGCCGTCGACAGCTCACCAAATCTCGTAAAGCGGCCCTCCAGCCGAAATAATTTCCCACCCCTGATCCAGAGGATGGAAACAAAGTAAGAAAGAATGCTGTAAATTTGGACTTCAACTCAGACAGGTATGGAGCTGCAGGACTTGTAGCTGTTTCACTCTTGAATTGGGCTTGTCAGCTACATTAGGCACCTGATTAGACCTCTTATGCTTACACCATGATCCAGAGGATTGACAATCACCTAATATACTCTTTTTGCTTATCTTTGAAGTATCAGTTATTACCATATGCCTAACTAGATTGAACAAGGTCCTGATCTGATACATCTAATTCAATGTTTCTATCGTCTGAATTCTATCTTAATTTATAACTGTACATACTGAGATTTCCTGTTTAATTCCAAAACTTTGGAGTTACTTTACTTCATGCGCCAATGTGTACAGAGTACTAATTGTACATGATCCCACATAGTTTGCCTATTATGTAGTGGATCCATAGAGGATCACACTTCCATAAATATTTATATTCGATAATGAAGAGGTAAAATAGATGGTTGGAAGTGCAATTAAAGTATTTACTTTTAAAACAGCCTGGTGGTTCAAAATGCTTAATGAGTTTAGACGTGTTCATTTTTGCTCGCCTAGTCTTAGTTACCTTGAAGGGGACTGATACTCAAGAAATGTGGAGTATCATCCCTTAAAATGGTTCTCCTTGTTTCAAGTTGGACAATCATAGTCAATGACATTTTGCAAATTGCTGTCCAAGCACTATTACTGGAGGACAGTGGATTCTGTACATTATGATGTGTGAGAGAAGGGTTGGAATCCTTCAGCAAACCACTGAGACGCATGAATATCTTCTTCATTCACATTCTTAATTTTCATGCTTATTGTTAAAGTGTCCTGGTTCATGAGCAGGCTGCATCTATCCCAATGCACTCTCTTGGTTTCCATCCCTAGGGAAAAGATCTCATTTGAAACTGTTGTTTAAGGACTACATTTTCATCCAACCTCTAGTAATGCTAACACCAAACATAATGTACCAAGAGAGGTAGTTAGCCATGTTAGTCTGTAGTCAGGCAGAAGGCAGAGTACCACGGCACCTTATATAGTCTAACTAATTAAGAGAACCATAAGCTTGTGTAAGTGACATAGCATCTGACAAAGTAATATATTAAATGAATTTAATTTTTGCCTGCAATCAAACAAATGCATTTGAGATTTTGTGGAGACCTCATGGAAACTGGATAAAAATGTAGCCAAATATATACATTGTATTTTACCAAAATGAAAAAACAAGAGGAGGTTGTCTGAAGTTTACATTTTATGCTGTTTGCTGCTCAGGCTGTTGAATACAACATCTTTGAAGGAATGGAATGCCATGGTGCCCCACTAGTGGTCATAAGCCAAGGGAAGATTGTGTTTGAAGATGGAAATCTGCATGTAAATAAGGGAATGGGCCGCTTCATTCCTCGCAAATCTTTCCCTGAATACCTTTACCAGCGTGTCAAAATCAGGAACAAGGTATGTTCAAACAGTTTAATATTTATATGATAAGAAACTGCTGAGCTATCTGCAGCCTCTCTGGAACACTTGAGCACATATTTTGCATTGTTATTGTCCCCAGTGAAATGAATCCACAGGGGACACAGGAGGTACAAGCAGCACCAAAGCCTATGAGCCAGCTGGTTAAAATCAGTGCAGCTCCATTGACTCTGGCAGAGCTAAGCTTATTTATTCCAGCTGGCAGTTAAGGCTTGTCTTCATACCTGCTTCTCACAGGTCTAGCTCACTGAGGGAGCTGTATAAATTACAATACTAACCCACTTTAGATTGTGAAGCTGAGAGGTTTACACCAGAAATTAAGGTTGAGCAAATCCCTAGAAGCTCTTCAAAGCACGGCCTAGATTTTGGGAGGAGATGTTGGATTTCTGCTGGTTATTCAGGCTAAGAGGTTCTGGTAAGACAAAGACACTGTTTTTGCTGCTCTTATAGCTCTCTCTTCTGGCAGCCTAGTAGAAATAAGAGAGATACAGTATTTCTGTATCTCCCTCTCTTTTCACTGATTTACAATTTATTGATTTAAATTTATTTTAAAACATATTGATGATCAAATTCACTAAGCTGTCCTAGACAAATACCAGGCATAACAAAGAGATATGAGAGATACCAGCAAATAATGGTAGCATAGAAGTATTATACATTTGTAGATGCCTGGTACATTAGATTACTTGTTGTGTTCCATATTTGGTATTACTAGTGGCTCAGGCTGCATGACATCTTGGCCCTGATCCACTTGTCCCTCACACTGACTACTATGAGAGTAGACTTCTGTAAGTAACCAGCTATCATACATCTTACTTTCCTTTTACTATGATATGTTGGGGGGTGGGGTTGATCATTCTTAAACAAGCTTTTTAATTCCTTGTACTCTGAATTTTTTTGATGAATCTTCAATTCTGTATGGTCAACTTTTATAGCATAATTACTACTTTCATTTTTCCAGCCAAAAAGCACTATTTTGACATTGTGGGTGCATCTATACATTCATTGATGTGCTGTAATTACGGTTCATTAAGTTAGTGAGTTTGGCTCATTAAGTTATGGCTCATTAATAGCAGGTACTAACTCAATGCAATGTAATTGGAACTACTGTGCGGTGCACACTTTTTTTGTGATGCTAATGTGCATTAGACTAATTCTACTTGCATTAGTGCACTAACATGGTTTTAGTCTACAGTGCATTTAGCATCTCATGTAGATGCACCTAGTGTGTCCCTGCATAGTGCATAACATACATATTTGTAGTACACTGATAGTGCCTAGAGGCCTCAATTTGAAATCAGAGCTCCATGTAGTAGGTGCTTTATAGACAAGTTATAAAAGGAGCTCTCCCAAAGTCTTTACAGTCCTATCATAAGATTTAATTTTTTGAAGTTACAAGTTAAAAAGTTTCAGAATCATGTTAATGGTTTTTTAATTGTCACTAAGCTTGTGGTGGTAAGAGACAGAAAAGGAGGATAAAGAAAATGCATTAGATAGAAGAAGAAAGGTATCAACAAAAAATTATGAGTGGTACATGAAAGGCTGGTGTCTTGCAAACACCAAATGTTTGCCATTGTCAAGTCTTCTGTACGTATTAGAACAGATAGATATATGATTTAAGGATATTCATTATACTGTACTCATGTTTCAGGTTGTTCAGTATTCTTCCAGTTCAGTGTGATTTGTGTTTTGGTGATCCTGCCAGGGTGGCACCAATGCATATTGCTAGGTGGTTGGCATACTAGGCCTCCTTGAGTCAGTTCATGTCTGTGGGGAGCGCAAATTCGACCTCCTGCATTGACTCCAGCTGTCCCATTGTGTGACTCCTTAAGTAGTATATTAGTTTGGTATGAACAATATTAACAATATCTTGGATTACTGACTGATATAGAAGGTGTTCTAATGTACTCATTTTGGCCTAAAATGGCTCTATATCTTTAGACAAAAACTCTGGTGTACATTTTTGCTCGGGATTGTATGAACTGGAGTCACCCTCACTGTGCTCTGTATGTGTAGGTGAGGACATTGTCAGGTGGCAATGTCAGTACATGTTTCTGTTGTCTTGTTTTAGGTGGGAGGATTGCAAGGGGTCTCCAGAGGAATGTATGATGGGCCAGTGTATGAAATTCCAGCTACGCCAAAATATGCAACTCCTGCACCTTCAGCAAAATCCTCCCCTGCCAAAAACCAGCCTCCGCCAATCAGAAATCTTCACCAGTCAAATTTCAGTTTATCAGGTAAAATTATACCACTGACTGAATATCTGAAAAGCCTTGAGTAGTAATCCTGATCATAAAACACCATGTTATTTTCCGTATTCATATTCAAATCACCATTCATGGATGTATATTGGAAAAAGCATCTTTTGGGGTTGTTTGAGACAATTACTCTTCTCAGAGGTTAAATGCTGATATGAGGAAACTACAGCACACAGACGTCAGCAGTACCAAGTGGTATGCCGTGGCTCTTAGCTCTTCACATAACTGCAGTGAAAGGGCATTTGCAGTGAAAGGCAACAGCAGAGTTCCCATCCTTGCAAACCATCCCTTTAGGAATCCAGTGAAACCTTTGGGAGAAAACACTAGGAAAATAATCTATCTTTTTATGAATTTCTGACAGTTGCTGATAGAATCATAGAAAATTAGGGCTGGGAGGGACCTGAGAGACAAAATCATTCTTATTCAAACCATCCCATACAAAAACCTAGTCTAACTAATTCCCAAAAGTATAGAATCAAACCTGTCACACAACGACAAGGCATATTGCCCAAAGACACCAAAAGTACTTGAACCTGCCACAGGTCGCCCTGGGGGATGAGGGCTGTCATTATCCTGGCTCTGCAAGGGTTGCTAAAAAGCACTTGAGAGATCCAAGGAAGAGGGCCATGGCCCATGCTGCACACACACACTTCAAGGTACTTGTGAGACTAAGCTGAGCATGTACAAACATACAAGAGCACATCTGTTGGTGCACTTTCAAAATGTGTTCCTTAATACTGATATTGTGTTGGTCAGTTTTTAAAAGCATCTCAATGCAAACTCAGTGGGATTTGTCATCTTATGGCAGAGGCAGAGGGGTGAAAATCCAACCCCTCACTAATGCAACATGTTTTCATGGAAAAAAATTACATTGCAGTCTTTAAAAACAAATTATTACCTATAATTGAAACCCTTTCTTTCAGGCCCAGATCCCACAGAGGGAATCTATTCACAAGATCTTCTTTCCTGGATGCAGCACCCTTAAAGTTGGTGGAACACGATTCAGGCAAATCCCTTTGTAGGTCTGAGACATTAGTCAGGAAAGTACTTGTGAAAATCTGGGCCTAACTGTTTATCTGCTTGGTTAGAAATTATTATGCTTATGAAAACCAGATTCTAGAGATGAATTGGCAGCAGTCACAGGGGCAAAGGTTATATGTAATTTATGGAGCCAGTCAGATGAAAATGCACTGATTAGATATTTTTTTCCCCTCCTCAGTGCTTTCTTACGTTTTATGAAATCTCCTGCTTTACTTTCTTTCAGGAGCTCAAATAGATGACAACAACCCACGTCGTACTGGACACCGCATTGTGGCACCCCCTGGTGGTCGTTCTAATATTACCAGTCTTGGTTGAATGAAGATGATGGACAGAAATGCAAGAATGAAGGATCATGGGGAAAAATGTCCATTCCATTTAATGTCTGTGTTATCAAGCCCACAATTTTATTTGGTACTAATGGAAAAAATGAATTGTCTTTCTTTTTTGTATAGGAAGAGGTGATAATAATGTGGTGTGTTTGTTTGGAACTACTTGCCTCACAGTTGTGCTTTCATGCCATAGTCACCTTAAAGCATGGTGCTTCCATTGCCCCTTTAGTGACTACAGGTTTTAGCTTTGTCTTGTAACTAAATGATGGTTCCTTTGCGCCTATTAGCTGTACTAGCTGTAGTTAATGCATGTTACTAAGTTATTTATGCAAGTTGAGATCTGTGAGTGAGTCCCTTTAGAACAGAACACGTTGCCAATAATTGACTAGACACAATGCCAAGACTAGTGTCCATATTTGATAAATCTCACTAAAATACTTAAGGAGGAAGAATATGGCCATTTTTAAAGTATGCAGTAGAATAGTATAGGCAGCTTCTGTTTATCTTTAATTTATTATAAACCCAAGAAGCACTTCTCTCAGATGAAAAGAAACAACTTCACTGTGTCTAATGATGAAATGGTCTCTGTAGCAGCTTTTGTTTTCCACCAATTACATTCCAAGTCTGTCTCTGTACTCTTCATTTTAGACAGAGCCATAATTTATACACAACGTTGCCATTCCATTCAGGGATTTCTTCAGCTGGGCAGTAGTGCTCTCCTTTTGCATGAGTTTTTTGGTACTTACAAATAATCCAAGTTGCTGTCAGATTTTTAAAGTTTTTTGTACAAAGTTTTTCCTTTGTAATCACATGCATTTTTACTTATTATACTGTATCAGGTCTACTAGTTGTTGTTCTCTTTCTGAATTCAAAGCTTGTGAAATAAAGGAAATGAAATGATTGTTAAGCATCTTCCTCTACTTTCCAGTGTCCTTGTTCACCAATAGGAATTCTACTGTTAGTTAGATGCTGACTTAGGAAACATCACTAGAAATCCACAACTTCCTCAAAGCACAAAGATTATTTTATCTTCTTTTATCTGATGGCCACCTATAAGTTTATCAGGGGTGACCACCAGTATCTGGGGGAACACTTGTTCACCAGAGCGCCCCAAGGGATGATGAGGTTGAACGGTTATAAACTACTGCAAGACCGTTTCAGGCTGGACATAAGGAAGAATTTCTTTACTGTCCGAGCCCCCAAGGTCTGGAACAGTCTGCCATCAGAGGTGGTTCAAGCACCTACATTGAACACCTTTGAGAGCAAATTGGATGCTTATCTTGCTGGGATCCTATGACCCCAGCTGACTTCCTGCCCTTTGGGCAGGGGGCTGGACTCGATGATCTTCTGAGGTCCTTTCTAGCCCTAATGTCTATGAAATCTATGAAATCTGTACACATTTGCATACTGGTATTTGCATATTACAGCTTAGCTTGGATGAACAGAATTTATGGTCAAACTAAAATAATCAGTTAGATTACTGCTGCTCAGGCTTTGGTTAACTGACATCTACATTAGCAGTCTTCCTGGAGCTTCATGTTTGTGTCTAATTTGCATAAAATTGAGATATAGATATATCCTCTATCCTCATCTTTGACATAGGACAGCAACCACCAGAGAAAACCAATGTGTGATATATACAGTGCTCCATTTTGATCTAGGCCATTTTTCACTTGCCCATTCGTATGTATCTATCTATATTTTTATCAATACTCCATACTTTCAGTGCTTGGACAGAAAGCAAACAAACACTTGTGTGCAATTTGCTGTAAAAATGGATGGCACTCTTTCCTCCTTAGCTGAGTAAGGAAAATTCCCTCTTTCTTCTTTTCTATTGTATGAAAAAGAAGCCTTTTCATTTTCCTGACTCCTATCTTCTTTCTCTTTTTGTTTTGTGTTGCTGTTCCTATGGGAAGGCCAAGATAAAAAAAAATAAGGGGAAGTGATGCTCAATGATAAGTCAGGTGACTAAAATATCCATTTGTCTTTAAATGGGACTTGTGCTTCCTAGCCCTTGTCTTTATGACAAAGTTGGATCAGCAAAAGTTTTTCCAGCACAGGGCACCAAGAAAATAATATTAACTTCTTGTGCCAGTGCATTGTGTCCATACAACATCAACTTACATTGGCAAAATGCACGTAGTGCTGTGGGGAGGCATCAGATGAGGGTAGGCACATAGAGACTTTTGAAAATCCCATTCCACTCTGTTCTGAAGGCCATGAGTTATCACTGAAAGTTTCATTGGGGGAGGAGCAAGATACCTAGAAACCTGTCTTTTATTTCTACAACACTGCCCTGTTGGACAGCAGTTTGATCTGTTTGTTTAAAAAAAAGCAAAAGAAATGAAGGGTTAGATTCACAGAAAAGAAGAAGTTCCCCTTTTATCCAGTTATCTCACAGTTGGAGCACTCACCCTGGACAAGAGCAACTGAGGTTCATTTTCCATCTCTGCCTGAGAAAACAAATCTACATAGAATCACAGAAAATGAGGGTTGGAAGGGACCTCAGGAGGACATCTAGTCCAACCCTCTGCTCAAAGCAGGACCTGCCCCAACTAGATCATCCCAGGCGAGGCTTTCTTTAGCCAGGTCTTGAAAACCTCCGAGCATGGAGCTTCCACCACCTCTCTGGGTAACCTGTTACAGTGTTTTATTACCCTCCTAGTGAGAAAATTCTTCCTAATAACTAAGCACAAGGTTCCTTGCTGCAGCTTGAAACTGTTGCTCCTTGTTCTGTCTTCTGCACAGTCTAGCCCCATCCTCTTTTGAACCTTTTCAGGTAGTTGAAGGCTGCTATTAAATCCTGCCTCCCTCTTCTCTTCTCTAGGCTAAGCCCAGTTCTCTCAGCCTCTCCTCACAAGTCATGTCCCCCAGCCCCCTCACCATTTTGGTTGCCCTCCACTGGACTTTGTCCAATTTGTCCATACCCTTTCTGTAGTAGGAGCCCAGAACTGGACACAGTAGTCCAGATGTGGCCTCACCAGGGCTAAGTAGTAGGACTGTGCAAAGTTTCAGTTGCTGATTTGATTCAGCGGAGATTCGGCCGTATTCGGTGGCCAAATCTCCAAATCCGAATTGAATCAGGAGACCCTATAATCTCTCTGAATTGATTTGGAGAGGTTCAGAAAGATCCAACGATTCAGACATAAACACAGTTTTAAATGTTTTTTTCTACACACCCCAAGGTTGCAGGGTCTCGTGAATGCTGTGATACTGGGGGTTATGGAGCGTCCTACAGGAGCATGGGGGGGTCCCCAGTGCTCTTGGTAGCAGACCCAGAAGTGGACCAGAAACACTCCTGTGAGACACTCCATCCAACCCACTATCACAGCATTCACAAGCTGCACCAGGTACCTCAAGGTATGTAGAAAAAACATTTAACGCTGTGTCTATGGTGGAATCACTGATTCTCCAAATCAGCATTGAATCGTCAGGTTCGAATTTGGCTGAATTGAATCGGGGGCAGTGATCAAAATCAATTAATCGAATCACTGTCCCCAATTTGGGCTGAATCTGAATCAAATATGGCCGTTTCACGCATCCCTACTAAATAGAGGGGAATAATGACTTCCCTTGACCTGCTGGCAACACACCTACCAATGCAGCCCAGGATGCTATTAGTCTTCTTTGCAACAAGGGCACACTTCTGGCTCATATTTAGCTTATTGTCCACTGTAACCCCCAGGTCCTTTTCTGCAGAGCTGCTACTCAACCAGTCAGCTCCCAGCCTGTGCCAGTACATGGGATTGCTCTGTCCTAAGTGCAGGATTTAGCACTTGTCCTTGTTGAACCTCATGAGATTCTTTTGGTCCAATCCTCCAATTTGTCTAAGTCTCTCTGAATCCTAGCCCTACCCTCTAGTGCATCTACTACTCCTTCCAGCTTGGTGTCATGCAACTTGCTGAAGGTGTGCTCTGTGCCATTCACCAGGTCATTGATAAAGACATTGAACAAAACTGGCCCCAGGACTGACCCCCTGGGGAACTCGACTTGATTCTGGCTGCCAACTATACATTGAGCCATTGATTATTACCCTCTGAGCCTGATGCTCCAGCCAATTTTCTATCCACTTTTCAGTCCATTCATCCAGCCCATACACCACCTATCTTCTATGAAAGTGCCCAGATCTCCAGACTTTATGTTACAATGTGGGTTGGGGGGAGGTGTGTCATACTTATGTGATCAGTCTCTTTTACATATATCACTCCACTTCTATAGAAATCATTAAATGCTTACTGAAGCAGGGACTGAAACCCAGGCATTCTACCTTGCAGACAAGTATCCAAATCACTAAGCTAGGAAATTCTTTCATCTCCTTTCTAGCCCAATGTCTAATTTAGACAAAATATAAAAGTGTTAACCCACCCAGAAAGATCCTATACTCTGGTGGGTAAGGGCAGTTTTCAAGGTTGGCAGATGTGAAATTCATATTCTCTCAGGTAGAGGAAGGAATGGAAACTAGTTCTGGGCTCCCCCATGCTGCCCCAGCTTGGCAACTGATGCCTCCTGGGTCAGAGGGGCAGCTGGGATTCCCCTGTGGCTGATCACCAAGCTGAGAGGGCATGGGGGATTCGCTGCTGAGCTTGTGGAGGGCCCCTCCCCTGGCACTCCTGGAGGATGCTCCATGTACCTCAGCATCACAGGAATCACGAGCTGTGCCTGCTACCTGAAGGTACATAGAAAAAAACTTTTAAAGTTGTGTCTATGTCTGAATCGCTGATTCTCCGAATCAGCGTCAAATCTTCAGATTTGGATACAGCCAAATTGGATCAGGGACAGTGATCCGAATCAACAAATAGAATCATTGTCCCTGATTTGGGCTAAATCTGAATCCAATAGGGCCTGCTTTGCACACCCGTAGTGTCTTGTGTCCTTTGTGGAACAACACTGAGAGCAAAAATTAGAATATGCTGTCACGATTGTAACACCCTACGGTGTTTACTCTGTGACCCTTGCACAATGAGATACAACTATCAGGATATACTTTTGTCTATTTATAAGACTACAGTCATTGATTTAAAGAGCTCTAAGTCTGGCTGCTTCTTCTACACGAAGTAGATTAGACACATACACTCTGCAAAGCCCAACAGCACTATTTCAGGAACTATGTAGCTACGCATTCTAGTCTGATATGCCAGATCCTTAGCTCTTACTATTTCAGCACTGCAAAACTGGTGGAGAGTCCAGCATAGCCAGTAGGGCTGTATAAAATGGCACCATTCCATTTCACCTTGAGTTTCGAGGTTTTGAGGGAACAGCATTTCGTATCAAATTTCATTTTTATTTGAAACAGTTGTTCCGTTTTACTTCGTTGAAACAGTGAAGCTGTTTTGACTCTGTTTTGACGTTTTGATTGGCTGGGGACAGGAAGTCAGCCCAGCTGGGCTGACTTCCCATCCCCGTGCAAGATCTGGGCTGGGGGTGGGGAGTCAGTGCTAGACTGGGCTGAGTCAGCCCCAGCACTAGATCGGGCTGAGTCCCCGCCCCTGGCCTGATCTAGTGTGGGGGATGGGGAATCAGCCCAGCTGGACTGACTTCCCATCCCCAAAGCTATGGTCAAAATGTTTTGACTTTGGAAAAGTTCTGACTAGCCTCATTTTGTTTTGAGGCTGTTTTGAAGCCTTCTGTTTTGTTTTGATTTTGCTGTTTTGACCTCAAAATGAGTAGAAACAGTACTGAAACAAAACAACCAGGGAAAATTTCGCACAGCCCTAATAGCCAGCTACCTGGGATTTCCTAAGTATCACTGTGTAACTAGGTGTACACCAGGTCCCCTCTGTTGTAGTAGAGGAGGCTTGGACAGAAGTCTTCTTTACTCAAATAATCTTTAGCTGCCAATATTGTCTCTTGGAGACTGGTGCACTTGGAGCAGTCCTGGAAGTTCCATAAACCTTTACATTGATTTCAGTTGCATAGGCACAGCTAGAAATCTAGCCCTAAATCTCTAGGCATTTGTACACATTTGCGCATTTTGCCATTTATACAAATGTATGCGACACAATGCCAGGCGTGCTGGGATTGACATACTGGGTCTCTAGCATGTGCGAGAAGACAAATGTATGTGTATAAATTCCTTCTAATTAGAAAATGACTGTCCTTGATAGCCTATTGCAATGAATCCAAGCCCTCAAGGCTAGGGACAGAAGTTACATATAAACCAGTTTTGCTGATTGGGAACTGGTTTAAACCTGTAACAGAACAGAAGTTCAGTGCATATAAACCACTTTCAAAATGGCCAAACCTAGTTTAAGATGAACTGATTAGATTAGTATCAGATGTAACTGGTTTAGATAGATCAAACTGGTTTATGGAACTTCTGTCCCAGGTCCCTTCCTGATTCAAGTTAATTCACAGTCCCCCAGCATCCCAGGATGCTTTGCAGCTGTAGGCTGTGTTGTCTGCTCCAGTGGAGCAGGGACTGCTTCACCCCTCTGTTCCTTAGCCTGCTTCCTTCTTGCATCTGTCAGCCCACAAGGGTGGAGGGGAGGGGAGGGAGGGAACAGGAGAACAAACCCCCAGACCTGCCTAGCCAGGGTCTACACAGCACATGGGAGGGGGGAAACCCCTGTGGTGGGGACTTTTTGACCCTCAGCAGCCCTTCCCCCTCCCCTTTTCCGCTACCCAGCTGCTGATTGCTTCAGGGGCTGCCACAGGGGGAGCGAGAAGAAGTCCTCCCAGCTGGGTGCCTGCCCATGCAGCCCAGCATAGGGACATCAGGGAGCCCCACCTTGTGGGAGCTTCTCCCCAGGGAGCTGAGGGGAAGTCTTCCTCTCCCAAATGCCAGAGCTGCTTGCCTTAGCCCCTGCGAGTCTCAAGCAGCCTCAGGAAGTTGAGGGAAATTCTGCTTCTCCTCAGCCAGTTTTGCCTCAGCTGGTATGAGTCTGGGGCAAAACTAGTTTCAGGGTCAGGGGAGTGGAAGAATATCCCTCCACTCTCTGAGGCTATCCCTGAGACTTACAGGGGCTAAGGCAAGCAGCTCTGGGGTTCAGGAGGGGAAGAATTCCCCTCTGCTCCCTGGGGCTGCCCCAGGCTGGGGGACCCTGGGCTGGAGCAGGGAGAAGCTCCCCAATGTGGGGGGCTCCCTGGTACTCTCATTATGGGCTCCATGAGAAGGCAGCCAGCCAGGAGGACTTTTTCTCCTTCCCTCCTGTGGCAGTGGCTGAAGCAATCAGCAGCTGGGAAGAAGGGGAGGAATCCCTTTTGCTCCCCAGGGCTGCCTGGGTTGGGGAGCCCAGCTAGGGGAACCCTCCTGAGGGGGAGGATCCCAAGGAGGGGGCTTCTTAACCCCCTATGGGAGGACAGCAGGAGGTTGGGGACAACTGGCTGGGCTGGCAATGGCCAGCAGTCTTGGAGACTGGCCTAGGTAAATGCAGGCCTAAATGCAGGCCTTTCCCAATCAAACACTGAATATCAATTCAGTTGCTTATTAGTTCAATCTATGCAACTTAGAGGAAGATGCCTAGATTAAATTGATTCTTCCTCGGGCTTTTTGACTGTCTGTACTTAGCCCAAGAGTATTGTTAAGTTGTCCCACTTTTTTCTACCAGATTAAGAAGCCACCTGCTATCACAACTCTACTCCCCATATAGATACTTATAGATAATGATAACTAGCTGAAAAATATTTCTAGGAGTGGAATCTTCCCATTTGACTTTTCTAAGGCAGGGGTATCAAACTTATCAGGCCCCAGGAGGTGGATGAATGGCAGGGGCTGGTTTGTGGGTTACCTCAGGCCCACATACTAGCTTTATATGACACATCCAGCATGTATGACTCAGACTAGCCCTGTGTGCCACGTACAGTATGCACCAGACAGGCCCCACACAGTGCCAGGGCTGGGGCCAAGGCACACTACATGAAGCATGTGGTTCCAGTTTGAGATGCTTGGGCATCAGTATGGGCTGGATGATAGGGCTTTGTGAGTTGGATCCAGTCCACGGGCTGGATCTTTGACACCTCATCCTAAAGGGGGCAGACAATGTTTGCACAGCATAGACTGGAGAAAATGGACATGCAGGGAATGCCTGTATTAGTCATGTTACCTGTCAGTTCTGTGTTCCTGAGGGAGACCTGGCACCCAGCTTGCTAGACTTACAAAGGATTTTTTCTATCGCCCTCCTCCCCACACACACCTCACCTAACCAGAATTAAGCAGAAGAAAAGTTTAATAGGCATCTTGAGCCATACATTCCCGGTCCCAGTATGCGAGGCCTATTTAAACTTGATTTACTAAAACTCGGTTGCCAGGTTAGGGAATGCTGAGGCAAGAGACCGAGTCAGAGGGGGTATGGGCAACATCTGAACAATGGTTAAGGGTTCATCACAGCATCCAGCCCGTTGGAGCCCTGACCACAAGTGTTGTCATATTTTTCCCAGGATGACTGGTAGAAGTCCTCCCTACAAAATTTATGAACACTCCAAGTAATCCCCTTAAGTCTGTTAAGAGACTACAGTAAGATCTAAAAGTCATGCTAAACTGAAGCTTATTCACAACAGGTAAAATATAAAACACTGATGTTGACTTCACAGTGCAAGCATAGCTAGGCCACCTGAGAAAAAACAATGTGGTATCCCTTCCAGTATAACTTCTATATTCATAATAATTTCAAGCTGGCTTCTAGCTGTCTGGTTACTCCTTAAAACTTTATGTTTTTCCTGGTTGTTAATCAGTTTTTTGAGATATTCCAAACCAGATAACCCCTTGTCACTGAAAAAGGTAATTCATTTAAATTGAAACTGTTTATATACTAGGATTTGCCCTGTCAATTATGGCTTGGGACCCTCTTGATTTATGCAATTAAAAGAATGCTTAGAAGAGGCTAGACTAAAGGTCTAAGTAAGCTGTAAAGCAGCAAACAGTGTGCTTCAAGAGAGAGAAATCTCTGTGACACCATCAACTGTTGTTCTTGAGAAGCTGGAATAAACAGATTGTCTCTTTTGGTTGCTTGTTTAACCTTCAATGATACTGTTAGGTACTTTGCTGGTCAACAAACACCCAAGAGCCATGGAACAGTGAGAGCCCAGCTCTTGCCTTCTCTCTCTTTCTCTCTCAGCATAGCTTTCTGAACCTGAATTTTATTAGTTAAACTTGAGCTAGGTTACTACTAGTACCATCATAAATTTCATATACTTAGTAATAAATGACTTTTATAGTCAAACTGGTGTAAACCAGGTGAATTTTTCCTTCTCTCATTCCCCTTCCCCACTTGCTCTGCAGCAACACTTCTTTTATCTAAGGCAAAGATCCCTGTAAATCCCCCAAATACTGTGGGGTCTGCTCATCAAGAGGCTACCACTACTAGGACAGTTAGGGCAAAAGATTGGGATGTGCTGAGTTTCAGACGCATAAGGGGATCAGCTTGTACAGGCTGATTGACGCAGATTGGCTCAAACGTGCCCTAATGAACTGAATGCTGGCCCATGAGGGTGTCGGCTGGACACCCAGCCTGATTCGGAGGTATTCTGTTCACCTGTGCAGTTGTGTCTGACTGCATTTTATTGTTGCCCTGATGAACGAATTCCTGGCATATGAGGGTGTCAGCCTGTACATGCTGATCAACCCAGATGGCTAAGCATGTCATGTTAATCTGTGTGTGTGTATGTATTTGACTAATTTGGCGGCAGGAGAAACCCAGCCCATTGAAACTGAGCCCTGCAAGATAGCTTCATTGGGGGTGGGGACTTGCAGAAGGGAGAGATGCAGCTCCATATAGAAGCACAAGTAACTCAAGCAGCACATTGATAAAATTACAAAGACCCCAGAAACATACCCCTAATAAATGAGCACACCAGAAAGTGATGGGCAAATCTGGTAACAGCCACTGGAGTAGCCATGGGCTACCAGGCATCAGTTTGAGCAGTCCTGGAGCTTCCCTATCTTATGTGCCAATAAAGATGATATGGGACAACGTGAAATCTGGACACTATTGCCTTCTCCTTGCTGCAGGCTGCAGGGAGTCAATGGCTCGTTAATGACCCAGTGTTCCTTACTTGACACAGGTGTTAACAATCACCTGTAAAGTAACAATTAAGGTCCCTTCCTGCCCCTAACAACTATGAAACTATGAATTACAGTTAATGGTGATTCTGCTAATCAAGCTATGTATTTTAGGTCAATTTTGCTGTCTGCTATGGCTTCCTATTTCACAACTCCTGCTGCTCTGCCTCCACACTCTGCACCCAAGACACTCATTTAAATTTTCAATGGCTGGCCGGGACTAGCCTCTGAAATCTGGGACTGTCCCATTCATATCAGGACCCTACTTATGGTTCTGTGATCCAATATATGAAAGGTGTCATGAGCTGGCATTTGCCCTGTGTAGTTTTGTGCCAGCTGCAGCTTGGCGGTACCAGAGCAACTGGTATATTAAGTAGCTGCAAAAATAAACTTCAGGCAAAAGGTGAACTATATTTGCTGCCACAAGAGGACACTGTTGACTAGATTCTGAGGTCATATTCACACATTTCCACATTTGTGAATTTAAAAAAAATACCATGCAGGCCCTGCCTATGAACATGTAGTAATTTCTAGATGTGATGAATTGCAATTATTTACTGAAATATTTAATTAATAATTCAGTGAGATTATTGTTTAAACTAAATACTAATTGCAATTGGAGGCTGTATCATATTGTATGGTTTATAGTAGCATATTAAATGTTTGCTGCTCTAATTTTTAAAACAGTTTTCTTCCTATTGTTACAACCTATGGTGCTGAGTACTCTCAAGTTGCTCAAACATAGGAAAGCATATTACATCAATTAATCAAAAGCACCTGAAAAATTGGTGAGCAAAGTATATAGCAAAGTATACTGCAATTTATACAGCAATTCCTGGCAAAACAGAGGAAAACATTATACTTGATGGTCCAGTTTGGAAAGACCATACTGTATTTTGATTTTTAGGGGAAAATGATACTCTGTTTACAGCTGTGTGCTTTGTAAAGTACAGAAACTGCTTATTCCATTTTCAGAAATCTAGGTGCAAAATACAAATCCCAACAAACAACCAATTGATACAATACAGTTATTACCATATTTACTCAAATATAAAATGACCCCCCAATACTTATATTCTATAGATCTAAAATGTATATATTGTTCTTATTTTCCAGGTATAGAATCTGATTGTTGGAGGTTTGCCTTAATTTTTTCCCCCTTCACTGTTACATCAGGAAAAATAGATCTGGGCAGAGCAGGCAGCTCCGCTACTCTTTGCACCCCTGCAGCCCCTCTTTTCCACTTACTGTCAGACCCTAATCTCCCTGAGTATATGGGATTACAGAGTAAATTTGAAAAAACTTGCTTTGAAATAAATATGGACAAATTACTATGGGCTCCCAAAAGCTTAGCTCATCCAGCATCAATACATTTTACCTTTTCTGAAACTGCTGCAAGTTTTAGTACAGGTACTCCATGAATACACATGTATATAGTATTTTTGTATCTACTTATATATAGTACAAACTATGCATAATATTAATGCAAACTCAAAAGGCTTATAATTTACCATGCAGTTCATAGGGCTGGGTCCCAGCCAGATCAATGACATTTTAAGGCCTGGTGACCCTATAGCACAGCACTGCTCTGTAAGGGTAGTCATTCCAGATACCCCCATAAAGGATCCATGTGCTAATGAGCCCCCACTCATACTGGCACTGAGTGGCCTTGTGACAGGGCCTGAGATCCTCCAAAAATATATATATGCAGGGCAATCTGGACCGACTCTACCTCATGGAGGGTGGAACCACACTAATCCTATGTGACAGGCAAGAGGGGCTGACAGAGGGATTTTGGGTGAACTCTTTGGGGTGCTGTTTGGTAACAGACATTTGCCAGACATTTAAGACAAGTGAAGAAACAGGAATCTTTGGAAATTGGAAAAAAAGTTGCAGCTCAGCTGTTGGAGTGAAGAGGAAGTCAAAATATAAGCAATGTAGTGGTTCACCATGACTTGAAAAAGTGTTGGCACTGAGGTGGGCTGTGTGCAGCAGGCACGTATCTTGTTCAGACGAGCTGTAATAACTGCAGTCTCCATTCCAGCTTGTTCCTGCAGCAGGAGAAACATTGTAATTACCAAGACAGTCTTCTTAGTTGCACCTAGGGAAAAACACTCTCTTGCCATGGGGTAGGACCTGCAAAGGTAATGTATAGTTAACCTCTCACTTTCACTACTAGTGGAAAGATCTTGGCCTTATGCCTACTTTAGGGAAATGAGAGACTCCTTCCTAGTTCGCTCCTGGGATCTTATGGCTTAGAGCAAGCAAAACTTGGGGGCATCTGAACCCTGAATATCTGGGCTTGGGCCTGCACATAGGATTCCTGCCAAAGGATTTAGAAACATCTGAAGTCCTAGATGGGATGGAGGATGTTTGTCGGTTGTAGGTTCTTGACTGACTCATGGATTTGAAATTGATTTGGCTGATTTAGCTTGGAACATGAAAAAATTTCCTTTAAAAAAAAAAAGGTTGCTCCTGCAGCCATATGGCTGAGGGCAAGGAAAACCCAGGGGCATATGAACCCCAAGCCTATGGGCTTGGGCTTGCAAGTAGAATACCAGCTAAATGATTTGGCCTGTCTTAGGGACTCAGCATATCTACTGAAAGGGATTTAGCTGTGGTTTGAATTGTTTGCTGCTTTTTCCTGGCTGATTAGCAGGAAGCCAGGTTTTTGGTTTCCCACTGAAAAATGGAGACAAATGTGGATTTCCCCCTTTACCTAAGGAAAAAGCAGGTTTCTCATCTAATGGAGAAACCTGGGGATTTGCAATTTTGCAAAGAGCCCTGTGCAGGCTTGCAGAGTTCCAGCCTGCAAGGGGCAGAAGGAGGGCAGTCAGGTAGGGGATGCCATGTGCATGTATATGCACATGGCTGCCAGGCAGCCTGGAGAGCAGCTCCTGAAGGTAAGTGTGGGGAGGGCTTGAGGCCCCCAGGAGGAGGGAGTTTGGCAGGGCTGAGGCTCCTGCCCAGCTGGGCAGTGCATAGGGCTTGGGGCCTGGTACCACAATGCATGGCCACAGGCCCTTGGTGGGGAGCGGGATGGAGCCACAAGTGGGGCTGGCTCCCTGGCACTGTGCACACTCCCAGGGGGCCAGGGAGGACTTGTTCCCAGATATGTGCGCTGGGCAGGGCTAAGCATGGGCTGCCCACTGTGGGCTCAGGCTCCTCACCTTGCTGCCCTCTTCTGCGGTCTCCACAGCCTGGTGGGTGGGACCCGGCACTGCAGGGAAGAACAGGTCCACATAGGAAAACTCCTTACCACTGCGAGCTCCTACACTCCCTGGTGAGGTGTCCCCTACTCATGTAGCAGCAGCAGTGAGGGGCACAACCCCACACTGCAGCTCTTGCTGCAGCCATGTGCACAGGGGATGCCTCATTAGAGCAGCATGGAATTTACAGCAGCAAGGAGCTTCCCCACACAGCCCCACTGTTACCCACCGTCACACCTGCTGGGCTGTGGAGGCCCTAGGGGAAGGCAGCAGGGCGGGGATCCCGAGCCAGCACCGGGCATCCCGCACCCACCCCGCCCCGTGCATAGATTTGAGGGGCATGAGTCCCCCCCACTCTCCTGGGAATGTGAGTAGCTACAGTGAGCAGGCCCTAACCCTGCCCAAGACTGCAGTGGCCAGGGAGTGGGGGTGGGGTGGGGCCAGGCTCTGTGCTCCACCGTGCTGCAGCAGTCATCGCCTCCTGTGGAGGGCAGAGGGCTGTGGACTCAGGTCCCTGGCCCTGTAGCTCTGGCAGCTGGGGGTCCCCTCCAGCAGGGCTGTGGGGGGACAGGGGGCTGTGGGTGGGGAGCTAGGGGCACCAGCATGGCTGGGGTGCCATGGGAGGGGGGGACTGAAGGGAACCAGCAGGGCTGGAGGAGCTTTAGATGAACACAATTACATTCCATCTAGGGAAATTTGGTGAAACCAATAGGTCTGTGATATGTGGGTTCTCAAACTAGGCCAAGTGGTCCTTTTCTAGTCTTAAAATCTTGGAATCCATGAACCTGGGATGTGAGAACATGAAGAGGCCATGTCTTGCCAAATAGACAAAGTGTTCCAGGATAAGGCAAATGTGTAAGGAAATGTTAAATCAAATGTTCTTTACCAGAATGTCCACTGGGTGATTGGGATCTGTTTATACCACTAGTAAAGGCACATACCTAGGGCTGTCCTTCAGTAGGGGTCACACCAGAAACACCTCTTCTGTATCTCCCCTGCAAGGAGCAATGCTCAGGATTCAGCTGTCAGCACGCACCAAGTACATTCACATTGTGCATGCTGTACAGTGATCCTTACTGCTGCATGCATCCTCCTATCTCCTGATATTTAGCATAATACTAGGATGCAGTGTTGCAGAAAAGTACTGGGGGGGTTATAGTGGACTGTAATCTATGAGCTAGCAGTGTGCTCTTGTATAAAAAGAAGTAGGGCTGTCAATTAATCAGCTGACACACGTGATTAACATGTTAATTGGTTACTGCATTATTTTTTTTAATGCGTTAATCATGCATGTGGTTTTGAAGCCCATACCCAGGCTCTGCATGGCCACCTCTGCGCTGCCCAGCAGGGCAGAGGTGGCGGTGCAGAGGACCACAGGGCAGTCTGGGAGGTGAGGTGTGCACAGACAGACACACAGGAGTAACCACAGCCCACATGCTGCATGTAGAGCAGCGCTGTGCCAGTAAGTCTGTGGAAGGGGAGGGGTGGGGGGAGAGGGAAAGGGAGGTGGAAAGATCAAGGCCCCCACAGTGAAGGAGGGTGTGGGGCAGGAGCAGGGGCAGGGACTGAGGTGATGGGGCCCAGGGGCTGAGTCAGGTTGTGAGACGGAGCCCCAGGCAGCTTGTCTGGAGGCACCGGGGGGTGGGGGTGAGGGGTACAGCTAGCTCCCTGCTGCTGCCCTCACCCCCAGGGGAGGCATGAGGGCATGTGCCCCCTAGATTTGTGTGCAGGGTGGAGGTGGTCTGTGGCTCTGCACCCTGCTGCCTTTGCACCGGGAGCTGTGCAATGCCATGTTGTACTTCCTGCTGCCAGGTGGGCAGGGGACATGTGGCCAGTGCACAGCTCCTAGGGCAAAGGCAGCAGGGTGCAGAGTCCTAGACTGCAGAGGGCTGCCCATCTCTGCCCTGTGCACAAATCTGGCACCCCATGTGCCTCCCCTGGGGTTGCATGCAGCAATGTGGAGCCACCCTGTGGAGCCAGCTGCATCCCATGACCTGTCCTGGCCTCAGGGTCCCTGCCCCTGCCTCTGCCCCTCTCCCTCCCTCACTGTGGGGGCCTCAATCTGCACCCCACACTCCCTGCCTCTCCATCTGCCCATCATCCTCCACAGACTTACATGCTGGGTGTTATATGTGTGTGTGTGTGCATGTGTGTATGTGTGTCTGCCTCTCACTCCCAAGCCACAGCCCCCTCAGTTCTGCTGCTGCCTCTTACTCCTGACACACAGCACCCCACATCCCGCCAGGGTGTGTGGGACCCCTCTCCCTGGGCTCCAAACTCCACACACACCCACAGCCCTCCACATCTTCATAAATTCCCCACCACCACACATACCCCACATTCACCCCACAACTATACAAAGTACCTGCATAATTTTGCATAACTTTGAATTTTCTACGCATCATTTTGAGTTTTTAGCTGTGCAATTAAAATCGCAATTAATTGTGACTAATTTTTTTAATTGCACAACTAATCGCAAACAAATATTTAAAATCATTTGACAGCCCTAAAAAGAAACCAAAGGCTGTATTAATAAGAGACCTGCTTGCAATTCAAGTGAACTGATTCTTCCACTCAACACTGCTCCAAACCTCTGCATAAAAAAGCAGACTTTCAAGAACATCTGTGAGGAGCTTTCCCTGGCTGATTGTGGTATAGGACCACACTAAGGGAACCCATAGTATTACAGCTGGCATTGCTGGGTTGCTATAGGCCTGTTTAACATCAGTTTAAAATCAGTTTAACATCACCTAGGAAACTGCAGAGTGATTGTTGGAGAGGTTTGCAACACTATAGTGAGGCCCTTGGGTTATCAGCATCAAGAGAAAGTTATGGCTGGCTTCTAGAGAATGGGTTTTACAAACTTTGGTGTGGCAAACACCAAATAACTCTCTGCAGTAGGCTTGCCTTTTGGAGCTTGGGTTGAGTCCCAGGCTTGAAATCTTGCTGTTTTGATTGGTGGAGCCTATCCACCAATCAGGAGGCAGCAAGAGGAGTTAAATTATGCCCCTTTCCTGAGGGGAGGGGAGAGGAGCTCTCCCCCCCTGGCATGGCCCTGATTGAAGACTAAAACACTCAGGTCCAGAAGACTTCAGGGGTGGAGCCCTGGAGAGTATAAAAGGAGCTGTGTGCCCAGCAGGAGGGGAACACATCTGGGACAGAGAAGAGAGAAGAGGGGGGCTTAGAAGAGCTAAGGAGAACTGCTCAGCAGGGTGAAGTAGTAGCCCAGAAGTGCCCCTGAAGACTTCCATCAGCAGGAAATGGTGGACGGCTCCAGCAGCTAGGCTCTTGGTGTGCAGCACAGCGTACAGACCCTGGGAGCTGCGTGAGGTGGTTTGGGTTTGCAACCTCTGGCGTGCAGCCAGAGACACAGTGCACAGGCCAGTGCATGGAGTAGGACCTTTGGAGCACTTGGGCAGCTCAGGTCTTCAACCCCTGGAACGAGGCTGGGAGGTGGGTGCACAAAGGGTCCAGGGGTGGACTGAGACTGGTGCTGCACAAGGCAGCCCAGGCCTCTGACCCGTACCAAAAGGTTGAGCCCAGGGAGCCAGATGGTGCTTGGGCTACTGAGCCAGCAGACAGGGACAAGCCAGAGGCCCCAGAAGCCCTGCATAGCGGAGTCGTGTTCCAGGGGACACAGGCCCGCCTGAAGCCCACTGCAGGCAAAAGAGCAGCTTGATGCAGAGGATAAGGGCCACTCTCCAGGCCTGGGAGCTGTGACTTGCAGGAAAAAGAGAATTCTCACAGGGGAGGAGTCATCCCCATTGGTTAGTTGAGGGCTCCTGAATGTTGAGGTCCCACTGGGATGCCCCCCCCTAAAGTTACCAGCTTCCTTGTAGGGCTTGGGTAAAGCCCAAGGGCATTGGGGTTTCCCCTTGGGATTAAGTTTATCTTTGGGGATCTTGCACTATAAGTGGTATGATGCCATGCCTTATATTTTGTGAACTCTCATGTATGTAAATTAGAAGATGAGTGAGTTCTAAGGCTCTGCTGGGACCCCCTGTTGCTATTACTTCACTTGTTGTTTATTTGTATTTATTTGTGGCTTATTTATTGTTTACCCATACTTATATATAGTTTATCTGTTGGCTATCTATGTTTATTTTGGGGTTTATCGTTTCAGATCAGATACTTACCGGTATCTGGAGCACTGGTGTAAGGTTTTATAGCATTTATAACATACCCAGAGGATATTGTTTATATTATTTGTTTATATATATATATATAGTACATATGTTTATATCCGTGTTTATTTTCCTTGTGATAAATTAACTGTATACAAATTTATTTACATTAAGTCCCCTGACTGTCCTGGCCTGGTTCTGTAGGGGCGGAGGGAAACTGAGCGGTCTGCAGTTCTCCCACAGCACACCTGCCAGCTAACAATTCTCTTCAACTGGAGAAAGGGGAGTATATACCTGAATTACCTGGGTTACATCTCTTATGCCCTTCTTGTGGAGCTAGTGGGCACATCCCCACGTGCAGAGGTATATGGTTGCCACAGCAAAAAGAGCAGCAGCACAAATTTGTGCTGCTCCATTTGCCTCTGTACATATCCCTGCACATGGGGTTGGTCCCTGCACATGGGGCAAATTGTCCCAGGTGGGGTGGGAGAGGCTGAGGCCTGCACCTGTGCTGGCACCAGCAGCCTTGCCTGGGGTCCTGGGCAGCTGTGGCACTAATCCAGCAGCTCGGAGCCTGGCCAGCAGCCAGAGTATATGGCTCTGGCTGGCAAGGCTTCATTTCGGTTGGCGCACACCGCTTTTGTGACTTTTTTTTTTGACACCAGGACCTCCTAGTGTCAAAGTTTGACACTGTGCTGCAGTGCAGCAAATCGGTTTGAGGCACTGCAAACTGCACATGCGTGCTCGTCTGGATGCGTCCAGTGAGTACACTAACTGCAAGGATTACTTCTCCCAGGTTCTGCAGGCCCTGAATGAACAGAATATTCACACATACTAATGTTGATTGCTCAGGAAAAGATCACAGCACGATGGTCCTCAGTTGAGCAGGTATTTACATATTTGGGTAGGCTTTATTTTCTCATGGTCATCCATGGCATGTGTGTTCATTTTCACAATGAAAACCCTTCCTACCCAGAGTTTCTGTGACAAATTAAGCCATATGCTGGATCAGGCCATGTGAGACCTTTAACTCTGCTCTGACTAGTTTCAGAATAGTTGCCAACTGTGCCTCAGGAAAGCTGAACAGAATATGGTGCTGCCTCCAGGGCTGTCTGGAAGCCAGCATTATCAGTGTCACATGCAAAATTTTCTCCTGCTCTACTCTGCACATTTGTGAAGCCAGAGACAAACCTTTCCACAGTAATAAGGACAGTGCAGTGTGTGAAAGGCCTGCAGCAAGGCAGCAGCACTTGACTTCAGGAGGGCCAATTCCAATGAGTTAAGGAGATTAGTCGGGCAGGCACTGAGGTCCCGGAGGAGAGGGGAGTTGTGAGTCCAAGATGAATGGTCATTCCTTAAGGAGATGATCCCCCGAGCCCAAAGGGTGACAGTCCCAACGTGAATCAAAGGGGGCAAGAGTGCTCAAAGCCCCCATGGCTCACCAAAGGCATTCAGGAATGTCTGAAAGCTAAAAAGGAGGCATACACCCAATGGAAAGGAGGGGCCATCACCAAGGAGGATTATACCTCCATTGCTCGAGACTGTAGGGGGGCTGTTAGGAAGGCTAAGGTGGAGATGGAACTGGGACTAGTGACACAGATCAAAGACAACAAGAAGTCCTTTTTTCAATGCATAGGGAGTAAAAAGAAGGCACTGGGTAAAGCGGGGCCCCTGCAGGACATGCTTGGCAAGCTGGTGGTTGCACCAGATGATACAGCTGACCTCTTTAACAAATTCTTTGCCTTCAATATTGACCAGGGACCGGGATATCCCCTGCACCGGGATCCCAGACGAACTCAGGGGAGGTACAGCCAGGCCCATGGTCAGAGAGGACCTAGTTAGGGAACTTCTGGTGGGGCTGAATGTGTTCAAATCAGGAGGTCCAGATGATCTCCACCCAAAGGTGCTGAAGGAATTGGCAGAGGCCATTGTGGGACCCCTGGCACAGCTCTACAAGCACTTGTGGTGCACTGTGAGTGCCAGATGGTTGGAAAATGGCCAATGTGGTCCCCATTTTCAAAAAAGGGAGGAAGGAGGACCCAAGAAACTATAGGCCTGTTAGTCTTACATTGGTCCTGGGGAAACTCTTTGAGGAAAATTATCCAAGAACACATCTGTGAGGGACCAGCAGGGGAAACTATGCTTAGGGGCAACCAACATGGGTTCATTAGGGGCAGGTCCTGTCAGACCAACCTAGTTGCTTTCTACAACCTGGTCTCTAAATCCTTGGATGCAGGTATCACAATGGATGTAGTCTTTCTGGACTTTAGGAAGGCCTTCGACACTGTCTCTCACCCTGTTCTCTTTAAAAAATTAGGTGACTGTGGCGTTGATGCCTACACAGTCAGATGGGTTGCAAATTGGCTGGAGGGCTGCACCCAGTGTGTGGTGGTGGATGGGTCATTTTCGACCTGGACAGACGTGGGCAGTGGGGTCCCCCAGGGCTTGGTTCTCGGGCCCGCACTGTTCAACATCTTCATCAGTGACTTGGACGAGGGGCTGCAAGTACCCTGTTCAAGTTTGCAGATGACACTAAGATGTGGGGAGAAATGACCATGTTAGAAGGGAGGGACAGGCTACAACTAGATTTGGACAGGTTACAAGGGTGGGCGGATGAGAATAGGATGGGTTTTAATACTGACAAGTGCAAGGTACTGCACCTGGGGAGGAAGAACCAGCAGCATACCTACAGGCTGGGGAACTCCCTTCTCATCAGCACAGAGGCAGAATAGGATCTTGGAGTCATTATTGATTCCAAGATGAACATGGGCCACTAACGTGAAGATGCAGTCAGTAAGGCTAACCACACCTTGTCATGCATCCACAGATGCATCACAAGTAGGTCCAAGGAGGTGATCCTCCCCCTCCATGCGACATTAGTCAGGCCACAGTTGGGACTACTGCATCCAGTTCTGGGTGCCGCACTTCAAGAGGGATGTGGACAGCATCAAGAGGGTCCAGAGGAGGGCCACTCGCATGATCAGGGGACAGCAGGGCAGGCCCTATGAGGAGAAGCTACGGGACCTGAACCTGTTCAGCCTCCACAAGAGAAGGCTGAGAGGGGAACTGGTGGTTGTCTGTAAACTTACCAAGGGAGACCAGCAGGGAACAGGATAGATCTTGTTCCCTCAAGCACTACCAGGGGTAACAAGGAGCAACAGCCATAAGTTGACTAAGAGTAGGTTCAGGCTGGACATCAGGAAGCACTACTTCACAGTCAGGGTGGCTGGGATCTGGAACCAACTTCCAAGGGAAATGGTGCTTGCTCCTATCCTGGGGGGTCTTCAAAAGAAGGCTAGATAATCACCTTGCTGGGGTTGTGTGACCCCAGCATTCTATCCTGTCCATGGCAGGAGGTCTGACTTGATGATCTGCTCAGGTCCCTTCCGACCCTACCAACTATGAAGCAACTATGAAACTATGATATCTCCAAGATTCCAAGTCTGTCTGCTACAGCTAGAAATCACATCTGTGAAGTTCAAAGCCCAACCTGAGGTAGACAGGGGAAATGTAAGAAGTCACATGTGCTTACATTTCTGGAATATTTCTTGGACAGGTTCATAGATTTCATAGACATTAGGGCTGGAAGGGATCTTGAAGATCATCAAGTCCAGCCTCCGGCCCCAGGGCAGGAAGTCAGCTAGGGTCAAAGGATCCCAGCACGATAAGCATCCAAACATTTCTTGAAAGAGCCCAGAGTAGGTGGCTGCACCACTTCTGAAAGGAGTCTATTCCAAGCCTTGGGGGCTTGGACAGTAAAGAAGTTTTTCCTTATGTCCAGCCTAAAACAGTCACAGAGGAGTTTATGACCATTGGTCCTTGTTATCACTAGGGGCACTCTGGTGAACAGACATTCCCCCAGATCCTGATGCACAGCCCTTATGTACTTATAGGCAGCTACCAGGTCACCCCTGAGCCTGTGCTTTTCCAGGCTGAAGAGTCCCATGGCTCTCAGCCTCTCATCATAAGGCCTGTTCTCTTGCCCTCTGACCATGTGCATGACTCTCCTCTGGACTCTTAAACTTCTTGACATCCTTCTTGAATTGTGGAGCCCAGAATTGGATTCGGTACTCACCAAGGCCAAGTACAGCGGGAGGATGCCATCCTGAGATTTACTTGAGAAGTATCTATGGATGCAAGTCAGAGTTTTGTTTGCTTTACCAGCTGTGACATCGTATTGGTAGCTCATGTTCATCTTGAGGTCAATCATGACCGCCAAGTCTTTTTCAGCCATGATGCTACTGAGCATAGCACTGCTGAGCCTATAAGCGTGCTGCGGGTTTTCTCCCCCCGAGGTGGAGTACCTTGCATTTTTCGGTGTTGAATGCATCAGGTTTATATCCACCCACTTACTAAGCTTATCCAAGTCAGCCTGGATCGCTAGCCTATCCTCAGGTATGGATGCTATGCCCCAAAGTTTAGTGTCATCGGTGAACTTGGCCAGTGCGCTTCTAACACCAATGTCCACATCATTGATAAAGATATTAAAGAGAACTGGTCCAAGGACAGAACCTTGGGGGACGTCACTGGTCATGGAGCACCATAATGATTCGATTTCATTGACTACTACTCCCTGGGTCCGACCCGGGGACACCAGATTGAAGGATTTTTAAAGTCCAGATATATGACGTAAATCTATTCTCCCCTATCCAGGTGATATGTCACCTGGTCATAGAAGGAGAGGAGATTGGTCAGGCAAGACCTACCCACAACAAAACCATGCTGGCTGTCCCTCAGCCAGCTTATCAAGAAGGGTCTCTTTGATAATTTTCTCCAGAAATTTACCAGGGATTGAGGTCAAGCTAATTGGCCTGAAATTCTCGGGATCTACTTTCCACCCTTTCTTGAAGATGGGTTCCACATTTGTTTTCTTCCAGTCTTCAGGTACTTCCCCTGAGCACCACTAGTTTTCAAATATTTTTGCCATTCGTTGGGCTATGACACCTCCCAGCTCCTTGAGTACTCTAGGGTGTAAGCTGTCAGGACCAGCTGACTTGAAGGTGTTCAGCTTCTCATGGTGTTCCTTTACAAGGTTCCTCACCAATGCTAGGGATAAATACGCCCTCACCCTGGTTGTCCCGCATCATGCTAGGCAGGGTGGTCTCTTTGGGCTGATGAAAGACCAGCGCAAAGTACCCTTTAAGCAGGCTGGCTTTTTCCTGGGTGTCAGTTATCAGCTGTCCCATTTGGTTCACAGGGGTCCAATGTTACCTTTACTTATTTTCCAACTCCCTACATGTCTGAAAAAGCACTTTTTATTATCCTTGATATGAGAAGCCAGATGGAGTTTGGTTGCAACCTTGGCTTTCTTGGTCTGCTCCCTGCAGGCACAGACTAGTGCTGAATAATCCTCCTTGGTGGTTATTCCATCCTTCCATCCTTTATAAGTCTTTCTTTTTAGGCATAGGAGGTCCTCAAGTTCCCTGCTGAGCCCTTTTGCTACCCTTCCTCTGAGATGGGATGGACAATCCTTGTGCTGTTAGGATCGCTCTCTTGAGGAGCAACCACCCCTCTTGGATTCCTCTTCCTGTCAAGTCATGGTCCCTTAGGGCCTTGACAACAAGCCTCTTGAGCTTGTCAAAGTCAGCTTTTTTGAAGTCGAGGACTTTTGTATTGCTGACTGACTTGCCAGCTTTGCAATGGATAGTAAAGGTGATCAGCTTGTGGTCACTATCACCCAGCTTTCCATTGATTCTTAGGTCACTGACTAGGTCATTCCCTTTGGCCAGTTATAGGTCCAGCAATGCTTTACCTCTTGACAGTCCATAGACTTTTGAGTCAAGTACAGCTTGTCCATGCACGTGAGGAAGCTTTGCGACCGATCGGATTTGGCCAAGTGCTCTTCCCATGAGATGGCTAGGTAGTTAGTCTCCCATGACAACAATGTACCAAGATGTGCAGCCTCAACCAGGTTGATGGGCCATGTGTGTGGATTTTTTTTGCTGGGTCTGGACAGCTTTCTCTTTTGTTAACTACCTAGGTCATTACAAAACTGTGCTCCTTGTCCAAACACCTGTGCATGGTGTTGTTATTTCATCTGATGGTTGAACACGTTTACATTTTATATTTAAAAACAAGAGGCCCTGTTATTCATTTCTATGTGTTACTTGGTTAGGGGCACTTGTTTACTGTATCTTGTTATAAAAGGAGAAATGTTTCCCTCCTCAAGAGCTTGTGTGTAATACTGGCTATGGAGGGCCTTTGGGAAGCAGAGAGTGATACTGACACTATGGGATATGACCCAAAGCTAACACTAGAGCAATAGGACCCTGTCCCCTTCTTTGAAGAAGGGCCATGGATAAGGCAGAAAAGATTTGTACCTTCCTGTCTTCACTAAAGCGATTGGGCATGGTAGCTGATTTAAGACTCTCTGCACTGCACCTTTTTTGGCCTGCACAAATACTGGGTTTAGGATGCTAAGAGCCTACCTCTTGTATCCATACACAAGGCACAGGCATCACACAGCTGAGAAATGGTTTCTTTTTTTTTTTCTTTTTTTACTGAGGGATTATAGACCTGAATAGATGACATAAGTAAAAAGAAATAAGTGAGCACAGTAATCTGGGAGACCAGGTGAAAGCAATGGTTTACAAGAAAATGCTCATGTACAAGGGTTTGAGCATCAATAAAAGAACGTGCCTTGGATCTGCAGGGGACTCTTCAGAGAATGTGGATGCCCCAACACCTACTCCTAGGGTGGACATTAGGTTCTTTGCAAGCACGGAGGTCTGTTGTGCCTCATGCCTCCAGCAATTGCAGCCACAAACAGGTCTAGAGTGTTTGTCAGACTCTATCACTTTCAAAGCAGGCAATCCCGTTCCCTTTTTACTTGGGCCTCTCTCTTACTCCATCTTTACTCCCAGGTGGTCACATTCCCACTCCTCCTCCCGTCCTGTGAGGCAATTAAAATCTTCACTCTACTGGTGTAGTTCATGGACGACAGTGGAGTATGGTTTGGGGGTTGGAGGGGAGGAGTGGACCCACACAAGTCCTGTTTCTATTTCTGTTTCAAAGCTGTGACAGAAACTTATTTCTAGGTCACCTGACAAGCCTTTGACAAAGCAGTTGGAATTTAAAAAGTCCTTTGGAGTACACTACAAGATTGACTGGGGTGGTGCCCACAAAGAAGTCTTGTGCCTATTTCTGTTTCTTCCTTTTGTGGGTCAGGGAGCGTAGCTATGGGAGATGGACAAACAGGCTGCAGAGCACAAAAACATTCCTTGCTCCAAAGTTACTCAGTTTCCTGTTTCATAGTTGGTAGGGTTGGAAGGGACCTGAGCAGATCATCAAGTCTAATGCTCTGCCATGGCAGGAAAGAGTACTGGGGTCAAATGACTCCAGCAAGGTGTTCATCCAGCTTCCTCTTAAAGATCCCCAGGATAGGATCCAGCACCACTTCTCTTGGAAGTTGGTTCCAGATCCTAGCCGCCCTAACAGTGAAGTAGTGCTTCCTGATGTCTAGCCTGATTCTGCCCTCTGCCAGCTTGTGACTGTTATTTCTAGTAACTCCTGGTAGCACTTGGGGGGGGACAGGGACTCCCCAGTACCTGCTGGTCCCCCCTGACTAGTTTGTAAATGGCCGCTAGATCCCCCCTCAGCCTTCTCTTGCGAAGGCTGAATAGGTTCAGGTCCTGTAGCCTCTCCTCATAGGGTCTGCCCTGCTGCCCCCGATCAGGTGGGTGGCCCTCCTCTGGACCCTCTCCATGTTGTCCACATCCCTCCTGAAGTGCGGCACCCAGAACTGGATGCAGTACTCCAACTGCAGCCTAACCAGTGTTGCGGAGTCAAGTGACAATGGAGATAGCTTTAAAAAAAATTGAGGCCAACCTAACATAGTCATCATCATGTTTTCTGCTCTTAAGGAGAAGGTGGAGTAGCTGGGACAGGATGGTATCCTGAGGTGGGGTTCATGTTAGTGCGCTGCAAACTCATGAATTTTCCTGGCACATGTGTGGGATCACCACTAGCATCAAAAGCTCGCTGAGTGCAACAGGCTGCAGGTAGTTCCAACAAAAGGGGCCTATGTGTGTTCTAACATCTGTTTTTATGGAAGGTGGGAGGGAGGAATCCAAGGTGGTAGATGTTGGAGAACAGCAGGACAACCCTGTCAACTTTATTACTTGATTCTGTTCCTGAAACAATCCAACCCAGCAGCTGAAAACTGCACACTTATATTCATATATACTAGACATTCTCTTTGGAATCCCCCCCTTTTCTACTCATTGTATAAGAATTGCTGCTGTGGAGACCCTGCACTTTCCAAGATGGTGCCACCAGGCTCTTCTTTGACCTCATTTCCCTCTCTGATTCCCTACACTTTCAAGCAAAGCAGAAGGCTAAAAGGTCAAATCTTTAACTGTGAGAGGTTCAGGGCTCATGATATCTACTAGCATCTCCTTGCAGTCCTTCTAATGGGGGATATCTGGTGAGTAGCCCTGGACCTGGGATTTTTGTCTTGGGCCTCCATGTATGCTTATTTTATTTGACAAGTTGGTAAAACTGCTTCCCCCACTTTAAGGCTCCGTGAAGTTTGTCTGTGGATGTATTTGGAGCTTTGTCTAAAATTGTGTTCTTGGGAATACTCCTTCCACATAGTGATTAGGACCCTACCATGCTTGGTGGGCCAGGTGGCTGCCTGGCCACTTGCCATCTGGTGTTGTATTTACAACCTCCAGCTAGGGTGTGGTTTGACCTCAGTGGGAGCCCCAAGGCAAGCCCTAAAGCTGTGCTGTGGCCTGACTTCAGGGGATAATAGTGTAGATGGTAGATTGCCAATGCGCAAGGACACTAAGATAGCAGGATAGATATAGTCTTACTGTGAGAGAGTTTGCCTCAGTGAACAGTGAGGGCTTTAGGATCCTGCATAACGTGCAAACCAACTGGTTACTTGCTCAAGAGCCTTCTCTATTTTACTTGGTAAAATGTCATTAGATTTCTGTTTTCCTCTAGGATATCCATAGCAATCAAACATTTACAATCAATTTCCAGTGATGACCCTCTGATTTCAAGACACGCTGAGGAAGCAAAGCTGCCAACTTCAAGATGAAGTGTATAAGGTCACCTCCTCTCGTGTTGGGTATAATTTATTTAGACAACTGGCCTCAAGGCTTGATTTTTTCCCAGAAAAAATCAGCGACAGCTTCAAGTGGTCAGGACTTTTGCTATTATAGTCTTACTATTTAACAGTTCTTCCTAACAATGTCTATTGTTAAATAATACTGCTTGTAATAGATTATCACATAAATGAGTTTCTCTCTCTTTTTTACTTAACAGTTTCTCTCGTTTCCTCCCTCCACCAACAAAACTAAACACTTCTTGGACCATGTCTGGGACAGATGGCTTGAATTTGCATGACACTTGAATATACTCCTACTTACATCTTTATTTACTCCCCCAAAATTACTAGAACTGACACATCACCATAGAAGATGGCTGACTGAGGGTTTTTTGCTTCAGTCAGGACTCTTAATCCTGGCTGACCAAAAGGTCACAGCATTGTCCCATTGGTCTGCTCTTGCAAGGTGTCCTTTGAAGAACATCAATGGCAGGTATAATATTTGACTATCCTGTTTTGCCCTTACTTTTCTTGATTCCAGAGCACTGTGACTTCTTGTGAATCCTGCCGCCTTTCACAAGAAGATATTTATCAAAGCTGTGGTTGGTAGACCTCCTTCTTAGCAAAATCAATTTTGACTGTTGAATTAGAAGACTAAGACAGTTGCATACTTTATTTCCATACTGCAAGATACATTGTTTCTGTTTTTTATTGCTTTACCATTGTAAAATAAGATGTAATGACTTCTGATAAGGTTCTTCTTTGTTCCCTAGGGAGCTGATTCAGTAAGTATATTTTATAATTCAGACGTTCCAGAAATCTGCTTTGGGACTTCGTGTTCAAGGTCCGAGACAGTTCAGAAGACTGTGTTCACTGCATGTTGCACCTTTTTTTCAGCATCTTTTGAGTTTTTGCCTTCATGTTGACTCTGGCTTATTTCTGAAAACACAAAACCAAAAAACAAAGTTACAGATCTAGTTTTTCCATGGTAATTTCTTCTTATATAAATCTATTTTTATACTTAAAGGAAGGAAATTCCTGTTTGTACTTTCCCATTTCAACAGACACTTATTCAAAGCCTGCAAGTTTATAAAGACACACTCCCTCTGCTCTGTCTTGTGCTTCTTCTCAGTGGGCGTGTCTACACAAGATGCTTAACTGTTCATTAATAGAGTTTATTGAGAAGTAAGCATGTGCGTTGACTCAAGGTTAGTAATGGTGCAGCTGTCCAACAGGGGGCAGGAGATAGCTCCCTGCCCCCCGGGAGCTGCCTGCTGCTAGGGCGGGCTCCATCATAGAAGACTGGGTGGGGACTAAGTCCCCCTGCCCTGGCAGTAGGGAGCTCCAAGCCTCTTGCTCCACCACCGTGACTGGGGAGCGGAGGGCTGGGAGACCCTTATCTCCCACCACCAGATCCACAACCATGAGGCCAGTGATGGGAGACCCTTATTTCCCAGCGCAGGTTTTGTGACCACAGGGTCAATGCTGGGAGATCCTTATCTCCTTCCTGGTGGGGGCAGGGAGCATGGAGATGTTGGGGAGCTTGTTTCCTCCCAGCTCTGCATTCATGGAGCTGGGTGGGGAACAAGCCTACCAGCCTGCCCCCCCCACCCTAGCTCCATGCTCACAGAAGTGGGTGGAGAACAACCCTTCAGCCTGTCTCCTCCCCCCCAGCTCCATACTCATGAAGCTGAGTGGGGAACTAACCCCCCCCCCCCCCCCATAAGCTCTGCACTCACAGAACTGGGCAGGGAACAAGCTGCCCAGCCTCTGCCCAGCTCCATCCTGCAGACCACTGTGCACACCCCAGCACCAGGCAGCCCCCCAGGGCCAGGAGCCAGCTCTCTCCTGGCCCCCTGTTCCCTGTCAGCCCCTGGGCTAGCACCCAGGGAGAGCCTAGATTTCCCCTCCGGTGGCAGGAGGGGCCCATTGCAGGGCTGCAGGAAACTTGGTGCAAAGAGCAGCACATTTTCTCCCTAGTCCCCACAGAGGCCTGAAAATGCTTACTCTAGAGTAGCTTACACTGGAGTAAACTTAGGCTGGATCAAATGCATTTGTAGATGTGGCCATTGTTATACATTTACCTCTTGCTGGTTGTAGCAAAGAGTATGTGAAAAAGTGCTGAGGGCATCAGGTTACCCAATGGATATATATGTGTACTCACAGTCTCTCTGTGGTTCTTGAGAACCAACTGTTCACTCAGCTGGTCAGCCAGATTTCCTTTGTGCTCAACATATCAAAACTCCAGCAACCCAGCAGGTTGGTTTGATCTTTCCCTTTATAATGAGCTTGTGTGTTTCAGGTCTGAGGTAATTTCTTCTCTTTTAGTAGCATAAGCCAAATGAAACCTCTGTCATCAAAATCATCTTCTAAAGCACATGCCGATAACAGGCCTTTCCTTTTAGTCATGAAATAAAGGGGGTGGCTAAAAGCTTAGAAACCAGACACTGATTTACTCCAGATAAAATTCAGCATCTCTCAGCTGAGTTGGTTAGATGGCTTACATCATCTGAGAACCTGGCCTCATGCGTTTCCACAGTGATACCTTGTGGAAATACCAATACTGAACACAAACAACATACTTTAATTTTAAGTAAAAATAAGTAGTAAGCCATTAAAGTTCTACAGACTATGGAGCCAATTTTAGAAGCTTAAAATTGTGAAGGGTGTTTGTGGGACATATCAGTTCTTAAAAGAAAAGTATTACCATATTTACTTAATTCCAAGACAAGATTTTCCTCCCTATAACATGGGGGGAAAAAGCCCTTTGTCTTGGAATTGAGTATGAGGCAGCAGGGGGCAGGCAGTTGCTTCCTGCCAGCCCACTGCCTTCTCTCTCTGCCCCATCTCTACCCCCTGCAGCTTCTGTGCTGCCTGCCTGACCACCCCCCGCCCCTTGCAGTCTTGGGCACCCTGCACCCTCTCTGCCTCGCCTCTCCCTTCTCACCATTTCTTCCTAAGACCCCGTGCAGCTTATCCTTGCTCTGCTCTAGTAGGCTTTGGTTCTGCTCCAGCCTGGGCATGAAGCGTATCTGTGCCCCAGCCTGGCCTACTAGCAGCCATGGCAGGGGTGCGGCAGCTCTGCCATTGCTACCAGGTCAGAGCAGAGTTTGACCCTGATAGAGCAGAACAGGGTAAGCAGCAGTGGAAGTGGTGGAGGGAGCATGGGGAGGAAGAGGAGGCAGGGTTGGCTGAGGCTGTGTGGGGAGGTAGGGACAAGAGTCAGGAGGCAAGGGGCAGGGGTCAAGCTGTTTAACCCCCTCCCTCCCCCAAACACTGCCCGCTGTCTTCACACCGACTCCCTTACAGGTTACCCCCATGATTGTTTCTCCCACTGCCTGCCCCTCAACTGCTTCCTTTATCATCTGCTTCCTGGCCACTGCTTTCCCCACTGCAGTGGTTGAGGGGATGAATTTAAGATGACCTTCTAATAATTAGGTCCTAGACATGGAAAATTGTAACAAAATTTCAATATATAGAACCTAAATATTGGTGGGTCATTTTATATTCAGGGTCATCTTAGGTTTAGGTAAATACTGTATTTTGTTTCTAGCATACAGGCACACTTTCCTGGAAAAAAATATTATGTCTGCCAAAAAACCCATGCTTGTGAAAAAAGAGAGACATCAGTTTTAGGTCCTGTAGTACCTGAGTGACCCAGCGTTCTGTCTATCAGGTGCCTGGTCTTTTTCATGACAGTCAGCAGGGTCCTCTTTTTCCTGGGATTGAGCATTTTTCATTTTTATTTTAGATTTTTTTCCTGCAGTGGCATGGAAACATGATTTACAATCACAGTGGTAAGGGCTTGTCTGCTTTAGATCGAGCTAAAGAACAAAGGACGCTTATACTACCAACGCAAGTATGTCCATGCCTGAAACTATTCCAGAACAGCCATTCCATGTTAAATACATACGCAAACTTAACCCAAAATAATTTAAACATCTACACAAGTCTTAATGCTTTGTAATTATGATGCATCATGAAGTTGCCATGTCTTAATTTTCAGGTTTGCCAAAGGCTGATATATTTTTCAGTGTTGTAAAATGGCTACAACATGATTAGGTATTTTCTAAACAGATTAACTCTTAGCAAACAGTTGGAAACTGTTATTAACAACAACCAAACTAAAAAATAAAGGTAGGAACTCTATCATTTTAAGGAAAATGGCATGGGGTTTTATGGAAGAAATTTCAAGATGAAGCAATGGATGCTAATGGCTCATTTTTGTAGTGTTCTCAATGGTGCCTTTAGTTTTGTACCCACAAGCAGAGCATAAGTAATGTTAGTATGTAGGGAGTGAGAGTATGCCATTAGCATAAGTAATGTTAGTTTGTGGGCGGGGGAAAGGGATTTCTGGAACTGCCTAGGTGAGTGAGTTAAAAGCTCAAAATTACGTTCACTTTTAATGGTAGTTGTGTTCCTCCTAGCTCTGAGTTCTTTAAAATCTTACCCTAGCTGCTTCAGAGTACCTGATATGTTGGTTCAGTAAGGTAAGCAGTTTTAAGCTTGATTGTTGCACACAATTAATTACACCTGCAGACTCAGCCTTTTGGCTCAGATGAAATGTAGGGGGCGTCAGATTCCCAAGACCTCTGGGCTTGGGCCTGCACGTAGGATGCCTGCCAATGGATCTGGGAGTATGAAGTCCCAGGGTGAGAGTCTGGGATGGAGGATGCTTGCCGGTTGTAGCGCCATATGTGTTGTTTAGAATGATTGAATTCTGCCTGCTCAATCAATATGGATTTTGGAATGATTGAATTCTGCTCAATCAGTGTAATTTGGAACTGATTTAGCTAATTTGACTTCGAACACCATATAGAAAAGAAAAGTTGGGCTAGAGAATTGATTGTAGACCTAAAACAAGTCAAATGATGCAAGGCTGACAAATTTGTCTGTGTCACCTGAAATACCGAATTAATTAAAATACAATTAACTCAGCTAAAAACTTCAACTTTAGCATGATCAGAGGTATATAACCAGGAGACTAATGTCTTCATTTGAAAAGATTAAAGGAAGCTTCTATAATTGAAAACTATTTAAGCCCCTTTCAAACAGAGGGACCCACAGGAGTATTTTAAACGCCTTTCCCCCCATTTTTGTCTTTGAGTGCTGAAGTGGGAATGTTAACCTGGATAATGTATTCTGGTTTAAAAATCTGGTGCCCCACAAAAAAAATGGGTTAGAATCTTAGTTGGCTAACCATATTGCCTCTTTTTATAAGCCTGGTTTTTAAAATATTGTGTGTGTGTAATTAGCAAACTTTATCATAAATGAACTTTTAAAGAACAAGCAAGCATCTTTGCACTCACCTGATTGAGTGGTCCTATTTAAAGGCTGCTTGTGAACTGGGAGGGGAACTCGGGCCAATCCAGCTACCTCAGTGATAAAGTCCTGTTCTGCTTGCTGAACACAAAGGAGACAAATGTTTAAAATAGAAGAATGTTACCAAGAATGTTTATAGACTCCGTTCTCCTCTGCATGGGTGATGGAGAGGAAATGTATGCAGTTAAAAGCATACGTAGTGACCATCTTTACTTCTGTGTATGAAAGCATGTAACTATTAATAGGAAGACTGTTTTTTGCTGTTGATTAAAAGAAGAAAATGCATTGTGACAGATGTCCTCACAATGAAGGAGCTGGTCTCTTTAGAACTTGCTCTGTAGGGAACCTGAGGTGGAAAAATAAGACATTAATATAAAAAACTGCCACCAAATTTTCATCTTTAGGTGAATCAGATTTAACAATAAGTTTAATTGATGTGGCTTTTGAAAACTTGCAAATCTGCTTTACAGCCCATTTGAGCCAATGGGGTACCTTTCCATTGACTTCAGTACACTTTGGAAAAGGAATTTATCAGAAATTTTTGCTGCTGAGTATAACTGGAGTGGGATCAGGTCTTCAGATAGCTGTGTTTTGTTTTACTCTGCTTTACCTTTAGCTGGTTCTCAACCTCTGTTTCTAGATGATGTAATGCCAGTATCCTCTGCTTTAGAGACTTCAGTCGAGCCTGTTGCTGCATGTCAAACTGGGCCAAGAACCTTTTTTGCTGCAATAACATCCTGGTAAAGGGAATCAGAAAATTTTGAATATGTAGTTTGGTTAGTTGAAAGGATAGATACATTGTTAGAGAAAAGATAAGACTAATAACATCATCCTGTGCAGTGATAAATGAGCAGTCAGTATTGCTACAGCAACATATTTTATTAGTCTCCATGATCAGTAAATGGAATCTCTGTATTTTTCTGTCTTCTAGTTAGGTTTATTTTTAATTCTAACCCTGTAGGTACTTATGTTGCCTTGGATGGTCCTTTGGTGAGATTCAGATCACATAGTGGTCTGAGATTACAGCGGTGGCTCTCTATCTTTTTGGTTGTGAGGCACACCTCGCTAGACTTGAGGGACACTTCCATAACTTTTGTGAATTGAGTGGCACCCATTTTCAAAAAAATATTTCTATATTACAGTGCTTACTTCCTTGCAGAGGGGCTGGGCAGTGCAGCTGGGGAATCGTTTAGGCAGGGACAAGTCAGAGTCTGTGCTTATCTGCTTGGCTTATCTACTTATCTGCTCCCACTTGTAGCACCTTTCAAAGGATCTGGCAGTACCCAGATTGTCTGGTTGACAATCACTGGTTACAGGCTGCAGCAGCACTATGCTGCATTTGGTAGTTAATCTTCACATCAACTCTGTTGCCCATTTGCCAGGGAGACTAACTTTTTAAAACATAGTGAAGACAGAAAAGAATTAGGAGCTTTAACTTGGCTAGCCCTCCTACTCTCCAGTGTGCATCATGATCTAGTAGGGATTACGGAGACCTAGTGGGACTCCTCACACAACTGGAGCACAGCTATAGAGGGCTACACCCTGCATAGAAGGGACTGGGTGGGGAAGAAAGGTGGAGGTGTTCCTCTCTACGTGAAAGCGCAGTATACTTCTTTGGAGTTCGGTTGCCAAAATGGACAGCTTGAAACCCTGAGTCAAGTGTTCGTGGCAAGACAGACCTAACTGTAGGTATATACTACAGACCACCAAACCAGAGGAAGGAATTCAATCTGGAGTTTACTTGAAAATTGACTGAAGCTGCACGTGCACGTGACTTGGTCATCATGGGCGATTTTAATTATCCAGACAGACATTTCTTGGGAGGAACACTTGGTTAAGTTGGATTGGTTGCGATCCTTTCTGACCTGTCAAGGATCTCTTCCTTACTCAGGAGGTGCATGGGCCTACCAGAGGCGACGTGCTGCTAGACTTGGTCCCGGGCAAAGGAGACAACTTGGTGACTGATTTTAAAAATAGAGGGAAGTCTGGGCAACAGTGACCATGAAACCATCATGTTCACTGTCGGATGTAAGGCAGACAAGTAGGATTGAAGACTTGAACTTGAAAAATACAAATTCTAACAAACTTAGGTCACTAGTAAGGCAAGTGCTGTAGGATCAGGGACCAAAGGTGAAAGGTGTGCATGAAGAGTGGTTGTTCCTTAAGGACACACTCCTTGAAGCACAAAGGAAGTCCATTCCCATGCAGAGAAAAGGTAATAGAAGGGCTGGGAAGCCTGCTTGGCTAAACAGGGAAATCAGTCCTCTTAAGAAAGAAGAAAGAGGCTTATAAACAATGTAAGCTCAGGGTGGGCCCCAAGGAGGACTATTCCACGATGGCCTGCATTTGCAGGGAACAGATAAACAGGCTAAAGCAGTGACCAAACTTAGATTAGCAATGGGAATCAAGGACAACAAGAAGTTCTTCTTTAGGTACACAGGGAACAGGACAAAAACAAATGGGAGTGTGGGGCCATTGCTCAGCAACTCAGGAGAGCTGGTTACCACTACCCAGGAGAAAGCTGAACTCCTGAATGACTATTTCGCCTCTGTCTTTCACCGGACCAAGAGGAAAACCACACCAGGTGGAGTAGAGGATGAGCACAGTAGGAATAATCCCCTTCTTACTACAGTTGTCGAATTGGTGTATGACCAATTAAAAAAAAATTAGATGCATACAAGTCAGTGGAACTGGATGATCTTCATCCTAGAGTGCTGAAGGAGGTGGCCGAAGTCATTGCAGAACCCCTGGCGAAGCTCTTCCATAACTCATGATGCTCTGGAGAAGTCCCTGAGGACTAGAAGAGGGCCAATGTTGTGCCCATCCACAAGAAGGGGAGGAGGGAGGACCTGGCTAACTATAGGCCAAATCATGGCTTCGTCATGGGCAGGTCTTACCTTATGAACCTCACTTTCTTCTATGACCAGGTAACTCACCACCTGGACACAAGAGAGCAGGTTGACATTGTATACCTTAATTTCCAAAAGGCCTTTGATCTAGTAACCCACAATGTCTTCATGAGAAAATTGGAGGATTGTGGGCTTAACTCCAAGACAGCCAGGTGGATAAGAAACTGGCTGCAGGATAGGACCCAGAGAGTCAAAGTGAACAGATCTGTGTCATCCTGGTGAGAAGTGGGCAGTGGTATGCCACAGGGGTTGGTGCTTGGTCCAGTACTTTTCAACATCTTTATTAACGATTTGGATGTGGGGGTGAAGAGCTTAATGGCCAAGTTCGCGGAGGGCGTCAAGTTATGGGGTAGCATGGTCATGCTTGAAGACAGGCTACAGATACAGGCAGATGATAAGCTAGCAAGTTAGGTGGATTGCCACCTGATGAAGTTCTATATTGACATGTGTGAGGGAGCGGGGCCTAGGGGCGGCCGTGAACTCCCTAGCACCCCCTACTGTCACGTTAGGGTGAATGTAGCACCCTCAGAATCTCGCCCGCCACAACTTTGATGACTAATATATAATGTGGAGGCTGCCTGTTTCCCTAGTGGACGGTACTGGTGTTCCTGTCCCTAATCCAGAATGGGGTATCCGTATGCGTCCCGCCTTAAGGGCTATGCGTGCCTCCAAACCTCCCCCTCAGCATGCCCCAAGCCTCGCAGCTGGTCTGGGGGACGTTTGTATGGTCGCTCGCCCCTCCGGTGCCCTCGCTCTCTCTCTCGGGCCCCTGGGCTCTTCGCCCACCTGGCGCCCCCTTGGGTCGGGCTCCTATCTCCCGCCCACTCCCTGCGTCCTGGGCCTGTCTCACTGGGCCGCCAGCTAGTCGCTGGCGCCCCTTGGGCCGGCTCGCTCTCGCCGCCCTAGTCTCGGTGCCCTTGGGCCGGCTCGCTCTCGCCGCCCTAGTCTCGGTGCCCTTGGGCCGGCTCGCTACCACGGGTTATTCTGCCCCGCTCTGGGTCCTCGCCCCCTTTGGGGCCTGTACCGAGCCCTCTGCGCTTCGCCCCCTCTGGGGCCTTGCCCACTCTGGGGCCTCTACCGCGCTCTCTACGCCCTGTCTCCGCCCCGCTCTGGGGCCTTGCCCTCTCTAGGGCTGACACCCCGCGCCTCGCGCTCCGTCTCCGCCCCGCTCTGGGGCCTTGCCCTCTCTAGGGCTGACACCCCGCGCCTCGCGCTCCGCTCCCTCTCCGCCCCGCTCTGGGGCCTTGCCCTCTCTAGGGCTGACACCCCGCGCCTCGCGCTCCCTCTCCGCCCCGCTCTGGGGCCTTGCCCTCTCTAGGGCTGACACCCCGCACCTCGCGCTCCCTCTCCGCCCCGCTCTGGGGCCTTGCCCTCTCTAGGGCTGACACCCCGCGCCTCGCGCTCCCTCTCCGCCCCGCTCTGGGGCCTTGCCCTCTCTAGGGCTGACACCCCGCGCCTCGCGCTCCCTCTCGCTCTGGGGCCTTGCCCTCTCTAGGGCTGACACCCCGCGCCTCGCGCTCCCTCTCGCTCTGGGGCCTTGCCCTCTCTAGGGCCGATACCCTGCGCCTCGCGCTAGGGCACAGGCGCTCGCCACCGTGCCTGTCCCCTTGACCCTTCTCAGGGTCAAGTTGCCCCACCGGGCTACACCCCGCCCTTATGGGCTGGGGTCTGCAACCTTGCACACCACGCCTCCCTGGCGCCATACAGTGCCTCCCTGGCGCCGACAATAGTGCCCCCCGGCACTGTGCCCCTACTGGGCACTGGGAACCCCCAAGCTATTGGGGAGCTCCCGTGAGGCCTCCTCACTCCCCTACAGCCTCACCCGGTCCTCCGGTGCAAACTGTAACATAACCTCAAGCCATCTGGCTGCAACATAAATACAGAGGCTCCATATGCCTAACCATAACTCCAAGCCCTACCAGGGCTCTCAGCCCTACCTCCCTTCAGGGTGATCTTGTTCCCGGCATCATCACAGCCGGTTAGTGTGGTAAGGCTGCGACCACCAACTCAGGCCACTCAGCTCGAGCCGCAGAGCTCCTGCTCCTGCAGCAGCCAGAAGGGAACTGTGAGTCAGGCTCCGGCCTAAGCTGTTTATAAAGGCCTGGCCCTGCCCCCTTCTGGCCATGTGACCACCTGGTCGCCCTGGTAACCAGCACCTGAGCTGCCCAGGTGATTGGCAGCTCTGCCAATCACCCTCACAGTCACGGGGCACCTACGTGACTCCGTGACAACATGCCAGTTGCTCCAAATGGGGACGAGCAACACCCAGCACACCTACAGGTTTGGTGGCACCAAACTGACTAGCACCATGAATGAAAAGGACCTGGAGGTTATAATAGATCACAGTATGAATATGAGCCGGCAGTGTGATGCCATAGCCAGTAAGGCAAATAATATGCTGGCATGCATCAATTGATGCATCTCCAGCAAAATCAAGGAGGTGATTCTTTTGCTCTACTCAGCACTGGTGAGACCACAGCTGGAGTACTGTGTCCAGTTCTGGGCACCACATTTTAACAAGGACGTGGACAAGCTTGAGAGAGAGTCCAGAGAAGAGCCACCTGTATGATCAAGTTTTTCAAAAGCAAGCCATATGAGGAAAGCCTGAGGGATCTGGGACTCTTCAGTTTGAGGAAGAGAAGGCTGAAAGGGGGACCTGATAGCAGCTTAGTGCTACACTAGGGGAGTACATCAAGGGCTTGGTGAGCATCTGAAGGCACCCAAGAGGCAAACCAGAGTAATGTCTACAAACTCCTGGAAGATCGATTCAGGCTCAACATTAAGAAAAACCTCTTCACAGTCAGGGTGTCCAGACTGTGGAATAAGCTCCCTCCAGAGTGGTGCAATCACCTACCCTGGACATCTTCAAGAGGAGACTAGACAGTCACCTTGCTGGGGTCACCTGATCCCCAATTACCTTTCCTGATTTGTGAAGGGGGCTGGACCTGACAATCTTCTGAGGTCCCTTCTGGCCTTACAATCTGTGAATCTCTGAGGTCTGTGATATCAAACTGAGACATGCATATCTGACCTTTCCAGGCCAGCATTTGCATTGGTAAATATACCTCTGCATGTTTTTTTTTTTGATGTTTTAATGTTAAAATAACAGAACTCTAAATATCTTATCTCTGCTAAATATGAAATGCCTCTCTTCTCCAGCCTCCTCTGCTCTGAAACTGCAGTGTTAATTTCAGTTACGCCCAGATTTTTAAAGAGCTAAATACCTTTAAAAAATTGCTCTTTAACTGCCTTTGATATTTGAGCACTCCAAGTGCAACTGCCATCTAAATACCACCAAAGTACTTAATCAAGGGCTATTTTAATGTTAAATGACTAGAGAATATTTACTTTTTCTATTTGATATTCTAATCACCAAAGAAATCAACAGGAGCCCTCCCATTGATTTTTAAAAGGAAGTGGATCAGTTAATGCATTCTATATAACTAGGATATAACCTTAGAGGAAATTACAGTAAGTGGGGAAAAATAAGTGCTGATAATTGATTTGTGTTATGATGCTATCTTGAATTTGTAAAGAAAAAAACCCTCCTTCTTCATGAATCTGTATTTCAGCTTGAAATGAAGTTGACTTTTTGGGAAAATATTAAAATATATTATGGACAAATTAAAAAATAAAGCAACAGCTATCATTGGTCAATTTGGAAGGATGGAAGTTTCATGGAAACAGAATAAAGATTATAATGATGAGTGACAAAGTGAGATTTTTCTGTGCAGCTTTGAGCTATGTGGATTACTCTCTAGAAAACTAATATTTCAAATGAGGATAAAAAGTGGGCCCTTAGTAATGATTTATTTCAATTTAGAGGCAGCAGAATATCTGAAGAAACACTTAACCTCCTTAGTGTGTCAAACTTACATGGTCTGTGTCTGTTCTAATGCTAAGCCAGTTCTTTATGAAACAGTGAAGAGATGACATGAATAGGTAGTAGAAAAATTGACAGGAATATTACATTATAATCTCCTGTATTTCATGTCCTAGGGCCTGTTTTGCAAGCACATACACAATATATTTTTTTATGGTAGAAATTTAACCCTGGAAAGAGTTGTTTTTTAGCTGAGGATCTTTGGGTAAAATCATACTTGGGTGATCTACTTATTTTTGGTTGTACTAAAATCTTTTATGTTATATTTGCACTAATACATTTTAAGAACTAGATCTGTTTGAAAGATCTAGTCTAAAATGTCACGGGGAAAGGATGAATGGCTGAGCAGTTTTTCCAAAGATTTCAGAAACAGGAACACTTGTCTAGGAAGGCTTAGCTTAAGGGCATATCGTACCTTGAGCTGGGGGTTGGATTCGTTGACCTCCTGAGATCTCTTCTCTACTTTTTCTATTCTGCATAGAATATGAATTTCATTTTTCTTTTCATTTCAAATTCATGTTCCCTTAGCTCTACCTAAATTGCAATGTAAATTTACTCAAAGGCTGACTAATAATACTTCAATATTTAAAGTAGATAGGACAGAGTATGATGGATCAGAAAGCATTAGTACTCATCTAATATTTATTTCAAATTACTTTTAAAAAGCAGTGCATGGTTTGCAATGGGTTTTTCTTTATTTTTTTAACTATTCCAATAGAAATTAGATTTATTTGGCTTTCCATTCTGTGATCACTGAGCATCAAAAAGTTGGTTAATAACAAAGCAATTACTGAAATATGGTTTTCACATAATTTGGAAATACATTTATTTTCTTTTTCTTAAAGACAAGCAGCTATCACAGACAAACTATTTAATCATCAGGGATCCTGCACAAAATTGCAAATTCTCCATTTAAAAATATTGCAAATTCTCTGATTAAAAACTCCAAAGTCCATGATTAAAATGAAAGGCCCCTCACTTTCCCCACAGCCCTGTTTGAACTCTCCACTTGCTCCCCAACAACAGCCCCCCATCCCACCCTCAGCTGCCAGGGCTATGGGGCCAGGGAGCTGGGTCCACAGCCCCCTGCCCCTAGCAGGAGGTGGTGGCGGCTGCTGCAGCAGAGGGGAGCCCAGCTCACCCCTCTGCTGCCTACCTGCTGCATGTTTAGGTGGGGTGGGGGTTAGGGTTAGGGCCACTTCTTGCACTCCTGGGGAGGCAGGGGGGAACCCATGACCCCCAGATCTGTGTGTGGGGCAGGGGTGGGTACAGGCTGCCCACTACTCAAGACTCCCACCCTGCTCTTCTCCCCCAGGGCCTCCACAGCCCAGTGGATGAGACCTGACACTGCAGGGAACAGCGGGGTTGCACAAGGATCTCTTTGCCACTGCAAGCTCTGCGCTCCCCTGGCAATGCGTCTACTAGATGTACAGCAGCAGCAGAGGTGGTGGCCTGGGGTTGTGCCCCTCACTTCTGCCACATGTGCAGGGGATGTATCGCTAGGACAGTACGGAGCTTGGAGCAGCAGAGAGATCCCCGCGCAACCCCACTGTTCCCAGCAGTGCCATGTTGCACCCGCTGGGCTACAGAGGCCCTGGGGGAGGCAGCAGGGCAGAAGACTGAGCCCACAGCAGGCACCTGTGCCTGTCCTGCGCACAGATCTGGGGGGCACAGGTTCTCCCTGCCCCTCAGAAATGCATGCAGTGGCAGGGAGCTGGCCCCACACCGCCTGCCCCCTGGAAGAGCCACCTGCAGCCCCATCCTGCTCCCCGCTGGGGCCTTGAGGCTGCACATTGCAGCCCTGGGTCCCAAACCCCACACAATGCCTGGCTAGGCAGCAGCCCCAGCCCCAGCATTGCCCAGCTTCCTCCCTCCCTCTCTATGGGGGCCTCAATCCCCCCCCCCCACCTACAGTAGCTGCTCTCCAGGCTACCTGGTGGCTGTGTGCAGATACATGCACATGGCTCCCCCTGCCTGACCGCCCTCCTCCTGCTCCCTCCCAGCTCCCTGCAGCTTGCAGAGAGCTCTTTGATAAACTGCAAAACCTGAAGGATTCTCCATTAAAATAAGAAATCTCCATTTTCCTCCAATAAAGGGGAAAATCCATATTTTTCTGTTTTTCATTGGGAAACAAAACCCCGATCCCTGTTAATCATATATAGAAGTACTGAGACAAGTCGTAAGATTTAAGAGCAAGTAATTCCCCAGTCTGCTCTCACCTTTGAGGAACAGCAGATGATATGTCCAAGGTACCTTCATTAGGTTTTTCTTTCAATGTCCATTCATTCTCTTCATGTTTTCTTTTAAGTCTGTGATTTTCACTCCTTTCTGCTAAAATAACAACACTCCTGAAATAATCATCTGCTCAAAATTACAAGCCCTGTGATAGTTTTAGTTGTGTGACTGCTGTTAATTTATATTTTCCTATCAGCACAATTCAATACAGTCTTCCAACAATTATTGCTCTTGTAGCATATGAAATACATTTTGCTTACTTATGCCACGCTACACACAATTTCTTTTAAAACTAGTTGAAATACTTACCTTTTTTTCTCCATGAAGGTTAAGACACAGGTAATTTTAAGGGAATTAATATTTTTAGCCATTTTCCTCATTAAACTGATGGATAGATCATAGAATCATGGAAAATTAGGGTTGGAAGGGACCTAAGGATATCTAGTCCAACCCCCTGCTCAAAGCAGGACCATCTCCAAATAGATCATCACAGGCAAGGCTTTGTCTAGCTGGGTCTTAAAAACCTCCATGGATGGAGATTCCACAGCCTCTCTATGGGTGTGTCTACATGTGCATATTAATGTGAAGTAATAAACATTGGCACATATTGCACCAGAGTTTATTGCTCCAGGGCACTGTGTTTACATGCATGTTCAGAATCACAGTACGTTGAGCCCGACTGGAGCAACCTTAGCTGGCAGGGAGTCTGGGGGGGTCAGCTTGCCAGCCCAGGGCTGCTCCGACCCCGCTCAACATGCTGTGGAGGTGATGGCTGGGGTACAAGGGTGTTCTAGTTTGGGGCTAGCTGGCAGGCAACCCCCATACTGATGCACCCTCGTGCCCCAGCCAGCTGGGTCAGCATCTACATGTGTGCTGCTGCACACAAAAAACCTCTTCAGCAGGACAGTACTTGTATTTACAAGTACTAGCTTGCTGAAGAGTTTATTTGTTTCCTGCAGCTTAATAGGGCTGCATGTGTAGATACTGAGATGTTTACTGCAGAGCTAATTAGCAATGCAGTAAACATCTCATGTAGACACACCCTGGGTAGTCTGTTTCAATGCTTTACTTCCCTCCTAGTGAAAGACTTGTTCTTAATAGCTAACCTAAACTTCCCTTGGTGTAAATTTAGACCATTGCTTCTTGTTCTTTTATCTGCCACCACTGAGAACAATCTAGCTCCATCCTTTTTGTAACCACCCTTCAGTTAGCTATAGACTGTACACCAGTTTCCAATTACTTACACTGATTTATGTAACCTGTAATGGAACAGAAGTTCAGCACATGTAGACTGGTTTAAAAATGGCAGAACCTGATCAGAGAGAGACTTGGATGGATGTATTATCAGATTTAATTGGTTTAGTTTAGTCCAGTCAGTCAAACTTCTGTTCCAGATCTCCTCCTAACTCAAATCAGATTTCAGTCCCCTGGCATCCCAGGCTACTTTGCAGGTCCCCATTAATACTTGCAGGGTAGGTGGGCTACCCTCAGCCCGTTTGTCTGTTCTGCCTAAACACTGGGCCGGCTCTGCCCCTGGGATGTCACAGGAGTCAGGCCTGAGAGATGCACAGTAGAGGGCTGGGGAGCAGAGGCAGAGGGGTCGGGGAGTGGATATCCCCACCCCATGGGCCTGGCTCTGGACCTCTGAGAACCAAGCGAGCACAGCTGGAGGAGGGATGCCATCCTTCCTCCCTGCCCTTCCCTTCCCCCCCGCCCCTGCTGCCACTGACAGCTGGCTGCTAGGGGGCCAGAGCTGGGAGACAGGCCGCACTGGGAGATATGCAGAAGTGCCCCCCACCTTCTAGCCTCAGCCAGTGCAATATTCTGTGCGCCCCCCACCAAGGATGAACATATTCCATTCACTCCTGATCCAATCTATGCAGCTTAGAGAAACCTGCATAGGTTTGATTTATTCCTACTTGGGCTTTTTGAATATCCGTACCTAGCCATCAGGTAATTGAAGGCTGTTATTAAATCGCCTCCTAAATCTTCTCTCCAGACTAAATAAGCCAAGCTCCCTCAGCTTCTCCTCATAAGATCAAAATGAGCATATGTGGAATTGAGGCATATAAATTAAAACTTTGACCTAAAAATCAATTGCCACCTCACCCTGGAGACAGCTGAACTCACAGGAAGTCTCCCAGTCTGACCCGAAAGTTCCTCAGGTTTCTAGTACTCGGCCCCAATCTGAATATTTTGGTGCCCCGTTCACAGGTAAGGCTAAATGAAATCCAGAACCGAGGTGCTCCTCTACCTGTCTTCTCTAATGGCCATGAACCAGCTGGCATTTAGACAGCATGGCAGGACTGGCCTCTTCACAAAATGCAGTTGTCATTTTCTTTTCAAATGGCTGCTACTACTCACCTTTTATATATGGATGTAGTTATAGTACATGTTGACCAAGTGAGAGACTGGATTAAATAGTCTCTTAAACCTAAAGGAGTTCAAAACCACCAATCTGAGAACTCCTTAATTACCAGGTGTATGTGGGCTGCTCTCAATCCTCTTCTTTACGCTGTGGTAGTGTGCAGAAAATAATTCAAGATTCATTGAATTAAAAAGAGCACAAGAGGAGCCATAGCCCAGTGATTAGGGAACCTCACTGCTAAGAGGAATTCTTGGGTTCTGGTCCTTGCTCCTGGAAGGCTTGTGTATTTTCAATTAAATAATTACTGAATAAAATGCAGATACAATCCTAGGAACAGAATTGAGAACCCAGGGACTCCTCACACCCCAACTAGGTTTTAAGAGTCACACTCTTTTTTTCTGGCATAATGAATCTTGTATTCTTTTCTGTATAGTGGCACAGCTTATACCTATTATCCTTTCTTTCATATAGGCCTTCTGTCCTGATATGAAAAAGGGCTTTAATAAAAGAGAAATGGTTGTTCAATGCTCCTAAAGAAAAATCACAGCTGGATTGCAGCAAAAGCACGTAGGTTTTCAAAATGCCTTCACTACTAGTTATTCATTTGATCTGTAAATGTCTGCTGGGTCTGTCTCTTGGGCTACCCTGGTCTAGATGCTATTATTCGGGGCCTCATAGACTCCTGTGTTTATTACCAACATCAATAAGTTTGTGTTCTACCGTGCCAAACTTATACTTTAATGGAATAGTGAAGGAATCTTTTCCCCTAAATGCGGAACTTTGATTCAAGAGCAAAAAATGTGCTCCTAATACTGCTTATGATTTAAATTCTTACACAGTATATAAATCATATAGCACTTGGGCATCAAAACATGCATATAACCAGACAAACCCATGAAAAAAAACCTCTACAAGAGTAATTTCTAAGCTTCTGGTTTGTGTAATGAGTATTCTTTACTCTCAACTTGGATGCCAGTTGTGAATGGTAATCAAAGTCCTAGTTAAGCAAAGCACTTAAGCATGTGTTTAAGTAAATCCTGATTCAGAAAATGTCTTGGCTCATGCTTCATTTTAAGTGGATGCTTAAGGTCCATTCAACTCAACAGGATTTCAGGAACTGCTGAACGAGGGTCACAAGTCTAGACAGTAGCGTGGTTGAGGGTGAGAGGTGTCTGGGATAGCAGCCCTAGATGATGCCCTTAGGTGGGGAAGGCACAAAAATAGCCACTGTCACATGTGGCTGTGTGCATTATTATTGCTGGCAGTCAATGCTGCCCCACGTGGACCTACTGATTAGAGCTACCCTCCCACAGCTTTGGGACTAGACTAGTAAAGGGATACCAATAGTTTTTAAGCACCTATGGCCAAAATGTAGATCCTTGAAACCACAATGAAGGCAACCCTGTTTCCAATGCCAAAATCAACTAAGTGCATAAAGTTTTGCTTCTGGCCATGCCAAAAAACACATCAGCCATGACAATGCTGAACATTTTGGTTCCTACCTCATGCCTAAGCTTTATCAGGATTCACAAGCAGGGCATCTTCCCTCACTACACTTCTGACCAGGCTGAGAGAAAACTTACTAGCTCAGGCCACATGCAACATGGCTGCTGAGCAGAAGATTCCCCTCTACTAACTTTATTCCAAGATGGAAAACTCACTTAAAATGTGAGTGATACAGACTCAAGTCCTTCCTGAGGAAACCATGAGCCTGCACCCAGGAGAGCACCCCACCTACCAAGATACAGGCTATTTGGAGGTAAGCTTGGCTGGGATCTTTCGATCTCTGTTGTTGAAGCTGTTCGACTTTACGTGGAATGATTAGATAATTCTTGGGCAAAAAAGACTCTCTTGCCTGCCAGTCTCTCTTTCTGAGAGAGGGAAGATCTGTATGCCCAGCCCCAGCTGCAAAGACAATGAATATGAATGAGCCTTTCATATTAAATAATTATTGAGTGGGAACTGAAATGTAGCTCTCCCCTCTTCCAGGAGAGTGCTCTAGCTACTAGGTTATACAGCCATATTCTCTCTCTGGCCCACTGAATATTTAGTTAGGTTATGCCAGTTGTTCTCAATCTTTTTAGACACAAGGCAGCCCTTGCTAGACTTGAGGCACCCTTCCAGGACTTTTGTGAATGGAGTGGCAACCCATTTCAAAAACAATTGTTTTGTTATGATGCTTATTTCCTTGCAGAGGAGCAGGGGAGTGGCCAGGCAGAGAGAGTCTGGGCCTGCCTTTATCCGCTTATTTCCTCACACCTGGAGCTTGAGCTGCCTCTGCCCCTGCCCCTGCCCCTGTCTGCTTCTTGCAGCACCCTTCAAAGGATCTCAGGGCACTCCAGGTGCTCCAGCATCCTGGTTGAGAATTACTGATTGAGCATTGGCTTCTAAATCTTACTGCAATTCAAATGAATAATAATAATACTTCTAATATTCCATTTTTTCAAGTAAAAAATAGATCTCAACATTTGATTTACTGTTAAATAAAATAATGCTGTTATATTTTAAAGACACTTTTCACTCAGAAACAAATCAATAGCAGTGGCCAAAAATATATAAATTACCACCACCTGGTTATAAAGACAAGGCACACCTAGAAGAGATTTCAGTTGTTGAAGTTTTTTGTCTTCGTAATCTCCCATGATTTTTCCTATTTGCTGGTAGTAGCTTTGTACCACTCTATTGACGCCGCTGATGGTCACATATACACTCTCTACAGCTGATTCTGTTAATCTTTCCTGCAATGTACAGTACAAGAATTGTTATTTTACCAAGTTAAGGACGAAAATATGTAGTTCACTTAAGCAGTGAGAAGGAAGATGTCTGGAAAACCTCATTTCTAACTTTAGCTGTGAACATCTGACTGTAAATTTACTGCTTGGGAAATATGCTAGGTTAACATTCATGAAAATGAGTTCCACTAAACCTTGCAATGCAAAAATATTTGTGTAAGCTGAGTGTGCTATGACTGATGTTCCTGTGGCTTCTCAGCTCTGCAGCAGTTCTGCTTATTAACTCAGAGTACTTATTATCCCTAAATAAGTGATCCTACCTGTTCTTAATTGTTCCTAAGACAGAGAGAAATAGGAAATTTTTAATGACTTTACATATTCTGTAGTTAGATGTAGGCTTGGCTGCTAGGGTGTGTCATCAGAATAGCCCTGTACTCCTATCCAGTTTTAGCAGGATACTTGGTTTCTAAGCCAGGTCACAGTCCTCCTTACAATGCTTCCTGACACTGGATAATACAGGCCTGAAGCTTTCTTCCATTTTATCAAGGTATCTCCTTCCTAGCAAGGCCATTGAAGAATTCCCTAATACCTTTAAGTCTTCTCTGTCTTCAGAGCTCTGCTTTGTAGCTTCCTGTCGGGCATGCTGGAGCAAGGTCTGGCCAATCCCTTGCTCCACGTGTTGCTGCATAAGCTGAAGAGCTTCTTGGATTTCTGTCACAAACTGGTGGTGAAATTCTGAACGTGTTTGTTGAGTCTCCTCCTCTAGCTTCTCCTCTTCTTCCAGAATGTGAGACTCCTGGTGACCAGATAAAAACTTTAAGATTAGTTTACTTTCTCCTATATGCTCTATGACACCAAATACAGGATATTAGACAACTGATTCTTCATGGGATAAATTTCACATTCTGGCATAACTCTAACTATGCTGGTAAATTCCACTGAGTTGAGTGTTTCTCTATTTGAAACAGGGCTGTCCTGTGCTATATTTAAATGTAGCTATACCTAGTTTATTCTAGAGAGCCCACTCTAGTCTTAATGCTCATTACCTATACTGTTAGGAGCAATGTGCTACTGAAAGTGATACCTTTCAGATTAAATTTGAAATTAAACATGCTGTTTAATGCCCAGAAATGGGCAGGACCTAATTTTAAATTTAATTTCAAGTTTAACAAACTCCAAATAGCAAGTATATTAATCTCAGTGATGCACTTTTATTCCAAACCAAGTCATTACAATTGCCTACCATGGTTTCAATTATTATGTAAGAGGTAGGTATTGTTGTTGTTGTTACTGCTGTTACTACTAGAAAGCTGTAAAATACTTCAATGTTCAAAAACTTTTTTTTTGGAGGCGTCCATGTATTTTAATTGTAGGGTCCAAATACAGTGGTTTCCACGTCCCTTAAACTGACTATGCTGTAATGAATTCTTTCCTTTCTCTCCTTTCAATTTAAGAATGCTGCACTATAAAGGCTAAGATAATAGGCTAACATAAAGCAGGGCCAAGGTTAAAGAGTGAGTTATCATTAAATTTGTATTTCACCTAAATGCAGTTACTGCAATAATAGATATAATCTGCAAAAATTCTTGCCTCACATTTTCTGGACTGTCAATGTTACAAGACAACATCACTCTAAGACTATTTAGAATAAAATGTGTTATACACCTTTCCCTTCCCTGCCTTTTTCTTTCCCTTGCACTTAAGGTTAAACTAATAAAGTAAAATTAATTTGATGGCTGATAAAGAACCTATGTTGCTTCTAAGAAATAAGATATGCAAGTAGAAATGTATTCAAACTACCTACTGGTATTCAGGAGGTGCCTGTGTTAATGTTGAATTGTTTTGACACATTTTTATATATAACTCAGCCAGATGTTTCTGATTTTTTACACTAACAGGAATTTCATTTATCAGTTTCCCTTCCTTCTAAGACACATATGTCACCTCATCATGATTGAGCCAAGTCTCAGGTTGCTGTTTTTTAAAATAAAATTTACATCTTTATAATAACTTAGAAGATTCATTGTCCACATTGCTGTTTAACAGTATGCCTAAATAGGCAAATGCTCAAACTTATGTTAGTTTTTAAAAAAATGAACCCAGTAACCTTGAATGTGACTTAAGCCATCACTTCTACCTCTTGCTCATTGATGGGGTTTCATTTCTGATTCTGGACCATCCTTGATCACTGTCCTTTTTTTCCTACCATGGCTTAAAAGGCAGCACCCACTGCCATTTCTCCTTTGGCAGGCAGGATCACATGATGCGTTTTTTGGTACTTCCCCCCTCTTAAGGTCAGTAATGTTGCTATAAAAAGCATCAAGGAAGAGCATACTTCCTTCTCCCTTTATGCTTCTGTACAAACTGCAGGTTGAATTCTGTAGGGCAAAACAATCTCTGCTGCAGGTCTGTGTTCTTGCAGGAGCTAGATGCCTGCAAAAGTGGGTATATTAGGAAGCATATTAAGTGTAAAACAGGATGAATGCAGTAGTATGTGTGTTTATACAGTAATGTTTTGACTTTAAACAGCATGAAGAGTTATTACCAACATCTTGAGGCCCTTGCATTCAAGAGGAAATATGTTAATAGAAAAAACAACCCATGCCAAACTGGTGTGGTTACAGACAGTTACCAGATTTCACTCAAGGTGTCAAACAAGGGATAGTGTCAAATAACAGGACTGCAATATAGACTTCTTAGTCCAGGTGTTGTTTGGATAGATAAAACTACCTATCTGTCATAACTGGAACAACCACCCACTCTATGGCACAAAGCTACATTATGTTTGATGGGTTATTCAATCTACCTATGCAGTAATATCAGGTGGGTTGGGGACTAATATAAATGCCTTGTGGAAATGTCCACTGCTGTAGAAACTTGGTATCTAGTGTTATTAAGTGCATGTTAAAAACTATCTTAAAAAAAGATTAACTATCCAGTGATAACACATAGACACAAGCTTCTCTTCTTTTTCTGTAAAGAGCCTCAAGGCTGATTAGAAGACAGAACTAAGGACGGCGTTTATTTGGAGAGATGGTCAACTTGTAGAGTGGATGTGAACGACCAATACAAAATATACTTCTAGGTGGACTGAGAGACTTCAGGAGAAACTTTCCTCCAAATGAGGACATTTAGGGTGCATATTAGGATTACATGCATATCTGCATACCTCCAACAAGGTGCATATTCTCACCTTGCTGGAGACAGACTTGTTTTAAATTCCTTTTCTGTACATGTGGGCTCCATAGGTTTGAACAACTTTTCACATAAACTAAATTTGTATTTTTACCTTATGCTAGCTATGCTATATAGGTTAAAGCACCTTACATGGCAATAAGTATTAATCTGATTTTGCAATAGAGGGCATTTCTCTTGATATTTATCCCTTGGACTTTTTAAAATCTTGAGACCTCCTAAGGCTGCCAGATATGACACATGGTAAGCACTCCGAAGGAAATAGTCAAGAGACTGTAAATACCATTGTTTCCTGGAACTGCCACTGGCGTTCATCTGAACAATGTGAGGAGCTCTTTTGCAGGACGTGTTGCTCTCTTAGCTCTTGAAGCAAGTTTTTCTTCCTGGACATTCTCATGTGAGTCAGAGTAGCCATAGCAACGTTACGGAGACTTAACCTTCTGAGTACTGAGCACAGCAACAGCCTGTGTTTTCGCAATATGTAGTTAGTAGACCTGAGAAAGAGAGGATGTTTTGAATCTCTGTTTATCAATTAAGCTGTTTGTGGGTTCGTTTTTTTTGGCATAGGTATATTCAGCAGTGATGGTACTAGCTCAAAGCTGGTAGAGTTACTACAAATACAATGCATGTCTTGTGTGGCAACTTACCTACAAATATGTCCCAAAACATTTTACAGGATTATATGGTAAATTATATGATTATGAAAATATAATAGTTTGTTTTGACTAAGTTTAAAGAGAAGAAAAGAATAAAAAGGTGGGAAAAAGAGATGAAATCATATGCATGGTGGGGGTAGAAGGTCTGACCTGAGGTAGAAGGAAAATGTATCTGAAAGCTATTCTAAACTGCAGGAACTACAGAACAGGTCAGCTTTAGTCACCACTAGTAGGACTATATGGTGGAACGGAGAGGAGGTATGTGTTAGCTGTCTGGAAGGAAGCTGGTAGAAGTGGTTGAAACAAACCTATGGTGTATTTCAAAACAATGGAAATTTTGAACTTAAACTTCAAATAGATAGGGATCTAATAGAGTTCTCTGAGCATTTGGGACAATAGATATTTTTTGGTGTGTGCGCAAAATGATAGCATCAATATTTTATTGTGCTGGCAATTTGGGAAGGTGGGATTGCACAGAAGAGAAAATTGTAATAGTTGAGAAGATAAAGGGAAAAATGGCTATTTGATGGAGAGGTGAATTCCAGGGGCCTGGTGTACAATTGCATTTTGTCTAAGGTAGATTTGCAAATTTATTGTTGGAGAAAGATTTCAGTATCTCAGGTTATGTCTGTTTAGACCAATCAAAAAAGGAGGACGTGGAGTTGGTTCTTTTGAGAAGAATATCTATCTTAGAATTTTAGCTGAAAGAAGATGAAAATTGAGTGGCAGAGAAGAGTCAGTGAGTGTACACAGATGCTGCCTTTGTGCCACCAAAAAACTGGCAGAAAGGCCAAGCATACAAACATCCATGCCCCTTGTTGTGGCACAAATACCCAAAGTTTGTGGACACGATGCAGGTATTATACATTTGTGCTGCAATTTTGTGGTTAACATCTGTTTGCTATAAGCCCGGAGCTGCCCATACTCTTCAGCCCTGTCCCCTGGGGCTTCAGTGGCTTGATCCCGCAAACCCCAGAAATTCCCATTCCCTGGCCTGCAGGGTCAGGCCCCTGAAGCCCTGGAAGTGCCTGCCTAGGTTCCTAAAACGTGCATCAAAACTCCAGTATGGTCTTGGAGATTGGATCACTGACTTTCCGTGTTTTCAGAGACATGCCCTGAAGATTCCCAGAAGCACATCTCTGGAAGCAGGGACCACATTACCCTTTTCCTCAGAGGATCAATGGGTGGGACAATGGGTGATGCGTGTTTCTCCTAATTAAGCGGATTAGATGTGTTGAGACATATCATGGCACAGCTGATTTGCTTAATTTGGTGATGTCTATTTAAACCCAGTGATATTGAATGGTATGTGCAGTTGTGTATCAAAAGCAGCGGTCAAGGTAAAAGGTTGCTAGAAAACAGCAGTACTGGGTACTTCATCTTGTACAATGCAATAGAGCATGCCTGGTATAGAATGGGAATGACAATTTTGTGGCCTGCTACAAAGTGCCAGAGAAAAAACAAGTTCCTAAGTGACAGCTGAATTGCGTTCAAGATTAGGGATGTTAACTAGTAAATAATTAATACTCCATCACTTAAAATTTATGGTAACTGGCACTGAAGAGCCTGAAATTTCCCCTATACCACTTTCTAACCAAGCGTGGATTATATCAGAGTTTTTAACTTCATCTACAGTTTTGTTTAGGGATTAGACATAAAATCTTACTTACTCTTCACTGAGGCCACCTAATTGGTTTAATACACCTTGGATGATCTTCTCATGCTTCTCAGACAAATGTTTTTGCATGACAGCAGACAGAGCATACTCCTTGGCCCACAGCTATGAGTTGGGGAGGGAACCACAATGGTAAGATTTCCTCATTGTAATTGCTTTAACATTTTACTATATTATGAATTGCGTTTTTTCTGTAGTATTTCATACACAATGGTCTCATGAAGGCTACCCAATCTGAAGAAGGGTGTTTGTGCTTGAAAGCATGCAAAGAACCATTTTACAACAATTTAGTTAGTCTAATAAAAGATATCACATTTACCCAAAGAACCTTATCTGAACAAGTCTTGGGGCACCTATGCAGTGTCATGCAGATCGTTGTTTGTTTGTTGTGCTGATATGGCATGTGTGGTTCTGTTGAAAAGCCCGTGTATCCACTTCTGGGTCACTTTTATCCCCGTATGGATTATGTTGTGCTGTCTCTGTATATCTTTGATTTTGATCCTCATTTGGCCAAAGGAAAAAGAGAATAGGAAAAACCTCTAAGTATCTCTTTCCATTGTGATACTAGCGCAAGGACAACTGTCACTCCCGAACACAAGCAGAAAGGTCCACTGGTGGGATGGGTACCCATGTTATTGTCCACTTATAATGGGATAAACAACTGTATTATAGGAAAGGCATCTGAGAGAAATGGCCCCTTGGCCAGAGGTGCTCCAGATGTCTTGGCAAGATAAGACATTTCTGGAGGATTCTGTGACTCATGAGCAATTACAGCAATGAAGATGCGGGGAAGGGCTGGCGTGGAAGTATTTTAAGTGTTTTTTGTAAGGTGGCAAGGGCCTTTTGGATTTTCTCAGGTTTTGGAAGGATCCAGGTCCCCAGCAGTCCAGGCTGGCAGGATCAGCAGGAAGGCTGGATACTGACAGGCCTCTCTGAAGGATAGGTGGTAGTCAGATGAGAGGGTAAGCAACTTGTCTTTTTGTTTTGTCTCTAAATTAATGTTCATTTTTTTTTTTCCTGTATAATTTTTTTCTCCTACATAATAAATACTTTTGTTTTTTGTCTCCTTACTGATTGCCTATGGTGAAGAGTGATCTCTGGATGAGTGATAGTCCAGGCCACCCATTCACAACCCGAGGGGAATTTACCCAGAGCTGGCAGAGATTCCCCTCATGCAGCTGTGAGGTCTGGTATAAGGGCTCTGGAGCTAAGGCTTACAGAGCTAAGGAGTTATCCCATGGCAAACCTTCTTTTGTCCCTTGGGTCAAGTGGTGGGACAACAGGGAGAAACATGGGATTCTATGGGTACCCTGTGAGCAGGTTTGTGACAAACATTACCCCCACATAATTTTCCTTTCTCCCAAATACCACATTCACATGGAAGTATTAAAAATGCCACCCCTATCAAGATATGCTATTCCTAAATGTTTTTCCCAATACTTAGAGCTATGGAATAAAACTTAGTGGAGACAATGGGAGTCTTTCCTCTGAATTCACTAGGATTTGGATCAGGCCTGAGCTTTACTTCTCAGCAAATAGGCATTGCAGTCTCTAACTAATTGACGAAGGGTAACCGGCAAAATGGATGCAATAATATTTCAGCAAGTGATGCCTGTGGGTTTCAAAGATTCCATTTCCACCTTGCCTCCGAATCCTAAATGAAAACTATCGAACACCCTTTCTGAAGCACTGCATGATTTTTGTTTTCACTGAAAAAGTTGAAGATTTTGTCATCTTGCAGCAAACTCCATATTCTACGTTGTTTGTATGGAGTACAACTGTGCTCCCTAGTGGTTAAAAAGGGCCTATATTAAGCAACCTATGCTATGATTTAGCATGTGCTAAGTAGAAGCAAGTGGGCAAAGTCTAATGTCCCCTTCACACCTATGCTTTTAAATAGGCACATGGCTGTTTTAGGAAGATCTGCCAGGTGTACCTATTTGTCCAGGCCATCTAAAATGATTAAACTGTGGACACCTAGCGACTAGTAAAGCTGCAGCCAAGAAGGGAACGTGTTGTATGGTCTCTTTTTATATATAGCATGTGTCAAATTAAGCTTTATAAGCCCCCCTGATACCTTGGTGACAAATGTCAAATACATGCTTGAATTAGTAACTGCACCAATAACTAACTTTGGCTGCTCTATTTTGAATAGGCTTATCAAAAGTTTCACACTTATCCATGTATGGGTAGTGAATTCAGCAGTTTCCAGAAGTCCTCCATGTCTGTGCATTGCACTTGTTCTCTTTTGGCAGTTCTGACAAGAAGAGTTAAACTGACCTTTTCCTTTCTGGAAGGGGATTTTCAGAGATGGATGCTCAGTGACTGCACTTAACTGCTTGTTCGTTCTTGCTAATCATTTCAAAGACCTGGTTATTGACTGAGGAGCTATTTCTGTGTCTTACATGCCAGTTTGCTCTCAAATGCTACCTGGGTTAAATCTCACTGGGCTCACTAGGAGAAGGAAGATGAGGGGATACACTGAACTGTAATATATTTGCAGTCAAATAAAAAATATCAACCCCCTCCAGTGTATCCTTTCCAAATACCGTGAACAAGAGATGTCTTGAATGACCATGAAAAAAGAAAATACACGTGTTTATTTATTCTTATTTGCTAAGCAGTGGATGCTGAGAATATGAAACTCATATTTGCCAGTTAGATAGCATCTAGTACAAGACACATGCAAAATCAACAATGTCTTTCTATTTCACTAAGACCTAGAGAAAACATGGATAAATAGTGGAATCACCTTAGCTACGCAGGCATTAAGCAAACCAGAAAAGAATGAGTATGGTAAGTTCTATTAAAAAAGTACCTATAGTCTAGTGATGGAAAAGTGACCATAGTCCTTGGTAATTTGTTCTGATAGTTAATTACCTTCACTTTTCGCTAAAAATATTTGCCTTATTTCTAGACCACATTTGTCTGTCTTCAAATTCTAGTCACTGGTTCTTGTTACACTTTTGTCATTTAGCTGTGTTGAAGAGCCTGCTAAGGTCAAATTCTTGTTCTGTTCCTTTTATATGGGATGTAAGTACCCTTATCCTCATTTTAGGAACAAGCTATGACTGAGGATGATTCACCCAGCAGCCTAGTGTATTTATGTATGTACATATAATTATATAATTTGATTTTAAAAATAAAGGAACATGCTGTAGATATTTTTAGTGATTTTTTTTTTTCTTTAAGTGGGGTCTAAACACTAATTTTGCCTTTATCAGGGCTAAGATCTTCACAAGAAAGATCTGTCCTTTGTTCGGTGTGTTCAGTACATAGCACAGTGGCATCCTTGTCCATGACAGCTATGCTAATTCAAGTACTAATAATCACTGATGAAATAACTACTCTGATTAGAGATAGAGGCACTTGTGGTGATTTCTTAGCTAAGAGGACTGTAATTGGCTGGAGACTGTTTCAGCCCCTGTGGTTACCCTGAAAATAATAACCTGCAGACAGACTTCCATAAAGAACTAGATGCTTAGGACCCTTGGTCATGGTAGAGAAGCATAGGAATAAAAGGGACATATATATCAGAGGCAGTGTTATACTTCTTTGTCCTCCTTAAGTTTGAGGCCAGCTGTGCAACTGTCTGGTCCAGTTCCTAGCCACAACCTTGAGCAAAATACAGGCTTGCTTAAATGATGACTACTGAAGTAACTGTGCCATGTTGGATATCAGACAGCCTTAGCTATCCTACCCATACACTGATACTCACCTCACACATTCGAGCTTTACAGTTGCTTTGCACTATTGGTACAATGCAATCAGGTGTAGGTTCAAGAGAAAATCTGGACCCTAATCAGAAAGCAGGCTAACTGAAAGGTGAAACAAGAAGAGAAGACTTCCTTTTCCTAGTACTTCCTTGGCTGCACCAAATATTTCTGATTATAGAATACCTATTCTTGGGGTGGGATCTATGCTGTTGAGAGCCCAGCACAACTTTGGGAAGTCTAGGCATTGCCCTAACTTATACCACTTGCATATGGTTCCTGCATATGAACACTATTTCACGGCTTTGACTTTGTATGAGTTTGCAAAGTGAGCTGGAAATACAGAAGGGAGAAACGGGTCTACTAGAAAGGGTGGTACAAATCCCACTGTGCACCAGGCTTCTTGCAGAAGAATTGTATATCCTTTGAACACTGTCCTTCCCAGAGCTCTTCTAGTATGAGAGACAAAAACACTTCCCCTGAAATGTGAATCATGGTGTGATATGGCTTCAAATGCTGTAAATTTTGATAGATGTGTCAGTATTATTATATCCAGCTTTAAGATGGGTAAACTGAATAAAATAAAATAAGTAATTTCCTTAATGTTCCAGAGAATGGCTGGAATGGATTCTTAGACTCCTTCTAACCACTATAATCCAGAAAAAAAATGTTCAAATATTAGTGTATTAAGCTTGGAGAGGAAAATCAGTAAAAGCAATGCTAGACTATTTAAAAAGAAAAGGCATTCCAATGAGTGTGAAATCACACGTATCCACCAAATTTAGAGAAGGAGATAGGAAGCGCATGATATGTCAGAAGTGATTATATAAGCAAGCTCAGACTGACCCTTGTGGGAGTCAGAACAGGGGTGGAAAGCTAACCAATGGGCCCTTCACCCTACTGTCTCTCTAAGTCTTCCTGGAGCTTTGTTTCCTGGCAACAAGCCAATTACACGATCTGCTGCAGCACAGCTAATATCAGGTGTTGCTCTTTGGCAAGAGAAGAATGGAATATGTCTCCACAATGTAACCAAAACCATATAATTTTTTTGGAGTCATCCCTCAGCTACATCAACAAATTGGAAACAGTCATCTAGTTAATCTCAGTTTCAAAAGGAAGAGAGGAAGATGACTTTTTTTAAGCCCATTTAGTTTTAGGAATACGGAAAGAATGGACTTTTGCTCCAATGGCCTGTAGATGGTGTGTGATGCCTACTGAATGCTAAGTAACTTAAGTACAGTATTCTGTTGCAAAGAACTTTTTCAGACCTTAAGTTTATTTTCACAAGATTGTGAGGTAGAGGGCTATCATGGAAATTGCTCAGAGCTTTTTTTCCTCATTATTTATTCATTTTTATCAGCACTGGTCATGTCCTTTGGGTTGCAAAGTAAGTCAATATACACACACGCACACATTTAAAAAAGCATTAAGAGGATTTTTTCTAATGAAGCAGCCATGCCAGATGGCTCCAAGTTGTTTCAAAATCTAAAATAAACTCAGAGAAATACAATCTGTTGAGGCATTAAAGAGACCTCTGAATACTTGTTAAGCAAGCTAAAATCACATTGGGAAAAGTACTGAGGAAGTAAAGAGACTACAGAATTAGGTGTTGCTCTTTTTTTGAGTAAAATCTTCAAAAGGCAAATGAAAACTGCGTGTCCTATATGATTAGCATTTAAAAATTAAAATGTATAGAAATATGTATGTACATTTTATTTTCTTTGGGTTCCAATACTGCACTCTTTATAGTATCTAAGGCCTTCCAGTCAGACTTGTACATCTTTTGTGTGTGGTTCATTTTCTTCTTTTCTCCTTCCAGGAAGAGATTTGCATATGCAGTGGGAGCTTGAGAGGGGTTTTTAAATGTTGTACATATATTACAGAAGGCAGGCTGAAGAAGTGCATCTTATTCTTGAGTAGAATATGGTTAAGTCTGTGATTGTCCTTTAGTCTCGTTTACACAGGGACATTTGCTGTTAAACTACAATGGTGTAATGAGCAATGACAGACATGAAGCTCCCCACTGTAACTCAGGGCATTGTACAGAAAGCGTCATTAGTTACAGAGATCACCCCGACCCAACAGACATTCGCTGTGGGGAACTGAGCTCCACTTTGGAGAGAGGCTGCCTGTTTATTTGTCTCTCCCCTAGTTCTCCCACCCCCCTCCCAGCTCCTGTGCTATCTTCAGGATGGGAGAGGGAGAAGGGAGAGAAGGGAGCTCCATCTGGGGTTTGCCCAGCCTGCGCTGCGGGTGGGGGGCATGGATGGATTTGGAGCCCTTCCCTTCCCCCCCCGCCATCCTGAAGACATCATCAGAGTTGGGGGAGGGGAGCTAGGGGAGAGCCAGGCAGACAGGCAGCCTCTCTCTGAAATGGGGGGCTCCAATCCACCTACACACCCCCTCCAGATGGACAAACCCCAGATAGATCTCCCTCCTCTTCCTTCCCTCCCTCCCTTTCTGAAGACAGCACCAGGGATGGGGCTGGGCTGCATCCCCCGCTCTGCTTGCACACAGGGTTGAACAGAAGTTAATGAAGGCACTCTGCTTTGGACAGCCTTCATCTGAATTCTCATTAAATGAAGGTTAATTTGTCCCGCGATCAGGCACTTTTAAAGCACTCTGCAGCCATGCACTTCTGTCAGGGCATCGCTGTAGAGTGCTTTCAAGGGGCCAATCATATGACAAATATTACTTTCTGTCAGCACCCAATGAGTCACATGGATACTCTCTTTCTGGGATTCAGAGTACCTTAGTTTAAATCACTTTCACAAAAGAGAAGCTAAAGCACCACTTTCCAAAATAAAGTATCCTCCTTGGGAAACTATACATTTTCCTGAAAAGACAAACCCTTGCATACTATGGAAATTCATTTCACAGTCTTTGCACTGAGGAATGCCCTGACACATTGGACACTGTGGGTGTTTGTACATGTGACAGGGGTTTAGTTGTCCCTAAACTGAAATGGTAGGTTTTTAAATGACACGATTAAAAACCCACCAATTAAAAATCCACTGTTCCAATGTAGGGACTTCCATCATGTCATGTGACATCACAGTGCATTACGGCCCCCCCATCAGTTCACCCACCTCTCCCCTCCCCACCCCCCACTGCCATGGGCAGGCTCCACTGGAAAAAAAAAAAGTGAGGGGCCTGATCCTCCCTCCTGAGCCTACCTGTTCCTGACCGGTGAGCCATGGTGAGCCAAGTGGTCCCTGAGCTGCGGAGGACCCCGGTTCTTCCCTCCATGGTGGTAGGACCCCCGAGGCAGCACCTACCTGCTGTAGACCCCAAAGTACATGCTCCAGAATGACCCAAAAGGCTGCTGAATTCTCTCATACAGCGCTACCCAAAGAACCATTATCTAGCCATATCAATCCCCTTTTAGCAAAATATGCACCAATAAATACTTTAATGGCACATCTAGATGGTCTGTTATCTCAATATGTTTGACAATAGCACAAATCAGACTTTTGGAAGATGGCAGAGATTGCACTCTTACCTCACAAGTAAATGAACGTAGATTCATAGATTCACAGAGTCTGAAGGGACCTGGTAGATCATTGGGTCCGACCCCCTGCTCCAGGCAGGAAAGAGCACTGGGGTTAAGTAACTCCAGCCAGATGCATGTCTAATCTCTTGAACACCTCCAGGGTAGGTGAAAGCACTACCTCCCTTGGAAGCCCATTCCATATATTGGCTACCCTTCCTGTAAAGAATTTCTTCCTTATGGCCAATCTAAATCTGTTCTCCTTCAGTTTGTGGCCATTATTTCTGGTAACTCCGAGGGGTGCCCTGGTAAACAGTGTCCTCTATTCCCTGCTGACCCCCCACTGAGTTTGTAGGCAGCCACAAGACCACCTCTCAGCCTTCTCTTGCAGAGGCTGAAGAGATTCAGATCCCTCAGTCTGCCTTCAAAGGGTCTTACCTGCAGGCCCTCAACCACACGAGTAGCCCTCCTCTGAACCTTTTCAAGGTTATCCACATCCTTCTTGAAGTGCGGCGCCCAAAACTGGACGCAGTACTCCATCTGCGGCCTCACCAATGCCACATAGAGGGGAATTATCACTCCCCTAGACCTGCTTGTGATGCTCCTGCTGATGCAAGAAAGAGTGCCGTTAGCCTTATTTATTACCTCATCACACTGGCGACTCATGTTCATTTTTATCAACCAGGACTCCGAGATCTCTTTCCACTGTCGTGGTGCTCAGAATGGTACCCCGCAGTCTATAGGTGTGTTGGAGACTCTTTCTCCCTAGGTGCAGCACCTTGCATTTATCCTTGTTGAGTTTCATCCTATTCTGATCTGCCCACTTTCCTCAGTCTGTCCAAATCTGCCTGAATTCGCTCCCTGCCCTCCAGTGTGTTTACTATGCTTCATAGTTTAGTGTCATCTGCGAATTTGGACAAGGTGTTTTCAACACCTTCATCCGAATCACTGATGAAGATATTAAACAGTACTGGTACAAGAATAGAGCCTTGGGGGACACCACTGCCCACATCCCTCCAGGGAGAAACTGACCCATCCACCACCACTCTCTGGGTGCATCCCATAAACCAGTTTTTCACACACCTTACTGCGAAAAAATCCACATCACAGCTACTCAGTTTGCTCATAAGAATTGGGTGCGACACTGTGTCAAAAGCCTTTTTAAGATCCAGATAAATAATATCTACTTCCTCCCCTGCATCTAAGCACTTTGTGACCTGGTCATAAAAAGAGACCAGGTTGGTCAGGCAGCATCTGCCTGCTGTAAACCCATGCTGGTTGCCCCTTACCATTGTGTTACGCACTGGCCCCCTGCCAATGTCATCCTTTATGATTTTTTCTAATGTCTTGTCGAGAATAGAGGTGAGGCTAACTGGCCTATAATTCCCTGTGTCCTCCTTCCTCCCCTTCTGGAAGATAAGGATCACATTGGCCCCTTTCCAGTCCTCTGGGACCTGTCCCAAGTGCCATGAGTGCTCAAACAGCTGTGCCAGTGGTTCTGCTATGTCATCAGCCAATTCCTTTAATACCCTTGTGTGAAGATCGTTGGGGCCTGCCGACTTCAATACGTCCAACCCTTCCAAGTGCCCCTTCCCTAGGTCAGTGCTAACCATTGGTGGATTGGTATTACTCTTACTCCAGACTAAAGACTCATTGGGAGGTGCATTTGTATCTGTGTCCAGGAAAACAGAAGCAAAGAAATCATTTAAGAGCTCTGCTTTTTCCATCCTATCAGTTATGAGTTGCCCTAGTCCATTCTGTAGCAGCCCTATGTTACCCTGTGCCTTCTTCCTGCTCCCTATGTACTTAAAGAAGGACTTCTTGTTCTCCTTAGTTTTTGTTGCCAACTTGAGCTCTGTATCCGCTTTGGCCTTTCTCACTGCTTCCCTGCAAGCATAAGCCAAGTAGGTATACTCCTCCTTGGTGGCTGCCCCCTGCTTCTACAGCCTATAGGTCTCTTTTTTCCTCTGAAGGCTCTCCTGGGTTTTCCTGCTCAGCCAAGAAGGTTTTTTTTGGCTCTTTTGCCTCCCTTTGTGAGTACTGGGATGGTGTCCCTCTGTGCCTGTAGGATCAGTCCCTTGAGGAACTCCCATCCTTCTTGGACTCTCATCTTACAGATGTGATTACCCCTCAGTCCAACCCTAACCAGTCTCCTGAGTTCACTGAAGTTGGCCTTCCGGAAGTCTAGAACTACTGTCCTACTATTTGTCTTTTCCACCCTATGCTGGATAGTGAATCCTATCAACTGGTGGTCACTATCCCCTAGGTTACCTTGTACCTGTAAGCTCCCCCACCAAGTCTTCTCCTAAGGCCAGCACCAAGTCAAGTAAGGCATCTCCCCCAGTGGGACTGCATACCTCCTGTGTTGGATGCAGGTTCTGTATGCAGGTTAAGAACCTATGTGAATGGGCAGACCTGACTGACTGCTCCTCCAAGCAGATGTCTGGGTAATTTAGGTCACCCATGACAACTAGGTCTTCTGAGCATGCTGCATTTGAGAGCTGTTTTGAGCATTCTAGGTCTAACTCCTCCCCTTGGTGTGGGGGTCTGTAGTAGACAGACCCCCACACCAAGTTCCTTTCACTCCCTAGTTCCTTTCACTCCCTTTCACTTCAAACATGTTTGAAGACCCCTTGTAATCTGACCCAGAGGGCTTCGGGTCTTCAAACTTGTTTGGGTCTTCAGACTAGTTTGTGGCCAAGGACTGGATTATATTTAATTCAAAGGATTGAAATGAGCCTTTTAAAAAGCTTCAGAAGCTATATCAGATGTGTTAAAATTGGTGGAGGACTAAGCAGAAGGCCCTCTAAAGAGGTTCTTTTTTCTGCTTTCTTTCTCTTAGTAGCCTTTTCCTTCGTCCTTTTCTACTCAACTGTTTTTTTTTTCACTTTCCTTTTCCTTTTCCTCTCCTACTGGATATTATGAAGTTATCTACCCTGACTCAAATACCTGGTAAAACATCACTTTGCCTTTTTAGCCTTTATTCTATATTGGTACCTATCTCATTGACCAACATTTTCAACCAGATGATTTTAATGATCTTTCACAAATGTTTTATCTTCACTTTTATGTTGTAACTCTCCTGGGATTGGACATTTATTCAGCTGGAGGGGAATCTGGGTCATGAAATTTTAGTCCCAGGGTTTGAATTTCCACCTCTCTTTCCTGTTCAGTGTGTTTTTGATCCCAAACTTTACTGAAGTCAAGAAATGATTGACATTAACTTCAACACACTTTAGATCAGACCTTGATTCCTTGGTTATTTCAGGGTCTTCAAACTTGTTTGTGGCCAAGGACTGGATTATATTTCACTCAAACGATTGAAATGAGCCTTTTAAAAAGCTTCAGAAACTATATCTACACAGGTGATTCATGTCCATACAGGCTAGCCTGCAGCTACTTCACAGTGCTTGCATTAAATATTGTAAAGAGATGGCTACAATGCTTTTGTACAATGCTCTGGGCTGTCAACCAGCTGTCTTACCACCTATGCCTTGTGGTTTAAAAGGCTGCTGCTTGAAGTAGTGCAGCAAGTTTCCTGGTACAACTGCTAGGAGTGGTAAGTCTATCATGTAGACATAGCCTGAGTGTCTCTGTTTCATGGGGGGAAAGTTCAGTACCAGTTTTATATATAGTTTTGAAAAAAGACTTTCTACAATCTAGTTTAGAGCAGTTTTAATAGACTCAAAAAGAGACTAGGAATTATTACGATATGAATCCTATATAATGGGGGCCAAACTGTGAAGTGTTGAAGGCATGTGGTCTCTGAGGGCCTGGTCTCAAGTTACACTTAGCACATGTTTTATTAAAATCATAGTAAGCATTACCACAAGGTAGAAAGATTTCTGAGAAGTTGCATAGAATGCTTACTGTGATCTCAGCCCTTTGGATAGGGCTGGAGCCAGCTGTGCAGAAGACAATCAGCTGGTTGTCGACCCCCACTGCACTGGAGCTGGTTCAAGACTTTAGTGTGGTGAGAGGGGCTGGGACTGACAAACAGTTGATTGTTGATCTCAGCCCATGCACTGCACAAGAACCAGCCGTTTGTCATACCCAGCCCCAGCACCACAGTGGAGCCAATAAGGACTATTTGGGTTATCTCTATGGAGCAGTCCCATGATAGCTTAACACGTATTACTTACCATAATATGGAGATACTGCTTGCCCAAAAAGACCTAATTGTCTTATAATATAATACCACTTAGCATATGTTTTCCTGCTTGAACATCTGGAACATGCGTTTTAAATGCAGTTCACACTTACTGGGTATGTCTACACAAGATGCTTTACTGCTCAGCAGACTAATTTGCTGTGCAGTAAAGCATCACTGTCTACATGTACATGACGGCATTTCGGATGCAGTAGACTAATTTACTGCACTGCCAGATAGTCCTGTCAGATACAAGTGGTAGCCGGTAGAGTAGTAAATGACTGCGCTTAAACGCACGTGTAGATAGTGACAGTGACATCAGGATTAGTATATTCATTCGTATTAACTGCATGTGTACAGGCATCCACTGAGTGTAATGTGTAACAACGTCCTCATTTACACTACATTTCATTTTATATTGCTCAAAAGCCACAGGTAAGAATCATGAAAATGCCTTTTCTTTAACTTCAAGCATATGAGCAGTCTCATTGGTTTCAATGGGGACCTTAGATGTGTTAGACTATTTGAACTTTTTGGTGTTTCATTTTTGTCTGATGCAGAAACAGACTAGGTGAGTAAACAGTTAAAATTGAGAGGTGTTGTTAGCTGTGTTTTATATATTTTTTACACTTACACACCCCCACGTATATAAATAAATATAAAAACATATATACATATATATGTACAAAATATAGCACACATACACACACACAAACACATATCTACTTTGGTTAGTCTGTATGGTGGAAATCTACCCCACCTTCTAAATAGTTGAAACAACAGGTTAGCTAACATGAAAGGTAACAGAAAATCACCAGAGGATATTCATATGGGAAATCTCTAAACCAAGTATAAATGCACATGGAGTACATTATAAAATTTCCATGAATTACTAGTTCGAACTTTTCTATTCTCAAGAGTGTTCTAAATGAATGTAAAACCACTCTACAGTAAGCCACAAAACTATCATATTTAATAGGCAGTATAATATCATCCTACATATGGTTAATGGAGAAAGTAATAAAAACAAGTTAGAAAAACAGTTTTAACAGTGTGTAACAGTTGGAGAATCAATCAGTAAAAGGCAGGGTAGATTTGCACCTTATAGACTAACTAAAGTGTGTGTGTGCGCGTGCACGCACATATGTATTTGAATAGCACACACTTTTGTGGGCTGAAGCGCACTTCATCAGATTCTGCGAATCAATCAATACCTGATTTGTCACCTTCCCAATCTGAGAAAAAGAGTTCATTTGATCATCTATATTAAATTAGAGGAGAAGATCATTGTATGGAAGGTATTTCTCAACTATATACAATCACAGTTAGACTTTTTTTTTAAAGGTACAAAATAAAATGGATACTAAGAGCACTATTACACACTGCACTTTGAGCTGCACAAATGTTGATGCAAGTTAGCTTGAGTTTGGCGCAGTTACACTTAAGAATAAAAAACCTTCTCTGACTGTCCCCAACCTGCACAGCTATGACTTGCCACCAGAGGGCTAGTGATCAGGGGCCGGGCTAGGTGCTGCAGCTCTTGAGTTGCCAGTAGAAGGCTGGTGAGCTAGGGCTGATTTCTATCCCTCCACTAAGTGGGGGAGGCCGGGGGGGAGGGGGGGCACCGTTGGAGAGATGAGTTTGGTGGGGGCAGGAACACGAAGCTGGGAGGCAGAGACTTAATAGGATGGGGGTTGGTAATGAAACGGGAGGTGGAAAGGAAGTGGGGATGGGTGATTAGTGGTGAAATGAAGTCACCCACTGAGGGAAAAAATAAAAAGTAAAAAAAAGGGTGGGGGGTCAGGGATTTTAAAAAAAAATAAAGAGGAAGTAAATTAAAGAAGGTCTCATGTTTTAACAAACTGGGATTTGGGATTGGGGTGTGAGGGGTTCTGGCCATGCTTCGTGAGGTGGCTAGGAGCTGGGAGTGGTGAGGGAAGGCACTTTTGGGGCAACTATTGCCCCTGCCCTGGGAAGGAAGCCCCAGCTCATGGGGACCTGATTTGGCCCCTTATCTTGTTCCCCCACCACACCCTGAAGACCCCACTCCTGGACCTGTCTGTGTCCTGTGACCTGTCCTGCTGGCTTGTGCTCTGCAGGCTGCTTGCACTGGGGTGCATCCCTGGGGGGTGGGAAGGTCACACCTTGGGGGGCAGTAGGAGGAGTTAGCTTGATGCCCAAACTGCCCCCTGGGCAGTAGAGTTCAAGGGATGGAAAGTTCATCTACACAGAACAGGAACGTGGGGGAGGGGACACTGCATCCTGGGATGCTGGAGGATTGCAACTGGGGTGGATCAGCTGTGGAGAGTGAACACACATTAACTGAACATGAGAAGGGATAAACCTGTCCTGGAGTGGCATAACTTTGAATCACCTAAAGTGTAGTTAAAACTAGTTTCAGGTGTTAATGTGTGGACAACACAGGGGTTAAGACCTCCAGGATCTGCCTAAAATTAACGTGCAACAAGCCCCTGAAACAACCTGGGAAAATCCAGAGGTTAGTCATAACAGAATACTGTACAACATTCTCTCAGGGAAACAAACCTAGGAGAGTTGCCCCGGATGATATGAATGTGTATACACGGCCCTTGTTATAGTATAATATAGAAGAGTATAGTATAGATAGTTTCAGGGTGTATTTGGTAGCCATATTGGTCTGAGAAAAAAAGAAAAGCAAAAATTTACAACTCTTGGTTCAGAGATATTACCTTTTATTAGACCAACTAAGAAATTGCAAAAATGGTCTTTTTCCACAAGTTTTTGGGCTCACACACCCTTCATCTGACTCAGGGAAAATGAAAGATGGTAAAAAGACCCTATAGGTAGGAAATAAATTTCATTTTTGTACAGAGGAAGATGGAGCTGAAGATGGAAGTCTGTCCCTCTGGGTCCACGTAAGTATCTCTGTGGGTTGTTCTTTGTTGTGTAGATCAGGTAGGACTACTTCCCTGTTGCTGTCAGATGGCATGCAGGGAGATTTTAGAAATTTTTCTTGTTGTTCAGCAATGAAGTCTAAAAATCAAAAATCAGCTAAAATAAACTTCCATCTTCAAGTCCCTCTGTGTAAAAATGAAGTTTATTTTCTACCTATGGGGACTTTTTGCCATCTTTAATTTTCCCAGATGAAGGGCCTGAAAGCCTGAGGGCCCAGAAGCTTGCCGAAAAAGACATTTTTTTACGATTTCTAGTTGGTCTAATAAAAGGAATCATCTCTGAACCAAGAGTTCTAGACTTTTGCATTTCTAATATAGATAGTGGCATCTATTATTAAGGTCATTCAACACTTCACACCACAAGACCTTGTTTTCATTCCATTGTAAATCTGCCGTAGTTTAGGGTATTCCGGCTTACTTCTCTAGTACTCATGCTTTGGATGAACATGGTTTAATTTTGGCAGGGCTTGCCTTTGTGTAAGGGAGGTGATTTTTGCCTTCAAGAAAATCTTCCCAAATATTGATAAGCCCTGGGAAAAACTGCAGTTTGCATGTGCTCAGAGGAGGCTTCTTAGCATTTCAAGGGTAAAATTTCCCCCAAATCTGTTCGTATTAGGCATGGTCTATTCAGAATAGGGTTTTCTATTCTCTCTTCTGGGCCCTTAACACCCTGGGCTGCCCCCTTTCAGGCAAAAAACTATGCTTGTGATTATTTTTATGCACTCTGTGTATTCCATGTGGAGGGCTGTGTGTGCACGTGTGTGTGCATGTATGTGCACTATAGCCTCTTCCCCACCCCCCAGTCAGAAAAAATTTGGAATTAGGCTAGCACTTTGCCCAAAGAGACTTATGTACTGAAAACACTATAAAAGACTGAGGCCATATGTTCTCTAATAGTTTACCACCTTTCCCATGCAAAAATAACATGCACTAATCCAAACTGCCCACTCTGAATTTGGACTCCACAAGTCTATGTAGAAATAAAAAACCCACATACATGCATGACTGTCTTGATACCATATTTTCTCACATATACAACATGCCCCAAATAAGATCATACCTATTGTTTTTGAAAGGTGAAAAGGGGAGGTGGAAGGTGCATGAAGTATGGAAGAAATACGGTAATCTATATAACTATTTTTAGAATTTATGACTTGAGAATATTGATACCCATCACATTTTTCAACTGTACCTGTTTTTCTTGTTGCATTTGTTCCTGGAAGAGCTTCCAATGTTGTTGTCTATAGCTGCCCACTTTTTCCAACTGAAGGACCAAATTCTCCTGCCATTCTTCTTTTAAAAGTTCACATTCTCTTAAGGAGAGACCGGTTATTCTAGGAAGGTTCTGAAGAAACAGCTCTTTAACAAGCTCCTCTAATGCATGAGAAGATCTCACATATAGCTCCTAAAAGAACACAAAGGATATAATTCATTAATAACTTGCTTGTCATGCCCCTTTCCATCATCTGTTCCCTTAGCGCATCCTAATCCCAGCCTCACTTTCCACAGCCCTTCATTTTCTTCTCCAGATCCTGGTTCTACCAGGCTGCTTTTTCTGATACATGTACCTCACTGATGCACTCTCTTTTTCTCTCCCCGTTTACAATCCTTATACACCTCATTAGGAATCATCCACCCTCTCTTGAATTGTTCCATGATACAGGTTTGTTGAAGTCTGAATCGACAATGTTTATGCCTGGTAGTAGGCCATCTGAAACTGCAGAGAAAGGTCGGCTTTGGGGTTGAAACACTGGACAGAGATAGCAGTTCATGCTGGAACATGGTAATTGCTGCACTTCATCAGCTTCCCACATCTCATGTATCAGCGTCCCCATGCTTAAAAATGGCAATGGGAGGATTTGAACTAAAGTTTGTTAAACTCTCAGAACCACTCTAATTAAAGTGCCTCCCTCTCCCCATCCCCATCGCACATGTAAAAGTGCCCTTTGTGCTTTTTCTCCCATCTGTAAAATGGGAAAGCTAAGGTTTCCCTTTTGGCTTGTCTGTTTAGACTGCTGTTTTCTTGGGACAGCATCCATCACAGTGAGACCTCAATAGGGCTTCTAAACAGCACAAATAAATAACTGTAATTATTGCTGTTGCAAACTGTGGTGCATGTTTGTGCTAACAGGGTGTGGACATTAATTTCAACCTTTGTAGGTGATGACAAGTCTGATCTGTGAGTCCCAGTCCTAGAAAGATTTATGCACATGCTTAAGCCTAAATCACTGAGTAATACCATGGAAATCACTGAATATTTAAAAAGAATACTTTACTGTTTCCAGACCAAGTGGCTAAGAAGAAAAACTCAGTGGGACTTCAGGGTGACCAGCAGAGCTGTCCCTTGGAGGGGCGAATCGGGGAGGCTGCTTTGGGGGGCCCTGCAGGCAGGGTGCCATGATTCCACGTGGCTGCCGTGCATGGCCACCTTTGTGCATTGGCCGCTCACCACCCCTTCCACCCCCCAGCACAGGCTGATATGCCCCAGGCCTTGCACACCCCTAGGTCAGCTCTGGTAACCATTAGGGTGACCCTGAATGTAGTTCTTATGAAAGATGTCCCTTTGGAAGTAAGTACCATATTGTTTGTGAAAGTGTGCTATTCTTTTAAGAGCAGAGCAGCGCAGCCTGGGAAATATTTCTAAAGATGTAAAGTAAAAGCTATCAGGAGGCAAGCAGTTTGGCACTTCTTCTGATGAAGGAAAAGCTTGCTGGTACCACAGTGAGTCTGAAGGTATTGCTTTGTAATGGACCCAGTTCAGATGCATGGGGTTGTGCTTGCTTTGCTTTTTTATGCTACATGATTTTCTTTTGTTGCTGATGAATGGGAATTTGACTTTGTAGCTCTCTGGTCACAAGGAGTCTTAGCCCCTGAGTTCCAAGTGATTATGCATGTGTATGTCAGGATGAAAGACTTTTTCAAATACGTAAAAAAAACCCAACTGTTTGATGCACAAAGTGTGTGTAATTGGAAAGTAAGCTTCCTTTCAGTAGGCTGCCCAGGAATCACCCCTGTGATTGAGAGAGGAATTAGGTTTCTGTCTCTGCCCTCAGTAAGAAGACTGAGGCCTAGATCCAATACAGGATCAGGGCACTTGACTGCTAGAATGGAATCCAGAGCCCAGGGCCAAGAACTGTGGCTTCCCCATATAGTGCACAGGGAAAAGAGGTGCCCCAGAATGAAGATGATACTCATGTACAGCATGGGGAGATGCCTAGAGGCAGGCAATAATAAATGCTAAGAACAGGGATGTGTCTGAACTCAGCGTGCCAGGCAAAAACTGTGCTACTACACTACTGCGCAGTAACATTAGGCTACTGTACAGTAAATGTCACTAAAACCCCATGTGCTGACACTACTGTGCAATAGCGTAAGTTACTGCACACTGATTTAGTACTTGGTGAACCAGTATTACAGCACATTAATGTGTAGTAACTACAGCACATTAATGAATGTGTTATAGATGGAGCAGTTATAGTTATGTGCAGACACATTCTAGGGTCTTTAAAAGGAAACGGACCTAAAGGCGCCTCCAAGTCTGGGGAGTTTTTTAAACTGGTTTTGGGCTTATGCATCTGAGGTAAATCCTGATATAGGTGCCCCTACTTTTTATTGGTCTGGTGTCAACTTTTAATTATAATTGTGCATTATATAGTACTTTTTGTGATGTGGACTTCTGTGAGCTAAATTCAGCAATGATTTCTATATATATCATGAAACAACCATCAGGGGTTGCTAGCTGCAATGTTTGGATCTGAATTGGCAATCTGGATGAAAGACTCCACAGCCCTTTAAGGAAGGCCTGCCACAAATTAGCGCTGCATCCTCCCCAAGTGCCACTTTGATTCCTTTCCCTTACCAGATCTACTGCTCAGCACTCTGCCTCCTGCTTGGGGCTCGCATGACCAAGCTACTGCTCTGCTTTTTGCTTCCTGCCTGATCTGATGCTCTGCTTTCTACTCCCTGTCCGATCTGGTACTGTTCTTCCTGTCAACTCCTCTATCTGCAGACTGGCCACCACTGCCATAGCCTATTACCAAACTTGAAGCGCTCTCATGATACTCTTCTTTATTTAAGACAGTGCAGCTTCCTCCATAAAATATTTTAATACATGTTACAGCTAATAAGAGTTAAACAGACAGTCAACTGAAACATCTACTTATTGTATAACGATTTCCAAAGTCTTTGGCATGGAAATCTTTCTATCACCTGTTCAGTGCTAGTGTGATGACCAGCTAGATGACTTGGTTGAGAAGATGGGCAGGGGGAAAGGTAATTGAACCAAAAATCTTCAGAGCAAAACAAAAAAGTGGGAGGGTAGTCACTCCTGCTTGAGGGAAAGAGCCAAGGCTTGGGGTGGAAGAGGGGAAAAAGGACAACTGTAATTAAGAGCTCCAATCTTCTGTGGATCACGCATGCAGACAGACTTATGACAATCCGCATACTCGCCAGTGGATTACACTAGCATAGAGGCACTGCAAGACCCACCCTCAGGGGTGCCACGATGCAGGTACTGCCATCATGGAGAACAACAATTCATGGCTGCATTTTAGGTGATGCTGCTATGAATCTGACAGTAGGCAAGAGATAAGAAAATGGAGGATTAGAGTAACTTGTCTCTAAAGAAGAGAATTAAGGATACTGTAGTCCTGGAAAATGTCATTCCACTCTGGCTCCTAGAAGGACATCATTGTTCAAATTAATTCTGCTGCACACCAGCTACAAACTGGGGTGTGGGGAAGGGGAACACTATCTGATATTTCTGTTGAAACCACCATACCACCATTGTGGAAGAAACTTTCAATTGCTGAACTTGTTTCATTTCCAAAAGGTTTCATTTGATTTAGGATGGATGAAATCCAAAATGCTACATTTTCTCAAGAGACTGTCTGGAGGCAGAATATTCACTGCCAAATACACACAGAGGTGATCTGGTCTGTTTTACAAAAAGTCTAGATAGTCTCCAGGGAGAGTAGCTGAATACAGGTAACTATCTCAAGGGGGAGAGAGAAAAACAATGCCTATGGAAAGGTCATATGCGCACTGCAGTTGTCCAGCAATACTAAGCACTGTTTTTTGTGTGAATCTGCACACACATTTTGACAGCCCTAAAAACACTGTAAATCACCGTTAGAGCCCTCTAAAAAACTTTAACTTACCCTGCTTCCATTTAAAATGATAGGTAACCATTTTTAGCAATCTGTCTTTAGCATTCTTACAGCAAAATGGCTCCTACACTCAAACTGTTCTGGTTGTTGCCTTGTCTTGTGCCTGGTTGCTGTCACCATCTCACTATTAAAAACTGAATGATAAGGATGCAAAGTCAAATACTAAAAATATGAAAATGCCAGAACTTAGGTTGCACACACGTAGTTTGATCTCCTTCTCCCATATGCATTATGCTATTACACAATGACATATACTTTCCACACAACCGTTGCCTCATTAAGTGCAGAGGACAGCCATCTCCCAGGCCATTGAGTCCAATCCCCTATGTCCTAAAAACCATCCACTCCAAGCTCACTACAAAGCACAAAACCAGAAACACCAATAACACTTCCCACCCTGCTACTGCTCATGGAACGGGAAACAAGGACAATGCCCTACCACTGCAGTGGGAAGAAGTAACTGAATTGGTAGTTGTTAAAAATCAGCTCCAGGTCTGTCTGTCTTCAGAATACCCACATTGTGCACTGAATGCAGGAGTCTTAATTACCATATTTTCGTGCATATAGCTCGCAGGCTATACAAGTTTTTGCAAACTTGATGGGTGGGTACAGGCTATACAAGGGTGCGGGCTATGCAGAGTCTTTAGAACAGCATAGCCCGTCTCTGCCTGTCCCCAGCTGCGGGCTCCAGTTCCAACCCCGGCTCTGGCGGCCGTGCCCAGCAGAGTACAGCTGGTGGTGGGGAGCGGGGCTCTGCAGGGGAGGGGAGAGATGAGGAGCTGTGAGCTGTGAGATCTGCTCCCCGCCGCCGCCAGCCACACTCTGCTGGGCACGGCTGCCAGAGCTGGAGCTGGAGCCCGTGGCTGGGGATGGGCTTGCAGGCTCTGCAGGGGAGGGGAGGGATGAGGACCTGCAAGCTGCGGGGATGACCAATCTGTGATATGTGTGCCACAAGTGGCTGCCTCTGTGTGTGACATGTGGCAGATCAGCAAGGGAACCAGCAGATAGGGCAGGAAGCAGAAAACAGAGCAGCAGTTTGGACGGTGGAAAGAGATTAGAGTGTCACTCAGAAAGGGGGCAGCTTATTCGTGACACACCTAGAAAAAGGTTGTCCCCCACTAGTTTAAAACCTCTCTAGAGTAGTCTGCAGCCTTATCTGTTGCTACTGCAATCTCACAAGTGCTCATGTAAGGTCAGGCTCAATTAATACATGCAGATATTAACTGCAATCACCACTGCTACTGCAGTGAGAGGTAGCTAGCCATGCTAGTCTGAAGACTCTAACTGCATGGCTATAGTAGTAATTGGCATTCTGTAGGTGGCAGCCTGCTTCAGTATAAATATAATTTCTCCTTCACAGTAGAAGCGGTGAGTTTCTATTTGTGAGGAAATTGTTTGCATGGAATGTAAAGCAGAGGTTTTAATCACTTGCCATTTGTTTAAAGAGCAAAAAAGTTGCATTCTGTCTGTGCTCCCTGCAGGTTCACACAAATACTGTATTCTTTGTTTACTATCTGACGTTAATTTGCATCAGCTAAACAGTGATTGTGTCCTTGCAGACAACTGTATGTCACTGGTGGGTAATACAATCCCTAGGCCAAATGTTTTTGTTATTTGTTTGGGAAGTGCTTAGCTATCATCTGTTGAAATGAGCTACAGAAGTACCAGGTAGTGGTGTTAGAATTATAAGGACAGTATTTCAGATCAAGTGTAGCCAGGCATGCTGACAATACTGTTGGTGTAAATACAGCTTCTGGTAGGATAGTTAAATACCAAGACAGGATACAAGTTAGTATGTGCTAAGAACTCAAAGATCCTACTGAAAGTACCTACTATGGTGGTGGTTTTATTTTTATAACTGTCACCATTTTACAAGCTTGTCTGTGCTGAAGACTGGTCCAAGACTGTGGAATGAGCTCTGAAATTACGGACCATCACAAACCTCACCAATCCGCACGAGTTCCAGCACTCCGAATGCCTTTCAACCTGCCTTCTGTAACGTGTGCACACAGCAGCGCACACGTTCAAAAGAAAACCCACATCACACAGCCTGTCAAATCAAAATGCTGAACTGTACACATTTTCCTTGGGGAGAAGGAGAGAGAGAATGAATCACTGTGTAACACACTATGAAGGTACTCGCAAGTGGTAGAACGCCAAACAAACAGACACAGCTTCTGTAGTTCAGCTTTTCCTTTCAGGTTCTACGAAGAGTTCATGCTCCTTTTTGATTAGGACATTTTTTGATGTTTGTTGTTTGATCTTAAAAAGATACCATTTCTAAATTCTCTTATGTTAAAAAAGTATTTCAAATTACAGTCTTTGAACCAGAGGTCGTTTCAGCTTCTTCAAAAGGGGATGAAGAGTTGCCACTAAGCAGCATGCATCAGCTGTTATGCTGTAACTATTATCTCTGCATGCTCCAATAAGCTACATCATTGTGAACTTAACTTTGAATGAAATAAGGTTAACGTTTCAATGGTTTTGCTGCGCTTATAAATGTTACATCTATACCCTCTTCTTGTAGTACACTGTACAATTACTGATTGATCAAGCATGCTTATGTACCTGCACAGGGGTCTACCCCAATTAGTGTGGTTGCTCTACTATAGTGTCTTGAAAAGGATAAGAACATATAGAGAAAAATATGCTAATAGAGCCAGATTCTTTCAATGTGACTCAAGCTGACAAGAAGGCAGGGTAGAAATGCACCTTACAGACTAAGTAAATCACAGATACATAAGCCTTTGTGAGCCTGATCTCTTTATCAGATGCCATGGAAGGACATGAAGAGAGCAGTCGATTAGAGAGAAAGATGTCAATATAAAAGACAGGGAAGGGAGGAAATGGAGGGGAAATGGGGAGGGCAGGACTTGGAGAGGCAAACAAATAAGAAACCCATAGGAACAAAAGGGTCACAAAAGCTAATTCAGACTAATTTAGTTTGTCTATAAAGTGCAGCTCTTCCCTGCCTTCTGCCTGACTTCAGATTAATACTTTCTCTGCTCAAGCTGAATAGAAGCTTGTGAGTAAGCAACTACTCAATGGGAGTCACTGAGTAGACTGTGGCTCTAAATAGGGAGGTTGCATTGCATATTGTAAGTTTCTTTTTCTGTCCAAAGAAGTGTATATGTGTGTGTGTATGTGGGAAGCATGTGAATTCCAATGTCCTGTTTTTGGACTGAAACACCCAAGAAACAGTCATCCTATATTTCTTGACATGTCATCTTTTTGTTTTCAAAACTCTTACTTAATACAATTTATTCAAATTGATTCCACTAATAGAGTAGCTGATTGAACAGTTAAATGAATCTGTTTGTAATATTTGACAGCCAACCTCAGGCCTTTCAAAAAACCTCTATAGAAACTCATTAAGCAGAAAGAAATGAAACAATATGGATGCAGAAATAAAATAGTCTTGGATTAATGCTGGGTTCATTTGAATTTCAAACAAGAAAACAAATTTATTATCTTGCAGGAAAAAAAACAGGGGAAATTAAAACCCGACGGAACTTCACTAAAAAGCAGAAGAGTGACATTAAAACAAGACAATGAAAACATCTGTAATTTTTTATCTGGGCTGAGGTGAAGAATTTAATTATCAGTAAGAAAAGGGAAAAAATGACCTTTTGAAAATATTGGAAACTTTTTCTTATCTAACTCCAAAGATGGGTTGCCATTACTATGTTGTACCTGTTACAGCTCATAGATTGTTAGGGGCTGGAAGGGATTATCGGATCCGGCCCCCCAACTCTAGGCAGGAAGACACCTGGGGTCAAGTGACCACAGTGAGGTGACTGTCCAGTCTCCTTTTGAAAGCTGCCAGGGTAGATGACTGCACCATCACTGGAGGGAGTTTCTTCTACAGTCTGGACACCCTGACTGTGAAGGGGTTTTTCCTGGTATTAAGCCTGAAGTGGCCTTCTAGGAGTTTGTATCCATTGGTCCTGGTCTTCCCCAGGGGTTGCCCTAGCGAACAGTTGTTCACCAAGCTCCTAATGCACTCCTCTGATATAGTGATATGCCGCTATTGAGTCCCCTCTCAACCTTCTCTTCTTTAGGCTAAAGAGGCCCAGGTCCCTCAGTCTTTCCTTGTATGGCTTGCCTTGCATGTCCCTGATCATATGGGTGGCTCTTTTCTGGACCCTCTCAAGTTTTTCCACATCTTTATTGAAGTGCAGTGCCCAGAACTGGATGCAGTACTCCAGCTGTGGTCTCACCAATGCTGAGTACAGTGGGAGTATCACTTCCTTAGTTTTACACGAGATGCATGGTGTAATGCATGCCAGCATGCTATTTGCCCTACTGGCCACCGCATCACACTGATGGCTCATATTCATGCAATGGTTGATCTAGGTTCCTTTTGGCTGCAGTGCAAGTCAAGCTATCATCACCAAGCCTGTATGTATGTTGAGGGTTGTTTGCCCCCAGGTGGAGCACTTGGAAGTGTTAAACTTCATCTGGTTCTGGTCTGCCCAACTCTCGAGCCTGTCCAGGTCCACCTGTATCTGCAGTCTATCTTCTGGCATGACCACACTGCTCCATAACTTGGTGTCATCTGTGAACTTGGCCAGAAAGCTTTTCACTCTCCCATCCAAATCATTGATAAAGATGTTGAAAAGCACTGGTCCAAGCCAGGACCCCTGAGGGACATCACTTGCCACTTTGCACCAGGACAACACAGATCCGTTCATGAGAACTCTCTGGGTCCTACCCTGTAGCCAGTTTCCCACCCACTGAACCGTCAAGCAGCTGAGCCCTCAATCTTCCAGTTTTCAAACAAGGATATTGTGGGATACTAGATCAAAAGCCTTTTGGAAGTCTAGGTATATAACATCTACCCTGTCTCCCATGTCCAGGTGGCGAGAGACCAGGTTGTAGAAGGGGATGAGATTGATAAGACAAGACCTACCCATGACAAAAGCCATGCTGGCTGTCATTCAGAATCTTACCTTCCGTGAGTGTATCACATATAGATTCTTTAATGAGCTTTTCCAGGATTTTCCCTGGGATAGAGGTTAAGCTGATTGGCCTATAGTTACCCGGGTCCTCCCTCTTCCCCATCTTGAAGATGGGCACCATGTTGGCCCTCTTCCAATCCTCAGGGATTTCCCCTGCGCACCACGAGTTCTGAAAGACCTTTGCCAGGGGTTCCGCGATGACCTCAGCCAGCTCCTTCAGCACTCTCGGATGAAGTCCATCCAGTCCTGCTGACTTATGAATGTCTAGATTTGGCATTGCACCTGCTCAGCATCCACAGTGTTAAACTTCTCAGCATGCCTCCTATGAGCCTCATCTCATTTGTCTTTCCCCTTGGTCTAGTGAAATTACAAAAGCAAGTGGCCATTCAGGAGTTCAGTTTTGTCCTGAATGTCAGTTACCAGCTGTCCCGAGCTGTTAAGCAGGGGTCCCACACTTCCATTTGTTTTCCTTCTGCTGCCTGAATACTTAAAGAAGGACTTCGTATTGTCCTTGACTCCCGTGGTTAACCTAAACTCAGTCACTGCCTTGGCTTTCCTGATCATTTCCCTACAAGTGTTGGCCACTAATGTATAGTCCTTCTTGAGGACTGTCCCTAGCTTCCACTGTGTGTACACCTCATTTTTCTTTTTTAAGAGGATCAAAATGTCCCTATGAAGCCAGGAGGGCTGGCCAGCTCTTCTGCAACCTTTCCTCTTTCCAGGAATGGTTTGCTTTTGTGCTTTGAGGATCATATCCTTGAGCAACGACCATTCTTTGTGCACACCATTCACCTTCCCTTCCTGGTTCTGCATCGCTTCCCCTATTAATGCTCTGAGCCTGCTGAAGTCAGCATTTTTGAAGTCCAGGACTTCAATCCTGTTGGTTGATTTGTTGACTTTATGGAGGATGGTGAACCTGATAATTTCACTGTCACCCAGGTTACCCTTGTGTTCAAGCCACGCACCAGATCATCTCCTTTGGCCAAGACCAAGTCTAAGAGAACGTTACCTCTGGTTGCTCCTTGCACTTCCCAGGTCAGAATGAGCTCCTCAATCACAGTCAGGAAACTGAGTGAATGATGTGACCTAGCCAGGTGTTCCTCCCAATCTATGTCTGGGTAACTGAAGTCTCCCATGATAACCAAGTCCCTTGTACTCACGGCCTCTGTCAGTTCTCAAGAGAACTCCAGATCCAGCTCCTTCCCCTGGTTCAGTGGCCTGTAGTAAATGCCTACAGTTAGGTTTCTCTCACTTTGCCATGTATGGAATGATACACAAATATCAGTTCATACATGGACTTGCATATTCTGGAATATGAGAATGTTGGCTTCCACGCTTTTTATCTCCTGTTTATCCTAAATCCTTTCCTAAGCAACATAACTGAATCAATTAATCAAACGAAACAATGTTCTCCCTCCCATCATTGGAAACACTAAATCCTATTTTTGTTTTGTTCACACCCTAATTTACACGAGACTTTTTTTTAGTAGAGGTGCACTGATACATTGGTGCATATTGTATCGGCACCGATAAAAGGAAAAGTGACATTACCGGTAATTGGCTTTTTATGGCTGATGTAGCTGATAATGTTGCTGATAAATGCCATGTGCCCGCACACAGCCACAGCTTGGAGAGCAGCGCTTGGCTGGTAAGTCTGTTGAGGGGAAGGAGCAGGGAGAGGAAGGGGGCATGTGGGGGGGCCAGATTGAGGCCCCCATGATGAGGGGGGCTGGGGCAGGTGCTGCCCTGCCAGGGTGCAGCATGGGACAGCTCATTTGGAAGGTATGGGGGGGGGCAGCTCCTGCCGCTGTGCATGCCCCCCATGCCTCCCCAGGGGTGTATGCAGCATTGGGAACCACCCCTCCTCCCTGCACCCCTGGACTAGCTGCATAGCTCCGTCTGCGCTCCACCTGCCCCAGCCCCAGTCCCCCTCCTCTCTCACCATGGGAACCTCAATCTGTCCCCTCCTATGCCCCTTCCCCCAATAGACTTACCAGCTAGACTCTGCTCTCGAAGCTGCCTGGCTGCATATCAGCAATCAGATCGGTATCAGCTGATTATGGCTTGTTAATAATCGGCCATTGGTATCAGCCCAAAAAACTTTTATCAGCGCACCCCTACCTTTTGCCATAAACTCTTGAGTACAGATATATAAATATACTACAATTGAAACCTTAACAAATCTATTCATGCACTAATCTAAACTGAATATAGCTCACTCTCCTACAGAGGTATAGAAATAACACAGCAAAAAACAGTAAAATCTCAAGTGCTTATAATTTAACAAGTAAGGTGGTCCAATACCTAAGAAAGACTGTTTTTTTTCTAGCCACAGCCCCATTTAGTATATACATTTTTCCTATTATTTGTCTTATTAAAGACTGCTGTATAACAGGGGGTGTCAACTGGGGGTATGCATACCCCCAGGGGTACTTGGGAAGGCCCTAGTGAAATTTAACCAACAAATCAATGTTAAAACCAGACTTAGACCAAACCCAGGTATTTTGGTTCTAATTCCTATGCCTAATCTTTTAGTTCTAACTTCCTCTTAGTCCTTCCAGGCTCAATCCCAGGCCAAAACATTCATTAGTGATTTTTAATTTTGGGTAATCTCAAATTTAATGACTAAGTTTAGCCGATTGACTTGGATCACAATTCCAGAGGTGCTGAATGTCTGCAGTTCCATGATAGATGTGGGCCCTTTGAATATCCAGCTCACACTGGACACACAAAATTGTAGTTCAGTTTAGAAATTGTAGCTCTAAACTCCTAAGTTCAGATCCCATTCCACCTATCAGGTGCCTAAGGGGGGCTTAGGTTCTTAAGTATGATCCTATTCCATCCTGTTCAAGTCCCTGAAAAACAATTATACAGAAACAAAGTGGTGGACAGCCTGGTAGTGTAGTGATTGGCTATCCATTTCATTCATCAATCCAATTTACACAATGCTATATAGCCTCTGATGCCTGCAATGTAGAGGCACTGCTTGATAATGATGCAAGACTACAACATAGAACAGTTTTAATCGTCAAAGCCCTTAGGAAGTAAAACACCAAAATAGCTCCTTTTTAAAAAAACATTTTGGATGATGTTGGGGAAGATTTTATACCATACTGCTTTGGTAAACCACCGAAGCTCTGTGGCCCTGAGTTTATTATTGACATCAATTACACACAAACTGGACACCTAGAGGTTTGAATAACAGACTAATAGAATTACACATCAGCCTCATGGGGAAATGTTATGTCATAATATTTCGTGCATACGCAGAAACCATAAAATCATAGGAACAAAAGGGCTAAAAGAGACCTCAGAAGGCTATCTAATTCCACCCCTGTTCAAGGGAGTATCATACCACCCAAGAGTTTGCCTAATCTGCTCTTCAAACCTTCCAGTGGTAGAGATTCAATAACCTCTTTAGGTGATCACTTCTATGGCTTATACTGCCAAATAAAAGACTAATTTTAAGATTTAAGTAGCATCATCTGCATAGCATGGCACAGTGACTAACCGGTTGTCTTGGAGGACTTTCCCACTTGTGTAAGATGTGATATGGAGCGTTATGAAGCAAAGTTACTGGCCAGTGACTGGTGTTGGAAAGCCAACTCGGTTTACTTCTCCTCTCAAAATGTAACACAATTTTCTTATTGCCAACACAGGCTTCCAACAATGGTAAGTACAAAAAAATATGGATATACCCATACTTCAAGCAATGGCATATTTTTGATTATGCTGCTGTTTGCTTCTGAAACTTTAAGGATGGCAGGCTCATCTATTCTATGAGTGTTTCAAGGTGCTGGTCAAACCACACCTGGTCCACACACAGATAACCCTTCAGATGAACTTGAGAGACTTCCCAAGATAAAAACCTGCAAATCAACATCGTTGGGCTGAGATGCCTTAAAAAGTAAGCAGAGTTTCAACACAAGATATAAGAAACTACTTGATTAACTGTAAGTGGATAAGCAGATGTGGGAAATCTGAGATGCCACTTAGAGCAGTGCATCTGCAGTCCTTTGCCTTGTAAAGAGAAAATATCAGACTGATGAACGTGACCATGAATCAGCCAGCTTCTACATGAATTGCATGCCACAGATAGGACATAGATGCCATAAAATAGATTAAATCCATCAAAATAAAATACGTAGTATAAACTACTTCACCAAGTGAAAAGCCATTGGTGGAAAGATAAGCCATGGAACTTCTGGAAGTAACAGGAAGACATAAATGTAAACTCTGCACCATGTCCAGTCCAAAATCCAGTGACACGACACCCATAGGCTTTGATGGTAGGGCAGCCTATTCATTGACAAGAATGAAATCCTTGTTTGGTGGGTAGAATGCTTCATTTCATAATTCGACTGACAATCTAGCATATCAGACTTGGCTTGTCATAACATTTCCCAAGCATTCAATCATGAAACACCTTGTTGTGGTTCAATTCAGAACATCAAAAGAGGCACCAAGCAAAATTCACCCAGCAAAATTGCCAACACGGATAATATTCTTACTGGACTCTTCCAGTACAACAAACAACAAATGATTCTACAGCTTATGGTACTTTTCTAATTCAAGGCAGGAAAGAGGAATGCAATGCCATCATGCTACAACTCACCCCAGGAATTTTGTGTGAAGCAAGCAACTGAATTTGTAAAATCAAGAATTGGTCCATACCTGTGACAGACTAAGAATCTGTTGTAATATTTCTTGTTTAAATGTGTTCATGGTGTAACAATGCTGCATGCCTCAGTTTTTCTGACATACTTGTATAAGGGGGAGAACAGCCAAGATAATTTTGGGGTCCCCTGAAGCTGTACAGGCTGTTTGGGTTCAAGGACTATGCTTATTGTATGTCCAATAAACGCCTTTGTTGAGGAAGAGCTGTCTGCTTTGCTGCTTGGGCCTTCAGGGTGCAATTCTTTCCCGTTTAAAAAAGGTAAAGAGCCTCTCTTAGGAGTTGGAGTGGAAGGTAGCTCTGTGAGGGAAGTCCATGTATAACCAGGAAAGGTCAGGGAGCAAAAGACTGGGTCTCACACCACTTTAGAAGCTATGCCTGGGATGGCTTGAGGGGGTATTCAGAGACACTGTACAGGGCTGTGAGTCCTGAACAAGGACTCCGCTGTGACCGCACCTCATTTGTGAAAACACTGATGCTAAAGAGGTCTTGTTGAATTTTCCTGCCATGTCATGGATGTGGAACTCCATGAAGGGAATAACAGATGCATGGCTTAAATGCTTAGGTTACTTTTTGCAAATTATTTATGGAGGATATACTAGTTATCTTCTATCCTCATCTGTTTAGCACCTCATTTTTATCTCAGCATTTGAAGTTCATCACCACAGCAGAAAAGTTTTGCAGCCCATTCCCCATGCTCCAACTGACCATAATCACTCACTCACCTATCACAAGATTTAGTTGATATTTTTAAATCAGTTTTATTGATTTACTTGTGTATACACAAAAAATCTACTCAACACATACACACCCACACTAAACTGACAGACTGACATTTTCCTGTATTTATCTCAAGGCCTGACAATTATTTACTGTAGAATAGTATTACCAACAGCTCAAATCAAGGGTTTGAGATTGTATAAATAATTAGTAAAGAAACCGCTGTAGCTCTGGTTAGCTTCCAGTCTTTACAAGATGAAAAAAAAAGAGAAAGACTCAAAACAAACAGCTGGAGGAGGACATGGAAGAGCAAAGTAAATATTATAGGAGAAACATCCCCCATAGACAAGTTAATTCAACTGATGAATTGAACTGACATTCTCTTCAATCCCCAAGCAGTTCATTCAGTCACACGCTCCCCTTTCATGACATGTTGGGTATGTCTATAGGGCTTCCTTCCTGATCCTGGGTTCACTGCTTTTAAAAAAGCTCTACCCATTCATTGCCACTGGGGCACATCAATGATCAGCAATCAGGTGGAGACCTTGGAAGTAGCCTGAGAGGCTCAGAGAGGACTTGAATGTAGGTGTGGGGCCCACATTTACTTAGCCTAATTACTGGTTTCTGATACTCCCAGTGGAAGTGAATAGGCAGGGCATATTTTGCTGGACCTGGGATCTGGAGGGAGCCCTACTGACATGCCATTATTTGCTTACTGACACAAATCAGGTGTAACTCTCTTGAATCAGGTGTAACTCTAATGAACCTGCATTGCCACAAGATTGCAAAAGAGGAGAATCAGGTCCATGACTAATGCCTGTAGTTAGTTTGCCCATACACTTCTAGTGCCAAATCTTTTCCCAGTTTGCTATAAGAGATTAGAATTTCACTCACCACTGACCTTCAAACCACCACAATGCTATTAGGATGTTGGTATCTGTGATAAAATATGTGCAGCAGCAGCCTGGAATAGGTTGATGAAGAACCTCATAATTACCTTCTGGTTATGACCAAGCAATCCCTTAGAAACAGCTGTTAGAAAAGACTGACTCCTCACACACACACCAGGCACAGTGTATGGAAGTCTGCAGATCTTACAGAAGAGTGCTATATGTAGCCTAAGGAGCAGTGAAGGTATGAAGCAGCAAGTTTTTTGTTATTTAAGGAAGAAAATAAGCCTGGCTTCTCTGATTTTTCCCCTCTGAGAATGCGCAGTGATCCCTGGGGCAGTAAAGGGACTAAGGGCTAGTAAAGCCCAGAATGGGGAGAAACCCAGGATTAGATGTGCAGCTTTCTAGAGTCTGCAGATTGAATTATGTTAGTCTAAACCTGGATCCCTGCTACACAGACGAAGATTTCAGGAGGAGGTTCCTGATGAAGCAATGGAAGGGCTGCAGCCTGGCACATTCAAGGTAGGTGTGTGCCCAAATCTTTTGCTGACGGAAGGGACAGGTGTTGAGTATGTCCCAAGCGGGAAACAGCACCGGACGACATGATCCGATTCAGTATAGCAATTCCTGTGGTGTTCTTTACAGAGATGTGGTGCTATCTGATTAGAGTCAGTTTTGACAGTGGCTTTGCATCTCAGGAGGACTGTTAACAACTTAAATAAGAGATGCTAGAGATCCCTTCCTACTCTGTGATTCTATGACCATTGCATTATACTTGTTCAGCTTCTGTGAATGTAGTTAGGCTTTGCTTTCTGGTGTGATTCAAATAAAAGAGGGTTTGTTGGCTCCAAATCTAGCATGAAAATTCTTTTCCTTCTATCTTCTCTGGTAAAATATTTGTAATTTAAAAAATGTAGTGGATTAATTGAACAACAGACACTGACTTTACTTTTGTCTTGCTTGTTCATGTTTCCAGTATCGCCTTTGTTTCTATAAAGAAATATGGTTTCAGGCAGTATCCAAAAGTACAAATTTCTCTTCAGATTGCCAAGGACTGTCTCAAAGTTGAGAAATCTAGCACAGGATTTGCAAAAATACAGCCTGCAGACCAGATTTGCCCCACCAAGGATTTTGTCTGGCCTGCGGTGGGTCCCTCAGTCCTACCCAGCCTAGGCACAGGAAACAACCCAGGCTGTGGTGTGTGTGGCCAGTCCTGCCAGCACCAGGTTCACAGCAGGGCTGAGATAGTGTGGCAGCCAAACTCGCTTCCTGGTGGCAGTGGCTCCTCCTTTTGTCTGCAGCTGCCAGTGTTACCACCACCACTGGACCCAGCTACACTGCCCAGGCACCCTGGCCCTTCCACCCCACACCTACCACAAGGGGTGGGATTCATGTGGGCAGGGCATGCAGCCAGGCAGATGGAGTAGGGCTGTGGGTGGGTGGGGAGTAGTGCCTGGGAGCAGGATGGGTGGGCAGACACAAGATCATGGAGCAGGATCGTAGGGCCAGGGCCCAGCCACAATCTTGTTTCCTGCACACCTCTGTGATAGATGCCAATTCTACAGATGTGGGAGGTGCGGGGAGCATACCATGGCTCTGCTCTGGGCCTCAGTCCCACACTGTCATTGGCCTGCAATCCCAGCCTCCCTTGTCTGTCCCACTCCTGGATGCTGCTCCCTGCACACCTGCGGCCCATCCCATCTGCCCGGCCACGTACCCTGCCTTCATGTGTATTTGCCAGTCCCTTTGGAGAACCTATGATTGCTGGGTTATAACAGCTGGGGCCTGGGGTGGAGCTGTGATCCTCTTACTATATATCCCTGCCCATGGAACCGGTGTCTGTCACAGGGACATATGCTGTGCGGATTGTGACTTTGCTCTGGGCCCTGACCCTAGCCCTGTGATGTTACTGCCCCACAATCCCAGCCCCAGCCCTGCCTACCCATCCTGTTCTTGGATGCTGTTCCCCACCTGCCTGTGGCCCCATCTCATCCGCCTGGCTAAGTGGAGCAGTGCCACGTGGGGAGATTTGGTGAGCTGTTGTGTTGGGGTGGGGGGTGCTGACCTGGCCCATGACAGCTTATCAAACTCCTTAAATGGCCCTCTGGCCCAAATAATTTTCCACCCCAGCCTAGCACCACAGTATGTTTGTGTGCACACTGCTTTCAAAGGTATGACTATATCCTGTGTACCTAATCTAGCTAGTTTGGGCATGGATAACAATGTGAGCTGACTTGGGGAACCAAGTTCCTGGGTAAGTTTTATCCCATGGCAAGCTCCATACTGTTACCACTACCACGTTTTCAAGAATGGGAGAGTAGGTTTTGTGTGATACTGTTTTTTTCCTCACAAAAGTGAGTGGATGCCGTCCTGACCTTGGCATGCACACTAAAATTGAAAGGTAAAGCACTCTGAACCATGTGATTTAAGCAGACACTGAGGAAACTGCAAAGGGAATGTAATTTTCTGAGACTAATTCCTTCCTTCGGTAGCAATTCTGCCTTTTTATGCCCCTGGCAACACATACATCTTGTAATAGCTACTCTTCCCTTCCTCGGCTGCTATTTTACTTAAATAGGGTTATACTGACTTGCATTAGATCAGGCCCATTGGTATGTGTGAGTGCGCACAAGCTTTCTGGAGAGTACAAATAAGTTTTATTTTTTTTGTACCCAGCCAATGCACCTTGAAAAGCTGCTATTGTAAAAGCATGTTTAGTTTCTTGAATCTAAATTCTTATTGGATATCACCAAATCAGTTGTGGCAGTTTTGTAAGACTGGTTAGTCTTTACTTAGAAGAGCCCAGAATTGAAATGGCATGTGCAATATGTAAAAGGTTAGGACCGAATGTTCTAGCAAAGCTCTTTGGGATCTCACATACAGTGTTTCTGTCAGCCCAGTAATTTTAGAAAAGTTCAATTCACTCAAACACTTAATGGAACAGAGCTTGGTCAAAAACAAGGCTAGAGGAAATAGGATTTTAACTGGGTCTTAATGTCCATGATGCAGTTTCCAATAACAGAAACCAATACAACTTCTGCAAATAAAGTGGGATTGTGCAGGAGACAAATGTTTGGCTTCTACAGACTTCGAACAAAATGGGGGAAAAAAGTTGAAAATGTCTGTCCAGAGATCACCTATAATGCATAGTAGTATCATATACATTTGCTTCCTGTTAAATTTTAACTTTCCAAACCAATTTACCCTTTTCTAAATCAATAGCAGGTTCCTCAAACACTAAAAAAAAAAAAAAAGCCATTAATCCACAATCATGCCTTAAGTACAGTGACACCAGCCAGGCCTTTTTTTCTGTCCCCATTCCCCCATCAAAACTTTATCAAACCTTGTTGGAGGAAAATGCACATGGCAATAAGGGTTCCAATAAAGCAGAATAAATGCAGTCAGGTAACTAGCATTTATTTAGACACCCACATCCAAATGCTGATCTGATATGGATTACAAACAGTCACAACACACCAAGATGGTCATGATTAATCATGACAAATAGCCTGTCAAGCTAGAAATAATCACTTTCAGCTCAAATAAAGGTCACTGCTTCTGCTACAATTAGCTACAATTTTCAGCCTTCAGGTAGTGATAACATCTATTACGCACACAGAAAACATTTAATAAGGAAAGAAGTGACAAAGCACAAAACTTTTTACCAATTGCAACAATTTCCAGTTTGGCATGACTAAGAACTACAAAACATACTTCTAGTAAGGGTATGATTTTATATCCCTGAACCAACACAGTCAATTTAGTAGAATAAGCTCTCTCTAACACTTATAACTCTGTGAGTTAACTGCGAAGCCTGACTATTTCCTTGCAGTTCTCTTCTGAGGAGGATCATCCTAGTATGGCATAGTTTTCTCTGGGAAAGAGGGCTGAGGCATATGAGGCATTTATACACATGCTCTGGGGCAGGGAGGGTAGGGGGAGACACTTTAATTAGAGCAGCTCTCGAAGCTGCTCTAATTAAAGTGCCCAGAGCATTTTGTATATCAGCCTCCCCAAGCTTAAAAATGGTGGTGCTCAATCAGTTTTTAGTTAACAGTGCCCCCGCCATCATTTTTAAGTGCAGAGATGCTGATACATGAGACACTGGAGTCTCGAGCACGATAATTACCAATCTCCAGCTTGGTTCAGTGGGAACTTATGCAGGATCCCCCAGTTGTGTCTCCAGCCAAGCACGTGGTGTGGCAGGAGGCATGGTTGTTGGGATCTGCATCAGATCCCATCACACCTTTACTTTAACATTACATCCGTCAGCAGCCCTAGAAATAGGAAGCTGGTTTTTGCTATTCATACAAGGAGAATCTCTTCAAAAAATAATCAAGGTTTTTAAAAAAAAAATAAATAAAACGCTCAGTAATGGCATCCTATGCAGAAACCTTCAGGCATTCTACATTTTAGAAATTTGTATTCCTTTACTCCTACCCTGCCTGGCACCTGGCGCTGCCTGTGCCACATGGCGCAGGCCTAGTCCAGCACTGCATGATACCGTGTGCCTTCATGCAGTTTCCATGCCCGCAGGACCTGGCCTGGTGTGACAGGCAGTCCCCGTGAGTGGTGTGGGGCTCCAGGTGACAGCCTGAGCAGCCCAGAGATGCTCAAAGGCACATAGCGCCAGACTGAACTGTGCCAGGCCCACATGATGTGGCACAGGCAGCGCTGGGTGCCAGGGATGTATTTTAATTACAGTGCATCGGAGCAGCCTTGCTGCTTGCGTATAGGTGTCCATGATGTCTTCCTCCTTTTATTGCCTGTATGCGGCATCACTGCCTACCTGCTGTCTAGGCTGCCAGGAAAACTACAGGGATTCCTGTGCTGGCAGTGACCATCTTGCCTACCCCACCTACTCAATAACTGCAAGCTATTAGAATGTTAGCAAAGTTTGTTAAAGTGCCAGGATGGTGTGGCAAGATGGTCCGCCATGGCATGAGCAGTTCTTATTTGATAGACTGTGAAAATGAAATTCAGAGTGTGTAAAAACTATAGGTTGGTATGTAGTTAATATTAGATTTTCTACTTTGGAAACTGTGAAGGTAAATTCTTTGTAGTAGATTCATAAAGATGTGTAGTCACTTTAGGGAGGAACATTTTGCAGGTCTAAATAAGGAAAGTTTTCCCTTTTTACCATTATATAAATGTTTAGCAGATGAATCATTAAGTTATTTCTGTTGCATTTGGAATCCTATGTCTATGACCCAACAAGTGGAGAACAAGATTGCTTTTTGCTTCTGACCTCCAGGACTTGAACCCCACATCTCCTAAGGTGAAAGACTAATTTTCTCACACTTTGGTACTATAATCTCTCCCCTTTTAAAATGGTCTTAACACCATATCTTAAGAAACTTGTTAGATACCCACTCATGATGTATAGCTGGATCAGAGGATTCAGACTTCTAGTAAGTGGAAGAAAACATAAGTGTCACCTTATGGAGATCTACAACAGCCTCAGTGCTTTCACGGTTGTCCACTTCTTCTAGATTCCACTGTGTCTGTCTCTGCTTCTCTAGCAATTCATGGTAAGCCTAAGGGAAGTATACAAGATAAGATAAAGCCAAAACCCCAGTTGACATGAAAAGGCATTAGAGGATCAAGGATGCTTTTTGACTACACAAAAGCCACTAAAACTGTAAAAACTAACTGAAAAAAACATGCATGTTGCCTTACCTTACATGAGTGACAGGAGAAGTCAAGGGCACTGATGTGATTTGACGTGATACTTGTTATTAAAATATACTTAGAGGGGCATTGTTCATTTTGCTTGGACATCTTAATTTGGGCATCTCCTAACTTCCAACTTGATTTTACAAACTGGAGGAAGGCACAGTCCAGGGCCATAGAGATGCTTTGGTAGCTGACCAGACAGTCTCTGTGCTTGTGCTTGCCCTTGCCGTGATGTAACCTGGACCTGAGCTCTGTTCCAGGTAAGCTTCCAAGAGAGGGGGCGGAGGGGGGCAGCTGCCCACCCCACACAGGGACCATATGCCCCCCACAGAGCCCCAGCGCCCCTGCATGGCACACATCTCACTGGTAGCAGCAGTGGCTACTTGGGTGCTCAGGGCTTCCTGGCACAGCCCTCTGCACAGCACAGGGCAGTGCAGCTTGGCCCTGGCCACCTGGCACCCAGCACTGCCTGTGCCACATCATGTGGGCCTGGCACAGTTCAGTCTGGCACTATGTGCCTTTGAGCATCTCTGGGCCGCTCAGGCTGTCACCTGGAGCCCCACGCCACTCGTGGGGACTGCCTGTCACACCAGGCCACGTCCTGCGGGCATGGAAGCTGCATGAAGGCACACGGTATCATGCAGTGCTGGACTAGGCCTGCACCATGTGGCACAGGCAGCGCCAGGTGCCAGGCAGGGTAGGAGTAAAGGAATACAAATTTCTAAAATGTAGAATGCCTGAAGGTTGCTGCATAGGATGCCATTACTGAGCGTTTTATTTTATTTTTTTTAAAAAACCTTGATTATTTTTTGAAGAGATTCTCCTTGTATGAATAGCAAAAACCAGCTTCCTATTTCTAGGGCTGCTGACGGATGCAATGTTAAAGTAAAGGTGTGATGGGATCTGATGCAGATCCCAACAACTATGCCTCCTGCCACACCACGTGCTTGGCTGGAGACACAACTGGGGGATCCTGCATAAGTTCCCACTGAACCAAGCTTGGCTCCCAGCCGGCTGAGCACACGATGAACTCCTGCAGCTGGAAGCCCTTTCAGCTGGCCACAGTTCCAGCTGGGGGACTGCACCATGCTGACCAATCAGCTGATGGGGTTCCTACCTGGGGTAGGCATGGCGTGCTTCCTTAGCTGGGAGCCCTGATCATCTGACAGGACTCCCAGCCTCTGGAGCATGCAGGAGTCTTGAAAGGCTCCTGTGTGCTCCAGAGGCTGGATGCCAGCCACACGTTCAATTAAAGGTATGATAAGAATGAGCTGCACAGTTATAATACAAAATATATAATTGTACATATTTTGTGTAATAACTTTGTGGCTTGTTCCTTTTTTATTATGCCATTAATTGATTAAATGCCTGGCCAGGCCTACACTTAAGTGATTAATCAGTCTAGTAGCCATGAATATATACACGTTTACCCTATTATCGGAAAACTTAACAGGCCATAATGACACAATAAGAGTTACTTATAGTATCCTCTTCAGTTTAGAAGATCACAGATCTAATGGGACATCATTTTCACTGAAACTGAACTGGTTCCAGACTTCAGCTGTTTCAGAGACTACTAAACAATATATCCACATCTGGAGCAGGGGCAGGCAGAGGTCCTGTTTGTGATTGGGGCTTCCTAGCAGTACAGATATATTATCTTGCTGTCATTCAGTACTCTATTGTTTAAAGAGAAAACTAGGTCAAAGGAACGAGGTAAGCAAATAGGCTGGCTCAAAACTGCAGCAACCTGGTATCTTTACTATCCACAGAGGGTGTGTCTACATGTTCATGAATGCCCTTTTGCCACTGCTCATTAAATTTAGTACCTCTACTGTTAGGTACTAAATAAATGCACATTAGACTGCTCTAATGTGCAGTAGCAACTGCGTACACTTTTTTTTTTTTTTAGTAATGCTTAATATACAGTAGCCTAACTTTAGAGTATCAGCATGGCTTTTAATGTAATGCTCTAATGTGCTGTAAAATATGCTACTGTGCATTGAAGCACACATGTAGATGCACCCAGAGAAGACAAAACTTGTTTCTATTAGATCTTATCTGAAAGAATTGCACGTTATAAACCACGCAGAATTTACTTACCTTTCAAAGACTGCATAAATCTAGCCAGGATACAAATCTCTGTTCCCACTACCAGAAAATAATTAAATTCCTATTGAATGCATGAAAGGTGGACTTTATTCTCTCTCCTTAATAATACCTTCTTGAAGTTCACAAAATCCTACTTATGTAATATTAGAAGATTATGTTCTGATTACAATGGTTCTACATCTAGGCTTCCATGGATGGGAAATTCAGTTAATTTAACAAGAGGTAGTTTGGTTCAAAGACCTTGGTTTGATGGTGATCCAGAATAGTAATGACTAAACTGGTTACCTGCTAACAGTTGTATTGTGGTTTGTGTGAGGGTCTTGCATTAGCTCTTCATGGACAGACAGTATCTGTGTTGGCCACCTTGGTAGAGTGGCCATAGATTTTAATAAGTATACTCATTCCTCCTTTCAGCTGGTCTTTTAAAGCCATGATTGCAACAAGTTAGCAGGCAAATATTTTATAATACTAAGGGGTGTAGGTTGTAGCTGTGTTGGTCTAAAGACATAGGCAGACAAGGTTCTTTGGGTGAACCTGATATCTTTTATTAGACCAACTTAAATAGTTGGAAAAAAAATTTTAAGCAAGCTTTCAGGTTTAAAAACCCTTCATCAGGCTGAGGAAGTCTCTGTAGTTGGTGTGTGCTCTTCCTGGATTGAATAAATAGTGAAGAAGCCAGAGGCTGGGCTGGTCTGCATGCAAGATAGGCAGTCAGTAAACATGTAAATTGAGTCAGTAGGTGATGGACAGACAGCCTGGAGGAGTGGGGGTAGAAAAGGAGGATGAATGTAGCAGTTGCATAGTGGAGAGGTACCTGGGGAATTGGATGGCATGCAGGTTATAATGTGTCATAAATCCAACATCTATATTTAGTCCATGACTTTTTGTATCCTGGAGACTGATGAAGTGAAATTCATAGGCTTGTCTCAGAAATGTTTTGTAAGTACCCTTTGAGGATTAGATCTGAGAGATTGGAGAGAGAGAGGTCTTCTTGTGAGAAATGTGTCCCCACCAGTAATTGGGTATTCCTGTCTTTGACAGATTTCCAGTGTGCATTCATTCTGGTGTGAAGTTGTTGTTTGGCCTCTCCTACGTATTGTCCATCAGGGAATTTGGTGCATTAGATGAGATGTATTACATTTCTGGAGGTGCAGCTGTAAGATGCAGGAATGCTGATGGCTCTGTTGTGTGGTTTGGTAATTGTGGGGATGGTGGAGATATGTCGGCAGGCTTTACATTTCTTGTCATGGCGTGTTTTGGGCCTTAAGAAGTTTGCTTCTGGTGATGAGGTTAGCGAGGTTTGGTGCTTGTTTGAAGGCTAGGATGGGTGGTTCTGGGAAGATCTCTTTACGAATACCGTCTCTTTCTAGTATGGGTTGCAATTGTTTGAGGATTTTCCATATGGGTTCAAGGGAGGGGTGATATGTCTGGGGAGGGGAACATTTCTCTCTCCAGTATCTCAGTTCTAATCCTCAAAGGAAACTTACAAAACATTTCTCAGATGAACCATTAACTCCCCTTCATCAGTCTCCTGGATACAAAAAACCATGGACTAAATATAGACATTGGATTTATGACACATTAGAACCTGGTCTGACATCTGACTCCCCAGGTACCTCTCCACTATTTAACTGCTACATTCATCCCCCTTTTCTCTCCCCCTCCTCTTGCCCCTCCCCCCTGCCTGTCTGTCACCCAATTACATCTTCACTGACTGCCTATCTTACATGCAGACCAGCCCGGCCCCTGGCTTCTTCACTATTCATTCCATCCAGGAAGAGCACACACCAACTGCAGAGACTTCCTCAGCCTGATGAAAGGTTTTTAAACTCAAAAGCTTGCTAAATTTTTTCCCCCCAACTATTTATGTTGATCTAATAAAAGATAACAGATTTACCCAAAGAACCTTGTCTGCTTATAATACTAAGTAAATTCTCCAGGCAAGGATCTAGTAATCTTATAGTAATTCTGTTCAAGCCAAGGTTGTGGGATGGTGCCAGGTAAATGTTTTATAATCAAAAGCAAATTTCACAGGCAAGGATAACATAATTCTATATGCTGGTATTGTGCCATGTAAAAAATACCCATTCAGACTCTGAAGAAACTTGAATTGTCAGTGCCTAGTCTGTGTATAAGTAGGGCTGCGTTCTTCAAGACTGTAGACTTTTTTGCCTTTTTTTTTTTAAAGAGCTATAATTTTGTACTTTAACAAAAGCAGTGAGGTTTTTTTAGAAACTAGAAACCTCAAGGGCATTTGCAGATGGATATTTCAGTTGTCCTTTGATCATAAAAATTGTTTCTAAGTAGTAGTAGTAATAATAATAATAATAGTAGTAAACAACGACAGTATCTGGCTATATATTGTGGAACAAACAGGAAGAATTGAAAGTCCTAGTACAAGCACAGAGTTGTCATGTAATTGGGATTATGGAGACATGGTAGGATAGGTTGTATGACTGGACTATAGACATGGATGAGTATAGCTTCTATAGGAAGAATAGGTAGGGGAAAAAAGTAAGAGGTTTTGCCTATATATAAAGGTGATGTACACATGTTCTGAGATACAGTAGGTATAGGAAGGTAGGTCAACTGAAAGCCTCTGAGTAAAGGTTAGAGGGGAATGCAGCAGGGGGGGAATGTCATGGTGTGCAGGTGGCTACAGGCCACCAAACCAGGAGGAAGAGGTGGATGAGACCTTCTTTAGACAGCTGACAAACTTCCAAATTACAGGACTTAGTTCTCACGGGGGACTTGAATTATCAGAACATCTGCTGGTAGAGAAGCAGTCCAGCAAATTCCTGGAGTATGTTGGGGATAATTTTTTATACAAATGGTAAAGAAGTCAACTGGAGGTAAGCTCTTTTTGACTTACTGCTCACAAACAGGGAGGAATTGGTTGAGAATGCAAAGGTGGAAGGTAACCTGGGTGACAGTGATCAGAGTTCAAGACCCTACAGGAGAAAGAAAGGAGAGCAGCAGAATAAGAACAATGGACTTCAGAAAAGCAGACGTTAACCAGCCAGGATCCCACAGGAGGCAAGTCTGAAGGGAAAAGGAGTCCAGTAAAGCTGACTACATGTTAAGGGTGGAAAAGCAAGCTGTTCCAATGTGATGAACGAATGGGAAGTCCAACAGGAGACCAGTCTGGCTATACAGCAGTCTCATTTAAGAAGTTGAAAGTCAAAACAGAATCCTACAAAAAGTGGAAACTTGGTCACAGTACTAGGAAGAGTGTAAGAATATTGCACAGGTATGCAGTGAGAAAATTAGGAAAACGAAGGCACAATTTGAGGTGCACCTGGCAAGAGACTTAAAAGACAATAAAAAGGGATTTTATAAGTATGATAAAAGAAAGAGGAAGACCAGAGAAGCTACAAGTCTCTTCTGGAATGCAGAAGGGTATCTAGTTACGGAGGATGGGGAAAAAAAGGCTGAAGTATTTAATGTGTCTTTTGTTTCAGCCTTCACAAATAGGGGCAGCTACCAAATAGCAAGCACAGTTGTGTGCAAAGATGGATAAAAACAGGTTACAGTAGCAGAATAACAGTTTAGGGATTATTAAGAGAAACTAGATGATTTTAAATCAGCAGGGATGGTTGGGATGCACCCTAGGGTACTGAAGGAACTGGCTGAAGTAACTTTGGAGTCATTGGCTATCCTCTTTGAGAACAAAGGGTGGTCATGTGAGGTCCCAGGTGACTGGAAAACGGAAAATATAGCACCTTTATTTATGAAATGGAAGGAGGATTCAGGGAACTACAGACCAGATAGCCCGGAAAGATAATGGATCAGGTCCTCAAGGAATCTACTGTGAAGCATCTAGAGGAGAACAAGATGTTTTTTCATAGATTTCATAGACATTAGGGCTGGAAGGGACCTCGGGAGATCATCAAGTCCAGCCCCCTGCCCAAAGGGCAGGAAGTCAGTTGGGGTCATAGGATCCCAGCAAGATAAGCATCCAATTTGCTCTTGAAGGTGTTCAATGGAGGTGCTTGAACCACCTCCGATGGCAGGCTATTCCAGACCTTGGGGGCTTGGACAGTAAAGAAATTCTTCCTTATGTCCAGCCTGAAATGGTCTTGCAGTAACCGTTTTACCTCATCATCCCTTGGTGTGCTCTGGTGAACAAACGTTCCCTCAGATCCTGGTGGTCACCCTTGATAAACTTATAGGTGGCCATCAGATCACCCCTGAGCCTGTGCTTTTCCAGGCTAAAGAGCCCCATGGCTCTCAGCCTCTCGTCATAAGGTCTGTTTCCCTGACCTCTGACCATGCGTGTGGCTCTTCTCTGGACTCTCTCAAGCTTCTCCACATCCTTTTTGAATTGTGGGGCTCAAAACTGGAGACAGTACTCCAGCTGTGGCCTCACCAAGGCCGAGTACAAGGGGAGAATGATGTCCTGGGATTTGCTAGAAAAGCATCTATGGATGCAAGCCAGCGTTTTGGTTGCTTTACTAGCCGCAGCATTGCATTGCAGGCTCATGTTCATCTTGTGGTCTATGATGACCCCCAAGTCTCTTTCTTCCGTAGTGCTAGCCAGCGTAGCACTGCCAAGCCTATAAGGATGCTGCAGGTTTTTCTTCCCAAGGTGGAGAACCTTGCATTTTTCGGGGTTAAACACCATCAGGTTCTTGTCTGACCATTTGCTGAGCCTCTCCAGGTCAGCCTGGATCACCCCCCTGTCTTCTGGTGTGGATGCTTTCCCCAAAGTTTGGTGTCATCAGCGAACCTGGCCAGTCTGCTCCTGACTCCAATGTCCACATCATTAATGAAGATGTTGAACAATATGGGTCCAAGGACAGAGCCTTGGGGGACCCCAGTGGTCACAGGACACCATGATGATTGACTTCCATCAATTGCTACCCTCTGCGTCTGACCATGGAGCCAATTTCCCAGCCAGCAGATCATGGTGGACCCAAGGCCACAACTGGGCAGTTTGGCCAAGAGGTGATCATGGGATACCAGATCGAAGGCTTTTTTGAAGTCAAGATATATGACATCAATGTCTTCTCCCTGTCCAGGTGATAGGTCACCTGGTCGTAGAAGGAAATGAGATTGGTCAAGCAAGACCTACCCACAGCAAACCTGTGCTGGCTATCTGATGCCTTAGGATGTTGGCATCGGCCAATCCATTAAGGATGGCTTCTTTAATAAACTTTTCTAAGATCTTCCCCAGGATAGAAGTCAGGCTGATGTTATAGTTAGCTGGATCCACTTTCCTCCCTTTCTTGAAGATAGGCACCACATTGGCCTTCTTCCAGTCTTCGGGCACTATACCAGAGCACCAGGAGTTTTCACAGATCCGTGCCAGGGGCTGGGCTATGCTGCTTGCCAGCTTCTTGAGTACCTTGGGGTGCAGATTGTCAGGGCTGGCTGAGTTGACGGTATCCAGGTTCTTAAGATGTTCCTTCATGAGGTCAGCATTTATGGAGGGCGGGGAATTTCCCCCACCCAGACCTTCCCCGGGCATGGGCGTCCCATGGGACTGATGAAAAACCAATGCAAAGTACCCATTTAATAAGTTGGCTTTTTCCCGGGCGTCAGTTGTTGGTTGCCCCATCTGGTTGAGCAAGGGTCCAATGTTGCCCTTGCTTTTCCTTCGGCTCCCCACATATCTGTAGAAGGACTTTTTATTGTCCTTTATGCTTGAAGCGACTTGGAGTTCAGTTGCAGTCTTGGCTTTCCTGGTTTGCTCCCTGCAGGACTGGACCAGTGCAGAATAATCCCCCTTGGAGGTGAATCCTGTTCTCCATCCTTTGTAGGCTTTTCTTTTTAGCCTCAGGAGGTCTGCTAGGTCCCTGGAGAGTCAGGGGGGCTCCTATGCCCTCTTGCTGCTTTTCCTCCGAGATGGAATAGACTTAGCTTGTGCATTTGAGGATCGCTCCCTTGAGGAGCAACCACTCTTCTTGAACTCCCCTCTCCCTGGGGTCATGGTCCCTTAGGGCCTGACTGACAAGCCTCCTGAGCTTGTCAAAGTCGGCTTTCCTAAAGTCAAGGACTTCTGTGTTGCTGACTGAGTTGCCAGCTTTACAGTGGACGGTGAAGGTGATCAGATCATGGTTGCTGTCACCCTGGTCTCCTATATCAGCTTGCAGGGATGCGTAGCTGTCCTTAACATAGAGAGCTACACCGCCGCCCCTTTTATCTACATGATCCCTCCTGTACAGGGCATAGCCATCTATACCTGAGGTCCAGTCATGGGTGCAGTCCCACCAGGTCTCCGTTATCCCAATGACATCATAATTATTTGCACTGAGCAGGAGGACAAGCTCCTCCTGCTTATTCCTCAAGCTCCTGGCATTTGTGTACAGGCAGGCAAGTGTCCCCTTGGGGGCTCTTGCCTTGCCCACAGATTGTACCACGGCTGGGGCAAGGGTGGGCTCCCTTAAGTGCCTTGGCCTACTGGCTTTGCAAGGGTTGTTCAGCGGAACAGCAGTGGCAGTAGTCCCCCCATCCCCCAACGAGCTTAGTTTAAAGCCCGGTGGAGCAGGTCAGCCAGTCTGGCTGAAAAGAGCCTCCTCCCCAGGGGAGAAAGGTGGAGGCCATCTCTTCCCAGCAGCTCGCTGCCTCTCTCGACAAAGAGCGGGCTGTGGTCATGGAAGCCAAAGCCTTCCCGATGACACCAGCGCCACAGTCTTTGGTTGACTACGTGGATCCTCCTCTCCCTCCTCAGCCCATACCCTGAGACTGGGAGGATCAAAGACACCTGTGCCCCCAGACCCTTTAGCCTCACTCCCAAATCCCTGTAGTGCCTTGTGACCTGGCTGGGAGCACTCTGAGCCATGTCATTGGTGCCCACATGAATAAGGAGCATGGGATAGTGGTCTGTGGGCTGGAGGAGCTTGGGGATCCTCTCCACAATGTCCTGGATGCGGGTCCCCGAAAAGCGGCAGACTTCCTGGGCTAAGAGGTCGGGGCAGCAGATTACCCCTTCAGTTCCCCTCAGGTTGGAATCTCCCACAACAAACACTTTATCTTTTGCCTTGGGAGAGTGGGGGTGGTAGCTGCAGTTGGGCCTGTGTTGCCTGCGGGAGCTGGCAACTCCAGCAGTCTCTGCTGGAGCAGCAAGAGGTGTGTACCTGTTGCTAAGCTCTGGCGGGGTAGGGGCCTTGGTGCAGCAGGCCTTAGGGCCCTTGACCACCTTGGCTTATGCCCCTGACTGGACAGAGTGGAAGGTCCTGGAGTCCTCCTTTGTCCTGGAGGGAGACAGTGGTCTACCCTCTGTTTCCCAGGGGAAAAGGGCCTGGCAGTATGAGTCTATCTCTTGCTCGCAGTCCTTGATGGCATGCAGTTTCTGGACTGTGGCGTGGAGCTCTTCCAGCTGGCACGCCAGAGACCCCATAAGGGGAGGTGGCCATGCTCCTGGGACCCACAGCCTGAAAAAGGGACAGGCAGCCCCCGCAGTCAAGAGCCAGGGGCTTCGTCTGCGTGGAGCCCGGAACCATGGGCTCTGTCTGGGTGGCGGTCTCTGAGGTGCCAGATTGGGGCACCACAGAGGCTGAGGGGGCCCTCGGGGTATGATGTGTGCCCATCCATGTCTTGCCTCTGGTAGGCTGGCTACAGCTGGGATGGTCTACCCTGGGGGGGTTCACAGGCAGGGTCTTGGGCCCTCCTGTGCACCCTCCTGTGTGAACTCTGCACTAACTCACGTGCCGGCAGACAAGCGCGCCTGTTTGCGCAGTGTGTTCATGAGGCTCCAGTCGCATGGCTCCCTGGGGGGCTGGGCGAAGTAGGGGCCTGGGCGGGGCGGGCTCCACTGAGCCACCTCCTCCCTCTCACTAAGGGGTTAACCCCCTCCCACCACGGGCCCCGCTTGCCTCTGGCTGTGCTGGGGGGTCGGCGGGGAGCTCCGCAGCTGCTGGGGGGCGTCTGTGGGACTTTGAGGGAGTGGGGGCACAGTGGGCTTTCACCTGTACTTCTCTCACTGCTCCGGAGCCTAACTAGTGTTCAGGAACAGCCAGCATGGATTTGTCAAAAAAGCAAGTGATGCTGGACCAACCTGATTTCCTTCTACAATAAGGCCACAGACTCTGTGGATAGGGGGAGGGGAGTAAGCAGTGAATGTGATGTACCTTGACTTTAGCAAGGCTTTTGACACTGTCCCCACTGACATTTTCATTAACAAGATAAGGGAATACAGACTAGATGAAAGTACATAACACATTGGATCATCATACTCAATGAATCATCAGTGACTGAATATCTAGTTGGGAGCAGGTTCTCCTGGTGTCTCTCCTGGGTCATGTATCATTTAGTATCTTCATTAATGATTTGGATGATGGGATTGAATGCATACTTAGCTAATTTGCAGATAATACCAAATTGGGTGTGGTTGCAGATATTCTAGAAAGTAGGGATAAGACTCAAAATAACCTAGGTAGGCTGTTAAAATGGTCTGCGATCAATCAGATGAGGTCCAGTAAGGACAAGTGGAAAGTCCTGCATCTGGGATGGAATAACTGCAAACACAGACTGGGGAATAACTGGCTAGGATGAAGCCCTGCAGAGAAGGACCAAGGGGCTCCAGTAGACCACAAGCTTAATATGAGCCAACAGTGTGCTCTTGTTACAACATTTTCCCCCCCCCCCAAGAAAACACAACCCAAAACAAAACAAAAGACCCAACAGGATACTGAAGTGTATTATTAGGAGTGTCACTTGCAAAATCAAAGGAAGTGATTCTTTGGCTCTATTTGGCACTGGTGAGGCTGGAAAGAAGTTCACACGTGGACTTAAACCTTCCACATCTAGGCCACTGTTATGCATCAAACTCAGGACAAGCAGCGGATGAATCATTACCATCCAACTTGTATCTGGTGGCCTATGTGAAGCAAATTTATAGCTTCTGTATGGAAAAAGGTGATTATTGCACAATTCATCATCCTAATTGGTGCCCATTTACAGAAAGGTCAGGGACTGAGTATGCTGCTACCTTATAAGTACCTGATATTTGAAGGGAGGAAAAAATAGAAAGGCTGGGAAGCAGCAGCAATTTGGATAGTCAATGCTCTTGTCATAGTTAGAGTGATGTTAGAGCCATAATGGTTCAGAAATTATGCAATAGGCAAGGATTTCTTAGCGTGATATCTTTTATTGGGCCAACTGCAATATCTGGGATAGTCAGATGGCTTGAATGCAAGACATTTTTCATCAGGTTTCCTTTTACTCCTGATACCTGATATTGCCGTAAGAAATCCTCGCCTTTGCTCTTGTCAAGAATTCAGCCAAGTTCTTCCCATTCGAGACTATCTACACATTTCTGGTCGGATTCAAATCTGCTTCTGAAAGGTACAGGGGGACAAAGTCGTCTTTTTTGGTTTTATGTTAGATATTTAAACAAGGAGTTTTGTGCCTTTTTCCCCTATTGCCCCTCCTCCTTGGGAGGGGAAGAGCTTCTCAGCAATACATACAGATTACCTCATGAGCCTTTTCATACCTGTGATATCTTTTTCATTTGTTTCTTTGTGCTTGCCTGTCTATACCTTTCAGTTGTCTCCTGGGTCACAAACTATTTACTTGGGTGACAAGCACTTTGAGGCAGAGACTGAGTTTTGTTTTTAGAGTCCTGGTTCATGCCAGGACTGCCTATGACTTATAGGCAAATAATAAATTCTACCAACATGGGTTCATCAGTGGCAGGTCTTGTCAGACCAACCTGGTGGCCTTTTACGATCAGGTCACCAAATCATTAGATGCAGGGGTTGCTGTGGATGTAGTCTTTCTGGACTTCCGGAAGGCTTTCGACACTGTCTCTCACCCTGTCCTCATCAAAAAGCTGGGAGACTGTGGTGTCGATGCCCACACGGTCAAATGGGTCGCCAACTGGCTGGAGGGCCGCACCCAAAGGGTGGTAGTGGATGGGTTCTTCTCGACCTGGAAGGACGTGGGCAGTGGGGTTCCGCAGGGCTCGGTCCTCGGGCCCACACTGTTCAACATCTTCATCAGTGACTTGGATGAGGGGGTAGAAAGCACCCTGTTCAAGTTTGCTGATGACACTAAGATGTGGGGGGATGTGGGTGCACTAGAAGGGTGCAATAGGCTACAAGCTGACCTTGACAGGTTGCAACGGTGGGCGGATGAGAATAGGATGGGGTTTAACACTGATAAGTGCAAGGTGTTGCACATGGGGAGGAAGAACCGGCACCACACTTACAGGTTGGGGAACTCCCCTCTTGCCAGCACGGAGACGGAAAAGGATCTTGGAGTCGTCATTGACTCCACGATGAACATGGGCCGGCAGTGTGGGGAGGCAGTCAAGAAGGCCAACCGTACCCTGTCATGCATCCACAGATGCATCTCGAGCAGGTCCAGGGAGGTGATCCTCCCCCTCTATGCGGCACTGGTCAGGCCACAGCTGGAGTACTGCGTCCAGTTCTGGGCGCCACACTTCAAGAGGGACGTGGACGATATGGAAAGAGTCCAGAGGAGGGCCACTCGTATGATCAGGGGTCAGCAGGGCAGGCCTTATGAGGAGAGGCTACGGGACCTGAACCTGTTTAGCCTCCACAAGAGAAGGTTAAGGGGGGACCTTGTGGCCTGCTACAAACTGGTCAGGGGGGATCAGCAGGTATTGGGGGAGTCCCTGTTCCCCCGTGTGCTGCCAGGAGTGACCAGGAATAACGGTCACAAGCTGGCGGAGGGTAGGTTTAGATTAGATATTAGGAGGTGCTACTTCACAGTCAGGGCGGCTAGGGCCTGGAACCGGCTTCCAGGGGAAGTGGTGCAGGCTCCTAGCCTGGGGATTTTTAAAAGGAAGTTAGATGAGCACCTTGCCGGGGTCATCTGACCCCGGTGCTCTTTCCTGCCAAGGCAGGGGGTCGGACTAGATGATCTACCTAGGTCCCTTCCGACTCTAGCTACTATGAAACTATGAAACCTTGTTTCTTACCCACATTAGGTGAATTAGACCCAGCTGCCATAGAAACCAATTATGTATTTTAGGGAAATGAAAGTCAGGAATAAGCATAACTGAGGGTCACTAGAAGTTGAATATAAAGGGTCCAGTTTCTAATGTAGTTAGATGCCTAGTGGGATTTTAAGAAGTGCTTTATTGGGGCACTACACTAGTCTATATTGGTTTCTGTTGTCCGTGACCCGATAACTTAATATTTTAGAATTGGAAGCTTAACAATCGCCTTCTGTGAATAGGCAACTGGTAGGGGGTACACGGGGGTGCATATGCCCCCCCGACAGCTGACACTGATGCTGTTGGTAGGGCTGGTGTCCCCCTGACAGGGTCAGTGTCTTCTGTGGGTGACCCCCCCAGATTCAGGAGGCACCAGTCACTCATGCTTTTGTGAGTAATATATTCAATATAAAAAGATATGCACAAATCTCTGCAGTGGTGCTAATGATAGGTTACAATTTGTCCTGGCTGCATTACAATCCAAGAAGCTGGTGAATACAAAGAAGGGCTTATAGGAAATTCAGTAGCTATTTGTGAAGAGACAAACCCCAATTGATTTTTGAATGTTAACTGAAGTTACTAATTAGTTTAAGGCATCTTGTGTTGAGAGGACAAACACACATGTGCTACAGGGATTTTCTTTGGGTTGTAAGACCCCATACAAGAATCACAAGGTTCTGGGGTTTTTAATAGAAGCATTTACCAGAACCTCAGCGGTGAAGTTCCATTTGTGTTCCTAAATAATGACTTCTTACAGTTTTATAATTAGTTTAGCCTCCAACATAGTTTTGGTCAATGCAATAGTACAGTGGCCATCAACGTTTTCAGGTTAAATGATGGAATGACCTAGGGTGGATCAGAGTTGGGAGGGTACACAGATGTTAGAAATTGGCCTCTGCCACTTCTCCCTGTGGTAGCATGGGAAGAGTTCCTGTTGTTGCCCATCTCCCAATCTCCTTGGGCTGGATCCAGCCTGCAAACTGTAGGCTGCTGACCATAAATATATTGGTTCATATTTGGAGAGCTTGTGCTGCCACAGTTTACTATGCAATACCTTGTGCTATATGGGACCAGAAAATATATATGAGGGGGACAGTAACTAGGAGGGTTTAGACTGTTGTATATCAAAAAGACATATTATGGGGAAAGATATTGTAAAAAGGTTGACATGCATACAGTCATTTGTTCCTTTATGATATATAGCAAACTTGGATGATCATTTCAATTTTTCACTCCATTTTGTATCACTAAAGCAGGAGTCTAGATATGATCAGCAGGAGAAATCTGGCTTTATATGAAATAATACTTTACCTTATATGGCATTTAGAATGGACTAAATCCCTGTACAATGAATCAGTACATCCGTTTTATTTTCTTTGGACAATGATTTGGGAAACCTCTATCCTGGGCACTTAATCTGCGATGGAATGTAAAAACTCCTTTTTAGCTTTGGATTTAGCTGGCTATACTGTATATCCATTGACTATACAGGGCTGACTGTACTAGTATGTTAATCACAGAAGCAAGGGAGTTGACATTAAAAAGTTTACACTCAGCTTGCTGTAGGAATTAGTGGGTGTTCAGGCGTTTAAATTCTAAATTGCTTAAAGCTATGGGTATTTGAAAGTTTAGGGTCACTGGTAGGAGTTAAGCATAAGCCAGCAAGGATGTTAGCCAAGAAATGCATGAGTTGATGGGTTGAGCAGTGCTGAACCAGGAACTACAGGAGCAGCCACACAGAGAAACAAGTCTTAGACTAAGCTCCTCTGAGTGTTTGTTTACATAGCCTTAAGTGCTAAAAGACCACTGTAACCAGGTGCTCTGGCCATCTGCATAACACAGACTATAGGACTACACTTCATTGATTCCTGCTTTAGAAAAGCTCCTTGTCTTGATTTTAAACACTTCCAGGGATTGGGAATCCAAAAAAACACAGTTAGTGAAATGTTCAAATTCAGTCCAATTTCACTTCAAAAGTCTGCACTGTTATCTCAAGTCTAAATCTGTCTAGCTTCCATTTTCAGCCACTGAAACCTGTTACACCTTTGGTTGCTAGATTGAAGAGCTCTCTACTGTCATACTTCTGTTCCATATATCACTACTTACAGATTGAAATCAGGTCACCATTAACCTCCCACTCTGTTGGGTAACCTGAGTCTTGGGTATTTTTCCAACTTCGAATCACTCTTGCAATCCTTCTTTCAATACTTGCCAGTTTTTCATCATTTTGAAATATGAATACCAGAACAGTACTCAGAGTTCCAGGGAAAAGCATATTCAGCAATTTTTATTGCTATAGATTAGATGGAATTTGAAAATGTGATTTGTGATTATTTCAACTTGATGTACATTACTTTCAACTGAGTATCTGTAACAATAGTCAATGGAGTATTGTTAAAAGTAAAATGCAGAAAAGGGGGTTACCTTGGGTAGCGCTCGTAGAGCCTATATTGGGGTTAACTGTAAAGCCATCTGCTCTTAAGGGGCATTTTCAGACAAAATGTAACTTATCATTCTGTTACATAATCAGAGGTGGAGATTGGAGAAACACTGATTGTGATATCCTGCAAGTCACATGGTTGTGGGGACAGAGCTAGGAGCATGACCACTATCTGAATTAGAAATATCTCGCTCATTCCCACTCTTAATGCTTAATAATTAGGGCCAGACCTTGAGGCAGGTGTATGAAGTTCTTTCTTCCCAACTCTCCATTTTTGTTTGTACCCTTTAGACTGCTACAGTTATAGCAGGAGGAAATAAGTCTTTTGGATTGGGGACCTTCATAAGTAAGTTTACTGAATTTGCAGTTTCATGGAAAAAGTGGAATCTGGGATGGCGAAATCAATTTTAAAAACTAATAAAATGCTCACTCCCCAGTGGTAACCAACTCTCCTTGCTGCTGCTGAAGTTCAGCCTCACAGCCCACCGGGGGGGTGGAAAGGCAGAAAGGGGCTACCTAGCAGGGCATCACGAAGGGCATCAGACAAGATGGCAGCTACCCTGTCATCCCTCCTCCTCCTCCTGGGGCCTCTCGGCCAATCGGTGTTGAGGGGCAAGGCCACCAGAGCACACCCAAGAAACATCCACAGAATTTACTATTTGTGCCACAACTAACCTGTGAAAATTTGTTTAGTTTCTACATGATTTAAGTAAACTCCTATTCATAATATGTTTGAGGTAACCGTCAGATAGAAACAAAAGAATGAATATAAATCTTCTGTAGTTTACCTGCAGAAATTCATGAAGATCTCCTACTTGCAGATCTTTATTGAGGAGATAGCTTTGTTCATTCTCCTGGCCTTGTTTGAGCTCTTCTATCTTGCTTGCACGACATGCCAGCTGTTTCATGATTAGGTCTTTAGCTTGTCGGACACATTCTGGAACACAGAGTGAACGATTTTTATCTAATAACCCCAAAGGCATGTCTACTGCTTCAGTTATTTTACAACTTGAGCTCTTGGAAATCCATTATTTGAGAAAATAACAGTTTCCATTTCTAGTTTTAATGTGCACATGAGTGGGAAGCCCGTAGTTCAAGCAATTTCCTTGAGAAATGAAAAACGATGTTGCAATTTCATGGGGGTAGCACTGTTTGACTGATAAGACCATCAGGCTTGGTGTCTGGACTTCTGTGTTCTGTTCCTAGTTGGGTGACTAACTTGCTGAATGGGCTTCACCAAGTCTCTTAGGTGAAAGTGTCAGCTAATTTGTTGTTGTTGTTGTTGTTGTTGTTGTAAGGGAGCCTGTTTTTCAGGGGTGCTGAATACTGACTCCAAATAACTTTTCCCCTGAAGAGCTACCAGTCTGCTTGATTTGTATGCTAGAGAAGTTGCATCTGTGCCTAGAGTATTTTGGGGGGAAAATAAGCACCCTATCCCTATTTCTCAATTTTTTTTTTTTGCGGGGGAAATACTATATGATCAACTTTTTATTCTACATACTTCAGTAACTTGTAACTTCCACTTGTGCAACTAACAGTGAATTAAAAATAATAACGAATGCAGCTGGCATCTAGTTACAGCCATATCAAGTTGTTTCAGTAATGAAAAACTCTCTTGTTGTGAAGAGATGCACAACAGTGCAATACACAAACAGCGTGCACATTTCTCAAACTCAGAGTTAATTGTGTTTGTCAGCAGGCTGACTGGCTACTTTGAAAATACACTGAAACTGTAGGAAAATCTTCAATAAAATTCTAGGTCAGTGTTTGGGGTTTTTTTTTTTTTTCTATAACAAGTTTACAAATGACCTTGGAAGAGTTAAACATACTCTTAAAACATGTTTTAGATATAACTTTTGAATTGAATGCAGACAGAGACATATTTCTAAGGAAAAAACAAGAATAATGTAAGATTGAATAATGTTTAAAAAAATGAGGTGGCTTGGGTGCTAAGGTGCACAGTTGATCACTCAGAGGTCACAAGTTTGCAGCCACAGCAGAAGTATTCATGGCACAGCCCTGTCGGATCCTAAAGAATCTGTGAATTCTGCTAAATCCTTGTCACAAGGACACAAAAAAGGAAAGGAAGGATGTATAAATTTACAAATCGATGCATGCATTTTAGGTAGTGGTTTTTTTTTTTTCCAGTTTAAGGTGTAGCACTTTTAAGCAGTGGTTCAAGGGACTGACATAATAAATGAGTTGATTAATTGGGGCTATATTGCTTGCATGCAGTAAGTTTGACTTCTTTCAAGACACAAGGCTGAACAAGTGCAAACCTATACAGGTTTTACTTCACATGAGTAAAAAGTATCTAGCTGGTCTAAAACAAAGTCCTTCTAATATCTCTCTACCTTGAAACAGAAACATCTGAGACAAAAAGTAATAAACATAGCTAAAGCTTAAAAATTATAAACTTGTGAATATTCACAATGGCTACGAGGTAACCATGTATATGCTTAAAGAATGCACAGGGTGCTTGTTAAACCCTTGATTAAACTATTAGTTCATAAGACTAGTCAACATTTTTACAGAGGACATAACCTGCAGAATGGGAATTGCTGACCTGAGACCTAATACAGTTTAAAATTCTAACCTAGTGGAGTCTGAATTGCTCTCCAACGAGAACATTTACTTTCAGATAACTCCGTTCTTGAAGCTCTGACACTGACAGCATGCCAATAGAATGGCTAAAGCAGCACTTGTCCTAAGAAAACCAATATGATGCAAGAATCAACCTTTTTGTGCTTGCACAATGAGTTCCTTGCCCAAGAGCACTTTTTAAAGAAACAAAAATTGACTGCAAGGATTTATATCTAAATATGGTTTTCTATGTTGCTTTACTCTATGGGTGGGGCAAGTGGATTTTTCCCTATTTGGTTAACCATATGTTCTGCATAAATAAAAATACACATTACTTTACATACTTTAATATCCACCCGAGAAACTGATTACAGCGCTGTATACTGTTCTCAAGCAAGTAACTTCAAACCCTAGTGAATTTTAGTATTGAATATATTTTGAGCTCTATTGTAAATATTGAGAGTTGTGAATCCACGTATTGCTCTGAATACTTTGTACTTCAAAATAATATCCTGTAGTTGATGAGAAACAAACATTTCACACATCACTAATGTTTTGAACATTTACTATGATTTTACACAAAGGCATTAACTCCTCCAATACTATGAATAAGATCCTGATTCAATACCCATCAAAGCCAATGGAAACCTTCCAATTGACCTCAATGAGCAATTGAGTCAGGCCTCAAATGTGTTGAGGTACTTTAAGCCACAGATTTACTGCTTAACAATAACATGGGAAGGTGTGGAAGATAAAAATAAAAAGATCAAAGACTATTTTAAAAATTTCCTAAAAGAAAATCAAGCTAAAAGCCCTGTTCAGTTTCGGAGCCGGAGAGAAATGAACTAAAGGCTTCTTTTAAAAGAGGTTGAGGAGAAGTTGTGTTAATTTCTTGCATACAACATACTTTCCTCTTGAAAAACAAAAACAAACAAAAAACCCAAAAAAACCACCTGCTAGAAACTGTGGTGCATATTGTTTTCAAGAAATATGGTAAGACCAGTTTCTGCCATTATTGGCAAAATTAAAAGCAAAATCTGCATGCAACTGGCAGGGAGAAAAGAACAGTGAATAGGCTCTATTCCTGAACTACCATTTCTCAATTACTACAGGGAAAGATTTCTGCCCCCCACTTCTTTCAGCCTTTCAAAAACAAGGTGTGTATCATATTCCCAGGGGGGTTGGGTGCAAGAAAATACAGGTTTTTGTTTCTGTTTATTTTGAGCTATTATGCAATTACCTCTATATACACTATTCAAATCAGGACAAATACTATTTAAAAACAAATTAAAAAATGTTATAGTAGATGTTTGGGTGTTTTTTTTATTTTGTTTTTAGTATATGGTTTGTTTTTTATCCATAATTTGTTAAAATGATCTTCTGAAAGGTTTTGCATATGTGGCCCTAGACAGCTGACAAAAACTTGTTAAGTGGCTCACCAACTAAAATAACTGCCCACCCCTGAGTTAAGCTAAAATAGAAAGCCTCACAAATACTTGGTGAGGGAGATGTGGTGACTTCTTTAAACTATAATCTCCCCATTTTTACAAGTCACAAACCCAGAACAAGAGCTAGGAGACTTTGAGCCAGAGTTTTCTGTTCTAACGACCAGCTCACCTACTTTTCTAAGAACACTATTTCTAGTTTTATTCTCTAGCACAGTTTTAGTTCAGTAATACTTCACACCTTGCTAATATTTTGTTTGACAAAAATGAGACAATTAATAAATCAAAGCATCAGTTAATGCATTTTAAAGATGAAAGTCAGGGGATACTCACCATTCTTGTAATGTGTTACTTGTTCCCAGAAAGCTTTGTGCAACTCTGCTAAAAGATCTTCCTTCTGTCTAACAGAGAGGCTGCTTTTTATGGTTAAATGGTCCAATATGTTTGACATGGCATTAAATCTACATTTACTTTCTTCTTCTATACGTGATTTTACAGAATCAACCATTTTTACCATTAGCTCCCAGTTGAATAATCTTTCTGGAATGTCCTGAGAACAAAATTAATTCATACATAGAAATTAGTTTCAGGACTTTTCCTGCAGTCCTAAAATATACTTAACCTTTTATTTATCTATTCAATAATGACAAATGAAACGGACAAGTCTAGACAGCCTAGTCAGAATAGTGTAGATCTTCAACAGTATTTGAGTACAGCTAGATGACTAAATGTGCCTGGGAATCTAGGCTTGTGCTCCTAGTAATCCATTGATTTGACTGTGTGTTTTGCTTTCGTGAATTGACTAAAACTATTTATACTTTTCATCAAGTGCTTTGGAGCTCCTCAAGGAAAGAAATTAAATCTTATATTGATGAGAGAGTTTACACCACATTTTAATGATCAGCATAGCTTGATGCTGAAGGGGCAAGAAGATCAACTAGCTGGAAGAAAAGGATAAGACCCTATTGAATTTTTCCCATTTAATAAACTGCAATAATTTAGGAATGAGCACTGCTAAAATATTGGTAAAGGCAAAAATTAGTGTAGCTTGCTAAATGTATTTATAGGAAAAATAACTGCATGTGGATGGGCAGCATCTATTCCACTATGGCATGGGGATCCAAAATTCTCTGTCATTCATGGAATGTAATTTCTTGGCTAGTGGTACTTAAATAGTGGCTTTACCCTAGGGACACCTTCAGTAACTACCATAACTAATGGACATACATGGACAATAGTCAGTCTCCTCAGACGCAGATGAGCCATGATAAAAACTCTAAATAGGAGACCTTGTAAACATGTTGGATTGCTCCAAATATGTGAGATAATCCATTTAGAATGACCACTTCATGTTGAAGTAGGCACAACAGGAGGCAGTCTAGATATGGAAGGAAACACGGTAAACAATGCAGACCAACCACAAAATGCTTTATTCTTCTGTATGTGTCATGTGTTTTACTTAAGTACAATGCTACACAATTGCTATAAGCTAATAAGTACTGTAACATTATTTCACAGGGAATTACAAAGATTTCATAGATTTCAGAGACATTAGGGCTAGAAAGGACCTCGGAAGATCATCGAGTCCAGCCCCCCACCCGAAGGGCAGGAAGTCAGTTGGGGTCATAGGATTCCAGCAAGATAAGCATCCAATTTACTCTTCAAGGTGTTCAATGTAGGTGCTTGAACCACCTCCGATGGCAGGCTGGTTCAGACCTTGGGGGCTCGGACAGTAAAGAAATTCTTCCTTATGTCCAGCCTGAAACGGTCTTGCAGGAGTTTGTGACCGTTCGACCTCGTCATCCCTTGGGGCGCTCTGGTGAACAAACGTTCCCCCAGATCCTGGTGGTCACCCCTGATAAACTTATAGGTGGCCATCAGATCACCCCTGAGCCTGTGCTTTTTCAGGCTAAAGAGCCCCATGGCTCTCAGCCTGTCGTCGTAAGGTCTGTTTTCCTGACCTCTGATCATGTGCGTGGCTCTTATCTGGACTCTCTCAAGCTTCTCCACATCCTTTTTGAATTGTGGAGCCCAAAACTGGATGCAGTACTCCAGCTGCAGCCTCACCAAGGCCAAGTACAAGGGGAGAATGACGGGGGATTTGCTAGAGAAGCATCTATGGATGCAAGCCAGCATTTTGGTTGCTTTACTAGCTGCAGCATCGCATTGCAGGCTCATTCATGTTCATCTTGCGGTCAATGATGACCTCCAAGTCTCTTTCTTCCGTGGTGCTAGCCAGCATAGCACTGCTTAGCCTATAAAGATGCTGCAAGCATTTCTTTCCAAGGTGGAGAACTTTGCATTTTTCGGTGTTAAACACCATCAGGTTCTCGTCTGACCATTTGCTGAGTCTGTTCAGGTCAGCCTGGATCACCCGCCTGTCTTCTGGTGTGGATGCTTTGCCTCAAAGTTTGGTGTCATCGGCAAACTTGGCCAGTCTACTTCTGACTCCAACGTCCACATCATTAATGAAGATGTTGAACAATATGGGTCCAAGGACAGAGCCTTGGGGGACCCCACTGGTCACAGGACACCATGATGATTGACTTCCGTCAATTGCTACCCTCTGGGTCCGACCATGGAGCCAATTTCCCAGCCAGCAGACTGTGGCGGACCCAAGGCCACAACTGGCCAGTTTTGCCAAGAGGTGATCATGGGATACCATACTGAAGGCTTTTTTGAAGTCAAGATATATGACATCAATCTCTTCTCCCATGTCCAGGTGATAGGTCACCTGGTCGTAGAAGGAAATGAGATTGGTCAAGCAAGACCTACCTGCAACAAATCCGTGCTGGCGTCAGCCCGTCCATTAAGCCAGCCCTCTTTTATAAACTTTTCTAAGATCTTCTCCAGGACAGAAGTCAGGTTAATGGGCCTACAGTTAGCCAGATCTACTCTTCTCCCTTTCTAAGATAAGGTTACACTTCAGATTTTCACTGTTCCTCCAAAGCATAGTAAATGTAGTGAGCTAGATTGTGTATACTGGGGAGATGAGTCTGGGTTAATGACTGACTTAATTGAAAAAGCACACAGTATTAGGCATTAACACTAAAATACTTGCAATTATGCTATTTTTTGCTCTCAAGGCCAGAGGTAAATATCTTCAACTCCTGGGAAGACTCAGAACCATTTTTAATTTGAATTATGGTCATCCCATCCATGTGCATTGCAACAAATATATTGGAGAAAATGTCCCAGTGCTTGGTTTAATGTTTTTCTTCTCCATATAATTTAGTACTCTTGCTGCTTGTTCATTGCCTATATTAAAAGTATTCCTATAACTAGTTCCAACGTAATGATATAGCTGCATTTTCAGAACCAGAATTAAAGCACCAAGTTCATTCTATTTAGGAGTTCTTACAGAAGTTCCTACTACCAAAAAAACTAGTTCTAACACAATAATGCTGAAATAAAGAGAAGCAAGTTGGTAATTGGTAAGTTGGTAAATTGTCTGCTTTACCATTGACTGCAAATCCTGAGATTCACTTAATAACTCTTCCACTACAATCATTTTGTCAGTCAGATTCATGATTATCTTTCTTGCTTTAGCACTTGAACATTTTGCTTGGTCCAAGACAAACTGCTGGGCTTCGTCAGTCTGTTTCCAGAAAGCCTCCATCTACAAAATAAGAAATAAACCACAACATATATATATATTTTTTTTTTAAAGAGAAAAAGATGATGTAACGGGTACTATGTGCGAGAGAGCTGCTCTACCACAGAAGGTAAATTGCTGGATTACAATGGACAATGTTAGAATCAGTCTCTGGAAAACTGTCTACAGAGGTTCTCATAGTTACCAGTACAGTGTTTCTCCGACACATTAACATTAGATATCAGTGGGTGCATCTACACATACACTTTACTGTAGCATTGACTAATTAGTATGCAGTAAGCATCACTGTCCACATGTGCACCAGTACTGGGGTGCAGTAAGTTAACTCTGCCATAACATAGTACTTTTCCCAACAGTTTTATGGCAGAGTAATTCACTGTGATAAAACACTTGAATGGAAGTTGACTGTTGGGTGCAAATTGCATCTGGTCAGCCCAGCCAGCTGGGGGCCAGATGCCCAGCTCCTGCCAGCCTCTCCACCACCCACTGTTGCTGCCTGGGGCTGCCCCCCCAAGTTCTCTGCCAGCTTGGGGTTGCTCTGCCTTGGCTGTAATTGCTATGGTCCTGGGCACATGAGTAGATGCTGTGCCTGGGAGCAGTTAACTCCAGTGCAAACTGCTCCAGAGTTCATTGCATTGCGTTAAAAGCATATGGATACACCCAGTGTTGTACCTCCTGGATAACCCTCACTTTTTATAGAAGTAAATCAATTTATACAAGATTTTGAAGATTGTTAATAAAAACACACATTTAAATGCTCTACTAGTACAATTGAGAAAAGAAAAAAAGATTGTAACTTATTAGCCTAACAAGTATGCTAGGTAAATTATTATATTAATATAGTATATTCATGGCCTCCAGAGGTCCCAAAAGATGGAGTGCTTAGTGGCTGTGCTCCCTGTTCCCTCTCTTCCCTGGACAGGGTTGGGGAAAATGGGGGATGGAGCAGCTGGGGACGCCAGAGGACCAAGCAACTGCCCTATTGCAGCTCTGTAGTTGGAGCACTCGCAGTGGTTTTGAAGTACTCTGGGAGGACACATCTGAGGGGCCACATGTTTTCAAATTAGAGAGGAATTTGGAGCACTTCTGACACAGGTCTGCCCATGGCTTAAATGTCATACATGACTAACCCTATAAAATTTGCAAGGTTGTGGGTTTTTTTTTTTTTTTTTTTTTTAATGGTCTCAAAAGAAATACCAAATGGGACCTCTATTGTTAAGGAAAAAGCACCTTAACAATGCACTGCACTGCATTGCCATCATGTGTCTTTGGTCAGTGTTTAAAACATTCACTGATCCTGAAAGCATGCATGCATACAATATAAAGTGTTTCTGACTCATTAGGAACCACCAGTATTTTTCTGGTGATTAAAAAGAAAATTGCATGTTTCATTGGGGTATATCACAAACTACCAAGCATTTTGAGAATGGCTGTTCTTTTTTCTACAAGAGAGGCTGAAGACTGGGGGTATGTACAAGCATTATATTTAGATTGCCCTAACATTAGTTAGGGCTGTTTAAATACTTCAGAGTACAAGGGTTCATGGGGCATGGGTTGCACTAAAAGTGGCATGCTCAATCTAAAGTGAGTTGACCTCAGATGTGGACTAAGTTTACATAGGTCTGGGATTAACACAGTCTAGCAAAAGTTAACCCAGTGTAGTGAATGCCTGCATGTGTTCACTGCAGTGCCCCAGTGCTGGGAAAGCCCAGCTTCTTACCATAGCCCCTGGGCTGTGCTGATTTAACTGACTGGGCTATTTCCTCTCCACCCCCATGACCGTCTCACTGGACCTGCCATCCCTGGAGTCTCCCCTTCCTGCACACCAGGGGACCAGGCAGGGCAGTGCGGTGCATAGTGTGGGAAGCAGAAGGTGAGCCTGGGTGCATGGTGCAGTGGGAGGTGGAGGGAGTACAAGCATGTGGTGAGGGGGGCATGGGTATGCAATGCAGTGGTGTGGGGAGGGGTTGGGATCTGCGTGGCATGCGGCCCCTGCTGGTGGGGATTCTTAAATGTTGAATGCTCTTAAAGCTTAAATGTTAGACAGCCCTGGCTCAGACTATAAAACGATTTAAATAATATGCCTCTGGTGATCCTAAATGCTGTCCAGCATTCAGAAAAGAAAAATACTGGTGGTTCCTAATGAGTCAGAAACACTTTATATTGTATGCATGCATGCTTTCAGGATCAGTGAATGTTTTAAACACTGACCAAAGACACGTGATGGCAAATGAGAGAAACTGTCGATACCTACCAACAATTCTAACATGAAACTTTACATAAGATTTAAAATGAAATAATAGGTACATTATCTATTATATGTTCAGAATATTCCCTCTCTTTCCTTTCCAAGTCATCCAAGGTCTGGTATTCTGAATTCTGAGTGCCCATGGCCTCGGTACTCTGTAGCCTGGAGTTAAGTTGTTTCTGCAGTTCGTCAAAATCCTGGAAAAATATGTAACTTGTTAAACAGGAAAAGAACTTTAACTTGACCAAATACAGACAAGAGTAAACTTCCTACAATAAACACCCAGGCTCTATTTAGACATAGTAACTTATCAGAGAATTTTAAAAAAATCATGAGTAAGACTGAAGTAACACTATTTAGACCTTCACCTACACTTTTTATATTTCTACTTAACTCAATTTTATATCACTTTTGAGATCAGGAAAGGACCCGATGTCTATCTTCACTAACTTCAAGTGTTAGCAGTTATCGGTCTGAGTCTTCATACTTCTAATCCTTCTAGCAGCACACCAGATTTTCAAAAGCAGTGTAACTTCTGTGCCTCACCGTTAGCTGGATTCTGCAAGCATATGTACCAATGTTCTTGTAGGTAGCCAGATAGACAAGCTACCTTTGTGTACGTTTTATTTCATAGATTTCATAGACATTAGGGCTGGAAGGGACCTCGGGAGATCGAGTCCAGCCCCCCCGCCGAAAGGGCAGGAAGTCAGCTGGGGTCATAGGATCCCAGCAAGATAAGCATCCAATTTACTCTTGAAGGTGTTCAATGTAGGTGCTTGAACCACCTCCGCTGGCAGACTGTTCCAGACCTTGGGGGCTCGGACAGTAAAGAAATTGTTCCTTATGTCCAGCCTGAAACGGTCTTGCAGGAGTTTGTGACCGTTCGTTTGTTTTTGTACACAGAGGTACACCTGGCAATACTGTAAGTGAACCCTTAAAAGCTAGCTAAAAGGTCTTTTATAGCAAAAACCTTTTTAAAAAAGTAATGAAATAACAGTGGTGGGGGGAATGGCGCACATTCAGGAAGAAAAAACCATTTTTCCATCCCCATTAAATAAGTCAGTACTAAAATGCAAATTAAATGTGCCTGAACATGTCTTTATGCTTTAAGTTTTCCTTTTCATAGCGTGCCAAATAATTGTTAGTATATAATGCCTTAAAGGAGAGCAGTCGCATGTTAGCAGACAGCAAAATTCCAGTATACTTTCTCACAGAATCAGAATTTATGGTTGAAAATGTGTTTTATAGAGAGTTGTTTTGTCCTGTCTCTTATCAGTATCGGATTGTGTCATATTTCTGCATCACTAATTATTCTGTTTGTTGCCTAAGTAAGTTTACCTCTATGCAACCAGCTTTGGGGGCTTACTGGATTTATTGGCCCAAGGCTGGGCACACCCATTGGCTGATCAGTGCTCCCAGCTTTGGGAACATATCGGTGCTTTGGCTCTGGTGCACCCCCAAAGCTGGGAGCACCTGTGAGCTGATCTGCGCTCCCAACATCAGAGATGGCTTGGAGGCAAGGACTCCAATGCGCTCTTGAGGCTGGGAAAGCTGATTGAGCCAGGTGCACTGGGCACCCGGGTTGCTACTGGGTTGCTGGCACAGGGTGAGCCCAGGATAATAATCCCAGGCTCCCCCTGTACTTCCTGGGAGTGCTACTCAGTTGATGTGATTGGGATCTGATCTCTAATCCCACAACCATGCCTTCTGCTATGAATAAGTAACATGATAGGAGGCATGACTTGGGATCATGGAGGAGATTCCATCATGCCTTTAATTAAAATGGCTGCCAGGGGCCTAAGCCCTGGAAGGATTTTCAAACCAGGTATTCGCGTATTTCATTTGTAGGGCATGATATAAAGATCAGGTCTCACATAAAATAGCCAGGATGAGATGGACCATTTTGGGGAGCTGGTCTGGGCATGTGTGAGTCCAAACAATAGTGGCAACAATGTAGCAGTAGAAGAAGAGGTCTCTTGTTTCTCAAAGCATTTAACTTCAGGAAGGACTTTAAGGCTGAGAACCCTGAACCAAGAGAGGCACTCCCTTGTATGGAGTTGGGCACCTGAGGCCCTTTCCTTCCACTCAGCATTTCATAGTCTATCTTAGGTGCTTCCCCTTTTTAGTTTCCTGGCTTCTGTAAATCCCATCCTTAAGTGCATAATGCAGGTTGCTTAACCTCCAGCTGTGACTTTTCTACTGGGCAGCAGGGAACCTAAAAAGTTAGCTGCTTAAAGTCGCACAGGAAGTCTGTCAGAAGAAATTAAGCCCATGGCCCAGGCCATCACCCTCATCACTGGACAATCCTTCCTCTAGGGACCTGCACTAGGAGCCTCAGAAGAAAACAAGATTTAGGGTTTGCATATATAATATACTTTAAACTAGTATATACCATCTTCACATGTATTTAAAGTAAAATGGAGATGTAACATACAGCTAGGGTTGCCAACCCTCCAGGATTGCCCAGGATTCTCTAGGAATTGGATATAAATCTCCAGGAGACTGCTGAGAGTCACCCTGGAGATAAATGATAGGGCATTAATTAAAATAAATATTAAATGTTGAATCTGATTTTATACAGTAGTCCAGTGGGTTAAAATATAAGAGTAATGTGCATTTGCCTTCCTGATGTAACGTCTATGCACTGTAATCCCTAACTGATTATATGCAAGCATGTGGGCACATTTGCCTTGTTGCAGGCAAGCTGGCGTTCTGGAAACCTCTTGGAGTACATTCAAATAGAGTTGGCAACCTCACATGCAGCCAAATGCTAGTGTTAGTCATTCTACCTGAGTGTAAAATTGTCCTATGAGCAACCTGCAGTGGCAATGCAACAGTATAAGTTACACTGGCGTGTATGTTGTGTGTCTGCAGTTCTAGTCAATGTAACTGCCTAGCTTAATATGGGCCATTTGCTCAAGCTGTTTCCAGTTTCCCTGTCAGCTATGGCTGAAGCACTGTAGTATCAGTCTCCAGTCTCCTACTCTGGGATATCTGGTCGTCCATCTGATGTGGTCCCATTGTCATTCATATCTCATGAACAAAACTGATGTAAGCCTGTCGTGCATCTGCACCCTTGCCTTTGATACATCTTGAACTAGTTCAGTTAGACGAGTGAACAGATCAGTATTCTCAAATATCATTAAGTAAATGGTAAGGGGTATTTTGGAAGTTGACAAATCTGTATTTATTTGAGGTCACTTCCTGCTGAGAAGGATTTATTTACTGAATCTCTTTCATTTGGTAAATATGATCAACACTGACTTAAGGTTAAAAGTTAGCAAAGTGTTCTTTCAGAAAAAAAATATCTCCAGAGAGAGGTTATCAGATAATATTATTGAGGCTTCTAATGTTAAATTCACTGACTGTGAGACTGCATGATCAAAATATGCTGATGTAGCATAATGGATTTTAATTTAAAGACTACTTAATTATAAAAAAAGTAAGATGGGTGGTAATTTCTAGGAATGTTTTCATGTTATAGCACCATTTTTCACTTTTGTTAATAGCACGATCCCAGCTTGTGATGAAGAGTTGCATTTCGCAATGCATGTGGACTACAAGGGTGTCTTTACACGTGCTTCGGGGGTGGGGATGCTTTAATTAGAATGACTCTGAGAGCAAGCCTAATTGAAGTGCCTGCAGCATCTCATTTATTCAGCGTCCCGCTCTTCAAAATGGCAACAGGGGCACTTTAACTAAAGCTCATTCAACGAACTTTAGTTAAAGTACCCTTGATGCCATTTCGAAATGTGAGGACACTGAATACATGAGATGCAGAGGCTGCTGGAGCATACTCCAGCAGACTTGATTAATTCAGTCTGCTCTGATGCTCTGTAATTACAACGTATCAGAGAAGCATCCCTGCCTATTTACAGGCACTCTAAAACAGAAATGGAATTTGTAGAATGAAAAAGAAATTGGTGTGTTTTGTTTTTTTTTTTAAACCTACAACTTTCTTCTGGTACTGCACCTTCTACAATGTTATCAACAATGATAGGAGGACCAAGAATTTTCAATAAGAGTTCATTAACTCTCTTGAGTGGGATAGATGAGGTCCTAACAAGCCTAAACTGTGAAAAAGGCTTTCTTCCTAACACACTAGGGGCAGCAATGTATTGATTTGCTATTGTCTGTTTGAAACAACATTCAGTAATAAGTTGATGTGGACAAAGGAGACTGTCAAACATTTTCCTCTGCTCCTGAACCCCCTGTCTCCCACTTGCCCTCCAAGAGAAAAGTTTGAAACACACTAAAAATGAAACTGTCACATAAAAGGATGCTGGTATAGCATGCTATTGCTAGCATGGCATTAAGTGCTTGAAAACACTTTTTTATTTTCTGCTGTTTGAAATATTAATAATGGGATCACTTACAGTTTCTTGCTTCAGAAGGATCTTCTGATATAACTCTTCATTAATCTTCTTTTTAAGATAAAATTCTGTGAGGTATACTCTGAGGACCTGAATAACCATCTGTTTAAGAGGGAGAAAGAATCAACAGTCAATGGCAATTTAATAAACATTGCTACGGTAATTCTTTTTTAAATTAAGGGTACACATGAGGGCAAGTAATAAATGAAAGTATTTTCAGTAATCATGCTCAAACTCTTCAATTTTACCTTGGATAACGTTTTCCATTATTTATTATGGTAACTACAAAGCCAGCTTAATGTCTCCATATGCACTGCCCAGGCTTTTGTGCCCTGGAGAGGTCACTCCAGCTTCACTTTATCTTTCAAACAAGGATTACATTCAGCAAGCCGATGTCTCACTTGGCACACTGCTATTGTCTCACAAGCCAGAAAGACACCTACTATTGCTACTGATACAAAGCCTAAGAGTTTTTTTATGTGTGTAAGGTCTAAAAAACTTCATAGCACTCCCAAAAGCACCACTGAGAACTTGTCCCACCCACCTGCTCCATGCACACCAATCAAGAAATGAGGTAGTGAAACCACCCTAAGCAAGCTGCCCACTCCAGCTTTCAAGGCTCATTTTGAAAGCAAGTACAATCCTATTGATACTCTATAACTTTAGACTGGACAGATGCAGAACTTGGTGATTATTATAAGGACATTAAAAGAGCATTACAATAGCAAAAGCAAGCTCTCAAATATCAAAGTTTAGACTGTCGTCAGAGTTAAGGTTGTCTGTGCAACCTGGCTTGTTCCCTCTGGAGTTAATGTGTCATTTGAAAAGGTTAGAGGTCAAAATGAGCTACAAGAAGGGATATAAAAGGTGGCTTTTGGGGTAGGGGCATGCTCAGTGGGAACTGATGCCTGGTATATGTTTTTCAGCTGTGCTTTTGGAGCCCCACAGAAGCAGTGTAGATAGATATATCCAAAGCAAGCTGACAACTTCTAAACTGTATAAAAATGAACTATATAAATTGACCTTCACTGGTGAATATCAGAATGACTAACAAACATAAACCTTTATACACAGTGGATGTGTGTCTGGGGGAGGACTCACACAAGGGTATGCTCATCTTTTCTAAAACTACAGGTATACTTAAGCTGCAAAGTTCTCATAAATCCTGCAGTAGAATGCCTTTAGCTTTGGCAGCTCATCTGATGTTGCTCAAATATACATGCATGTAAAATCCATAACCAAAAAGTGCCCATGCCAAGCTCTGGAGATCTGTGATGGCTTTAGAATATATATAATCTTTTCTTATATACCATGCACCCCTAAAGAAGATCTGTACTGTGTCATGGGGACAGCAGAATAAAGAGAGATTGGGGGGTGTCTTTTTGCTGAAATATACCAGAAAATGGTAAGCCATTAAAGATGGCAATGTTGTTCCTCCTTTAAGATCTGGCTCTGGGAAACACTGATCCTTAAAGCAAAAGATTGATGCCAGGGGCTAGTTCCTCCCCTTCCCAAGTGTCTGTATGGAAAAACCTAGCTCTTGGCTTAACAAATTGCTAAATTCTGATGGTGTATATATCTATATAACGCTGTATTTTTTATGACTTGAATGTTGTTTTTTTTTGCAAAACAAAAGCAAACAAGTAGTGTTCTTTTAAGATTTCTGTGGCAGTGAGACCCAGCGTTTTAACCTCACTTCCATTCACAAGTTGATGATTGACTGACCTTGAGATCAAATGCCTGTTTCTATATTCAGCCATGGTAAAGACCTTCTTAGATACTGATCCCAACCATTTTTTTTTCTTCTCCCTCTTAAGGTCCTCAAGATTAGTTGCCCAGATGCATGAAATCCATTTCCCAGGGGCTGTTTCCTCCCCTTCCCAAGTGTCTGTACGGAAAAACCTACCTTTTGGTTAAATACTCTTAGTTTAACAAATTGCTAAACTCTGATGGTGTGTGTATCTATACAGAGATAGGATATAAGTATCATGCAGTAACCATTGTTACCATTTAATTCAGGTAATCTCAAACTGAGGATGCCATTTTTTCTATGTGCAGTTCTTCACTTCTTGCAAAATCCTGCTAGTCTTTTGTTTTCGATTATAGTCTACTTTTTTTGTACTTGTCCTTCTCTCCTTGCTAGAAGCTGCTTTTTCTCTCTTTCATCTGTTCTCCCCCCTCCTTTCTAATTGGGTCAGCACCCATTTTTCTGTTCACTGAATAAAAATATAGCCTAGAGAATTTTTTTAAAAGTACAATGACTGTGCTCTCCAAATTATGAAAAAATGCTCCTTGGTTATGTAGGTTAGGAAGAAAATACCCTGCAGTTCTACGCAGAATAACTTTACATTCTGCTCTGAAAGAGGGGTGCTGAGTACAGTGCTAATCCAGGAGCAGACTAGTGAACAGAGACTTTGAGAGGATTAAGTAATCTTTTGTAATTAATAACACCAGTGGCAGATTACTTTGCAAAATAGCCCCAGCTCAGTTGGGCTGGCCAGTGCTTTGGAGGGGAATCTTCCCTTTGCTTTTGGAGGCTGCATTTCATACCCCTGTGCCCACCATCGTTCAACTGAGGCAGCTCCCCTCTCTTGTGGTTACTCAGGAGGTAGACAGTACCTCAGTTCTCCCTGGATGGACTTTCTCTATTATGTCTTGCTGAATCATGGCCATGCACTGAACACAGTGGCTCTGTAGGAAGGCGAGAGTCATAATCTGTTACCTACAGAGTCCTGGGCATTATAATACATTAATGCCAATAAACAAGGACAATGTATTTCCTCCTCTATGCTTCACTGTACAATTTATTTCATTCATAGAGTTTAAGACCAGGACAGATTGTTAGATTATTCTGACCACCTATAAAACACAGGCTGTTAGATTTTACTCAGTTACTTCTCTATGGAGCCTACACATAGAAAAATAAAATATAGTGTAATTAAAAATATAATGCTTTTAACTATGTTTTCCTCAATGAAGTCTGATAGCCAGAAGAGTGAATTATATAAATTATTCTCTAAACTCTATAAAAGAATTCCCATATTTTACTCAAATTTGGATGAAATGGCTATGAAAAAGAAATTCGTACCTACCATATATTTTTCCTTTCTCAGTTCTACATCAAGAAACAGAAGGTCTTTCAAAAGAAGGCTATATAGGCACAGCTTAACATCAAAACTGTAATAAGATAAAGGTTAAAAAATAATTAGTACCAATCTATTTATGCTGTACTAAAGCGCCATTGTAAAAACGGAGCAAACAGAAAATGGTTGCCTTACCCTCTTGTAAAATAGTCTCTTTTTTAAGTGCCAAATTCTCAGAAAAACAATTTCCTTGGGATAATAGTTCCATCATTTTATTTTATATTGTTTTTCATACAAAGTATCCCAAAATTTTGCACAGTGAGAAATAAGGTGTGATAATGCTTAAACAACACAGAAGGGCAGAGAGAGAGAGAGCTATATGGAGAAATGGTTAGAACAAGCAGAGAGCTCTATTTTAAAAAAAGGAAAAAACAACAACAATTAGCATTTCATTAAGTATTTTTCATCACCAGTTGCACTGCATTAACATTATTTAACCGATGGAGAACACGGTGACATATATCGTCTTCCTATTTTGCAAATTAGGAACCAGAAGTAAATGTACATATACTGCCTCAATATGCTAACTCGGTGGCAGAAGGAAAATTACAGCTAAGAGCCTCTTTGATTATTAAGTGAGGCAGTGAATATGAATAAGGGTTGCAGAATTTATTATTATTAAGGACACTCACTGTTTAGTTTCAATGGAACTAACTATCTATGGAATAAGATATTGCTCAATAAATATGGCTGGTTCAAATCCTAAATAAAAAGGCCACTGGAGAATGTTCTTCAATATGTAGATGAATTCTTGTATCCCAGGTTTAAAAGTCTGGGTGGTGCTGTGTGATGAAAATAGGAGCAATTAAAGGAGTGTGTAGTAGAAAAGGGGGGCCCTAAATTGAAGCAGTGTGTTTTTACAAACACTACTTCAAGATAGGGCCGACTTAAACCCACTGGGCCATGCACACACCCTGCTGTGCCTCTCTGGTGGTGGGGAGGGGAGGGTGAGCTGTCAGCAGGTGGAGTGGTCCCTGGGCTGTGGCGGGGAGGGGACTGGTGCTTCCCTCTGCAGCAGTGGTGCCCGCCCCCCCGGCACCTGCCCACAGGCGCCTGGCTCAGGTGGCCCTAGGGGCACTGCAGCCGTGGAGGGAAGCACCAGGCCCCCGCACAGCTCAGGCAGACAAGCTCCAGAGGGAGGGAGGGGGAAGATCAGGCTTGCCGCTTTTCTTGGGCGGAGCCAGGTTGCCTGCAGGGCTTTCTGCAGAGCTGAGGAGCTGCATGGAGCCCAGCGCTTTGCTCCGCAGATGTAGGGGCAGCAAACTAAAACTCCTCAGAGAATTTTACTATGCTGTGCCCCAAATCATTTAAGGTGCATTATGTTGCCAAACTTCCTATAGTGGCTGGAATTAATGAGCAATATGCTGCCGAGGCATACCAACACCATTAAGCAGTGCAAAAGCACTTAGCCCATTTTAAAGTGTCATGCACACGCCCCTCGTTTTGTCTACAGTTGGCCTAAGATTTTGCAGTATTTTGTTTCTTGTCCTCAGTTGTTGTTTCATGGATAGGTTTGTATCAGTGTTTTTAAAACTAATGGAGACAAGCACATTCTTTCCATCAGCATAGTCTGTAACATATACAACAAGAACAAACACAATCTTTTCCAACAAGGATTATTTTAGGGCTGTTTAAAAAAAAAATGGGGCTTAGGAGTCTGATTCACTGAAGGACTTAACCAGCCCTAATGATTCCAGTGGAAACTGAAGGGGTTTGAATCCTGCAGAATTGGACTATGAGTGATCGACAACCTTTTCAAATGTAATGCTGTAGCATTAACATGATACAGGCAAAAAGGGGGACTCTTATCACAGTGCTGTTATAGAAGGCTATTGTTGCCTGTATGCTGTTTCCTAGAACTCTATCATAAACCAATTTGCAAGTCACAATAGCATGCAATCTCGTTGGTCCCTAAAAACACTTTTTTCTAGGGACTGCAGCCCCTAATTTTAGATTTTTATATACAGAGTTCCTGCTTTTAACAAATGGATTTAAGAACCACGACTTCATTTGTGCCAGTCTTTTAGCAGTTGTTTGGAAAAAAAAATAAGTGCAAGTATACATCATGAGTTAGCAAATGACCAAGCTTGAATAAAAGGGTGGTTTGTTTTTTTTGCCCTTTTACCTCTCACAAGTCAGGACTTCAGGGAAGCAGGTCACCTTTAGGAAGGTTCGAGCCTGAAATCTGTCATCACTAGTTGTAGAATGTATTGTTGTAGATGAGCTACAGTCTTCTTTGTCTCCTTGACTGAGGGATCCAAGGCTGCTTGAAGTGGAAGCTTCCACTACTTGATTAGGCAGAACAGCCTGCTTTGGATTTTCATGCAAAGATGGATTGGATGATCCATCTGCCAGTGGCTAGAATTAAAAAAGTATAAATACAGGTTTAATTAACACAGCGCAGCATTATGATGATGAGCAGCTAATACATTTGCGTTGGATGCATTAGCCTTTTGTGCAATACTATAGATGACACAACTTTACAGAACTTGTGGTCTGTTACTCTGATCAAGTTTCTTACATCTGTTGCCTAGAAAATATTTTATCCACCATAAATGATTAATTTATTCTCTTTAATGAATTGATTTCCTTATTAAGGGCCAGCCCCCCTCACAGTTTTGCATCTGTCATGAAAATCACAAAATTAAATGACATTTTTAATGAAAAATGTGATTTGCTGTGGAATGCCCCCAGCCAGTGGCCATATCATGGTATTTCATTGCAACAAGATGGTTACTGCAGGCAGGGGAAAGCATTTACCAGACAGCAGCAAAAGTTTAGCATCCTGGGGAATGGGTTGCAACAGAGATAGGGGGAGAACAGAGCTTGGAGATTGGGAGGGGAGGGGCTGTTTAGTCCTCTGGGTGAGCAAACTGGGGTGCAAGGGGTTGGGGCAGCCTTGGCCAACAGCCCTGGAACTGGGTAGAGATGGGGATGTTTGCTCCTCTGGGTGGCAAAACTGGGGCACTGGAGGCTGGGGGAGAGAACACGCATGCCGAGGAGTTAACAGTCCCTCCCCTACCTGGGGCAAGGGCCATCTGCTAAGGCACCTCCAACCCCTTCCCACCTAGAGGAGCAAACAGCCCCTCCTGTCCCCGTCCCCAAGCTCTCTCATCCCTCTGTCCCTCTTGCAACCCGTTCTCCCCTCCCCTGGGCTACTAGGCTTTTGCTGCTGTCTGAGGAATGCTTTCCCCAGCCTGTAGCAGCCATCAGCAAACTGGAGCAACAAGAGGATCTAGGGGAGGGGAGACACCATGATCTGGGTGCACAAATGGTGGCCCATGCCATGACTGGGCCACTGTATTAGCGAGCTGGGCCTGTAATTTAAACCAGGCTGTAATCACGGTTAATGAAAAATCTCTCATTGACTTGTAAATGCTGTGAATCACTGGGGATTTGGATGGAGTTGAGGGTAGCTGATGCCTCGTATAGTAATGCCTAAATTTATTTGCTATAAGCAAACAAAAAGTTGCCCTAAAAGGCTTAATATTTTTCACCGACTTTATGCCAAATATCTTTGGCATAAAGATACTGTCACTGATTTTTCATAAACCATCTAAATTCTTACCCTGAATTTTTGATTGATTGGATAGATGACTTTTGCCTTTAATGCAAATGCTGTGATGTTACTAGTCAAAGGTGACTCACTTCCCTGTTTGGAAAGAGAAGAGAAACTAATGTAAGCTTTAATAAGGACAGTAATGCTGTTAGAGGTTTAGCAGAAGTACCACACCTTCCTTTTGTTTGCCCAGCTCAGGAATTGATCACTGGCTGTCCTTGGATTTATACTCTGGTATGAAGTCTTCTCATAATTCAGGCCAGAGTATTACATCCACAGAAGACAGAAAACCATGGTACGTTTTTCTAACTGCTAGTCTAGACGTACATTGCTAGTGCTCAAGAAGGCTGCCTGTACATGTGGTGGTCTGCATTCGCATTGGAATGCTCCAGCATGGCCTCACGGCCACATGTATAAGCCCCTGTGGGTTTAAAATGGCCACTGGGACACCTTGTTGAATGAGGTTAAAATATGGCATCCCACTGCCATTTTTAAACCCATGGGGGCTTAATACATGTGATGGTGAGATGTTTTAATTAGAGTAATTCCTAGAGAGCCACTCTCAATTATAATAACCCTCCTTGCCTCAGAGCATGTGTATAGACAGCCAAAATTATTTCATTCTTGCAAGTTATAATGGACAACAGATAGTTTTCACAACTTCTTTTTCTTTTTTTTTTTCTTTGCTGCCAACAAAGAAGATCCAGTTTGTCTAGTGGAGTCTGAAATTACTTCAGTAATAAATATTGCTAATGGAATGTCTCAGGATAGCCTGGGTAGGCATTGCTATGATGCACCTAACTCTAATTTTCAATTTAAATAAAAAGCAACAGATTTAACACAGTAGGTAATTTTTCAATTATTAAAGTAAGAATTGGACCCCCCTTTCCCCCCATGTAAATCCATCATACAGCCAATGCATTCTGTTCCTAGAAAATCACAGCTAGGCTAAGTATCTGCTCATGTTCTCTGTTTACTGCTTCCTTATGTACGGAAGCAGTGGGTAATCCATTGTATTTTTGGTGGACTTCAGGGGCTCATTGGGAAGGTGAGCTATAAGCAACAGTTAGATTAAAAAAAAAAATGTTTTAGGTGCTGTTTGTTTATTTTACCTGTTGTGTTTCTTTCATTACTACTAGAACAATCTGTTACCTTGAAATTATTGTGGTTTCCAGTTCAAGGATTTTTCTAGGAAATATCAAAGCGCTAATGGACTTAAGAATAAACACTAAAATGAGAAGAGGAAAAACAAAATGGATCACTCATTATCATTCTTTATTATTGCACCTTTTTCATGTCAATTGCATTGACATCCAGAGGTTATTTTGGGCCTCGCTAATAAGTGCAAGACTAAGAGCAAGACAGTGATACGCTGGCTTATGCTTAGTCCTATTGATTTACATGCCAATACTCCTGGTGCTAGGTATTATTATAATGGAGAAGGGCCCAGAGTGGAAATACTCAATTTCTGAAGTTCTATAACTTAACCAAGAGCATTTTTCAACTATGCTGGTTTGTGAATCAGTGCTTTACTAACAGCTTTTGCTTTTACCAATGGCAATTGGAACAGATTTGGTTTGAGAAAGCGGAAGGAAAATCCCCTTTAAAACAAGGTAGTGTGCTAAACATGCTGGAGAAAATCTCACATATTTGAAACATGATCATACTATAGAAATTACTGTGGTGATTGAGGAATAGATTCTGAAATGCAATGGGGATGCTGTCATGCATAAATTTATGCAAATAAAGAAGTGTCTGCAAAGGGAACACTCCCCAGATAGGATCTAATCATTGCTACTGATATATTGGTTCATGACTAAGAACCTTTGACCAATGCTTTTTAGTTTGTCATTATTCCTAGATATGAGAATTCATTGGCTATCGGGACTTTACAGTAGATTTCAAGTGCTGTATTTCTTATAACTGCTACTGATTGCAAGCAAGGTCTGTGCTGGTTAAATACAACTGACGTGCTGCAGATGTTGATAATTTATTCTTTAGAATGAGTAGTCTATAAGCAAACTGCATTCATGACTCCTCTTACTGCATCAGTAGCAGTCAATTCTGTTTTAAATGAAAGGCAGTGAACTGAGAATATCAAAATAAGATTGCTTCTCAAGTATTTTATGGGCTTCGTGACTGTGGGCCAGCTCCTCACTACTGGACCAGAGTAAGCAATATACCAGCTCCTTTTGTTCACAGAAGAAGCCCTACACTAGTTTGCCTAGTACTGAGGATGGTCAGAACAGCTGCTAGGCAATACATCCTGGTCTGTCTCTCTCTTCCTTATGGAGCTGCATTAATGCCTGAAAAACAGCCCATGAGCGAGAAAACACAAGAAAAGGGAAAGAGAAGGCTTAGCCTGACCCCTGAACGTAAAGAGCCAAACACTTTGAAGTCTTGATTAGGAGTGAATTATTTTCTTCCTTGTTTACAGTTGCCTTTTGAGGGAGTTCTTTGGACTCTGAGAGCTGTTCATTCCTTGCCAAAAATGCTGGTACCTTAGTATCTCGTCTCACTTGACTCCTCCCTGTCTCAACAGCTGTCGCTTGCTTGAAGATACTGTTCCCCATAAAAGAAGTCGCTGGACCCACAGCTATCCTTTGACATGCTTAGTGTTACCCTGTCTCTCCATCCACTAAACTGAGTTTCTCTTTGCTGTATTCATACTCAATTTAGCTTCCTGATTTCTGATTTTCCAGATACTGTCCTGCCAAAGATTTGGTAATAGTTCCTTTGTTTGGACATGTACCAGATTGCTGTATTAGGGTCCTCTCTAATGGGCTGCTGAAGTCTTCAAGAGCCTAAATAAAATCCAGACATTTGCCCCTGTTTTGGGGTCTCTAGGCAGATATTTTGGGTGCATAGTCTAGCATCCAGTCCCAAGATCTGGACCCACAGACCAAATGTATTGCTTCAGGTTTAGTGTGGATATTTCAGGCTTTCCTGCAGCCCAAATGCACCTTCACCCAGAACTCCAGTTTCACTGACCACTTGGAGATACAGTCTAACTTTTCAGGGGCGTGCAACACACGTCACGTGTATACTCACACACATGCTTAGCACAAGGCCTCTGAACACCGTGAATCTCTAGTCGACAGATAAAGGAAAAGGATATGGGTCAGTTAGAAAACAACACACATCCTGAATGATTCATAGATTGTTAGGGGCTGGAAGGGACCTTGCAGGATCATAGGGTCCAGCTCCACTGCACTAGACAGGAAAGACAACCGGGGTCTGGTGACCCCAGTGAGGATACATTTCTTCCTTTAGCTTCCCCTTCCCCTAGAGGCCAAGGGAGTCTGTGCTGATGAAGGCAGGCTTCTGCCTCATCAAGCTCCTGGTACTCCCTCACTTTGAACTGGTGAAAGATGGACTCTGGTCCTTTGACATCCCTCCAACTGTCACTGTCCTCAGACTCCCTGACCCAGGCCTGTAAGTGATAAAAGCCAGCATATAGTTCAGTGTGATGACGCTTAAATGGTAGAGCGTCTAGGCTGATGACCCTTTGCTATCACAGACTGCTGGTCCAACATGGTAAATGGATAAATAGAAACAAATAGAAATAGAACAAATAGAAACAGCAATGGATGCCACACCTAAACCATACCCTGAAAACTGATACATACGCACAATGAACACCCCTCCTTTTCCCCTTCCCTTCCTCAGATAAAACAGAATTCTAAGTAACACTCAGAGTCCTAAAGTTGTCATGCCTAATATAGCACACACTCGCTCACTTTTAGCATACACACATCATATTTTGTTTAGATCACTGCCTTATTCCTCTCTACTGCTTGAGGTTGGGTGTATCTGACCTTCAACTGAAGTGAATGCTCATATGCAAATTTACCAAGCCCAATTCATTTACTTGCAAGTAATGTGAATATGCTTCTTGGAAGGTACAGGAGGATGATAGTATGGGAAGAGTGGCTGTACTCCCAACAGGCACTACTCGGCGAAAGATTCCAGTTGACTTGAACTGAAATGTTGCCTGAGTAAAAAATTGTGTCATTCAGCCAGATAATATAAATGAAAGTCATATTTCCAGGTGTCAACAGACTGCTAAGATCCTGACACTTACTCCTTTTTCATTTGTTTATAATTTATTGCAATATATTTCCAATCTCTTACTACAGCATCTTTATGGGAGCTATTTTAATATTTTAAGGGCCTGAACCCAAGCCTGATGAACTCAATCTGGACCAAAAGTGCATACCAAACAAAATAGACACCTACAGAAGGAATAAAACCTTACCTCCAGTGCCATTGCCTTCTTTGATTTATGAGCTTCTATTTTCTTCATACTTGGTAAGGGCTCGTTTTCATAAAGATGCCTGTGGACATCAGGGTGGAAATTTTCCAGAAGTCTTTGGGAATCATCTGCCTGAAATTCCAGGATATGGAAAAAAACAAAACAAAAAAGACAGCAATGGAAAAAAATTTAAATCTGCTAAATTTACCTGAAGTATCTGACTGTTTATATTGATATAATTATATGTGGCAAATTGCATAGTTTTTATACACAATTATTTTGGAATAAATATTCCAATTATTAGAAATTTAAAATACAGCATTTTGATGATTTTTGGAGGGCACAGGGACATTTTAATTAGAGCAGCTCTCAGTAGGTGCCCTAATAAAAACACCTGCAGTGTCTTGTGTATTCCCCACTTTAGTTAAAGCACCTCTGCCGCCATTGTGAACTGTGGGATGCTGAATACACAAGATGCTGCAGCATGCTGGAGAATCTGGTTAATTGAGTCTGCTCTAATCAGAGTGCATGTAAAAGTGCCCTGATTACCTAGAATAATGAAAGAGACTAACTTGGAAACATTCTTGCTCCTCTCTGGTGACACTAAACTACTTTGGGTGTGGGGATGGGCAATGGGTTTGTCCATGGGATGATTGCATATGTGCCTCAAGTATTGGGGCTGCTATAATGGGCATGAAAAAAAATTGCTATGTACATGTAAAAATTGCTATTTACATGCATGTAAATTAGAGCCTGATCTCAGACAGACTGATGAAATCAGCACTGAAGAAATGCCACTTATTATAAAACTGCGCAACTCATCTTCTCCGCAGTACGTGCTTCTGTGAGAACACTAAGCCTTTCTTTCCATCTCTATGCTTGTATCCTATACAGTGGGTGCTTTCAATCCCTAGCTTGAAGGCCAGATCCAGCCTCTGCTGCCAGGTCATCTGGCCTGCAAGGCTTCCCATAGGCCACGGCTTTGTGTGCTAGATTGGGCATGCACAGCAGCTTGGGGCCTGATTCCACCATGTGGGGCTGGACAGGGACGATGTGGGGCCCCAGACCCCGGTCCTGGTGTGCAGGGCTGGGTAGTGGTGGTGCAGGGCTCCAGGACCTGATCTTATGCCTAGGATGTCTAAAATAACTTGAGCTCTGGATTGAAGACTATAGCTGGCAACTTTTCTCCTTTGGACAGTACAGTGTGACACCTGTCTGAGCAGGGGAAAGAAATCTGTCAGGGGCTGGTTTGAGTTTGCAGAACCAACTTTCCCAGGACCTACAGTCCTTCATAAACCTCATGCTACTTCCTGCTCTATATACAAGATGCATTTTTTTGCCTTCTCTAAGAAACCCTTAGCAACTGCTACATTTAAAACAAGCAAACAAAGCAAGCCTGACAAAACAAACCACTCTGCTGCATTGCCTCTCCCCTGTGCAGGAGGATGGGAAAACAAACAACAGGTGACAGCTGTTTGTCACTGTTTATGTACTGTTGGGAAGGTAGTCTTATATTCTGGTGATGAATACAGTGTAAAGACTTATACAGCATGGAAGTAATTTAAATAATCACATTGTTATAGAAGTTAGACCACCTCTGTGGTTCAAAGGGTTTGGTGGGACAAAGGAAGGCAAGGAGGGGTCTCTGCAGCTATTACAGACACTCCATAGCTTTCCTGCCTTGACTTCACCTTCCTTGCCTTTCTCAGGAGTGGATTTTACTAGGTGGGGCTAAGGGTCCTACATGGGGGTTTACCAAGCTCTCTAAGAAATCATATTTCACCTAGTCTAGGCTCGTTATGGAGCTACGTGGAACTTCAGTAGTTGTTGGGTCACACAATACATATTGAGCCCTCTCGGCACCCTTGCATGGTATATAACCCTTTCTGCTTTCGAATATTTTTGTTTCTTTGAGATTTTTATTTTTCTATCTCCACAATTTTGGTGCTCACAGTTGTATATCATCTTCCAAATACAGTGTTATCAGTATTTTATAGAATGCCGATTTTGAAGTAAATATGCCTGTAGTAATTTAGTTAATCCAGAATTGATGCATCTTACCTTTTTCAAACTGCTACAAGTTATAGCACAAACTATGCATGCTATTAGTCCAGGGGTGGGCAATTATTTGGGCTGGATGGCCCTAAGGAGTCTTGGTGAGCTGCTGTAGAATGGGGGTACTGCCCTGGCCCACACGGGAGGTGGAGCACTGATCCTATCCAGCTCAGGGCCCATCCACCCTGCACCAACCACTGGAGGTGCTGGATGGAGCGAGTGGGGTCTCCATGGAGGCTGGCCAGTACCACAGTGAGCAGGATGTGCTTGGCTGAGTGAATGGGACAGGGCAGGGAATGGTAGCCATGAGTGGGATGGGTAGGCAGGGCTGGGATCTCAGAGCAGTGACAATGTGGGGTCAGGGCCCAGGTTAAAGCCATAATCTGCTCCTCTCACATCCCTGAGATGACCGCCAGTTCCATGGACAGAGACATGCAGTGAAGATATTGTGGCTCTGCCCTATGCCTTGGCCCTGCACTGTCACCGGCCTGTGATCCTGCTCCTGTTTGTCCTGCTCTGACACCACTTCCTGCTTACCTGCAGCCCCATCCCATCCCATCCCATCCTCCCAGCCAAGCACACCCTTTCTGCGGAGGTCCCAGCTAGACTCTATGGAGAATCTGCCTACCTGCCCGCCCTCTCCATCTGATGTCCTTGGTGGTGGGTGCAGAACGGACAGGCCAGGGTGTCCAGGTAGCAGGGCCAGGTCTGGTGATGGCAACACAGGCAGTGGCAACCAGGAGCTGTAGCTGCGGGGACTGCTGGAAAGCTGACTCTAGCCGTGCCCCTGCCCTGCTGCATGCCTGGGGGTGGTGGGACAGGTTGCACACACCATAGGCTGGTAGGACTGAGGGACCTGCCGCAAGCCAGACAGAATCCCTTAATGGGCCAGATCTGGCCTTCAGGCCATATTTGGCACACCCCTGTATTTGGCTAAAGGCAAAGGGCTCATGATTTACCATAGAGTTAATTGGGTTGAGTCCCAGCTTAGTCAACAGTGTTTTAAGCCACAGTGACCCCACAGATCAGCATTGCTCAATATATGCGTGTGCATCTACACGTGCACTTTTCTATGGAGTAGACTAATTAGCTCCTCAGTAAAGCATTACTGTCTACACCTGCACCTGTATTAAGGCGCAGTAAACTGATTAGCTCTGCCATAACATAGTGCTGTCAGGGACAGTACTAGCTTACAGCAGAGTAAGTAACTGCACTGAAATGCACATGCAGACAGTGACAGAGGCTGGCTGGGGCACGAGGGTACGAAGGTGCAGGGGCTTTCTGCTGCCTAGCCAAATGGCACTGAATTCTCAGCAACCTTGCGCCCCAGCCAGTCCCTCTGCCAGCAGGCACTACCACCTGGAGCCTGGGGTTGACCTCCAGTGCTCTCTGCCAGTTCAGGTCTGCTCTGCCCCCTCAACTTTCTACTGCCCTGAGTGCACGAGTAGATGCTGTGCCTGGGAGCAGTTTTCTTTGGCTCAAATGGAACTGGAGCCATGTCGTGTTAATTGCACCTATAGTTGCATCCATCCTGGTACCCCTGCACAAAGGACCCACGTGTTAATTAGCTCCCTACTCATTACTGGAACTTGTCAGTAGTTCCAGGATCCTCCAAAAATTTATAGGCAGAACTGTTTAAGGTCCCATTTGGTGATGTTTGCCAGACATTTAAGGCTGGTAAAATAACAGGAATAATTGGAAATGGGAAAGGAAGGCACAGCTCAGCTGTGAGAGTGAAGAGGCAGTTGAAATGTACATAGTGTAGCTCACTATGACTTGAAAGAGTCAGTGCAGAGGGGGGACTGTGCCTAGTGGGCACTATGATGTATCTTATTCCAATGGGCTGCACTAACCTACCCAGGCACCAAGGGGAGTGTGTCAGGGCTGGTTCTGGCTTTCCCAGTGCTGGTTTCATATTGCAGTAGCTCCAGGCCTGGTGCCAGTTCCCTGCGGAGTGAGCACCTGCCCATTTTTTTTAAGCACAACACACACACACACACACACACACACACACACACACACACAGCCCCATCACTATCTCAGCCTTTTTAGCTAAGACCAAATGTAGCATTTTTGGCACCAAAGAGCAGGGTGTTATGGTTGGCTCTGACCCTCTCGCTGCTGGTCTGGTATTGCAGTACCTCTAAGCCCCGTGCCAGTTCCCTGTGGAAGGAACACCTGCCTATTTTTTTTTTTTTTAAGGGCCAAAAAAAAAGGTTTGCATCAGCATTTTTGGCACCAGGGGAGGGTGTCAGAGCTTGTTCAGGCTCTCCAAGTGCCAGCCTGGTATTGCAGTACTTCCAGGCCCAGTACTTATTCCCTCCTGGGGGAGCAACTGCCCATGTTTTTTTTGTTTTTTTTTTTTTTTAAGGGACACACACACGTACGTACGTACGTATGTTCCCATCAGTATATCTGCCCACCATGGGCCTTGTGTTTTATAGTTATACTCAGTGTTGACTGCATTTAATCAACATTATAATTGATTTTCATTACTGAGCACATGCAGTTTAATGATAGACGAAGTATTTAATGAGGTTTACTCATGTGCAAATGTAAGACCTGGAGCTTTTCCCCTGCTTTTGATTTGGGAGAAAGTTTCGCCTTATATTTGAGAAAATACAGTATGATTTAGATTATTTATCTATGGTGCTTTAATGTGCATTTTCCAGGTTGAATCGCTGTCATGTCTTGTTCACATTTCTGAACCTGTTACCTTACTTTACCAGAAATGTTTGCAACATCTCCCAGTTTATTATTTGTGAATTTAATCTGTAGTATTTTCTTTTTGCTATAGACCCTTAATAAAGATGCTGGGTAAAATTAGGGTTAACGCCATTCCCTATGGAGCCTCATCAAACTAATCTATTAAAAAAGTAAAGTTATGAGAGCAGTAAAGTTAATAAGGCCAAGCGTTGGCTCAGACACTCCCTAGCCACCTTGCTGATGTTTCTGCTTTGCGGTTGTTCTAAAAACCCCCCCACCGTGCCTCCTTATCCTGGAAGCGGCGGGCTGCAATCTTGATGAGGTTTCCTGCCATGCGGTTACATTGATCTTAATGACTTGGGAGGTGTCCAGTCCCATCACAACCCACCTTCCACTCTTTGAAATTGGAACTCAGTGAATCTCTTCTCTGAGTGAGATTCTGGGAATCCTCCTTCCCCTCACACCCCAGCCTTGCACCACCTTAACGTTAAATGTCTTGTTAGGTAAGTTACTCATCAGAGCCGTCCCAATCTTGACTCCAGCTTCAAAGTCCGATTACTCTATGATTTCTGCCAGTCCTAGTCTTGTCAGATTCTTCCAACCGAGATGTCTGCTGCACTTGTTACACCGGTGTGTGAAAAAGATCAGCTTCACTGGTTACCTTTAAGCCCGATTTGAAGGCCTTAATATCAAACCAAAGGTTTGTGCCCAAACAAGCTGCATTGGGCTGAGACTTGAAATGCAGGCAGAGGTTAATCCTTAACTTGTTTCCTGGTCAGGACTGACTGCCCCTTGCAGCTTACTCAGCACTTCCTTAATCTTAGGCTCCAGGTGACCCTCCTGTTCATCTCCTAGCAACAGACTTGAGGGAGCAAATTCCTGTTCTCTGTCTGACTCTCAATGTCCCCTCCGGCCCAGAAAACTCTCACCAAATTCCTAGGTCCACAGGGAGGTCTCTGTGCTGCCTGGCTCAGGTCTCTGTGCCAGTTTCCACACTCCTCATCAGCCGCTGTCTCCAGTGAATGCCCTGGCATCCTGACTTTCTCTTTCCCCTTCCCGCAGTCACCATTCTGATTCCCTTTTAACTGGCAAGCCTGCCCCACAAGCAGGCCAGCTATTTCTTGAAAAGGAGTGAGACCCTGCCATGTGTCTTTTCTGGTGTTGCTTTAGCAGCTTTCCTTGTTGTTCTGGTAACTTCTTCTTTAACCCTTGCTTGCACTCATTTTCATTGCACCAAGCCAATTTGTACATATGGGCAAACTGACTGAAAGGTGTTACAGAACAGAATGTTGTCTGAAGGTATTGGAAAAAATTACTTTTTTTTTTTTTTTTTTTAATACCCATACGTAGATTTCATAGACATTAGGAGCTGGTAGGGACCTCATGAGATCATCAGGTCCAGCCCCCTGTCATAGGTGGGAAGTCAGCTGGGATTAAGTGACCCCAGCAAGCAGTAAATCCAGCTGTTTTCTGAAGGAGTCCACAGTGGCTGCTTGAACCACCTCTGGGGGGAGTTTGTTCCAAACCCTGGACACATGCATCATAAAGAACATTTTTTTTCTATCCAGTCTAAATCGGCCTTCCTGAAGTTTAGGGCCATTAGACCTTGTTATCCCTTGGGGAGCTCTGGTGAACAGATGTTCTCTCAGGTCCTGATGTACTCCTCTTTCAAAGTTGTACACTGTCACCAAGTCCCCCCTGAGCTTTCCCTTCTCCAGACTGAAGAGTCCCAAGTCCATCACAGTGCCTAAAAGACTCCAATCCTGATTAAATAATTAAAGTGCCAAACTTCCATTGGCACATATAAATGTGCACGGAGGCTGTTCTGATACGCTGGAATTGCAGCACATAGGAGAAGACTTGAATCAAGTCTGGTGGAACATGGTAATTGCCATGCTCCAATAGACTCCAGTGTCAGGAAAACAGATCTTACGATGACAGGCTGAGAGCCATAGGACTCTTTAGCCTGGAAAAGCGCAGGCTCAGGGGTGATCTGATGGCCACCTATAAGTTTATCAGGGGTGACCACCAGGATCTGGGGGAACGTTTGTTCACCAGAGCGCCCCAAGGGATGACTATATCGAACGGTCACAAACTCCTGCAAGACCGTTTCAGGCTGGACATAAGGAAGAATTTCTTTACTGTCCGAGCCCCCAAGGTCTGGAACAGTCTGCCAGCGGAGCTGGTTCAAGCACCTACATTGAACACCTTCAAGAGTAAATTGGATGCTTATCTTGCTGGGATCCTATGACCCCAGCTGACTTCCTGCCCTTTGGGCAGGGGGCTGGACTCGATGATCTCCCGAGGTCCCTTCCAGCCCCAATGTCTATGAAATCTATGAAATCACGTGTATCAGCATTCCCATGCTGAAAAATGGTGGTGGGGGCACTTTAACTAAAGCTCGTCAAATGAGCTTTAGTTAAAGTGCCCCCATTGCCATTTTTCAGCATGGGGATGCTGATACACGTGACACTCTGGGAAAGTTGATCAATGTGATGCTCTAGGCTCTCAGAGCCACTCTAATTAAAGCACCCCTCTCACCCCATCTTCTTGGGGTATGTGTATAAACTCCCATTGATTTTTTTTTTTTTTTCAAATTGTTTTTTTAGACTTGGACCTACATAATATTGAATTAATCGGATGTAATGGTGGCTGGTGTAGGCACAGCTGGAGGACCCAGAAACATTCAGAGAGTAGTGTTTATATTCAGCAGGTGGTTTCCCAGCACCCCTCCCCTTAAACTGTACCCATTTTTAAGATAGGATTGATTTTTCAGTGATGGTCAAGCACTGAACTACCTTTGAGGGTCTGAGTTTGATCAGACGGATTAAAATTTGTACTCGGCTATATATATATTGAAAAGTGACAGCAGTATAAAGATACCATCTCTTGAAAAACAAAAACGAGCAATTGACTCAGAGAAGTTTACACCCCCACAGGACGCATTAAATCAAGTCCTTGAAGTGCAACTATTACCAAGCAAAAGCATAGCTTCAAGCAGTTTCATATCTTCCACCTGAAAGCAGATGGATACAAGAGAATTCTTCTTTCACACCATGCCTAATGATGATAAGCCCTGTTCCACATGTAGGTATGGGAGATTAGCTGGAGATGTAAAAAGAGGTGTGGTTAAATAAAAACAAACCACCCACTGAATACAGACAGAACACTGCATGGGTTCTGGATCCCTCCAGCTGTGCCAATACCAACCACTGTTTCATCCAATTAACTCAATATTTTATTGGACTTAGTCTGATACAGAGCAAGAACAAACAGTCAATATAACTGCCCAAAAAATAAGATGGTTCACTGCAAATACTTCCCTGTTACATAGCAAATGTTGGACTCTAAATACATGTTGTGATAAGAAGCTATGAATAATCAAGTTTCATTTTGAAAAGAACATGGAAATTTGCATATTTTCCATAAGAAGTTTAAAAATCAGACATGCATGTTGAACTACAGAAAATGTATGTGTTTTGAAAAAGCTACTGGCTTCACCCCAAGCAAACTGTCAAACATTTAATTGGATATATATATCATTTTCAGTGCATCGACAGGAGTTCTGTAGTTGTGGGGTTGCTGCTGAGAATGCCAGGCTACTCAGAGTTCAACTTGTCACTCCTACTGAAATCACTTGATGAGGTAGGTAGATGTGGAAAAAGAGGCACCCTTTGGCATAGATTGGCTCCAGTCCTTTGAGGGTTTCTGTCACCCACAAGAAGCAGAATCTTGTACAAATGCCAGACAGGGAGCCAGAAGAATGTAAAAAATGGATATGCTGGCCTTTTGTCTGTGGATGCACCCTGATAATCAAACTACTATATTAGACGCATCTAAAACTTGTGTGGGCCTTTACCAAGGGGTTTATCAATATAATACTTGAAAATCCTGGAGTAGTCAAACTCAAGAGGCAAGGACTACAAGGATTACAATATGTAGCATCATAAAAAACAGGCTTAGAAGGGACCTCGGGGGGTCACCTAATCCAACTTCCTGCTCAAAGCAGGACCTGCCCCAAATAGATCATCCCAGACAAGGTTTTGTCTAGTCAGGTTTTAAAAACCTCTAAGGATGACAATTCCACAACCTCCCTCCCTGTTCCAGTGCTTTACAACCTTCCTTGTGAGAGGGTTTTTCCTAATTTCTAACCTAAACATCCTTTGCTGCAACTTGAGACCACTGCTCCTTGTTCTCTCATCTACTGCCACTGAGGACAGTCTAGCTCCATCCTCTTTTGAACCCCCCTTCTGGTAGTTGAAGGCTGCTATTAAATCCCCTCTCAGTCTTCTCTTCTTTTGACTAAATAAGCCTTTTTTATTAAGCCATGTGCCACAGTCCTCTTGCCATTTACACTGCCCTCTGCTGGACTCTCCAACTTGTCCACATCCTTTCTGAAGGGGGCCCACAACTGGAGACAGTACTCCATATGTGGCCTCACCAGTGCTGAATGAGGGGAAGAATCGCTTCCCTTGATCTGCTGGCAATGCTCCTATTAATACATCCCAGTATCCTGTTAATTTTCCTGGCAACATGGACACACTGTTGGCTCATATCCACCTGTTGTCCACTGTAACCCCTACATGCTTTTCTGCAGACCTACTGCTTAGCCAGTTGGTCCCCAGCCTGTACTTGTGCATGGGATTGTTTCGTCCTAAGTGCAGGACCCTGCACTTGTCTTTATTTAACCTCATGAGATTTCTTTTGGTCCAATCCTCCGATTTGTTGAGGTCTCTCTGAATTCTAGCTCTACCTTCCAGTCCCCCAGCTTGATGTCATCTACAAACTTGCTGAGTATCCAGATTGTTAATGAAGATATTGAACAAAAACTGGCCTCAGGACCAACCCCTGGGGCACTCCATTTGATGTCAGCTGCCAACTAGACATCTCACCAGTGATGATTATGCTTTGAGCCTGATGATCCAGCTAGTTTTCTATCCACCTTACAGTTCATTCATCCAACCTCTGTTGCCCCCTCCTGCTTCTGCTTCCTCTAGGACACCCATTTCCCCACTTACCTCAGGGGTTTGGTCTCCATCCCCTGGAGAACCTAATTCAAAGCCCTCCTCACTAGGTTACCAAGACTGTCTGCTCTTCCCTCTCTTTGTCAGGTGTGCCCCATCTCTTGCTAGCATTCCTTCCTCTTGGAACACCCCATGGTCAAAGAAGCCAAAGCCCTCCTGGCAACACCATCTGCACAGCCATGCATTGATCGGCAGGATGCATCCACTCCTGTCCAAGCCCTTCCTTTTGACTGGAAGGATCAATGAGAACAGCATCTGAGCTGCTGGCCCTTTCACCCTTCTATTCAGAGCCCTGTAATCACGTCTGATCTGCTCAGGGTCACCTCTGGCAACATCACTGATGCCTACATGGATGGACAGCAGAGGGTATTGGTCAGAGGGCTAGATGAGATTCAGTAATCCCTTATGACATCTTGGATGTAGGCTCTGGCAGGTCAGATAATAAGTCAGATGGATGCCTCTCTGCAGAAGGGAGTCTTCTACCACCAATACCCATCACTTAGTCGCAGCAGTTTTGATCCTCTTAGGCTTGGGGATGCTTGGCCTGTCCTCCTTCACCAATGGACCGTGCTCTTCCTCCTCTATTGCTCGGGCTCCACATCTGTTCTTTAGGCAAACTGCTGCAGGTGGAGATGAAGACTTCTGATTGTTGCCAGAGGTAACAAGTTTCCAGCTTCTACCTTCCTGAGAGTCCATGTCCTTTTCCTCCTCCAGCACTGCCTCTCGGTTCTTCCTCCACAGTCCTAGAGGTCTCCTCCAGCACTGAACTGATGAAGTCCTCGTGGCAAAGGATGCCTTAAAGTCTCGTCATATCTTCTCATAGCACTCTTGCCTGCTCCCTGAGGGACAACACCAGAAGGCATTGCTTGCATCTCAGATACTCCCCTCCCTGGCTGTCACTGGAAGGAACCTGCGAGATGCCATTTCTACAGCACCAAACCAGGACCTGGGTAGGACCTTCGATAGTGACCGGTCCTACATGGATAGACAATAGGCCTGTGTGAATACGGAAGTATTCGATTTGGATTCGGCTAATTAAGTTACAAGACAGTAACTTGATTCGGTGATTTGAATCACTGTCCCCATTCGATTCAGCTAAATTGGCTTTGAAAGATTCAGTGCTGATTCACAGAGATTCAGTGATTCGGATTGGCCGGGGAGGGGCAGGCAGAGCTGGGTGGCTGCAGGTTCTCCGCAGCTCCTCCAGCTGTGCCTGTCTCTCCCAGGGCGGGAGCAGGCATGGGGGCCAACCCCAGCCTCCCAGCACTTAAAAAAAAAGCAAAAAAAAAAAAAAAAAAAAAAGCTCTGTACTCACTGGCTGCTGCAGTGGTGATCAGCACCTCTGGGTGCTTGTGGTAGAGCCTTGCCCCCCCTCTGCCTGGCAGCCATGTGGCAGCTGCCTCATGGCACAGATGCAGTATGGGAAATGGGGCTGAGTGCTGCCAGGCTCCAGGTGACTGCTGCAGCTGGTGAGTGCAGGGCTTCTTTCTATCCTTATTTTTTAAAGTGCTGGGCTGGGCAGCTGATGGGGCCAGGCAGGGCAGCCATGTGGGCTTCCCCCGTGGCTTCCCCTGCCCAGGGAGAAGAAGACACAGCCGGAGGAGCTGTGGGAAAGCCTGCAGCAGCCTGGCTGTGCCTGCCTCTCCCCGGCCGATCCAAATCTTTTCCGAATTGATTTGGATGCTTTGAATCGATTTGGAACTTTTAATGGGACTCCTGCTTTGATTTGGATTCGGAGATTTGGCCCCCGAATTGGGCCAAATCGCCTCCAAATCAAATCGGCAACCAAAGCTTCACACAGCCCTAATAAACAACTCACAGGTACAAGCAGGGGAAGGAGTTGGCAGTGGCAGTGGTTCTGGCATCACAAAGTCCTCCAGCCATTTCTTTAGGACTCTTAATCTGCCGCCTCTCTCTTTCTGTCCCGCTCTCCAACCAGACCTTCCCTAGCAAACTTGCCTGAAAGCTGGCCTGTTTGCTGCTCATTGGTCCCTCTCACCAAGCTTACAGTGAAGGGAGGAAAGAAAGAGTTTTCAGGCAACCCCCTAGTGACCCCCTCACTCAGGGTCTCTAGTTAAGCTAGGGGCTTAAGTAATAGGTCTAACTCTTCAGTTTTAGCTACTCACATTAAATATATGTAGGTTAGCTACTCTTAATGAAAGAAAGAGCTCACCTGAAAGGTTCTCCTTCAAAGACAGAAGTGGCAAACTGACCTGCAAACTGATTTACAAACTACTCACAAACTGTAGTTCTGCAACGGCTGTGAGAGGGCATGTTTTCAACCAAGCTGATGCTGGAATATGGTATGTCTGGTGAGAGCTGCTTTTTGTTATCTAGAAGGCAGCAAGAAGTCTCAAAGGACCCCAAGGCTGTTCACTTTCTTGACAGAATGAAGACAGTGGAAGATACTATCAGTCTTAACAGGTTCTCTAACTACACCCTCTTCCTAGCAACACTGATTTTATACAGCTTGTCTGAACTAGCTAATTTTAATTCAGGTACTTGGCTTGTCTCATAAGTAACATAACTGACATTTGCACATAATGCCCCTAAACCAAGGGTGTCAAACTCGCCCTGGGCATGATTTGGAGGGTGGGGGGCTCCTCCCAAGCTGAATCTGCGGGGCCTTGTTTGGGCACCAATATGGGCCTGGAGTTGCACAGTGCTACATCAGTGTAGCACAGTGCTGGGGGCATGTGGCAGCACAGAGCTCTGCCCAGGCAGTGGCAGGGAGACAGGGGTGCAGAGTGGCACAGATCTGTGTTCAGTCAGAACTCCATGCTGCTGCATGCCCCTGTGTGATTCTGTACCTTGGCAGGATCCCGGACCCATGCTGCCACACATCCCTGGCACTGCGACTGACTAGACTTTCACACAGAATCATGTTCAGGGAGTCTGGAGCTGGGAGCATGCATCAGCAAGGTGCTGAGGGCATGCAACAACATGGAGCACTGGCCAAATGCAGATCTGTGCCACTATACACTTGTGTTCATGGAGTTGCATGGCACTCTGGCTGGGTGGCAGTGCTAGGAGCAGGCTGCAGCATGGAGCTGAGGGCACAGGACTACTGGTGGGCTAGATACAAAAGTTCCACCGGTCAGATCCAGCCCACAGGCCTTATGTTTGAAACCCTTACTCTATCTAAACGGTATCATAGGCCATGTGTAGATGAAATGAGAGGCGTGCGTGCACGACACTTTAAAGAGGACTAAATGTTTTTGCACCGCTTTAATGGTATTTGCATGTGTCAGTGGCATATTGCATATTAATTCCAGCCACTGTAGGAAATTCAGCAGCATAATGTGCCTTAAATGACTCGGGGTGCAGGAAACTAAAACTCCTCCTGCCAGACAGCTGAGTGAAGCACTAGGCTCAGTGCAGCTCCACAACCCTGCAGGAAGCCCCGCAGGCAGCCTGGCAGCAGCCTGGGAAAGCAGGTTTTGCCAAAGAGAAACGGTGAGCCTAATCTGTTTTTCCCCTCCCTGGAGCCTGCCTGCCTGAGCTGCATGGGGAGCCCAGTGCTTCCCTCTGTGGCTGTGGTGCTCCCTGGGACTGCTTAAGCCAGGTGCCTGTGGGTGGGTACTGCCTGGGACAGGCGCTGCTGCCGTGGAGGGAACCACCAGCTCACCCCCACAGCCCAGGGACCGCTCTGCCCACCAGCAGCTTGCCCTCCCCTCCTTGCCAGAGAGGCAGGTAAGTCAGCAGGGTGTGTCCATGACATGGGGGTTTAATTAGCCGTAAAACTGAAGTGGTCTTTTAAAAAATGCACCGCTTCAATTTAGGGTGCCATTTCGTCTACACACCCCTATTGCTCAAAGGAACCGAATACCTGCAAGTGAAAACTGCGATTTGACTGTTACAGTTTATCTGGTGCCAAAATCCAAATGGACCAAGACGAATTTAATTGCTGGATCTGTTGTTACAGTACAGTTATTTCACTATAGTCTGGCAGAATAGAAGAAACTGCTTTTGTGGCATCCAGGACAAATAAAAAATCTGAAGTATTGCTGATCACGATGTACTACTGTAAGCAGGGCCATTGCTGGGCGGAGCAAATTGGGGTGACTGCTCCAGGCCCTGCACTTTGGGGGGCCTCGCAGAACTGGGTGGAGCAGCCACAGTGAGTCCACACTGTTGCCGGCTTCACGTCCAGCCATTTAGCTGCAGAACCTTTCAGGGATACCATGGGATGCCATGGGTTATAAGTACCAGGTAAGCAAATATGATCGACAAGATAAATCCAATGGGTGTCTACACATGAGCATGGAGTCAGCTCTGACACGTCGGAAAGGGCTCAATTACTCATGTCTGCCAGAGCATGGCGACTGTTGTGCTCCAGCAGCCTCCGGTGTCCCGTGTCTCAGCATCCCCGTGCTTAAAAATGGCAGAAGGGAGTGCTTTACCTAAAGCCTCTTAAATGAGCTTTAGTTCAAGCACTCCTGCCACCATTTTTAAGTATGGAGATGCTGATACGCAAGACATGGCAGCACTCTAATTGGAGCGGCTTTTGGAGCTGCTCTAATTAAAGTGCCGCTCCCTGACTTCCAGAGCATATGCAGAAGTGCCCACTGATTTCAAATAAGTATCCAGTATTAAAAAAATTCTGACCTGTTTTGGTCTTTGAGATCTTTGCAATAAAACAATTATTTTCCTGAGTGAAACAACTGAAAAATAAGGGCTGGCATTTTCCAAGGGGTGGCTTGGGCTTAGCATGGGATGCCTTTAGTCTAAAAACCTTGAGAATCACTGTTAGGGCTTGATGGGGGCGTAGGTGGGGGAAGAAAGGCAAACAACCAAAACTTGTCAAAGTAGAAATTTGAGAAATGGGGACAGGATCCAGGCCAGCGCCCTGCAGTTTTGTAGGAAGCAGGATGCAGATGGATACCCACGCGCAGACACAAAATTTTGGAAAGAGGGGTGCAGAGGGTGAGAGGCATCATCACGTATAAAAACAACACTTAATATCTGGCTGCAGTCCTAGGCTGTGGAATGGGGTGGGCCACCCAGGTCACAGCCCGACCAACTTGTAGCACGTTCATTTATATAATCCACAAATCTGCAGTTGTTACTCTGGCTAAAACTGTATAGCTATTTTTTTTTTTAACTCCACAGCTAGCTCCATTAACGTGTTAAAAGTTGGTCGGGCCATAGCCTGGGTGGCCCACCTCGGTCCACCGCCTGTGGCTCCAGTTAAAACTAGAAGCTTTCCTCACATGTACAGGCCCAGGCCCCTAGCTAGTCAGATGAAAGGAAAAAACTAACAAACAAACAAAAAATGTAGACCCAGTAAAGTTTAAAGACTGAAGCAAAAAAGTCCCCCAAACTTTAAACTTTGTTTTTAACCCCTTCCAATGCCGTGCCAGGCTGTGGAACAGGAGCTGTGGGCCCAGCAGCAGCTAATAAAGAGCAGCATGGCCGAAGAAAGGCTGGCTGGGCCGGGGGAAGGCTTAGACCGTTCAAAAGAGAGGGGCTAACTCCTGCGGAGGAAGCGGGGGGGAGCCCTGACCTCGACTGGAGCCCGGACTAGAGGCTTTAAAGTGGGGGCGAAGCCGACCCAAAGCGGGGTGTACCGCGGGGGTCCCCACGTCTCTGGTGCAAACCCCGGGCCGAGGAGCGCTGCGCGCCGCACCCGGCCCCGCACACGCCCCACCCCAGGCCGGGGCGGCGCTCGGCGAGGGTGGCCGGTACCTGTCTGTGCAGCAGCGGCCGGATGCGCCGCACGCCCAGCAGCAGCCCGGCCCCGGCGCCCAGCGCCACCCCCAGCAGCAGCGCGGGGGCCAGCAGGCCGGGGAGCAGCGGCGCGGAGCCCGCCGAGCCCCGCAGCGCCACGTCCCGCAGGCAGGCGCCGGGCGGGGGCTGGCCCTGGCCCGCCATCGGGGAGCCCGGGCGCCCGGATGCTGCGGGGGCTGCGAGCCCCCGGCCGGCCCCGCCCCGGCCGGCCCGGCCCGGCGGGGAGAGGGGAGAGGGGGGCGCGGGGCGGCGCCTGGCTCAGCTTTGCCGCTGCGAAACTTTTCTGCAGGCCGCGGAGCTGCCCCGAGCCCGGGCATGCGGCCGGCGGCGGGCGGCGCCTTTGCGGGAGCGCTGCTCCTGCTCCTGCTGCCGCCCCGTCCCGCCGCCGGCCTCCCCGCGCCGCCGCCGCGCCGCCGCCTCCCGCCGGGCCCGGCGCACCAGGTAAGGGGCCGCGAGCGCTCACCTCCGGCCGGGCGGGCGTGGGGCAGCCCCGGGCCGGGCCGCCCTGCCCGCCAGCGGGGAAGCGCCCCCGCCCCGCCGTCGGGGCCTCCTTGCAACTCCGCCAGACCTCGCTGCGCTGGTGGACAACCTTGCATCCTTTGCCGGCCCCCTGGGAAATGTCAAATGGAGGTGAACTGCGAGTGTGGGTTTCCCAGTCATCTGTCGCAGACCCCTTAGACGTGTCTGCAGACCCTGGACCGCAGGCGGAAAACTGCTGCCTTTGTGGCACGGGGCAGAAGGACCAAAGGACTGCCATTTATCGAGCCAGGCCATAGAGGCGCGGCTTCATTGAAATCCTGGGACCATTGCCTGGGATGACAGGAAACCTTGCATCCTTTCCCAGCAGAGGAGCTGAACAAGGGGCTGCTGGGAGTCACCATTGCTCAGGGTGGGGTCCTGGCCAACCTCTCCGTGGTGCTGCTGCCTAAGAAAACCAAGAGCCACAAAGCGAGGGCAAGTGAGGTCTGCAGATTCAGACCTAGACTTAGAAATGTTCATAACTCACAAACTTTCCTGCGTGGCCTCACCCAGTCCAGGACCTTACAGTCAACCTCCTCCTGGCCCTAGCCAAGATCACAGTCTACTTGACCAAGAAGGAGGCTGTGGCCAGGGACCCCTGGGGAATTTGGTGCCCCTTTCTTGTCCCTTGACCATTTACATCTCTGGGCAGTTTTTCTGAGTAGTGTCCGCTGGCTCCTTGGACTCGTTCGACGGCCAGTGTGCACTATCCAGTGTGCTCTGCTTGGGGTCCCCACCTTGGTGCACTTGTTTTAAACCTTTGCTCCCATACTTGCTTTCTTCTCGTTTATCCCAAGGAATTAGTGACATGTCACTAGTGGCCAAGGGAGACTTATAGTTTTACTTGGTGGGTTTAGGCCTGTGATTTCCTAAAGGCATTTCAAAAGGCCTGTGAGGCCTCACCAAGTCCCAGGACCTCTTGGTCAGCCACCTCCTGGCCCTACCCATGCTCACCATCTGTTTGACCAGGAAGGTGGCTCTTGCCCAGCGGGGCTCCCCAGGGAGCACAGGGCCTCTTTCCTGTCACTTGTCTGTTCACACCTCTGGGCAGAGTTTCTGATTCAAGATCTGGTCATAGACTGGGTGATCTACTTTCATTCACCAGATCTATCCTTAATATGACAACATGGGGAATAATAGATCCAGCAGTGTAATTAATGGAAGGTCTGAAGAAGGAACAAATGAAAAACAAAAATGAAAAAACAAATCAAGGGTGCAGGGCTAATTTGCGGCATGCCTACCTAAAAGGTTGGCCCTCATTGCCTTAACACCTTACAGACAGGGGCAGGCAATTATTTTGGGCAGAGGGCCACTTACTGAGTTTTGGCAAGCCATCAAGGGTCACATGACAGGCAGCCCAGGGCAGATTAATATTAATTTTCTGGATTTTTTAGGGGCCCAGTGGGCCGGATAGAATGGCCTGGCGGGCCACGTCTGGCCCCGGGCCGCATTTTGCCCACCCCTGTTATAGACTCGTGCTGCACTTGAGTGGTATGATCATGGGCAGCAGTGACAGTACCAAGGGCCTTTATTTCAGTGCAGAGAGTAGAGCAGTAGGTGAGAAGATGAGAAACATTTTCTTGTCTTTTGCAGTGGATGCACACACAATATAATGCTTAAAAGATGCACTTTCATAAGGCTGCATGTGAGTGACATGCCCTGATTGTGTTCAACATGGAAGTAAATGACCAATTTTAAACAGATTTCACTAGAAGCTAAATTTGGTCCTTGTTAATATCAGCTACTGTTTTCTAATTTCCTATATGTAGACTTTTCATTAAGGTGCCTGAAATCTTGTTTGTTTAGTTGTATTGCTGCTTCTGTTCTCTAAGTTTCATTGGCAAAGGACCAGTTTGCATTAACATTCCCATGAGTGTATTTATGTTGATCTGCTGTGTTGGTGCAGATAGGACTTGCGTTTACCTTGAAGCAAGCTGTTCCAGTCCATGTCTTCTTTGTTCTGGTTCTGCGTGCTTATATTTAATTCTATGTGGTTCACGTTTAATTATATATGGGTAATACAAAATATGAAGTTCCATATTGGAATACAGTAAATAAATAGGCAGATAAATACCATATTTACTCAAATTCAAGATGAAGTTTTCCTCCCCATTCAATGCGGGGGGGTGAGGGGGAATCCCTTTATCTTGTATTTGGTGGGGTGGCAGGTGGCTGTGACTTCAGCCCTGACCTGGGCTCGGGGAAAGTCAGAGCTGCAGCCACTGCCTCTGCCCCATGCTACATGTCACTGCCCCTGACTGTGGGAGACAGGTCCCAGAGGCGGACGGCATCAAGAGCTGGACCAGAGGTGGGCAGTATTGCTGGACCCGGTTAGCCTTATCAGTAGCTGGATGCAGCCCATGGGCTGCCAGTTGGACAGAGCTGGCTTGAGTCATTCAGGAGATCAGTGGCATGGCCAGGAGCAGAACCCATGCCTTCTGCCTACAAGTCCAGTACTCTGTCCAGTAGTTTCTGCCTCTTCCCCTCCCCAGAGCTTCAGCATGTAAAGAACAGAGGTCACTGCATTATTGTAAAGCACAGTTTCAATTTGAGACTAAGCAGTACTAGGCATATATTTGGTGAATAAGATTTTGAGATTGCAGTTACTTTTCTTTTGTATTCACCTTAGGTTGTTAAAGATAAGCTGTGGATTCCAGATGAGAGTGAATGCCTTGGTATGAAAGGTAAGTATTCATTTTAACTGCTCTTCCAATTGTTTTAAACCTCCAAGTGCCTTAGAATCCTTTAAAAAAGTTTGCTTATAATAGTAACACAAACTAAATAATAAAAATACAGGTAATACAGAGGGGACAGTGGTGGATGCTAGAAAGCTGTAAGGAACTGCTGGTGCCAATCTTGCTGTTATTAATGTGACTTGCAATTTTGGGGTCACTGATGTCTATGTTATCAGATAATATCTGTGAATGGAAATGCCTTGTCACTTGTAGCTTCCCAGAGGAATTACGATTTTTTCTCTCAGATGTAGACATAGCCATGATCCCTGATGCCTTTCCTAGCTGTAGGTAATACAAGTTGATATAGCAGCAGCTGCTCCCTGGAGCTGCTCAGGCAAGGGCAGAATGTAATTACTCAACTTAAGCTATTTCATCCTTGTGCCTTATTTATAGCTGCATTCTCTGATAGCCAACCCACAATTTGGGGAACATTTGAAGTGTAAGTTTTGATGAGCACTGGGCAAAATCATAGAAATGAGGGCTGGAAGGATGCGCAAGAGATCGGGTAGTCTGATTTCCTGAGGCAAAACCCACTGTACTTATACCATCTGTGACAGACGTTTGTATAACCAAACGGTGATGGATGCATTAAAAGAATGTGAGATATTCACTTGCTATGGTAATATGTGCTGTAGAATGAAAGTACCTTTCGATAGTCACAAAACCCCTGACGGCTTAGGCTGCAGTGAGCCAGGATGCATATCTGTCAAGAAAGCTTAAGCAAAATCTAATGCGCTCTGAGGCATCCTGGATCTGTATTCTGGAGAGAGATCCCCCGGGTTCTCTACAGCCTTTACTGTGGCTAATTCAGAAATTAGTTTTATTTAATTAAATTAAATATGAGCTCAAATAATGAAATCACAGATAATCAGGTCTGTTCAATTTCCTTGACTTTTTTTTTTAAATATACATTCAATTTCCTGTTGCCCTCAGAGCTGCAATTTTCAATTTGTTACAATTTTTTTTATTTACCTCGCATAAGTGCTGAGAGGGGAAGAAGCTATCTGTAATAGTTTGTAGCTGGATTGAGGTAATTACAGATTTGGCACCTGAGAAGTGTGATGCGGCCTGAGATTTTGCAAATGGCATGGGGGTGGGGGGGCGAGCCTTGAAAATTTTACCTCTTGGGTCTTCTTCCTTGTTTTAAATTAGGAAGTAACTGTACCTTATAACAAGCACTGAACCACGTACTTAATTTTAAACAGAAGAGTAGTCTTGTTGAAATAAACCAGGCTACTAAAATGCTTAGACTTGAACATGTATGAGTTATCCTAGGCAGTAGAAGAGTCAAGCTGCTTGCACCTTACCCTACCCCACACGCTTTGCCCCCTCTGCCTGTCCTGCCACCACTTGCCCCCACTGCTGCCTGTGGGCCCCAAAACCTGTCCCCCCTGATGTTTGCCCTCCCAGCACTTGCCCTCTACCTGGTCCCCTTTGCTGCCTCCCTCCCACTGTTTATCTTTGAGCTCTGGCAGGGCTCCAGCCTGTGGCATGAAGTACATGGTTGCTCTGAACCCAGTCTGGCCATGCAGCAGGTGTTGCAATGGCAGTAGTGCTGTCTGGGTGCTGGTGCTGTGGCCACCTCCACTGCTGCTACCAGGCCAGGCTGGGGCCAGACCAAGCACCAGAGCCCTGCTGGAGCTTGAGCCAAAAGGATATGGATAAGTGGAGAGGAAAGCAAGGGGTAGAGGGAGCAGGGGCAGGGAAAAAGGCAGGGGGGCAAGTGGGGGAACAAGTAGGATGGGCAGAGGCAGCTGTGGGGTGGGCCTCAGCTTCAGCTCCAGTCCTAACTTTGAGTCAGAGATGGAGCTGCAGCAGCTCACTGTTCCCCACTATCAACTTGTATGCAAATTCAGGATGAGGAGCTCCCTCTCCATCTTAAATGCTGAAGAAACCCTTGTCTTGGATTTGAGTAAATGTGATTCTGAATCCTAATTCTGAAATTGGGAGGGTGGTAGAATATGCAGTAGTAGATTCTGTGCCAGTTACATACAAAGAGCCTAGTGGGTAAGAAAACTAAGGGGTGTCAAGCTCATATGGCTTCATGGATTGGGGCCACAGACCAGGTCTACATACTGGCTCCAGTGGACAGGGCTGGGCTGGTATGCATGCTGCATGTAGATATGCCCTGGGCTGGTCCTGCTTATTACTTGTAGCACATATGCCAGGCCCGGCCCTGAGTATCACATGCAGCATGCACTGACCCTGACCCTATACATGGCATGCAGCATGCGGGGTGGCTCTTGGGGCTGTACTGCACATGGTATGCAGGACTGATTTGGGTACGCAGTACATGTGGTGCTCCTGCCAGACTATTTCTGTGCACTGGATCAGGCTCATATGATTGGTGTATGGTCCTGATTGAGACCAGCCCCAGATCCAGCATTCAGAACTGGTCTGGTGTAGACATCTTAAGCAGTGTGCTCTCTGACTGTCATGTGCCTTGTACAATGCATGCCCCCGGTTGGTCCTTGTGCTGCGTGCAATGTGTGTGCTGGCACCATGTGTAGCATGTATCTGATGGGTTCTGTACACTGCATAGGCCTGGGTCCAGCGCATGCTTCTTGTGGTGTGTAGGGCTAGTCTGAGACTCTCAGACAGCACTGCTGACTTGATGATTGGGCTCCTTAGGCTGAATCTGGCCCATGAGCTCTATTTTTGATGACTGTGGTCTAAAGGATGTTGCTCGTGGAATTGAGGATTGGAAGGAGCCTTCTGGGATGTTGGGTCCAATCCTTTATGTTCACACACAATCATTTACTGAAGGGAGTCCCTAAATTGCCATTTCAAACTCAAACACATAAGTATACCTGAAGTATTACAAATACCCAATGGCATGCAGCAGGTAAAAACATAGTTGACAGGGGCACTGCCATTTTAATTACAGAGAAGTAATTGGCTAATGTAGTAAGCGCCAACCTTTTTGGCAGGCCTGCCATGAATTAGCGCCACATCCTTTCCAAGTGCCACTCCAGTCCCCTTCTGCTACCTAATCAGCTGCTCTGCTTTCTGTTCCCTGCCCTGTCATCCCTGCCTGATCTGCTGTTCTGTTTTCTGCTCCTTGCCCTATCTGTGTGTGTGTTGCCTGTCCCCTCCCTGGTCTGCCATGTGCCACACACAGAGGGTGCCCATGCCACTTGTGCCATGTGTACTGCCATGAGCACCCTTGGGTTAGTGCTCAGAAGATCCTAGGAAAAAGACTACAGCTCCTTGCCAATAATTATTTTCTGATCCCAGATATGGCAGTCTGTATGACCCCGAGCAGTCAACCAAAACCCTTTAGCCAGGAACCTCTGAGTTTTCTAAGTATCAGCAGGAGCAACAAAATCCTAACTTTATTGAAGCGGTAAGCATTGGATTACCAGACAGTACCTACCCTGCAGGGTAGTCACCTTTGTACCACAAAATGGGGATTACAAATACCAGGTTCCATACATCTCGCAGGCTGATTGTTGAGCCAGAACTCCCTATCCTGTCATACCGTTCCTCTCATAAATGTATTCAGTTCTGTCTTAAGGTGATTCAGATTCTTTGCTCCAACTGCTTTACTTGGAAGACTAATCAAACATCACTTCTCTGATGGTTAAAAGTCTCATTCTAATATTTCATTTAAATTTATATATAGACAGTGTTTAGCTGTTTGGTCTTATTCTGGTGGTGTTTTTAGCATAAAACGTTATTTTTCCTTATATTCACCCATGTTTGCAAAGGGTGATCATACTCTCAACCTCTGTGCCTTCTTGTCTGTGGTGAAGATGATCTGTCTAATGTATCCAAGGATTTCTTTAATTTTTTTCACTGCAGCACCAGTGTGACAGCTTATGTCCATTCTGTCATCAACAGATGCACCTATACCTCTCTCCTCAATTATCTCCAGTCCATGCTCCCCTAGCTTACATCAAGAAGATAGAGACATTCTTAGTAGAGCATCCTTGAATTTGGAAATGAATCTGAACTTACAAGTTGGATGTGGCTTTTACAACACATTCTAACATCTATGCATTTATTTTTCTTGCTAACTGTAAGGTCTGGAATCCTTGTCACATACAGAAGTCACATTGCTGCAGGGAATTGTCAAATATTTATCATTATTTGGAAGGGATGTTAACTGCTTCCATTCAAAGCCTGACACTGCCAGGATGTTCACTTTTTAAAGATTTGTAGCAATAATAATTTGCCATGAAACTGCATGTTCAAAAGATGTCACACCCTCTTTTTTAATTTGCAGAAATTCCTGTAAAGAAAGTTTTTAATCTATAGCTTTGTTTGTAACCCGTGATATGACCTATGTATTATTAAATTGGAGATTGTAAGGTTCATAATATGATATGACCTTGCTCTCCCTCCCTTATACATATGTAGTCATATAGAAAACAGTTGCTACTGTATATTTTTGTCCAAGTACCTGTACAAAAGCATGCCATAATTTTACTGTATGTAACTATTATGCATAGCATAATTATGATTTTAGTTAAACAAGCATTCCAGTAACAGCATAATACTTTCATTGAGCATCACTGTGCCTGCTAAAATGCATCATATCTTTCTCACTTACTCCCACAGCTTTGACTTTGAAACACGAAAAGCTAATGGTAACATTTGAAATTGAAATGCAGTAGTTTATTATCTTTGCATGTTCACTGTTGTGTGTAATTGAAAGGACTTTAAATTGTTTTTTGTATGGTGACTGCTTTTGAAGACAGAGATTAATTCAAAAGAAAATAACATAGTAAACAAATGTATTTTAAAAAACAATAATACACAAGATAACTCAGCAGTTTTGTGAATGTTGGGACTTGGGGTGGGGGATAAAGCAGACTTCAAGTTTCTCCACAGATTCACTATGTGTACCTCCTGAGCAAGGATTAAATATTACAATGCTTTAATTTTTGTCATTGTTTCTCAACCTTTTCAGATACAATGCATCCCTTAGACTCAAGGCACCCCTTGAAAAATGCCAGCTCTTAGTTTTCAGTTGACTAACAGAGCAACTGTTCTGTTACGGAGAACTCAGAAAATCCACAACAGTTCAGAATGTTTTTGATAACATGGATTCCTATTTGAAATCTCTGGATTTATCTTGTGAATCATGTTTGTACACCTACCAGTGCTAACACTGTATGGAGCCCCACAGCACCCTTAAAAGTATCTCAGGGTATGCCAGGTGCCATGATACCCTGGTTGAGAATCACTGAGCTATTGTAAAGTGTCACAGGGCACCAAGTTGCCCTGCTCCTTTACAGAACTGAAGCTGCTAGGGGAAGAGCCCTAGCAGTGAGTTGAAAGCCCCAGCTGCTGGTTATTAGGGCAGCCAGAATGAGCAAGTGGCCCACACCTGCCAGTGGTCAGCTGACGGAGGAGGGCAGGGCCTGGCTCATATATAAACCCCAGGGCTGAGGCTAGGAAAGCAGTTCCCTGCCAGGAGCCAAGGGGGGAAGGAGATTTCCCAGAGCAAGCAAAGGGGAGAGGCCTGACTGCATAAGCAGCTCCTGATACTGTTGTGGGACTGAGTATTCCCCGGTAGGGTTTGAATGGTGTTATAGCTGGGCAGCTTGAGTTTGAGTTTAAGTTACAGCCCAGGGGCTGTTTTGTTTGCTGTTGTATAAGACCGGTGGTTTGGGTGAAGCTATTAGGGGAAGGAGGAGGCCTCACAGGGGGAGCCCACGGCAGCATGGGGACCTCAGGCACCAGAGAATGCGCAGTACTTTGCAGGGCTGTGAGGAACAGAGCGGGGTGGGCTGTGAAGAGCCCAAGCGCCAGTGCGGTGTGGGGTGGGACTGCGGAGAGCCCAGAGAGGAAAAAGGGGCCAAATTGCAACAAGGCCTAGACCAAACAACATTGTTACCATCTGCAAAGCTTGGGGTATGGTAAAGGGGTGGCTGGAGCCATGCATCGCCCATAAGGCTAGGTTGCCCTGAAACACCTGTTGTGACATCTGTCTTGGAGCGGGACCCCCCCCCGCCCCCCCCCCAGATTCTGGAGAATCAAGCAAGACTGTGTCCAAGAGGACTTTAAGGAAGCTTCCCTATCAATTATTCAATCAAAGACATGGTGGGCAAGAATAGAGGGTGCCCATTGGGCCAACTTGACACAGTAAGGGAGCCTTGGGGAGATCATGGCCATCCTGTAGGACCCCATCCCATGGCATAAAGTCATCTGTAATTTGTATACAGATAGTGGCTTGTGATGCAGGGGTATGTGCCATGATTTGGCACCCTAGACTGCTGAGTTATTATAAAACTGTTTAAATTCTTCTCTGCTTTGTTTTTGTGACCAGTCATTGCCTTTATCTCATCTTTCCCTGTCAAAAATATGACCCACTATATATTTGTGTTATACATCCCTACCTAATGATAATACCTAAAGGATTGTCAACAGTGCCTATAGGAACTGATTCTTTTTACTCAAGTGGTACTCAAGCTGTTTAACTTGGAAGTCCCACTTTCGGGCCCTGGTAATAGGCAATAATCAGTCCTTACAAATTTGTTGCAGATATTACAGAGACTGCAAACAGCTAACAGCATCTTTTCTTAAAGTAGTCATGCAGTATGTTAATTACAATATGAATTGACCTTCCTCTGTATTAAGTAAAGCACAAACAGGATGCGATCTGTATAAGTCACTCCACTTTGGGGTAAAGTTACTCCTCTGAAAGTGAAGCATAGTTGTATACTTCTGTAAGTTACTTCAGTGTGCCAGATGTGCTTTTCTCCCTGTGAAATGCAAGCTAGCTATGTCGTCATTACTATATCACTCCGTAGTAATCATGTGGTATCTTCTTATTTATAGACATCCTATGATTTATGACTCCACCCTTGCAGTTAGTAGTATATATTTTATTTCCCTCTATTAAGTAAGTAAAAATTTGCTTGTGTGTAAAACAAAAACCACCCATATGCTGCCAGCTCTCAGATTGGAATCTTATATTGTCTCCTCATTTATGATATTAACCATAATCATTTTGATGTTGACGAATAATGTTCCTCAATGCTTTCTTTTTAAGTCAACAAGTTCACTTATAAAGGCTTGATCCTGAAAGGTGAAATGAAAGTACAAAAAAGTGCTTTCCAGGTGAAAAATGCTATATGGCATTAGGTCAACTTGCAGTGTACATGATCCCATCAATTCTGAAGGAGAAAAATAGAGTGAAATGAAAAGGTATTGTCTTTCTTTTCAACTCTCAAGATTGAATTTTTACAGCGTTTCCCATTTTAAATAAAACTTTTTGTAAACAGAACTTTTCACAAGAACGGTTGACTATTAAAAACCTTGTTGCAACAAAGTTCTATCACTATATAATGTAATTGTCATCCAGATTATTTTCAGAAATATTGCTATAACGTTTCACTTACCAAAAAACAAAACAAAAAAGCAGTTTTGTTTAAATGAAAAACCTTGGCAAGGATTTTACTGAATTTTTATCAAACAATTCTTTTAAGTAATATTGAGGAAAAACGTTACCAGGAATGGAAAATGTATTCATTTCAAATATACAAAGTAAAACAAGAAAATAAATAAATATTAATTTTTTTCTTCTGTTTATTGACGAGTTCCATGTTGTTATATTTTAATATTTTAAAACTGCTGATTGTTTAGCATGAGTGGTACTTCATTCTTTAGATAAAAGTAATTAAGTATGTTTGGTGTGGGGGTTTTTTCGTAGCTATTTTGTGACTTTTGGATATCTTATGAAAACTATGAAAGTGTTCAAGTTGTAAAATAGCATTGGCATTACTGTACTGGTGGCCTTGATTTGATTTCATTGCAATTAACATGAAACTAATTTTGAGATTCTAAGACTATGAGAAATATTTTAATGCAGTCTGAATATGTATTGAGCTCTTTAATAGTTAAGTGGCAGACTGTCTATGAAACATAAGACTCTTAATATTTAGGCAGCTCACATTGAAAAATGCTTCAATTATTCATGCTTTTCTGAAATATTTCTCTGTACTGACACTATTAATAGTTGGTTTAAGGCTGAAACCTACTAAGTGATGCAAATTGCATTTTCATTTAAGTGATAAAATCCTGCTTTTGGGTATGCCTATACAAAATCTTTTTCACTTGGAGTTCCAGTGAGACCTAGTGTGCATGTTGGAGGGCAAAATTGTGTCTGCTGTTTTTATAATATACTTTCTAGTTTATTTAATAAGTATTTAAAAAAAGTAGCACTGGATTAAATTTTGAAAGCAGCTGCTACTAAGATAAGTGCCTGCTAATTAAAGTCGCTCTGGAGTCTAGGAAGCATGGTTCATTAGACTGGGAGTCAGGAAACCCGTTCCATTCTTGATTGTGCCAATATACCACTGTGATCATTGGCAGATCACTTCAGCAGTCTGTTACTCTCTTTCCCTTCTTGTCCTGTGTCTATCTGTTTTAATTTAAACTGTAAGTTCTTCAGGGAAGAGCCTGCCTCACTGTGCATGCATGTACAGCTCAGTCATGGTTGAAACTTCTTGTGGCTGCCATAGCACAAATAATAGCCTCTCGTGTTACTGTGCACAATGGCAAGTGTTCACCATAGTGGATCAAGAGTTTTTGATGCAGGTGCTGTATATCTGGTCTGAGATACAATATCACTTCAATTTTCAGGTGTAGGATTGCTGCTGGTAAACGGAACAAGAGAAGACCATGACTTGCTTTTGACTTCTGCAGCACCAGACATTCAATGGAGCCATTCCTTATTTGTCTTGATACCCTCATGGACAAAGAAGATTTTGTTCAAACGAGAGTCTTCCATTAATCAGCAGTTGGTCAGTAAGAGATGATTAAGTATTGTTTAATTTATGTAAGGAACATAAAGAAGTTTTCTACCATCCTAATTAGTACATGGTTTCTAACTGTCTCAGTTGATTACATTCATCTTTGATAGTTTCAGCAGCAGCATCCTAGATGCAAGATCTCCTTATTATGATGACTAGAAGAGTCTTGTGTCTTGAATTCTGAAATTCAAGTAGAAAACACATATGTACAATGTGATGCATTTACTTTCTTACATGGTGTGTTTTGTCATGGAAAGGTGGTCACCAAATAATGAGCATGTCACTTTGTCTAATAATAAACTATCTGCTACCTCATATAATTATTTAGACTTGTGCAAATAAAAAATCATGGATGGGACAGTAGAGCTTTCAGATACTAAGGTTGTGAGTAGATTTAACTCCTTTTTCTCAGTCTTTATTATAGTACTTAAATTGTATTTATAGTTTGTGAATTGCTACATGTCAATGTACTACATATTTTTTTTTTCTTCTCTTCAAGCCTGAAGATGTGCCAAGAATTTCTGTCTCTTCTGGGTATGGAGTAACTTTTCAGAAATGTGCGGTGGTAAGCTTCACTGTACTGTTGTTGTTCATCTAAGAACAAATTGAGATCCAAGCCTTGTGAGCAGGTTTTTTGTCCAGTGTGTGTGCGCGCACACATTTCTTTAATCTGCACTTGAATCTCCCATAATTAGATTTAGTTTATTGTAATGGGCTAAGGCCCACCTAGGGCAGATCCAGACCCCAGGTGGAAGAAATTCGGGAAAGAAATCAAGGAGAGGGATATTGGCTATATAACCTCAGATCAGACAGTGGATTGCCTCGCTGTGCCTCTGGAACTCCTAAACCAGACTTTGCTTTGAACCTCTGGTTTGAACCCTCTTGCCTGTTCCTTTGTGCTCTTGTTCCTATCTTGGATCTCCCAGCTTGCCCTGACCACAGCCTCACCTTGACCCTTGACTTAATATCCAGAAGCAGGCCTGACATTCAGTTTTTTTTTTACCTTGACTTCTAGTCTGATAAATCTTTGACCTGGCATGATCTACTCACATTGTGACCACCTATGCCCAAGTCAACCCCTTATATCTTACACCTGTGTAGGTATGCTCATTCAGGGTACATCTGGTATCTGTACACCCAACCCTATTAGTAGTATTTGATGAGTTAGCAATACACTTGGTCTGTTTTCTGTGCTGACCAAAATGTTGTCAACCTCTGATCTGTGGCCGATTTAATAAGAGACTGATCTATCATATGTGTATAGGCAGTTCGTCATCAAGCTCTGGGTTGCCTCTTTTGGGCACTGGGCTGCTTTATCATCCATCTGCCATGATGATTTCCTTACTGAGGTTATGGTAGATCATAAACATATACCTTGCCATACAAATCTTTATTCACTGTGGCCTCAGTGTGAAGATTCTCTGATGCTTCAGCTAGACAACAGGCACTAATTGCTTGTTGTCTGTTTCAATGGAGGAAGATTGCTCAGTGATGAAATCGTAAATGTTCACGTGATTCCCCAAGCTTCTTTCTCCTTTTCCTGCAAAGTATTTTTTTTCTGTCCTCTGTACCATTCATAGTTTGCATGCTATACATTTTGCTTCACTTTTTTTTTTTTTCGGTTTTGATGTACGCCAGCTCCTAGCTTATAAGATGATCTATCAGCTGAGAGGTTGGCTGGCTGGCTTCCTTGAGCTGACCACAGTGAAATAAGGAATAAAGCAAAAGATTTTCAGGATCTCATGGATTACATTCTTCTGTACAGGTCCACTTCCATTCAGCCACTCTGAGTACAATTTTCCTAAGAAGTTGACCATTCTAATATAATAAAAGCCTTAGTCTGTCTGTCTGCCGATTTAATGCTTTATTCACACACTGATTGGTTTTCTTGGCAGCCAATTACAATGATGACTGAAACAACCAATTGGAGTGCTGTGCACAGATAGACACACACGGCTGAGCGCTGCCATGACAGTAGGGACTGAGGGGCCCGGCCCTGCTCCTTGGAGGGGGCAGTGGGGACAGACTGGGATGGTGGAGCGCTGCCATGACGGTGGGAACAGAGGGAGAGGACTGTGCCCCTCCGCCCTTCTTCCCCACTGCGGCTGGGCCCTGACAAAAGCCATCGGGTGGGGGAGGTGGTGGGGAGGGAACGGGAAGGGGTGGGGTACAGCAGTGGCACCACTGCTGGGCTCTGGGAACAGCCAGGTGGGAGGGGAGCTGGGGTGGAGAGGGTTGTGCATGGCTGGATGTGCAGCTGCGGCAGCATGAGGACTGTGTGGTAGCTGCAGCTTCTGCATGCAAGCTTACCCCACTCCTACATGCCTGGGAGGCAGCAGTGCTGTGGGATGGGGCGGGGGAGCGCATGGGGCTGGAGGTAGAGCAGTGTAGTGCAGTGGCTGTGTGTCTTTTTTTCCTCTTTCTCTTTCTCCCTCCCTTCTGCCCCCCGGTCATTCTTGATGAGCATTTGGCTACTACCTGAATAATACTTGAGCTCAATGACATTGGCAGGCTCAGCCATTCTGTAGATGGCTTCTGTTCTGCTCTTGCATGAGTGTATACTGACACTAGCAATTCTGTGGCCTAGGAATTTCACGCTAGCAATTTTCATATAAACAAAAGTGAGTATTCGGAGCATGTCCAGCTTCCTGAACTATATGCACTACTCTGAGCAGCTGATTGCTGTAGGCTATCTATGGTAAAGTCACAACCTGGCTGTTGTCAAGATGCCAAATTACCTCTTCTTTCAACATTTTATAACTCATCCTATTTTTAAATACTTCAAACCATAGGTGTTTGATTTAGTATCTTCAGAGCAGAGTAGTGAATCCAATGAGAGCAGATAATTCCTAGCAGAGTGGTATCTGCCAAAACCCCAAGTTAGTGTTTTGCTGAAGGTTTAAACATCTTGCAACTGGCTAAGTTGTCAACTGCTGGCATTGGAGTGTGTGTGTTAAAAGTGTAAGATGAAAAATTCCACGGTCTCCTTGAATGTCAACATATCAAGGCAAATGTGCACTTCAGGAAAAGGTTTTGGCATGATGACCATGGGTATGCACTGTTCTGAAGGCTCATTGACTGGTACTGTAAATTTCTCTGTGACTGTAGCCATTGATTTATATATTGTTTTCTCAGTAAGTCCTGTAGAATTCTCATTCATTTTATTCTCAAGCCTTCCACTAAAATTCCACCATTGGCACCATGCAATGTTTGCCCCAAAGGGAATAGCTTTGCCTGTTATCAAATAGGAAAACAGCATTCAGAGAGAGAGTAATAGTTTTATCTGTAGTCAGAATGATGGGTTGCTACTGATGTGTCAGGTTTAGGGGAAACACCTCAACAAGCCAAAAGACTGCGATCTAGCAACTTCAAGCTAGTGTATGAATCACTAGATTTGACTGCTATGTTTCCCATCTCTTGAGAATTTTGCTCTTGCGTTCTTTTTCTCTCTGTCTTGGTGAATCTTGCACTTCTTGCTGTGCAGTGCAATAGCTTAAATAAGTGGTAGAGAATCCCTGCCCTTACTGTAGAACAGCTTTTAGCTTTATAGTTAGGTCTGGGAGATGAAGGGTGTCAAACTGCTGTCTAGTGTCTACCTCTTTCTGTTGAACACTTGCTTCCATAAGCTGGGCACCATGGCCATCAGCCTATTAAAGAAAGAACAATCCCTCTCCTTTCTGCGGGAAAAAAAAATAAATGTAGACATCTGTCTTCCAGGATAAGATTCCAGGCTGTGAATCCTAAGTGACCAAAGCTGCCTACAGCCTGAATCGGGTGTCTGTGGCCCAGAGGCAGTGGTTTTTCTCATTGGCTACATCTAGGCAGCTCCATGCTCAGTAAATGTTTCTTTTATGGATCATGCTTCTGAAGCACTTAACTTTTCCACAGGGAGGCTGGGCACCTCACTAAGAGGTCTAGATTCCACTTTGGAAGCACATACCTTCTAAGTGTGCCTGTAAATGTTCTGGGAGGTTTTCACCGACACGCTGTAATTACAGCAGACTTGATTACTCAAGTCTGCCGGAGCATGCTAATTAGTGTGCTCCAGCCTGCTTCTGCATCTTGTGTATCCGTGTCCCTGTGCTTCAAAATGGCAGCAATGGTACTTTAACTAAAGTTTGCTTGACAAGCCCCTTGAGCCTTTGACTATTACGGTCTAACAACAGGTTCCTTTTGAGCTCTAGGTTGGTTGTTGTGGAATGGACAAAGTTCTTCTATCACCTTTTTGAGGGGTGGGGAATATGACCCTAACAGCCTACTTGCAATGTATTTTTTATGAATATAGGCATGCAAAGCCTTTATAAAGGGCAGAGTCCATATTATTGAAAGAGGCATTTAGCTATTTTGGTCTAAAGTCAGGTAGAAAGTGGGGCAGTGTTGTATTTTGTACTACCTCCTCTTACATTATTGAAAAATTATGTTAAACATTCTGTTTCAGGTGGAGTGGATTAATAGATTCATCTATTTGACTTTGTTTTTATAATAGCTAGATACCTGCATGTTTTATAAGTACCATATTTTATTGTATACTGCACGCCCCAAATAAAACACGCACCTTGTTTTCAGCAGAATGAGGGAACAAAACACTTTTCTAGAGTCATGGCCTAGAACTGGGTTCTTACTAGAGACACTGTGCTACAAGATGGCTGACAGCTTCTTTGTCTGTCAGGAAGCAGGAGGAGGGACAGTCCAGTGTTGACCCTTTCAAAGTTACTGTCAAATTGGTGCCAGTTTCTGGCAAATTTTATCCTATGAAAAGTGTATGGGGAATGTTTAGTACTATGACAGGTGCCGCCTCATTATTCATATTCCTCATAGTGGGGAAAAAAGTGCATGTAGTATGTGTGTAAATACGGTAACTTAAAATGTGAGGCAGTCTATCACCAGTGGAGCAAACAGATGTTGTTTTGATTTTAAAAGGTAGGGTCCAGGCTCAATGACCCTGTATATGACAATTGGGATTTTAGCAACTGGTGTAAAAATAGTGGTGTGGGGTGTTTTATAGACCTGCTCCGGGAGGGGGCTTTAATTAGAGCAGCTCAAAGAGCCGCTCTACCTAAGTGCCCACAGCATCACATGTATCAGCATCCTTGCACTGAAAAATGGGAGCAGGGGTACTTTAACTAAAGCTTATTGAATGAGCTTTAGTTAAAGCACCACACCACCATTTTTCAGCGCAAGAATGCTGATGCACATGACAGTGGAGTCTGCTGGAGCATGGTAATTACAGCACATTGGAGCAGCCTTGCTGCACGTGAATAGGTGCCTATGGTGACCTGAAGCAGATAATTTGCACAGAGTGGAGAAGGAATATGCATTTCCTTGTAGGGCACTGATTAACTATAATGTTCTTATCAAATTGGTCATACTTCATAATTAGCAAGACCTGAAGATTGATAATTTCAGGCACTTGGAGTGGTAAGACAAAACTGACGCAGAGGCATTATTAGGCATTATTTTATTATAATTGGTTTCAAAACTCTGTTTGAAGTTTTCTCAGTTTGGGGGTTTTTTTTGCTATTCATAGCACAGCCTAGACAGTCTCATTAAAAATTGTGAAGTCCTGCTGTACAAGATCAAAGGTAGTCAGCTGTAGACAGTAGGATTATTGGAAAATAATCTTGCAATGATCCCAGCTGTAACTTAATAAAATCTGTGCGGTTACCTGTAAATTATCTTCTATTTCAGTTCTAGTAATACTTTTAACTTGCTTATTCTTTCCTTTTATTTTAATCTTACTACATATGAACAGATGCTTTCTTGTTAGCAGGTAGACAGACCATATGGCAGTCTTGAGTAATTTCAAATGGAAAAAAATGTTCTGTAACTTTTTTGCTTCCATCCCCACAGCTTGTGGATTAAACTTTATAAAAGAGCAGGGAAATTACATGTATTTACCTATTCAGATTTTGCAAACATGCCCTATTTTTTCTCTTGTTCTTTACCAATTGATATTTCCAAAATAAGAGCAGAGTTATTACTCACAAAGATAGCCAGCCTCTTATAAGCCACCTTGACAAACAACTTTTAGACAACTAAATCACCAAACCAGTGCTGTATGTACAATACATAGATGACATCTTCATCACCTGGACTGAACACTTAGATTTCCCCAGCAATTTCCATCACAACTTCAACAACAACCACTCTTCCATCAAGTTTTCTTCTGACTATTTTAATACCGATATTAACTCTCCAAATGCTGTGATAAGTGTCAAAAATAGTACCCTAGACAGTAACTGTATATAAAAACGCAAGGATCACGATGCTTAACAAAACCAGTAGCTAACCCAAACATATTAAGAAAGCCGTAATCTAAAGCAAGATCCTCGGGTGCATCTGCATCCGCTGCCAGGAGAATATTTGCAAAAAAATGGCTTTTACTCAACTGAAGCACTTTAGCAGGGGCATATAGTACATCTTTGAGTGAGCCACTCTAATCCCACAGACAAATCTATAAGAAAAGAAAACACCTCACTGACTGACTACACATGCCTCGTTGTCTTGTACTATCCCACATTAGAACCCATAAGAAAGATCAAACAATTATAATTTATGCTTGAAAATTTAAACATTGAAAGAAATCTTCCTGGCCCTTTGCCTCTGTTCCCCCTCCTAGGTTCCAACCCCCACCCCCATACCTTGTAATTGGAAGTGAACTCTCTGCTGATTAGTAAATACACAAAACAATACAAGATGCAAAACCTTGCAGCGTTACATCACTATCATCATAAATCCTTTGTCAAGAACACGCAGCATCTCTGTATCCTCCACATGACTGTCACAGTAGAATATCATGATATTCTTCCATCAGAGTACCAGATATTTCTTGGAAGCTATGTGGGTAACTGAGAAATTGCTGTACTTCAAAATGAACTATAAAAAAATAAGAGACAGAAATATCTCATCCACAGGGGGAAGAGATTGTAAAATCAGCACCCTGTCTCTGACTTCTGAATCCTTGTCCTGAAAGTAAGTATACATAGTACCTTCTAATGAAGGACCTGGGAACAGAAATCCATAATTTCACTGGACACCAAAACCCATGGATTTAATACAGACATTGATTTTTATGGCTCATTATAACTTTTTTTACTCTTTCCCTCACTACTTCCTCTTTGTTCCACAAGTGCTAACTGTCTACACTTGTTTCATGTGGTCAGATTCATAAATATAATCTTGCTTTTCTTGTATCTCTGGACCATCAAGGCTATAATCACAACACTACTCTGTTTTTACTGCATTTTATATTATCTGCCTAGCACCTTCCTTGACGTCACTCCAATATGAATAAACAGTCTATGCCTGAATAGGAGCCATAAATACCAACTACAGAAGCTTATGCCCCAGTTTTCACAGAAGAGAGAGTTTTTGTGGGGATGTGTGATGAGATTACTATACAGTTGAGTGTAGCCTTCTCTCATTTCTTCCTCTTTTCAGTGTGGTTGAATGAAGATCCTGCTTTTATTGTTGGGAGAAAAAACCCCCCAAATTCTCTTCACGGCTGTAGACAAACATTTGAAAAGGTGAATTAAGTGAACACCGAAGGCTCTTAAAGGCAAATACAACAAATCCAAAATATCTTTTTAATACCAGCTCATTATTAGCAAAAACTTAGAGACAAAATGAGGAAAGCAAAGCTAAAGAATGAGCTGCACCTGAGAAGCGAGGTTAAAGACAACAAGAGTATGCTGTCAAGAAAAGAGAGACCAAGAAAGTTGTGGGTCTACTGTTAACTACCCAGGGGGAGCTCCTAACAGAAGAAGGTGGAGCTACTCAAAGGTGCTTTTCCTCAGTCTTCACAAAAAAGTTAAGTTGCAGCCGGATACCTAACAAGGTTTATTTGTGTAAGTGAGGAGACAAGCTGAGGGATAAAATAAGAGCGAGCCAGAGAGGTTTTCATGGATTTGAGCAAATTCAAGTCAGCAGGGCCTGATGAACTTCATCCCAGAGTACTGAAGTTCTCTGGGATAATTGGCAGAAGAAGTCCCTTGGCAATCGTATTCATGTAGTTATGAGAGACTGATGAGGTACCAAGGGACTGGAAAAGGGCCATCATAGTCTCCCTCTTTTTAAAAAAGGCTAAAAGGAGGATCCAGGGAACTACAGACCAGTTATCTTCATCTGAATACCTGAGAAATTACTGGAGCATATCCTAACAAAGTCCATTTAGAAGCATTTGGAGGAGGAAGCACTGATTACAAGCAGCCAGCATAGATTTACTAAAAACCAATCATGTCAAACAAGCTTGATCTCCTTTTTTAACAAAGTAACTACTTGGGTGGATAAAGGGAATGCAGTGAATTAAATGTATCTGGACTTCAGCAAGGCTTTTGGCAATGTCCTGCATAACATTCCCATTTTTATGAAAAGATGTCCCTAATAGGAGAAATGTGGGCTGGACAAGACTGCTATAAACTGGCTCAGTAGCTGCAAGAAAAGGGTAATTGTAAGTCGTTCCATGTGAGAATGGCAGGAGGTTTTGAGTGGAGTCCCATAGGAGTCTGTCCTGGGCCCAGTGCTGTTCAACAGGTTTATTAATGATTTGGATGCTGACATGGAAAGCTTCTTGAGTAGGTTTGCAGATGACATGAAACTGGGAAGGATTGTGAATGCTTTGGAGTATGGGAGCACAGTTCAGAAGGATCTTGACAGATTGGAATTGGGCTGAAGGTAACAGACTGAAGTTCTGTGTGGACAAATGCAAGAAGCTATGCCTCGAGAAGAATACTCAAAAAAACCCCAAAAAACAAAATGGGTGATACCTGGTGGGATAGCAACACTATGCAGAATCTGGGAGTGTTAAAATTGTAGAATCATAGAGAAGTAGGGCTGGCAGGGACCTCCATCTAGTCCAACCCCCTGCATGAAGCAGGATCATCTCTATCCAAATCATCCTATACAATCCATAATCTAAACTCTACATAAGACTACTATCAATCCTGACGCAACGCAGACTTAACACCCTAACCTGCCACAGGTAGAGCAGGGGAACCACAGCAGTCAATGTCCTGCTTCTATGAAATGTTGTCAGCATATTCGCAGGAGATCCTAGGTAGAGGGTGATGCACCTCTACTACAGAGGGAGGCAAAAAACTTGCATTCTGTACCAATCTGACCATGGGGTAAGATTCTTTTCTGACCCCAAATATGGCAATTGGTTTAACCCTGAGCAGAGGGGCAAGACCCTTTAGCCAAGATGTTGGCACAACCCAGTCAAAGTCCCCAGCCTTGGCTGTAGCCAACACACAGTGCCTCTGAAGAAGACTTAAAAACACCCTGACATGTGGCAAAAAGTGAGGGAGGCAGGCAAGGGCAACCAGCACAGCCCAGGGCATAGGAAATACCTATTGTAGAACATAGGCATAGCTAGTGCTGGTAGATCAGAGTCAGTATGAGTCTGCAATGTGAAGCAGCCACAGAAAAGGCAAATAAAGTTTTGGGATACATCAGTAGCAGCATTAGGCATAAGATGCAGGAGGTGATAGTTGGCACTGGTTAGACTTCTAGAGTGCAGTTTTGGGCTCCACATTTTAAGAAGGACATTGGAAAATTAGAGAAGATCCAGAGATGGGAAACAAAAATGATAAAAGGCTTGGAAGGCAAGTCACATAAGGACAGGTTGAAGGAGCTAGGGATGTGGAAAAGGCACTTGAGAGGGGATATGATAGCATTCTTCAAGTACTTGCATGTCTGCCATAAATAAGAGAGAAAATGGAAAATAGGTTGTGGACTAATGGCTTGAAATAGCAGCAAAATAAATTTAAATTGGATATCAGGAAAACATGTCTTCACTGTTAGGACAGTGAGGTAGTGGTAGACTTCCAAGGCAAGTTGTTGACTCCATCACTGGAGATGAGATGTTCACAAAGAGGTAGGACAGTTACTGGTCAGGACTATGCCTGTGTTTAGCTATGGATATTTCCTGTGCTTCTGGGCTTTGCTGGTTGTGGAATGGGGCAGGGATGGAATTCCTCCTCTTTCCTTTCTTCTACCTATATCCCCCCTGCTGCTACATGTGTCTGGTTTTTTTTAAGCTTTCCTCAGAGGCAGTTGGGTGTTGGCTGAAACCAAGGCTAGAGATTTTGACTGGAGTGTGCCTGATGGGATTTAAACCCAGAGGTTGCCTGGCTAGAGGGTCTTGCCTCTGCTCAGGGTCAGACTGTATTTGAGGAAGGAATTTTATCCCATGGTCAGATTCGTATGGACTGTAGGTGTTTTTGCCTTTCTCTGTAGTGCGGGGCATGGCCCTCTGGTGATCTCTTGAAAATATGTATTAACAACATTTACAGCAGCAGGACATTGACTGCCATGGGCACTGCCCCTTCCCTGTGGCAGGTTAGGGTGTTATGTTGAGGGTTGACTGTGTAGTTTTGCAAAAAGACAATGGATTTTTATAGGAAGGGCTGGATAGGGATGATTCTGCCTCAGTCAGTTGGACTAGATGACCTGTAGAGGTATCCTCCAACCTATGGTTCTATGATTGCTTGGGTCTGACTCATGAATTCAGAACATTTGAGGGTAGCAGTATTTTCTTCATGATTTTGTTTCTTATAAGCTTATTGATCAGACAGTTAATCGCAGTTGTGTTATTCCTGGTAGCAAGTATCTGTAGGTGAGGACAATAGTATTTTTAAGATGATACAATTAAGCTTGATATTGCATTAATAAGTTTGGATTATTTAGTAATAGCCGTGGAGTTATTTATGTAGTTAGATTTGTTCAATATACTTTAAATGTTGGAACTTGGGTATGAAATGCCAAGATAAGCAAGGATAAATTTAATAAACCATCCCTCTAATTTGTGCCATAAGGTATCCTAAAACTTTAATCTGCTTCTTTACTGAATTGATATGAAATTCAGAGTTAAACAGTTTTTAATGAAATCCCAAGTTACAGCAAGTGTTTGAGGCTACTGCTTTTGCATGGAACTTTGCTGATAAGAATTCTGAAATCTTTCCTCTAGCCTAGTGATATTTTTACTCAACATCTGTGTAGAAGTTATTTATTTCTCTTGGTGCCCAAATTTGTGGTAGGCACCTCTTTAAAAATGAGCAATTTATGGGAATTCATTCACTGCTAGCTAGTGGGCATATCTACACAAAACAGTAACTCAGAGGTCGGAAAAATACAGTCTGTGGGCCAGATCTGGCCTGCCAGGCAATTCCATCCAACCTGCAGGGTTTTCTCCATAAACCCTGGCCCTGGGCTGCCCTTCTGTAAGTCAGCGCATCTGGTGGCTAAGCACCTACCCCCGACCCCAGCCTGGCCTGACCTGTCCTAACCCTGAGCCAGAGGTGTAGGGGCCAAGAAGCCTCTGCCTACCAGAGGCTTTTACCTGGCCACCCGTGGCTGTTCCCAGCCTTCCCTGCCTAGGAGCCTGGAAATTCAGGTGAGGGCCCCAGCTAGCCTGGGGCCAAGGACTCCTGCTGGGGAAAGGAGGCTGGGAGTGCAGGAAGCTGTGCACTATGGAGCCAGGTAAGGCTGGCCCCACACACTGCCACCATATGTATCTGGGGACTTGGGTGGGAGCTGCATTCTATGGTGCTGGGTGGGGCTGGCCCCTCACCCTGCCACCATGTACAACTGGGGACTTGGGCAGGAATACCGTTGGGCTGGGTGGGGCCGGCCCTACATGTTGTTGCCATGTGCAGCTGGGGACTGGGGTGGGAGTGTGGGGGACTGCGTGCGATTGGGCTGGGCAGGGCTGGCCCCGCTTACTGCTACCACATGCAGTTCCAGGGACTTGCACACTCCAGGGACTCTGAGGAACTCCCCCCAACCTCCCCCCACACACATGGTCCCTCCATCCACCATATCCAAACACATTCACAACCTCCCACAGTCCCCCCCACACACTCCCACCCCTCACCATAACCCTACAACCCCCGACACACCCCACCCCCCAGCATGCCCCCACATCCTCCCACACAACCCCACCCCAACCACATACTTCACACCCACACCCTTGCACACCCACCCCATACTCCCCTACACACCCCAGCCACCATACACACACATCCCCACACGTACCCACTCCCCAACCCCCCTCACATACACCCCCTTACTCTCCCCACACACAATATACAAGAGTAAGACTCTATTTTGAGCTATTATACAATCACCTCTAGATACACTATGCAAACACACAGAAATCAGGACAAAATATTTGTTTAAATAAAATTAAAATAAGTTATAGTAGATGTTTGATTTTTTTTTTTTTTTTTTTTTTTTTTAATATATGATTTTTTTTTCTAGTTTCAAGATGGCAACCCCCGCTCCCAAAAGGAGTACTTCTGGGGCAAGGGGAGGGACTTCCAGTGAAAAGGTCAGGCGCTAGGGGCAGGACTTCTGGTCCCAAGGTGGTGACCCAGGGGAAGAGCATCTGTCAAAGGGTGGTGCTACCCATGAGGCCCTCAAACTCACCAAAACTTGTTAAGCAGCTCTCCAGCCGAAATAATTGTGCACCCCTACACTAACTGCATGGTAGCTGAGTAATACTGCACTGTAACGCGTCACAGCACAAACAGTGCTAATACACTACTGCACAATATTATTAGGCTGCTGGGCAGTAGCATCACTAAAAAGGCATTTGCCAGTGCTGTTGCTGATCAGTAATCCAAGTTATACAAGTACGAAATAAATATGCAGTAACGTGTCATGTAGATGCACCAAGTATCTTATGTAGTAATCATCTAAACCATGTGCTAGTCTTGTATAACGTGCTCTCAGTCTGATTTGGTAGTGTTTTAGGCCAGCTAGGGAACACAAGGCGGGAAGAAGAGTAAAGCGGCAGATTGAACAGAGAAAGGGGACTAGAGTGGCACTCAGGGAGGGTGCAGAGCTAATTTGTGGCATGCCGCTCAAAAAGTTTGGCCCCCATTGTTTTAGGACAGCTGTGATTGATGTGAATGCCAAGGCAATGGTAATAATGAGGGGAAAAGAAGGCAATATGTAGCATGGGTGTTGTGGGTAAGTTTAATAGAATCACACAATTATTCATTGAAAACTAGAGTATGGCCTGATAGAATAAATAAAGACGTATGGCATTAGTATACGCAATAGAAGTAAGACTTGAGTGCAGAATAGCAGTTCATGAAGAGCTTTTCCTACAAAGACATTGAATAAAGTAGGAATATTTGTGAGAAAAGCAGATGAACGTAGTGTTGATGCTGGCTTCACTGGTGAGGTAGCAACCAGTGTATAAGAGAAGTAAGGCTGGAGCAATGTTGTTAAAGGTTTGAATATTGATTAATGAGTGACAGAAGGGGCTCAGGTTTTAGTGACTGTGTAATGGACCCTTATTTTACCCAGAGCTAGGGATGTAACTGGTGAAGACTTTATACTTTTCCATATGGAAAGACCATATGTCATTATGATTGCAGACAGGGAGGATTAAGAGAAGGGGAAAGCATACCATGGTATGTGTCACTCTGCTTGCCCAACTGCAGCCAGTCAACTCCTAGAAATGATGAGGTGCAGTATCAAGGGGACAAATCAAAATGTGAGGCCTGGGATGCAAAATGCACAGGTCTGCTGCTCCTGGAACACCTGGAAGTTAAGCTAGGAACTATGGGGATGGAGGAGGTTCCTGTGGGTCCTTGGTAAGACCTGAAACTGCGCCCTGCTGGAGTTGGATGGTGTGCTGGGGCTGCCTGCGGCGGGGCAGTGTCCAGGAAATGTCACACCTGTGCCTCTGCAGTGAAAGGCGAGAATGGGGCTTGTGGGTACCTTTTGGAGGGGAAGGCTAGGAGAGCACACCCCAATAGAAAAACACAGGGCCCAGGTCCACAGAGTGGTGCCTGAGGCAGGGACCAAGACCCACTGAGTGGGGCCTGAGGCCCATGGGGCATAAGGCCCAAGAACCTGGTGAGGGGTGGAGGAACCCATTGATGGCAGAAGAGTAGGCCTAGGGTGGGTCCAGAGTAACTATGTGGTCCACAAGCCCAGAGAGCAAGAACAACGTTTGGAAGGGCCTGAGAAAGCTAGCTGCTCGAGAACTTACCCAGAGAGCCTTGACTGGCTGAGGCCAGGACCATGAGGGTCAAAGGGCAAGAGCGCCCACCACAAGGGATGGCCAGAGCCAGCGGTCTGTACTCCTGACTGGCCTAGAGGCGAGGCCAGTACCTGTGAGGCCAGAGGTCCTGGAGGGGCCACTGCCGGGAGGAAAAGGGGTCTAGGTCCCAGAATGATGGCAGAGGTTAGGCCCTCTGAGTAGGAGGGATCCAGGTTGGGGTCTGAATGTCAGTCTGGAATATAGTGGGGCCCAGTGTGGCTCTGAAGCCATACAGTGATGCCATCTGCGAGGGATGCCCACAGAGCAAAGAAGCTCAGGGTTCCGACTAGCCTGAGAAGGGGCCAGGGCCTAAGGAGGAGCCAAAGGTCCCAGAGAGGGGACCATAGCTAATAGGTGAAGGTAATGGCTGAGTTTAGCTACCTGGGATGCCATCTGCAAAGCTTGGGCCACAGTGTAGGGGTGGAATGGAGCTGCAGATCTCCCCCCACTAAATATTGGGGTTCAAAATGGGAAGCCTCCTGCCTAATTGACACCTCAATACTATTACATCAAGGTGTGGCAGGAGAGTGAGGTGGCAACTGACTTGTAGACAGGAGTCAGGCCAGTGCTTGCACTGGGCATGAAAGCCTGCCCCGTCACAGACTGGCTTTGGGAAGGGCCTTTTTCACAAGAGGCAAAATTACCCTTGTTGGATACACGGGAGGGTCAGATCCCATAGACAAAGGCAGTAGTGACCAGCGATGAAACTAGGAATTTTGGTGCCCTGGACAGAGGAGAGGGTGCTGAGCGCTGGCAGCCCAGGAGGGCTGGCGGAAAGATGTTAAGCAGTTATCTCCTGGAACAGGAGCTGCTGCATCACAAGCTCCTTGAGCACCATCAGATCCTATGGCTGCATGCGATGCAGCAGTCCAGGCTCCCCAAGACTGCCATTCTACCCTCTAAATTGATGCTTGGGGATAGGTCCTGCTTGCTAAATTACACTATGGGCAGCAACTGTAGAAATAAAACCGAGGCTTTCTCTGTCATCTCTGCCTTCCTCAAATCTGGTCCTTATAGGCAGAGTTGGAGCCCAGTGAACACATCAGGCAACCAAGAGTAGGCCTTGGATGCCTTGTGCGTGACTTTGTATTGGGAAGCAAAGGAGGAGTTACTTGTGGAGTACGTGTCACAGCATGGTTGACTTTGCCTGGTATACAACTGGTCCACATGGCTAGATCTGTTCAACGGGTGAACTAAGCTCATTAGGCACAGTGCTAGTGGGGAGCAAGTTGCCTGTAATACCACAGGTTAGAGGGACTAAGGGAGCACTAGCCTACAGCAGAAGAGAAGGCCTCATTTTGTGTCTTTCAGCAAGAAGGTTTTAGATTCATCTAAGGCTCTGGCTCCACAAAGAAGAGAGTGAGCCCCAAGATTACATTGTGTCTGTGAGGGCTGACATTGTGTGGGTGGCTTCTCTTTGAACCTGGAACCAGAGAATGGCCAGAGCTTGATATAACTCAAGACATGTTATATCCTAAAAAAGGAGCTGTCAGCTCTCCAGAAGGGGAAACCTACCCTTCTGTAGAGCGCTTGTATACAATGTAATGGCATTTATTATTTGTATATAGTTTGTAGATATTTAAGCTGAAATCCACAAAGATTTTTAAGTTCACACTTCCCACAGATTTGTGGATCGGTTTGGATCAGCTGTTTTTGAAGTATTGGTTGGTTATTCTCTTATTTGATATCTTCAGTTTCCTCACCTGTTCCTATTCAGTTTTATTTTAACTGAGTCTGTTTTGAGAGTAAAATGCAGTTTATTTTCTGTTTCTTGTTTCCCTTCACTTAGAAACCAGGGCTGCTTACAGATGTGAAAAAAAACAAAAACTGACATGCCCTCACACTGACCATAGCACAGGCCCAGACGGGGGATCACATTAGTTGGAGCCAGTTGCCCAATATCTGTATAGATCGGGCATTTCAGCAGGGCTTTTCGGCACTTTTATCTAAGAGCTCAGTGGTTCTCAACTTTTTTTGGTTGGTGTAACCTCAGTGGCTGGTTGAGAAGCATGGAGTCCCCTGATGGCTGATTGATGACTGGGAGTGGGGGTCCCCCACACACCCATGTGGCAGAAGCTGGAAGAGTCAGTGGTGCACAGCAGCAAAACCAGAAGTGCCAGCAGCATGCAGCGGCGGAAGTGCTGGTGGTGTGTGGCACCAGCAAAAACAAAAGCACTGGTAGCATGTGGCATGTAGCAGTGCAAGTGGTGCAAAATGCTGGCGGCCCTAGCCCCCACTTCTCCATGCCACTGCCGCATACCCCCTGGGGCCTTCCCAGTTATCTCCAGGGGTACGCGTACCCCCAGTTGTCAGCCCCTGTTAATAGCCTATTAAATCAACTATCAGATAAAAGCACCAAAAAGACCCACTGAAGAACCTGATCTATAAAGACGTTGCAGAGCCAGGTTGAACTAATGTTCTGCCTCTTCTGGTAAAGCTCTGTTCTTTTTTTTTTCCTTTTTTTCACATCTGTCAATGCCCTAAATTTTCAGAGGTCTCAGGAACAACTCATTACTTTATATGCCTCCCCACTAAGTGGAAGCCAGAATTTGGGTCCCATTGGTATTAAGGTAGGTTTCCCAGCTCTGAGTGGAGTGAAGGAAAGGAGAACTAGGGTGACACCACCCCTGCAGAACACGGGTGCTACTAAAGGGGTTGAAAGAGGAGATAAAACTGCCTGCAGAGAATGAAATGGCAGCATGTGTGACTTGCTAGAGGCCCATCCTCATATCTGGAATTTTCCAAAACCTGATTACAAGCTAAAATTCAGTTCTCTGATATGAGGTCTTGCTGAGATTTTCAGATTCTTGTTTCCACTTGCTTCTTTCTCTGCATGAGCTATTATCCTGGATATCAAGCTACAGGCTTTCTATCGCCTTGTCTCCAAGCAACAGCTTGACGTGTGGGAGATTAAAATCTCTTTGGGAGTTTGAAATCAAATGGAGAATGACGTTGTTAGGTGATTTAAATGCCCTCAAAAATAAGTGTACCCACAAAATAGTTTTTTTTATCAGTAACTGGACTTACTAGCTTGCATTTAAGAAATTCAGTTGTTTTGCTTCAAAACAAAAGCTATTTCTGTTTCTTTTTGTAGGTTGCCACTCAGCATGACCCCCAAACTGCTCACGTTAGACTTCTGATTAATAACACCAACATGCCATCCACAGCTAATCTCACAGATCTCATCCTGCTGGACAATGTGACTGGCCTTCATGTTAAAGAAACCAGTGGTAATAAGACTGCAGATGGGTTCCAGATATACAGGAGAACATTCCTGCAAGGTAACTAGCTACAAATGGTTACATAGTTGACTGAAATGTAGGAAGTCAAAGTACTTCCATATTAAGATATTTAACTGTTCATTCTGGTGATATAGCTTACAATCCACAACTCTCCAATTAATAAGGCAGCTTAAATGAGGCTGACAATATTTCCTGAGTTTCACAACAGGATACTTAACTGTCCCCCAACTCTCTGGCACTTTCAGCTGTTTTTAAGCTCTGGTGTTATCTGAGAGGCAGGGGGAGGGCAGAATGCCAAAGGACCAGTGGTGACCTCGCATATCCCCTGCCTGGAAAACACCAGAAACATAGGTTTCTGAAAATGTAACCAAAACTTTCATTTGACCAAACCAACAGGACATTCACAACAAATATTTAAACAATACTGTCCTGAAAAAAAGACGAATGGTCACCTAGCTTAAACATTCCAGAAACTTTTATCACTGTTTTAAATTCTGCAGCTTTACTTTCTTTTATCTCAAAGACAGTCATGTCAAATTTAGCACTAAGCTTTAGGGCCCTCTCTGAGGTCTGTGAGTGCAGAATTCAATTCCTTCAAAAAAGCCAGAAGGATTCTTTGCATTTTTTTTATTGCATGAAAGCTTCCATGAACAAGTGTTCTTCATTCAAATTTGTCTAAACTAGTTAGTCTAGCCTCAAGTTTACAAAAGGTAAAGTATGTGGGGCTTCCCTTGATGACTCTCGGGAAACTGTGGCTGATGTAGAACATGGCAGTCGCTTTCTGACAGGGTAGGTCACCAGGGAATATGGAACCGGAGCTCCAGTTTCTTCAATGGCTTCTGATAGTTTTTCAGGTACAATTCAAAGTGCTGATTTTGACTGAACCAGAAAAATACCAAATTACATTCTAAAAATCCTACAACATTAATTTCATTAAAAAAAAGTCCTGATTTACATGGGTTTGTGTAGTGTACGTAGAAGTGACAATACAATAGCTTAAAATTAAGTCTTACTCTTGTATACTGGTGAATTGCCCATTAAGAATGATGCGGGGTGGGGAGGGCTCCGTCCCTGCCATCATCGCAGCGCTCCACTGTCCTACTCTGACCCTGCGATTCCCTTCGCCCCCGGCCTGCCCCGCCCCACTGCCACCTCCAAGCTTGAGCATTCCAAGAGGTTCTCCTCCCCCCACCCCGGTCTGGCTGTGTATGTATCTGTGTGGAGCATTCTGATTGGTTGTTTCAGTAAACATTGTGATTGCCTGCCCAGAGAACCAATCAGAGTGCTCCGAGAGCATTATGGACAGACATATAGACAGATGGACTAAGCCCTTTATATAGATAGAATTGTGGAAGGGTGCGTATATGTTTGTGGGTATGTGGCGTGTGGGGGAGGGCATGTGTGGGATTTGTGGCAAGGTGGATAGATGTGGAGGGTGTGGGTGCGTATGGGTTTTGTGGGGGGCTGTGAATGTGTGGGGGGAAGCTGCCTGGGAAGGGTTGTGGTTTGAGTAGAGGGGAAGGGCTTGCCCCCACCCTGCCCTATGGCAGGCAGCGCCCCTGCTAGCACTCTTGCAAGCCCAGGCTCCATGCTTCTGCTGCTCCTGGCCCCATGCTCCCACTCACTTCCACTTGCACCACCCTATCTGCCAATGCTGCCCTTCTCCTTCTGCTCCCCCCTCCCCCTACCCCCCTCAGCTGCTCCAGCACCACATCCCAGCTGCTCCTGCGGTCCTGGCGCTGCAGCTGGGAACCATGTAGTGCCAGAATGTGGCGGGTGCAGTTGGAGTGGGGAAATGGCTGCGGCAGGCGGGGGGCAAGGGGTAGTTAGCGGTCATGAGGAGTACAGCAACAGCCAGGCAGAAGCATGGGGCCCATACCAGTTCACTGTGGCCAGTGCTGGTGGGGTCCAGAGTGGGATGGCAGGAGCACGGGGTCTGGGCTGCCAGGGTGTGACAGGTCACTCTCCCCGGAGCCATCTTTCCGGTTATCTACACCTTATGTGGGATACCCTTGAGGCCTGCTCTGTAATTCTTCAGTCCTGCCCTAATCTCGCCTGTCATGTCTTGATAGAATTTTTTTTTTTTGACTGGGAGACTGCCTATTATTTTGGGTATGTTGGGGTCTCTTCTATTATGGCGTGACCCCTGTTTTCTCTGGCTAGGCCTCCCCCTCCGAACCCATTAAACCGGGTGTGACTCCAAGGCTCTAGCTTTTCCTCTTCCTTTATGGAGCCTGGCCCAGAGGCCTGGGAGCCAGACCCACAACTGGCAGGTCACGGGTTCAAAACCTGGACACAACCCAAACCTGCCTTTGTTAGTCCAAACAAAACAAAGACAAAATGTAACTGCATTCTGGTGCACCAGTTCTCACCTGGCTTTCAAAAATAGTCCTTCAAATACCAGGGGTTCATGTCTCTCAAAAGCTGCACCCTCACTGGTGCTGGGGTCTGCATGCTGCCATGGACCCCCTATGAGGCCTCTTCCGTCCCCTAATAGCTTCTCCCAAGCCACTGGTCCTCAATAATCAAATGAAATATAGATAGTCCCATCCGGGTGCCATAACTGCCCTCAATAAAATAATAATAAAAAGAAACAAGTGATTATGTCATCTTACATTTACTCCGGGTTCGTGTTTCGGATCCCATCTGTTGGCTCATGGGGCATCTGTTATCTCGCATGGTTTCCAGAGTTTCCTCTTCCAACTTTTGGACTGCTCGCTAAGCTTCTCCCTGGATCTTTGGGATGCATTTCAGCTGCCTGCCTCCCTACTGCTGTTCTGCCCTTATAATCAGAACGGTTCTTATAATCCTTCCTCTTTTGGTCAGCTGACTAGTCAGCCTGGCCCAGCTATTAAACTCTTCCGCACCAGTTCTCTGGGCCCAGAAGGTTCGGGCCTTAAAGGGGTGGGTCTGCTTTCTAGTAGCAGGGCTAGGGTTCCCTGTTACATAGGGGTTCTATGGAGCTGGGCTTCATTGCTCAAGCAGGGAGAGAAGGGAATCAGCTTGAATCCATAGAGCCCCTGGCAGCCTGCCCCTATGCTCCTACTGCTCTGCTCTGGGCCTTGCTGGTGCTGGCCTCAGGGCACCAGCGCAGGCCCTGCAGTCCCACCCAGCTCTCGCTGCAGTTCACCCACCTGCTTACTGCCCCATTCCTCTGCCTGCCACAGCCATTTCCCTGCTCACCCCCAGCCTGGCCTCTGGCACCACATGGTTCCAAGCTACAGCACTGGGACTGTAGGAGCCAGCTCAGCCAGCCCTGAGGACTGGAGCAATCACCCATGGTCCTCCCCTGCCTCCCTCCCCCCGCTCCTTCTTATCTGTATTTCCCTCACTGCAGGGAGGCAGAAACAGTCCCAGGCCACAAGCCTCCAGAAGCCCCTCCTAGGCAGAAGCTTCTGGCTGGGGCTTGGGGTGGGTAGAGCTGGAGGGGGGCCTGGACTTGCTACTGTGGCTCCTTAGTTCTGCTGCCAGCTCCCCCTGGGTCCTATTGCTCCTGGCTCCTGTCATCTTTGACAGGCAGCCAGGGACAGGTATATATTAATTTTCTAAATATTTTAGTGGCCCTGTGGGCCAGATGGAATGTCCTGGTGGGCTGGATCCAGCCCGCGGGCCGTATTTTGCCTGCCCCTGCCCTAACAGTTTGGATCCTGTATTCCTAAAGGACCACATTCTTCTGTATTCCCCATCTTAATCCCTAAGTTCAACTGAGAGCATCCAATTACAAGTACCACCAATGAGCCAGGGTCTCTTGTTGCAAACATATGGGAAGTCATTCCCGGTAGTTCCTCCTCAGCTTTAGAACTCCTCATTGAGGCCCATCAGAGCCTGAACCTGGGCATCTTTTGGAAGCACTGTAAGACCTTCCCATTTGGGCAGACATTTAACAAGCAAGGCTCAGCTGGGATATTGTTTAGTGAATGTTTGTTTTATATCCTATTTTAATATTGTATGCACTTTTATAAGTCATTACGTTTCTTATTTTAAGATTCCCTTAGCCTTTGTTGGGATAAATAGTGGCATATAAAACAAAGAGACAAATAAATAAAATAGGTACATTCAATTCAGTATAACCAAATACCTTGCTCAATAACAAGTTTAAGATGGTGGTTCTCAACTTTGTTAGACTCAAGGCACCTCTCAGAAAATGCCAACTCTTAGCTTTCACTCATTTTTTTGACTACAGAAAAATAATACGGCAATTAATTTGTTGCAGAGAACTCAGAGCACAAATGGTCAAAATGTTTTTGACACTATGTATTCCTATTTGAAAACTGGGTTTATGTTGTAGGTAATTTGTGGGTAATTGCACACCTAACCATACTAATAGTGAGTGGCACCCTTAAAAGCATCTTGTTGCATCTCAGGGGTCTTTGGTACCCTGGTTAAGAATAACTGGTTTAAAAGAATCTTTAAAAATCAAATTTAAAAATATAAGGCTACAGTTGGTTCCATATTGGCACAAAACATTATCTGCATGGGAAAAAAAATGAAGAAATGGGACCAAAAACATTGCTAGTGTTAATAGGTAAGAGATGTATATACCTATCCTGATATCATAGAATCATAGCAAATGAGGGTTGGAAGGAATCTTGGGAGATCATCAAGTCCAACCTCCTGCTCAAAACAAGACCATCCCCAACTAGACCATCCCAGGCAAAGCTTTGTCTAGCTAGGTCTTGAAGACCTCCAAGGATGGAGAGTCAGTCCATCACCTCTCTGGGTAACCTGTTCCGGTGTTTTACTATCCTCTTAGTGGGAAAATTCTTCCTAATATCTAAGCTAAACTTCTCTTGCTGCAATTTGAGACCATTGTTCCTTGTTCTGTCATCTGCCACCACAGAACAGTCTAGCTCCATCCTCTTTTGAAACCCATCTAGCTTAAAGCTGCTAATAAATCCCTTGTCAGTCTCCTTTTCTCTAGACTAAATAAGCCCAGTTCCTTCAGCCTCTCCTCATAAGTCAGCCCACTCACCATTTTTCTTGCCCTCCACTGGACTGTCTCCAATTTGTCCATCTTTTCTGTAGTGGTGGGCCCAAAACTGAACACAGTACTCCAGATGTGGCCTCACTAGTGCTGAATGGAGGGGAGTAATCACTTCCCTTGACCTACTGGCAACACACCTACCAACGCAGCCTGGGATGCTGTTAGCCTTCTTGGCAACAAGGACACACTGCTGGCTTATATTTAGCTTATTGTCCACGGTAACCCCCAGGTCCTTTTCTGCAGGGCTGCTGCCCAGCCAGTCACCCCCAACCTGTAGTGGTGCATGGGATTCTTTCATTCTACGTGCAGAACTTTGCGCTTGTCCTTGTTGAACCTCATGAGGTTTATTTTGGCCCAATCCTCCAATTTGTCTAGGTCACTCTGAATCCTAGCCCTACCATTCAGCATATCTACTACTCTCCCCAGCTAGGTGTCATCTGCAGATTCGCTGAGGGTGCACTCTATGCCATCTTCCAGGTTGTTATTGAAAACATGGAATAAAACTGGACCCAGGACCGATCCCTAGGGCACTCCATTTGATACTTGCTGCCAACTAGACATTGAGGCATTGATTGCTATTCTCCAAGCCTGATGCTCCAGCCAGTTTTCTATCCACCTTTCAATCCATTCATCCAGCCCATACTTCCTTAGCCTGCCTGTGAGACTGTTGTAGGAGACCATATCAGAAATCAAGGTATACCACATCCACTGGTCTCCCAGGGTCCACAGAGCCAGTCATCTCATCATAAAAGATGGTGGTCAGGCATGACTTGCCCCTAGTGACTGTTCCTAATAACCTTCTTCTCCTTTAAGTACTGAGAAATTGATTCCTTGAGGATTTTCTCCATGATTTTTCCTGGGATTGAGGTGAAGCTGACTGGCCTGTAGTTCTCTGGATCCTCCTTGTTTCCTTTTTTAAATATGGGCACTATGTTTGCCATTTTCCAGTCATCTGGGACCTCTCCTGATCACCATGAGTATTCAAAGATGATGACTAGCAGCTCTGCAGTCACATCAGCCAACTCCCTCAGCAGCCTTGGGTGCATCCCATGCAGCCCCGTGCAGCTTTTCTAAATAGTTCCTATCCTGTTCTTTTACCACTACTCACCTCCTCCCCAAACTGTGCTGCCTGGTGCAGTAGTCTATCTGTGAAGATGGAGGCAAAAAAGGCATTGAGCAGCCTTTTCTGCATCCTGTGTCTCAAGGTTGCCTCCCTCATTCACTAAGGGACCCAAACTTTCCTTGATCCTCCTCTTGCTACTGACATACTTGTAGATACCTTTCTTGTTACCCTTCACATCCCTTGCTAGCTGCAACTCCAGTTGCGCTTTGGCCTTCCTGACTTCATCCCTGCATGCCTGAGCAATGACCTTACATTCTTCCCTAATTATTTCTTGAAGTTTCTACTTCTTATAAGCTTCATTTTTGTGATTTAGTTTACTGAAGAGTGCCCTGCTAAACCAAACTGGTCGTCTGCCATATTTTCTAGTCTTCATGCACATCAGGATGGTTTGTTTCTGCACTCTCAGTACTTCTTTAAAGTACAGCCAGCTGTCCTGGACTCTTCTCCCCCTCAGATTGGCTTCTCAGGGGATCCTGCCTATGGGTTCCCTAAGCAAGATGAAGTCTGCTTTTCTGAAGTCCATGGTCCTTACTCTGTTGCTCTCCCTCCTTTATTTCCTCAGGATCCTGAATTCAGTCATCTTGTGGTCACTGCTTCCAGGTTGCCATCCGCTACTACATTGCCCACCAATTCATCCACCAATTCAATTGTTTGTGAGCAGCAAGTCAAGAAGAGCATGGCCTGTAGTTGGCCACTCCAGCACTTGCTCCAGGAAGTTTTCCCCGGTACTCTCCAAAAACTTCCTGGATTGCCTGTGCACTGCTGTATTGCCCTCCCAGCAGATATCAGGGCGACTGAAGTCCCCCATGGGAATCAGGGCCTGTGATCAGGAAACTTCTGCTAGCTGTTTGAAGAAAGCCTCATCTACCACTTCCTCCTGGTCTGGTGATCTGTAGCTGACACCCATCACCCTTATTGCTCTTTCCTCTGACCCTAACTGAGAGATTCTCAGCAGGCCTATCTCCAGTTTCAGACTGGAGCTCTGAGCAGTCATACAGCTCTTTTACATAAAGCACAATTCCGCCTCCTCTTCTCCCCTGCTTGTCCATCCTGAACAGTTTGTACCCATCCATGACAGTGCTGCAGTCATATGAGCTCCCACTAAGTCTTTGTTATTCTGATCACGCCATAGTTTTGTGATGGCGTGAGGACCTCCAATTCTTCCTGCTTGTTTCCCAGGCTACATGCATTTGTGTACAGGCACCTGAGGTAACTAGCTGATTGCCTTGATTTCTCAGGAAGTATGAGAACACTTCCCCTGTTGCCCCCTCCTGCTTGCTCTTCCTCCAGGTCTCCCACTTCCTCACTTACCTTAAGGCTTCAGTCTCCATGCCCTGGTGAACCTGGTTTAAAGCACTCCTCACTAGATTAGTGAGCCTGTCCGTGAAGATGCTTTTCCCTCTCTTTGCTAGGTGGATCCCATCTCTTCCCAGCAATGCTTTTTCTTGGAAGAACATCCCATGCTCAAAAAGGCCAAAGCCCTGCTGGCAACACCAACAGCTGTTCCTGCCCGGGCTCTTTCCCTCAACTGGAAGGATCGACGAGAACACAACCTGAGCCCCAGATCCCCTCACCCTTACCTTATCTTCAAATGGGGACCTTCATTTTATATTTTGTAGTCTTTCTCAATCTGTAGTTGCTATCCTTACTTATGTTACATAGTGCCTACCAGAAGACAGTGTCCTTCTGAATTAATATGTTGCCCAACATGAGTAAAGGGACCATCTTGAATGTATCTTGAATGTAGACATCAAGAAGGCCTTTGACACTATTTCTCACTCCATGCTCGTAAAAAATTAGGTGACTGTGGCATCAGTGCTTACACACTCAGATGGGTGGCAAATTGGCTCGATGGCTGCACCCAGAGGGTGGTGGGATGGGTTGTCTTCGACCTGGAGGGATGTGGGCAGTGGAGTTCCCCAGGGCTTGGTCCTTGGGCCTGTGCTATTCAACATCTTTGTCAGCTACTTGGCGGTAGGCATGGAAAGCACGCTGTCCAAATTCGCTGATGATACAAAGATGTGGGGAGAAGTGGGCACACTGGAGGGGAGGGACAGAATCCAACTAGATCTAGAAGAGTTATAGAGGTGGGCAGATGAGAACAGAATGGAATTCAACACAAGCAAGTGCAAGGCACTGGATCTAGGGAGAGGGAACCTGCAACACACCTGTCGGCTGGAGAACACCCTTCTTGTCAACAAGGTGGCAGAAAGGGATCTTGGAGTCATTGTTGACTGAAGGATGGACATAAGCCACCAATGTGAGGAAGCGGATAGTAAGGCCAACCGCACCTTGTCGTGCCTCCACAGATGCATCACAAGCAGGTCCAGGGAGGTGATCCTTCCCCTCCATGTGGTGCTGGCCAGGCCACAGTTTGGAGTACTGTGTCCACTTCAAGAGGGTTGTGGCTAATCTTGAGAGGGTCCAGAGGAGAGCCACTCACGTGGTCAGGGGGCAGCAGGCCAGGCCCTACGAAGATAAACTAAAGGGTCTGAATCCATTCAGCCTCCACAAGGGAAGTCTGAGAGGGGTTCTGGTGGCTGTCTATAAACTCACCAGGGGGAACCAGCGGAAGATAGGCAAGGCTCTGTTCCCCTGCACACCACCTGGGATAACAAGGAATAACGGCCACAAACTGAGTGAGAGTAGGTTCTGGCTTGATATCAGGAGGCATTACTTTATGGTTAGGGCTTCTGGGCTCTGGAATGGGCTCCCATGGGAGGTGGTGCTCTCCTCTACCTTGGGGGTCTTCAAGAGGAGTTTGGATAGATATCTGGCTGGGTTATTATGATCCCAGCACTCGTTCCTGCCCAGGGCAGGGGGTCGGACTTGATGATCTGTTCAGGTCCCTTCTGACCCTAGAAACTATGAAACCTTAGAAACTATGGTGTTTGTATGCACCCCAGTATATTTGCAGGTTGGCTTGCTAAGGTAGCAATAAAGTTTGTTAACACTTTAAAAGGTCTGTGCAAGGTGTTGCAGTGACTTTTCCAAAATAAGGCAGCAAACAAACACAAGCAAATTATAATGAGGGTAAATAAAGGAGGATAGGAGTAAAAATGCAAACCCTCAATGGCCTTAGTTTCAGCCTGCTCCCTAGACTCTGTTTGGGGTGCCTTGGCATCCTTAATTGAATTCTCCATCTTCTGACTCCTTGTTTCTCCTCTGCATCTGAAACCTTTGCTTTCTGCTCTCATATATTGCCTGCATGTTCTCTTAGTCCATTTTGAAATTCTTACATTATATACATTTTAAGTAACTAAGCTAGTGATTCTCAGTGTACCCTGCTAGCCTGAGGTGTCTTGAGATCATTTCAAAGATGCTACAGAGTACAACGCAATGTTAGTACTGTTAGATGTGTAAACATGATTCACAGCATAAAACCAGAGTTTTCAAATTGGAATCTGTCATGTTGAAACAGTTGGGCCTGTTTATGTTCTTTCTACCACAGGAGAATTACTAAAGTATTTTTCTGTAGTCAGAAAATTAGTGACAACTGAGAGCTGGCATTTTCCAAAGGGTGCTTCAAGTCTTGTTGTAAGGGGAGCTTCAAGTCTAAAAAGGTTGAGAACCACTGAACTAAATAGTGTTATGATAGATGCATTTTATCACTGACAGTTTTCCCAGTGGAAGAGCAGTATCAGGTCATCTGGGTCTGTTCTATGGTTGGAAGTTAATATTTTGTGCAAATTTGCAATAATGGAGGCTTGGTGGATGTTACTAAAGACTTGCATATTTAGAAACTGTTATCAGAGAATTGTTGGCTTTCTACCCAGATCCTCAGAGAGGCTGTCATCTGCAAAAGTTTATGACTCTCTGAATTAATTAGTCTTTAGGATGGCATCCTGCCTTCAGCCTGATTTCAGACTGGCCAACTACCTCTCTCAAAATGAATTAGCAAATCAAGCTTGAACCTTTGTCAAATCTAAAACAGTTTCCATTAAAGCTGAATTGAATCTTGGTTTTTCCAAGAATGGAAAGTGTATAAAGAAGACTTAAGTAGGACAGACTCAACCAGAACAACTTAGCTTTATTTTTTATCCACTGGTATGTCGGCTGCCAAATTCAGCACTTGTAACTGATGATGAGCAAACGTGGTAGCTCATACTACGGGTTATGTTTACATATGATGTGTGTTATACAGAATTATTGCCTATCTCAGAGACACAGTCTAAATTAAAGATTCATTTTGACTTCCATTGAAATCAGTGACAAAAGCTTTAGTGGGAGCAGGATCAACTACTTAGCAAAAGCAATGGAAGTTGTACAGGAGACCACTCTTAACTAGAATATCTTTTATTTTGAGAGAGCACTTCAAAGTCTCTCTCAAAGAGGAAGTACAGTTGTGTCCCCTTTTAATTCAGTCTCCATCAAGCATATATTGTTTATTGGTACTTTGAGTACTTAGATGTGTATTGGGTCAGATTTGGTAAGTCATTACAGGTGAGAAATGGTGGAAATGTTTGCATGCAAACTCTGTACCTGCATCCACCTGGAGGTGGGGGATTTACCCTATGGGAGAATGGTATTGCCACTGGCATTGCCTATGGATGCTGCATATGGGGGCCATGCCAGGACCATCTAAATCTTCATTGGACCCTGAGCAGTAGTGTCTGCTTGGGGGAGAATGAATTTTCTCTTCATCCTGCCCGTTTTACACACTATGTTGATTGGCTTGCCTTCTATCACTCATTCTCCCTCTCCCTCTGAAGTAAGTTTTGCAAACTATTTGTCTCCATCTCCTAAGGGGACTTTTAGAAGCACATTGAAACTGATTTTTAGAATTCCTGAATCCCTGTAGCTCTCACGGAGTTCAACTGAGTGATCTTCTTGTGAAAAAACCAAGCCCAGATGGGTGTCTCATGCAGGCTCAGGGGCTCTTCTCATGCTTTTAATATTTACTAGTTTAATAAAGAAAATAAAGACTAAGCTCAAGGACTACTGGCAGATACAACACACTCACCGATTCAAATTTAGTCGCTGATTCACTTTTCTTATAACAGGTGGAGAATACTACTCAGTAGACTACGTTGCCCTTCTTGATGTAAAAGAAACCTGGAATAATAAGATGTTGACACTGCCTGCTAAGCTGACCTTCAGGAGTACATCACTGGTACTTACTCTTCAGTATTATTTTACTCCTTTACAATCTATATACAAAGAGTGTAGGAATTCTGGAAACTATTCTTGTCTACCTAAGTCAGACATGATGAAACAAAGTTTTTAAGATGTCTTCTCACAATGGTTATAATATATTTGAAGTATATATATGAGTATCATTCATTAATGATTGGAAAGGTTTGTAGATTTAGGTTTCATGAGTCCAGTAGGTAAAAGGATTAGAGGTGTTTTGTTTGTGTATTAGCTTATGATTCTCTTTTTATGCTGAGTTCTTTCTCCATTTTATCTGTGTATTCAGAAAAAGTGTCCAATTAATGTACATATATGTTACATACCTACTTTAATTCACTTTAAATTGTCCAGAGCCTTTGTTAGGAAGGGCAGCATATACATCTAAAAATAACATAAAGGTTCTAAATGTGTTGCACTAAGTTGAAGGCTTGAACTCCATGGATTCTGTCTATAACAGCAAGATGTTATATTCATTACTACTTGAAGGGTAATTTTCTGTAATTGTATTATTATCTTAGATTTCTTCTTTGGCTTTTCTAATGGGATTATTCCTCTGGTCATTTCTTTTGTCATGGCTTTGTACATATATACAGACATATCTATTAAAATCCTTTGTATCTGAAATTTTCAGAGGCTATTTTAAATTGTAGGATGCGTATGGAAGATGGCCAATCTTCCTAGTGAAAATGGCCCTTTAAATTCAACATATAACGAACAATTACATCAGTTACAGTTAAAAAGATGTCAGCCACCAATCGATGAGGGATAAAAACGTCCTGTGCACAGGTTTTTCCATTATTGCTTTTTATGAGATTTTATACCTGCCTCTGAAACATCTGGCCACTGTCGGAGAAAAGATGAATAAAAAAACAATTGATCTAGCAGTTTGTGTAAGTCCTCTGAGAGTGTTTTCTTAATTTCTCTAAGGACAAGGTGTGTTTCCTGTTAGCAACTAAGGTTCAGTTTCTTGAGAGGTTTGGTGACTTGAGGTCATTTCACAATTCCATGTCTCAAACTGGATCTAGAAGCACATCTCCCCTTGCCTTATTGTCCTCTTTTAAGGGGGAAAGACATTTGGGGTATGTAAAGAAGACACTAAAGATGTGATTTCCAGAATGAGGGGAGTCACAAGATAAGAAATGTCCATTCTGAGTTATCCCATTCCTTAGTGGTCTCTAGCTTGCAAACTTTTGCAATGTCTTGATGCTTTTAGTAGACTTGCTGCCTTTGAGGTTTTTCTTGTGGACCTTCAGTTCTCCCCTGAGGACTTTGCAGGCAGCAGTTAATGCTGTGAGAAGCTTCTCTAATTTCTGAATGAGTATCCAATTAGGAGTGGAGTATTTCCCACACAGCGGCTGCTCCCATTATTGGTAAATAAGATACTGAACTCTTCTGTTAGACTTTTGTAGCAGTTTTCTTTCTCATGTCCTTGTCATAAATGAAATTTTTTTCAAGAATTCTGCGTAAAGCGACCAAAACGCTGGCTTGCATCCATAGATGCTTCTCGAGCAAATCCCGGGACGTCATTCTCCCCTTGTACTCGGCCTTGGTGAGCCCGCAGCTGGAGTACTGCGTCCAGTTTTGGGCTCCACAATTCAAAAAGGATGTGGAGAAGCTTGAGAGAGTCCAGAGGAGAGCCACGCGCATGATCAGAGGTCAGGAAAACAGATCTTACAATGACAGGCTGAGAGCCATAGGACTCTTTAGCCTGGAAAAGCGTAGGCTCAGGGGTGTTCTGATGGCCACCTATAAGTTTATCAGGGGTGAACACCAGGATCTGAGGGAACGTTTGTTCACCAGAGCGCCCCAAGGGATGACGAGGTCGAATGGTCACAAACTCCTGCAAGACCGTTTCAGGCTGGACATAAGGAAGAATTTCTTTACTGTCCGAGCCCCCCAGGTCTGGAACAGTCTGCCATCGGAGGTGATTCAAGCACCTACATTGAACACCTTCAAGAGTAAATTGGATGCTTATCTTGCTGGGATCCTATGACCCCAGCTGACTTCCTGCCCTTTGGGCAGGGGGCTGGACTCGATGATCTCTCGAGGTCCCTTCCAGCCCTAATGTCTATGAAATCTATGAAATAATTCCATTGCTGTAGCAAGGTCCTCCTTTGTACAGGTCTCACCAAGTAATCAGCAAATGAGCAGGTGCTCTGTGGTCTGCACTTCACTGCACTCGGATATATGCGTGTAATTAGAGTAGCCCCAGTTGATCATGTTTGTTTTTGATCTTCCAGTTTGCATGCACAGGCAGTTCAAGCATCACCGTTTTGACCAGTCTGTATCAGCCGCTCAGAGAAGGTCCTCCTGGGGTTCTAGGGCATCTAATTGTGCATAATCTTTCCTCCTTTAATCTCAATCATACCCTGTCAGCCATTGTGTCCAAGGATGCAGCATTGGTTGTAAACAATTTCATGCTCTAAGCCCTTTGGTTACCCTTGTGTGATGATATAATAGATGCCTGGATTCCATCTGCCATAATCTTTCATTTTGGCTCACTGTTTTTCTTCTGATATCAGCAGAGGTACACTGGTACATTAGTCCATATCATATAAGCACCGATAAAAGGAAAATTGACTTTATCAGCAGTCGGCTTTTTTTGGCTGATGTAGCTGATAATGTTACTGATAAATGCTGCATGAATACAGCGTGCATGTGGCCATAAGTGCAGCCCAGGAGCTTGGAGAGCAACGTCCAGCTGGTAAGCCTGTGAGAGGGAAAAACCATGGAGGGGTGCAGATCAAGGTCCCCGTGATGAGGGAGAAAGTGGGGCTGGAGCAGGAGCAGTCGCTGCAGCTGGGGCAATGTGGGGCACGTGACAGAGCCAGTGGCTTGAGCAGGGAGAGCAGGGTGGCTTCTGTCATTGTGCACACCGCCAGGGCGGGCATGGTTGGGTATGTGCCCCTTGGATCTGTGCACGGCGTGAGGGTGGGGTGCCATTGTGGGCTGGGGCCAGGGCTGCTCCAGCTTCTTGCTGGCAGCTGCACTTGGGCAGGGTGGGGCAGGCAGTGGTGGCACTGGGAGTGAGGTTACGGGTGGACTAGAGCTACCCCAAAATTTGCTGTAGCCACCCCTTCCACTGCTGCCGCCGCTTGCTATTCCCCCACTGGGCCTGAGCACAGTCACTGGAAAGGCTGGAGCAGCCCCAGCCTCATGCAAAAATCCAGGGGGCACATGCTCCCCATTCTTCCCCCAGGAGTGCATGCAGCCCCATTCCCTCTCTCACCACAGGGGCCTCAATCTGCACCGCCCCCCACCCCGTGCCCCTTTCCTCCCACAGACTTACCAGCCAGACGCTGCAGCATTTATCAGTGACATTATCAACAATCAGATTGGTATCAGCAGATATGGCTGGTCAATAATTGGCCATCAGTATCAGTTCAAAAAATCTTTATCAGTGCATGCCTACATATCAGGTGGTACAGTGCCAGTCAGTAAATACAGGCTGTCCTTTGGTGTTGGCTTTAGACATCGTGTTATTTCATGACAACTGTTTTTTAGAATTGGGTTTAGTTTCTTGGCATGGACTGATCATTCCCATTGCATACCCTGTAATGGAGTAACACAAGGCAATAGCAGTGGTTCATAATGTAGTTGGGTTTGCTTCCCATTTTGAGATGACCACTTTTGAAGTATTGTGTTGTGGGCTTTCTCTTTCTTCTCTACATGTGCTTTGAAGATAAGTTTTTGGTCCAGTGTAACCCCTGAGTACACAGGTTCAGAGGATTAATCAGTGAGATTCCATCCCAGGTGATGTTTAATTTCCGCTTGGCTTCTCTGCATCTTGGTTGTGTTGGCATGAAGCTGGTTCTTATTGTAATAATCTCAGTGTGTATGTCAGTCTGTTCTTGACAGTGGTTAAATACTTCTCTTGCCATGTGATGCATAGATCATCGGTGTATATGAAATTCCTCGTATTGCTCTGTATGAGTTGGTCACTGGTATATATATTAAAGATTCTGCTCTGTGGAAGGCCGTTTCAATAGTACATTTAATAGAAATTATCGATTCTTCTCTTGGAGTACACATGGTGGGGGAACATAAAGAACCTGGGTGGTGTACCAGGTTTAGAAATGTGTTTGTGCCTATTTTGTAATGCCTTTGTGGGATACTTTTTTATATCTTTTCCAGAATAAAACACAGCTGAGTTCATTGACAGCATTACTCACCATAACAGCAGAGGAGAAGACCAAGGTAATCATAGATGACTGAGTTTATATGATATTTATAAGGTAAAGTGATTTAGGGGGGCAAGTTATATGTTTTATTTAGTCATTTTGTGTTATTGCCTTTTGCTTTTACAGTACTTCCTAGGTTCAAAGTTTTGCCAGCCAATTCAATCTTATTGTGACCTTTTACTGTGAATGCAAATGAGTTTGTCCTTCTGTCATTCAGAGCAGATAAACAAGAGATAGGTTGGCTCTTTATACAAAAGAACCGGAATTCCTAATGTAGAAGTGATAGCTGAGAAATTCTGGGCCTCATTATATTTTTCTACCTAATTTTTCAAAGGAAATATTGTCCAACCCCAGAGAATGGTGACAAGAAATATGTACATTAGGGCTGTGTGAAATTTCACCGGGTGTTTCATTTTGAAGCTATTTCAATGTGTTTCGAGCTTGAACTAGCGAAATCAAAATGAAACAAAAGCTTTCGAAACAGCTTCAAAACGAAACAAGGGCACTCAAAACGTTTTGAGTTTTGAAGCTGGACTTACTTGGCTTCAGCACCAGTCCCAACTGGTAGTAGCAGCCTCCTGGAATCCGGTGCACAGATCTGGGGGCCGTGCCCCCCCAGAAGGAGTCTGGTACAGGCCCTCAGGCTCCCAGATCTGTGCGTGGGATGACAGTATGCTGTTGCTGCCAGCTGGAGCCAGTGGCAGTTGCAGTCTTCTCAGCACTCAGCATGGGTTGCACCCAGCACCAGTCCCAACCAGCAGCAGCAGCTTCCTGTCATCTGGCACGCAGATCAGAGGTCTGCCTGCACCCCCTGGAGGGCTGCAGGGCTGTGCCCAACTCCTCCCAGGGTGCAGGCCCCTGATCTCTGCGCCGGATGGTAGCACCAAGCTTCCTGGCAAGGTGGCAGCAGCAGTCTCCTGTCATCCAGCATGCAGATCAGGGGTCCGGACCCCCTGGAGGAGGCTGGTACAGCCCTGCAGCCCTCCTGGGGGTGCGGGCCCCTGATCTGTGTCAGAGGCTGCTGCCAGCTGGGACCAGCACTGGGCACAGCCTGTGCTGAGCGCTGGGAAGATTGGTGCTGTCACTGGCAGCAGCAGTGTCCTGTTATCCCGTGCACAAAACTGAGGGCCTGTACCCTCGGGAGGGCTGCGGGGCTGTGCCATACTCCTCCCGGGGGGTGCAGGCCCCCGGATCTGTGTGCCAGATGACAGGAGGCTGCTGCTGCCTCAGGCTAACAGCAGCAGCAATCTTCCTGGCTCTGGGTGTGGGCTGTGCCCAGTGCCGGTTCCAGGCTGCAGTACCAGCCTCCTGTCATCTGGTGCACAGATCGGGGCCCATGCACCCAGAAGGGCATTGGGACTGGGCCAGACTCCTCCGAGGGGGAACAGGCCCCCGGATCTGTGTGTTGGATGACAGGAGGCTGCTGCTGCTGCCTTGGGCCAGCGGCAGCACCAATCTTACAGTTTCTAGGGTTGGAAGGGACCAGAGCAGATCATCTAGTCCGACCCCCTGCCATGGCAGGAAAGAATACTGGAGTCAAATGACCCCAGCAAGATGTTCATCTAACCTCCTCTTAAATACCCCCAGGGTAGGAGCCTGCACCACTTCTCTTGGAAGTTGGTTCCAGACCCTAGCCGCCCTGACTGTGAAGTAGTGCTTCCTGATATCTAACCTAAACCTACCCTCTGTCAGCTTGTGACCGTTATTCCTGGTCACTCCTGGCAGTGCTCGGGGGAACAGTGACTCCCCCAATGCCTGCTGATCCCCCCTGACTAGTTTATAACAGGCCACTAGATCCCCCCTCAGCCTTCCCTTTTGGAGGCTGAACAGGTTCAGGTCCCGTAGCCTGTCCGCATAGGGCCTGCCCTGTTGTCCCCTGATCATACGAGTGGCCCTCCTCTGGACCCTCTCCATGCTGTCGACATCCCTCTTGAAGTGTGGTGCCCAGAACTGGACGCAATACTCCAGCTCCGGCCTGACCAGTGCCGCATAGAGGGGGAGGATCACCTCCTTGGACCTGCTTGAGATGCATCTGTGGTTGCATGACCAGGTGCAGTTGGCACTGGTCCCAAGTGGCAGCAGCAGCTTCCTATCATCTGCCGTGCAGATCTAGGGTCCTGCACCCCAAGGAGGAGTCCAGGACAGCCCTGCAGCCCTCCGAGGGGTGCAGGACCCGGATCTGCAGACTGGATGATAGGAGGCTGCCACTGCTGCCAAGTGTCACAAGTTTTGCTTTGAACAGTTTGAAAGTGCAGTTCCCCAGAAACCTCAGAACCTATCTCCTTGAAACTTGGCAGGCATCGTGCCCAAAGAAGGGGCTATCATCCTTACAAGTTTAATCCGAATCAGGCAAGAAATGACAAAGGTTTAGGCATTTTCATGATTCCCCATTATAGCCTATGGGCGAAATGTCAAAACAGTGGAACAGTTTCAATGATATGTAATGGAACAGTGCTTTTGAAACAAAACAAAACCTGAAATGAAACACTCTCCCATCGAAACGGCAGTCAAAATGAAATGGTGCTGTTTTGCACCGTCCTAGTGCACAGCTGCTGTTGGCCTTATGCAGTTTGATTATGTTTTTTTGTTTCTGGAGCACATTCCAGAAGGGCGAAGTCATTTTACATATACTGAGGAACACATTGCTCTTTTTAATGACTCAAATATCCATAGTGGGGACCTAGGCATTCTCCCTTCCACTATATGCATCTGTCCTTGACTTGTGGAATACAAGCCTGCAGAGTAACATTGATTTCAGGAAGTAGTGCTTTTCTTCCATTACATTTTCATTAGACAACTCTCCACTTCATCTGACCTTGCTAAAGTAAACTCTTTACTAAGCTCAGCACCCTCCCCTCACCTCGCTAGCAATACCATTAACCATTCAGGCTGGTTCATTGCAGGGAATCTCTATTAAGTAGTAGTGATTAAAGTGGTGACACTGTGAGTGAGCACTGTGATTACTGGTGCTCACTCACAAAGAGGAAAATAGTTTATTTCACCCCAAAGCTACGTTGCTATGGTTGTGTTATTTGTAGTTTAAAGGTCACATTGACAAGGCAATTGCAGAACAAGTGAAAACTGAGAGGAAATATCAGAGACAGGTACTGCATAGGAAACTGCATAATTTGTGCAGCATTTAAGTAAATAGGAGCTGATTCCTATGCGAAGGTAGAGTTATAGGATCTTCAAGGAAGGAAAACGCTGAGAATCAATGGGTTCTTGAGTAAGCCTATGCATTTTACCTGATATGACTTATAAGGGGAGGAGAATTACTAGCAAGTGCTTCTCTGCCTCAGATTTCACAAAACTGTAGAAAAAAGAATAATGGTATCTCTGGATCATTTAAAAATATTGAAATTTGTTTCTTTTGCCATCTGTAAGTTTTGGCTTGAACGTCTAAGCAAGAATAAGTTAGTAGTTTTCACATTTCTTCACATTTTAAAAAGTTCCCAAAATGCTTAAATCCTAATAGGCAATGGGGTTTAAAAACTTTTGGAGTGTTTTGAAAAATAGAAACATCTCCAAAATTTTGTTAACAAGTTCAAACAACATAGTTTCTCCAACCTTATTCTTAATCTGAAAAATGGTGAACCATTTTGGCTGAGACCCAAGTTGCCAACATAAGACTTTCTTTTTACTGACAATCTGCAAACGTTTTAATGACACTTTTTTAACTGTCAGTAACAGACTAATTTTCTTGGATTGGTAACCAATGACTATAGCCATGGTTTTATACCCTGTTGCCCCCCGCCACAAGAGTCCTCTGCTTGCCCCACACCCTAAGGCCCCTGATCTCACCCTGCACCGTGTGCATCCCCCTGGCCAACCCTCCAGCTTTACCCTGCCTGTTCTGCTGCCCCATGCTAGCATGGACCCCTGAAGGCGCCTACCTGTGACCCAGCAGTATTACAGGACAGGAAGAAGCAGCACTGTGTGGCTAGAGGGTGAGGGGCCTACAAAGCATGGAAAGAAGGTTTCCTGCAGAGTGCTACACTCCCGCTCAGATGCTAAGTGCCACTGCTCTGCTGTTTGTGTGCTTCAATGAATTTCCAGCCATCCAACTTCTTTCTGAGAAGGATCTTCACAAAGTAACTGGAGCTTGATTGTTTTTACAGAATGCTTGAGTTTATTTATAGACTTTAGAGACAGGCATTTTTAGCCTGCCTTTTTACTTTTTGTAAATTTACAGTTGGCAACCCTGATTGAGACTTTATGGAAAAAGGAAAATACAGCATGAGACAGGTGAGCAGCACAGATGATTTTGTGTGGAACATTGGTGTAACAGGGTGGCGCCAAGGCACCCACAAAAATTTTTTTGCCACCATCCTGTTTCAGGACAGTCGGTCCCGCACTTTCCTGCCGTGCCTTTTTGTAGCAGTGAATATTTAAACTGTGGGAGGCTACCCTAATTTTAGTGGTGCAAACTACCCTCATGGCCCTGGCCTTATGAATCACCACACATGGTTGCTGCCTTCCCTACACTGTGTCCCATGCCTTACAGATGGCATTGTAATTGTCATGTCTGGTTCATGTCACAATCTGTACACTTCCTGAGCTGGGCTGCACTCCAGCTCATGCCCCCAACTGGGCCACACTTAACTGTTATATTCAGTTACTCTCTTGTCACATCAGGATTGTCACATCCAGTATACTCTACTGTCTTATTTGGTTCTACCCCTACCGGGCCTCCTCATCACTCAGTTCTTCTTCAACTCAGCCATACTCTTTAACTCTGGTCCCTCACTCATTTTGGGCCCAGGATCTCAACTCAGGACTCCTAGCTCCACTCAGGCCCCTCTGCTCCATTCCCAGTTATATTTAGACCTGATTCACTTCACACTGGCCTGGTTCTTTTTACTGAGGCTTTGCAATGGCCTGGCTCTGCCTTCTCAGCCTGCTCCATTTCACACTGGCCTGACTTTGCCTACTCAGGCCCATATCTACTGAATGACTTGGCTCTGGTCTGCTCAGGCCTCTTTACTTCATCCTGGGGCATCTGGACCCTCATTTTTCCATCAGGGTGTGCTTCCTAAGCCTTTCCCCTCCACAGGGTTACCCACAAGGCCGTAGGCACTGAGGCATTCCAGTGCCCTATCCTTGCCTTTCACTGGAAAGGCACAAGTGTGGCATTTCCTGGGGGCTGCCCTGCCATAGACAGTTCTACCACAGCAACCATCTCTAGCAGGGTGCATTTTTTGGTCTTACTGAGAACCAACCATCAGGCCACCCTAATCTCACTGTATTTTCTCCTAGGCCTTCCTGGAGACATACCTCTCCAGAGACATACCCTTGAGCAGGTATCCTCAAGCTCTCAGGCCCTAACTCCATCTCCTCATTTTCCTGGCCCGACTCCTCATTCTGGACCCTCATTCCTTAGGCCCACTCTTCAGGTGACTTTCCAGGCCACTTTCACACAGGCTCTGATGACCCTGGCCTGTTATCTCTTGCTGGTGGACTCAATCCAGGGACCTTTGCCTATGCAGGCCTGGCCCCACTCCCTGGCCAGTTAAGACTTCAGGCTCTCTGCGACAATGGCCACCCGTCACAGTGGGACTTAGTCCCTTCGTCCTTTTACTGAGCACTGGCCCCCAGTAGGCCAGTTGAGGTCTCTGACACCAGCACACATGGCCATCTACCCCCTTTCATCCTGGGCCCTCCTCTTTGAGCCCCTTCAAGTCCCTCATTCTCTACTGGGCTTGAAACCCCACCATGGTCTTATCCCCTGTACTTGTGAGGTACAGTCTGGCTGGGTGCTCTACCTCCTGTGCCCTGGCTCCACCTCCTGTGCACAGTCACCTTCTGTAGCCTGATGACCTAGCGATGCTCTTGGCCTAGCTCTCCCAATGTCACTGGTCTTCTCTCCCCCAGACCAATTTCTCTGTCTCACAGCTAGGCTGGAGACCCCAGTCTGGGTACCTAGGAGCCTCCACCTCCCCAGTAGTTCTTACCCTGTCCCCGGATGGTAGAGATGACCTTCCAGAGCTGTGCTTTTCTTCTGCATGAGTGCTGATCTTCCAGCTCCTCTGTTGTTGTAGCCATCTTTTTGGACTCAGCTTAGGCTTATGCGTTGACTCAGACCAGGCTCAGACCAGCCAGCTGCCCCCTTGGTAGTCATGTGAGGCCTCCTAATTCCCCTAGCTGCCAGCCTCTCAGTCTGTTGACTCCTTAATGGGGATCAGCCTCACCTGCTAGGGCTCCCACACTCTGGCTGGCTCCCTTTAAAGTTTAAGGCACATCCAGTGTCCTGTCAGAAGTTTAAATAAAGATTTAGAAACTTTGGAAATTTTTAAGATTAAGTGTTCCATCTAGAATTGTCCATAATGGCTCTTTCCATCAGGCGCTCTCTCTCTCTATATATATATATCTATATCTGTATACCATTGAAGCTAGATTAGTTTAGAAGTTTGTGAGAATGAGTATGAGGCCAGAGGACGTATGTTCCTTCCTTCCTTTTTCCTGAATAAAAAAGGCCTTCATAAGGCTGGCCGAGGGAATGGACAGCAGGGAAACTCTGTGCTTTTATTGCAGCCCCACTGCTGGTCTCAGGGAATTGGGAAGAAGCCGTGTGAGATAAATGCTGAAGTATTAAGACCTGGAGCAGGATGGGAACAGGAAGGAGAGACTAGATTGGGACAGAAACTGAGGAGATGTGAAAGAAGGATAAGTCTAGAGTTCTATGATAGGTGGGGCCTGGGATTTGGAGTTGGAGGGATGAAGGAAGCCAAGGCTCACTAAGAAATGGAATCCAAGAGAATTAGGAGTGACCTGGTGGGGATACTGGGATTAGCAGCAGGGATGTGGAAGAGATGAAGGAAGTTTGGAAGGAATGGGACAGGAGTCAAGCTTGGGAGAAATAGGATTTGTGACTATTAGATGCATTCCACTTCAAGGTCTAGATTGGAACGTTCCTGAGCTATTCTTCAGTTATCAGACAGTATTTGTGAAACCCTCTGGCAAAGTATGCACTTCTTATTTTAGTGGCAGTCCTTGTGGAGGATGGCAAACTGTCACTGCTGCCAGTTACTTCATCCACTCGAATGGCAGAAATTTGTGTGAAGGATCTGAAAGTTACATCTCTGCTGACAAACCAGATAGGTGGCAATATGTTGCCACTGGATAGTATTTCTGGTTTTTTTTCCATTTTTAAACCTAGAACATAACACACACATTAAAGTCACATTAAAGAAACATTATGTTGTAAAGCAAACATTCAAAGGTTAGGAAATAGCAAAATTAGACTGTCTGAACTTTGTTTGAACAATATTTGTTAGTAGAACAGAAATAGAAATAGTTCAGAAGTGGGCTACAACATGCCTGAGGACACAAAAAGGATTTTGTAAATGGAGAGAGGGAACTTATTAGAGAATACAGAGATCACAAAGATGGGGCAACTAAATGAGGTGTGAACACTATATACTAAATGATGACTGGTGTAACAGAAGTAAAAGAGGAGCTCCTATTTGCTAGGGTGTGATGATGTAACAGGCCGCAACTCCAGATTGATAAATTCAGTTTCTGCTCTGGGCTCTCCTTGAAGGCTGCCCCAGGCACCCCAGGTGTAAATGGGTACTTAGTCATCTAGTCTCATGAGTCAGAGGTAGCTTGATGTGATGGGAGCCACGTCACTCCCCTGCCTTCTGTGGTTATAATGTGGTGTGACTTAACTACATTAGTGTAATCAGTTGCTTGGCTTGGGAAGACATTTTCATTTGACTTTGGATAGCTTGTTTTTAGATCACAGTGGGCCCATCTACATATGCCCTTATGGCATCGTTGTTACTGCGGCATCATTTAGTACTTCCTTTTGGAAGTACTAAATTGTGGCAGTAACAGCTTGTACTGCACCGTGCCAGCAGCGCGCAGATATTTTTAGCCGCTATGTCATAGAATCGTAGAATCAATGAGTTGGGAGGGACCTCGACAGATCATCTAGTCCAACCCCTGCCATGGGCAGGAAGGAGCACTGGGGGTGGCAGGGGTCATAAGACCTCAGCCAGGTGCGTATCCAGTCTCCTCTTGAAGATTTCCAGGGAAGGTGAGAGCACCACCTGTCTGGGAAGCCTATTCCAGGCTCTGGCCACCCTTACCATGAAGTAGTTCTTCCTAATATCTAACCTAAACCTATCCTCCCTCAGCTTGTGGCGATTGTTCCTGGTGACTCTAAGGGGGGCCCTGGTGAACAGACTTTCCCCGAGTCCCTGCTGGTGGCCCCTGATAAGGTTGTAGGCAGCCACAAGATCCCCCCTCAGTCTCCCCTTGCGGAGACTGAAGAGATTCAGGTCCCTCAGCCTCTCCCCATAGGGCTGGCCACGGAGGCCCTCAGCCATACGAGTGGCCTCCTCTGGACCCTCTCCAGGTGCTCCATGTCCTCCTTGAAGTGCGGCGCCCAGAACTGGACACAGTACTCCAGCTGTGGCCTGACCAGTGCTGTATAGAGGGGGAGCAAGACCTCTCTGGACCTGTTAGTGATGCCCCTGTTGATGCATGACAGGGTGCGGTTGGCTCTGCCTATTGCTTTGTCACATTGGCGACTCATATTCATCCTAGAGTCAGTCCTGACTCCAAGATCCCTCTCTGCCTCTGTGCTGCTGAGCAGGCCAGGCCCTAACCTATAGCCATAATGCTGGTTCCCTCTCCCCAGGTGCAGCACTCTGCACTTGTCCTGACTGAACCGCGTCCTGTTCAGATCTTCCCAGTTCTCTAACCCTATCCAGGTCTGCCTGGATGCGGTCCCTGCCTGCCAGTGTATTCACTTTCCCCCACAGCTTGGTGTCATCAGCGAACTTCATCAGGGCGCTCTCCACACCCTCGTCCAGGTCGCTTATGAAGATGTTGAACAGCACCAGCCCAAGGAGTGAGCCCTGGGGGACTCCGCTGCCCACACCGTCCCAGGTCGAGATCGACCCGTCCATAACCACCCTCTGGGTGTGCTCTTGGAGCTAGTTTGCTACCCATGTGATCATGCATTCGTCAGTGCTGCAGTCCCTCAGCTTGCCCACCAGAACTGGGTGGGACACTGTGTCAAAGGTCTTCTGGAAGTCCAAGAAGATGACATAGACTTCCTCCTTCCCATCTAAGCTCTTTGTTACCTGGTCATAGAAAGAGACCAGGTTAGTCAGGCAGGATCAGCCTTGCACGAATCCATGCTGGTTACCCCTCAACATCACTTCCCCTGCAGGGCTCTTACAAATCTGGCCCTTGATAATTTTTTCAAAGACCTTCCCCAGGATAGAAGTGAGGCTGACTTGCCTGTAGTTGCCAGGCTCTTCTTTCCTCCCCTTCTTGAAAATAGGGACCACATTGGCCCTTTTCCAGTCCTCAGGGACTTGGCCCAAGCACCAGGAGTCCTCAAACAGCCGTGCCAAGGGCTCTGCAATGACACCAGCCAATTCCCTCAGCACCTGTGGATGAAGGTCATCCGGGCCCGCTGACTTGGACACATCTAAGCCCTCCAGATAGTCCTTAACTAGGTCTGAACTAACAGCCGGGAGACTCGCATCCTTCCTGGGCCTCTCTTCGCTATCAACCAAGAGCACCTATTGTCAGCAGACAGGAACACGGAGACAAAGAACTTGTTGAAGGGTTCTGCCTTCTCTCGTGCGTCCGTCACCAACTGTCCTGCCCTGCCCTGCCTCGTAGGGGTCCAATGTTACCCTGAGACTTCTTCTTGCTCTCTATATGCTTGAAAAAGGACTTTTTGTTATCCTTAATCCCAGACGCTAATCTAAACTCCAGTGCTGTTTTAGCTTTCCTCACCCAATCCCTACAAGCTCAGGCCAGGGAGGTGTATTTCTCCTTTGTCCCTGCCCCCTGCTTCCACCGCCAGTATGCTTTTTTCTTTGCCCTCAGGCCAGCCTGGATATCTGCGCTCAGCCATGAAGGTTTCTTGGACCCTTTTTCCGCCTTCCTGTGCAGAGGAATTGCGTCCTGCTGCGCCCCAAGGATAGCCTCCTTGAGGAAGGATCACCTTTCCTGGACCCCCATACTAGCTACCCCCTGGGCTCCGAGTGCCTCCCTGACTACTGCCCTCAGCACATTGAAGTTGGCTTTCCTAAAGTCAAGCATTTGCGCTGTGCTAGTTACCCTCCCCACCTTTCTCTGAATAGCAAACTGGATCATTTCATGATCAGTGTCCCCTAGTCTCCCTTGTACAAGCACCTCCCCCACCAGGTCGTCCCCAGAGGCTAACACCAGATCCAGTATGGTGTTTCCCCTGGTGGAGACGAGTACCTCCTGCACAAGGTGTAGGTCCTGTACGCATGTCAGGAACCTTCGTGAGTGGCTAGACCTGGCCGACTGCTCCTCCCAGTTGATGTCAGGGTAATTCATATCACCCATGACCACAACATCCTCTGCATGCACAACATCCAGCTGCCTGGAGAATTCTAGATCCAGCTCTTCCTCCTGATGTGGTGGCCTGGAGTAAACTGCTACCACCAGATCCCTCTCCCCCTGCCCTCCTTGAAGTTTGACCCACAGGGTCTCAGTTAAGCCTTGCTCTGGTCCCATTTGTCACTGTAGCAATGCACGACAGGAAGGGAACCCATTGCTATGGTGACATAGCTGCAGCATCACGATTTGTGCCTGGTAGTGCTCCGTCACCATAGTGTGTTGCTACAGCGACTAGTATCTCATGTAGACACACCCAGGGCGATCTGAAAAACAAACCATTTTTTAACAAAGTTGTTCAGCTATGTGTGAGTTGTTATATGCACATTTGTGATGGCAAGTTAAGGGAAAGGTGTGTGTTGTACTACTGTTTTAGTTTAGTTTAGTTTGTAAATATACAAAACTCAAAAATTGCTAAATGAGTTTTGTTTCCCGCATGAGAGTGGTGACGTGTATTGCATTTCATGTTTACCTGTAGCTGTTGCCAAGCTCCTATTCTAGTTATTTGTGTTTGATGTTGCTCCAGTGCATTTTCATGATCATGCCAAAAGTGTTATATTGTCTGTCCATTAATATATCATTTAGGACAAGAATGGTAAAGCCTTAATCCTGTAGTCATGATAATACTGTGTTTTAATTTAGTCTCATAGAACCATCAACCATCAAATGTTTTGATTGCTTACTTGACTGGCTTGCCATTCTTTAAGGATTCACAATTTTTTTTTCTCTTTTGCTTCACTGGAATAAAATGCTTGGCAGTCTATAATATGGTAATTTTTATGATCCAGAAAAAAATGTGAGTATTGCTTGTCCTAGTGACAGTGCAAATACCTTGCAGCTCTGCTCATCAGGGTCTGTGAAAGTTACATGCCTCTGCTTCCTATTGAAAAATTTTAATGCTGAAATAAATTTTAATGCTGAAATAAAAGGCTGTTTGTAGGGAAAAGTATAAAAAGAAGGCACTTCTGTCACGTATATTACATTGTGGGAAGAATGATAAAAATCGTATCCATATAGCCAGCTTGCTGAAAGATTCAGCTAGTACTGCTTGTATTCAGGCCAATTGGAGTGTAGTATCTCTAAAAACATACTAAGGGTACTTCTGTACTTTGACAGTATTAAAATAAATTAAACACTTGGACCTCAGAACCTTTATATGGGGCTTGCCACTTTGTACCTCAGTTTAGTTTCTGCAGCTAAATTGGTAGATCTTTGAATAGCTTGGAGGAGTTTGCTGGGGGATGTTTTGGGTGGGTAATTAGCTGTTCATGGACGTTAAATGACAAGAAAGAGCTGCTAGACATTAAGTATATTATTAATTATTAATGAAGTGAATAACTGAATGTGTGTATTCTTTTTTCATTTAATACTTGGACACATTGACAGGCATTTAAAAAGATTTGGGACCTAGTGTGTCTTTTTACATAATTTACCATTTAATTCATTCACTGCTAATTTATGTAAAGTGAGCTTCCCTGCTCTGCATGTTTCATTATTGTAGAGTAAGTATGATTGAAAATAATATTCACTTCTGTCAGTTAGCTCAATTGTAAGTCAAAAGCTTCTCATACACAATTCTGTCAATTAAGCCATGGGACCTGCTTTTTACATCTCTTAAAGTGGCAAATAATGGCCTATTTTAACCATTTAAGTATCCTCAGATGGGTTGTTTCAGTTTCCTGGGTTGGATTTTTTTTTATTTTTCATAGTGAATTGAATCATACCTTAGAAATACGTTAAACAGCTAAAATTTGCATGTTCTGATAGCAACATGGAAGCAATGAGATTATTAATTATGTAGCTCACAACTGCACAGTTATTCAGATAACAGCAGCTGCTGCTTTCATCTCTGTAAAGGCTTATACAGCCAAATTCTGGAGTTAACATGACTATTCAGTGAGGTAAATTTTCAGTATTTGGCTCAAGAATAAATATAAGGGCCCAAATTCTGCTTTGTTACACTGAATTCAGTGAATTCCAAAATGCGTGTTGTGGAGGAGGTTAGACGATCATAATGGTACCTCTGAAAGAGAAAAATCTATGGAGAAACAAAGAGAATATTTAAAAATTTAGCTAAAATCATGGTAATGTTAACTTAGTACTTACTGAGTGAGTCCATATTTTTACAAAGACTTTTAAAGTAACTTACCATGTAGCTTACAGCTGTAATCTTTATATCTCATTTTTTTTCTATTTGATGAAATGAAGGTTCACTATTTCTTGCTTTGGTTTTCAGATTTTGTACAGTTATGGGATCCATGTTTCAGGCTTCTTCATTGCTTTTGCTGTGTCGCTTGTTTCGACATGTGCTATTTTTTATGCTGTTCATCGAACAAGATTATTGAAATGGAATTTTTTACACAAAAAACAGGTGAGTGAGTTTTTCATGATACTTATATCTTCTAGTTTTATCAAAATGGTAAATAATGCAGATTATTTTTTGAAGAGTTAGCAATGACAAATACATTAAAAGGTGTTGGATCAGATTCTAGGGAATGTACATCTTGCTTACTTTACTGGCATTGTTTTTTGGTGTGGTCAGCCTTGAATTGAAGCCTAGGACTAGCCAGTCTCATTTATTTTGTTGTGAAGGTGTTTATCCCTAGCTACAGTAGTTCCCAAATTGTGCTGAAAACCATATAAATTAAAATGTGATAATGAACACATGTAAAACATGATCTTTTCTCCTAATATAGACACTTAGGATGAGGTTGAATATTACAGTTAGATCATGTTAAGAGCACATAAAACTTGAATGATCACACATTAAGACTCTAACTAGTACTCTTCAGGTGTTTTAAAGTTATGTCACTTTATGAGGATAACGAGGATTATCTTTAAGCTGGGCTACCTAGCTTAAGTTAAGTTAACTTCTGGGTACTCACCTGAGGTAAAATCACCAATTTATATCCTTCAGTATCCTAGGAGGCACTGTTTCCAGGTGGACAAGTTATCATCCAGGCCTCTACAGCCCTGGACTGACAGCTGAGAATAGCCAGGCAACAGGTGGGTGGAGATGAGGAGGGAAAAGGGGTAAAGAGGGGAATAGAAGCCAGGTGTGCAGGACTGAAGTAGGGGGAAAGGGAAGGGGAACGAAGAGAGGATGAGCTGCTGCCCCATATGCCCCCCTTATCTTTCAAAAAAGCAGTGGAGGCATTCATAGTTTCATAATTTCTAGGGTCAGAAGGGACCTGAGTAGATCATCTAGTCTGACCCCCTGCCATGGCAGGAAAGATTACTGCGGTCAAACGACCCCAGCAAGGTGTTCATCTAACCTCCTCTTAAAGACCCCCAGGGTAGGAGCCAGCACCACTTCTCTTGGAAGTTGGTTCCATGTCCTAGCCGCCCTGACCGTGAAGTAGCGCCTCCTGATATCTAGCCTAAATCTACCCTCTACCAGCTTGTGACCGTTATTCCTGGTCACTCCTGGCAGTGCTCGGGGGAACAGGGACTTCCCCAGTGCCTACTGATCCCCCCTGACTAGTTTGTAACAGGCCACTAGATCCCCTCTCAGCCTTCTCTTTTGGAGGCTGAACAGGTTCAGGTCCTGTAGCCTCTCCTCGTAAGGCCTGCCCTGCTGCCCCCTGATCATATGAGGGGCTCGCCTCCACATCCCTCCTGAAGTGCAGCGCCAAAAACTGGACACAGTACTTCAGCTGCGGCCTGACCAGCACCGCATAGAGGCAGAGGATCACCTCCTTGGACCTGCTCAAGATGCATCTGTGGATGCATGACAAGGTGTGGTTGGCCTTCCTGACTGCTTCCCCACACTGCCAACCCCTGTTCATCTTGGAGTCAATGATGACTCCAAGATCCTTTTCTGCCTCTGTACTGACAAGAAGGGAGTTCCCCAACCTGTAGGTATGGTGCCAGTTGTTCCTCCCGAGGTGCATCACTTTGCACTTGTCAGTGTTGAATCTCATCCTGTTCTCATCCACCCACCCTTGTAACCTGTGTAGGTCCGATTGTAGCCTATTGCTCCCTTCTAGAGTGCCCACTTCCCCCCACATCTTAGTATCATCAGCAAATTTGAACACTGACATTCTTATGTTCAGTAGCACAGTGGTTTCAAATGCAAATTCAAACCCTTCCTTTTCTTGCTATGGAACATGGACTTGAGACCCGGTCTCTCATCTCTGAAGAGTGCTGAAGCAACCAGGTCAGAGACTATTGTGAAGGGGGTGTCAGCCACTCTCTGTTATTGAAGTTCTTCTACTTTGTAAAAACTAAACTAAACTTAAAAAAAAAGATCAATATTCATTGGGGTACAAAGAATGAAATAACATTATAGCCTGATAGTTGAGTTACTTACACCCCAGTTCTAATCTCTGATCCAATGATCATTTGAATATATTTACAAAAAAGAACACCTACCACAGGGTAATTTGAGAGAAATGCACCCTAAAATGGCTCCAAGATTAGGGCACTTTCAAAGATGGAAGATCAGTCTAGCTCTAAATCAGTCCGGTAGGTTCTCTAATCACTAAACTTTAGGTAAAAGAGGATAGCATTTTCTCTTCATTTATGTGAGAGTGTCTCACAAATGTCTTGAATTGCTGGTCCTTGGGGCTTCTCCTCTTTACACCCCCATCCATACTTCAATGACAGTGTCCCTGATCAGGCAGCCAAGCAAACTAAAGATGAGCTCTATCTTTAAATAAACGAAGTCCTCTTCCCCCTCTGGATAAACAAACACCCAAATGGAGGCTCTCACCACCCTGCTTCTGAGAGCTCCAGGTTCAGTCTTGGTCTCCACTGATTTGGAGCTTGCAGGTGAGATTAGTGGGTTACCCATTTTGAGAATGAGCAATGCACTACTAAGTGCTGTCAAGACTTCAAGAGCTCTGACAGAAGTTTAGGTGCCTAGGGAATTTAGGTGGCTACATAAGAACATTAGTAGCCCAGTACTAGGTCAGAGCAATAGTCTATCTAGCCCACTATCTTGTGGGTGCTTTAGAGGGAGTGGATCAGTGGCGTACTTTGGGTCTCTGGCACCTGGGGGCCAATGCCTACATTTACGCCACCCCTCACCCCTGCCCCCCCCGGGACAATCCAAGCAGGGTGCAGAGCCCCCTCTCCTGCCCCACAGAACTTCTGTGGGGAAATTGATATCACAGCACACCAGGGAAGGGACAGTAACTGGAATTTCTGGCTGTAACAGGTAAAGAAATGTACAACCACCCAGGTGGGAGGGTGGGCCACACACCAAACATGGGAGGCATTTAAATCAGTTTTGCATTAATTTCAGTGGGTTACCTGTAACAGGGAGCCTGAGAGTCCTGTTACTGAGAGGGGAGAAACACAGCTGAAATGGCCACTGTGTAAGCAAACAAGCAGCCAAGATAAGGGCTGTAGACCGTAAACGTTAAGCAGCAGCAGAGAGGCCTAAATGGCTCATTAGCTCTAAGGGCAAACACATGAGAGGTGCTGACTCACATGACTCAGGTATAGTAACAGCTGGGGTTAGAGAAGTGCACACTACAGAGGTGAAGGGGGCCAGGGAGTCAAGGTCTGTGCAAGGAGCAGCCACCAAGAAAACCCTGCAGGAAGTCAAGCTCTCCAGAGGGAGAGTGACCACCTGGGAGACCCAGGCTGGAGACGGGACTCTTGGGAGCAGGGTGATTAGAGCCCCGGGTTGGCGGTTTGTTTATCCAGACAGGGAAGATGACTTGCTTGTTTAAAGATACAGCTCACCTTTAGTTAAAGTGACAGCATACCTTTTTGTTCCTTTGTGTGAAGTTTACAATACCCCATTGTGGATGGCCGTGACTGACTCAGTTCTGTTGCCAAGACCAGGTACTCCCACCTCTTGAGTGCCAGCTCTTAGGGCAAGACAGTTTGACACTCACTCACTCATGCATAGGGCACACCCTCCAGCTCACTTGCCACGTCTTGATCTTGTAAAAAGGGAAGATTCTTGGTTATTTGTGGTTGCTCTCACAAGTGTCTCCAGTTGCTGGTTCTAGGGGCTCCTCCTCCCCTTTATACCTTGTCCATATACCGAGTAGCTAGACTGCAGACCAGCTGGTGGAAAAGTAATGTAGCCAGCAGTCAGCTTAGTTCACCTCGGTTGATCATGACTTGCAAAGCCAGTAGACTAAAGAGTCTCTCCAGTTCTGACTTAAATCAGCAATTTGCCACCTTGGCTGCACTTGCTGGAGTGCTCCCTGCTGCAGCACCCATTCAGAGAGGATTTATTTATGGTGCAAGCCTGCTTTTAAGTTGTTTGTAACCGCTGGACTAGGTTGCGACTAACAGGCGAGGCCAGAGATGCACGTCAGTAAGGCCTCCCAGGGGGCAGGGACCCAAGACACAGAGGGGCTAACTGGCCTGAACCTGAGAGAGAGAAGGACTGGGTGCAGAAGCTGAGGTCCTGGACAGTGGGCCTAAGGCAAAACAGCCCAACAACATAAAAGGAGTGGATGCCAGGAAAGCTAAGGCTCCTACAAAGACTCAGATGCCTGAAGGGACAAGCAGTGAGTGGGGCAAAGAGCTTATTAAGAGGATGATTAACAACACCTATGAGGCATGGACATGCCTGCAGGGGAGGCTGAAGGTCATGGATGCAGCCCTTAAGGCACCTGGTGTTAGAAGACAGTGATAGAGAAAGACTTGACTAGTGTTTCCCTCTGGACCTTGGGCATCCTTTCAATCTTTTCCTTTTCAAACAACATCAAAAGCGTGGCACATGAGGGAGGAAGGAGGACCCAAGAAACTGAAGGAGGCAGGAGTCTGGCGATCAGCAGAGGGTGCTACCCAACTGCTCAACCCCACTCTGTAACAGTGTTGTCCCTGTGTTGTAGTATTCTTGGACTTTGTGTAAAACAGTTCCCTATTCACTTTGTTCACACCTTTCAGGATTTTATAGAACACTGTCTCCCCCACCTCAGCTGCCTTCTTTCCAAGCTAGGAAAGAAGAAGGCTGCTGTAGCCTTTTTAGTCTCTTTTCGTATGGCAGCTGCTGCATCCCCCTTATCACTTTGATTGACCCCCTCTGAATCTGTTCAATTATACTACATCCTTTTTGACCTGTGGAGACCAGGACTGTACAAAGAGTTCAAGATGTGGGCACACCATAGATTTGTATAGTGGAATGATAGTGATTTCTGTTTTGTTTTCAGTTTCCTTCTTAATGATACCCAACATTTTATTAGCTTTTTTTGGTCATTGCTTGCACTGAACTGATGATTTTAGAGAACTATTTACAATGACTCCAAGGTCTCTTTCCTGGGTTGTAACAATACATTCATAATCTAACATTGTGTATGTATTATTGAAGTCATTTCCCCCCATATCCTTTACCTTGCACTTGTTGAAACTGTGCTACCTCAAATCAGGCAGCAGTGAATGGTGCCTGCATGTTTGGCTTAGGCTCCTAGAAGGAGAGCTGTGAATTTAATTTCTTCTTGACTGACCTTCTGATTTTTTTATTTCTTCCTGGTTTTGCTGAATCTCGAAGGGCAGTGATTATTGAAAGGCTTTTGGCATAAGTAAGGTAGATCCTTTGTTGGTGGTGTTTTGTGTGTAGCAGGCTGGCAAGCTGTAAGGTATTTTTCACACTTCAGGTTTCAAATCCAGCAGAATCTTTCTTGGAGTGAATGTAACACTGCAAACCTGGAGCAGGTTAGTGAGGCACCACATAGGGATAGATTCAGTTCATCTGGTTGGAAAACAGATTTATTCAACTGCCCCAGGGGCTCTTCTTGTTTTGGTTGCTGCATTTCATGATTTCCTCACTCTTGTTCAGTTTAGTCTGAGAATTACTGAGCTATAGGAATTTCTGAAGGGAATAGGGAATAAACCAAATACCACTCTGCAATTGAAGAGGGTGACACAGAGGAAAGGAAAACTTTTGAACTGCAAAAGAAAACCATTGTGGGAAGAGTATGTGATTATAGACTCCTGTTCTTGGAGTTGCACTTCAGAGGCAGAAAGAGCTTAGCTGATGATGATCTGTTTTCTGAATATCTGCATGTAGTTGGATACACACAGATATGCAATATACGTGTCTTTTGTCTGAATTAAAATTACTCTGAATCTCGCATCTTATTGTTGGACCACCACTCTTAAAGGCAAACAGCAAAGTACAAAAAACCATGATCAACTTTTACTTCTTTGTGACATACAAAGAATATTTTGAACATGTTTTAAAACAGTGGGGAATGACGTTTTAGGCAGGGGTGCCACACATTATCCCTGCATTCTTCCCAAGTTTCACTCTGATTCCCTTCCCCTTCCTGAACAGGTGGTTTCCTTTCTGCTTCCTATCCTGTGTTACCTGTCTGATCTGGCATTCTTGCTTTTTTTCTGTCTGCCCTATCTGTCACTGTGCTGCTTATCTCTTCCCTAGTCTGACATGGAGCCTCCCCATGCTACTTTTGTGGTATGTGTGTTGCAGGGTGGCCAAGCCTGTTTTTGAAAGTTGATTTGTGGCACTTATTTATTTTAAAAAGGTAAAATAAAAATGAACATGTCATATTCTCTATTCCCTTCACTTTGCTCAGGGAAGTTCTTTGAGGACCTGATTAGTAGTTATAGAAGGCTTTTGTCTGACTTTGCCATCCTGTATGAAAAGAGATGAACTGTTAGCTTGTGGCCTAAGGTCCACTTTGAAGTTTACTCTCCACTCTTTAGGGTAAGCCGTTACAAAAAAAAGTGTGCCCCCAACCATTTTTACATGAAAAATACTGTCAAAGGGAAGTAAGTTATAAACATAGTTATTACTTTTTAAATTAATCTTTTAAAAATATTTTTAATTCTTTCTTCCTTGGCTTGTGTTTTTTTACTGGGAAAGATTTACAAATAATAGAGAGGAAGATGAGTTTCTTGTTAAGTGTATAATAAATGCTGTGTTTATTGTAAAATGTTTTTTTCTAGGAAAAAGTAAGTATCCATATTTCTTTCTGTGTGCAATGTGTTCTGAAAAAAACTGGCTCTATTAACCTGTTTGGTCAAAGGTTATTTCTTCGAATCACTGTAAATGAAAGTAGCTCACTCCAAAGAGAGGCTGAGAGAGACTAATAATGAAATAAAAATGTAGCAGACTACACCTGATATTGAGGTTTTCATCCATAGTGTCTTTATTAATCTTTAACCTCAAGGGAATCCATATATGCTGTATACTGGCCGAGTCACTTATTTTTATAGAATATACGTTTCATTTTGTTCTGCTAGGTAATGCTATAGCCCTGAGCAAATATAAAATGTGTGGTATGTACTGTATTACAAATAATAAAATGGATTTAGAGATTTGAAGTGGGAGAAGTAATTTCTTTAAGAGTCTGATCCAAAGCCAAGGGGAACAACTGTAATGACTTCAGCAGACTTTTCATTATCATCATTTCCATTTCTTCTCAGTTATATATCAAATCATAGGACACAAGCAAACTCCTGTTGAAGCAAAGGTATACTTGATCCTACCTACTTCAGTGCAGAGGTGGAGTGGGCAGGTGGGCTGGACTACACGCTAACATCTTGTTCCAATCTACATTCTTATCATAAATTCAATTTATGTTAACAATAATATGAATTAGGTTTGAACTTCATTGTGAATACAGTATAGTCTAACAGCTCTTTTTGTGCATGTCTAGGAAATACAACGTGATTCAAATCAAGATCACAAACTGGAACATTCACCATTTCATTCAGGAGACATCTTTAATGAAGATAATCTTCTGAATGATCGAATCATTGATATACTGTCTTTTGAAGAGACTGGAAAGATGCTTCAAGCTTTGGAAGAGTAAGAATTCACAATTCTTGCATTACATTTTATCACAAGGGTTGGCAAAATATAGCCTGCCAAGGGATTTGATCCAGCCCATAGTGGTTCCTTTAGCCCTGCCTGACCCAGGCATAGGGGCCAGCCTGGGCCATGACATGACTGGCCTGTCCCACTGCTCCCATGTGCACAGTGGGGTGGAGGGAGTACAGTTGCTAGACTGGGTTTCCCAGCAGCCCGCATGGTGCAGCTCACTCTGGCCTACTGTCGCTGCCAGTCCACCCCACACCCACCATTGGGGGTGCCAGACAGCTGACGGGCAGGCGGGACTTCTAGAGTGATTGCCCCCCACCCGCCGCAGACAGGGTACGCTCAGGCAGGCAAATGGAATAGGGCCATGGGGAGGTGGGGAGCCATGTCGGGGACGGATGATGGCTGGGATTGAGACTTGGATCGCAGGGTGGTGACAGCATGTGGCCGGGGTCTGGGATAGTGCCAGATTCACCTCCAGCATATCCATGCCCGCAAAACCGGCACCCATCACAGGGACATGTGGGGAGTGGATCACAACTGCCCCAGGCCCCAGCCCTGTGCAGTCACCACTCTGCAATCCTGGCTGCACTTGCCGTTATGCTCCTGGACACTGGTCCCCACCCACCTGCAGGCCCATCCTATCCTCCCAGCCAAGCACACTCTGCCTGAGCAGGTCCCTGGCCAGTCTCAATGGAGACCTCCCCAGTCCATCCAGCACCCCCAGTAGTGGGTGTGGGGTGGATGGCACAGGGCCAGATAGGACTAATGCCACCCCCTCACACTGTGTCAGACCAGGTCAGTACCACCCTCCACCCCTCCAACAGCTCACTGAAACTCCATAAGTGGCCTTCCAGTGCAAATAACTGCCCACCCCCGCTTTATCAGCAAAAACTCTTGGATGCATGGTTTTGAATATCTATTCCTTAATTCTCTCAGACAAATTCTGTTAAGTATGTCTATGTTATCTAAGGCTGTTGAAACTTTCATTAAATAGTCAGCCACATGAAATAATGCAGTCATATTTAAGAGTACTTTTCAAGAAGAAATTGTTGCTTTATCTAGATCTCAAGCACAAGTTTTCCAAATTGGGTCAACTTTTAGTTTACTAAAAGAATAGATCTGAAGCTCCTGCCTTTAGTTCCTTGAACACACAGTATTTATCACATAAAGAGACACTTTTGCAAGAGGAAGACAATGTTGTAGAGCGTATATTTTATTATGACAGAACACACTTTGCTTTCAAAACAACCTGGCCTTTATCATATGTAGAAAAAGGGTCCCCACCAGATGCATCTTTTATTGTGCTGCAGGATTTCTTGGCTTTTTTTCATAGTGCCTTTCATGGCCTTTGTGTGCTTTGATATACCTGGATCAGATCCTAGAGAATGACAATTTGCAGTACTGAAAAGAAAATATTATCTAGATGGTATCAGAAAAGTCTCTGGACAGAAGCTAGAAATGTTGCCTATTTTGTTGAAAGGCAGGTCAAGATTGTATGACAGACAATGAAGATAGTAAAGGTCATCTATTTATTCAGCAGAATTTGGTGAAATGTCTGATGTGAAAACAGAGTGGATTTTGTTTGTTCAATCTCATGATCATCTTCTTGAAAATCAAGTAATAATTTGCAAGTAGTTTACTACAAATACAATAACAGCATGTAGAACCTGAACGCAAAGTTATGGGAGCATTGAAGTGTGTGCTCACTTCCTGGTTTTGGTTTTTCTGGAACGTGGCAGATTGTAATGAACAACTACATTTTTTTGATTAAAAGGAGGAAGTTAAAAAAATTAAATATAGTCTTGTGAAATGTAGTGATAATATGGATACTTATTCCTGTATTCAGAAATAAGGGTATTTCTGAACAGTCTTTGCTCTTGTAGCTGATATAGCTGCTATAAACTATAACAGCAAAGACCTGTTTTCCCCCCTAGAACATAGCTGTTTTGTTCTTAAGAACTGCAGGATTAAATAAATACCCTTTTACTTCATTGTAGTGTTAGTTTATTTGTTAGGGATAAGAAAGAGAATTACTTTGTCTGGGGGTTGGGGGGAGAGGGGAAAACAGTTGTATTTTCACACATGCAACCCATACGTCTTTTTCAAAAATGTGCTGCTGGGAATTGGGGTGTACATTTTAAGCAAGGAAATATAATAATATTAGCTTCTGCAGAATGTGACTTGGTGGTGGGGGGAGAAGCTAGGCATAGGGTGATAAGAGGACATTGCAGTGAGTGCTGTGAAGAAATCCTCTTCTATCTGTTCCTGGTCTAAGACCTCCTCCCCCATTGTGCCCAGACCCTTTGTCTTAAGTTAGTCTTAACCTGTGGAACCAATTTGATAACTGTGGTCACTCCACCGAGGACTGCTGACCACTTTTAAAATGATTGGTTTGCATCCACAGGGTTCAAATAATGCCTGTTTCTGGTTGGAACCAGTGATGAGGTCAGAAAAGTTATTTAAGAGTCAGGCCACCTGGTCTCAGGGAAACTGCTCCTCAGGAAGTCATTTTGGAAACGCACACAGAAGCATGGGGGACAGAGAGAGGAGGATTTCTTTACAAGCACCATGTGGGGCAGTAGTAGCTGCCGGCTGTGGATAATAGGAGGCTGTCCCTCGGAGGCTTGAGCTGCAGAAGCTGCTATTGGCTTGGCTTGGCAGTATATTTAAAACAGAGGCAAGCCCAGAGTGCTGGACCAGCAGCACCTCCTGAATTAGCTGGGTGGTCCCTCAGCTGAATTTGCAGGTGCTGCTGGCTAGGATCAGGATCTCAGCTGCTGTGGCAGGTACTGCCGGTTGCCTACCCAGCTCAGCTTGAGAGGAGAAGAGGGGGTCAGGAAGTCTGGCTTGGTGAGCAGCACCTGTAGCATCCTGCAGTTAGGAGGTTAACAGAGTAGCCATAAAGTTTTGTTCCCCCCTTACTATAGTTGCCATCATTTCCCCTAGGAAAATATCTTACGTAGCAGTATTTTCACAGACAGATTTTTTTTCTTTATTCTGCCTTTTGAAAACAAGACGCACGTCTGTTTATTTGGAGGTGTATTATATGTGAGAAAATAAGGTATTTAATGGATGATTTGCATCTATGATATGCAATAGCTGAGACAGGTACAGATGCTTGCAGTCCCCTTCAATAGGATTGTTTATATATCTGGACTTGTACAATGGCATTAAAACCTCAGCTTGTCTTGGGGAATATACATTTTTAAACAGTCTTCATTTTAAAAACAAACCTTTGCCGTACTTTTAACAGCTTTCCTTACAAATTATTTTCCTTTTCTGCTGCTCATCAGTCATGTTTCTTTCAGTCTCATTTATCTTTCCTTTCTGCAGCCCTTTCCCTCAGCTGACAGTTTGAATTTCTATAATTGCTTTTAATGTTTTTTATCATAATATGAAAAAGCTTTCTGCGGCAGTAGTAGAATTTGTATACAGAACACCTATAATCTAGTGAAGCTTCAAGGGAGGTCTTCTAAAAAAAATCTTTGACAGGCTGTTTTGAGAGCTGTTTAGCCACGGGGCAGGATACGTGTGGAAAATGTTGTTAAATGCCCAAGGGCTAAATCCTCTTTCCCCTTCACACACCTTAGCAGCATGGGCTAAGCATGGCTCAGATTGCTCTGCAACCCTCCCTTTGCAGCTAGCCGACTGTGTCTTGCATTTAATATTCATTTGATAAACAGCTTTAGGGAGAAGAGGCTTAGGCTGGAACCCAGGGCCTCTTCCCTTCCAGAGAAGCATCCATCTAATTGACATGCACTCCCCCTGGTATGCTCTGCTTCTTGCCTCAGATATCTTCCCCACTGGACTACTCAGTGACCAGGTTCAATTGGAGGTTCCTCTAGGCAGTCTGCCCGATATCCTGGTCGCTGGAATTCTTTGCTGAGAACCAGCAGTCACAGGTTCAAAATCCCCATAAGTGAGGAGATTGAGAATCCAAGTCTCCCTGGGCAAGTGCCCTGTTCACCAGGGTATTGGGCTAAATGATGGCAGAGTCCTCCTCTTCTGGTGTCAGATACCCACTAGTTTTGGTTTTGCTGCAACTGAAGTTTTGGGGCTTGCTGAGATTTACATGCATGCCTAGGCAATTCTGTTCTTTTCAGGCAGCTGTGTGACCATTGTACAGCCTGTTGAACATGCCCAGTAGGAAAGCAGGATGTGAGCTTAGCTACGCTGAATCCCAAACTATGCAAAAGTACAGGGAAACTACAGCTACATTAGTGCCACTTTGACACGTGAAGGGGAAGTATGTTATGTCTGTAAGCAATCTGACTTCCATAGTCAGTTGGTTGAGTTAGCAATTTGCTTCAAAACAGAAATGCAAAACAATGACCGACCCCTCTGAAATGTTCAAACAAGAAAAGAAGGGTTTTTTCCCCCTGCTCTAAAATAAGAGAAGACAGCCTGTATGGGCTTAAAGAGCAGCAGTAGAAAGGCCTGCTTTTCCTTGGTTACTGCATTGTTCCCCCTTCCATGCTGCACAGTCATGCTCCCTATCTGCATACACACACACAACCAGTGGCATGACAGAGTTGGCACCCAGGGCAAACCCCGCAGGAGAGTGAGGGGGCGTGGGTTGGTGTGCCCTTCCAAGGGAAGTGAGTTGCATGGGTTCTGAGTGCCAGGGGCACTGCCAGCTGGGTGGAGGTGCACAGGTGCCGAGAGCGGGGGCAGGGGAACAGGAGCTTTACCCTTGCTGGCACTCCTGAACAGTCTGGACTGAGATGCTGTTGCGGCTGCAACACATGCTCTGCCTGCCCTAGCTGTTGCTCTTAAAGCAGCAGCAGCCAGGAACTGTTTTGGAATTCCCAGCACGGCAACGCTGCCAGGGTGTAGACTCCATGGAGGTGGGGTGGCGATTTTGGTACCCCTCCTAACGTGGTGCCTGTCGTGGGTGCCTCTCACCAACCCACCTATAGTTACACTGCTGTATACAACTTCCGTTTTAAGGAATTGGCTTCCTTTGGCCAACTAAACTCTAGCATTTTTTTCAGGATCATCCAAGGGTATCTGCCTTGCTTAGCCCTCTTTTGATGGTTTCTATCACTTTATTATATGGAATCTTAGGATCCATATATGTTTTATAGACGTGATTAAGTGATTTATACACAACATGCATAATCTCCATTGGAATCACTTTATTTCTCCACAGCTGTATGACAATGTCAGGGGCAAAACACAGAATCTTTTTAAAGTATACCTCAGTAAAGCATCAAGCCTGTAACCCCTGGATTTTCCCAGGATTTCTCTCATACAAGTATTGATCCACTTAATGCTTGCTTATCTTATCATCTCTAGTAATCTTACAGTGGAAGATATATGATAGTTGACAGCGTCCTAACATTATCTTGCAACACAATCAATTTTAGTATGTGCAGTTGACAGTATATGTTTTCTTTGGAATTTGGCTGGAAAGGTGCTTAGGGTTTTGTTTTTTTTTAAATGAAGTTTTGCTAGGTAGCAGCAATTTTCAAGGATAGGAAGAATCAGGGCCAGTAATATAACTAAAACGAAGTTCTGGGAAAACTGTATTATTACCTATTTCTCCTAAAACAACTAACTCTGCTAATTTTAGATGAATTGTTCTTTTTTCTTCTTCAGTGTTCTTCAATTTATTCATGCTTTTGCAAGCAGATACAGCATATAGCATTGCTTATAAAAGAGATGGCCACCAAAGCATGTTGTGATACTTTTCACTGTATGAGCCAATATTATATTTTTGTTCTGTGAACTGTAAACCGATTATGATTTAGAAATGATCAAGGAAAGTGAAAATTTTCACTGATTGAAGTTAGCAAACTCTATGCACATTTTAGGAAAGTAAACTCTGATTTTATACTTGTTTCTCCTGATGAATATGATGGTATGGAGTCTTTTGTTCTAATTCAGGGGTTGTCAAGCAGGGGTATGCATACCCCTGGGGGTACTTGGGAAGGCCCCAGTGGGTACATGGCAGCGGCACAGAGAAGCGGGGAGCGCTTCTAGTTTTGTAGCTGGTGCTTCTGGTTTCTCTGATGCATGAGGGGAGATTCCCCCAATACTTGTCAATCAATCGGGAGACTCCCTGCTTCTCGACCAGTTGCCGGAGGTACACCAACCAAAAAGGCTGAAAATTCCTGCTAGAGCTAAGTGGGCTTCTTAAAATTTTTTTGTGGAAGTGGCTTATAATGTCAAGATAAACAATCCTATTGTTAACAAAACACAATCAAGGAGGCAGAGAATAAGATTTTTCCTCCTGCTTCCTCTGTTTCACTTGGAGAGCAGATAAAGACAAGAACCAACAAATATCTGGGTGAACTGAAGGATGAGAGAAGAGATAAGTTTTTTTCTGTAACAAACTAGAATGTTTTAGTAATATTCAGGTAATCAGTGCTATTCTTTTATTTTCAGCTCAATACCTCCATTTAATACAGGGGTGTCAAACATTCAGCCCATGCAATCCCACTACCCAGCCCAGTGCCAGATTATAACATGCTGTAGCCCTGAACTATGCCCCTTTTAAGGGGCCCCATAAGATAAAAATAATCCAATGTATGTATATTTTTGTCATATTAGAATGAAAATGTCCATATTTAGAGAGTCATTTTTCCATATCTCCTTTATTTACCAACTAATTATTATAAAACTTGATATTGAGTCAGGTTTTTTTCTTATTTAGAGGCCCCTCATATTGTGAGGTGACTTAAGTAGTTTAAGCCTAAATCCGGCACTGACCCAGCCCCCTGGGCTTCCTCTGGGTCTGATCTGATCCATATGGGGCACAGCATGCACAGGGCTGATCTGTGGGTTATATCACGGTTCCCTCCCCCTCCCCTTCTCCCAGCAGATCTGATGCCGGCTCCTGTAATCCAGGCCCCAAATGCAGCTCCGGTTCCAGACCGGCTGGAGCAGGGGCCACACGTGGCGCTGTCCTGGAGCTGCACGTGGCAGAGTCCAGCTGCTCTGGCCAGACTGTACTACATTCCGAATGTGTTCTGGCTGCTCTGGGATCCATGCTGAACAGAGCTCAGGTCCCAAATCATCTTTTACTAGGGTGAGCCTCTCCACTCTCAATATTTCCATCTCTGTTCAGTTGTCTCTCATATTTTTTTGTGTCCTGTTGACTCTCAGAGTTATCTTGTCTTGTCCCTGGAATTGGACATTTATTTGGACAGCAAGAACATTCAGAATTATAATAGTTACTTCTAAAAAATTATATTGGAATGGAAGTAAAACTTCATATTTGAGATTTTCAGTCAATCTCTGCCTATTGGGAGTTAGGGTAAGACTTCCTGGCTTATATTACCTCACATGTGCCTGGTTGCACTTCCCTCTGGATTAAATGGTGCTGTCTTTTATGACAGACAGGATCCCAGGGGAGACAGATCTAAGGGAAAAAGCAGTTGTTGCTTAAAGAGACAATATTCGATTTTGAGAACAGGTTATCTCAGTGTGGAGAAAGGATAGGAAGCATAGCAAGAGATCTGCTTGGCTAAGTCATCAGTGCTTCAGTTACTTGAAACTTAAAATAGAATCACACAAAAGTGAAAACCTGGCCATATTGCTAAGGATAAGTATAAAGGCACACTGTGAACATTTAAGGACAAAATCCAGAAGCCCAAGGCACAAACTAAGATACAGCTAGTAAGGGTAACTGAAAGGTAATAAGGGTACGTAAAAGATAACAATAAAGTGAAGTATAAATATGCTAGAAGATAAAGAAAAGTGTAATTCCATTAATGCAATAGAGCAGGGATTCTCAACCAAGGTGCTGTGAGATCCTGGTAAGAGTGTTGTAGTGCCTGCTCCCTATGTAAAGAGGAAAGTGGGATGCTCTTCCCTACCCACCTGAGTCAGACAGACAAGGAGTAATGTGGCTACCTCTTCCCATGCCTCATCAACCCTCTGTATGCTCTGCAGTTTGTGGGCAGATGTGAATGCAGAACCACGCTTTTCAGCAAGACTTATACCCCAGTTCATCACATACTCCCTGGGCTGGTGGGAGGCGCCTGTGAGCAGTTGACTGTGGTCCCTAGCATGTGAGTCCTTGGAGGAGCAGCTGTGGTGGTGGTGGCTATTCTTGCCCCATAAGCCACCAATGCGATGCTATAGCTGGCAAAGCAAACAACACTCGGGCATGCAACAATCCATTCATCACAAGGAAAACTAAGGATGTCATCCTCCTGTTCTGCTCAGCATTGGTGAGGCCACAGCTGGAGTACTGTGTCCAGTTCTGGGTGCCGCACTTCAAGAAGTATGTAGAGAAGCTGGAAAGAGCCAAAGGCAGGATACATGAATGATTAAGGGTCTGGAGCAGTGTTTCTCAACCTTTTAAGCAGTAAGTACACCTTAACTTCCGAAAATGTTAATAAGTACCCCAACACTCAATTTTCCAGGGGATTTTATATTTACAGACTAATGTGTGCCATATGGTGGAAGGGCTGTGTATATAAGGCTGTGATATGACAGATGTCTGATCTGGTGTAGGTAGGGTTGCCACCTTTTACACAAGGGGTGCACAACCTAAGTATGTACCTGGGCTAGAGGTGATGTTGGCCAAGCTAGGAGGGCTGAACACCAAGTTATTACTGGGGAATTTAAACTTTTTGCCATAGTTTTGAGAGGAGGAAGGGGCGAGAGAGACAGGAAAAGAGGGTGAGAAAGAGAGTGTTGAGGTACCTTCATATCCCCTTCCTGTATCTTGCATACCCCCAGGGGTACATGTACCACAGGTTGAGAAACTATGGTCTGGAGAACAGACCATACAAGGAGAGGCTGAATGAAGTACATGGGACTGTTCATCCTGGAAAAGGGAAGACTTAGGGGGGGCCTGGTGACAGCCTTTAAATATATAAGGGGTGAACATCAGGGGCTAAGAGAAATCTGTTCACCAAGGTACCTCAGGGGAAGACTAGGAATAATGGTCCTAAACTGATAGAAGATTGCTTCATATTAGACATAAGGGAAAGCTTCTTTACGGGTCTTGTCTCTAGAGTCTGGAACAGACTACCCCCAGAGGTGGTATAGTCACCTTCCCTGGAGATCTTTAAAAGATGATTGGACGTACACCTCACTGGGGTCATCTGACTTCAGCAGTCGTTCCTGCCTTAAGAGTGGGTGGGCTGGACCTGATGATCTTATGAGATCTCTTCCAGCCCCTAACTTCTATCACTCTATGACTCCTTAGGTGAAGACTGGGAAAGAAGTAGGGCGTAGGGCAAGGTAGTGTTAATTAATAACACATTGATAAATTATATAATTATAATGTTTCTATTATAATATATTTATTTTCATTTTTAATTGGGGTACTGTTAAATTCTGAAAATTTACAAAATGGTGCATCAAGTCTAAAAGAGGTTGAGAACCAGTGGCTTGAAGATTACCGAGGAAAGCTATATGTTTCCAAATCAAAAGAGCCTGATGAGATTCATTCATTCATTCATTCATTCTTGAGTACTCAAGGAATTGCCTGAAGTAATTGCACAGCTATTAGCTATTATCTCTGAAAACTCATGAAGGTCATGTGAGAGCCAAGACAGATGACTAGGAAAGGGTAAATATAGTGCTTATCTTTAAAAAAAAAAAAAAAAAAATAGGGGGGAAGGGAGGGGTAGAAGGGAACGAAGACCTGGGGAACTACAAGAAGTGTCAGTCTAACTTTGATGCCTAGAAAAATGCTGGAGAATCTGATTAAGCAACCCATATGCAAGTACTTAGAGGATAACAAGGTGGTGAGTAACACAATATTTGTCAAGAGAAAATCATACTAAACCAGCCGAATTTTCTTCCATGACCAGGTAATGGGCTTTGTCAATAAAGGGAGTTTCAGTAAACGTGGTATACCTTGGCTTTAGTAAATCTTTTGATGTTGTCTCTCTCAACATTCTTGTAAGTAAATTAAGAAAACAAACTCTAGATGAAACTACTGTAAGATGGGTGCATAAGCTTACTAAATAGTCATGCTCAAAAAATAGTCTGAATAGTCATTGACAGCTCAATGTCAAACTGAAAGGAAGTATCAAGAGAGATTCACCAGGGGTCTGATCTGTGTCCAGTACTGTTTAATATCTTTATTATTTATGTGCATATTGTAATTTAGTGTACCTTTACTAAGTTTGTGGATGACAGCAAACTTGGCAGCGGAATGGACACCTTTAAACAACAGATATAAGATTCAAGGGGACCTTGATAAATTGGAAATGGGGTCAGGAATAAAAAGAATTGCATCCATTGAAGACAAGTGCCAAATACCATACGTATCATAGTATCATAGTAGCTAGAGTCGGAAGGCACCTAGGTAGATCATCTAGTCCGACCCCCTGCCTTGGCAGGAAAGAGCACCGGGGTCAGATGACCCCGGCAAGGTGCTTATCTAACTTCCTTTTAAAAATCCCCAGGCTAGGAGCCTGCACCACTTCCCCTGGAAGCCGGTTCCAGGCCCTAGCCGCCCTGACTGTGAAGTAGCGCCTCCTAATATCTAATCTAAACTTACCCTCCGCCAGCTTGTGACCGTTATTCCTGGTCACTTCTGGCAGCGCACGGGGGAACAGGGACTCCCCCAATACCCGCTGATCCCCCCTGACCAGTTTGTAGCAGGCCACAAGGTCCCCCCTTAACCTTCTCTTGTGGAGGCTAAACAGGTTCAGGTCCCGTAGCCTCTCCTCATAAGGCCTGCCCTGCTGACCCCTGATCATACGAGTGGCCCTCCTCTGAACTCTTTCCATATCGTCCACGTCCCTCTTGAAGTGTGGCGCCCAGAACTGGACGCAGTACTCCAGCTGCGGCCTGACCAGTGCCGCATAGAGGGGGAGGATCACCTCCCTGGACCTGCTCGAGATGCATCTGTGGATGCATGACAGGGTACGGTTGGCCTTCTTGACTGCCTCCCCACACTGCCGGCCCATGTTCATCGTGGAGTCAATGACGACTCCAAGATCCTTTTCCGTCTCCGTGCTGGCAAGAGGGGAGTTCCCCAACCTGTAAGTGTGGTGCCGGTTCTTCCTCCCCATGTGCAACACCTTGCACTTATCAGTGTTAAACCCCATCCTATTCTCATCCGCCCACCGTTGCAACCTGTCACGGTCAGTTTGTAGCCTATTGCACCCTTCTAGTGCACCCACATCCCCCCACATCTTAGAGTCATCAGCAAACTTGAACAGGGTGCTTTCTACCCCCTCATCCAAGTCACTGATGAAGATGTTGAACAGTGCGGGCCCGAGGACCGAGCCCTGCGGAACCCCACTGCCCACGTCCTTCCAGGTCGAGAAGAACCCATCCACTACCACCCTCTGGGTGCGGCCCTCCAGCCAGTTGGCGACCCATTTGACCGTGTGGGCATCGACACCACAGTCTCCCAGCTTTTTGATGAGGACAGGGTGAGAGACAGTGTCGAAAGCCTTCCGGAAGTCCAAAAAGACTACATCCACAGCAACCCCTGCGTCTAATGATTTGGTGACCTGATCGTAAAAGGCCACCAGGTTGGTCTGACAAGACCTGCCACTGATGAACCCATGTTGGTTGCCCCTGAGCATGCATTCCCCCGCAAGGCCCTCCTGGATGTGTGCCAGGATAATTTTTTCAAAGAGCTTACCCGGGATTGAGGTAAGACTAACTGGCCTGTAATTTCCCGGGTCCTCTTTTTTTCCCTTTTTGAAGATAGGGACCACATTGGCCCTCTTCCAGTCCTCCTGGCACCTCACCAGAGCACCACGAGTGCTCATAGAGCCGCGCCAGGGGTCCCGCAATGACCTCGGCCAGTTCCTGTAGAACCCTAGGGTGAAGATCGTCCGGACCAGCGGACTTGAACACGTCCAGCCTCTCCAGAAGTACCCTAACTAACTCCTCGCTAACCCCTGGCCCAGGCGTGTCTCTCCCGGGGCCCGAGGGGGGCCCAGCAGGGAGGTGGCTGAACTGGTCCCTACTTAGGAAGACAGAGGCAAAGAAATCGTTAAATATGTTAGCTTTATCATCTGGCGTGATGACTAAGTTGCCCATCGTGTCCTGCAGGGGCCCCACATTACCCGGGACCCTCTTTTTACCCCCTATGTATTTGAAGAAGGACTTCTTATTGTCCTTAATCCGGGAAGCTAGTCCTATCTCCATCTCTGCCTTGGCCCTCCTGACTGCCCCCCTACATCCTCGGGCGACTGTAACATAGTCCTTCTTGGTGATGACCCCATCTCTCCATTGGGTGTATGCCTCCCTTTTAGCAAGGAGACATTCCCGGATGCTCTTAGTGAGCCATGGGGGTTTATGTGCCCTCCTGCTCCCTTTGACCCTTGTTGGGATTACCTCCCTTTGGGCATGGAGGATCGTCTCCTTAAGGAGCAACCACTCCCCTTCGACATCTGATTCCCTTCCCCTCTGGGTCCTCAGCGCTTCCCCAACGATTCTCCTTAGCTTGTTGAAGTCAGCCCTCCTAAAGTCTAGGGCTGTTGCCTTGCTGCAGCCCTTTGCCACCTTACGCTGGATGGTGAATTCCAGCAAGCGATGATCACTGTCTCCCAGGTGGCCCATCACCCGCAGCCCCCTCACCAGGTCATCACCCGTGGCCAGCACCAGGTCCAACAAGGCGTCTCCCCTGGTGGGACTGTGCACCTCCTGGGTTAGATGGAGGTCCTGCACTCTGGCTAAGAACCGACGTGAGCGATCAGACTTGGCTGACTGCTCCTCCCAGCAGATGTCTGGGAAGTTCAGGTCCCCCATGATGACCACATCCTTAGCCCTCACTGCCTCTGTGAGCTGACCTAAGAATTCCTGGTCGAGCTCTTCTCCCTGGTTGGGAGGTCTATAGTAGACTCCCACCGTTAAGTCTCTCTCCCCTGGACTGCCTTTTACTCTAACCCAGAGCACCTCAGAGTGCCCCCCCTCTACCCCCTTGCTGATTAATGAGGAAGTATATTCCTCCTTGATGTAGAGTGCTACTCCTCCACCTTTCCTTCCTATCCTGTCCCTCCTGTATAGCCTATAGCCCTTGACACTCACCGCCCAGTCATGCGATGAGTCCCACCACGTTTCTGTGATCCCTACTATGTCAGGGCTGGTGACAGCTAGGAGGAGGGCAAGTTCCTCCTGCTTCTTCCCCATACTTCGAGCATTCGTGTAGAGGCATTTGAGGCCTCCAACGGTTGTGCCCACTGACCCCCTAGTCTCAGCAATGCCCCGTCCCCCATCACTTAACCTGTTTCTCCCTTTTGACCATTGGTCTGGGCTCGCTGGCTGTTGCTGGGCCTGGTAGTTCATTGTAGGAAGGAATGATTAAGTAGACATATGCAAATGAGGAATAAATGGCTAGGTTTTAATACCATAAAGAAGAATCTAGAGGGTATAATAGTAGAATGTTAGTCAACAAGTTGATGTTGTAAAAAACCCAAACACATGGGTAAAGAGCAGAGAGTTGCATGCAAATCACAGCACTGGTGGTGAAGTACTGTAGCTAGTTTTGGGCCCTCACTTCAAGAAAGAAGAGCACACCAAAATTATTAGAGATCTTAAAACCATGACATGAGATTTTGGTTGGTTAGTAGGAAAAACTTTCTGACTAAGCGTGGTTAAGGACTAGAACACACCATCCAGAGAAGGTGTGCAGTCTGCATCCCTGGAAATTTTGCAAGTGCAGATTAGAAAAATATATCTCTGATGTGCTTCCAATTGGTGTGATCCTGTCTTGAACAGGGATTGGTCTAGAATAGGGGTGGGTAAAATACAGCCTGTGGGCTGAATTTGGTCTGCCAGGCACTTTCATCTGGCCCATAGGCACCCACCAGCAAATTCTACCCTGCCCACCCCTTCTGCCCATGAGGGTGAGAGTAAGGTGCTCGCATATCTTCCCCTACCCAACATATCCTATCGCTCCTCGCTCCCATCCTTGTGGGTGGAATAGACTGGCCCAGCCAGCAGCTGGGGGGAACCTGCTTGGCTTCCCCAGTGCCCCACTTGCCCTGGGAAGCAGGTAGGGATGCAATGGTGGGGGTAGGGGCAGGGGGGAACTGCAGCTGGGTGGGAGCATGGAGCATTGGACTTGAGCTGGTGGCAGTGCAGAGCCCACATCCAGAGGGCTGGTGAGAGTGTGGAGCTCAGGGGTCCGCACACCTCCCACTTATTCCCCAACATGGTGTGTAGCTATGCACTGCCAGGTGCCAGCATACCACCTCACACACCTCCATATCCCACAGCCCCCTCACATACACCCACAACCACACCCCATACCCCCAACATACAGTATAAGAGTAAGACTTTATTTTTGAGATGTTATGCAGTCCCTTCTATATACAATATGGAGACAAAAATCATGACAAAATTTTTTTGTAATAAAATATGTTATAGTACGTCTTTGACTTTTAGTGTTTAATTTGTTTGTTTTCTGGTTCTGAGATAGCAATCGTCCCCTTCTGAAAGGATTATTTTCGGGGCGGGGATAAGGGGAGGGATTTCTGGTAGCAAAAGTCAGGGGTTAGAGGGCAGGACTTCCAGTCCCAATATGGCAACCAGGGGGTGGGACACCTGTCAAGGGGTGGGGCTACCCCCAAGGCCCTCAGCAGGTCACCAAAACTTGTTAAGCAGCCCTCCAGCCAAAATTATTGCCTGCCCTGGTCTAGAAAAATTCTTGGGGTCTCCTCTTACTTCATTTTTCTGTGATTCTGAATCAGAATGACTACAGCTCTGATCCATTATGAGAGCTGCTATGCTCTGGCAGGCCTTTAGCTTTCTGCTTTCTCATTATCCTTACATGATGAATGTTTTGTCCCTACTCTATCTGTTGCAACAAATCTGCTGAATTCATCTGAGCTATCCAATGAGTTATCCTTGACTCTATAAAAAGAACTATTCTTTTTTCATTTCTTTTCCAACAACACAGTCTTACAAATCATCTCAACCTCTTTGTATTATTATCCTTATCACAACTGAATCAAGTTTGGATCATTTTTTTCCCCTTTTTAAAACCAGTTGGTTATTCTGAAATGTTTGAGTCATTCAGATATGAGAATAGTTGATCTTCTCAAATGCAGGACACCTGTTCAGTGTAAAAGTCAGTGGCAGGGTTGCTACAGAAAGGTGTACAAATTTAGGCTCTTAAATTTCATATCATCTCTGAACTCATTTTTGTTGTTTTGTATTTGTTTGATGGTGTCAGTGGTTAAGAGTGCATTGAATTTCCTTGCAATATAGTCCAACACTAATCAACCATTTTGCAGGTGTGTGGGTGCATTTGTTTGAAACGCATGCATTTGAATATAATCCCTAAATACAGGTACCGTGACATTTGGAACAAGGCGGTGAACGTAGTAACTGTGTTTTTCAGTTTCTTCTCACTTATTTAATCAGTGCATACTTTTATACTGTTTCAGAATCCTTATTCCTTAAAGGTTTCATCTTCAAGAATGAAACCATGACTTCTTTCCTGTTCTTTCCTCCACTTACTAAATCTGCTTGAAAGGAGAATAGTCGGGGAAGCACTGAGGTCCCGGAGGGGAGGGGAGCCAGGTGTCCAAGGAGAATGGTCGCTCCTTAAGGAGACGATCCTCCAAGCCCAAAGGGAGGTAATCCCAACACAGATCAAAGGGAGCACGAGGGCACACAAGCCCCCATGGCTCACGAAAAGCATCCGGGAATGTCTCCTAGCAAAAAAGGAGGTGAACACCCAATGGAAAGGAGGGGCCATCACCAGGATGACTATACTGCAGTTCCTCGGGGATGTAGGGGGGCAGTCAGGAAGGCTAAGGCAGAGATGGAACTGGGACTAGCTTCCCGGATTAAGGACAACAAGAAGTCCTTTTTTAAATACATAGGGGGTAAAAAGAGGGTTCCGGGTAATGTGGGGCACCTGCAGGACACGTTAAGGAATTTGGTCGTCACACCAGACGACAAAATCAACATATTTAATGATTTCTTTGCTTCCATTGTCCTAAGCAGGGACCGGAACAGTCACCCCCCCTCAGGCCCCAGGGGAGGCACACCTAGGCCAAGGGTTAGTGAGGAACTAGTTAGGGAACTTCTGGAGGGACTGGATGTATTCAAATCAGCTGGTCCAGACGATCTCCACCCTAGAGTACTGAGGGAATTGGCTGAGGTCATTGCAGGACCCCTGGCATGGCTTTACAAGGCTCGTGGTGCTCTGGTGGGGTGCCAGAGGACTAAAAGAGGGCCAACGTAGTTCCCTTCTTCAAAAAGGGGAAGAAGGAGGACCCAGGAAACTATAGGCCATTTAGTCTTACCTCAATCCTGGGCAAGCTTTTTGAGAAAATTATTCTGGCGCATATCCACGAGGAGCCAGCAGGAGAGATCATGCTAAGGGGCAACCAACACGGGTTCATTAGCAGCAGGTCCTGTCAGACCAACCTGGTGGCCTTCTGTGATCAGATCACCAAATCCTTAGATGCAGGGGTAGCAGTGGACATAGTCTTCCTGGACTTTTGGAAGGCCTTTGACACTGTCTCTCACCCTGTTCTCATTAAGAAACTGGGGGACTGTGGTGTTGACACCCACACAGTCAATTGGGTCGCCAACTGGCTGGAGGGCTGCACCCAGAGAGTGGTGGTGGATGGGTCATTTTTGACCTGGAGGGATGTGGGCAGTGGGGTTCTCCAGGGCATGGTCCTCGGGCCTGCACTGTTCAACATCTTCATCAGTGACTTGGACGAGGGGGTGAAAAGCGCCCTGTTCTCAAATTTGCAGATGGCACTAAGATGTGGGCAGATGTGGGCACTCTAGAAGGGAGGACTAGGCTGCAATCGGACCTAGACAGGTTACAGGGGTGGATGGATGAGAATAGGATGGGATTCAACACCGACAAGTACGAAGTGATGCACCTGGGGAGGAACAACCGGCACCATATGTACAGGTTGGGGAACTCCGTTCTTGTCAGTACAGAGGTGGAAAAGGATCTCGGAGTCATCATTGACTCCAAGATGAACATGGGCCGGCAGTGTGGGGATGCAGTCAGGAAGGCCAACTGCACCTGGTCATGCATCCACAGATGCATCTCAAGCAGGTCCAAGGAGGTGATCCTCCCCCTCTATGCGGCACTGGTCAGGCTGCAGCTGGAGTACTGTGTCCAGTTCTGGTCGCCGCACTTCAAGAGGGATGCGGACAACATGGAGAGGGTTCAGAGGAGGGCCACTCGCATGATCAGGGGACAGCAGGGCAGACCTTATGAGGAGAGGCTACAGGACCTGAACCTGTTCAGCCTCCAAAAGAGAAGGCTGAGGGGGAATCTAGTGGCCTGTTACAAACTAGTCAGGGGGGATCAGCAGGCATTGGGGAAGTCACTGTTTCCCCGAGCGCCGCCAGGAGTGACCAGGAATAACGGTCACAAGCTGGCAGAGGGCAGATTTAAGCTAGATATCAGGAGGTGCAACTTCACGGTCAGGGCGGCTAGGACGTGGAACCAACTTCCGAGAGAAGTGGTGCTGGCTCCTACCCTGGAGGTCTTTAAGAGGAGGCTAGATGTACTCTTTCCTGCCGTGGCAGGGGGTCAGACTAGGTGATCTACTCAGGTCCCTTCTGACCCTAGAAACTATGAAACTATCCAGACTGTAACTTATTTGAGGAAAATGATAAAATCATTCAGCTAGTTTCTGGAGGATTTCAGACACAATGATAAATAACTATGGAAAACTATAGAAATGATACTAAGAGAGAATATTAAAATTAGGAAATAAACATTATTCTCTGGTGAACCATCCAGGTGAAAGATGGAGATTTATAAGATGGAGATTTATAAAGCCTTAAATTAAAAAAAAAAAACACCTTTCTATTTTAATATTGAGGAGTTGCAGATGCAATTTACATTGATTTTATACCTGTGAAACATTATTGACTATTTGTTTCTCCTACTTAGTGACAAAGCAGTAGGGGTCAGACTCTTCCCAGCCTTGTGCTTTGTGTTAACATGTTGATTTTTAGTGCTGCCTAATTAGAATAGAGGTATTTCAAGTCAAAATATTTTAATGAAATTTATACCCCTAAATAATAACTTCAGCCTTTTTGCCTATTTTTTTCCCCACCTGCGGAGCCCGGAAGCTAACTATATGTTGGAGAACAATTTACCGAGCTGTCTCTGGGCTGGAAGTATCTTGTACCCAATCTGAGAGAGCTTGGAGACCTTTGCCATTGATTTTTCTGATAAGCAGTATATCTAGGAGTAAGTACATTGTTTTTATTCATGTTTGGATACTATGAGATGTGTCCATAGGATCACAGGTTCTGGGAATCATAATCATAGAACTATAAGTAAGCCTACTGTTTAGCCCAGATCTGAAGAGGAACTCAGAGATTTGGCTTCTTGACCTAGAACTAGCTTGTTCCATCTCAAGGCTGGCCTAATCAGGTAAGGGGATTGGTTTTCTCCTGGGTGGGCTCTTTAGATGGCATTAATTCTATTTGGTCCACATGTTCTTGGTTCATCCATTTCTTGTGTATATCTTGCTACCCAGATGTGTGTTTCCATGTGCACCCTCCCCCCACTCAAAGTTTCCATCTGACTCAGTCTGATTTAGGTTTCCATCTCACTCCAACATCAACATGATACTGTTGGAGATGACACAGAACTGGGAAGGATTGTCAGCCCATTGGAGGATGCAAATGCAATTCAGAAGGATCTTGACAGATTGGAAAGTTGGGCTAGAGCTAACAGGATGAAGTTCCATGTGGACAAATGCAAGGTGCTTCACCTTGGGAGGAATAATCAAAAACACAAATATAAGACGGGTGGCACCTGGTTGGATGGCAGCACTGTGGAAAAGGATTTGGTAGATAGATCACACACTCACTGGGTTCCATTAAGGCAACATGATCAACTCTGGCTCAGTTTGCGCCACATAAAAACTGCTCTCGGCTGCAGCATTAACATGTGTTTCCAGGACCACAGCAGTTTGAGCCAGGGTGGATACCCCTGGGCTGGCAGGGATGCCAGGGGGTCAGCTCTGGGCTCCGGCTGGCAGTATCAGGTGGCAGAGGGGCTGGCTGGGGCACAAGGATGCTATAGTGCAGAACTAGGTAGCAGGCAGTCCCAGCACTTCGGTAGCCTCATGTCCCAGCCTATCATCATCTACATGTGTATTTTGGTGGAGTAAATTACTTTGCCAAAGGACAGTACTGTCCCCAACAGTACTATCCTGTGGCAGTTAGTTAATTTACTGCACCCTAATACTGTTGCACATGTAGACAGTGATGCTTTACTGCAGAGCTAATTAGTCAACTTCGCAGTAAAATGGACACATAGATGCACCTAGTATGAGTCTGTAGTGCGATGCAGCTGCACAAAAGGCAAATGTAGCTTTGGAATGAATCGGTAGAAGCATTAGGTACAAGACCCAGGAGGTGGTAGTGCCTCTACTCAGCACTGGTTAGGCCTCATCTGGAGTACTGTGCAGTTCTAGGTTCCACATTTTAAAAATGATGTGAAGTTAGAGAAGGTCCAGAGGCAGGCAACAAAGATGATCAAGGGCTTGGCAGGCAAGTCATATGAGGAGAGGCTGAAAGAGCTAGGTATGTTCAGCTTGAGGAAAAGTTGCTTAAGAAGGGATGTGATAACAGTCTTCAGCTACTTAAAGAGTTGAAATAGAAGAGGGAGAGCGCCTTTTGTCTTTTGCTACAGAGTGAAGGACACATGTCAGTGGCATGAAGTTTCAGCAGAGTAGGTTTAGATTGAATATCAAGGAAAACTTCTTTACAATTTCTTTTAGGGCAGTGAGGCAGTGGCATAGACTGCCTAGAGAAATTATGGACTCTTCACCACTGGAAGTGATCAAGAAGAGGCTGGACAACCATTGCCTGGGGGTGATCTGAGTGTAGCCATACCTATAGATTTCATAGACATCAGGGCTGGAAGGGACCTTGGGAGATAATCATTGAGTCCAGCCCCCTGCCCAAAGGGCAGGAAGTCAGCTGGGGTCATAGGATCCCAGCAAAGCTGTTTTACTGTTTATATTTCCCATGCTTCTGGGTTTTGCTTTTAACTTACATTGCAGTGATAGATATATTTTTGATAGACCTAACATGGTTTTCTATGGCCTGTGCGAAGGACATCATTCAGGAGTTTATAAGTAGCGTAGAGTTCATCAAACAAATAAAGTGTGTTGCAAATAAATTAAGAGGATTAAGTGAGTATTGATGTGCAGGGTCATTTTTAGAATTCAAGAGGATAGGTTGAGAATTAAACTTTTTTGTTGTTATATCAGGAAGCTTCTTAGTTACTTACCTTGTTATGTGAGTTTTTAGCTTCTGTAATGTGTAAGAGTGGTGCACATGAGACGATAATCTAATAATTCAGCTGGTTTGTTTCTTATTACATCCCTTCCTACTTATACTCTCAAATGTTAGATCTTTAGTTGTGAATACTAATGATAGGATTATCAATTGGATGTATTTTATATTCTGTATACAGTAGGAAATCACATTCAGAATTGTTGTCAGTCTTTTCAGCTGAGTAAAAAGAGAGGTGAGGGCTGATTTGTATCCTTATTTTGATTAGGTATTAGCTGATGTGTGCAGTTACATATGACCTTCACAAAATCCATGAAGAAATCATTCTTCAAAGGTATCTATCTTACAGTTTCCAATTGGTTTCCCACATCTGACTTCTTTCCCCTTATTTTGTACAGTTTTTGTCTTAGCACAGCTTAGATGAAGGTTTAGTTGAGAGTGGCACTTAATCTTGCTCCCTGATACATGATACCCACTGCCAATTGTCTTGGCAAATCACTAGCTAATATGTATGCCCTGCAGTTGATTTTTTTCTCATGATAAAAGGCAATGAGGTCAATATTATTGGAGGAGAGGATCAAACCATTTCCAGAGTGTCTTGGCAGAAAAGTCAAAAACAATTTACTCCCATATTAGAAGTTCAATTTTTCATTCTAAATGTAAATTTCTCACTGTACATCTCAATTTAATTTGCCTCTAGGGAAATGGATTCTTTTTATCATGGAATTCAGATGGAAAGTATGAGTAAAAGATCAGATTGTCAGTACATTGAGGATGTGAAGTCAACACATTAGAAAATGGAGCCAAGCAGTTAAAAGTTGCATTTATTTTGGAAAATTGAGGTAAAGGTGCTAAAGGCAGTTGATTGGATTTGGGGCAATATGTTCACTCTGCTTCTTTAAAATCCAGAAATGTAACAAAGCAGCCAGACACCCAGGACAGTGGAGCACATGAGGGTAGCAGCAGCGACTTCTGGATGCTGCTGAACCACTGGTGCAATTGTGTGGCTGCAGGAGCAGCTGATATCTTTCCACCCCTTCCCAAGTCAGTACCCAGGGCACCTGCCCGGTCACCCCACCCTTGTTACACTACTGTTAAAATCAAATGCAGTTTTTCTGTTGACTTCGTTAGAATCAAAATTGGGAACTTTCATTGCTGCTGTTTAGCAAAGTAAATAATATCATTTACTATACCAGCTACTGTTATTCCTTCAGCTGCTCTCCTGATGTGAGCTGCTAATTCAAACTCTTCACACATTCATAGCCTGTATTGAGGGCCTTAAACTGACCTTTAACTGAGGGCCTCTCTTAAACAGTCATTAAAGACTAAACCTAATAATTGAAACACTTTGTCTCTGTTCAACAAGCTAAAGGGAATCAAAGGATTTTTACACTGCCAGCTGTTAGCAAATACAGACTTTGCAGGCCGTTGACATTTTCCTGGGTCATATAACTCTTTGCTGAAGAGCATCTAATAATCTCTCAGCTCAGGTTGTCAATTTGTCCAGGTTATTTTTACCATCTTCCATAAAAACCCACTTTTTGATTTTATCCATATTTTACAATTTTTCATTTTTGTGGAAAGTTTGCTCAGTCATTGAATTCTGTTGTGAAACCTTTTTTAAATAAGCATCAATGGACAAGGATCAAGGAGAAAGCATCGTCAGGTTTCTTAGCTGTTTAATTTATTTTTAAATGTTTTGGGCTCAGTCCTCAGATGTGTTGAGTTTGATACTTCTGAGTAGTGGATAGGGAAATGGAAGTGCAGAAATGCATGTTTTCATTTCTGCAATCCAGCAATGACTTGGAGCTGAAACAGCTAATGGCATAACTCAGAGCACTCTCAGATCTCTTGTAAGATATATACAAGAAGAGAAGAGGTAATGTAATAGGAAATGCAGGACAGAACTCATGGTGTTTGCCTCCCTTACAGACTGCTGAAGCCAATGCCACTATAGTTCTTCATTAGCTATGGATTCTCAAAAACAAAAGAAAATTACTTTGTCCTTTTTTTTAGAAGAGTGTTTCCCACTGCTTCTGTTTCAGTAGCTATTAAGTTTTCTCATTTCAAAATTTTGTCTCCTGAAAGCCTGTAATTTGACTGACAAGAGCTCTGATTTTTTTTGAAGATACAGTTAATGTAATAGTTAATGAATGATTTCTTATTTTATCACCTGTGCTCAGTTCTTTCATGACATTGGTCACTTTATTCTCTCAGGGCTAGGGACAGAAGTTACACATAAACTGGTTTAAGTTATCAGAAACCAGTTTAGACCTGTAACAGAACAGAAGTTCAGTGCACTTAAACCACTTTTAAAATGGCCGGAATTGGTTTAAGATAAACCTTGTTGGATGTAGTATCAGACTTAACTGATTTAAGTCTAACCAGTTTATGGAACCTCTGTCCCAGATCCCCTCCCAGTTCAAGTTAACTCACAGCCCCCCAGCATCCCAGGATGCTTTCTTTGCAGCCCTGGGCTGTGCTGCCTGCTTCAACAGAGCAGGGTCTACCCCACCCCCTCAGCTCCCTAGCCAGAACTATCACTCTTTCATCTGGCTGAGGAGGGGATGTGGCTGGGGGTCTGGTGCCTGGCCGAAGGGGTTGGTTGTTCCCTCTCACCCCCTTCTGAGTTAGCTGAAAGAGTTATTGTACTCGGGCTAGGGAGCAGAGGTGTGGGGGGCAGGCATTTCCTCTCCCCCACCCCTAAAGTCTACAGTCAAGGATGAGCCCCGCTTGGCTGCATTCAGGTGACTTTGGCAGTGGCCAGCAGGCTGGGAGGCATGCTCTATCATCCCCCTCCCCTTCCCCCCCAGCTCCTGGTATGGAGCACTGCAGAGGTCTGGCTGCATTTCTGTTTTCAAAGTGAATGTCTGTTTTCTTGCTTATCAGTTCAATCTGCGCAGTTTAGAAAAACCTGCAAAGATTGAATGGATTCAGCCTGGGGCATTTTGATTGTCTTAGCCCTAGATGCTTAGCCCTTAGGGCTAAGATGTACTTAGCTCTAGATGCTTAGATCTATTGAAAGTATCTGCACGTCTTGCACTAGCTGAAGAGTCCATTGTTTCAAGTGAACCTTTTGACGCCCCTTGGACAGTTTTAAGCTGTCTGAAAAACATAAATCAGCTGAAAAAGGGGCAGAGGATTTGGCCTTTTAATATTAATCATGGCTGCATCTTATCCATATCAAGCATTACAAGACCATTCTTGAAATGCCAGTTACATGTTTTTTGTATGATATTGATGCCTAGATGTCCCACACTGCCATGCTTTTTATAATTGCATACACATACATCTACTTTATTCACTCTTTCATGCCTATTTTAAGCCATATGCCTGCAATATTAAACTTCATTTGACTTGTTTAAACAATTTAAGCAGGTTAATTGGCTAGTGAAAGGAAGAGTGGGCTAATGGTAAAGACATACTGGGAATGGAGGATTTGGATTCTGTTCTTGACTCTGTCAGGTTCTGAACTTGGGGTTGGCTCTATTTATAGGGGAGGAGGAGGGAGGTCATCTTAAATTTAAGGTCACTTGTATTCAGGCAAATATGGTATCATATGGTGGTTAGCATTTTAATGGGAAGAGAATCAAGGCTCTGCCAGTTACTGCCCTCCCTTGATCATTCTGTACCTCTCTCTCTAGACGCTGCTTTCCCTATGATGCAGGCTGCTAATGCAAACAAATAGAAAGACTGTTTTGTGTACTACTGGGGAAATAAGGCAAGCCATCATCTTGTTCTCAAGCTTCATGCTCTCCAGGGCTGGGACTCGCTAGGCAAAGGTGTTAGTAGGTCTCTGATTATGTTCTGGTTCTTCTGTAATACACATAACAATAATTCACTAGCTCTTCAGAATTGGACAAAAGACTAGTGAAAATGAGGTTGGTCTTGTGTTATAGGAAAATGCAGAGCAGAGAACTGATGCAGTGTTTACCTCCCTTATAAGCTGCTGAAGCCAATGTCATTATAGTTCTTCATTAGCTATGGATTCTCAAGAACACAGGGATTAATTTATTTCTAAAAGGTTGTTTCACACTGCTTCTGTTTCAGCAGCTGTAAGTTCTCTCATTTCAAGATTCTCATTCTTGAAAGCCTGGAGTTTGAGTGATAAGAGCTCTGATTTTTTTTTTTTTTTTTTTTTCAAGATGCACCTACTTTCATAGTTAATGAGAGATTTCCATTTTTTAACACCTGTGCTCAGTTCTTTCATGACACCAGTTGCTTTCCTCTGTTCTCTCATTAGATGCTTGGGGCTATTGAAAAGATCAGCTTGTTCAGTCACTCTTTCTACCTCTCCACATTTGACACCTGGTATCCTCCTGTCTCAGTACTTCTCTGGCAGCTCTTTAAACCCTCTGTCTATTCAAGTGTGTTAAAAAAAATGTAGACTTGATATTTGTAGCTGCCCTTTCTACACATCTTTTCACCTTTTCTTTTCCTTTCCCCTTCCGTCACCTATCTCTCTGGGCCATCCTTATGCTTGGATGCATTACTTTGTTCCAACTGGAACTTTGATCTTTATCATCAATAGAGTCCCATCTGCCAATTGTATTTCATTATCTTTCATGTTTCCAATATGATGAGTAGGCACAGTAAGAGATGGCAGACCTTTCAAACATGAATAGCACAAGGAGGAAGTTGATAGAGAGTGGAAAGCATTTTATTATATCTGTCTCAGTCTGGAGGCAAACAGATTGTTAGTTTATGATCCTTTTCCCCCTCAAAATGAAGCTGTGTACGATCCAAGGAATTGTAAACATTGCTTCTTCGGAAGACTTGTATTAGAAACGGCTTGTCTTATAATTTATTAGGGATTTGCGTTTAAGTGCCAACAATATGCTACACAAACACAGATAGTTGAACCGTGCTTTCTGCCCCTAGATTTGAGCAAGCAATGTTGTATGGCAGGGGTTCTCAACCAGGGATACATATACCGCCGGGGGTACTTGGAGGTTGTCAACTGGGGGTACATGTACCCCTGCGAGTACTTGGACCGGTCCTGGGAGGGGACAGAGAGCCACCGCCTTCCAGGAGCAGGGCTGAGGCGGGGCGCAGGCAGCAGTATCCCTCTGTGGGGCAGGGAAGCTCTCACGCGATGGCTGCTGCTGCTATACATCAGCTCAGTGAGTGTCCCCACCCCACAGAGGGTTGCAGCTGCCCTCATCCCGGCCTGGCCCTGCTCCTGGGAGGCAGTGGAGCTCTGTACCCACCCTTGTGCCATCACACCGCCCTGCTCTGTGTCTGGCCATGTGCCACCCGTGCTTGACATCTGGCCCCCCCTACACTGGCTTGACATCTGGCCGCATGACCCTCTCCCTCCCCCTGCTTGGCATCTGGATGCCAGAGGTACTTAGGCTAAAAAAGGTTGAAAACACCTGCTGTATGGCAGTGTTTCTCAAACTGTGCAGTGTGTGAAAGAGGGCATGAGCAAGTTGTGGTGGCAATAAGCAGTGTCCCCTTACTTCAACCACTCTCTCCACTTCAGCCACTACCTCTGCTTCCCTCACTGCTTATATTATACCCCCCCCACCACTGATTGCTGGTAGCAGGGAAATCATTGGCAGGGGAGAAGTGCTAGCTAAAGTTGATGAATGTGAAATTCCATGACTTTACTACAGTGGAGTAGAAGGTTTCCCGTAAGGCTTTTGAAATGCTACAGTATGGAATTCGTATTACTATTCTCTGCCGTCTCATGTCCTTTTACTTGGAAGAGAATAAATTACTTTACTTGGTTTTGTGGAACAGGTTACTTCCTGCCCTGCCCCTCCCCCCCCCCACTTATGCCTTGCAGAGTACTGTGGGTGGTAAGGGAATGTGAGAGGTGCCAAGTGCGGGTCCTCTATTCCTTTACCATCTACTCTCTTTTCTCCCTGCTCAAAAGGGAAGTGTCAGGTAAACATCTTGTTGTCCCTCCCACATTTAGCCTTACAATTTGAGGAGCACAAGGAGGGGCAGAAAGAGGCTTGTTCCTCTTTGCTGTCGAAGTAAGGGTTGTGAAAAGTTAGCTTAAAAATGAAAACAGCTCCTGCCTGGAAAAGCTTACAATAGAGACTGTACAGGAGAAGTTGTGATGTCTTGAAAAAGCCATAATCAAGAACATCTAGAGAATGTTGAATAATGTTGGTTTTGGTTCGCTTCTCAGGGATATTGCTGAAAAAAAAATTCTTTATGAGTATAGCTAATAGGGTAGGGGAGAGATGTTATCCAAAGGATGTTAAAAAATCCTATATACATGTGGCTGTGGTGCAAAGTGCAAATCTCATGAATGTTATGAATTAATATTATAAAATCTCAAGAATTGGAAGCATGCCTCATAGTAAAAAATGCAAAAAGTTTAAGACTTTTAGCTTAACCAGAGAAGTTCATGAGTGACTTAATTAAACTCTGTATATACCTACGTGAGGAACAGAGACATGATCAGGGAAGGCTCTTCAGTCTATCAGACCAAGGCATGACAAGAATCAATAGCTGGATGTGGAAGCTAGACAAATTCAGGCTTGAGATAAGGTGCATATTTTTACCTGAGAGGAAGTAATTGCTGGGACAGTTTAGTAAGGTTTGTTTTTAATTCTTCATCACTGTAAACTGTAAAATCAGGACTAGAATTATTTTTCTAAAAACAATGCTCTAATTTGATATTTTTCAAGAAACTTATATCAATAGAAGGAAATCCTGTGGGCTGTATTTTATGTGAAGTCTAACTAGATCGTCACATTTGTCCTTTCTCACCTTAAAACCTATGAAAGTGAACCTTTAGTCACACTCAAGTAATTAGACCCAGTATCTGACACTCAAGTAATCTCTGTGTTGTCTTCATTGTATTACAATGCAGTGTTGAAAAGCATGGATGACATACAGGCTGATGTCTTGAAGTTATATGGTTGTAACTAAGCCACTGTGAGTTTAGTGTTGTCCAGGTAGAAGGACAAGGGCTAAGAGAGGAGTATTAATAATGGACACTCTAATAGACCAGCCTACCTTTTCTGACAAATGGGTGGAACTTTAGCATATGTTTCTGAAAGGAGTCCCTTCCATTAGCTTTTGACCCTTTCTTGACAGGGAAGCAGGGTTTCTTTATATTTACATATCTTGACTCTGCCTTGCTGGCTTCTGCTATAAAAGGGAAATTGACCTACAAGACCCTGAAACTGCTATTGCTTGGGGCATCATCCAGTGTTCTCACTGAAATTTAATCATATAATCGTTCTGAAGTTCACAACTCAAACAGATGTGAATTTGAATCCCCTCAGGCTGAATAAAGCCTAGAGCTTGGGTTTTCTACTTTCTAGTCGCATGTTCTTATCCTGATGCTACTGTGCAAAAGATGGGCAACGCCAACACTGACTGGTCACTTAGCGCATTTGTACACATTTGCATTTTAAAAGCGCCTGGCATTGTGGCACATGCATTTGTATAAACGGTGAAATGCACATCAGCAATGAGAAAATGACAGCAGCATGCTTTTAAAATAAAACACATCAAAAGCAGCAGGGAAATCACTAGGATGGTGGGGAAGCACTGAAGTGGGTTACCTAGAGATCAAATCTCCATCCTTGGAGGTTTTTAAGGCCTGGCTCATCAAAGCTCTGCCTGGAATGATTTTCTAATGATTCCTAATTTTCTATGATTGTATGAATGGAAGCATGTGAAGTACCAGCATGAGTCAGGTGCCAAAACTCCTCAGAGGGGTTCAACCTCCATACTTAGTTTTCTCTTTTGGCTACCTCTAGGCTTTATGAATCATCTTTGCAGGCAGCTGATTCTCTCCCTTCTTTGTATAAAAATGTCAGGCACCTGAACCTGGTTAAATTGGATATTTTTCAGGGATGCCCTTTTCAGGGATCTCCCATTCTAGGGATACCTGGTGTGGAAGAAATCAAACTTCGCGTTGTGGTTGAATCAGAACTGACAGAGCCAGTTTTTCTTTATTTAGGGCTATACTGTGATCAGGGGGAGAATTCCAGACAGCAAGGGGAATCACTCACTCGTCTGTTTCAAAGGAATTCTCGAACTCTATAAGTTTACAAGCATATTTATACTTAAGACAGAGAAAGAGAAAAAAAATACGATGTTGGAGGAACAAAACAATAGTAAATGACACACAGACATACAGGCAGTTTACTTAAAGAAAACATCCGTGCACAGGGTAATATATCAAGACAAAACAAGGCATGCAGGATTCCTTATCTCAGAACATGTAACTAACTGAAATAAGCAGTATCAGCACTTCTGGTCTCTGTCTGTTTTCCTAGTCAAGCAGGCCAGAAGCCCGACCAAATCCACTACCACGCTGGCAATTAATCCTGATCAAACTATATTGCCCTTTAAGGACATTTTGTTTAGATTTTAGCTGTATCAGCACCGAGGGGCATCTTTGCATGCAGGCTTCAGGCACGTGTATAGATGCTTTAAGTGTCAATGCCTATGCACCCAAACTTGAACTGTCCCCTTTTCTATGTGCTAAAGTATACAGTGCTATCTCCAACAGCATACAGTAAAGACTTCAACTAGTGGAAGGATGTTAAAGCCATGGAATTTACAATAGATATATATTGTAAAAAATATAGATGAAATGTCCATTTGAATGAATTAACTCCAGTGATTAATGAGCTCAGTTAACATTCTATATATATAAAGGGCTTAGTCTGTCTGCCTGTCTGTCTGTAACGCTCTTGGAGCACTCTAATTGGTTGTCTTGGCAGCCGTTCACAATGCTTACTGAAACAACCAATGAGTGCTCTGCACAGACAGACAGATGGCTGGACATGGAGTAGGGGGGTGTTGCGGGGCTGGATGTGGAGTAAGGGGGGACTCTTGGAACTCAAGCTTGGAGGCAGCAGCAGTGTGGGGCGTGGATGGAGTGGGATGGTGGAGTGCCGCCATGATAGCAGGGATGGAGGGGACAGAGTTTAAGGGCAAGGCTAGCCGCACCATTCACCTCGCCACCCTCCCCCCCGCCGCGGCTCTGCTTCTTGTAGGTTGTGGCCATGCAGGGTGCTGGCAGAAGGGGATAGAGGGGAGTGGGGCAAGCTTCACCCCTCCCCCCACACCTGGGAGGCGAAGGCAGTACTCCATCCCTGTCTGCTCCTCCCCGCAGTCATTCTTGATGGGAAGTTTGCTAGTCCTTTCATAATCAACTCCAATGGCATTTCTTCAGAGGTAATACAATCTCTTTTTTTCCATAGGAAATGCAATTTTTCTCTGTTGATAATTTTTTTTCCTGGAATTAAATTAATTTTCATGAAAATATAACATCTGTATTAGGTTGTTTTATCAGCAGTTAATCAAAACATCCACTCTTTTTGTGGTGTTTTCAGAGGTGTGTAAGTATCACAAGTAGGCATTAGGCAGTACCCACCTTTCCAAGAGGTAGTGGGTGAGTTTGGGACTATTTTGTAAAAATGTGCTATTCACCATTCCTATACAGCAGAACCCCAATAATTCATAGGATTATGTTCTTTAGCCCTTGAGAAGTTGAGGAATTATAAATCAAGGGGGTATATATATGGCCATAGCAAACTGCTTCAGAAGACTGCTGAGGTCCTTAAACTGAGTGGAGAAGTGGCACTGTTAGCTGTGAAAGCCGCATCAAACCATTGCATGGGATTGCTGAGATAGAAAAGCAACACCCTTGGAAAGAGAGCCTACTGAATGTGAGCAACTGAGTTCTACTGTATTTGATCCATTTTGTTGAGTTTTCATTCATGGCTTTTTGTGTTGGATCCATTTGTATGTTTTGAAAGTGAGTGGTATTTGTAATGTGACTTGTTCTTTTCTTTATATAAGGGCTGTCAGTTATTCACAGTTAATTTATGCAATTAACACAAAGACAAATTAATGCATTAATTGTGCTCATGGTTTTGACCAGCGAAGCAGACCATCTCTAGACCAGCTGGAACCCAGGCATACGGCCCTGACCCACCCTGCGCCTGCTCCAGACTCACCTACCCATGCTGAGCAGCGGCAGTGGCTGGGCAGAAGCAGCTATTCAGCACAGGGTGGGGAAAGCAGCCTCTCTTCCTCACTGCTGCTGGGTCCTTCTTGCTGCAGCCACCCAGAGCCTGCATTTGGGCTGCCCTGCAGCTCCTCTCCACTGCTGTCACTGCTACCTACAAGCCTCCTAGTGGGGGTAGCAGTGGCAGTGCAGAGGAAGCTCCAGGCAGCTACAGCAAGAAGGGCCAGCAGTGGGAGGGGGAGGGGCTGCTTTTTCTCTAAGCTGAATAGCAACTTCTGCCTGGCCACTGCTCATTGTGGGCAAGTGAGTTTGGAGCAGGAACAGAGTGGGCCATGGTCAAGGCTGTTTTGCAGAGGTTCCAGATGGTCTGTTCTGGATGGAGTGAGTCCAGGGCAGGCACAGAGTAGGTCAGGGTTGGGGCTGAGGCTGGTGGCAAGGAGGAGTTGCAGGGCACATGGGCTCCAGCGTGCTGGGTGTGGAATGCTGACTATTATTTAACTGTACGATTAAATTGCAGTTAATTGCAACTATTTTTTAAATTTTGCAATCCATTACAATTATTTTTTTAAAATCATTTGTCTGCCCTACTTCTGATAATTGCCCATTAGTGTTAATAGAAAGAGTGCTGTGTTGTAAGTGGCTCACTCAGCCAACTTTATTATTGTTATAACTGTTAGACTCATACTGTGTGGTCTCCTGCTGTGGTCTGAATGCCACTCAGTAGTGTAAAATCTAATGGTGCTAGGTATCCTTTTGTTTTGGATCAAAATCTTGTGTAAACTGACGATCCAAACATGCCTAATTGTATTTTGCAGCTTGGAGGTAGCAAACTTGACTCGGGCAGATGCCAGTTTGGAGGCATATCGAATGCAGATGTGCAAACAGGTGATTACCATGCTGATGAAGACCATGGTTTTCAATCGCAGCCTCTCTCCACCTGTAGAGAAAAGGATGAGTTCAGTTTTCAAAAAGCAATTTCTTATAATGGAGAATGAGATCCAGGAAGAATATGAAAGGAAGATGGTGGCTTTGACAGCTGAATGTAATCTAGAAAGTAGGAAAAAAATGGATGCTCAGCATCAAAGAGAGATGGCTGCAAATGATGAGGCTGAAGAATTAATGAAGCAAGTGAATGAAAAGGTAAATTAAAACATTAGGTTCATATTTGTGGTTCCTCCTTTAAGCTGTGATGCCTGCTCTGTTCTTTCCTGAGAAATGCTTCAGTGTATTTAATTTTTAACCTAGCCTTAGTTATGTTCACTATTCTGCTGGAAAGAAGTTTTTTGTGTCTTCACAGGTGAGTACAAAATAGGAGGCAAAAGACCCAATTCACCACTATCCTAAACTTTATACAGTCCCAAAAAGCAGTGCAAATGAGAGCAAAAATATTGTTGTTTACATTTTGCATTGGGGTTACAGAGGTAGAGTGGAGAAGATATCTCACTACAGATCCAGAGGTATGAGTTTAAGCTTCATTGTGGAATTGAGAAATGCAGCAAATGAGAAAATATAATCATGCAGGCTGTTTGGAAAGTCAAAGACTTCCAAACATGCATTGTTCCTAGAATCACACTCTGGAGTGCCATTGGCTACAGAAACTGGTATGTATTAATTGTGCTGACCTGACTATGTAGGCTCAGGGCAGGCCTTTGATTATTTGTTATGCAGTAGTATCTGTGAACTCCAGAAAAATGTTTTGCTGGGCATAAATACAGAATAGAAAGTAAACCCCTGCCCCCAAAGATCTTACAGACTAAGTAAAAAGAATGAGATTCTCATTTTTTTTTTTACTTTAAATTACCTGACAAGCCACAAGGGGATAAGGAATTAGGCTCATAATACAACAATCAAACAGCCAGTTTGGAATGAGCTTCAAAAAAATATTAGACTGGACAAAAGGCTGGCTGCACCAAGACTGGCCTATTCATTAAAGATTTCCCACTATAATAAGAATCGAGAGAGGTGAAATAAGCAAGCTGAAACATCTAGTTCAGGGATGCTAAACCCATGGCCCACAGCACCATGTTATCCAGGCTGTGGGGGTCCCATGGATCCAAAAATCTGGCAGCAGGAGAATGGTGCCACTGTTCCCTCACCACCAAATATGTAGATCTGTGGGGAGCCTCCGCTCCTGGAGGCTGGATCTCGGGCACTCAATCCCAGTGTGCGTGGCACCAGGCAGGGACAGTGCTAGGCCCCAGGGCCTAATCCCAGAGCATGGAGGTGGGAGGGAGTGGTGCTGCACTATAGGCCTGATCCTGGCACAGAGGGCTCAATCTGGCCCACAGGCCAGCATTGCAGGGCCAAAACCTTTAGCACCATTGATCTAGATCCCAAAAAAGTGAAGCATAGATTCCATTTTGAAGTATGCTTTGGACTGTTGTGAAGCAGATCAAATTGAAAATAGATTATGGTCTCTAAATTGAGGTAGCTCTGTATGCAATTATTTCGTAATCACACTCGTATCTGTAAAGCAGATTACGTATCACTATACTTTTTTTTTTCTAAGTTGGCACTGGTGAGGCTTCCCCTGGAATACTAAGTCCAGTTTTAGGCCCCATGCTTCAAGAAAGATGTGGACAGATTAGAAAGGGTCCACTGGAGAGCAACAAAAAAAAATTAGGTGCTTGGGAAGTGTGCTTTCCAAAAAAAGACTGAAAGAATGAGGATTATTTAGTTTGGGTTTAAGTTAGATATTAAGAGGGTGGTTAAGTATTAAACTAGGCTACTCAGAGAAGCTGTAAATCTGCATCCTTGGAAATTTCTAAGAGTTGGTTAGCCAAATACTTGACTTGGGATGTTTTTTCAGTGGTGGTCCAACCTTGAGCAGAGGGTTGGATTAGATTAAGTCCTGAGGTCCCTTTCAGCTATACTTTCCTATGATTGAAAGGCACCCAAAGGGGAAGTGGGATAGCTAAGATGCATCTGAGATCACAAAGGTAATGTTGAACATAGAACAGATCTTCTGCCTGTCAGTCTACTGCAGTGATTCTCAACTAGGATGCTGTGTCACTGTAGGGTACCTAGTGATCCTTTCAAGGATGCTGTGGAGTGTCAGGAAATGTTAACACTGTTAGGTGTGTAAATATGATTCACGTGATAAGCCCAGATATTTTAAATAGGGATCTATAGTGTTAAAAAAACCCATTCTACCTCATAGTCTGAGGTTTTAGCAGCAGAAGAATTGCTCTATTATTTTTGTGTAATGAGAAAATGAGGAAAAACTAAGAGCTGCCTCTGAGAGGGGGCCATCACGAGGCCTGTCTTGATGTCGGCCTGCCCACCTGTCTAGGGCAGTCTGCCCTATGTCGCCTGTTGCATCTTGCTGTTTTACCACTGATGTAAAATACGGGAGGCTGTCTATTAAGTGCCCTGATGCCTAGGGCATTATACACATCTCTGACCTACCCTGTACCATGTCCCATGCCTCACAGATGGCATCCAAAATACTAGGCTCCACAGGCCCAAACTACCCACTGTTTACTACCCACTGGCTCCTTTGCTGAGCTGTACCACTCGGCCTCTGGCCCAAATGAGGTCTCAGGCATCCGTAGACTTACCTTGGCCTTTCTGCCCCCTCCCTGGGGCTTCAACTCACACCTTAATACCAGAGCCTCACACTTACACCCTCTCTCTATGGGCTCCTACTCATGTTGTCACCCTCTTTTGGGGCTGGCCTGTGCAGCCCTTCAGGTCTGCCTCAGAAGACCCTACTCTTCACCCTTATGTGCTGTCCTTTAGTCTGCCACTGTGAACCCTACTCTATGCAGCCCCTACACACATTTCTGCCCCCTCACTTGAGCCCCTCTTTTGCCCCCTCACTGGGGCCACTGGGGTGTTACACCCCGTGGGGCTCAGGTGCCTCCCAAGGCATGCCTGGACACCCTACCCATCCCTACAGCTGGGTTACCCACCAGGTTGTTGGGGCTGGGGCTATCAGGCACCCCATACTCGCTTTTCACTAGGGAGGCAACTGGTGTGGCACTTCCTGCGGACCACCCCACCACAGGCAGCCCCATCACACCGTCCTACGCTAGCAGGGTGAAGTTTTTGGTCATTCCGCAGGACCAGGAGCCTTCTGCCATCTCCATAGCAACTGCCCTTACCTCCAAGATGTTGTGAGCCGCAGCTCTAACCGGACGACGTTCTCCCTACAGATCCAGCCAGCAAACTGCTGGGTCCCCTGCTCAGGCTTGCTCTTGTTACTAGCAGCTGAGCCCTCTTCCCCAATCAGGCAATCCCCTGCTGGCCATGTGACTCCTGACTGGGGAGTTCATCCACCTGAAAGCTGCTTAATCTTAGCCCTTAAAGTGGCAGGAACCAGAGGTGCTCTGCTACGCTGCCATTTTCCGAAGGGTGCCTTGAATCTATTGAGAGGTTCATTGAGTTTAGAAAATTTGAGAACCACTGGTCTTTTTAAAAGGTTATTTAATTTTACAGTAAAATTGATTGGTATGTACCTGTTTAGTGAGAATCCCATTATACTTTTCAACATTCATTTAAAATAAGGGAGCCCCTAAATTAAGACTTCATAATTGTCAAATGTTATAACTTTGATTAAGATGGTGGGTTGACAGTAATTACTAGCATAGTTCATTATTTATCACTGGAGTCACTCTTTGCTACATGCACATGGATATCTGTTTATTGAATGTGACATTGCAACAGTTCAAGCTGCCTATTGTCCACTGAGAGAGACAAAATAATTCATCAGAGGAATACATTCTCTTGGATCAAGATGTACAAACTAACTGTAATATCTTAATATTTTATCAGATAATTGTATATATTGCGTTTATAAAAAACAGGCATGTTTTTATCCTTGTACAAGAAATAATCTCTTTTTTTCTGAGTGATGTATACCTGTTATTACTTAGAACTTCTCTGAGAATTCTTAACAATTATTTTTGAGAAAATAATGTATTGAACCTGTCAGGGATGGAAGGCCTATAGGGTGGAAGTGAATTGTATGGAGGTGCAGGAGTGTGCAGGCTTCTTGAACAATTCTGAAGGGTCAGAAATTTAAACAAACTGTGACCCTGTTGAACTTAGTTGTTTGGACATGCTCCCATTAGCCGACTGAGGGATCCAGTTAAAATTTGCCAGCTATTATATCTCATTAAGTCTGTTCCAGATATTCATCCAGCACTAATCTGTACACATCCTACTATATATATAGCACTAGTGCTACTAGTGCTATATATATGTATATATGTTAGTAGCACTAGTTTGAATATTTTATATGGTCTTAGTGGTGGTCAATAGGAAGCCTCAGCATGAGAATCAAAATGAGTTCCTGAGCTGATCCAGTTTCTCTCACCCCTATGGCAACTCCCAAGGCAATTGTAGTTAATTCAAAAGAGCAGTGTCAGAAAAAGTCTGAAATCTGTGGAAGAAACTGTAACTACTTCCTGGGAAATTTAGTGTGATCATGTTCCATTCTTCCACTGGAATGTAAAGTCAAGTGGCACTGCAGGGAAATAAAATTTGGGAACCATTTTGGATAGAGGGTGGATGAGAGACCAGATGATAAGGAGAGAAGATTTGGCTAAACCTGAGGAGAAACTAGGAGAGCAGGATGAAATCACTCCTCCTTCTGTCTTCTCCCACTCTTTAATTTGTCCCTGAGTCAGAATGCTGGCATAACATAAAAATGAGATTTTTTTTAGAAGTGCTCTGCATTGGCCCTTGGCTGGGAGAGAAGTTAATCCAGTGCTCAGTGCTTCTAAAGGTCTTGACCCACAATTTTTGATATTCTTATGTAAGCACACTTGGAGTGATAGGAGTGGAGCCTAGGATTTTTTTTTTAATCTTTGTAGTTGCTTGAGGCATACTCAGTAATTTCTGAGAGGAGCTCCAATGTTGTTCTTACAAGGTGTGTTCCTGGGAGTGTTCCCTTTTTTTTTTTTGTCCTTAATCTAATGCATAATTGCTTTTGATTATAGTGCATGAAAATTATCCACCTGTACAGTACTAAATTGTTGACCTTAAGAGGAGTCTGTTTGTCGTAGGCCAGCTAGGCACTGCGAGGGTATCAGCCCCTGGGCTGTTTACAACAACAGATAGACAGACATGTGTTGGCAACTTACCAATAGTCCCTCAGTGCCAGGTGTACACCAGGTGATTCCAGTGAAGTCAGGCGTCCCGGAGGATTACCTGGTGACCGAAGAACACCCGGTGTCCGAAGGATTACCGGGGAAGGTCCCTTGATCAGGATCTGATCCTCACTCACCCCCGGAGTTCAGAGTCCCAAGCACTTTCCATCCTGTTTCCTTCTTCCTGTTGGTCACCTGACACACGCGCTTTTTACATTTAGCCTTATGCTAATCTGCTGGCCTTAGGGCCATTTACAATCTTGTTTTATAGCTATTACCCTATGGGATTAAAAGGTATTAACATTGTTATAAAAGGTTACTACCCAGATTTGGGTTTATTCAATAAGCAAATTGCAACACAGCATCTTCAGGTTAGAAATTAACGTTACCCCGCCTAAATCCAGCCCCTTCAGAACTCTCTGACTATGCTTTTTTGAGATGTCCTTTCCTGGAATGTGCTGGATAAGCTGGGCAGTTGAATCCAATTTTTATCATCATCAAGGCTAAATTCTGAGCAAGAAAGAACTATTAGGTCAGCTAATTTCACAGCTATAGCTGTGTCTTTGAGGCCTAGTCAGCTTCACAAACAAGTTATATTTGCGGGTTACAAAAATACAAGCTTTATATTAGACAAAAGTTCCAAATGCCTCTAAGAAGCACATATTTATTGCTTATTAATTTCTTTGGTTTTGGCCGTCACAGCTGTTTTTTTAAAAAAAGGGGAAAAGGAAGCAAAGAAAAAGTCTCTGGTTGTGTTGGTCAGACTGACCACGACCTCTCCATTCAGTAATAAGAAAATTTACTGATACAAGTGATAACAGAAAAGAAACAATACAAACTATCAAACAGTTCTATATACCTGCCAATTCTAGGGCTGTCATCAGAGTCAAGAACATCTGGTCATGACACAGGCTTCACTCTGAGGCTCTCCCTTAGGTGTCAGATGTCAGCACGTCAGCAGCAGCAGTGATGGGCTGGTGGTGTGTCCTCTGTCCATGGTGGCCTCAGGGATTCCTCCTGGGAAATGGGGATGGGGATCGCTCTCAGGGAGGAGGACCCAGGCAGGAGAACCCTTTGTTACTCTTAAGTCTCTGCTTTTGTATTCTCCTTCCTTCCTTATGACTTCTCATTTGTGGCTGTCGCTGATTGGTCTCTCTCTGTGTTGGACACCCTGTCCACGTTCTGTTCCGTCAGCATATTCTAAGCCCATCACATGGACACCCTTCCAAAAACAGGAATTTTAGGCCCTCCTCTTTGTCCTTGTGATCTGGTGCCACCTCATCTCACGTTATGGAGCAGTATGGTGTATGCCCCCACTTTCCCAGGCTGCGTGTGTATCCATAGACCTTGTTGTGTTAGACAGCCTGTCTGCTTCTGAAGGTTGAAGTAACTGTGTTTGTGTGACCCAGGCTTTTAGAAATCAGTTAACCCCTGCTGCCCATCCTCGACCATTCTAATGCACACACATATATCTATAAGCCAATTCCCAAAAAGCAAACCTTTAAATACCATTTTTAAGCCATCAGGTTGCACTGAGGTGGAAAAGGTTTGCTCTTTCTTTTTTATATTATAGCTCAATGACAACTGGCTGAGGGGAAACCCTGGTAGTTCTGAAGGTTGAATCACACTTTTTAAGCATGTACTTGTATTTCTCAACTTATTTAGCTGTCACTCAAATTTTAATGGATGCAGTTGCTCTCTAATTAAGCTTGAGTGTTTCTTCAAAGGAGTATCAGATGCATTCTGTTGCATCTGTTGGGATTGCTATTTTTAGAACTATTGGCTAGATCTTCCAATGGGATCCAAAGAACAGACACCGTCAGCTCTTCTGAGCTCTAATGACCTCAGTGAGACAACAGGGATCCGTGCAGTAATCTATGACAATGGATTGCATTGTTTTACTAGGACTATAAAGAAGTACAATGAGAAAAATAATTATTTTTCTGCCATTTTATCTAATGGAGGTTGACTTTCAAGGATATGTTTAAGTCTGTGATGATTTTTCTTTTTTCTTTCTTTAATTTTTGACACTGGCAAAGAACATTTTTTAAAATTTTTGGTGGGGAAACACGAGTACCAAATATATACCCCTGGTTAACTTATAAATTGTGGTAATCATGAGGTTTTAAGAATTGAATTCTGTAAACTTCTAATTGACTGATCTCTCTGTCCCATCCAACTTAGGTTTATCCAACACAAGTTTAATCAAAATACACTTTCATTCACTGTGATGAATATCACACATTAAAAATGCAAGAAGAAAGGATTTCTTAGGGTGATATCTTTATTGGAGCAACAGTGTACTTGAGATAAAGTTAGACAGGCTTTTGAATGTAAGATATTCTTTGTAAATGCGCACAAAAATATACACACAGAGCAATCCAGTATCATTCTTTTTCTTTATTAGCATTAATTTGCAGTAACTTGGGGATTGCTAACACTATTATATTCCAGTATAAGTGTCTGTTCCTTCCTCCCACTGAAGCTAGTAGCTGGTAACAAAGCTCTCAATAATTTCAGCAGCAGAGAATTTTGCTTGCAAAATAATTGAGCTTTTGCTCAACAGCTACAGTCCTCTTGGGCACGACTACATGAGAGACTTAACTGTGCAGTAGCGTAGTTTACTGCACAGTAAGCTTACTACACGATAAACTTCACTAATTGTGAGTATATTTCCTACCTGCAAATGTAAGTAACAAATTTATTTTCGATTAGTAATGGGACAGTAATGTTCACATAGACAACTGACTGCCAGCAGATCTGCTTCTGGTCAGCTGTCCACCAGGGGGCAGGAGATTGTTCCCTGCCCCTTGGGGCTGCCTGCTGCCACGGTAGGCTCTGCCCCTGGAGCCCAGGCGGGAACTATGTCCCCTGCCCCAGCACCAGGGAGCTACAAGCCCCCTGCTCTAAGATGGCAATGGGGAGCAGGGGCTGGGAGCTGAGCACGGAAGAAACTCCCTGGTTTGTTCCCCAGCTTGTTCCCATCCAGTTCCATGTTAGCACAGCTGAGTGAGGACCAAACTCCCCAGCTTGTTCCTCACTCAGCTCCAGTTTGCAGAGCTGAGCAGGGAACAGGCTCCCCATGCAGAGTTGGGGCTGGGAACTGTCCTGGTCTGAGGTAGGTCTCAGCCCCGTGCTCCAATCAAGTGATCGAGGTATGTAACCTGGAAAGAGTTGAAGGGGTTGATTAGGTCCCAGCCCCCTGCCCTGATCTGCCAGTGGGGCAGTTAGCAGTGAGCTAGCTATTAGCTGCCTGCTGCCAGGGCTGGGACAATGTCCCCCTGCCTCGGCAGCAAGAAGCTCATGGCCCAAGAACTCAGGTCCCAGGCCCCAGCGCATTGATGCAGGGGCCAGGGACCTGACCTTCTTGGGCCATGAGCTCCTTGCTGCCAAGGAGGAGGACATTTTCCCAGCCCTGGCAGCAGGCAGCCCCCAGAGGCAGTATATAATGTCCCAGACCCATATGGGAGACAGCTGTCTCCTGGCCTCATGCTCCCTGCCAGCTCCTGAACTAGCAGCTAGAAGAAGCCTAGATCTCCCTCTGGGGCATCAGAAGGCAGGAGTAGTTTGCTTCCATTAGAAGCAAATCTGCTCCTACTTCCCTGCATGTGTAGATGCCTAGCTGGAAGCATTTACTCACGAGTTTATTGTTGAGTAAACTGACCTCAGATCAAATGCATGTGTAGATGTGCCCCTTATGTATGAAAGGATAGTTGTATTGCTCTGAGTAATTTAAAAAAATAAAACAATTGCCATTTATAACAATAACTTTAAGCTACCTCCTGTCACTGTAGGGGGAGGACAAAACCAGCAGTGTGAATTTCCTTTTTCTTTTGGTTGGGTCTTGGATGCTCTGGTGATATAGGGATAGATATACTGCCAATGGTCACCTGTGGATAAACAGAACTCTTTCTAGATGTGGTGTGTTTCCTCTTCTGATCAGTGAATGGTACAGAACATTTGATTTCTTAGGTTCTAATTCTCTCCTCCCATTCCCAGCTCCAAAATTTTTAAGTATAGACTCAACTTTCACTTTCAAGTGTACTCCATGGAAGTAAATGAGGTTCTGTTTGCAAAACAAATGTGTTAAGTATTGAACACAGGCTCTGGAGCGGTGAGAGACGCGCGGGTGAAGCCCGCTGCTCCCCCACTCCCCCAAAGCCCCCCAGACACCCCCTCAGCAGCCGCCAAGCCCCCTGCCGACCCCCAGCACAGCCGGAGGTAGGCTCTGGAATGGTGAGAGACGCGCGGGTGAAGCCCGCTGCACCCCCACCCCCCCGAAGCCCCCCAGACACCCCCTCAGCATCCGCCGAACCCCCTGCCGACCCCCAGCACAGCCGGAGGTAGGCTCTGGAGCGGTGAGAGACGTGCGGGTGAAGCCCGCTGCGCCCCCACTCCCCCGAAGCCCCCCAGACACCCCCTCAGCAGCCGCCGAGCCCCCTGCCGACCCCCAGCACAGCCGGAGGTAAGCGGGCTCATGGTGGGAAGGGGTTAACTCCTCGCTTGCTGGGAGGATGCAGCTGTCTGGTGCCCAGCCGGGTCAAGCCCCCGCCCAGGCCCCTACTTGGCCCAGCCCCCCAGGGAGCCCCGCGAACAGGCTGCGTAAACAGGCGCCCAAGTTAGCACAGAGTTCGCGCAGGGGAGGGGGTGGGAGGGCACGAGACCCTGCCTGCGACCCCCACCCCAGCCTTAGCCAGCCCCAGCCGTAGCCAGCCTACCAGAGGCATGACACGGATGGGCACGCGCCGCACCTCGAGGGTCCCCTCGGGCTCTGCAGCCCCTCCACTGGGCACCGCAGAGACGGCCACCCAGACGGAGCCCATGGTTCCGGGCTCCACGCAGATGGAGCCCCTGGCTCTTGGCTGCGGGGGCTGCCTGTCCCTTTTTCAGGCTCTGGGGCCCGGGAGCATGGCCACCTCCCCTTGCGGGGTCTGCTCCCTACTGGGGTCTCTGGCGCGCCAGCTGGAGGAGCTCCAGGCCACAGTCCAGAGACTGCGTGCCATCAGAGACTATGAGCAGGAGAGAGACTCCTACTGCCAGGCCCTTCTCCCCCGGGAGCCGCAGGGGAGAGCTCTGTCTCCCTCCGCGACTAAGGAGGACTCCAGGACCTCCCGCTCTGCCCAGTCAGGGGCATGGTGGTCAAGGGCCCCAAGGCCCGCCGCACAAAGGCCCCTGCCCCGCCGGAGCTTAGCAACAGGTTCCCACCTCTTGCAGCCCCAGCAGAGCCCACGCAGTTGCCAGCTCCCGCAGGCAACCCAGGCTCGACCGCAGCTACTGGCCCCGCTCTCCCCAAGACAAAGCGTAAGGTGTTTGTTGTGGGAGACTCCATCCTGCGGGGCACTGAGGGGGCAATCTGCTGCCCTGACCCCTTAGCCCAGGAAGTCTGCTGCTTCCCGGGGGCCCGCATCTCAGACATTGCGGAGAGGATCCCACAGCTCCTCCGGCCCACAGACCACTACCCCATGCTCCTGATTCATGCGGGCACCAATGACACGGCTTGGAGCACCCCCAGCCAGGTCATGAGGCGCTACAGGGAGTTGGGAGTGGGGCTTAGGGGTCTGGGAGCTCAGGTGGTGTTTTCGTCGATCCTCCCAGTCTCGGGCTATGGGCTGAGGAGGGAGAGGAGGATCCACGCGGTGAACCAAAGACTGTGGCGCTGGTGTTATCGGGAAGGCTTTGGCTTCCATGACCACAGCCCGCTCTTTGGAGAGAGAGGCAGCGAGCTGCTGGGAAGAGATGGCCTCCACCTCTCTCCCCTGGGGAGGAGGCTCTTCTCAGCCAGGCTAGCTGACCTGCTCCACCGGGCTTTAAACTAAGCCCGCGGGGGGATGGGGGGACTACTGCCACTGCTGGCCCGCTGAGCGACCCTTGCAAAGCCAGCAGACCAAGGCACTTAAGGGAGCCCACCCCTGCCCCAGCCCTGGCACAATCTGTGGGCAAGGCAAGAGCCCCCAAGGGCACACTTGCCTGCCTGTACAGGAGCCTGGGCAACAAGCAGGACGAGCTCGTCCTCCTGCTCAGTGCAAAGAAATATGATGTCACTGGGATAACGGAGACCTGGTGGGACTCCACCCATGACTGGACCACGGGGATACCCTATACAGGAGGGATCGTGTTGACAAAAGGGGTGGGGGTGTAGCTCTCTATGTGAAGGAAAGCTACATGTCCCTGCAAGCTGATGTTGGTGACCGGCATGGACAGCTAGAGACCCTCTGGGTAAAAATTCGTGGGGAATTCAGCACAGGCGACACAACGGTGGGAGTCTACTACAGACCTCCCACTCAAAGTCCCGAGCTTGACCAGGAGTTCACCCGGGAACTGACTGAGGCCGCTTGCTCCAGGACCTTGGTTGTCATGGGTTACTTCAATTACCCGGACATCTCGTGGGAAGATCACTCAGCTAAATCTGAATGGGTGCAAAGCTTTCTCTCGTGCGTGGATGACCTCTACCTGACTCAAGAAGTCTGTGGGCCAACGAGAGGCAAAGCGCTGCTTGACCTGGTACTGGCTACGGGGGACGACCTAATCGGCGACCTAGTGATTGATGGGAAGCTGGGTGACAGCGACCACGAGCTGATCACCTTCACCATCCGCCGTAAAGCTGGCAAGTCAGTCAGCAACACAGAAGTCCTTGACTTCAGAAAAGCCAACTTTGACAAGCTCAAGAGGCTAGTCGGTCAGGCCCTCGGGGACCATGACCCCAGGGAGATGGGAGTTCAAGAAGAGTGGTTGCTTCTCAAGGAAGCGATCCTCAATGCACAAGCTAAATCTATTCCAACACGGAGGAAAGGCAGCAAGAAGGCACAGCAGCCCCCCTGGCTCTCCAGAGACCTAGCGGACCTACTATGGCTAAAAAGGAAAGCCTACAAAGGATGGAGGACGGGATTCACCTCCAAGGAGGATTACTCCGCACTGGTCCGGTCCTGCAGGGACCAAGCCAGGAAAGCCAAGGCTGCAACTGAACTCCAACTAGCTTCATGCATCAAGGACAACAAAAAGTCCTTTTTCAGATATGTGGGGAGCCGGAGGAAAAGCAAGGGCAATGTTGGACCCCTGCTAAACCAGATGGGGCAACAGACAACTGACGCCCAGGAAAAAGCCAACCTATTCAATAGGTACTTTGCGTCAGTCTTTCATCAGTCACATGGGATGCCCATGCCTGCTATGGAACAGGGAAATCTGGGTGAGGGGAATCCCCTACCCTCCATCAATGCTGACCTCGTGAAGGAACACCTTGAGAAGCTGGATAACTTCAAGTCAGCTGGCCCTGACAACCTGCACCCCAGGATACTCAAGGAGCTGGCGAGCATCATAGCCCAGCCCCTGGCACGGATCTTTGAAAACTCCTGGCGCTCTGGTGTAGTGCCCGAAGACTGGAAGAAGGCCAATGTGGTGCCGATCTTCAAGAAAGGGAGGAGAGTGGATCCGGCTAACTACAGACCCATTAGCCTGACTTCTATCCTGGGGAAGATCTTAGAAAAGTTTATTAAGGAGGCCATCCTTGAGGGACTGGCCCAGGCTAACATTCTAAGGGACAGCCAGCACAGGTTTGTTGCGGGTAGGTCTTGTTTGACCAATCTCATTTCCTTCTATGACCAGGTGACCTATCACCTGGACAAGGGAGAAGAGGTTGATGTCATGTAGCTTGACTTCAAAAAAGCTTTTGATCTGGTATCCCATGATCACCTCTTGGCCAAACTGGCCAGTTGTGGCCTTGGCTCCACCACGATCCGCTGGCTGGGAAATTGGCTTTGTGGTCAGACCCAGAGGGTTGTGATTGATGGCAGTCGCTCATCATGGTGCTCTGTCACCAGTGGGGTCCCTCAAGGCTCTGTCCTGGGACTCATACTGTTCAACATCTTCATTAACGATGTGGACACTGGAGTCAGGAGTGGACTGGCCAAGTTCGCCGATGACACCGAACTTTGGGGCAAAGCATCCATGCCAGAAGATAGGCAGGTGATCCAGGCTGACCTGGACAAGCTCAGCAAATGGGCAGATGAGAACCTCATGGTGTTTAACACCGAAAAATGCAAGGTTCTCCACCTTGGGAGGAAAAACCTGCAGCACCCTTATAGGCTCGGCAGTGCTACGTTGGTTAGCACTACAGAAGAAAAAGACTTGGGGGTCATCATTGACCACAAGATGAACATGAGCCTGCAATGCAATGCTGCCGCTAGTAAAGCGACCAAAACGCTGGCGTGCATCTATAGATGCTTCTCGAGCAAATCCTGGGACGTCATTCTCCCCTTGTACTCGGCCTTGGTGAGGCCGCAGCTGGAGTACTGCGTCCAGTTTTGGGCTCCACAATTCAAAAAGGATGTGGAGAAGCTTGAGAGAGTCCAGAGAAGAGCCACGCGCATGATCAGAGGTCAGGAAAACAGATCTTACGATGACAGGCTGAGAGCCATGGGACTCTTTAGCCTGGAAAAGCGCAGGGTCAGGGGTGATCTGATGGCCAACTATAAGTTTATCAGGGGTGACCACCAGGATCTAGGGGAACGTCTGTTCACCAGAGTGCCCCAAGGGATGATGAGGTCGAACGGTCACAAACTCCTGCAAGACCGTTTCAGGCTGGACATAAGGAAGAGTTTCTTTACTGTCCGAGCCCCCAAGGTCTGGAACAGTCTGCCAGCGGAGGTGGTTCAAGCACCTACATTGAACACCTTGAAGAGTAAAATGGATGCTTATCTTGCTGGGATCCTATGACCCCAGCTGACTTCCTGGCCTTTGGGCAGGGGACTGGACTCGATGATCTCCCGAGGTCCCTTCCAGCCCTGATGTCTATGAAATCTATGAAAAGAGGGGGCCTTCATTTTACTTAAACAGTGGCTTTTGTGAAATCTGTATTCATTTTAGTCTCATCACTTCTTTCAGTTTAATCTGCATTTTTTACAGTGTAGAGGACTACCGTGCTGGACTAAGAGTTTGAAATCTACAGTGTAATCAATATAACCAGTGTAACTATAGCCTTTATTTATGGATCTGTAAATTCATAGATGTTAGGGGCTGGAAGGGACCTCATGAGATCATCGGGTCCTGCTCCCCTGTATTTGGGCAGGAAAGACTGCTGGGGTCAGATGCCCTCAGCAGGTTGCATGTCAAGACATTTTTTAAGATTTCCAGGGTAAGTGACTATACCACCTTTGGAGGGAGTCTGTTCCACCCTGGGCACTCAAATCTCAAAGAAGTTTTTCCTTTTGTCCAATCTGAAGCAATTTTCAATCAGTGTTTGTCCTTTGTTTCTGGGGTGCCTTGGTGAACAGATACTCCCCCAGGCCGTGATGTATGCCCCTCATATACTCATAGGCTGCCACCAGGTCTCCTCTAAGTCTTCTTTTCTTCAGGCTGAACAGTCCTATGCCTTTCAGTTTGTCCTTTTATGACCTCCTCTCCAGACCTCTAAGCATGTGTGCGGCCTTCCTTCGGATTCTCGTAAGCTTCTCCACATCCTTCCTGAAGTGCGGCACCCAGAACTGGACGCGGTACTCCAGACGTGGTCTCACCAAGGCCGAGTAGAGCAGGAGGATGACAACCTTAGTCTTGCTTGAGATGCCTCAGTAGATGCATGCCAGTGTTTGATTTGCTCTGCCAGCTATGGCATGGCATTGGTGACTCATGTTCATTCTTTGGTCTATCATAATCCCCAGGTCTCTTTCAGTTCTGGTGCTGCTAAGCATAGCAGTGCTGAGCCTGTAAGTGTGTTGCAGATTATTCCTCCCCAGCTGGAGCACTTTACATTTCTCCATGTTAAACATCATCGGGTTATGATCCTCCCATCTTGCAAGCCTGTCCGGGTCAGCCTGTATCCCCAGCCTGTCCTCAAGCATGACCTACTCCATAATTTGGTGTCATCTGTAAACTTTGCCCATATACTTTTAACACCCAAATCCAAATCATTGATGAACATGTTGAAAAGCACTGATCTGAAAAGCAAATTTTATTGTCACAGAAAAGAATTTTTTTGCACTGTAGGCCATATGTATTTTGATTTTAAGTCGTCTTCAGTCTGAAACTAAAATTGTGTTTACTGCCTGCCACATAAAGAAGCTTTTAAGCTAATTAATGTTTAGTTCTGATCCATTACTATAATTCTAAACTAATGCTTTCAGATTAAATAATAGAAACATAATCTGATAAAGTATGGTTCATTGTTTCAGTAAATACCTCTTAAAATTGCAGTAAAGTTGTTTTTCTAATTCCAAATAATTTATAGTGTATGTGAATTGTGTGTGTTGCCTTTTCCCATCCTGATTAATATGGCTGTATTCAATTTTTATATAATTTCTGAATTAATGTAGCCTAAAAAATAAATTTCATATATATTATATCAATGTTGAATCTCTTGCCACATGTTAGAAATAATTATTTTGCCACGTGTAAAGTGTATTTCTTCAGTTCCACAAAGTCTTAAGTATGCCATGGGAATATGATTTGGGTTGTTTCTTGAATACGGTGCAATTGTTTTTGTTTTGGGTAACTGAGTAATCCTGTCTTGACACTGGCTTTTCCATGAAAAATTGAAATTAAAAATTAACTTTAGCATTAACATATTGCAAAAAAATGCTATTCATTTCAAATCATATGCAGCAGTAACTATAGCATGCAAGCAATGTTATAATTAAGATTACAAACAGCTTATGCAAGTATAAGCATTTTAAAACACTTTGAACACGTAATGATTAATGATTGTTTTTGATACTCTCCATAGTCTGCTATAGAATACAAAAGTCTTCTGGATAAACTGCATAAACTTGAACAGATTCATATGAAGAGGCTACTTTTGGTAAAGCAGGAAGAATACTTTGCTAAGGCTTACAGACAGCTGGCTGTTTCCCAGAGAACTGAGCTTCATAATATCTTTTTTGCACAGATAAAAAATGCTATTTTCACGGGAGAACTGAAATTAGAAGCAGCTAAAGCATTAGTGCATGATTACTCTGAGGTACAGGTAAGAGCATAAAAATTGCACTCTTAACCTCCTGACAGAGAATAACTTCCGAGTAATAGTTCATGAAATGTTTGTACCAGTATCTTTACTTTTAGAGTTCTGTAAGGCTGTGTGACCATATTTATAACATTGTCATAGGGAAAAATTACAAAAGAACAGTATCATAATTTTGTTAATTCGTAATGCTACACAAGCAATGTATGAATACGCCTGCATAAGAGAAGTCTAGGAGACAGGATTTACAAGGAAGGGTTGGATGAACTGGGATTATTTGGTCTAGAGAAAGATCTCCTGAGGGAGAATTTGATAACAGTCTTCAAATAGGTGAAGGATGCTTATAAAGAGGATGGTGATCAACTCTTCTCTGTGTCTGGGAGGAGAAGAAATTAACAGGCTTAAGTGGCAACAAAGGAGATTTGGGGGATGGGAAGCAGGGGCTCTGGATAATGCAGCAGCTGTTACACTGTAATCATTACATGTTCAAGATGTTGTAGCGCTAAAGTGACCTACATCACCTTGTATTTGATGCTTGATGAAACAAGTTGGATTGGCTTTACTCCCCCTCCCCTTTCAAAGCTGCTACAAAATGTCTGTATCTCCATACCCTTAATTAAAGCCTATGATCAGGATCTCGTTTTTAGCTTCAGTTTTGATTTATAAGGTTTCTTCTTTGTTAAACCGTTACTTTTATGACTCTTGCATTAGTTTAACATTAGGCCATTGTTGTATGACTGGGCCCAGGCCACGAACAGGAAAACTTGCCATTTCCTCTGGGGCTGTTGTTGAGCAGCTGGGCTGTTGCTGTGGGGCTGTTGCTGGGCAGCTGGCTGGACCCTAGCCATGCCCACCCCTCACACCAGATCTGGCCCACTAGCTGGACCCAGCTCATAGATGAATCTGGAAGTCAGCCTGCAGGGGGGAAAGGTTGGGTGCCACTACTTTCAGCTGTAGTGTTATGTGGCTGACCCTGAGGTAGCTAAGTCACTTAGGCACTTTTGAAAATGTTACCCTTAATCCTAAAGTAAAATGGTTTGATTGCAGTAAGCAAAGGGCCTTGTCATGAATACACATTCTCCTTAGCACGGTTTCAGATCCCTGGGCACTGATTCAGCAAAGTCCTTAAACATGCACTTATAGCTTCACTCAAAACTTGTGCATATATTCATGTGCACTTTAAGCCAGTAGCAAATGCTGCTCAGTAAGTACGATGTGTTTTCAGGCCAGAGGATCAGGATTCTGTTTTGTTTTATTGGTTTAATTATAATAATGTGGCATAGTCATCTGATTTAAAATACTTTCATTAACTGGTAAATAAGTTCTATGTTTTTCATTTGTAAAGACCATTTAACTTAGTTCTATTAACACACAAACCTGCTCTAAATGACACCTGCAGATGTTACTTAAAATGACCATAGCTTCTAATTTGATACGTTTGTTCTCATTCTTTTCTATAGGGGAACATTGAAGAACTAATGGATTTCTTGCAGGCTAACAAGAAATATCATCTGAGTAGAAGATTTGCTTACAGGCAGTACCTAATAAATAATATACAGTTATGGCATTCACAGTCCTCTTCCCTCTTGAACACAGCGGCAAGCCAGATAGCAAATCTCATTAATAAAATGGAAAGGTAACTATGTCCCTATCTTAACTCTTCTAGGAATCACCATTACTGAGAGTGCTAAATGGCATGTAGTAATCTTCAAAAATCTTTTCATCTATTTTGCCTAACAGTGGTTAAGGAATAGAGTTGAAAGGTCTGCCCAGAAGGTGTATTGTTTGAAAAATTAGCTTTAGTAGAATATTTAGTAGTGGCTGTATTTGTTATTCAGAAGATCAAACTACTAACCGCTTTCCAAATTCTGCTGCCATAGAGTTCTGTGGAAGTCATACTATAGAGCTTGCTCCTCATTATACATCCTTTATTCATGCAAATAGTGCTCACATATGTGAGTGTGCTAGGGAAGTAAATGGAAATACTTTGGACAGGGGCCTAAATACATGAAAATCTTCTCCTTAGTAGCAATACCTTTAATTGGCATGCATAAAAGTTTTCCAAAGGAAAGATTATCCCCGCAGTTGACTGAACTTATAAATAATGTAATTGCTAAGGATCTTTACTAGCAAACAAACCACGTTGCTGGGAATATTAAAGAATAAATGTTGGATAAAATAGGAAATACAACTGGAAATAAATTACAGACAAATATTCATTTAATTCTCTAGGGATGTTATTTTACAGCATATTGACTCTGTAGTCTAGGCTGATTCAAATATTGTATTTGAGGATGTTGTAGAAATCCTGATAGGCAATATGGAGAATGAGGAATGTTGACTCTGCTGGAGAAATGAGTACTTTAAAATTACATGACAATATGAACCAGTTTTGGAGATAACTCTAGCTGGCACCAAGAGGACCCTAACATCTGTTACACTGGCATGCAAAGAAATTACTGAAAAATATGCCAGGAAAGTAGAATGTGCCAGTGGACAGGAAAGCAAATTACCAGTGTTACTGTTGATCCTATGCTTGCATCTTTATACGTTTTAAATATCTGTATGGGTGCCATTTGCTAGCCATCTGGGTGTCATATATCTTAGATACAAATATAAAATAGATGAATGTGCTGCAAGTCTTTCAGCATCATAACAAGAGTATGTAGATGAATCACTATTTAAATTGTTTATTTCCTTCCTGAAATTTTCTTGAACTGAAAAATAAAAAAGCAGAGTGTTTAGAAACTTAAGGAAAATCTAGTATGTACCACAAAACACACTTTTCTGTTTAATGTTACCAGCACAAAACTAATACTACTTCTTAGAAGCTTAATTTCTTTAGGGCTAAATAATTTCTTTTGTAACCTTTCTCTGCTGTTCTTTCTAGGTAGCCTCCTATTGCAATCGTTGTTTCTTTGTGAGTCATGTCTGCAATAGCAGTGGTTCTCAAAGTCTCACAGATTGCATACCACCAATTTAAAACAATACAGCCTTAAGTACCAACCAGCACATCTTTCATACATGGACACACACATAGACAAAAACACCAATACGCACGTATGCACACACACACACGGATGCATGCCCATACACATACACACACATGGATGCACACATACACACAGACACACATTTGAGAACCAGACATATGCACACCCAGACACACATTTACACCTCACAGTACCTCCCCCACTCTTGATCACTCTGAGGCAGCCCTCTTTCATTCCCCCCACACTTTGAGCTGCTCACAGGTTTGTCTGGCTCCCCACCCAGCCCCTGTTAGACTTACCCACTGCTGCGCTGCTGTGTCCCTGTGGTTGGAAAGATGCACAGGGCCGGGTCAGGAGCACCGCACCTCTTTAGGTGGGCTGTGGCATTGGGAGGGGTGGCTATGGGGGAGCTAAAATGAATTTTGGGGTGGTCATAGCCCCCTTTCCCCCCCAGTGCCACCGCCTGTCCACCTGCAGAGGTGTGGTGCAACGCTCCTGGACCTGCCCCCCCACCTAGCCCCATTTTGTCTACCAGCTGTGAGACAAAAGTGGTACCAAGTTTAAAACCACAGCTTTTGCTTCCCTGCTAATGATGATCCTGGGGTACTGGTAGTGGTAGTGGCCTCTGGGACCTGCCTATGCCTGGGGGAGGCATGGGGGACATGTGCCTCCCTGGATTTTTGCATAGAGGTTTTCTCCCCTTGGGCTTGCCTGCCCTGTCCTCCCAGCAGGGCTAGAACAGAAAGATGTGGCCCCTCCCACTGCCCAGGCCCTTCTCAGGGCAGCCTGGCCTTTCCAGGAACACAGGGGGGGTTCCTGCCACTGCACGCAACCCAGGGGAGGTATGGGGGGCATCTGCCCCCCCCCCCCCCGATTTGAGTCAGAGGCGGATGCAGGCTGCCCACTGTGTGCTGGGCTCTGCAGTCTGCTGCCATTGCCTTGGAAGCTGTGTGTGACATTATGTGCCTTCCACCACCTGGCAGGCACAAGATGTGGTGCAACCAGCCCACAGAAGGCACTTCCATGGCTCCTAAGGCAATGGCAGTGAAGTGCAGAACCCAGCACACAGTGGTCAGCCCTCCTCTGCCCCACACACCAAACCAGGGTGCACATGCCCCCCATTCCTCCCCTGGGATGCACCCCTCCTCTACACCCCTGGATGAGCTGCCCAGGGCTCTGACCATCCCACCACCTGTCCCAGGGCCTCATTCAGCCCAGCTTCTTCCTCTGCCCCACTCCCTCCCTCACTGCAGGAGTCTTGATCTGCCCTCTTTCCCCCTTCCTCCCCAAAACACTTTCCTGCTGGGCTCTGCTCCACATGTGGCTGGGCTACATTTCTGGCTGCCTACAGCAGGTTGCAGCTGGGTGTTTGTGTATGCCCCCCTCCCTCCAGCTTCTGCATAGCACTCGCAGGTCGTCTGTGTACCACTGGTGGTACGCATGCCACAGTTTGGAACTGCTGTACTATAGGAATGTATATTCTTCAGATCAGGTACAGTATCCTCCTACGTCTATACTAGGCTTGAACTGTTTTGTTGTTGTACTGTATTTGTAACTGTTTGGCTTTACTGGACAAAAGTGATGTCCAGCTGCTTCCATGCTGCTCTGCAGCTTCCAAGGTTTGAATCCATCAATTTGATGTCAATTTGCTTTTAAGTAAGGCTGCGCAAGTAATATCCATGAGAAAAGTAATTTGATTGTTCTGCTGACACTGTTATAATAGGGAGGCCCTTAATAAGAAGCTGTCATTCAGTGATTATCAACCAAGGTGATATGGCATGCTTGGATGCCATGAAATCCTTTTAAAGTACAGTGCCATGCAATGTTAGTATTGTATTGTTAGGTGTATTTTTAGTATTAGGGTGGTCATAGCCCTCAAGCCCCCCCAGCACTGCCATTAGTATTGTTACGATCGTTAGGTGTGCAAATACCCACACATGATTCACAAGACAAACCCAGAGATTTTACATAGGAATCCATAATGGCAACAACATGGTGACCTATTGTAGTCTTCCTAAATACTTTGCAGCAGAAGAATTGCTCTATTGTCTTTCCATATTTTTTTTTTTTTAGTTTTTGGAAATGGGGTGCTGCTAAATTCAAGGGGAGGTGCCTTGAGTCTAAAAGGGTTTGAGAACTGTTCTAGTTAAATAGCTTCTAATGCAGATTTAACTGTGAATATGAATCCTTGCAAGTCGTTGTAGAAAGAATGAGATATTGTAACTTGGTAAGGCAGCTACCATTTTTTGTTTAATAATTGTTATTGTATTTAACAATTGTAGCCTACAGAGCAATGACTAAAGAGAGTTAGAAGAAAATATTTCAGGACCGGAAATAAGAAAACTTTGATTTCCAGTTGGTACCATTATGGTATTTGCTTGCATGGAAGACCATATAACTAGTAAAAGTAATAAGGAAATTCTAATAGAAAATGACTACTTCCCCTCTTTAACTTTGCATGATACATAATGGATGTTATAATGGTAGAATGTCCAGGGTTGGACAAGAATTTACTTCTCTTATCAAGATGAAGTCTATTTGACTTCTGTAAGGTAGAGTTAGTTCTCACTCCAGTGCCACAAGCATTACCAGTAAATGACTTTTTCTACAATCTGGGACATGGTGGCACTGATTTAGAAAAGATGAAGTAAAGATGATTCCCTCAGTTTTTTTGATGGTGTAGAATTTTAAAATAAATTCTGCAAGCACCTTGCACTTGCAAACCAAGAATTTAGTGTTCCCTGTCTTTGCACATTTACTTTTAAAGGAATCTTGTCAGAGCTGTATGCTGTTTCTCATTCTTGGTATGCTTGCATTGTAAAACTACAGAACAATAGCATTTCATGTGATTCTCTAGAGTCTTCCGGCTGCAGCCAAATCTGAACATCATACCCAAAACCCAGAAGAAGAATATATCCATTGTAGGTGGGCTGGAATATCACGTTTTTAATTATGAAGGGATTTAGGGAATATTTACCAATTGGAATGTAAGAAATTTAGTAGGTAAAGTCTGGTCAAATATGCTAGCCCTTTAAATTGCATCACTAATCACCCCCCAATTTTTCGTTTTACCCTTTAATGTCCACTTCTTTAGGTACTAATATAAATATTTTTAATCTACTATATGCTGTTTATAATAATGTGACTTGAATGTATTGTTATAGCTGAGGTTAAAGGGGATGTTGGAATGCCATTTTTTACTGTCTGAAAGAGAAATTGAGATGTGGACCCAAGTGTTTAATCCAGTTCAAAGTTTACATAAAACAGGCAGCATGAAAATATTGTGCCTGTCGTTTAAAATGGATCTAGGAAGAATACTTAAAATCTAATAGAAGAATCAGTAAGATCCATGTAAAAAGATACTGCTAACAAAAAAAAAAAAAAAGAAGCTTTTCTGCTATTTATTTAGCATATGTGGTTTCGGCATGTTGTTTCAGCCATCTTAAGGTGATGTCATCACTAGTGTGAAGAGCATGAAGGCCACCAGGTAACATTGTAAATGGATGAGTCAGCAAGTTGGGACATGATTTGAATTTTTCCTCAAGGGCATTTGTTGTCGTTGCAAAGACTCCATTGGTTTAGTTTTGAGGCGTGGTGACTCTGCCCAGTTCAAAAACAGTTGAGAAGTGCCCAATAACAGTGTGGCCAGTTAAATCCTAGTTGACTAACGGTAGGGTCAGAGATAATGTGGTGGTTGATTAGTGCTTGTGCTGACCATTCTTCATGCCATCGAGTAAGTAAGGAAAAATCAGCTACCTTGGAACTGCAGTGAAAATTTAAAATTAAAACATAGGAGCCAAATTTTAAAACATCTCCAGAAAGAAAAAGGCCTGATGAGTATTTCACATTCAAAAGCTTGTCTAAGTCTAGCCCAACCATGCAGTTGGACTAATAGAAGATATCATTGACAAAAATCCTTGGGTTTCTAAAGAAGTCATTTAAATAAGAGGCCTCATATCTCAAAGATATGTTTACTCAGCTCCATTTTGAAAATTCAGCTAATTAGGGACCAACATATGGAGTAAGGTTTCCAACCTTTTTATGCCTGATACACTTTTATGGGGATGTACATGTCTTTGGCCTAGATTTAGTGTTTGTTGTAGTCCCTTTGCACCACTCAAGCAGCACAGAGTGGAATCTGGTGTTAACTGCTTGGTGATAATCAGGGATCCAGGTTTTCCATTTCCCATGGGAAAATGGAGAAAAATATGTATTTGCCTTTTTATCTGAAGAAAATGCAGATTCTCATTTTAACAGAAAAACCCATGGATTTTGCAGCTTTTTGTAAAGAGCTCTCTGCAGGCTGGCAGAGTTCCAGCCTGCAGGGATCTGGGAAGGAGCAGGAGGAGGGCGGTCAGGCAGGGGGCGCCAGGTACATGTATATGTACATGGCCCCAGGCAGCCTGGAGAGCAGCTCTAGCAGGTAAATGGTGGGGAAGGGAATTGAGCCCCCTGGAGAGAGGGAGGGAAGTAGTTGGCAGGTCTGGGGTTGGAGTTGTCGCCTACCAGACAGTTCATGGGGTTTGGGACCCAGGGCTGCAATGCGTGGCTGCGGGGCCCCAACAGGGAGTGGGATGGGGCCGCGGGCAGCTCATCTTGGGGACAGGGGACAGGGCTGGCTCCCCACCACTGTGCACACTCTCAGGGCACGGGGGGGACTTGTGCCCCCCCCAGATCTGTGCACGGGGTTGGGGTGGTGTGGGCTGCCTGCTGTGGGCTCAGACTCCCACCATGCTGCCCTTCCCTGGAAGCCTCTGCAGCTCAGCAGGTATGACCCAGCACTGCAGGGAACAGTGGGGCTGCGTGGGGAAGCTCATTGCCACTGTGAGCTCTGCACTGCCCTTCCCCCTCCAGGAGTGTGCGCAGCAGTTGTGGGTGGGCTTTGCTCCACTACAGCAGCCACTGCCTCCTGCAGGGGGCTGTGGACCCAGGTCCCTGGCAGCTGGGGCCCCCTCCATCAGGGCTGTGGGGGGGGCAGGGGCTGTGGGTAGGGAGTGAGGGGCACCAGCAATCATGGATTTTGGGGGGGTTATCAGAGAATTTTTAAGTTTTTTATCAGGAAAACCAGGATCCCTGATGATAATTCTACCAGAAATGAAGGAATAAGTTCCCTGGTGGTATAAAGTCAGCAAAGTTAGTTTCTATGTCAACCAGGTCCTTCCTTTCCACTGGACAAACAGATGCCAGGACCCTGCATATTAACTCAGAATACTAATTCCAGGCTCTTTAATCTCATTTCATCTCTATCTAGAGATTCCCACAGGGTCAGTGCTTATTATCATGTTAGCGTATTCAGTCTTTTGTTTACCAGTACATTTATCTTAAATGTATCCAAGTTATGTTCCCTGTTGTCACATTTAAATCCACCTAGAGTTTCTCACAGCCATTCATAGTTTTTACTAATGAAAACAACATAATGTCATTATCATGGTTCAACAAATCCTTTTACTTTTTTTCCAAATTTAATAAACCTATTAAATACTGGCCCCAGTGCAATCACCTGAGTACCTAATGTTAGGCCTACAGAACAGCCATTTGGTATAATTTTTTAAATTGCTTAACTGGTTTATACAGCATAGTTGCTTTTTCCCTTATGCATTTCTGAGTCATTTTTCTTAAGTCTCTTCTGGGAAACTTTTAAAATGCTTATTGAAAACTCTAAATGAATTGCGTTCATAGTACCTTATCTCCCATTTTAACACTTTCAAAGAATGCTCAAAGATAGAAAGTTCTCTTTATCTTTTTTCTTGCAAAAGCTATGTTAGTATTGCCTTCTCCACACCATACATACTCCAGTATTGTACTGTTCTCACCTGAATGAATTTTATACCAATCACTTTCCTTAGTAGCACAACTACACTAATTTAAATATACAAACAGGTACCCAGTTAGTGACAAATGCTTCATCACATTATCACTAGTATTTTCTTTCTAACCCTTTAAAATATAATTGAGTTGCAGTAATTTTACTAATTTGAAGACCTCAAGTTGCTTTATTAATTTCTTCTTAGATGTTAATGTCTAATAAAACCACAATAATTTCCTGTGAAAAGGTCTTTAAAATAGGAACTCTGTCCCGATTTACAGGAAAGACCAAAGCTTAGTATTTCTCTACTAATCTCTTTTTCATAGTGGTTTTTATTCTCATTTATTTCAGTGGAGTTTATTGCATCAAAACTATTTCTCCAAAAAGGGAGTTGATATCCCTTTCAATCAGTTAATATTCATTCGTTGTTATTGCTTCCTTCCTGTAATGTCTTACTCTTCATCCCACTACATGCTGAACACTCTGTCTTCAGTGAGGATAAACATCATATTAGAATCAGTCTAGGTGAGGTCTTTCCTATGTTGAATTAATGGAATTCTAACTTGGAAATTGGTGCTTGGACTAACTTGGACTAATGCAGTTAGGTGAAATTCTGGTCTTCTTGAAGTCCTGAACTGAGATCATTGACTTCAGCTCAGATATGTCTAGGTGAGTGGATGGTCTCCAGCCTTTTTAAGTATAAGATCACTTTTTGAATTACAGTCCAACCCAGGATCTACCGGGCACCAGTGCCACCCCTCCTCCCAGCAGTTCGGGGCCCCCACGGTGAGGGAGGACGTAGGGCAGAGGCAGGGACAGGGGTGAGTGGGAGGATCATCACTGGTGAGACTTCACTTACAGTACTGTGTCCAGTGTTGGGCCCCACATGTCAAGAAGGATGTGGACAGTTTGAAAAGAGTCCACCACAGAGCAACAAAGATTAGTGGTAAGACTTATGAGGAAAAGCTGAAAGAACAAGGGTTATTTAATCTGGAGAAGAGAAGGCTGAGAGAGGACTTGATCACAGTCTTCATATACCTGAAGGGTGATTACAGAGAGAGAGACAGACAGGCTTTTCTCCCTGACATCACGGGACAGAACTAAAGCAATGGCCTCAAGCTTCAGCAGGGGAAATTTACACTAGATATTAGGAGGACTATGAGGGTGGTCAAATATTGGAACAAGCACAGGCCTGGGGGCACTCACCACAGGCCCGTGCCCTCCCACCTGTTCACTGAGTGGAGGCATCTGCTGCTACAGACTGCCCGCTGTGCCCAGAATACACATGGGAGGGGGCATGGACCCCTAAGGCCTCTGCCAGACTGCACCCAGTAGTGGGAGCCACCCATGCACCCCTGGATCACAGAGAGTCCCAGACCTGGTCAGCCCAGGGCCCAACTCCAGTTCTGTGCTGCCGTTGTGCTGAACTGTGCCCACTCAGTGGGACACACATAGCATTGGGCCCCAGGCTGCTCGGGTCTTGGACTCTCCGTGGTTCAGGAGCATGTGGAGGGACCTGACTTAGGGGCCCGTGCCCCCCCCACCTGTTCTCCGGGTGCAGTGGGCAGCCCACAGCAGCAGCTGCCTCCACCCATAGCACAGGCTGGAGGGTTATGGAGCCTCTACCAGGCTGTGTCCAGTGGCGGGAGCCCCCCAACACACCCCTGGACTACGGAGAGTCCCAGTCCTGGCCAGCTAGGCCCTGATGCCACGTGCGTCCAACCACCACGTGGGCATGGCTCAGCACAGCAGCAGCACAGAAGTGGGGTTGAGCTCTGGCCATCCAGGGGTATGTGAGGGAGACTGCTGCCACTGAACATAGCCCAGTGGAGGCCCCAGGGGCCCATTCCCACCGCCCACCTGTGCTTGGAGGCAGATGCTGCTGCAGGCTGCCTGCTGTGACCCAAGCACAAGTTTGGGGAGGGCATGGGCCACTGGGGCTTCTGCCAGGCTGCATCCAGCAGTGGGAGCCTCTTCATTTGCACCTGCATGACCAGATCTTCCCAGACCCATCTGGGCTGGGGCCTGACCCACTGCTGAGCTGAGCTGTGCCCACACATGGCCAGCTGCAGCAGGGCTCAAGGCATAGCAGCAGCTGCCTCTGCCACTTCTGCTTCTGCAGAGATGGTGGGGCACATGCCTCCAGGGCCTCTGCCAGGGTGCACCCAGTGGCAGGAGCCCCCCCCCCCACACTCCTGGTGGAGTCCCCCGGGCTCCAATTGTTCCATCACCCGGCCAGGTGGGGCCCCACTCGGCTTCCTCTCTGCGGAGACCTCAGTCTGTCCCCCTGCCCCTTCCCTCCCCCACAGACTGACCTGCTGGCCTGTGGGGGGGGGGGTGGCCCTGTGCATACATGCCCACATGCCCAGTGCCCTCCCCCAGTGCAGGATTGACCAAAAGAGGCTCCGCTATCAACAGGTTGGGGACCACTGCTCTAGGTCTTCACATCTAGGCTGTTAAGTCTTGCAGATTCTTCTCCTAGCGTCTTAAATTACAGCCTTTCCTCTACATCCATACCGCAAAGCTCTTGTCCAGGATCTCATTAGATCCTATTTTGATTACTGCTAGCATCCTTTGCTGTGGCCTAGAGTATTAGACTTGGAAGAGACCTAAAGAGTCATCCACACAGTTGCAGGATTCACGGTTTCTAAAGCCACTTCTAGTGCTATCCAATCAGTGTCTTATTGAAACCCCCCAATAAAGGAAACTACACAATTTCCCTTAGTAGCTTGTTCCATTATTCTATGATTCTTTGAATCTGCTTTGTTATAATTCAAGCGCATTCCTTCGTGTGCTGCCCCCTCTGGTGAGAATAATTTTTCTTCTTCTGTATGATAACCTTTTGTAAATTTAAAAGTTGCTGTCATTCCTCTTTTTAATCTCCTTTTCTTTAACCAAACAGCCTAGTACCTTCAACTTTTTCTCAGATGACTTCCATTGTGGCCTATTTATTATCTTTATTGTTCACCTTTGGAACATCTCCAGTTTCTCTCCATCTTCCTTAAAATGTGGATGTGTTAGAGTGATGTTATAGCCATGGTGACCCAGGAATTATGCAAGAGGCAATGTTTTGTTAAGGCATTACCTTTTGTTGGACCAACTGCATAGCTGGGATTGAATTAGATGAGCTTTCAAATGCAAGACATTCTTCATTAGGTCATAATGGGGAGACGTCCTTAGAACCGGACACAGTAGTCCACTTGAATTCTAACCAGGTAAGAACAGATACTGTTACCTACTGTAGCTTGAATACAGTATTGCTATTAATACAACTCAATATTTCCATTTCTTTTCTTGCAGCAATGTATTATTGACTTGTATTGAATTTGTCATTTCTCTGTAACTCCCAGTACCTTCCCAGCAGTGTACCACTGTACTAGCTATACTCCATTTTGTATTATGCATTTAGGTTTTTCTTCCCCATGTGTTGCATGTTACATTTGTCTTCTGTTGAATTTCATTTTGTTGTATAACGCCCATTTCTCCAATCTGTTAAGATCCCTGTTACTTTTAATGCTGATATCCAAAGTGTTTGAAGTACAGCTTGTGCTTCTTGTGCTGCTTCTGCATTGAAATGTTATTGGATAAAATGCGTATATAGCATTGGGACCAGAAGCCAGAAACAAGTTCTTCCTTCCCTTCCAACCCAGTGTCTTCCTCACTTGATTTCCTAGGTGCTGTGAACCCACAGCTCCAGTTGAAACCAGTATGATATGTTTCATGTTGTGCTCTGAAAATCAGGTGCCTGGAGATTAGTTGAAGAAAGTTGTTTGTTTGTTTGTTGACAAAATCCAAAATGCATTGGGGATCGTATTTTCATCCCAGATTATATTTTGACCCTTTAAAATCCCTTTTAGCAAATGGTGTGTAGCAAAAAAAAAGTACTATTTTTAATACCAAAAAAAAATCTGAAACTTTTTTTTTTTTAAGTTATAACTACAAATACCCAAATGCTTAGTGTGATTGAATTAAGATCATTTATCTCTCTGTTTGGAAATATTTTGGGAACTCCTGAAGTGAAGAGAACATCAGTAGTATTTAGAATATAAATTAGGTTATTTGTGGAAAGAGAAGAGAAAGAGATTTATTTGTCTCTACTTTATTGGATTTGGCCCACAACAGTCATGATTTGGATCTCATTTATGTTCACATAATTAGGGATAACTATTAAAGTCAAATGAGCTTGAGTTAAGTGTCATCATCTCTCAGGTTTATTCCAGAATTTGGAACAAGCTCTGCTCTTGGAAATGTAATAGAGTTCAGTTTGTAGAATTATTTCTCTCTTCATCCAAAACCTCTAATTTTTTCATACTTCTGAAGGTTGCTAAAATGTAAGTGAAAATCTTTGCACATGTTTGGCTAAGTGTAAATTACACAATCACAATGCTATTATCTCAATATTATGATTAAAAACTCATAGTGTTATTTATACAGGATGGGCTGATGAAGGTTATCGCGACATTAGTTAGGACAGTAGCTATGAACCATGCCTTCCCAGGCTACAGCAGTCAGCTGCATCTGGATATCATCTGGCTCTTTGTCCCCCACTACTGCTTTCCCTGTCACAGCAGTGGAGGGGAGGAATTTAAGATGACTTTCCACTAATTAGATTTTGTACATCTTTCAAAGGAATTTTCAAAGGATTTTTTAAGTTGAGTTTCCATGTATAGAATCTAATTATTAGAGGGAGTCATCTTAAATTTGAAGTCATCTTGGATACAGGTAAAGATGGTATTTAAATGTGGAAAGAAGGATAAATATAGCTACATTTTGGTGACATTCCATAAATAGAAAACATTAAAAAATGTTCCCTTAAATGTTAATTTTAAATATGTAAGTGTATATAGGCACATATCTTCTTTGAATATTTTATGAAGTACTAACCTGGGTACAAGCACTTGGCTCTACTGTATCCTTGATTTTTTTTTTCCTTCTTTGCTTCGTATTTATGCATAGGTAGAAACATGCTGAGATCCTATGGCAGTGTCATATACTCATACAGTTAAGTATTCAAGGTAACACTTTCTAAATGCTATTATTCCAGAGCTGGTCATTTGTCTGAAAGTCATTTGGGAATCCTGCTGGACCGGGCTCAGGCAGAAGTTCATTCCGTTGAACAGAAGTTGGATCATGGTTTGAAACATGAAAAGCAAAAGCTTCACCAGAAGCTCATTTTTAAGAGAAGAAGAGAAGTGTTGCAAAAGGTAATTATTTACTCTGAGATTATGAAGCAGAAAACAATAGAGCTGCAAGATAAAGTATAATTCTTACATAATGAAATTTAATACCTCCGCTGGGGGGAATAGAGGAAATCCTTAATTTTCATTGTTCTCAGTAATGTTACCACAGTATAGCTATGCGGTAACTCATATCCCTGCTGTTCAGGCTCTGATCAGATTATGTCCTACTCTTAGAAAAATATGCAGGGAAGTTATATGACTGAAGAAACTCCAAGTTTCCATTCTGAAATTTGAAGTCTCCTTGGGTCAAAGGTATTAGGACTAGGTTCTACAATTTTTATATGCAGCTTCCATGGCTACACAAACTAGGTTCCAGGCTCCATAGAGGTCTGTGACAATCCTGTTTATCCATATTTTTTGTGAATTCTCCACTCATTGCCCTCTGGTCTAGTTTATGCATTTGTGGCTAACTAATCCTGTACGTGAATTACAAAGAATGGAAGGATGCAGAATATGTAATTGGAAGGTTGCATTTTTGAGTAATCCTTCAAAGGCAAGAGAGAGAGCTAGGCATATAATTTAGTGTCATCCAAGGCTTTTATCAACACAAGGATGGCTCTGCACCAGCTTACTGTGAAAGTATTATATGCAGTAAGATGCTAGATATCTATAAAAGTCTCTCTCTTCCTGCCCAGCATTTCTTTGACTGCTCGTTTCTGTAATTTACATTTCAGAACCTTTCAGATGCCTAGAGTATGCTGTATTATTAGACAAGTGCAAAAAATGCACATTGCATTTTTGTAGGCATTAGCCATTATGTGTAATCTTAACCCAAAGTAATAGTGGCTGCTGGGCTCATCAGTTTGGATAGGCATAAATACTCTTTCCCTCAGCCTCCGTTTCCACGGTAAGGTGCAGCTTACTGGGGAGACCTGTGGTGTGTCCCCATAATGGCATGTCTTATATTTATGTGGGGAACCTGCTGTACAACACAGGAAGCTCAGCTACCCCTCACTATTGGTGCAAGACCTCCTGGTGGTACACATTGTGCAGACAGCCTGACCTGCTTGTACTGTGCTGCCCCACCCCCAAAAGGTATGGGTGGCTGGAGACCATGGCCACCAATGCCACAAGAGCAATGGGCAGAGTGACAGCTAGGCAGAAGCCCATCACCTGCTTGTTAACCGCTCAGTAGATGACCAGTTGGACAGCTCTGTTCTAGCTTATCATACAGGTTGTGCTCCTTTGCATGGTGTGCGGCTTGCATTTAATTTGGCAACCCACTGTGAATTGAGTGGTTTGTGAACACCCAAATGCAATTGATGTTGGTTCTGCTCCATTTATGAATTGGAAAGTTATTGCTTATATTTATCTTTCTTTTTTGGTAAACAAATCAGCAGAAAGAACAACGAAAGGAGCAGATGTCATTGGGAGATGCTTTCAAAACCACTAAAGAGGTTAGCCACTACTTGAGGCAGTGGCAAAACCTTCTGATTGATCAGGCTGTTGAATCTGAAGAACTTACTGAAAAGCTTGATGATAATGCCAGTGAAGAACTAAAAGTATTTCAGTTTAGTCTGACAGAGAAAGCGATTGAGGAGCTTAAACACATTCAGTATGGAGTAATTGTGCCAGAACTGTTAAAATTCAGTGTGCCAAAGTCATACCTGCTACAAGTTGTAGAGGAACATAAAAAGGAGATTGCCATTAAGACTGAACAGCTTGAAAAAGAAGAACGTGACAAAAATATGGCCTTTGAAGAATTGCTTCAGACTACCAGGAAAAAAGCAAGCCAAGAACTAGCAAACAGTATTTCAGAACAAAAAAACTTAAGGACCCGGGAAAAGTTAGTGTTCATGTAAGTGCCTGCCTATTCTCTTTTCTTGGTTATATCTCTTGTAAAGAAAAATAACTGATGAATTAATCACATATTTGGCTTAAATTTTTACTTATCACTTATTTTACATAAACTTTGGAACGGGATGTGGTTTCCATAAGAGCTTAGCATCTGAAGCACCTGCTAAAGTCAGTGTCTGTGCTCAGTGCTGAGAACTTGTGAAAAATAAGTCTTTTATTTTCAATGAAAATTCCTAGAAAAAAAAATTTAAAATGTAAAGGTAGGTCCAGCTTAACTTAGCGTATGTCACAATTTGTATGCAACTCTTGCATTGTTGGGAAATGGAAGTATTCTCAGCCCTTCCTCAGAGTCCCAGCATCTGAGAGAGTATTCAAAGCATTAGGTATAATAAGCCCCACAGTTAACATTACCACTTCCATAGTTTTAAGATGATTTTTTTTAACTATTCTTGATTTTTCTGAGCATTTGTCTGCTACCATATATCTTAGAACTAGAAATGTAATCTTTAATCAGAGACATTGGACATCAGAACAGGATGATTATATGTAAATATTGTGGTTGCAAAACACATGAATGGCAACAGGCATATGACATATAGGAAGCTAGATATTAAGCTTTTTGCTTTTGTTGCTTTTGTTGTGGAAACAGAGACAGGAAAGAGACAGACATACTAGAGTATGAGCCTCTCCTTAGGCCTTCTCTGCACATTACAGGTATTGCACTATTAACTGGTTAATTGCACGATGACCTTAAGACCAGCTTCATGTGCAAAGTAGCTATCGCACTGTAGAAGGCTCCAGCCAGCTACAAAGCTAAACCTCAAAAATGTGTACTAGTTTTATAGATAACAACTATGGAGCTTTAATTTGCACATGTAGTAGAGTCTTCCCTAAGGTTGGGAGCCCAAATAGCTGATGGAGCTCCAGCCACAGGGATGCATCATGCCCAGCAGGACTGGAAGTCCCACAACTGGGGGAACTCTCAGCCCCAGCAACTGGCAACTTTGGGTCCTGGCAGCATGGGGACCCAGAGTCCCACAGCTGTGGATGCTGGGGGTCAGGACTCAGCTAGGTTTTAGCAGTCAAGGGCTATGTCTGCTCTGGGTGGAGGGGGGTATGAAACCCCCAGGCCTGGGGGATTGCAGCTCCTGAGATCTCCCAGGCCCCAGGGTTTCATGCACCCCTAAGCTTGGGAGATCACGGGAGCCATGATCCCCCAGGTCTGGTAGTGTGAGGGGCTTTCAGCTGTGGGAGCTTGCTTTTTGCCAGAGCAGAAGGAGCCCAGGATCAGGCTCCTGCATTGGCAATAAGGCATAATGGGATGTAATGAAAAAAAGATTGTGCATTTAATCCCATCATGCCTTTTCCTGCATGTGTACAAGGGGCCTCAGTTCCTCACATTTGGGGTAGTAACCTATGAAAGATCATGCCTCTCTAAACCAGGTAATTTCTCAGATGCCACACAGCCCTGCCTTCTGCCTGTTAGACTAACACAGCTAACTTCTCTCTTAGTACCCTGGGAAAGGATATCTTTCTAGGGAACAGGATGTATCCTTCCCCATCCTTGCTATGACCAAGTGTTCTGAGTCCTCTTGCATCTTCTCCTTGTTAAAAAGAAATGCTTTGAAGAAAGAGACCGGTTGATGAGACGTGTTGTGTATGAGGCGTACTGGTATGCCAGAGTAGATGCTCTCATGAACTTCTTGCACTTCATGTATACTACGTGGTTGCCTGCAATTGCAGGGATTGGGCTCAGTTACCCAAGTGGTCCCTTCCAGTCTGACTTCTGATGAAATAAACTCAAGAACTAAATTCCAACCTTTTCTGGACTGCTGTGGCTGGTCAGTTTGTCCTCTGGCTTACAGACATGCTCCATTAAAAGAAGCATACCTTAATGACGATCTTGAACTCAAATAACAGCGGAGATATTTTTCCCCTTAACTATAGATATGTACCAGCCAGGTATGATTCAACTTGCTCCCCATAAACTTGCCTATTGCCTGGTAGACAAGGGGGTAAAAAAACATGTGCAGAAAGAACCCACTCATTACTTGTAATGTTTGTTTTGTTTGAAAATCCATTCATTTCTTTCTTTGATTCTCATTTTGGTTTTTTATTCAAAATTGTAAATAAATTTCCATAAGCCTTTTCAGTGTATTGTCTTATTATCTTTGAATGTCCTATTGAGAACCATTTTGCACTAACAGGAATATGGATTGTGTGACCTAACAGGTCTTTCCCACTTCTAGCTTCTATGATTCTGTGATAATTTTGTTCCAATCTGCAGTAGTTTCCGCTGTATTTGTCAGATTCTACAGCAACAGTAAGCCGCTTGTATTTCCAGTAACTTTTCTAGGTAACAATTGCACAGCTTTTTTATCTGGGGGGTTTTAATAACTGTCTCTATCTTTACATCCAATCCATTGTGTGTCAGTTTTGATATTTTGATAGCCAGATGTCAGCTTTCAGATATCTGTCATATCCAGTTCTATGCAAAGAATTACTCTGAATGATAGCTTTGTTGATCATTCAAGAGACTATGCTGCCACCAACATATAAATTACCTTATAATTCTTTTTAATAAAGGTATGGCATAACAGTAATTTAAAATGCTTTTTAAACCATTGATTTTTTTTCTCCATACTACTTTTATGTATGTATGTATGAATCTAACATAATTTTGTGGAATGGCACATATATTGTAAATTTTTGCAGAAGGGATGCCTTAAAATAAGAACGTTGAATGGGTAAAATATTGTAAATGCAAATATCTTAATTTAGGAGTTGACTACAGTCAGTTGATCCATCTAGTACAGGAACAAAGCATAAAGCAGCATGAGCAAAGTTTATGGAAATAAGAACAACATGTGGGACTATAAGCTGAAATAAAAATAACCTTTTCTAAAAAATGAGGAAACAATGTCATATAGTTTTATATTAGTGTGTATGTGTGTGCACACATGCTATGTAATGCTTTAATTATTCCATACTTGTTGTTATATATTTATTGTTAGTTTTAAAGTTAATAGGTTATTTCTTTCTGGGGAGGCAGGAAGATAACTGCTGAAAAATAAATATATTTTGTTTTTTTCTGAACTGTTCTTAACCCAAAGACTTGAAAAACAGTACAGCAGGTAGCCAGTCTTGTCTAATGGTTGTCTAGCACTTTGCTACTTCAGGGACCAGAGCTTGAGCCCAGAAGTCCCTTTTGGATCAGCTGTAAGTAAAAGTGATCCAAAAGTGATTGGTGATTTTCCACGACATATAGTAATTTGATAAATACAGTTCTGTTTTTACTTACCATCATTTTTTAAAACTATTATTAAGAATTCTAGCAACTTCCATTGTTCTGTTTATTAGAAAGAAAACTGTGGAGGAGCTACTAATGCTTCTTCAGTCCCCTTCCAGCACTGTGGGATATTACCCTCAAAGTAGGAAAGGAAGAAGAAAAAAATTACCGGTTGAAATTTTTTCATTCATGAAAAATGGTCTTTACAACTATATTAGAATCTCAACAGGAAAATGCCTTCTTTACATTTTTAATTTATTTGTCCTGTGACAGGCTCAGGCCATCCATCCAGCATCTGATACCCCCTAGTGGTCAGACCTGCCTACGTATGCTCCCCTGCCTCCCCTTACCTCCTATCTCTGCCATGCCTTGATCATAAGGTCTTAGCTGGGGCGGCTGCCTCCACAGGCCAGGGTAACCTCTTCCTGGGTGCCTTTCTTCTGAGTACAGTCCTTGGAGCTCCTCTGCCCCAAACTCTACAGGGTGCGTTTCCCTTTTAAGACAACCACAGTTGTGCCTTAGGGGTAATAAACATGAGCTCTAGCCAACCCCATAGACACACCCAAGCCCTGTATATGTTGGTCAGTGTTTGGGGGTTGGAGGTCACCCTGGCCCTGGCTCCTCAAGCCTTGAACCTTTGTTGGGGTTCTGCCTTCCTGACTTCATCCCTTTTCCTCCAGCGCAAGGTCCACTGTCCCAGACCTCAGCTCCTAGGCCCCAGCCCTGTCTCACCCTCTTGGCCTCCAAGGACTTGGCCTTGGTCTCGTGTGGTAGCCCTTAGGGTCCCTGACCCTGTCACGGCTGCTTGCACACTGTGCTGCCCCTAGGCTCCCTGAACTTGGTGCAGCTACTTAAATGCTGCTCTGCTCCTGAGGTCCCTGACCCTAGCTGGGCAGCCTTACACTGGGTGCCTCCCTGTGGTTTCCTTTTTACCCCTGTTAGCCGCATCCAGTCCTCTGGTCTGAAACCTCAGCATAACAGAAATATAAGCAAACTGCTTCCACAAAATTCTTCTCCACTGTGGGTCAGTACTTCAGCTCAAGCTATTTTTCCCCTTCAGCAGTCTCATGGATAGCTTGAGTGTCCATGGGCCTCTTTCCTGCAGCCAACTCTCCCAGAGGATCATCTTCCTGCAGCTTGTAGGACCAGACTGCCTGCTCTTACTCAGGCCACCGGCTTATGTGTCCCAAAGCCCTGCCCCCTTCCTGTCATGTGGTTCCCCAGCCACACACAGGAGTTTCCCTTTTACTTAGGACCAGCCTGCTCCTGTACTCCTTTCACCCCATGTAGCCAGCTTAGACTGCTCAAAGCTGCATCCTTTAAAGTAACAGGGGCCTCTGGTCCAAGAAACATGAATATGTTCCCATTTTAAGGGATTTCTTAAATGCTTTTCTCTACCTTTTTGCATTTAACTGCCACAGTCTGATTTTTATATAGTTTTTAAACATTGGCAAATGGTTACATTTTTAAAAGAATAATAGAAGTAATACAAGGTACATATTTTGCTCTCTGCATTTTGAGCTATTACACTGATCATGGGCACATAAGTAGCCAAATAGACCGTATCTATACAGTGAAGGAAATATAACTGAGTGAAAAAAATTAAAAATTATGAGAAGTAATTAGCTTTGTTAGCCTGAAGTAAGGCAAAAGGTGGAGTATGTTTGCACCGGACTAATGAACTAGTTCAGAGATTTAGTATAAGCTTTCATGAGGCCAAGCTTGCTTCAGCAGATGCTGTGAAAGGACATTCACAGATCAGTGTATCAAATGGAAACAGTACTTTAAATATAAAAGGTAAGAAGACAGTGACAGAGAGTAGAGGGCAGGAAGGGGACAGTGCTGGGCGAGGCAAACAAGCAATAGCCACTACCTTCCCGCGTGTTGTATTCAAATCAGTCTCTCCATTTTATACACTGCTCTGTGCATATCCTTTCACCGCATCTGATGAATTGAGCGATCTTGGGCTGGCAAAACATAAACTATATATCTCTTACTGAGTTATTTTATAAGGTGCAAATCTACCCTGTCTTCTGTCTGAGAGCTATTCCAGGGGTCATCATCATCATCGACAATCCCTTGCAGTTGAGGATGATTGTCTTCCATGATTGCCTTATCTGTAGGTCCAAAGATGGCTGACAAGACCAATCCGAGGTCCACAGGTTCTCTTGCAACTAGGACACATGTTTCCATGTGGGGTGGGTGGCTCTGTATTACTGGTTTGGTCTGCAACATGCTGTTTCTGCTGCTTATTTTTCTGTCTCCTGTTGCTCTCACTGTCGTGGTGGTACATAGGTTCCAGTGGCCAGCCACATGGAACAGCTGATTCAGAGTAGACTGGTTGTTCCCTTCCCCCTGCAGTTTCAGATTCTTGGCCCTGAGAAGTTGTAATCAGATTCCGTTGTTGATTCCTCTGACACAGGTGCTCCCACTGGTGTCTATGTTTTCCAGGATTGGGGAAGCAAAAAGATTTAGAACCTTTCCTCCTCCTGCTGTTTATAATTGGCTGAGCCAATTATAAAGTTGATGCTGCTAAGAGTCTGACCCTTTTTTTCTTGAGGCCACCAGAGGCTGACTACAAAGACAAGAGTTGGACTTCCAGGCATGGTGATGGGAAGGCAACTATGTTGCAGCCTACGCTGTCAAACCCGGCTAATACCATTCTTCTTTATATCACATTCAGCCTGGTACCACAGCTTTCATCAGTGGCTGACTTCTGTACATAATAAAGCAAAAGTATCTATGGTGACTCCCAACATTGTCACTAACTTCCTTATGCAATATAACTTACCAGTTTAAGCAATCTCTCCTGGCTAAATATACTACTTAATGCACTAATTATTTCATGATGCTCCAAAATCAAATCAATTAGCAGTCAGTTGTTGACAAATGAATTTGCCTTATTGGAGAATTATATGTAAAGATTTAAAACAGTATCATTGTGAGAGAGACTTGTCAGGTACTTACTCAGAGCCTGGGAATTTAAGGTACTGCCGGAGCCGGGGGGTGGTTTTCCCAGGGGCGTAGTAACACCCATGTGATTTATCTCTCAGTTAAATTGAACAGGGAGGTTGTATGGTTGTTACAGTCATACAACCAGGGAGGTTGTTACATAGTGTAACTTTGTAGCGGGTGCTTCTGGAACTCTTGGGAAAAGGCAAAATCATTAATAAAGGGATTAGAGAGTTAGTAAAATGCAAGCACCATGCCCTTTGGGAGCGAAGGAGGGGGAATACATGAGAGGTGGAAGCCCTGCCAGCTTTTTTTGCAATGTGAAGAAGTCTCTCCTTCCTTCAGTTAATTGGTACATATTTTGTTAAAACATAGTATAACTTTTATGCGTTTAATTTCAAAGTTAGATATTGTATAAAATCACAGTTAACATTGCGTTAGATCACAAAAATTCACAGGGTAGAATATAAATCTAGTGCCTCCAAATGTAGAGCTATGGCACCCACTTAATGAAGAAGTCTCAACCTGTATAAAACCTGAACAAATGTACATTCAAAATGAAAATGGCCTTTTATCACTTGGCAATATCTTTCAAATGGCTTCTTCATCACATACCACCTACCTGATGACCAACTCCTGTTATTGCCAACTCTGCTTAATATCACAGACCTTGTTTTTGTATGCATGTGAGAGACATTATCTGGGCTTGACTGCAAATAGGTGTTTTGGGTTCTCTCAACAGCAACAGCTGCCAGTCGTGTAGGAACAGCAGAGAGTTTTTAAGAGATGTTCTGTCCATTGACTCTAACCCTGAAGCTGTTCTACTACCTGAGTAGTAGGAAAAAACCTATACGCTGGGGAAAATAGCCAATAATTTTGTGATCAGATCCAAAGATTTATTTTAAAGCAAAATCTATCTGTTTTCTCCTGAAAAATCACATTTTCTCCAGGCCACTGTTCTGTATATTGAATTGAAAGTATTATCATGGAATTTCTACAGCAACAAGTAAAGCAGTAAACCCTATGTGAAATCACAGTATCAGGTTGAAAAGCAGGGCAGAAAAGGAGAGGACGTTAATTATCATGGGAAGTTGATTTTGCTCAGGTTCCACCCTTAGCACTCCAGATGGTAGAAATATGTGTGCATGATTTTGCTTGTTTATTTTAATCTGTTCAAATTTACATAAATGCATGTTTGTTTGTTTATTTTTACAGGAGACTTTTGAGTTTTCCTCTTTCATTATCAGAAGAAGAATTGCTTAATATAAGACGAGAGTTTCATTGCTGCTTTTCTCAGCTGGACACTAACTTGGCTTTGCCCAAGATACGAGCAAAAACACTGCTTCAGGTCTATCAGTCAGAGTGGGTGGAAGCAGAGTTGTTGAAAATGGACCAGAGCTTAACAGTACCTGACAAACAGGTGGGATCAGTATCTGAATACTTTACATTTTCTTAGGTATGTGTACTAATATGCACACACACATGCACACAATTAAGTGGTATCCCCCTGAGAACAGGGCATTTTCCAAATATTTGGGAAACAGAATATAATCAGTTTCTAATTGTATGGCCCAATGTATTTATCACTTACAGGTAGGTAAAAGCAGTATGCTGGACTCCGGCCCCTTCTGACAGTGCAGTATATTAACACAGTATCTCCTTTCTTACAAACACTTGAAAAATTCAGCTTTGTCTAGGGATTCCCAAAAACCCTTCACCTTCATAAGAGGTTCTCAGCCTTATCAGGTGTGGCTGTACTCTGTCATCTCCTCATTAGCTTCTTAGCATTTAAAAACATTTTTCAGGCAACATTGAGCAATACTATCACCTCACCTTGAAACCCTGTTCCCTCCAATATGCTTATCTTACTAGCCCAAAATAGAAAAATAACCCCAATGGAAGAAGCAGGAAGCCAAAAGAAACTTATAACTAGGGAGGCTTTCTGAGAAGCCAAGGAACTAGAGCAGCGTTTCCCAACCCTTTCCATCCCACGGTACACTTATGTAAATAAAAAAAAAATTGCAGCACACCACCCCCTCCCCCTCCCGCCAACAGATAATATGGCCACCACTGCCACCCACCTCCCTGCAGTGCTGCCACTTCATGGGAGGGAGGTGGAATTGTCACAGGCCAACTGGGCACTGTGAGTGTATCAGTTTGGTTGCAGGCTGACTGGGCGCTGCAAATGTATCAGCCACTGGGCTGTTTGGTTCGGGATCAAGGAGGCAGAGTTGGGCATGAAGCAAAGATAAGTTTCACGTAAAACAGTAAAGATAAATTTTACTTATAGTAACAAAACAAAAATGTTTTAGCAGCAAAATATGGTTTACACATATAACAGTTAATAAAAAGGTTAAACTAATAAGCAGACAATATGGCAATAAAAGTAAAAAAAAATTGGCAGTGATAATAAAAACAGACGGACAAATTGACAAAGAGTTTCCACTTGGTTGGCAACTTATCAATAGACCCTCAGTGCCAGGTACACATCAAGTTGATCCAGTGAAGTCAGGCGTCCCTGATAGACGCTGTCAGAGGGAGCACCAGGGAAGGTCCCTCAGTCAGGATCTGGTCCTTGCTTACACTGGGAGTCTGGAGTCCAGGCTTAGAACAGCAATGACCATTCTGTTTTGTCCTTCCTACTGGTCACCTGACGTGCGTGTTTCTTTGTATCCTGTCCTATGCTAATCTGTTGGCTTTAGAGCCACTCACAATCTTACCCTACAGCTGTTACCTTATGGGGTTAAAAGGTGTTAGAAATTATCATAAAAGGTTACTGCCTAAATTTAGGTTTACCCAATAAGCAAATTACACCACATCCCTTTGGGGTCTGAGATTAAAATTTTTTCCTGCCTAAATTCAACCCACTTGGAATTTTTTGAAATATATTATTTATACCTTGTGGTCAGGTTTGTCAATTTTACTGACCTTTAAGCAAAAACTATTAGGTCAGCTAAATTTTGCAGTTTTGTTTTTTAGTTCTGCTTCTTGGGGCCCACATTAGTCTTATGATTGGTACAGACAGTTAATTTTAACATTACAGTTATGCTTATGACAGACAGGATACGTCTGTGGGAAACCATCTTACAAGCTTTGTCTTAGCTAATATTAACACTATACCATTGCTAGATGCTCTCAAGGAGCAAATCTTTTTTGTTATAATTTGCTCATTAACCCCTTTGGTTCTGGGCATCACAGGAGGTGCAGCACTCGCTGGAGCCACGCCCCCAAGAGTGTTACAGACAAAGCGTTCATTTATTGGTTTTTCCAGAATTCCGCAATACACCAGTTCATGTCCGATGGCACACCAGTATGCTGCAGCACAGTTGGGAAATGCTGAACTAGAGCCATACTGTGCCTGCTTACAGCCTCTTGAACCTTTTCTATGAGTTTGGAAAGTATGTTTATTCCTCCGTGTCCTAGGTTGAGACTCCCATGGAGACATGTACACAGTGCTAAGTCAGTCTGCTTCATTATCTGGGAGAAGGCCAAAGGGAGATTCAGTTAGACAGCATTAAAGGGAACATGCAGTCCCGATCTTGTCCACTTAAAAAAGGAAAGTCTGCATGATTCTCTCACATCCTTGAGTGGGTAATCTACTCATTTGCCAGAAGCCAAGCTTACTTTCTTATATACATATATAATTTTTTTTGCAAAATTATTATAATTCACTTTGGTACACATACCTACTTTTCTTTTCCCATATACATGAACAGAAGATGAGGAGCACCTGACTCAAGATGTTAATGGATACCAGATTTTCTATTTGCTTTCTTAAGTTTGAGGTGGAAACGGTTTAATTACCTTAGCCAAATACTATAACCTACAGATTTTGCCTTAAGTTTCTGCACAGAAGAAAGAAAATTGTCTTCTCTGTGAACTGTAGATTATAGTACCAGAATGGAAGTGATGTCTTTTCCCTTGTTGTGTCGTGGTTTACTCACATTTTCTTGATATATAAACAAAATTGAGCTCATTGAATTGGGAAGTGTTCTTATTCAAAAACTTACAATTTCCTAACTATTTGAAAAGGAAAAGGACTTTGCAGAGACTTATATTTGAATAGGTGGTGCCTTTTCCCTTGGAGTATATTATACTTAATGTTATATCCTGTAAAGAAAGAGAGGTCAAGAATAATTTGATTGCATGGTAGGGTGCTCCTTAATATTACTGGTTCATTTATGATTCATGTAGGGCATCTTGAAAACAATATAATTCTTAAATGAATTAGATACATTGCTAGAGGCAAGGATTTTGTAGGGTTTTTATTGGAAAAACTGCATGGTTGGGATAAAGTTAGATGAGCTTTCAAATGGAAAGCATTCTTTATCAGAAGAAGCAGGCATAGCAAAGAATTAACAGTGGGTAGGGCTGTGAAATTGGAGGGGGTAAAAATCCTCAGGTGTAGCAGTTTCCCGTGGTAATTTCTCTCTTCCAATTTCACAGCTCTACCCACTGGGGGGGGCTGTCATTGTACCTGCTTCTTCCCCCAGACCTGAGGAATTTATGGGGGATAAATACAAATAATAAGAATAATACCAATATCAATCTCCTATATAGGAGCTTTAGCTACTATTAAAAAATGATATGTGATAATCTTTTTATAACAACAGTCTAAGACCAAAAAGCAACGATCCAAAAACAGAAATAAGATTGATAACCTGAAGCAATCTTTGGAAGATAAAATTCACATCTATGAAAAGTCAGTTGAAGATCAACATCTGAACAAGGTAAATCTGTGGTAATTATTCATCTCTGCATTTTTTGGTACACTGGTACACAACAATTACAAAATAATAAAATTCCTGTCAGTGCAAACTTGATAAAGAAAGAGGCAGGTATTCCTGTGTTATGCATAGCTATGTTAAACATTTCACCTTCCTTTGCTCTTATTTCCTCATCTGTCAAGCTTATATTGTATGTAAAGTGGAATAGTACATGTGGGTTTTGTGTTAAAATTTCTACGTCATGTAGGAACAAATCCTATTTCCCCTTTCAAGGTCTAGCTAGCACATACACAGCTGCCTACGTTCAATTTTTGGCACTTTTAAGACTTCTAGAGTCCACCGGTGATAGAACAGGATTGCCCAAGTCATTATGTAACTGCCCACATGGTGGTAAAGGATGAAGGGAGGGAGGAAGAACCCTCAGACATTTTAACTGAGTGATTTAGTGATGAGAGCACTTGCCCAAAGTGTAGCTCCTCTCACCAATGGCTCTGTGAGATGTGAGGGGCCCCTTAATTCTGGTCTGTGCACCCAGTGTTTTTTCTCTGCCTTGCACTTAATATTTCTTGGATAAGCATCAGTGAAAGCATCACTCTCCTCCTCCTCCTCCTATCCCTACTGTCTTCCCTGCTTGGTTGCCCAGCGGGCCAGCCCCAGGAGGAGGTCTAGGGAGTGGTTTTGTCGTCAACCAACAGCCTGGTATTTAGAGTATGTTTCTGGGAAGCAAGAATGGGTTCATATCATGTCTTGGTAAGCTAGTGTATAACTTGGGTCTTCCCCTTTCTGGCTGAAGTGTCCCAACTGCTAGGCTGTTGGTCTGAGTGGTGGGAGAGCTACCCTTCAATTACTAATTATGAGAGGGCAGGGGGGCTAAGTATTTTTGGAACCACCTAGATAAACCAACTGAAGTTGGGGTGATTCAAGAGTACTGAGTAGGACTGGACTCAATCAGAGGCAAAAAGGTCACTGCAGCAAAGGTGGGTCCACTGATTAAGCTGCTCTCTGAACCTTGGGAAACTGCCTCCTGCTCTGCTGGAGAATCCCTCGGAGACCTTGGGTATGTTGCTTAATCTTAAGGTGTCAGTTCCATTCAGTAAAATGGGGATGAGGCCTTTTCCACATTTCACAGGAATGCTGTGGTGGCAAATGTAATAGAGATAAGGAGGTACTCAGATCCAACAGGAACAGGGAACATACAGCTATCAGATCTAGCAAGCTAGGTAGTTAATTATAATCTCAGACATGACTGCCTCATCAAAATTAGTTCTCAAACATTTTGTGACAGGAAGTATATTTTGTTTACATTAGTAGTTCTTAACCTTTTTAAACGGAAGGTGCCCCTCAAAATATGCCACTTATCTTTCGCTCATTTCTTTACTATGGGCAAATAACTGAGCAAGTTTTCTGTCGCAAAGAACTCAGAAAGACCACAAAAAGTCAGAATGCTTTTGGCGCTATGGATTCCTTTTTTAAATTCTCCAGGTTTATTTTGTGAATCACATGTAGGTGTTTGCACACCTAACAGTAGTAATATTGTATGGGCCCCTGCAGTACCCTTAAAAGGAACTTACGACACCCGAGGGTGCTGCAGCACCCTGGTGTAGAATCCCTGGACTGCACATATCCTGCAGTGTTTGCATCCTGGAGAGTACTGGGGGCAATATGTTTTATTCATGGGCAAGTCTGCTTTAATGTACACTAATATTTCATTGCAGTAAATGTTTGTGATTTGTTTAACATCCAGTCCTTTTCCTCTTTTAATTAAGGTTGAATATGTCTCAGTTTTGATAACGTCTCAAGCTTATTTTGGAGTTTTTATAATGTCCTTATCTATATTTTTTTGAATGGCATGGCTGAAAACTTGTAATCAAAGGCCAAGTACAAGGAAACTAGCTTGTTACTGAGGAAAATCATTACACCTCATATTATCGCTACAATACCAGATGTGCATATCTTAAGAGGATAAATTAAAGTTTCTTCTTTTCGCTACCTCAGTTCTCAGTCAGTCTTTCTGTATGGTTTATTTTTTGTTTTAACTGAAATATTTTTCTCTTCTTTTAAATCACTATTCTCTTGCAAAGTTTTATGACCAATTCTGCAAAAAGAACAGAACACTGTTATGCCATAAGGTCTCCTGCTTTGTTCATTACTGTACTTCCTACTGTCCTTCTGAGTTCATTTAATAACTTGAATGGTGAGTGTGAGCTGTCTGAGCTGCACAAAGAAGAAGCTGGCTCCTGAACTCTATGAGGGATAAAGATGCCTGAAGAAGAAAGGCTATATGGGATATATTGGTTTTATAGTGTTCTAAGGTGGCCATGAGAGCAAAAAAATAAAGATGGGAAGTACCAGGCTGAGAGGCTGTGGGAAGATATATGATCTCTGATCCTGAGAGGTATCTGTGAGTCTCACTGATCCCAGCTCACTCACTGAGATCATCTTCTTTCTTTGGTAGATGTCTTTAACAACCAGCTTTTAAGCTGCTCTATGAACTTGTTACAAGGAAGTGGCAGCTCCACAAATGAGAAGAAACGCAAAAAGCAAGGATTTCTTAGAACAGTCTGTTTTATTGGACTGGGTTTGTTGTTGGAATAAAGTTAGACAAGCTTTTGAATGCAAGACATTGTTCCTCAGGTCCTTGATCATAAGAAATGCAAAGGCATTTTCGAAGAATTCTGGTATGGTCCTGGTGCTGTGGTGGAACTGAAATACATGCGCTGTCCTTGAAATGTACAAATCAAGCACAATATATTTATGCAACAAGTCTTTCTTAGTGATTATGACCTCTTGGCATTGCTGACTGAAAATAATGAATACACCCTCATTAAAGATAGCTTTTACAGCTGAAGAGAGTCAGTACATCTTGAGATCAATTCTTGTATTTGCAATAATAGAGAAAGACAGAGTAATAGAATAATAGAGGAAGGCAGTACTAGTAGCAATTAGAGTCAGTACAGATACAGAATGTAGAAGCTGACTCTAGAAGCTGGACTCACCATAGTGAATTTATATTAAGTTAAATTTAAAGAACATCGTTTAATTAGAGTATTTCATGTGGAATCAGGAGCAAGAGACCATGTCAAATGCACACAGCTTGTTATGTTGTCAGCAAAGCTGTTTGAAATATTCCAATGTAAAACTAACGTGTTATAATCCTGTGTGTACTGTCTAGTGCTACAGTCACTCTCCACAAATAGCCTTTGGTTATTTAATTGGTGATTGAAAACTGATCCAGCTTCCACTGAAGTCAATTAATATGTCACATTGATTTCACTAGGACTGCTCAGATTAAACAAATGCATAGGTGTTTTTAGGACTTTGGCATTAGGAGTTGAATGAAGTCAAAAGAAAACTCTGAAAAAAATTGAGGATAGTCACATTTTGGAGTACTAGTCTGAATAGTTATTAATTAAGTGTATAATATTGCATATATTTATGTAACAGTGATAATATTGCATATATTTATGTAAATATGTTCAACCACATTCAGGCTACTTAAATACAGCTCTGTTGAACAACAAAGTTTCTCTTATTATGGCTTCATATTTCTTATAAAGTAGAACCCACCTCTGTACTTCCTAGGGCTATTTGGTACCAGGAAGCAAAGCAGGGGGTGGGAACAAAATCTTATAATATGGATATGTCATTTAAAATCACCTAATTCTTGACCTGCCTGACTACAAAAGTGTGCGTGCCTATTTCTGCTGCAGATGTCACCTTTTTTGCTTTTGTTTTCTACTGCAGTCAAAGCATAAACTTTGCAACCCTTTAAAAAGTGATGGTAAGTTGTCGAGCTGTATTTTCATGCTTATCCATTATTTATTTTATAAGTTGAAAACATGAATTGATGATGATCAGTCATTTACTTATTCACCCCTCCATTATTCATTCATTGTTTCCAGATTTCATGCTTGCATACTTCGTTAAAGATCCCTATATCTAGGACTGATAGCCTCGGGTAGAGAACAGTAAACTTTTATTCCTGTTGTTTGCATACATCTATCATAACAATTGTTTTTACAGATGCACTATATACTTTTTTTAAAAAACGTGTTTCTCCCTCCCCACCACAGACCACCCTCAAATGTTACTTTTATATCATGCAAAACCATTCCTGCTTTGAGCGTATTTTGAGCATCTTGAAGATCCCATAAGAATGGCAGTTACTATCTCATGCATATGTGTAAAAGCTGAAAAAAACTGCAGATCAGATTCAGATTATTAAAAATGCAATGATTTATTTAAAGCCAGTAAGTCTATGACACCTCAAAAAAGCTAAGAATCTGTCTCAATACATTGAATAATAAAACAGACGTTATAGTGGAAGGAAGGAACTTGTAGCTTAAGTAGTAGCTCATGACTCAGGAGATGAGTTCAGTTTCTTGCTCTGCCCAAGGCTTCCTGTTTGACCTAGGCCAGTCAGTTAGGATTGTTTTTAAAGGCTTTTAAATATGTAAATATGCAGATAGGCTCCGAAGTGATTTTGAAAATCCCACTAGGGGATTTAGATAGCTATATACTTAGGTCCCACCTGTTATATACTACCACTGGGGATGACCTAATCAGCAACTTAGTGATAGATGGGAAGCTGGGTGACAGCAACCACGAGTCGATCACCTTCGCCATCCACCGTAAAGCTGGCAAGTCAGTCAGCAACACTGAAGTCCTTGACGTCAGGAAAGCCGACTTTGACAAGCTCAGAAGGCTTGTCAGTGAGGCCCTAAGGAACCGCAACTCCAGGGGGAGGGGAGTTCATTCTAAATGACATATAAAAAGTACACATAAATTGCATATAAAATTACATCTAACATATGTGTGTATGTGTACACACACAGTCATGGAAATCTGGAGGTGTTACAAATTTATTAGAAGCCAAAAAAGTGAAGCTGCTTAAATAAGAGCCTGAGAATATTTTGGCAAAGAATTATAATTTATAAGTGTGTGTGTGTGTGTGTGTGTGTGTGTGTGTGAATGTATAGTATGGTAATTATAAAATATCATTCTTTGCCAAAATATTAACATTTTTTATTCAAGTGTCTTCATGTTTTTTTGGCTTCCAGTGAGCAACCTCAGGTTCTAGGACACTGATTTTCAGAAGTGACTAGTACCTTTGGATGGTCAACTTGGAACATTAGGTGTGAGATCCCTATGTAGATGTAGTCTATAGTTTTGTCATTCATTTCAGTGGGCACAGAATTCCTCCTAGACCTCTTGTCTTAAGCTGGGTAGTCAGCAATTGAAGAACCCTAAACTAACTAGTTACTTCTGAAAGTCATTTTCCTATTGCACTGCTGAGGCATGAGCTGAATGGGGGCAAAATCAAAGCTACCACCAACAGTAAAGAATTCATTCAACACCCTTCTTTAAAAGGAAACTTAGCTCATTTCACATACATGTCAAATACATTCAGAGAAATTGATCTAATCTTTGCATGGGCATTGATACAAGCTACAGTCTTGCTACCAGGTCTTACATATTTGGTTTAGAAATAAAGGTATCTCAAAATAACATTTTGAATTTTGAAAAGAAGTATGGTTTGACAGAATAATGCTAAACAAAATCAGATTTGGGGTGGAACTGGCTGTCTTGTGTAATCTAAATCAAAGTCCTGATTTGCACAATGTTCTGCAGAAGTTTTTATCTTTATTTGATTTCCTATCAATGCCTCTGGAATACAGTATGCATCTCTGAATAGTCATGAACTGCTGGACTGTGAGAATATAAAAGAAATGCTAAAGGTATTAGCATTTCAATAACAAACAGTTCACAGAGAACAAAGAGCCTGGATTCTATTTTAATAAGTTTCTCACCTTTCTGAAAAGCCTTTTTTCCCCCTTTTCAATTGAGTGATCTCAAATGCATAAAAATGAGAAATGGCTGTTTCTGGGCAAAGACTAGGTAACCTCTCTTCCTGAAAATGCTGGAGTTAGTTCAATATCCTCCACAGGGATCCAAGACCTTTCCAGGTTCACTCAAGCTTCTGTGACTCCAGCTGTGCCAGACAACTGTCGCACAGCACTCCTACCTTCATGGCTTTCCAAACCAAGTAGCAAGCTGTGGTCTTCCTCCTCTTCCCTAATTCAGCCCCTCACCTCTCCACCCTCAGCACCACCCTCCCCACACATGCAATCCATCTTCTATGAGATGAACATTTTTACAGGCTTACTCCTAGAATGAAATCACCTGCAAAGCTGCCCATGGCACCATGGCAGAGCCCATCAAACTGTTCATCAGAGAAAAGGCCAACTGCATGCCTAGGGACCTTCTCAGGAGCTGTAAGTCTGTATCACAGTTACTTCTGTTCTACAGACATTTGCTTTTGTAAGGAAGAGATATTGAGGAAACGGACATACATAAAGACAAAACAGAATCAGTATTGCCAATACCAAGGGCCAATTTTTTCCTACCTGTTAGGCACAAAATTGGATGCTACTCATATTCCTGAAAAACTGTTAATACAAAAGGTTAGGGGAGTCCTCCTCCTCTGCTTGTTTGTGACTCATTTTTAAGAATGAAGTGTTTTTGTGTTGTAAAAGTAGATGCATTAATGGATTTTCAGGATTTGAACAGGGTGGAAAAGTATTGTACCTAGGTACCTATGTTCACTTAGATGCCCAAGAGGTGGAAAAGGATTTGGCTTCAAAGATTTAGGGTTAAAATAAAAACGATTTTTAAAATTATTGGGTGCCTGCCTATACATTTACAGCAAGGCTTTTCCAACACGCTGTAATTACAGCACATCAGAGCTGACTGGATTAATGGAGTCTGCTGGTGAGTGGTAATTACCATGCTGTAGCAGACTCCAGCATCTCACATATCAGCATCCCTGCACTTAAAAATGAAGGCAGGGTGCTTACTTAAAGCACCCCTGCTGCCATTTTTAAGCACAGAGATGCTGATACATGAGATGCTTCAGGCACTTTAATTAGAGTGGCTCTTGGAGCCACTCTAATTAACCCTTCCCCCTTCCTGCACTCACCCCTGCCCCACACATCCACCCCCCCCCCACAGTTCCAGAGCATGTGTAGAAATGCCCACCAAGTTCTTTCTATTTTTCTTCTCAGGTTGGAGCAATTAAACACTCAAGTTTTCCAAGCTCTTCTCTGTAAGTAGAAAGAATAGAAACACTTAGTTCGATGAATGCTGAGATTCTTATGCATTTCGGGAGCCAGGGCTTTCGGAGAATATCAGATACCAGGAAATTTGGTACCACTTTATTATATTGGTATAATCAGTACACTTACCTGATCAGCTACAGTTTAAATGTGGTTTCAGTGTGACCATAAACTGAGGAGTCATGTAACTTTCCCAGTTTTATGAAATTAGGAATGCAGCACCTATTTAAGCCTTCTTTCCTTTAAGGACCATTTAAAAAGGCTGCAGGACCTTCAAGTTCTATGGGGGAAAAAAAGGGTAATCTGATATTTTCTCCCAACATGGTTGCTTGGTTAACGACATTGGTTTGTTGCTTCAAGAAAGCAATTCCTATTAGAATAACAAAGATGCTAAGATCCTCTGTTAGTATATTGAGACACCTTGGACACATCTATCAAAGATGTTTACTGTTGAGTTGCCTAATTAGCTCATCAGTAAATGTAATAGCATCTACACAAGCAGTGCTATTAGGACACAATAAACTAATTAACTCTGCCGTAGGTTAGTACTTGTAAACATAAGTACTGTTCTGTGGTGGAGTTTTTTACTACACAGCAACAACATGTAGAAGCTGATGGGGTGGCTGGGGCACAAGGGTGCTTCACTGCAGGGGTTGCCTCCCAGCTAGCCCTGCACTGAAGTGCCCTCGTGCCCTAGCCAGCCCCTCTGCAGCACATTGAGCTGGATCAGAATAGATCCCAAGCTGGCAGGCTGACCCCCGCCCAGATGCCCAGCCAGCTGGGGCTGCTCCAGCCTGGCTCAACACGCTGTGGTTCTGGGCATATGTTCAAACATGGCGCCTGGGAGCAATAAGCTCTGGCGCCATATGCACTGAAGTTTATTGCTGTGCATTAATAACATGCGTCTGTGTGCCCTGTTTTTGCTAAGAATATTTAGGAAACACATCTTGCATGCAGTTTGCCTCTTTAATAAGGCTTTTTATTACTTAAGTTGTTGAGGCTGGTTTCAAGAGTTTTCTACAAATAACTCCCTCTTTTGTTCAAGGACATGTGCTATAATTTAATAGAAACTTCAGAGAATGTCACATGGGTCCTTTTGAAAAAATGCAGATTTGGTTGCAAATCACATTTTAAATGTAGCTCTGTTTATTGTATAATAAAATTTGAATGATATGCAATCACTCTAGACAGCAGTCTTATCACTAATAATGCCAGAGAAAAATTCATGAGCATCATATTACCTGTTTGTCATTTTAGGGCTCTGAAAACCTGATGACAATCTGCTAAATGATCCTAAAAGTTAATGAATGGGACTAATATATTGTTTCATAATTCTGATTAGCATAATATAAAAGTAATGTGGTTATGAGGTTTGAGAGAATCACATATGATCTCTTCATCAGTGGAGGAATATATAGAAAAGTTAAGGCAGACCCTCAGCTTGTATAAATCAATGTAATTAAAATTTACTTCAGTCTGGTCTTGAGGCTATTCCACTCTTTACACCAGTGAGGATCACACCCGTACTTTTCTTTTTACATGAGTACATATTTTTTGTTGCCATTAGGAGAACACCATGGCAAAGCAATCTAACAAAACATTTTATTGTGGGTGTTGAAGAGAAGATACTGATTTGAAACATGTTAGAATTAGATATTTTTTAAAAATGTATCTTTTGAAATGGGTAACTTTATTCTTGCATAATTTATTACTGTCCCTTACACCCGAGAGTCTCAAATTATTTTGAGTAGTAATTAAGTCTCCTCCCAATTCATTGGCTTAGACTACAGGGAGCTAAAAGTTCAGAGAGAGAGAGATTAAAACCCAAATTTGCAAGTCTCTCCCAGTTTGAGGCATCTCTATTTTTGAGATGTTCTGATTTAAGAACCTGATTTTTAGGTGTCTTTACCAGATTACAGCAGCTTTAGTTGGAATTTTTGGCACTTCTCATTTCTGGAGTTTCTAATTATATACATCAAGAAATGGAGGTATCAGGTATTAGTGGACAGTTTTTAAAGCCAGGTGTCCATAACCCAGCATGACCTGGGACTGTCCTGAGCTCAGGACAGGAACAATCAGCTGATTGTCAGCCTGGCCCCAAAACTGCCTGGGGCAAGTTCAGAAACCTGGGCTGTAGAGTCAGATATCTCCTGTTATACCCTCCTCATCACCATCAGTAGGTTACATCCCCAACTGTTCTGATTGTCCTATCCTCCATACATTTTTAATACGTTTCTGAGCCAGTTTATTCTATTGGCAGTGAGTTCCATGCATTAATTATGCATGTGTAAGAAAAATAAAAAAGACACTCTTCTTTTTGTTGATTTTAAATCTTCTGCTTGGTAATTTCAGTGAGCACCCTAGTTCTGTGTTACTTCACTGGGAAGCAGGCAGCAGGGCTCCCTGCCACTTCCAACTGAGTCCCAGGAGCTGCACATGGTGGCAGGGAGCGGGGCCAGGCCGTCGGCTCCATTTGCTCCACTCCTTGCTGCCACATGCAGCTCCTGGAACTGGCTGGAGCCGCACACTGCTGGGTGGCTGTGCCTCCATGGGTCATGAGCACCCCAAGAACTCCGCTGCTACTGCTGCCAGCAGCAGTTGCTGTGTGCCATGGGGGAGAGAGACGTGCTGGGGGTCCCAACTCCTCCATCCTTCCTCACACCCCATAAACTTCACACACCCACACCCACACCACCATCCTGCCTACACCATCCTGCCATAACTTCCCCACATATACACATGCCCTATACCCCACCACAGTCACACCCCCTCACAAGACCCCCACACAGCCACCCACATAGCACACCCCATCATACACCTCCCACCTCACTAACCATGTCCTAAACGCTCCCCAACACACAGTATATGAGAGTAAGTCTTTATTTTTGACCTATTATGCAATCACATCTATATATACTATGTAAACGCACATAAATCAGGACAAAAATATTTTTGAAATAAAATTAAAATATGCTATAGTAGTTGTTTGACTTCTAGTGTGTGATTTTTTTTTTTTTCCAGTTCCAAGTTGGCAACCTCCCCCCCACAAAAAAGAGTGCTTCTGGAGGCAAGGGGAACAACTTCTGGGGGCAAAAATCAGGGGTTAGGGCTGGGACTTCCAGTCCCAAGTGGGTGACCAGAGGGTAGGGCACCTGTCAAGGGGCAGGGCTATGCTTATGGCCCTTGACAGTTTACTATCCTGAAGTACTATACTGCTTGCTAACCTGCAGTACTATACCTATACGCGTTATAGCAAGTATGTCAATTATCATACATTTATTTAGATACTTAATCTGTATATTTCATTATGTTAAGTTTTTTAATATCACATTTGCTATTTACTTATTTACTCTTTGGTTATTTTTCTACTTGTGCTTTGTGTCAAACTGCATTTGATGGAAATTGGGTTTCAAATAAAGTACTCAAAATAGCATTTAAATTGTTTTTATTAGCAAATGTGCTGGGTACATAAAAATAAGAAAAATGCAAAACATTCTCCAGTTAAAATCAACTGATTTATTAAGCAAAGGAAGTATTGTCTATAGCAGATTGCTTTTAGTCACTGTGGGCCAGTTTCTCTTCCATCTAGTATCTTAGTGGACTCATTTATCTAAGTGTGACACTATTTCACTCTGCTCAAATCCCTGAAAGACAGTTAATGCAAAAGATAGTAGGTCTTCTTCCTTCTTGCTGATTTTTTTTTTTTTTTTTTTTTTACTTTTAGGGATAACATGACTGTGTAGTACAAAAGTTTGTGTATTTAATAGACTTTAACAGCATAGAATAGCATCACACTAAATTGGCTTCTAAATCCAATTACATGCCTAATAGGTGCACTAAACCAGGGGTGGGCAAAATACAGCCTGCAGGCCAGATCTGGCCCACCAGCCATTTTATCCACCCCACGGAGCCCCTCAAAAATTTAGAAAATTAATATTTAACTGCCCTGGCTTCCTGTCAAAGATGACAGGAGCCAGGGACAGTAGGACTAAGGGAAATCCATGTAAGGACCCTGCAACAGCAAGACCCCCCCAGCCCCACCACACCCCATACCCCAGCCAGAAACCCCTGCCTAGCAGAGGCTTTTCCCCTGGGGCTGTTCATGCTTCCCTGTACCAGAGCAGGAAATTCAGGTTAGAAGAAGTGGGGAGGCAGCAGGGAGGCACGGGAAGACTGTGGGCTATCGCCGACTCCTGCTGAGTCCTGCCATCATGGACACACAGCAGGGAGCCACGTGGTGCAGAGCAGCCAATGGGTGGGTGGGAAATTAGGAGTAAGGGGAGTGGAAGCGAGTGGGTGTGCGGGAGCACAGGACCTGTGCCAGTACCCTGGGGTCAGGGCCAGCAGAACCCAAAGCAAGGCAGCAGGAGTGTGGGGCACGGGCTGCCAGGGGTCTATGGAGCCAGGCTAAGCTGTGCCAGCAGGGAGAGAGGGGAGCTGGCCCAGCTCCATAGGGCCCCTGCTGGCTTGGACCCCATGCTCCTGCTGCCCTGCTGTGGGCCCTGCTGGTGCTGGTCCCAGGGCACTGGTGTGGGCTCCCCACGCCTGTCCAGCTGTCTCTGCATTCCCACATGCCCACTCATTCCCAGTCCCCCTCACCCTAGTTCTGTGATACAGGTGGGGACCAGTATGTGTAGCCCTGGCCCGTCTCCCACTCTCCCATCGGGGCTGAGCAGCGGTGGCATGGGAAAAACTGCTGTTCAGTGTGGGGAGAAAACTCCTCCTCTCTCCCCCCGTGGCTGGTGCTTCCTGCTGCAGCCACTTGGAGCCCATGCGTGGCTGACCTGCATCTCCACCGTGTCAGGTCTGAGCAGTGGCAGCAGTAGCTGGGCAGAAACTGCTGCTTGGCATGGGTAAATCAGCCCCTTCCTCTCGCTGCCACTGGGCAGTTTTTGCTGTGGCCATCTGGAGCCTGTGCTGTTTTAGGTTGCTGCACAGCTCCTTCACTACCACTTGTGAGCTTCCCTGCAGCTGCTCCACATTGTCACTGTTGCCGTGCTGGGCAGACCAGAAGTGGCAGTGAAGGAGCCACACCAGAGCCTAGCACAGTGTGGGCTCCAGGTGGCCACAGCAAAAACTGCCCAGTGAGGGTGAGGGGCCACTTTCCTTGCACTGAGCAGCAGTTTCTGCTCAATTTCTTCTGCCGCTGCTGCTCAGCCCTGACAGACGCGCTTGGAGCTGGCGTGGGGCACACAGGTTCACAGTTGTACATGCTGTTCCCTGATACTACCACTGCATGTGATCGAGTGGTGCAGAGCGGGTGCGGGGCATACTGGGGCTGCACACTGTTGACAGTGGTGGGGAGGCAGCATAGGGCACATGGGCTCTGGGCTGTTGGGGGCAGGTGCTGACTGGCTCGGGGAGGCACACTCAGGGGGCTCCCATGCACAGCCCACCATACCCTCAATCCCTTCCTGCAAACCCCACAGCCACATCCTCCCCCATACACCCCACAAATACCATACACACACATGCCCACAAACCCCACAGCAACCTACCTATACCCCCAAAACCCCTGCATACTCCACACATTGTACAAGAGTAAGACTGCATTTTGAGCTGTTATGCAATCACTTCAACACATACAGCACGAACACACACAAATCAGGACAAATATATATATTTTTAATTAAAATATCTTATTATGGGTGCTTGATTTTTAGTATATAATTTGGGGTTTTTTCCCCATGCTAAGATGGCAAACCCTCTTACCCAAAGGAGTACTTCCAGGGGCAAAGGGAGGGACTTCTGGTGGCAAAGGTCAGAGGTTAGGGACGGGGCTTCCACCCCAAGATGGCAAAGAGGGGGCATGGCACCTGTCAAGGTAGAGCTACCTATGCGGCCCTTGACAGTTTGCCAAAACTCGGTAAGCAGCCCTCTGCCCAAAATTATTCACCACCCCTGCACTAGACTCTGGTGCCATGTTCTTCAAGACTTCAAAACTAATAGAGCTCATCCTCACATACTTCATTTTATATTTATACACTAAAAGAGGCAAACATAGACTAACCTATATATAGACTAGAAGAGGCAAATAAGCTTTCCTGCATTTTCAATTCCTAATTCATTTTATGATTTTGAATGAAGAACTAAATTAGTTAAAATAAACTGGAATGAAAAAAATAATCTGTGTGTACTTGCATAAGAGGCCGTTGCAGTCAAAACCCTTTTTGCTGGCAGCTGAGCCAGCAAGTTCTACTAATTTTTTTTAATTATCAGGAAATATACCAATTCAAATTCTAACAGCTTATTTGGCTGATATAAATAAGATTAGGGGTAGATTTGTATCAATAGACTAACTAAATCAGCCAGGATACCTTCAAGTCAGCCGGCCCTGACAATCTATACCCCGGGGTACTCAAGGAGCTGGCGAGCATCATAGCCCAGCCCCTGGCACAGATCTTTGAAAACTCTTGGCACTCTGGTATAGTGCCCAAAGACTGAAAGAAGGCCATGGTGCCTATCTTCAAGAAAGGGAGGAAAGTGGATCCAGCAAACTATAGGCCCGTCGGCCTGACTTCTGTCCCGGGGAAGATCTTAGAAAAGTTTATTAAAGAGGCCATCCTTAATGGATGGGCCGACGCCAACCTCCTAAGCAATAGCCAGCACGGGTTTGTTGTGGGTAGGTCTTGCTTAACCAATCTCATTTCCTTCTACGACCAGGTGACCTATCACCTGGACAAGGGAGAAGAGATTGATGTCATATATCTTGACTTCAAAAAAGCCTTCGATCTGGTATCCCATGATCACCTCTTGGCAAAACTAGCCAACTGTGGCCTTGGCTCCACCATGATCCGCTGGCTGGGAAATTGGCTCCGTGGTTGGACCCAGGGGGTTGTAATTGATGGCAGTCACTCATCATGGTGTCCTCTGACCAGTGGGGTCCCCCAAGGCTCTGTCTTTGGACCCATATTGTTCAACATCTTCATTAATGATGTGGACATCGGAGTCAGGAGCGGACTGGCCAAGGTCACCGATGACACCAAACTTTGGGGCAAAGCATCCACGCCAGAAGATAGGCGGGTGATCCAGGCTGACCTGGACAGGCTCAGCAAATGGGCGGACGAGAGCCTGATGGTGTTTAATCCCAAAAAATGCAAGGTTCTCCACCTTGGGAAGAAAAACCTGCAGCATCCTTATAGGCTCGGCAGTGCTACGCTGGCTAGCAGTACAGAAGAAAGAGACTTGGGAGTCATCATTGACCACAAGATGAACATGAGCCTCCAATGCGATGCTGCGGCTAGTAAAGCAACCAAAATGCTGGCTTGTATCCATAGATGCTTCTCAAGCAAGTCCTGGGACGTCATTCTCCCCTTATACTCGGTGTTGGTAAGGCCACAACTGGAGTACTGCATCCAGTTTTGGGCTCCACAATTCAAAAAGGATGTGGAGAAGCTTGAGAGAGTCCAGAGAAGAGCTACGCGTGTGATCAGAGGTCAGGAAAACAGACCTTACGACAACAGGCTGAGAGCCATGGGGCTCTTTAGGCTGGAAAAGTGCAGGCTCTGGGGTGATCTGATGGCCACCTATAAGTTTATCAGGGGTGACCACCAGGATCTGGGGGAACGTCTGTTCACCAGAGCGCCCCAAGGGATGACGAGGTCGAACGGTCACAAACTCCTGCAAGACCGTTTCAGGCTGGACATAAGGAAGAATTTCGTTACTGTCCAAGCCCCCAAGGTCTGGAACAGCCTGCCATCGGAGGTGGATCAAGCACCTACATTGAACACCTTCAAGAGAAAATTGGATGCTTATCTTGTTGGGATCCTATGACCCCAGCTGACTTCCTGCCCTTCACGTGGGGGGCTGGACTCAATGATCTTTTGAGGTCCCTTCCAGCCCTAATGTCTATGAAATCACTGATATATAGCATAAGCTTTTGAGGCCCCAAGATCACTTTATCAGATACTGTAAAAGGACATGCACAGAGCAGTATATCAAGTAGAGAGAGTGATTTGAATACAAAACACATGGAGTGAGGGAGGGAAGGAAGAGTAGAAAGGAGGAGTAGTGCTGAAAGAGGCAAGCAAGTAATAAACCCAAAGGACAAAAGGGTCACAAAACCTAATCTAGATAATGGGATAAGAATCCATCGTCCCTGTTTATGCCATCTTTAATACAATCCAGTCTCTGGATAATTTCTTGGTCCACAATTTCCTGTTCAAGTGCATTTTTAAAGCCTTCCAGTATAAGAACAGCTACCCTGAGTAAGCCGTGGAATGCCCAAAGAGATGGAAGTGTTCTGCTCCAGGCCTGTGTGTCTTTCTCGAACTGATGTCAGATTGTTTGTTCACGCTTACACATGAGGATCACCCCATCTGTCCAGTGTAGACTGCAGAGGGCCACTGTAAGCAGAGGGTGGCATATGTGATGTTGGTCGAGTTACAACGTCAGACTAACATAGCTAACTGCCTTTCTGGTGTAGACAAGCCATATCTGTTCCTATAGCCAAAGGCAGACAAGAAAGCGATGTTGCTAGTATGTACTTTTGACATCCATAAATCTGTATGAGAGCTGGAATTCATACCTCTCCAGGTTCTGCCACCATGCCCCGTTAGCAAACAAGTGCTTTTTGAATATTTATTTTTATTTAAATGTAATTCTTTTATCTCATTTATAGTAATTTCAGGCCTCAATGTATGCTGTTATACCATCACATTAAATTTCTTCTTTTTTCGTATGACATTTTAGGAATACAACATTCATAGATACATTTTTAAATGTGATAATCATTCAACTGCTTCAGGGGTAGCTGCATGGATTGATTTTTAGATCACCATTAAATGATCTCATTGGGCAATTGCTCACAATGTGTTACACCATCTGAAAAATCACACCACAGTTGCAAACCTGGACTCTCTTTGATTCTCCATTTAGGGAGTAGATGACCACATTTTCTAAGAAATGTCTGGATGCAATTTAGGGAGGACCAAATCTTTCTCAGTAGGTCAAATCCTGTCTGAGGGGTTGTAGGGTCACTGATGATGTATTTCTGTGGCAGGTTGCTATTTGCCCAGGCTTCCCTCCATTGTTCTTTGGTGCTCTTGTGATCATCGTAGAGTTGCTTGGCGTATTTCCAGAAGGGTTTTCTAGATTTGGGCCTATCCAGTGGTGGCATGGTGATATCCTTGTTGATTGGGAGGTTTAGGTTACCAGTGACTTTATGGTATTCCCTCATGCATGAGGCATCGTGGCCATGCGGTGGGGAAGCAATGTTTGCTAGGACTGGAAGCCATGGTAATGGCGTACATTTTAGCGTTCCTGATGTAATCCTCATACCAGCATTTAACTGTCTATCAACAATCTTTGTGTGCACCCTTTTGTTCCAGACTACGGAGCAGTATTCTGCTGCAGAGAAACCAAGTGCTAAGTGCCTGCTCGAAGCATGATTGCATTTGCTCCCCATGTCATTCCATCCAGTTTATGCACAAGGTTAACTTGTGCTTTCATTTTTTTAGCAACAATCCACTGATGAGCAGGGAAGGTGAGGCTCCGATCAAAAGTTACAATGAGGTATTTTGGGAACTTCTCGTGATTAACCTCTTCTCCACAGGGAGTGATGGCAAGTTTCTGATTGACGTGGGCATTGTTTAAACCAAGATTAAAATGCCAAAGATTGCATTTAAAATTTTTTTTTTTAATTGTTTATATAAAAAATCAAATAATTTTTAAAATAATTGTTGATTTTATTATCCATTCTGATATTATATTAGCCATTCTGCTTTATATATATATAAAATTTTTGTTAAAGTTATTACATTTGGCATTTTATGATTTTCTAGGTCCAGAATGAATTGCTGTTTGAAAAGGAGCATCAGTTGCATGCCCTGGAGAATAAACTTGGAGAGTACATTGCTGCTTTACAGTTCCAGAAGACTGATAAAAAATCCAAAACATTAGAGAGCTATACTGCCATCATAAGTGTACAAGCTTTGCTTCTGGAACATCTAAGTGCATCTAAAATACTATCGAAGTCGGAGTGTACCCAGATTTTAGAGGCACACAGGCCTGTAAGTAACAGTATTATGAAAAGGGCAATTGCCAAGAAGCCAGCTCAGCAACGGCTGACACCCTTTTGACTTCTGTGGCATTATCTTGAGTTATACTTGCTGAAAATTTGGTCTCATATTTCTGCTGTCTTTTCTAGTTTAGGCAGGGTGTGTGTATGTGCATATATAAAAGCTTTTGTGAGTGAGGGCATCTTTAGATGTTATTCCAATCACAGCATAACTTTTCTTGTGGAATGAAGACATCATGCTATGTGCATGGCTACACATTTATAGAGCAGGCTGTTAGAGAAGGATAAAAAGGAGTTAACAGTTTGCACTGCTGCTGCTGCCCAGTTGGGGGAGTGCTCACTGCTCAGTGGCACTGCTGAAAGAATTAGATGGCTCTACTAAGGACTCTTGGGGTCTCCCCATGGAACAAACTGTGGGAGAAGAGAAAGTCTCCCCCCATTTTCTCCCATACATACATGAAGCCAGGGACACCCTGCCCACCTGGAGCAGAGCCTGGACCTCCTGAATAGCAGGAAGCTAGGTGGGGTAGGGGGAATCCTACCCTTCCTTGCACGTATGGGCCAGGCCACACCCTTTCCCCCTTGTGCAGTTGGATGGATTTGCCCATCTGCTTGGGCAGACCAGGTCCTGCCATGCTCACCCCGTATGCCAGATCAGGCCCACCAGCTGAATCCAGCCCACAGATGGATTGGGCACCACAGAGCAAAAAAATTGGACAGTACTGTGCTCCACAGTCCAGATTATGACTTTTTTGTCTAAAAGTGATATTTGTTACAGATAGTAATCTCGATCACACAGGTAAAGATGGGAAAGATAGTGCATGAAGAATGCTGTAGTGTTTTGATAATAATGCAAGATCAGTTACGTATGTGGTGGTGCCTGACATGATGAATTCTACAGCTATGTGATAAATCATAATTATGGGGCGCCCAAAGTGCATAGTCAGTCTTGCTGTCCCACATTGTGTCTTTGTAGTCATTTTAAAATAAAACTAAACAAACAAAAACAACTTCCTTAGAGCCTTCTGGCTTCCCTTTATCATATTTTCTGCAGCAGGTTTTTGGAAGTGACAACTTACTTTTTCATAATTTCTTTCTGTCCCTTTATTTTTCATAGTTCTGTGCTCTCTTTTCCTAAGAAAATGTTTGTTTTCCATTTGTGACTATCCAAATAGAACTCAGGAGAACATGAAGTAGAATAAATAATATGGTTTTTTAAAAGTGAAACCTTTTTGCTAAACAGCATCTTTAGACAGCTATCATCATGAAAACTCCTTGTTAAATTTTAATGCTATCATCTCAACAGTCTTCTTCTTAAATATAGTATGTTAGAGTCAACACACTGAACAAACTGTTCCAAGTTGGTTTAAAGTATCCTTGTATTAAACAGATCTGTAACAAATATTGTCTCCCTTGAGTCCACAATTATCCACATATGCATTCTCACTTGAGGGTGTCTCCCACCTAGTGCTTCATCTGGTGATGTTTTTGCTGTAGCAGTAAGAGGAGAGTATGCTCTAGCTATACCTGTCCCAGGTCCCTACACCAGGGCATATTTACTGCTCTGCCAGGTTCTCAGCCAGAGGACTCCTTTAGAGTTCCTGACAGCATTCAAGCCATAGAAAAAAATGCAAAGCTCATGCTTTCTGACAGCTTCCTTTCAGAAAAGAGTGGGAAGAATGCTGAGAGTTATTTTCTTATCTTTTCTTTGATCCAGGGCAGGGTACAGCTCTCAAATGTTGCCTTCTGGTGCCTGCCCTCATTCATCAGTGCTGTTGTAAAGCCCTGGTGGCATCTTGTCACAACTACTCAGCTGCATCTGTTTTTCCCTCTTACCTGGTTCTTCCTTTTCTAAGCTTTATCAGTTCTATATTCAAGGTTTGGGCCTTGTTCCTCTTTTGATGGCATAATTCGGATTGCCACACAAGGTGCCTGTTTTGCCTGGGGAAGACCAGTGCTGTCATCAGTTCTTTCTGTTCAAACTAAGGATATAAAAGAACAGAAAGAGTCAGGCGCAGCTTCTTCTTCTGGATAGCTTCCTGGACTCTATCTCACACATAGGGTCAAAAGACTCAGAGCAGTACCATTCCCTCTGGCACCAGGAGCCAGCATGCAGTGGCATCCTTCTCCCATGCTCAGGGAATCCATCAACATCAGGGGCCTCTATATGGTAACATTTTCAGTTCTCCCCAGATGAGGGGTTAGGAACCGTTTGAATCTATAATAGCATGCTGTCCGCTATACCACTCCATGGAAATGGCTTTCTTGGTAGTAATTACATTTGCAAGGTGGGATCTAAGAACTCATGGCAGCCCCCCCCCCCCCCCCCCCGCCAACACTACGTTCTACCTAAATAAAGTAACTACACAAACACATTCTGTATTCTTGCCCAAAGTAGTCACAGGCTTTTATTCAGGGCCAGAAGATTAACTCAAACCTCATTCGTCTCTTGCAGATATGATTATGTCATTAGTTGTTTGTAGCTGACACATCCGAAAGTACAGTGACACCAGCCTAGCTATTATCTAAACAAATCTCGGGCTGCATAAAATTATGATGCAAGGCTGCTGTGGTGGAGACATCAGAAATATGGATACATTCCATCATTCATCATACTCAGGCTATGTCCATAGCATTTCTGCATAACACTGCTATAACCATTTGCTGCGGGACAGTTCCCTAGAGCTCTGTTTACAAAGCAGTATGCCCCTGTAGAAGTGTCTTGGGCAGATGCAGTGCTCGGCAGACCAGTCCTCCAATTTCTGTTCACCTGGAGCTAGAGGGACTCCAAGCCCCACCTTCCTGTATGCGGGCACTGCTTCAGAGTGGCCCATAAGTAAGAATATGTGTGTGGACAACACATCTGGAAAAGTTTTAATTAATCATACATAACTTGATTTTCACACTGATAAGATTAGCTCAGAAACAAAGCATTAAACTCACTTCATGAGGCTTACTGCCTTTTCTGAAGTTTGTGTAACAGGTGCCAAGGCAGGACCGGTTTCCAATTCAGAAACAGATTATTGCCAGCTTCCTTGTTCAGCTGTTTGGGTGAGGAGGGGAGAGTGGTATAAAAAGGATAGCTGAAGAGCCAGAGAAAAAAAGATGTAGTGCTGAGTTCCTTATCTGGTCTGAGGACCAGGCTGGTGACATTTTTGTTTGCTACTCTTTCTGCTTATACTACCTGCTTTGATTGATGAGTATAGACTTTGTCCTGCTAATCAAAGCTTGCCTGTTGCTCTGTTTTATTTCTGCGTATTCATCTCACCAGTTGGCAAATTTAGTTGACATACCTATTAAATAGAAAACACCAAAACCGGAGGCCATAGTAACTTCTCACACTAATTGCATCAGAGCTTGTTCAACCAAAGAGTAGAAGAAACTCATGCTTCAGTGCATATGAGTTTGTTTTACCTCCCTATGAATAGTTCATTAGTATTAATTTTCACTGCTATCTTAGCACACAAGACTTAAATTCAGCCTGATGCCAAGTACTGGACATGCACTTATTTAGAGGCTCCCTGCTTAATGTCCTTAAGTCTAAATAAAGAGGACAGTGAAAAAGTAGGTCAGAGGGTATTATTTTCTCCGAATTATAGTTGGCACAGAGAAAGTAAATGACTTGTCTAGAATACCAAGGAAGTCTGATGCAGAACCCAGAAGTGAAGCACAAACACGCTTTCTCACCAACTCTTCACTAAAAACCCTGATTTTTAAAATGCCACTACTGAGCCTCCTAAGGGCATTCAAAAAGTATTCTTATTTCATCATACTGACATTATTTTATAGATCCTGTGTTATCATAAATAGCATTCAGCATTTTCCAACCTATTTAGTATTGGTAATTGATTCAGTATAACTAAAATGTGTGTGCATGCATTTTCAACAGTGTGTTTCAGCAGCTTTATGCTACTTATAAAGATATCAGTCTCTCTTTTCAGTCTGTTGTGCTGATATTATATCTTCTGGATGTCTTCACTGGAAGTTTTCAGGTGCCACTGGCTTTTAGCAGAACAAAGATATACTCTAGGGTGTTGTTCTGACACTCATTGCTTACTAGTCATGTTTTACCATAGCCATCACAGTGATTTGGAAAACATAGTGACTGCAAGTTATTTGGAAGAATGAGAATGGAATAAAGTAATATTGCAATTCCATGATGGTATCTTTTTTCTTAACCCCAAATGAAATTTCTTCTTCCAAGATGAATTACTCATTTTTATCATTATATGTTTTCATATTCTAGGAGATTGAAGACCTTGACAGAAAGCTGGAATATGAAATGCTACATAAGGAGTCAGCTCAACATCAGCAGAACCTAATAAATAGGCAGAGATGGAATCCAGATGGATTTGGACTTTCAAGTGAAGTTGTAGAAATTAATGCAGGCAGACAACTTTCTACTTTGCTAAGTCAAGCCATGAATAAATGTAACCATTTAGTAAACCTACATCAGCAAAGGTAAGTTTTTCTGGTATTACAAATTACTGCCTTTTCCAAAACTAGCTTTGTCACTGTGGTCTTCATTGGTTGTAGCATACCCTGAAGAAAGAGCCGTCTTAAAGTTTTGTAAGCTTTGAAGGACAGGGACTGTCTCTTCATATAAAGCCTTTAAAGTTTTGCTGACAGAAGGTCCATCAGTGTACAGCAGCTGCCAGCCCCAGCCTGTCATTGTACATACATGTCTCTGTGGTATCAGGCATCCTTCTTGCAGTGGCAGAGCATAAAGCAGGGGCAGGCAAAATGTGGCCCAGGGGCCAGATGCATATTTTCCTTTCACTCTTCCTTTTCCCATCTGCTTTCATTCTCATCTCTGTGAACATGTCCTTCATACCCATTTTCCTCTGCATTATTGTGAACTGAACAGCAAATAAGGCACTGCTAGCCAAGGAGTTAGTGACCATTGGCTCTAATCTAACAGCGAGTATGTCAGATTTACAGTGAAGGACCAAAGCAGTTGAACTCCCCTGATTTTCCCGCTGTAAACTTTTGAGTGCCACTCCTATGAGTCGATTCTACCTGCAAGCCTCTGGACTGCTAGATGTCTCTCCAACTGCTGTGATGACCAGTTTTTCCAACTGGTGACCAATGGGTTTCTCTGTTTTCCAGGGAAGGTGGGGTAAGGGGAGATAGCTTGGGAAGAGGGGGCCCAAGCAGATCTGTAGACTGGGCCAAACGGATCCCCTGCTAATGCTGTGGTAATGATTTATGTGAACACTGAGGATGACTAAGTATTGGAGAAAGGAAATGCTGCAGCAGGCAGGAGGGTACTTTGGTATTGTGTTGCGTTGCTGCCGCAAGCAGTGGTCCCTGCTGAGCTGCCAAATGAGGGCATAGCAACATTTCTTACAAGGAAGGGAGAAGTCCACCATTTCCTGGAACTAACTGAAACTGCTGTGGGAGTATCTGCTGGAGCACTTTCTGGAGGTGATGTCTGAAGATAAGATGGGGGAGATTACTGTGCAGGGAACATGAAGGGCATATAGGGAATGATCAAGATGGTTCATAACAGCTGGTCATGCAGCAGCACTTACTGTTAGTACTTTCACTGCCCTTTTTGCTTTTCATCTATTGTGTGACCTGCAATCCTGGCTGTCAAAAAGCAGGTAGTTCTCAGGAGGGTTCTTTGTCACAGGTTGCTCATCTCTCTGCTTCTGGCAGGATAGATTTACTCTGTCCTCCTCTCTATAGCATCCAGATAAGGTTTAAGTAGGCTTTTGTCAGAGGTGTGCTTTGTGTGCCCCAGTCTGAGGGGGAAGGGGACGCATAGCAGGGCAGACCTAACCACCTGTTGTGCTGGAGCACCCAATGGAAAGCTGGTCACTGGTCCTTGAGTTTAGCCAGGTATTGACTTCTGCCTAAGTCACATCTCTTGGCTTGCATTCTGCTCATGTTGAGCTTGCAGATGTGGCATTTTCCGATTGCTCCAGTGACCTCCCTTGCCCCAAAGGGTAAGGATTTCCTATATCTTCCCTTCTTTGTGCAGGTGTGCCCCTGTGGGTATATTCTCCTCACACAGGAGATCACATGTATCCCAGCACGGTGTTAAAAATGCCAGGCAGCCTCTAGTCAGTATGAATTTGGGGAAAAACTAATGTCCAGACTGTTCTGCAGAAAGGTGTTTTCAGGAAGACTGCTCAAGTCTCCAGAAACTGAGAAATATCTTCACTCATCTGCTTACCACCACAGGGTATCAGTGAGCTTGTATTCTTCGGGGGAGATAGTGTTACTTTCCTGGCAGCAGGGAAGCATTCTGTCCTTTCAGAAAGAATTTAGGCCCAGTTCTCATCCACCCGTTAGGCCCATAAGCATACTTAGTTGCCTTATTGCCTTAACTTGCTCCAAAAACCAGTGGGCAGATCCTGGTTCTTTGTGTGTGGATGTAGTAACCATCTGCCACCTAAACCTGAGCTCTGCTGGCCAGTGTATGCTACACCTAGCTTTGCGCATCTCCCATTTATGCTGGGGTGTAAATTGTGCTTGAGGCTGCTGGAAACCATTGCAATAGCAGCATTAAATAATAAACTGATTAGCTGTGAATTGTAACACCTTGCATTGCATTCAGCATTTCTGGTATGGGCCAGTGGCTTAATACTAATATTCCACAGTTCAAGCAGGAGACCAAGGAACCGAGACTGACTCTGGTGTTCTCATAAGTTTATCAGACAGGATAGGGAGTGCTGTGAAAACCACGCTGTCAGTCTCTGGGGAAATATTTGCAATGAAATGCAACCTGCTTGAATTTCACTTCTACCTTCCCCCCTTGTGCACATTTTGATGCAAATTGAATTCTCTGTGATCAGTTTTGCTTGGATATACAAATTGTTCTAGCCAAGCAGACCCATTTCCAGGTGTCCCTGTGAAAATGGATTTTTCTTTTTAGAGCAAAGATATCTCTAAACAAAAATAGGAAAATATATGCTTTTGAAGGTTTTTTGGTATGGAAATTGCTGTCTTGACAACAAATATTACAAAGCAGGTATAGATGAAGCTTTGCAAAATTAAATAATAAAAATACCTCTTTGAATTACATAGATCCATGGTCATTTAGTGCTCTGAGTTTCATGTAGCACTGTGAGAGAGCTCTGAATTAAGTTGGTTTCACTTGGATTGATTCATAAGGAATGGTTTTAGACATGGCAAAAGGAGTCCAGACCTCTGCTTTCAAGATCAAATGTTTCACATTTGCACCCTTGTACTTTAGGCTATGAGCCCTCTAATTATGTTGGTAAAGCATCAGCCAACAGTGGGACCTAGACAAATGTTGCAGAAGAATGTCTGAGAGATCTCTAGGAAGAGAGTTGGGTCATTAGTTCACCAGAAAGTTTCCATTAGGGACCTGTAAAGGAACAGTAAGGGGAGCAGCTCAGCTGGCTTCCAGAATACAAGGCAGGATAAGGAAGCCTCACAACCTACCCCAGATGACCCATAAACATGGTAAATGGGCCTTGTGGTTCAGTTCAGAAAGAGAAAATAATTAGACTTGAGAGAGAATTTGCTGGGAGCTGTCTCTCCCCAGCAGTGCTTAACCTCAGAAGCCCCACAACTTTGTAAAAGTATGGTGGTAGATGTGTTGATCTTTGAGGAGACAAAGGGAGAAGAGGAAGTCAGCTGTCTGAATGTTTTTAAGAGATTTTGGATTTGTGTTTTAGGTAAAAGATTAGGGTCAGATTCTGCTTTGCATTTTTAGTGGTTTCCAGTGTGACAAAATAGACAGACAGCCTTTTGGTGAACATGGGGAAAGGAAACCTGTTCTTAGCTTGTTTAAGTAAGCATGCCATAAAACATTAACAAGATCTGCCAAGAAAATGTTATGTTTCTGAATGGATGAATTTGGACATGAATTGTTTCCTTATAACACTAAATGAGGAGAATGTTCATTTTCTCTTTCACTTCAGCTTAAGAGAAGAGCAATGGAATAATGTGGTGCTTGAAGATCTTTTGGAGAATATAGAAATGGACACATTCTTGGCACTTTACAACCAGGTAAGGGTGTAATGAAATAAAAGACTACTTTTTAAATTGCTGCTTTATCTGGAAATTGAGGGTAACATGAAAACAAGGTTGTCTTAAGCATGTCATTCTTTTCCTTCTCTAATCCTTCCAAATACTTTTTGAGCCCAGTCCTGCTAAGGTACTCACGATGTTCACTACTTCAGTTACTTCAGGCTTAGTAGCTAAGTAACCTTGAGTACATCACCAGTTTACTACAGCAGGCAGTGGTACCCTCCAGTGTACCAAGCCTGTCCATGTGGGCTGTCTTCTGAACCAGAAGTAGTGTTGCTACATTTGTGTGGCTTTGTGGACAGGCTAATTGGCACTTTAAAAGGAGACAGCATGTTTGAGAATGCAGTTACCTGGTCTTGGAAAGTTTGCAGTACTCATTGAGAGAGAGTAGTAAATACTATGCTCACTAGTATATACTTTCCGTTATTTATCTTGTGTGTATATAATTTACATTTTCTTCAGCTTAGAAAATAAAAATTATTCTAATTCCTCATTTACTTATAGTCTTATATCCTGAGGGTCTTGTGTTACAGCAATGCTTTTATTTATGTCTAAATTGATATGGAAATATATTCACATTAACATTTCAAACCTAAACAACAGAGGTGGATAGAGATACAGAACATGTATATATGACTTTTTTCTTTCTATTCATTCTCATTTTAAAAAAAGCTACCTCTTCAGCTAGCACAGTTTATTAGCCTCTACTGATAGACAGACCTCCAGAAGGCAGAGAACTATATGAGACACAGGCTAAAGTAGCCACTGGGAGAAGTTGGGATAAGGGGTGGTGCCTAAGCACCAGTCCTCAAAAGTAGTTAGAATTCTCCCCTGTGTACCCACCCCTGAGATGAGATGCATAAGCCAAGATAGTCCTTCTCACAAAAAAGACAGATACCCTTATCATATTGTGCCTAGGGATTTCCATAAATCATGCGGGAAGTACCCCCTACAGCGGCTCCTTTAATGTTTTTCATTTTGCCTCTTGCCCACCCCTGCTCCTATTGGCACAGGGGCCCTGCCAGCTGGGCCTTTTGCTGCTGTTAAAATAGGCCACTGTGCAGTAAAGCACATGTATAGACATTCCCATTAGGTGTTTTATCCAACTGCAGGACTGCGTAGAGTCAGTACCTTTCTCTGTTTTCCCAATGAATATTTTTTTATAGAGAGTGAAACAGCTTCAGTAGTAAGGATTAAGAGAAACTTGCTCTAGAATACCGACTAGCCTGGGTGATTGGGACACTATACTGGGATGTGGGGTATCATGGGTTTAGTTCCTTGATTTGAATTGGGTAGAGTAGGATTTCAAACGCATCTAAGTACTGGTTGTAATGATAACCTACCAAACTCTTTTGCATGGGGTAAGCATGTCCTGAGGACAGATCTGCTTCTTTAGCTGTCTTTTGATTTTCTTGTTTGCTTTTCTTTTCTAAAACCATTTTATCAAACCATCTCACCACCTTGTTGGCTTTGGCTGTCTGACATTTGGAAAGCAGTCACTAATGACTGAATCCTATTTAATCCTTAAATTCATTCCAGTGGTATTTGTTTCCACAGCCTACTGCACACAGCTCACAGTTGTTTACCCAGGAACTTTTTTGCATAGGTGAAAAGAATAGTTTTGCAGCCAATCATGACAATTTCTACTGTACACTTTTGTAAACTTCTTACAACAGAAATATTCATGGGAAGGTAACTCTCAAACCAGTTATGCCCGTAAAACTGCAAATCCTATACTGGCTCATTTATAGCTTTAATAGTTTACATAAGACTGATGAGAGGCAAGGAATTTTTGTGGTAGCTGTATATTTGAGAGAGCTGTCGGACAAGGTTCCCAGCACAAAGTGCCATTCTTCAGATCACTTTGTGGTGGAACTTTGCACCTGACAACTTGTCCAATATCTCTCCCAACTATACAGTTGATCCAAAAAAGATATCAGACAAACAAAAAAAAATCACTCCATACACCGTTATCATCATGGCTATAAATGTCACTTATAATGCTGAGATGGTTCCAACTTTATTTTTTCAGTAACATATATTCGTGGAGCAGTATCCCATTTAACAAAATTATTTTAACAAGGAGCAGTTCAATGGGCAATGATAATGAAATATTCGTTTAAATGAGATAATAACATTTAGATGTCAGTCCTGATGTCAGTCTGTATGATAATTAAAAAGCGTAAGGTGCTTTTCCAGGACAGAAGAGACTAAATCTTTTGTTCAGTTCAACATTGCCTTTATGACTAGATTAGCTTCTAAAGTTAAATGTGTTGTGTGAACTTTTGCATACAGTGCTATACCTTAAATTTGAAAAAAGGTACAAGAGAGATAGAAGATAAAGTTAACTTCTATTGATCAAGAGGAAATAAACCATCAGATGAGTTATGGAAACTGCAAAGACTTATGGACCTTTCTGAAACATACAATACTTTGGGCTTTACTGATCTCTAAGATTTAAGTAATTTATGGCATGTGAGCTCTTTTCATGCTTTTTTTTCTAGCTCTCACATATTAATCTTGTAATATCTGGTGTATCTGCAAATTATGAACAATACTCTGACTTTAGAGATGCACTCCTTTACTATTAGCACTCTCAGTATCTGTGTCTGGGTAATTTCAAGATATTTAAATCAGAGATTGTTTGATAATCATGTGGGCTAATTAGGAGAATGGTCTGGAACCTCAAATGTACCATTATGATGTTTACTTAGCAATGACATGGGCTGTTAAAAATCAGACTGCCACTTATAGAATGGGAACTGTAAAACCAGAGGATAAAGATCCCATTAGGGTCTTGGTCTGCTTGGGGACTGCCACATTTCCTGGGTAAACATGATGTAACACAGCAAGCTCATGCACAAGGTGGTGGAATCGCCATCCTTGGAGTTGTTCAAAAGAAGGCTGGATAAGCACCTTGTTAAACTAGTTTGAGTTTTTTAAGCTCCTGTCTATGGCAGGGGACTAGACTTGATGATTTTACATGCTCCTTCCAGTCCACTGACTCTATGACTCTATGGCTCTAAAATAATCCAGCTTCTCAATTCTACAACCCACCTTCAGAAAATGTCCTTACCTCGAAATGTTCACAGATATTGCGGGAGTTTGTTCCTTTGCTGCTGTTGTCTGGAAGGATTACAATTTGGATAAATTCAATTTCTAATACAGTTACAACATCACTACCTCTCAGAGTTTCTGTCTGTTCAAATGTTGCGCTACTTTAGGGTTGGTTCTTGGACATAATACATAATCTGAGTGTATAAGAGGGAACCCACACCACTGATAATGAGAGCTAGGAATGTTTTTCTCAATGTTTCATGCCATTGCATTAAGGCTGAAAGCTTTACAGGTGACTCAGTTGTAAGGTTTTTACTTTCTGTGTAGGATTCTGCAGACTAGAAAGGAAGGCCACAAGCAGACAGAGACACTCCATTTAGACCAGAGGGCTTGAGTGTTCTCTAGCCTATGGCAGGGCTCTTAAACTCATCTGGCCCAACTGCTGCAAGACCAGTCTATGCAAGACCACCCGCTCCACCAGATCCAGAGTCAGTGGTGCTTGATCCAGCTGGTTCAGGACTCCGCTTCTCATGGCACCTGCTCTGGCTAGATCAGGACATGAGGTTCACATGGTGTCCGGTCCAGCTGGTCCAGAGAGGACTCCGTGTTCAGCACAAATCCCAGACTGGCCGAAGTGGGTATTACATATGGCTCAGTCCTGAACTAGGCAAAGCAAGGACCAGCTCTGGCATGAGGGGGACCCAGAGGTTCCTACCACCCTCCCCACATGCCTCTAGGCAGTCCAGGACTGTGCTGCGTACAGCATCCCCTTCAGGACCCATGCTGCGCTTGGCATCCACTCCAAACCAGCTGGTTTGTCTAGCTCGTGTACCAGACCAGCTGGAGAGGGTGCCAGGGATGTTGGATCCAGCATGTGAGGGGAAGGCCATGAACTGCCAGACCAGGAGCTGGACGATATGGCTCCACAGGCTGAATTCGTACCATGTTTGACACCCCTGGCGTAGGGGTTACTCATCTTCTGACTGAATCGAAGAAAAAATTCAATCTGGCTCCTTTTCAACTAGCTGCCATAGGAAGTTTCTGGATATCATTTATAAGTACTTGTGTTTGTTATGGTAGCCCCTAAGGACCAACCCAGAATAGGGCCTAATTCTGCCAGGTAATATACAAATATATGGTATCAGGTAGCACTTAGCTCAACCCTTACAATCCAAATAACTATTTTTTGTGTTGCTGTACTGGCAGTTGAAAATCTTGAAATCTGTCAAGCTTGGTCAGATCATTAGAAGGCAGACACATGGTTGCCACCTAAAATGTATGCTATTCCAGTATTGTTTTGTCAAGTTTCTAAAAAGCCACACACACATATAGAACAGATTCTTCCAACTTGAGAAATACATGATTCAGGAGACTGATAGATGTAAGCAATGCATTTCATAGTTGTCATGGAATCTACTTCCTTTGGCTTGACACACTAAAAAGTGAACAAAGCGATCCTGAATAACAGCCAGCATAGTTAGCCTGAGGACACAAAAACATCTGACACCAGAGAAAATTCAGAGTATTGCTGCATTGAAAACCTGAACTATTATTGAGAACCTATAACTACTGTACATCTACTTATACAGTAGATGCACTGTACAAGATGGAGGACTTGTGGTTTAAGTTTTATTTATGTGACAGACACCCTGAACAACATATTTACCTGCATGCACACGTACCCATTCCCCAAAAATCAACCCCTTAGAACTGGGATGCACGTCTTAAGTGGGGAAGCTGAATTTGCCCAGAATAGAAGCACCTTGCTTTGATTCATGATCCACCTGGCAGCAGCAGTGACATTTTTAGTCAGGCAGCTAAGGGAATCAATTGACTTAATGGCTTGTTGTTCTTCATTCCAGACATATTAATGATTGTCTCTCCTTTTTATTGTCTTGTTGTTTCACAAATGAAGCTAACCTTTCTTCTGGCAATTCTTTTGTCTGTTGTCTGCTCCTTGTCTCTCTTCTTCATTTTCACAGCTCTGGAGACTCTTAGCTCTTTTCAAAATTGTAGATCCAACTGTGGAAACCAGTCTTCAGCAGCAGCTAGGGTTTCAGCTTTTCTTTAAGCAAGAGAGGGTGAGTGAGCTGAATATTAGGCTCTGACCCTGCTTTATACAGCCATAAGTCTGGAATAATCTTTTTTTTCCATTCTGTCTTCCCAGAGACAAAGTGTGTGTTGTATTTAGGGAGGAGGCATGTGGTGTGTGAGAAAATAGTCTTTTTGTGTGCTCCATGTAAAATCAGCATGTGGATAGAAAATAATTTTTTTATTGATTTATATATATAAGCAAGGAGATCCTCTGTTTTGGGTACATTCTGTGCATCTAATTTTTATAATACACCTGCCTGCTGATATACGGAAGAAAACTCTTGTCCACAGCAGATATAACAATAGTCTCCAACCTAAAACTTGCCTACTGCTCATATTTCTGAGAGGAAAGGTCTGAAGAGTCGATTAACAAGGTGCACAGAGTAGCGTGTTTGTAATCGCTGTTCATGTTGAATTCTGAGTGTTCTTCCTAAAAAACAGATAGATTGGGAAAACAAATAAAATGGGAAATTATATAAAATCAATCATGTACAATTGACAGAGCAGAAATTAGTGTGACAAGTGCTAGCTAGCCTTTATTATTTCTATGCTATTTATACAAGTTGCTGGTTTTAAATTGAATTTAAAACTAAGTTCATTGCCACAAGTCAGTGTAGTACCCACTGAAGTTAGCTACAGGTGCTCAATAATTGTTCACGTACCTAATTTTAAGTTGTTCAGGTTCAATGTTTTGGCCCTACTATCTTAATTTAGTTACAGCTCCCATTTAGGCCAGTGAGTTATGGTGGGTTCAGGATCTTAAGCCCCTTACCCAAGAATGTGATTTTAAATGAGCATACCGTTGTAGCCCCAGGTACCCTAGTCATTGTTTGCACAAGCCCCAGATGATCTGGGTGGAGTTTCATGTGAAAAGGGCAAAGCAAATATGAAATCACAACTCAAATAGAGTTAATTGATTTTTGCATTAGTTATTTGAATAGGTATTACTCAGTTTCAGCTATTTTGACTTCCTTGTAGTAGTTCTGCTGATGCTGATTTAAATTACCATTCATATATGAATGTTTTTGCTTTGGGTAAATTCAAAAAATACAAACTCAGATACAGCAACACAAGAAATAACTGGTGTTCCCACATGTTATCAGACAGAGGAATTTGTTTTACTCGGTGGAGTAGAGCCCGTAAATTAATTCTTCCCAGTTTGGAAGGGCAACACCAGGCCTTAAGCAGTAAGTACCCTACCCCAATCTTTTAGCAGTGCATAGCTCCTGAGTGGCTACCAGCATGAGCTAGGTCTGCCTGATGAGACAGTGTGAGATGCAGTACAGCATTTCAGGTACCTAAAATGGGTCTGAGGCAGAATTTATGAGCCTAAGTCCCTAGAAGCAACCTAGAAGCCTTGTACTTCCACAGCTGAAGAACCTATTAGGCATCCAAGGTTCTTTGGGTAAATCCAGTATCTTTTATTAGACCAACTGCAATAGTTGGAAAAAAATCTTCTTTCTAAGCTTTCAGGTACAAACACCCTTCTTCAGGCTGAGGAAGTGTCTGCAGATGTTCTGAGCTCTTCCTGGATGAGATAGACCAGAATAGAAGCCAGAGGACTGTATGCAGGAATACCAGTCAGTGAAAATGCAGATTGAGGCAGTCAGTGGTTAAGAAACAGGTAGGTAGGGGGTAGACTTGGTAATGATAACATGCAGCTGGTAAATAGTAGAGAGGTAGTCTGGGGAATCAGATGTTAGGCAGCTTATAGTGTGCCATAAAGCCAATGTCCATATTTAGTCCATGTTTTTTTGTATCCAGTAGGTTGATGGAGTGAAGTTTGTAGGCTGGTCTGCAAAAGGTATTTTGTAAATTCCCTTTGAGGATTAGAACTGAGAGATCGGAGAGAGATTGGTTGTCTTGTGAGAAATGTGCCCCTACAGGTAACTGGGTAGTTTTGTCTTTGATAGATTTTCAGTGTGTGTTTGTTCTGGTATGTAGTTGATGTTTGGTATCTCATACATATTTTCCATCCAGGCATTTAGTGCACTGGATAAGATATATGGCATTTCTGGAGGTGCAGGTGTAAGATTCAGTAATGTTAATGGTTCTGTTGTGGGGTGTGGTTATTGTGAAGGTGGTGAAAATGTGTTGGCAGGTTTTACATTTCCTATTCAGTGACCATATTTTGGTTCAGAGAGTTCCCAAGGAATCTAAACCGTGACTTCTGAACTCTGAAGAAGTGCCGTAGGCTGAGTAGCTAGGTGTCTAATTACCACCAAATGTGTCATGATCCAGCTAAGCTCTGCCTAAGTCTGCAGCGGGACATCCCTGAGTCAGGTGGATAAGCTGTAGAAATTACTGGGATCTCAGCATTTCTTATTGTCTAGGACTAGATGCTTCCTGCTCAGCATGTGGCTTTTTGTGGATTAGCCTTTAGAGGTGATTCACAAAATCTGTGAATCACCTCTAATCTTTTGTTGTCTATAAAGAAAAATTAGTCATCTACCTCATTTTTTAAAATTACCCTCCTGGGTCCAGTCACCTAATTTTAATGAATTACAAAGTATAAATCTCATTTCAGGTCACTGTCTGAAAGGCAGGAGTAGACTCATAAATCTCTGTATCTATCCCTCCTAGGGGGCAAAGATTATCAAGGGTTATTGCAGTTACAGCTGCATACAGATAAATGTCAGGATATACAGTAGAATCAGGAAATCAGAAGAAAAGATACTACCAGTGAAAGCATGAAATATGGAGCGTAAATTGGCTTCTCCAATTTAACCCCTTTCAAATCATCACACTCTGGAATATGTGCCACTGTGACCTACAATGAAATCTAGCCATGGACAGGTGTTATATCTGTAGTGCTAAATATACCTTTGGAGTCCTACAAAAGCAAGCATTCAGCACCACAAAGATGTTAAATGTGCTACAGAATATTAACACTTTCAAAGAGCAGCTTCCCATCAGCGCTCGTTACACATAGGACCTGTAGTAATCTACAGCCATCCTCTCCTCCGGCCCCTTTCCAAAGGCGAGAGAGTGCCTGCTCCCTTATAGCCCACCCAGCTACACCATGCCACTCCATAACAGCAGTTGATGGGGCTGCCAGGAGTAGTGACCACTGATTGGGCAGGGGGACCAATCAGCAGTTGCCACCAGAGGGGCTGATGCCAACTTGATGTAGCCACAGCTGAGAGGGAGCCTGTGTTTTGTGGGATGGGGGGAACAAAGAAGACCCCTATTGCCCGTGGCTGGAGTCACCTTTGCAGCTGCTTTGTGTCTCTCCAGCCAGAGGTCTTGAACAACTATATGATGCATAGTGCTAAATTTCTGTAGTGCTGCAAAGTACTGATACCTTTTGTAGCACTACAAATGAACTCCTGTCCATACCTGTAATGTCGTCTCCATCGTGGTGTCTGAGCACCTAACTGCAAATGGGTATAGTCCTCCAATCTCATCTTGTATGCTCCCTGACCTAGCAATACTAGCTCCCCGCTCCATTTCCCCATCACACACTCATCATTTTCGCTTTAAACTGAAACAGGGGTGCTGGGTGTTTATGTGAAGGGTGCTGCTCATAGCCAAATTATAGACAGTCATAATCATTTTACTTACATTAATCTACTCATTTGTACCAGGTCAGTGGGTGGTTTATGTTACTTCTCTTGCATTTGACAGAATTCATATCTTGCAGCAATTACAGTGCTATAAGCAGCTCTGAATTAGAATGGCTTTGGATGTTTCTTCATTATCCAACTGACATTCTGCATGGAATCTAAGAAACAGAGAGTTAGAAAAGCTACATGTTTAAGAGGACAGTTTTAGAAAATGTCAGGATATTTTTGTCATCCTTGTATAAATTATTAAATTAAATGTCTTACCTGAGGTATCCAGACTTTCAGAAAGAGGGAATGGTGCCTTATATGCTGTCAAGAACTTGATTTCTTTTTTAATTGCCTCTTATAAGATTCTGTGACAGTCAGTGTCCAAAAACTTCATACAAATATTCCTATAGCTCCTATCTATTATAAGGTTTCACGCTTGCTGCTTCCTATTATAGTTTCTGAGTATCTCCAATGTCAAGTCTATAGCAGTAGTGAAGTCCCCCATGGACTTTGTGAAGTCAGTGGCTTCCCTCTCTCTTTAGTGTAAAATCTCTGCTTGGGATGTGGCTATAGTTTCGTTTGGTTCGTTGATGTTTTTGTTTTATTTTGTTTGCTTGTTGATTTTGTGGATTGGGGCATTTTCAGTAAGTGAGATGGTAGATGGTGGTGAATGTACAGTTTGTTTTCATGGTAGAGTAGCTTTCTCAAAAAGGAAAGTTTTGCAGTGTTACCTAGGCATTCCTAGTCTGGATTTCCCTGATCTATTCTGCAGGTCTGTTCCATACAGCTGTATAAATTCTGCATGCACACTTTTAACAGCTGCTTTGACATTTGGAATCCATTGTAGACAGAGAAAATGATGTTTTTACACTCTCTATTTTCTTGTTTCAGAACATCTTGTTGTGCTTGTGACTTGGGCTTGATACTAATCCCCCACATCTAGTAGACACAGGGTGCATTCACACGTCGCCCTACATGATGTAGTGATCATGTGAGTCTGCACATGATCAGCAGCTACTTGACTGTAGCAGCGCACACTCACTATTTTAGCACACTGCTATGGTGAGCAGCAAAAACTACCTGTGCACCATGTGCAGGATGCAGTACAGGAGTTACTTCGCCGTGCCAGAAGGAAGTACTAAATCACAGCTCAGTAACAACGTCACCATAGGAATGTGTAGACGTGCCCACAGGCTGGTAAACAGTGCGGAGTCTCACTTCAGTGTATATGCTACTGTTTAGAGCAGCTGGAACTGAATAGAACTATTCCAGTGTAACTACTGCAGTATCTTCTGGGAGCAGACAGAGGAGCTGAAAAGCCTGTGTTGTTTGTGGCACATTATACTTAAAATGTTTTCAGCAAAGATATAGGACCTTTAGCATTGCCTCCTCTAGCTCACTGCTTGCCTCATACAGTACAATCAGTATAGCATCATTGATGTTGATGTGTTACAGATTTTTGTATTGCTGTACAGTTTAGATATTGCCAGGTGGCATGGGAGTTTTGACAGCTGTGTTTTGGCTCCTGGGAAAAAGTAGGCAGCGGGTTTTGTTTAGATACCCAGGAAGCCTTTGAGTCTTTGGTATTGGGGTGAAGATGAATCTACTTTACTCTTGCCCTATGGGTAGGAATGGAGATGACACGGTATCTGAATGAGATGGAGGCATCCTTTGTTCTCACCACCAGTAAACATTGGCAGCAACTACATGCTACTATTGCTGCCCATTCAAATATTTGTATGTATACTAAATAGCCCAACAGCTGGATTTTCCACTGAACTGATGAACAGTAAATTACTTAGGAATGTTGATTTTAAGTTGTCATAATTAGATTTCTGAATTGCATCTATTTAAAAACAGCATTAATTCACATTTCTCTTAGCCATTGTTTCATGGTATCTGCAGATCAAGGAATATACATGTCTTTTATGATCCATTCCTTTTTTCTTTTTTTGTTGGTTTCCTTTGCAGGAATCAGGGGGTAGATACTTCATTTTATTCACTGTGAAATCTTCAGTTCTAGAACACATTTGCTTTACTTGTTTCCTGCAAATACAAGCTAGCTTCTAAATGAAAAAATAATTGTGTAGCTATTCATGTACTGCTTCCAATCCTAAAATTCCAGGATCCAATACTCAGTTAAAGGCACTAGTGCACACACTGCTCAATGCTAGGAGTGAACACATAGGACATAATGGTTCTCTAAGCTTTTAATATAAAAAATATTCCTACTCTTTTATTCCAACTATTACAGTCTTTCAGGTATTCAGTTAAAAGTTATTGGTATTTTTTTTCTTTTAGTGCTAAAGTTTCTTCCCTCTCATCACCAATTCTTCTAGGAGCTCCGATTGGCAGGTTATCTAACCAAACTGACAATGGTACCAGTAGGGATGTTGCACAGACTGCTGAACTTACTGCTGCCTTTAAGTTCACAGAGTGAACTTCTTTCTGTTCTGGATTCAATCAGTGATAAGTATTCAGATGGCATTATTGAAAGTGACAAAAATACAGAGGAATCTGGCAGCTGTAGAAAGAGGTAAGCATGTGAATTTTCTTCTGAGAAGTAACAAATGGAAGTTATTACATTCAAGGAATAGTCTATCTGGACAACAGCAGTGATAACAAAAGAACAAGCAGATGAGTAGTTTCCTTGCTAAAATGTTCTTTGAAGGGAAATAAAAACCCTATGTGAAATAGCAAATTTTTTATCTATATCAAGATCGTTTCAAATATCTTAGCAATAATCTGCCTAAGTTTGGGAAAGGAAAAATGTGATGTATGGACTTCACAGTTATAGTAAATGACTTTGTTTTGCAATATTTTCTTTCCATATTTTTACTTATTGCAGCCTTTTTTATTTTACGTTTATTGGCTTCAAATGCATTTAGTTATCAACAATGTTTCTTTTCACTGTTGATATTGGTAAATTTAGACTAAGTGTGAAGGCAGTAAGTATTGTAAAAAATAATAGGCCTCTGGCAGATGTTACTTCTATCAAGCAATGGGCAGTTCAGTAAAAACTATCACACTATGGCTAAGTATAGACATTCCAAAAGCCCGAGCCTGAATTGATTTGAGCTTTGCAGGTTAATCTAACCTGTGTAGATTGAACTGGCAAGCAAGTGAATAGACATTCACTTTTGATTCTAGAAATTCAGCCACATTCTTGCAATGGCTCAGGGCAGAAGCTGGGGGTACTAGAGCAAGCCCTCCCTTCCCTTCTGCAGTGGCCAGGCAGTAGGGAAACAGAGCGGAAGGAGGGGGTATGGCCAGGCCCTGGCAGGCCTGAGTATGAATGGGAAGGGATTTAACCCCCCACCCTGGCCTACAGGGACCCCAGATGTGGTGTGCCTGGAGGGGGAGCAGGCAAGGAGCGCTTACCAGGCTTTGGAGGCAGGAGGGGTTTATTCTCCCCTCTTCCCCCTGCCCTGACCCCAACCATGGTCTGCCTCACTGGAGCAAAGCAGCCCCTGCTGGAGCAGCAATTGTGGAGGGACCCTGAAAGGGGTTGTGCTACCATGGCCTGACAAACCCCAGCTGGGTTCCCCCAAGGAGGGAGGACTAAACCCCCTTCCTTTGCCTCCAAGGACCACACCATTGCCTCTGAAGTGGGGAAGGGCCCTGACAGGGGCTGCTGCACCCCAGCCAGGCAAACCCCATCTGGGGCCCCATGGAAAGAGGGGAGGGAGGGGAGAATAAACTCCCTTCCTGCCTGCTTCACCTTAGGAGTCCATGTCAGCCAGCAGCTGGCCACACTCCCACCCCTGCTTCTGGAGAGGCAAGGGGAGGCGGGACCCTGACAGGGACTGCTCTGTCCCAGCGAGGCAGACCCCAGCTGGGATCCCGTGCGGGGAGAGGACAAGGAGAGGGGAATAAATCCCCTCCCTGCCCCTTTGCCTTAGGGGGCAGTGCCAGGCTGGCCTCATTCCCACCCCCAGTGTAGCTAGAGAACAGAGGGGTGGGACCAGCCCTGCTCTCTGAAGCAGGCAGCCCAGCCCAGCCCAGCCCAGGGCTGAAAAGCATGCTCTCCTTTAAACTCTCATTTAACTTAAACCAGGAAGGGGTCTTATGGACAGAAGTTCCATAAACCGGTTTGATCCCAATCTGTTAAATCTGATACTATTTTCAACCAGGTTTATCTTAAACTAGTTTTGACCATTTTGAAACTGGTTTATGTGCACTGAACTTTTGTTCTTTTACACATTTAAACCAGTTTCTGATCACTTAAACCAGTTTATGTGTAACTTCTGTCCCTAGCGCATGTGACCAGTTTCACATTCAAAAGGGAAGCTGTCGGGGGGAGCATTTGGAAACCTGCTCTGCCAGTGTTGCCAGCAAGGAGAGCTCCTAGCAGGGGCTGTCATCCCTGTCTGCAGTTGTGCTGAGACTAAGAGATCAGCTGGGCTCCCCCTGGATGAACAAGATACTCCTCCAACCCTTGTGCATATCTGGGGAAACTCTGTGAAGGGCAGGGGGCAGGAGTGGCAGGGCTCAAAGTTCTCTCCCCCATCTCTCTCTGTGTCAGTCAAGTAAAGCATGTCACTTGAGTGTTGATTTATACTTTCGGTTTCGAAGAGAAGTGCTAATGGCTTCGTAAAGCATCAACCTTGAATGCTAGTTGAAGAAAGAGAGGCTAGGCAGTGAGTCATGATATCATCCAACAGCCACGCCCCCGCTCCCTCGAAGCCCCCCAGACACACCCCCAGCAGCCGCGGAGCCCCCTGCCGACCCCCAACACTGCTGGAGGAAAGCAGGGCTCATCGTGGGAAGAGGTTAACCCTTCTCTGACTAGGAGGAGGCAGCTGCGTGGAGCCCAGCCGGGTCAAGCCCCCGCCCAGGCCCCTACTTGGCCCAGCCCCCCAGGGAGAGAGAAAGATAGGAGGGGGTACTCACCAGTCCCCCTCCAGTAGGACAGGGCCCCCCAGATCCCGGGCAGGGCCCCCCCCCCTTGCTCGAGAGCAGCTTTCTCCAATGGTGGGCCCACTTCACATGCACGCAGTTTAAAAGGGCCCGCCAACAGCAAAAAAAACCCCAGTTAGGCTCCGGAGCGGCAAGAGATGCACAGGTGAAAGCCCGCCATGCCCCTGCTCCCCCAAAGCCTCCCAGACACCCCCAGCAGCCGTGGAGCCCCCCACCAACCCCCAGCACAGCTGGAGGCAAGCAGGGCTTGTGGTGGGAAGGGGTTAACCCCTCTCTGAGTGGGAGGAGGCGGCTCCGTGTCAAGCCCCTGCCCAGGCCCCTACTTCACCCAGCCCCCCAGGGAGCCATGTGACCAGGCTGCGCAAACAGGCACACTTGTCTTCTGGCACGTGAGTTTGCGCGGAGTTTGCACAGGAGGGGGGACGGGAGGGCCCATGACCCTGCCTGCAAAGTCCCCAGGGTAGATAGTCCCAGCCGTAGCCAGCCTACGAGAGGCATGACATGGATGGGCACGTGATGCACCCCAAGGGTCCCCCTGGGCTCCGTGGCCCCCCCCTCGGGCACCTCAGAGACCACCACCCAGACAGAGCCCATGGTTCCGGGCTTCATGCAGACAGAGCCTCTGGCTCTTGACTGTGGGGCTGCCTGTCCCTTTTTCAGGCTCTGGGGCCTGACAGCATGCCCACCTCCCCGTGTGGGGTCTGCTCCCTTTTGGGGTCTCTGGCATGCCAGCTGGAGGAGCTTCAGGCCACAGTCCAGAGACTGCATGCCATCAGGGACTGTGAGCAGGAGATTGACTCCTGCTGCCAGGCCCTTCTCCCCCGGGAGCTAGAGGGTAGGCCACCATCTCCCTCCAGGACAAAGGAGGACTCCGGGACCTCCCACTCTGTCCAGTCAGGGGCACAGACCAAGGTGGTCAAGGGCCCTAAGGCCTGCCGCACCAAGGCCCCTGCCCCACCAGAGCTTAGCAACAGGTACACACCTCTTGCTGCTCCATCAGAGCCTGCTGAGTTGCCAGCTCCCACAGGTTCAACTACAGCTACCGTCCCCGCTCTCCTCAAGACAAAACAAGGTGTCTGTTGTGGAAGACTCCAATCTGAGGGGGACTGAGGGGGCAATCTGCCGCCCCGACCCCTTAGCCTGGGAAGTATGCTGCTTCCCAGGGACATGCATCTGGGACATGGCGGAGAAGATTCCAAAGCTCCTCCAGGCCACAGACCACTATCTTATGCTCCTTATTCATGTGGGCACCAATGACACAGCTCAGAGCGCTCCCAGCCGGATCATGAGGCACTACAGGGATTTGGGTGCGGGACGAAAGGGTCTGGGGGCAGAGGTGGTGTTCTCATCGATCCTCCCAGTCTGAGGCTATGGGCTGAGGAGGGAGAGGAGGATCCACATAGTGAACCAAAGAAGGGTTTGGCTTCCATGACAACAGCCTGCTCTTTGGTGAGAGAGGCAGCGAGCTGCTGGGAAGAGATGGCCTCCACCTATCTCCCCTGGGGAGGAGGCTCTTCTCAGCCAGACTGGCTCACCTGTTCCAGCGGGCTATATAAACTAAGCCAGCTGAGGGGCGAGGGGACAACTGCCACTGCTGGCCCGTTGAGCAACCCTTGCAAAGCCAGTGGCCCAAGGCACTTAAGGGAGCCCACCCTTGCCCCAGCCCTGGTACAATCTGTGGCAAGAACCCCCAAGGGGACACTTGCCTGCCTGTACACAAATGCCAGGAGCTTGGGGAACAAGCAGGAGGAGCTCATCTCCTGCTCAATGCAAATAATTATGATGTCATTGGGATAACAGAGACCTGGTGGGACTCCACCCATGACTGGACCTCAGGTATAGATGGCTATACCCCGTACAGGAGGGATTGTGTAGATAAAAGGGGAGGGGGTGTAGCTAGAGACCCTCTGGGTTAAAATTTGTGGGCAACATGGCACAGGGGACACAGCGGTAGGAGTCTACTACAGACTTCCCATCCAAAGTCCTGAGCTTGACCAGGAGTTCGCCCGGGAACTGGCTGCAGCCACATGCTCCAGAACCATGGTTGTCATGGGTGACTTCAATTACCCGGACATCTCATGGGAGGATCACTCAGCAAAATCTGAGCGGTCGCAAAGCTTCCTCTTGTGCGTGGATGACCTCTACCTGACTCAAGAAGTCTGTGGGCCAACGAGAGGCAAAGCGCTGCTCGACCTGGTACTGGCTACGGGGGACGACCTAATCTGTGACCTAGTGATCGATGGGAAGCTGTGTGACAGTGACCACGAGCTGATCACCTTCACCATCTGCCGTAAAGCTGACAAGTCAGTCAGCAACACAGAAGTCCTTGACTTAAGAAAAGCCGACTTTGACAAGCTTAAGAGGCTTGTCAGTCAGGCCCTAAGGGACCATGACCCAGGGAGAGGGGAGTTCAAGAAGGGTAGTTGCTCCTCAAGGGAGTGATCCTCAATGCACAAGCTAAGTCTATTTCAACATGGAGGAAAGGCAGCAAGAGGGCACAACAGCCCCCCTGGCTCTCCAGGGACCTAGTAGACCTAAGGCTAAAAAGAAAAGCCTACAAAGGATGGAGAATAGGATTCAACTTCAAGGAGGATTATTCTGCACTGGTCCGGTCCTGCGGGGAAAAATCCAGGAAAGCCAAGGCTGCAACTGAACTCCAACTAGCTTCGCTCATCAAGGACAATAAGAAGTCCTTTTTCAGATACGTGGGGAGCCGGAGGAAAAGCAAGGGCAACACTGGACGCCTGCTGAACCAGATGGGGCAACTGACAACTGACGTCCAGGAAAAAGCCAACCTATTAAATGGGTACTTTGCGTTGGTCTTTCATCAGTACCATGGGACACCCATGCCCACTATGGGACGGGGAGGTCCAGGTGGGGGAGATCCCCTGCCCTCCATAAATGCTGACCTCATGAAGGAACATCTTGAGAAGCTGGATACCTTCAAGTCAGCCAGCCCTGACAATCTACACCCTGGGGTACTCAAGGAACTGGCGAGCATCATAGCCCAGCCACTGGCACAGATCTTTGAAAACTCCTGGCGATCTGGTGTAGTGCTTGAAGACTGGAAAAAGGCCAATGTGGTGCCTATCTTCAAGAAAGGGAGGAAAGTGGATCTGGCTAACTATAGGCCCATCAGCCTGACTTCTGTTCTGGGGAAGATCTTAGAAAAGTTTATTAAAGAGGCCATCCTTAATGGATGAGCTGACACCAACATCTTAAGGCATAGCCATCACGGGTTTGTTGTATGTAGGTCTTGTTTGCCCAATCTCATTTCCTTCTACAACCAGGTGACCTATCACCTGGACAAGGGAGAAGAGATTGATATCATATATCTTGACTTCAAAAAAGCCTTCAATCTGGTATCCCATGATCACCTCTTGGTGAAACTGGCCAATTGGCCTTGGGTCCACTATGATCCGCTGGCTGGGAAATTGGCTCTGTGGTCGGACCCAGAGGATTGTAATTGATGGCAGTCACTCATCATGGTGTCCTGTGACCAGTGGGGTCCCCCAAGGCTCTGTCCTTGGACTCATATTGTTCAACATCTTCATTAATGATGTGGACATTGGAGTCAGGAGCGGACTGGCCAAGTTCACCGATGACACCAAACTTTGGGGCAAAGCATCCACACCACAAGACAGGCGGGTGATCCAGGCTTACCTGGAGAGGCTCAGAAAATAGGCGGATGAGAACCTGATGGTGTTTAACCCCGAAAAATGCAAGGTTTTCCACCTTGGGAGGAAAAACCTGCAGCATCCTTATAGGCTCGGCAGTGCTACGCTGGCTAGCACTACGGAAGAAAGAGACTTGGGGGTCATCATAGACCACAAGATGAACATGAGCCTGCAATGCGATGCTGCGGCTACTAAAGCGACTAAAATGCTGGTTTGCATCCATAGATGCTTCTCAAGCAAATCCTGGGACATCATTCTCCCCTTGTACGCGGCCTTGGTGAGGCCGCAGCTGAAGTACTGCATCCAGTTTTGGGCTCCACAATTCAAAAAGGATGTGGAGAAGCTTGAGAGAGTCCAGAGAAGAGCTACGTGCATGATTAGAGGTCAGAAAAACAGACCTTACGACAAAAGCATAGGCTCAGGGGTGATCTGATGGCCACCTATAAGTTTATCAGGAGTGCCCACCAGGATCTGGGGGAACGTTTGTTCACAAGAGCACCCGAAGGGAAGATGAGGTTGAAAGGTCATAAACTACTGCGAGACCATTTCAGGCTGGACATAAGGAAGAATTTCTTTACTGTCTGAGCCCCCAAAGTCTGGAACAGCCTGCCATTGGAGGTGGTTCAAGCACCTCCATTGAACACCTTCAAGAGCAAATTGAATGCTTATCTTGCTGGGATCCACTGACCTCAGCTGACTTCCTGCCGTTTGGGCAGGGGCTGGACTCAGTGATCTTCCGGGGTCCCTTCCAGCCCTAATGTCTATGAAATCTGCTACTATGCCCTTGGGCAGCAGATTTAAGCAGAAAGTGGGGGAGGGAGAAGAAGAGGAAGAGAGAGTTGTCTATCCTGGGATACTGGAGGACCTGGCCAAATACTATCACCTTATGTGTGACAGGCCACACATTAAAATTAAAGTTTGATAGGAACACACTTTTAAATGTTCTACATTTTTTTCACATTCATAGCCTGTTGGTCATTTTTATTTTATGGGCCATTTTTTTATTGTGTGATAATTGTTTTGCATGTGTAGTGTCTAAATGTATTGTTCAATTAACCAGTTAATTGCACAGTAAATGCAACATCTGCCAGGGGCCACTTGTAGGTTGCAATGTGAACTATCAAAACAGTACATTAGTCCTTTGTAAAGATATGAATTTGTTTGAAATCTATGTGATATAATATGAAACACCTTGAATTAACTTACAGAATGTATTCAAGTTACTATCAACATGCATGTTGAGAACTAAAATTATAGTGAAAATATTATTTTCTCAGGAAGCACCAAGGGACCTGGCAAGCATTAGAGAGCAAACTAAGAGAAGATCTGATAAGGAAAGATTTGGAGAATATGCATTGCACAAACAAGAGAAAAGAGAGGTAAAGGAAACATCAGTTTTAACTGGGGAAAATTGACAACATTTGTACCATGTATCATTTCCCAAGAGTATTTCTCTTGTGAGAAGTGTTTTAGAAATCTTGAAAATATTCCTTTATGTATATATCACTTGACTATTTCACTGTTTCTAGAAATACACGTGATCACGTTGCTCATATTTCAGAATACTTTATACACACTTTCACTGCAATAATATTAAAGTTGCCCATTCACATTTGTTTCACTTTTTACATACTTTTCCCTTTGGTTTTAGCCGTTGCAATAAGGCTATGTACTTTATTAAATATTGTATTTCATGCAAAGTAGTAGTAAATCAGGTAGTGGGAAATGGGGGCAGGAATAGAAATGATGTTTAAATCTAGGTATGGTTTTCTGGGTTCTGATTATGCAGTCAAGTCTTCCACTTTGTAACAAACTGTCTTTTTTTATAATAACTTTTAAATTCAATTTGTTTTTCTTCATTTAGCCTGATAAAGAAACAGCAACTTGCACTTATGGAAAGAGCATCATTCTTTCATCTGGAGTGTTTGTCTAGTCACCCTTTTGTGGAAACTTCCAGCCAGTCCAATTCACTCAACACTGCAACTGCAGAGGCCATAGAGCTGCTTGGCACTGGAGAGAAGATATTTCTCTTCCGTGATGAAGTAGATCCAGTATTTTGTTTGCATAGTGCTGCAAAGAAAAAGAAAAAGAATTTTCTCAATTCCAAAAAGGCTGTTTTTGCAAGCATGGAGTGATGATGGATGGAGAAATCAACTGAGTGCATCCATGGTTGCATTTTTCACTGTGCACTTTTCTGAAGAGCTGACTAATTAGCTCTGCAGTGAAGCATCACAATCTACACATGCATTGGTATTAGGGCACAGTAAATTAATTAATTCCACCATAGGATAGTACTGTCCGGGACAGTACTACCCTACAGTAGAGTGTAACTCCACCAAAAGGCACATGTAGACAGTGACCAGGGCTGCCTGGGGCACAAGGAGGCTGCCTGCTGCCTAGGCCCAGACTATAACACCCTCATGCCCCAGCCAGCTCCTCTGATGCCACCACCTGGAGACCCTGCCAGTGTGGGGCTGCGCCACCCTGGCTCAGACTGCTGTGGTCTTGGGTACACATGTAAACACTGCACCCAGAAGCAGCTGACGCTAGCATGAACTATACTGATTTTATTTCTGCACATTAATTGAATACATAGTTGCACCCAGTTTGAGAAGGGAATTTTTTTTCCAAAAAGATTACGAAAAAGGCTACAGTGTACAGTTTATATATTTTTAAGCAAACAGTTTTTGTTTAAGTTTTTATATTATGTTTTTATCAGTGTAAATAGTTTCATTTTTAAACCTGGATCCTGTCCTCCATCATCCGTCAGTAAGCAGCATATGCCTAGTAACTACTCCATTTGTACCTACAAGTGCCAATAGTGAATTTATATGGTGCACATAATGGAGGGCGGGGGTCTAGCCCTCACAAAAATCATTTTTTCTTATTTTAGCATGGATATTACTATGCTTTATATTTTTTATAATTGTTTATATGTCTAGTTAATTTATTATGTGGTATGAATCCCCGATTATCTATATTGTAGGTTACAGTCTTAAGTACAGATAATTATAGGGGAAAATTGTATTGTGCCAGCTGTCAAAATTTGGTCATTTATGTGCTGTTAATCATCACTGTTGAAATTGGATTTTAATTTTGCAAATTGTTTCTTAAAATTACAGCTAATAGATCAGATCCTCCAAACACAGATACATGCATTTAATATGAGCAGCTCTGAGGGCTTCAGTTTTTATCAAGTTCGGCACAGGCATACATTTTTATAGGACCCGCCTTAATCTTTATACTGGTGGAGCAATAATATTGCATTTGTTCACATTAAAAAGAGAAAATGGAAAAGGGGTAGGCAGTATTTTCAAAAGGCAGTATGGAGTATGATATTGCTTGGTATCATAGTTTTAGTTGTATTTTGAAGGTACTAGTCCTGGATTTTAGGAAATCTATCAGAAATTCAGTTTCCATTTAAAAAAAATTAAGGTCCTAATCTTCAAAGTTGATAAAAAAGCTTGAAAACTTGCATCCTAAAAGCAACAACAGGCAAATAAAAAGAACCCAAACATTAATATGTTTTAATAATTCACATATTTAAGTCTATCACATGATGTTTGGAACCTGATTTACAGTTTTGGAATGCTAATGAATAAAATACTGCTTGTAGGAGTGGTCATATATTCAATATATTTTTTTATGTAAACCAGGTTGCAATTGATGTTAAAGGTGGCAGCTCTGGATTTATTGTAAAAATAAACAGAAAAATGGTATTTCTTGACAAGCTAAAAACTTTATAATAAACTATGGAACCACTAATGTTTCTTTCTTACATTAACACATTTATGTGTACTGTATACACTCTGCCTACCCTGGAAATTTTCAAGAGGAGACTGGATAGTCACTTTTCTGGGGTCCCCTGACCCCAGCTGTCTTTCCTGCCTGGCACAGAGGGCTGGACCCAATGATCTTCTGAGGTCCCTTCCAGACTTTCAATCTATGAATTGAATTATGACCTGATAATCTAAATTATTTCTCATCTTGTTTTTCAGTTAGCTAGCAAAAATTACTATCTCCACTGAGGGAAAAGTGTGTCACATTGCATCTTACTCTGGAATTCATGAGTCACTGTGAGTGCAAACAGAAGTGCAGCTCCCTGCTGTAACGGAGAATGCTTTGCAGGAAGCGTTCTGAGTTGCAGTGATCCCTCAGACCAAACAGAAATTCCATATTGGTTCCAGGGGAAGGGGAATCTAGCTGCTGGCTGGGAGCCTCCAGCTGGTTTCCTCTAGCGATGCCCCCTCTGACCTGCCAGCTCCCTACCAGCCCTGGCTGTTTTTAGAATGAAAGGGGGGAAAGGGAGCAGAGGGAGCTCATTCTTGGGTTTCCGCAGCCGGCACTGGAAGGTGCAGTGTGTGAATTGGAGCCCCACCCCCACAAGGGGGGACTCCAATACATGCACCCCACCCTCCAGTGGGGATAAAAAAAAACCCAAACTAAACTCCCTCTGCTCCTCCCCTCCCCTCCCCCCCATTCTGAAAACAGTGACAGGCTGGAAGGCAGCACAGGCAGAAATTACCAGAAGATGCTTTGCTTTGAAACATCTTCATCTGAACCGTCATGCAATGAGGATTCAGATTTTTGCCCAGTTGGCCAGCTTTTAAGCAGTGTGCAGCTATGCACTTGTGTTTGGTCATGGCTATAGACTGCTTTCTGTGGACAGATCAGGCAAAAATTGTCACTTCTGTCTGTGCCCTGTAAATTTTGATAAATTCAGTTTGTATTTTTCAATGGACATAGTGTGTCCGTTCAGATACTATAGAAGACTGAGGTACTAAAATTCAGCTCTTTTCTTTGAGACCTGAAGAAGGGGATATTTGCTACATAAAAGTTTATCTATATCCCTTTCAACTATACAGTTGCTCCAATAAAAATATATCACCCACAAAAATCTTTACCTCTCACATTTTTCCTGGACCATCCTTACAATCCCTTTCCCAAATCTACCAAGTGCTGTGTGCCAGGGCACTATTGGTGCCTGCCACTTTAAGGGCTGAGCCAAACTGGCAGCAGGTGCTTGATTACGGTGGCCATTTTAGAACTCAGGCTGCCTATATAAACAGAGCAGTTAACTGCTGACAGGCCAGGCAGAAACATTTCCTGGCTGTAAGGCTGTACGGAACATCTTGGAGGTAAGGGCAAGAGCTTATGGGGATGGATAGGAGGCTTGTGGTCCCAGGCATGACCTAAAACTGCACCCTGCCAGGAGTGGGTGGCCTGCTTGGGCTCCCAGTGGTGTGGGAGCCCCCAGGAGATCCCAGGCCAGTTACTACCCCGGTGAAAGGTGGGCCAGGGTACCTTAACCCCTAGCCCCCATAACATTGTGGGTACAAGGGAGCCAAGCATGACTACAGCCACTTGAGCCCAAAGAGGGTGTAAGACCCAGATGGGGCCAGGCATGGCTGTAGTCACCTGAGCCCCCACTGAGGAGGGAAGCCCCGTGGCCCCAGTGAGGGGGAAACCAGAGGGCTGGGAGCCCAGTATGTGTGAATATGTGTAGAGTTGCCCCAGGAGGGGCCAGGGCAAGCTTGGCCCTGGTCGGGTAATTGGCCACTACCCTGGAGGGTCATGGGAGGGGCCCAAAAGATGGTATGTCTGCCACCCAAGGTGTGTGCAAGATAAAGCCTATGTCCAAAGGGGCCTGCTCTGAGAGGGAGCAAGGCAGTACAAGTTCTCGATGCGTGAAAGAGACCCTATGAGAGGCCCTAGTAAGAGGAGGGTGGTATGAATGTGTGTGTGTGTGAGGCCTGACTATGAGGGCTAAGCTTGATCCAGCTGTAGGCTGGGAGCATTATGTCACCTGGATGCCATCTGCGAGACTTGGGCTGCGATGTAGGGGAGAAACAGAGCTGCAGATAGTGCCCCCTCGCATTGGGGCAAGAATGGGCAGCCTCCTGCATTATTAGAACCAATTAAGAAACAACAAGGCATGGCAGGAGAGGAGGCAGGTGGTTGGCCCAGGTGGGCAGACCAATGGCAGACCGGCCCCAAAAGCCCCCCCATTACATGTTGCAAAGCTTAATTTTATGGTGGCTTGTACTGGAAGTGGACTCCAGAAGCCTGTGTTGGGTGCCTAGGCTAACCATACTGTATGTGAGCAGAGTTAGGCACCTCAGAAAGGGCTCCAAAATGACCAGCAAACTGAGCAAGGCATCTGAGTCGGCACATGCAGCATGCTACTGCTTACAGCTAGCCAGTAGAAAGCACTGAGGATAAGGGTATGTTTCAAATGCAGCCTCAAACGTGTTTCACTGAGGTTTGCAGGGATGTCTTTGTTGACTTGTAATTCACAGCATGGAAACCTCCTCTTGAAAGTAGGTGCCCGTATCCTCTCTCAGATAATTGAACAAAGGCTCACTCTTTCCTTTCAAGTAACAAGGTTATTGTGAGAGCATCAGCACTGGCAACTTAACCTCTTCTTCCTCTGGCTGTTCTTTCAAAAAAAGTGGCAACTGTTGCTGCATTGTCAACATGGGGGAGAGCTGGGTTTAGTCCCTACTTGCAAGATCATTTTTGGGTTCTTACTACAAAATACATAAAAAGTCCAGAGAATGGAACCCAGGGCTCCCCCTTCCCAGATGAGTGCACTAGCCACCCAGCTAGAGTCAGGCTTCTTATCTCAAGGAATCTGACATTCCTGTTTTCATGTGGACACCCTTCAACAGGGGGAGTAGAGAGTATCCTTCCCCCTAGCCTCATCTACACTCAGATTTTTCTCCCTTAAAGGAGAAGAATATGGATTTTCCCTATTAACAGAGAAAACTGTTAATAGGGAAACTGTGGGTTTTCCCTTGCAGGCTGGCAGGCTTCCAGCCTGCAAGGGGCTGCTTGGGGCTAGGGGAGGGTGACTGGAGGCGGGAGGGGCCACACACATGACCGGTATACAGCCAGGCAGGATGGTGGGAGCAGACCCAGCAGCTAGATACAGGTAAGTGGGACATACAGGGAAGGGCTGGGATTTGGGGACGGTACTGGGGGGTGGGGAAGAGGGTGCATAGCTGAGTGTGGCTTTTGTCTGGGCCGTGCTGTGGGCAGCTGGAGGAAGGCAAGGGTCTCCAGGCAGTCTCGGTCCTGCTTCTGGCAGCTACGGCAGTTCCCACTTGTGCAGGCAATGGTAGAGCAAGTCCGGCCCTGCCGCAGGTTGGAGAGGGGAGGAGGGGCATTCCCTGCCCTGGGCTGGGCTCCTGTACTGCATCAGGTGGCCTGGCCACAGACCCCCTGTCTTGGGCAGGATCTTCCAGCCACATGCAGCTGCCCCTCCCCCTAAGAGAATGGGCACCAGTGTCTGGTGGCCTAGCCATGCAGCCCCCACCTCCCCTGAAAGACACCCCACACCTTTCCTTTGCTGGAGTCCTGTGAGTGTGCAGGGTGGGGGACAGCTGGGGGTGCCTTCTGGCAGGGCTGGGGAAGATGGAGTCTGTGTGTTAGGAGTGAGAGGCACCAGCAGGGGTGGGAAGGCTGTGTCTTGGAAATAAGGGCTACTAGTGGGAATGGGGGGTTGTGACTTCGGCGTAAGGGGCATTGGCTGTGGCTTGGGAGTGAGGGGCAATGGCATATCAGCACCACAATGCAGTGGCGGAGGGGGTGGTGGGACAGTGGTGACTGGACCCGCATCCTAGTAAGCAAAGGGGGCAGGGGGAGCTCTGATTTTTCCATGATAAAAAACCCAAAGTCAAACACCAAAATATATAGGTATTCAGAATTTATTTTATTAGACTGATTCAGGCCAAATTGCTTTGTAATTGTAAATATATCGATAAAACATTGCCCAGCTGATCTCTCTCTATATCGTGGCAGTTCATTTTAATTGTGGAAAAACATAGATTTTGATGGGTTTAATCAGAGCATTTTGGATTTTTAAACAGAGAAAACCGGGATCCCTGATGACACTGCAACAGTTAGTTATATCAGTGGTTTAATATATTTAATTTATCATTAATATGAATCCTTAATATCAGGTTTGGGTTGCATGCTTATAAAAACCTAAATAAAGACCAGTTTAATTATAAGTCAAATTTTTGAGAACTTGTTACATCTATTATAAATTATCTTAATTTACTGGAACCTTAGGGACTGCAAAATGCTAGAGAAAAGGAATCAGTTTTTCCTTCCTCCTACAAGCATCAGTTCTCCAGTAAAGTGAGATGCATGAGTCCTCTTGTAACATCTGCATGCCTGGAAGAGCCATATGAGAGTAGGACCATTGAGGACGTACTATAACAAAACAGAATGGAACTTAGAATTTTCTTCCAGCAGATGTGGCCACGGAAACTGGAAATTCTGGATAGTGAAATTAAAAATGCTAGTAATCTAAAGAAATGGATTATACCAGTCGCACACAAAATTTGAATGATAGAACTGACTTTTGCCTTAACATAAAATGCATGGTACTTTTATGAAGCATGCAAAATTTATCATCTAGCTAATTGTTGGAAATGTTAAAATAAGAAATAAAATTGCTTCAATTAAAGTATCTAGTAATAGCATTTTAATGAAGGAAAAAGTCATTAGCAAAGAAATTTTAAAACGTTATTTTCAGCTATACTCTGCTGAGGCTAACAGGCTTTGAAATATTCAAAGAACTTTTAAAGCTCCCTAAAGTCGCCTGAAACCTAACCAGCAGTAGTAATATGGATGTTCTAATATCCAATAAAGGAGTAATAGAAATGAACAGTTTTAAAAAGCCTCAGGATGTGGCTTCCCAGCAGAATTTTTCTCAAATAAGAAATGCAATCATGAATTGTTAGGAATGTTTTATTTTTTCAAAAATCACAGAATTCCTTTAGAATTATTTACAGAAAAAGCATTAATGACTCAAAATCCCAATATCTCACAGATAGCATTTGATTAAAGGCCAGCAAGTTTAATCAATTATGGGAGTGGGGTAGGAGAGGGGGGCATAACGGAGAACCTATGCATAAGATTGCTCTGATGGATCTGCAAGACATTGTCTCTAATAACTTTCTAATAGTACAAGGCTATTTCTGTACATCTAGCTCACCTGGCCAAAAATCTAAACAATTCAGCAATTGTGATTTCCTTGACTGGGGAAACAGTATCTCATAAAAGAAATCATGCATTACATGTTTAAAGAACTACAAACATGTAATCTCTGAGCATCAATATGACCTATCTGTTTAACAGAGAGTAGTCCATGGGAAGTCACTGGACTATTCACAATACTTATGCATATGTATAAATCCAGGCAGAGGAACTGTCTAAATAGGAGAAGATGGAGATAATTCTGCCATGGAGTTTGTGCCAGATAAGCTTCCTAAAAATAAATCAACTTAAAATCTGCGTTGGCCTGAAAGTTACTACAAGTCAGACAAGATTATGAAAACAAAAAGATCCTACAAGGGGCAAAACGCCATCTGAGCAGTACAGAGCTTTCCTTCCCATGGAAGTTGATGGAAGATGATGTCATTTTTCACCCAACACTCAGGCCTCAGTGTGCTGTTGGTGTGGATTGATCCCCTTCTTAAAGCTAATGCAGCCAGAGTAAAGACGTCGGAAACAGAAATCTGCACATAACAAGCTTGTTACAGTACTGGGGCCTTAAAATAAATCATTCATATATAACACGTTTGCCTGGCCGTTTTCTTACCTGGGTACAGAATTTTCTCTAATGAATCATAGTATTCATCACTGGGATTTCAAGAGCCATCTGATCTATTCCTGTGCCCAACTGCAAGGAAGCTAGTCCTAATTATTCCTTGGCTGATGTTTATCCAGCCTATTGAAAACAAAGAAAAAGCACCCATTCAGGTGAACACCAGCCTCAAACCTACAGCTGTAGGAGACAAGCACTTCTGACATGTGGGCTTTGGTCATGGATTAGCATTTGTATAAACTACTGGAAATGGTAATCACTCTAATGAACAGTTCAGAAATTATGGAAGAGTTAAACTGCCTTGCCTGAAGTTTCAGATATTTTACACTACTCTCTTGACCATTGATGCACAACAGTATAACTTTTTCCAGCCTCACTTCAACTTTGGGCTCTGCACCAGGGATATGATGTTTACTGCAGTAGGGGAACTAGGGCAAAAGCAGCTTTCTTGCTGATAGCCCCATTCCATCTCTGTGTACCCAGTACAGGAAAATGAGATTACCTTATGAAAAGAATTGGGAAAATTAATAATACGTTTTCTTGGAAGGGAATATTTACTCCATTAAAAATGTCCTTGCTGTTAATAATACAAATTATTAAAGAAAAAAGAAAGCTATTTTCCTAACAGAATGACTTGCATAGTAACACCAGTTTTACAAACAATAGATTCTTTATCCTGCATCTGAAGTGTATTTTAGAGGCTTTGAACTGGCAAGTTAAATCTGTTGATCAAAATCTGGTTTGTATCCCAGTCCACAGAGGATGAAAGTCTGTGAAAGTTTCAGAATCTGGTGGTTTTGTTCAGGCTGTAGGGACTTATGCATAAACCCAAGGAGTTCCCTGGGTCCATCTCTGATCTGTGTCAACATGGTGACCATCCCACACATTTCAGATGTAGTCTTCACTAGAGAGCAATCTCAGTTTGTTGCTTACCAATTATTCATTTTGCATCGTAATGAACAGACTAAATTTTCAGGGCCTGTGGAATGGATGAGACAAGTAAAGTTAAACTATCTCTTAGAAACGCGACTGTACCCTGCTGGTTGCTCTAGGAAGAGGGCATATGATAACAGAAGAGTAGCATTTTACCCAGAGATAAAATGGAGCCCCCAAGGGTTCAGATTTCCAAAGGTAGATAGACATTTAACGCTGATCATTGGTACAATACCTACTGGAATTTTTAAAAGTGCTTAGAGGCCTAGTTCTCATTTATTTAAATTTAATATATTAAATTTATTAAATTTAATAATTGAATTATTAAATTTATTAATTGTGTATTAAATTTAACACAAGTGAGATGCTTTTAAAGATCCCATTTGCATATTTAAGTCCCTAAATGACCTTAAGAATCTGACCCTTAAGAATCTGTCCCAAATGCAACAATTAATTCCCTCTTAGAACTCTTAAAAACATTCAGAAACCATGAATGAGGCTTGTCTAAACCTACTAAAAGCTGGATTTTGAACCTGTAAGATTTTTTTTTCCAAGTATTTTGTATAACCATGAAGGTTTAAAACTTGTACATTTTCTTAAATAAGGTCTATCTGAGTATCTTATGACTCTAGGAGCTTTGCTTTTTAAGAAAATCACCAAATATCATGAAACTTACAGTATGTTGCAGAAACTGACAAAAGTGGAAGAAGTCAAAAGTGAATCCTAGGACTGGTTCAACTTTTACACACTAGTATATTTTGTTCATAATGTCGTGTAATATTTTTGTTGTTCCCTTTAGGCTCCCTAAGCATAAAAACAACATCTACTTCATTCATTTGAAGTAACTCAAGGCCTTCCTCTTGCATAACTGAAAAGAAATTTGAAACAATACATAAAAAAAACTATGTTACAAGAAAACAATATTCAAACTACTTCATCCTTGCACAGTGGCTGAGGGGCAAACATGTTTCCCCCTCCACATCTTTCTTGGTGGTATATTAGGGAAGTTGGATTTCTAGTTAAGGAATTGCGTTTATTTAATTGGTTCAATTGCTTTGTAGTGATAGTAGACTATGTACAAAAAATGCCATCAGTGTAAATCAGATCCAAATTTCAGTAATATAAAATCAAAGGATTGTGAAACATTAAATCAATAGAGCATTTCCATGTTTTGGAAATATGTTTCTGAAAAACAGTCATTTAAAACAAATGAACTAACCTCTGCAGTGTCTGAAGTCCAAAGTAAAACCCATTGTACTGAAATTAAACTGAAAGAAATGTAAGCCACATGCAAAAACAGTAACTGATAAAGTGCAATCAATCCCTTTTAGTCAGCTGTATTTGTAATGGCATAGATGTGTATGTTTGTAGCAGAACTTTTCAATTGACAGTCTCTCTCTAATGAGATCAGTTCTGAAAAATAATTATCTGCCTTTATTTGAATTTGGTGAGTCATGCTGCTTTCATCCATTATCTTGTATTTCTCCTGTTGCTATTTTAGCACCATCATTACTCAAGGGAAAAGATAACTTTTGTGCTGTTATCCTAGTACAGCACAGTGCCAATAATTATACTGCTTCTCGTCAACTGTTCTCATTTCCTGAGTCTCCAGCAGCAGGATGTTTGTTCTTCTTGAGGCCTCTTCCAACAAAGTGTTGGATGCACTCAACTCCTGTTGGAGTTAACTGACCTGATTCTCCAGTCTGATCTATGCTTAATAACTCTTGCCAATATAATTATAGTGGTCTAGTTAGTGCAGACATAGTTATACCAGCCGAAAGTATTTTTAACAGATAGTATGTATAGCTTGGCAGGCAAAACAAGCTATATGGCAATGGCAGGTTTCTGCTGGCATAGTGGCACCTACACCACAGTTCCTGCCAACATAGGAATGTTGCAAGCATCACACTGTTAATTGTCACTACTCTGTTGGCAAAACTCTCTAGTGGAGGCCTGGCCTTATTACTCTGCACTTACCTAGTCTATTATTCCTACACAAAAGAGATGCAATCAAATTGTTTGCATTCCCTTGTCATTCATTTTGCACTAGTGTAAGCATTTTATTCAGGGAGAAAGGAGCTAAAAGAATCAGGCTCGGCAGCAGAAGTTTCTGATGTGTGGTGTTAAGTATTATTTCTCCTGGTCTTTCTTTTATTTAATAGGTAAAATGCAATATAAACAGGAAGTGAGACTTGAGAGCACTTATCACCAGGAATAACTGGTGATAGGGATTATTTTACCTTGTCTACATCTATCCCAACCATGCAGTTGGTCCAATAAAAGATATCACCCACAAATATCCTTGCCTCTTGATAATTTGATGAAGTTCTGTTACATATGCATCAGCAATAATCTTGTGATTCAGGTCACCAACAATCATTTGTCATACCTCAAGATTCAATATTCACTGCGGGTATCAAATGCTGAATTGCCTCAGAAGACTGCCTGAATGATAATCCAGGCTCTCTGTGATGTCAGTCAAACCCATTTCCTTTTACTTTTTTAGGTCATGAAGATCAAGTAGAGGCCAAGTACAAACATTAATTTTTGTCCTGGGAGTTTCTACTGCTTTCCCAGTAGAAACCACAAATATACAGATGTTCAGGATTTTTCTCCCAGAGGAACAATGGCTGCTCCAGGAGAAAAAGAACCTGGGAGCAACTAGGCTAAATTACTCCCTGGAGAGGGGAGCAAATGTCTGTACAACTTACCCTTTTAAGAGGAACCACAGCACAATCCTCCAGGATCACGGGGTGCTTTGCTCTTGTCCCCCCCCCAGGAAGAAAGTGTTGCATGCCCCCTTCACAATCCACATTTTGCTGCAGGAAGACACAGGGTGACTCTAAGCAGTCTAGGTCAGCCAGTCATGGCTGCCCTGTGTACTGCTGCCATCTGTTTCCAGGCCAACTGAAGGCACTTGCAGAGCACACTGAGATATGTGCATGGGGGCCTCCTGGCTATGCAGCATCTGCACAACACACTCTCTGCTCTTCAGGAGCTCAGCATTTAAATGTTTGTTCAGGTGTCTCTGGGTAAGTTTATCTGCCAGGAAAACAAACCTAGGAGAATTGTCCCAAATCATTTAGACATAAGTACACAGCCAGATGCAATGCCTCACATTTACATTTCTGCTGCTTGCAAAACGGTCTGCAATTTTAATTGTATGTTTTCCAGCTCATTCTCTAAACAGCAGGATAATATTCTTGCATGCTCATAAATGGGTACCACAAGTGAAGAGGCTGTATTTTGATAATAGGTGATGATATGATTATATATATTTGGAGAAGACTCCTTGAGACCTGTATTGCCATGTTTATAGAAAAACTTACTGGTGAATTACAATAGGATAATGAGCTTCCTTTTTTCCACCCTTATATATAATTTTTTATTTCTGTGGCTTTGCAGAACAAACATTAGGATAACTGGGTTTTTTGGGCATAATTTGTATCTTGGTTTCTTCTGTTCATTGCCTGTAGCAAACAGGCCTCTTGGAAACTAATATGATTTGGTTTAACAAAAGACTTTTGGCTTAACGCAATGTATTTATGAAACTGGTCTCTGCCATACAGAGGTTAGAGGCAAGAATTTTTCTTTGGATAGATAGGGCTGATTAGATGATCTTTTCTAGGTTTAAATTTCAGTTATTATCCAACCATAATTGGATGGGCAAACTGTCTTTGAAAAGAACTGATTCCTTTTTCATGTAGCACTCCTATTCTTTGTTCCCAAAGAAACAAAAGGCAGAAGTGTTGATATATCAACAGAACAGGCTCTTCTTGCAAGACTCTAGCTAGTTTATGGACTCAAGTTCAGGAAAATAACCAAATAGTGGTACGTAAGCAAAACAGACTTTCAGGGCATTTTTACATATGCAAGAGGCACAGCAGTGTTTTAGTTTAAAAGCGCACTGCCACCATTTTCTGCATGCTGACGTGCATTTTGCCGCATATACAATTGCACACTGCAGCACACTTTGCCTCAGCTCATGTGTGGAGCAGACTTGATTAATTTAGTCTGCTCTAAAGCAGTGGATCTCCACGCTGCAGGACAGAAAAGTATGTGTAAAAATGCCCTCGTTGTCTCAATGTTTGAACAGGAAACTGAGAGTCAGGAGCCCTAGTTTATAGGCCTATTCCTAATGGTGTCATATGTAACTTCAACATATTATCTAAATTTTCTGTATCCCTCTCCATAGAATGTGCTAATAATGCTGCATATGTGCTGAGCTTTTACTAAGAAGCGAGGATATGAGACACTGCATAGTCAAGTCACAATGCTGAGGGAAGAGTGAGCTGGAGCTTCTATTAAGTCAGGGGCAGGCGAAATATGGCCTGCAGGCTGGATCCAGCTTTCCAGATGATTCATCCAGCTCATGGGGAGGGGGCGGGGGGAAGGCACCCAGCAATTAATTTTATCTGACCAGTGACTGCCTCAGCTGCACTCCTTATGGGGCTGAAACCCAGCAACTCCTACTTGGGCAGCATGCTGCACTTCTACCCTTCCTGTGAGAGCACCTCAGCCCTACCCCTGGCCCTGGCCCATGCACACAGTTTCTAGGCAGGGCTGCTTCTGCCTCTGCTGCAGCCCCTGGGGAACTGCTCAGCTCTCCCAATCTCCAGCAACTCCTCCTCCTGTCCCTGGTATACCTCTCTAGGCATCAGGTAGAGAAGTGGTAGCAGGTGGATGGGAAGCTGCAGCTGGGTGGGAGTGTGGGGCTAGGGCTGGGGCTGGGGCTGGAGCAGGGCAGTGGGAGCATAGAGTCTGACTTGGGAGTGTGAGGCAGGACTGGCAGGAGCATGGGGGCCCCTGCAGCTCACATGCAGTTCCTGGGATTAGGCTGAGAATAGGGGGGACCCATGTGATGGAGCTGGAACAGCTTGGCCCTGTTCTGTGCCACCCTGGCTGAGTCCTGGGTACTACGCATGAGCTGCACGGCACCCCACACCTGGCCCCAGTCCCTGCTCCCACATGCAGATCTGAGGACTTGGCCAGAGCTGAGCAACTATGGAGCGATCCACCTGTTGTGGGCCATAAGCACCCTGAAGGCCCTCCTACTGCTATTGCTACTGCGGGCTGTGAACCATAAGGGGGGGCTTGAGAGGCCCCCATATGCACCCCACCATACCCACACACACCCCTACATTCCTCCACAAAACCAAATCCTGACACCCACACCCTCCCCCACACTCACTCCCCCACACCCACCCACACCCCTTACACACATACCCCCCACCCCCATTGTTATGCACAGATGGCACTAAAGGATTGCTAAAGCGTAATCAACCTAGATTTTAATGCAAACTATGCCTCACAAAGTTAAACTTAACTAAAATCTAACTTTTATTAATACATTTAATGTTATCTTAATAACTTTTACATAGAAAGAGATAAAAGCACTTAGTCCAATGGTCTCACCCAACCCCAGATGTTACTCCATTTCACAGAAAAAGTGGCCAATCAGTTCTTGAAAGGAGAAGATGGTCATTTGTGGGGAATGGCTGGTTTTCAGTCCAGGTATTATTGGATGATGGCACATACCCAACTTCCTTGTTGACCTCCTCTTATGCTTTTTCTTTAATTTTAGTCCTCTGATGACTCTTCATTTCTTGGTACCATTGATTGGTTTCCCTGTGATCCTCACACTGTTCATGCTTTTATCCTGTCAGCATATTCGTTTGTTTCAACACACATCTTAATTTGGTTTTTTAACAGTGTCTTAGTTTGGGCATGCCCTGGACTCCTAATATGGTCTATCAATTCCAGAAATTCCAAGGACTCTGCAGTTGGGCACTGTCCAATAGGTCCCTCATTAAGCATTTTTCATTAACATATCCAATTATGTCATCTCTCTGATTCAGTCGGTTAGTGCCAAGTTCAGTTAATTTGATCTAGCAACAAGGCCTACATTTCACACACCTATGTTAATAACACTGGAATATAAGCTTTTTGTGAAAGCAAGCTCAAGGCAAGCTGGCAATGCAGACACGAGCACAGAAAAAAGAAAAATTCAAATAATAATGAGGCTATACAAAAACTAAAGGAATGGTTAAATAAGGCTGAATAAAACAAAAGTTTGAATAATACTATAATTCACCAATAAAGCAGGTGCAAGTAAAACTAAATGTAACAAGCCACTCTAACACCACCACACACCACCCCTCAACCACACCCCATACACACACATCGCCACAATATACAAGAATTAGACTTTATTTTTAGTTATTATGCAATTATCTCTATATACACTATGGAAACACATAAATCGGGACAATTTTTTTTTAAAATAAAATTAAAATATGTTATAGTAGATATTTGATTTTTAGTTTATGGTTAGGTTTTTTTTCCAGTTCCAAGATGGCAAAACTTCCTCCCAAAAGGAGTACTTCCAGTGGCAAGGGAAGGGATGTCCAGTGGTAAAGGTCAGGGGTTAGTAATGGGACTTCCATTCTCAAGATGGCAACCTGGGGGCAGGGCACCCATCAAAAGGTGGAGCTACTCTTGCAGCCCTACACAGCTCACCAAAGCTTGTTAAGCAGACCTCCAGCTGAAATATTTGCCCACCCCTTACTTAAAGTTAATGGGAGTGTTACTTAATGGCCAGAATACAAGACTTAAAAACATAGCATTTAGGTGATGGTCCTAGCATACTATAATATGTAGTCTCGCTTTGGTCTTGTGAATCAAATTTAAAAGGCTTATACATTACAAAACAAGCTGAGGCCAAGGTGTGCTTTGAGGTCACATCTCAAAATATATTGTATTACTCTTTATTTTAAAAGAATCAGATTACTGATGGCAAGATGTTCTTCTTATCCTTGGCATGTGATCCAGCTTGGTAAGCTTTGATTTATGCAGTCCATTATGTATGTATAGTACATGTATTTGTTTTTTGTTAAAGTTGGGTATTTCTTTTATAGGTAGGTTGGTTCAGGACAGGGTTATCAAACTTATTTGGCCCAATGAGTTGTACAGTGGACCATGATGGAGTGGAGTGGAGTTGTACAGTGGACCATGATGACATCAGACACATCATTAATCCCCCTGGCTCCAAGAGCTGCTATATCATTGCAGCTCCAGGACTGGGGAGGTTAATATGGTTGCCACTTGCCCCTCTGCCACCAATTTTAGTAGTCAATAGCAGTTAAATTCTCCAAATTCAGTGGTAGTTATGGAGGAAGTGAACAACAGCAGCATTAATCCTTTGTGTTCTAGAGTCATGATGATGCCCTGGCAGCTGTAGCAACAAGCCCATGAGACAAATCTGGCTCATGGAGATGGCTTGTTTAGTCTGTAAGAAGCCCAGTAGTCCTGATGACCCAATTCTATGGGCTTGATCTGACCTACAGATCACATTTGACATCTCTGGTCTAGAAAATATGCAATAGGCAACAATTTTGGGAGCAATTTCTTTTATTGGACCAACTGTATAGCTGGGAAAGATATTATATCAGTTTCTGACTCTATTCTCAGATTTGGGAATGCAGCAAATATAACAATGGCTTGTGTATGGCCTCACATATAAAAAAGTCTGCTTAAAGAAATGGAGGAAGGCTGTCAAATAAGAGCAAAGAGACTGTATCAGGAATAGCTAACATAAAAAAGATAATCTGATTAGTGGAAGAGGAAAGCCATTCAATGTGGAGGAAGGTTATCATCTGGGAAGTGCAGAGATTGCAGGCAGGTTGTAATGAGCCATAAAGTCAACATTTGTGTTTAGTGCCAGGTTTATAGTATCCACTAATTATATGAATTTTTGTTCCCAAACCATTTTCTGAAGGTGTCTTAAAGATTTCTCTTGAATACAAGGATTGTGAGGTCAGAAAGAGAGTGGCTGTTATTTGAGAAGTGTTCTCTTTCTATTTATGTTCATGTGTATTTTCTCCTGTATCTCTTTCCTGTGATTTTCCATTCTGGAGCTTAGGTTTTTTCTACTTTCACCTTCATAGTTTCCATGAGGATGCTTGGTGCACTGTATGAGATCTGCCACATTGTGTGATAGAACTGGGTAGGATCTTTGCATCCTGATGGGTTTGTTGTGGGGATGTTATTACAGTTGTAGTGGAGATGTGTTAAAATGTTTTACACCTATTGTTAAGGCAGGGTTATGTCCATTTGGTGTCTGCTGATCAGCAGGTTGTTTGCTTCTGATGATGAGTTGCATAAGGTTATGGGTTGTTTGAAAGCCAGGAGTTGTGGGTCAGGAATATTGCTCTCAAGGTCTGATACTTTTCATGTTTAGGTTGTAATTGTTTAATGATATTTTATCTGTTCCAGGGTAGTATGGTAGGTGACACCAAGGGTTGTGAAATCAGTGGGGAGTTTCTTTTTGTATTGTAGTAGGTTGCTGCAGGGCACCTGGATGACTCTTTCAAAGAAATGATCTATTTCTCTGCTGGAGCACCCTGGGTAAAGGCAGATTTCAGGTTGGTGAAGTGAGTGTCGTTAGTATTCTCAGAGCTGATGCAATGGTATAGGAGAGCCTGGCTTTCTGTTCATTTGGAACTAAGGGTGGGGGTTGTGGCATTTCTGGGGATTGTTTAGTATAGTGATTTGTAGGTTGCCATTTCAAATGTGAATCATGGCAGTGTGGTTTTAGTTTATGCATATTTAAATGTGTCATATGTAAGGAAGATCACTCTGGTAGAATTTACTTTTAAAAGAGTATATAGAAAGATAGCTTCATAACAGCTGTATTATTAACAACTATCGTTTGCTTTCATCAGGTTTTTCAATGCTCTCATTCTCTTTAAAGGAAGATCAGTGAATAATAAATATTGAATAATAATGTAAGCACTGGAAATAGAAGACATTATTGCAGCACATAATAGCACACCAATCAAAAAGCTATTACAAACACGATATGCATTTGCAAAATCAAAGACTTAAATATGACAGGGATGTTACAAATGTGAGTAATTACATGAGCTGAATGGTATTACCCACATGTAAAATTTGGACATAAAATTGTAAATATGGGTTTTTTTGCTTTGTGATCACTGTATACACTCAACCCCCCTCCACCCCTCCCCTCCCCTGCACATGGGTAAGATTACTCATACACAACTGTGTACAGGAATGAAGACTCTGTATACTACTAGAATTAGTAAAAACTGAAAAACCATTGTAAAATATAAGCATGCAAAGTACAGTGCTTATAACAATGACTAACTGGAAAAAATGTTTAACAGTGAGGGCTTTACTTTAAAATATATAAATTCTGAAGGGGCGAGGTTGGCTCTATACATTCTCAGTGGTTAAACCAAGTGCTTAGGTCTTAACTCTGGGTTTTGGATTCTCTTTTGGATTCAGGTGCTTAAAACTTAGGTGTTATTACACTTACTTTGTTGGAGACAAATTCTTTTTTTCTAAGTATGGCCCAAATTGTTTATATTTTTCCCTCTGTTTAAAATAGAAGTGAAAATGTTTTATAATATCACTGTACGTGTAAAAATGGTGTCTCTTGTCACAGTGCATGCCCTAACATTTTGGCTAAGTACAGACAGTCAAAAGCCTGAGGCTGAATCACTTCAATCTTTGCAGGTTAATCTAAGATGCATAGATTGAACTGATAAGCAAGTGACCAGACATTAATTTTGGTTCTGGAAATGCAGCTACATGCCTGCAGTGGCTCAGGCCAGAACCCATGGGGCACTAGATCATGCCTCCCTGCTTGGCTGGAACAGACCGCTTGGGCCAAGCCTAGCTTGTCCACCCTACAAGGGGGTGGGGAGCTTTGTGGGGGAGGTGCAAAACATCCTGGGATGCTTGGGGACTGTGAGTTAACTTGACTCTGGAGGGGATCTGGGACAGAAGTTCAATAAACTGTTTTAACTTAAATCAGTTAAGTCTGATAACTACCTTCATCCAGATTTATCTTTAACCAATCTGGGCCATTTTGAAAGTAGTTTACGTACAATGAGCTTCTGTTCTGTTACAGATCTGAACTGGTTTCCCATCACTTGTACTGGTTTATGTGTAACTTCTGTTCCTAGACTTTAAGAACTGTTTCTCTTACAAATTATGAAAAAGATGAGCTTGACTTACCTGGATTTCCTGTGGGGAGTATATCAGGATATGAATGAGGAAGGATAGTCCAGTCATTAGGGAAGAGGTCAAAGAGATTTTATTTGCCTCACAAAGTACATATGCATGAAAATGTACCATCCAGTGTCTTCCTTTGTCCCAAGTAGAACCAAGCTGTGTTGATTTGACTGCTGTTAAGGAAACATTACAAGCTACACTTAGACTACATTGAGGGTGCTTAAAATGCAACTGTCCTAACGTTAAAGTTTGCTAACTTGTGCTAAGTGTCTCTGAGCATCTCAAAGACAAGGGTTAACTCTGGGCCATGCTGCCTAGCTCATGTTAGGGTAATTTCAGTCTGCTCCACAGAGATAAAATGAGCAGTTTGCAGTCCTCTAGCCTCCCAGGATCCACTGCTTCCAACCCCATCCCTACAGAGCAGTGATAGAGACCAGGTGCCCTAGTTTCTAGCTATACCCCTGCTTTCCAGCCTCTAGTGGCAAGACAGAGCTGTGAAGGCAAGAAACAGTGTTAATCTTTAACTTGAGACTTTACAATTCTTTGTTACTTTAAAGCCACTTAACATTCCACAGATTTAGTATGGTCTGGCATGTAACTTTACCCTTAGTGAAAGGCTGCTGACCTCTACATTAAGGCACTAGTCAGGGACTGAGGAGAGCTGGGTTCAGTTTGCAGCTTTGTAGGCATGTCTACATGAAGTGCTTATTGTGGAGCTGCCTAATTAGCTCTGCAGTAACATCTCCACCATAAACATCTCAATGTCTCAATGTCTACATGTATGGCCCTAATAAAGCAAAGCTAAAAAAAGTATTATTAGTATTTACAAATACTAGCCTGCTGCACAGTTTTTTCGTGCACAGCAGTACTAGCTGCCTGAAGGCTAGCCACACACTGAACCACCCTCATGCCTCAGCCAGCCTCTCCACAGCACATTGAGGCTGGTCAGAGCAGCTCTGAAGGCTACTTACAGCTGGGCCTGCTCTGACTGGCCTCAATGTACAGTGCAAGAATAAATTTTGGAGCAATATACTGCAGAGTTTTTTGCTGCTGGGCACATGTTCAAATGGCACACCCTGGAGCAAAAAACTCTGAAGCAATAAGCTTTGGAGCTTATTCATGCACATTCATTTTATGTGTAGACACAGCCTGTCCCAGGCTTCCTGTGAGACCTTAGGCAAGGCTTTTAAACAACAAGGTGCTTTAAGGAAAGGTGGAGTATTATTTCTATATGATTAATGATTTAAATAGAATGCTTTATTATACATTTACTGATGAAATATTTTGAGGGTTTGAAATGCTTGAAACACTTGAAATGTTTTGAGGTTAGCAGGTTGAGCTGTTTTGTGGGGTGGACAGATGTGTACTTTCGGTGCAAGATTAGGTGTTGCTTTTCCTCAGCACAAAGAAGTGTAAGAAAAATGCCACTTTAAGGTGCTATGGAGCTTGACATTTTCCTCACACTCCCAACTACACAGTGCTCACTGGGGGGGGGCTGGGGTGCTATAAAAGGGATGGGGACAACACACTGGGAGAGAGGAGGAAGAGAAGAACCACTTTCTTCCTCCCTGCCTGTCCTACGTCATGCTGAATCTTGTAGACTACTTTGTGGGTTTGTTTTCTAACCTCTTTGGATTGACAGTGGTGGAAATACAGTGATGATTTCAGAGAGCTCTGGGCCATCCTGCCAATGGAAGCAGAGCTGAATTAGAAATAACCAAAGCAATTTCATATCTGAATGGGATTTGGTAGAGTAATTCCCTCTGGATGGCATCAGGTAGCCTGAGTATTGAGTCTAATTTGACCTGTGTACAAGTAGGCTAGGTGGCTGAGACCAGATTCTGGACTTCTGTAAGAGGGATGTTTTTTATCTGCATTGGGTAAGGTTGACAATTGCATATGTTGGAGATACTCAAATTCCTTATATGCTAACATCTGTATTCTGGGTTTTCTTGTTTCTTTTGACCTTTTCCTCCAAATAAAGAGGCATTTGGATTCTAAGCTCACAGGGTTTCTTGATCATTGTGAAAGGGAATATTTGTGCAAAAAACATTTTAACTCTTTGCAGCCAGTCAGCAGAGTACAGCTCTGGAAGGGGAGCAATGATTTCCTTTATTTAAAGATGGAAATCACTTGGACAGTGACTCTCTGGAACACCCTCCAACAGGAGCCATGGAGGTAACCTGAAGTTTTAGGATGAAGCTTCACTGGTGTATAAAAAGAACTGGATGATGTGGCTGTCTGCAGTAACATGGTTGGACTCAACAACCTGGGAGGTCTCTTTTGGTCCTATGTTCCTATTATAAGAAAAGAAACCCTGATTGCACTAAGCCCCACTCTTATTGTTGTCACTGATGCTTGGCAGAAGAACAGCACATAATATCTATCCTACAATGCATTGTGCTTATGTAGCATTTAGTCCCAGAGATCGTTCCTGCTTGCAGGACTGGGTCCATATTCTGTATGTGGCTAGGCCCAGTTTAGATATCCATATCCAGGCCCAAATAATCCTTTTGGCTTCCAGTAAAGCTATTCAACAGCTGCGTCTCTCTCGCCCTTCAGCACCCTCATGCAGCACTATACATAAGCTGATTCACAACAAGAGTACAGCGCACCTCACCCTTCATAAAATATCCTTTCAGAATGCACCCTGCAATAGAACAATGGGCACATCTGCATGAGACGCTACATCATGGTGGGCATGAACTGTGATGCTGATGCTACTGTGCAGTAGGGTCAGAAATGACCCATGTGCTGCTGGGACTGCACAGTAACAACAGTTACTGCACAGTCATTTAGTACTTGCTTTTGCTAAGTAGAGGGCAGGGGAGGGAGGGGACTGGAGGAGGGGGAAGGGGGGACCCCTAAAAAGCCCCATCCCTTGCATGCTCCCACAGCCCCCCTGAGCACCCTCCACCCATGCCCACTCTCCCAGCCCCATCAATGGATGCCCCACCTGGCCTTAGCATCCTGGCTGTTTGAGAAAAAAAAAAAACAACCCACACTCACTGGCTGCTGCAGTGGTTGTTGGGGCTTCTGGGGGCTTGTGGCAGGCCACCCATGCAGCGCTGGGCAGCAGGGATTGCCCCCAACCTGGCAGCAACTGGTGAGTGCGGGGCTTAAAAAAAAAGTGCCGGGATTCTGGAGCTCGGCAGGGCAGCCATTGATTGGGCTGTGAGAGTGGGTGAAGGGTGCTCAGGGGGACTGGGGGAGCAGGCAGGGGATGGGGCTTTTTAGGGGTCCCCCATTCCCCCTCCTCCAGCCCCCTCCCTCCCCTGCCCTGTACTTACCGGCATGGAGTCCAGCTCCAGCTCCCTGTGGCAGTGAGTGGGGACTGCCCGAATATCCAAAGCTCTCTGAATGTTTTCTGAATTGATTTGGAGAGCTTTGAATCGATTCAGACCTTTTTACTGATCATAGAATCATAGAATCAATGAGTCGGAAGGGACCTAGACAGATCATCGAGTCTGACCCCCTGCCATGGGCAGGAAGGAGCACTGGGGGTGGCAGGGGTCATAAGACCCCAGCCAGGTGCCTATCCAGTCTCCCCTTGAAGATTTCCAGGGAAGGTGAAAGCACCACCTCTCTGGGAAGCCTATTCCAGGCTCTGGCCACCCTTATAGTGAAGTAGTTCTTCCTAATATCTAACCTAAACCTATCCTCCCTCAGCTTGTGGCCATTGTTCCTGGTGACTCCAAGGGGGGCCCTGGTGAACAGACTTTCCCCTATTCCCTGCTGGTGCCCCTGATAAGGTTGTAGGCAGCCACAAGATCCCCCCTCAGTCTCCTTTTGTGGAGACTGAAAAGATTCAGGTCCCTCAGCCTCTCCTCATAGAACTGGCCATGGAGGCCCTCAACCATATGAGTGGCCTCCTCTGGACCCTCTCCAGGTTCTTCACGTCCTTCTTGAAGTGTGGCGTCCAGCACTGGACACAGTACTCCAGCTGTGGCCTGACCAGCGCTGCATAGAGGGGGAGCAAGACCTCTCTGGACCTGTTAGTGAAGCCCCTGTTGATGCAGGACAGGGTGCGGTTGGCTCTGCCAATTGTTTCGTCACATTGGTGACTCATATTCATCCTGGAGTCAATCCTGACTCCAAGATCCCTCTCTGCCTGTGTGCTGCTGAGAGGGTCAGCCCCTAACCTATAACCGTGATGCTGGTTCCCTCTCCCCAGGTGCAGCACCCTGCACTTGTCCTTGTTGAACTGCATCCTGTTCAGATCCGCCCACTTCTCTAACATATCCAGGTCTGCCTGGATGCAGTCCCTGCCTGCCGGTGGAGTCACTTTCCCCCACAGCTTGGTGTCATCAGCGAACTTCATCAGGGCGCTCTCCACACCCTCGTCCAGGTTGCTAATGAAGATGTTGAACAGCACCGGCCCACGGACCAAGCCCTGAGGGACTCCGCTGCCCACACCCTCCCAGGTCAACATTGACCTGTCCACCACCACCCTCTGGGTTCACCGCTGGAGCCAGTTTGCCACCCATGTGACCGTGCATTCATCAATGTAACAGTCCCTCAGCTTGCCCACCAGAATTGGGTGGGACACTGTATCGAAGGCCTTATGGAAGTCCAAGAAGATGACATAGACTTCCTCCTTTCCATCTAAGCTCTTTGTTACCTGGTCATAGAAAGAGACCAGGTTAGTCAAGCAGGATCAGCCTTGCACGAACCCATGCTGGTTACCCCTCAACATCACTTCCCCTACAGGGCTCTTGCAAATGTGGCCCTTGATAATTTTTTCAAAGACCTTCCCCAGGATAGAAGTGAGGCTGACTGGCCTGTAGTTGCCAGGCACACTTCCTTCCTCCCCTTCTTGAAAATAGGGACCACATTGGCCCTTTTCCAGTTCTCAGGGACTTGGCCCGAGCACCAGGAGTCCTCCTACAGCCATGCCAATGGCTCTGCAATGACACCAGCCAATTCCTCAGCACCCACAGATGAAGGTCATCCAGGCCAGCTGACTTGGACACATCTAAGCCCTCCAGGTAATCCTTAACTACGTTGGGGGACTCGTATCCTTTCTGGGCCTCTCTATGCTATCACCCAAGAGCACCCCATTGTCAGCAGACAAGAACACGGAGGCAAAGAGCTTGTTGAAGAGTTCTGCCTTCTCTCGCACGTAATTTCGAATTGATCTCCCAATTGGATTCAGATTTGGTGATTTGGCCACTGAATCAAGCCGAATCTCCTCCGAGATGAATCAGCACACAAAGCTTCACACAGCCCTAACACAAATAAACTAGAAACAGCCACACAACCAGCTGAATCCTCCAAACTTTAGTTTTATGAGTAGGCCAGTGAAATTCAGTGTGACTATTTTCATGATTAAAGGATTCAGGATCTAGTCAATATACCTGGTATACACGGCATTGTCCCACAGTGATTTGGCCCCCAGTTTCTCATTTAGTAGTACATGTATGAAAAACCACTCAACTCATTATTGTTGTCAAGACTGCTCAATTATTGTGTTCAGTTTTGTGGTTGAATTATAAAAATAACTGAATTAAAGAGAGTCAGGGATATATCAGAGAGAGACCATTTTAATGAAGTGAAATCAGACAAGAGGCATTGAAGTTCCTGACTCAATCTGCTGCATGGGTGAAGAAGAATTGATTTTGGAAGGAAATATGTTTCTCTAAGAACCTCATTAAACCATATGTGTGTTCCCAGCTAGGTCTCAGAGCCTTTCTTAAATTTTGCCCACTTACAACTCATAGCAACAGCTTTCAGACATAGTGGGCACATGTACATGTGTATTAATGTGCTTTTTCTAATCCATATAAATTAAGTACCTCCAGTGTGAGGTACTAAATTAATGTGCTTTAGGCTGTGCTAGTAGGCAGTAATGTATTTGCATGCTTTTTCAGTGGTGCTTAATGTGGAGTAGACTATTTTACTGCAAATTAACATAATATCACAGGTTTTTATGTGATGATTTAATGCACAGTAAACAGTTTACTGCATGCTAAAGTGCACGTGTAGATGCACCCAGTGATAATTAGAACTACTCAACATTTTCCATCTTTGAAAATTTATGGGGAAAAAATGGCCTTTCTTTCCAAAGCAATACTTCTGCCAAAGAACTTATTTTTCAGTTTTGTGAACAACATTAGAAATCATCATCATCACCAATAATAAAGCCCATGTTTTCTCTTTATATGTATGCTTTCTTTCTTCCAAAAATGGCTAAAACACTTGAGTTTTTGCCTCTATCATTTTAAAATATACATCTGAAAAGGTAAAATATATCATAAAATCCCTAGAAGTGAACAGCTGGTATATTATATCTGTAAACAGAAAACTACATTAAAACATTTCTTTGAACTGTGTACATGTGACTGAAATCCTGTCTGACATGTTTAGAGACTACAGGATTTTGAAGCAGTGGAGTTTCAGGATAATTCAGAAATAAATGTGACCCACTCCTGTTGTTACTGAATGGTTGATTTTATCAGGTTAATGTTAGGTCTATGGTCTCTAGCATGGCTTCAATTAATACAACTAAAATGAAAAGAAAAATATACACATCTATCTAAGGTAGTCAAAGAATCTGTCATAAAACTGAGATGAACAATTGTTCTGTGGCTGACTTTTGAAGAAGTTTTTACTAATGATACCCAAGGTAAAGTTAAAGAATCAAGAGACCCCTTGAGCCAGACAAAAAGCGACTCAAGTTTGATGAGTCTGGATGGGTAAAAAATTGGCTGATGGGGTGCACGACATACAGGCTGGGGAGTTCCCCTCTTGAAAGCACAGAGGTGGAACAAAATCTTGGAGTCTCTATTGCCTCCAAGATGAACATGAGCTGCCAATGCCAGACCGCAGCCAGCAAGGCCAGCCATACCTTGTCATGCATCCAAAGATGCACCTCAAGCCGGTCCAGAGGGGTGATATTCCCCCTCTATGTGACTTTGGTCAGGCCGCAGTTGGAGTACTGAGTCCAGTACTGGGTGCCGCACTTCAAAAGGGATGTGGCCAGCCTGGAGACAGTTCAGAGGAGGGCCACCCATTTGGTGAGAGGGCAGCAGGACAGGTCCTATGAGGAGAGACTGAGGGACCTGAACCTATTCAGCCTTGGCAAGAGGAGGATGAGGGGGGACATGGTGGCTGCCTACAAACTTATCAGGGGAGATCATCAGCAAATAGGAAGAGCCCTTTTCTCCCCAGCACCACCTGGGGTGATGAGGAAAAATGCTAATAAGCTGATGGAGAATAGGTTTAGGTTAGAGATCAGGAGGCAATATTTTACAGTTAGGGTGGCCACAATCTGGAACCAACTTGCTAGGGTAGTGGTTCTTACCCCTACCTTGGCAAATTCAAAAAGAGGTTAGATGATCACCTGTCTGTGGTCTTGTGAACCCAGCATTCATTCCTGCCTGTGGCAGGAGGTCAGGCTAGATGATCTGTTCAGGTCCCCCCTTACCCTAGCTACTATGAAAAAACAAACCATATTCAGGTATCACAGGTCAAGATTGGGAGTTACATTATAGGGCCAGGATTTCACCTTGGAATTTATTGATAGTTCGAATACAATTTTGGATTCCACTCTCAATTCCAGGTGCATAGCCAAGTCCTTTCCAAAGATGTTCTTCTTACAGTTTTACTGGTTTAAGGATCTCTACTATTTTGTTTTGTTTTGTTTTGTTTTTGTTTGTTTTTTTGCAATTATATCCAAGTTCTCTATCTAAGCAGAGAGAATGTAGTATTAAGTGAAGTGTGAACCTTTTTATTTATTTTTTCCAAGAGGACTATTTGTCTTCTTATGAGTCAGTTAGAACAGAAAGACTTAATGCAGTGAAAATGGATTGAATACAATTGGTTTAATTTTTCATTCTTAGAAAATTTATATAGTGGATAAAACACAGACCCAGAATACATAAATGCTATTTAAAGAGCTTTCCTGACATTGAAAACAATGGCAATATAAGGTTGAATGTGAGCATATTCCCTCCTGCCAGGCTGGGTTAATGTTGTTGATCCAGAGCCAGGGCCTTATGCTTTGACATCAGAGAATTAAGAAATTCTTAGAAGTGACTGTTTATTGTTGGATGCCCAATTTCTTGGATGTCCAATTTAGTGCACTTAGGGCTTGATTTTCCCTGAAATGCCAGGGCATGCAGGGTGCTTAGCTCTCTTGCAAACTGCAAACCTAACCCAAAACACCTAAGGATACCCCCAAAATAAAAACTTTACAAATCAGTGGCTGCTATAGCCTATCTGTTTTGGGTTTTTATTTCCAGAGTAAGTGTTTGCAACCATTTAACAGCAGATCTTTGCTAACACAGATAACCTGCAGTGTTCTATATCAGTCATCTTCATCGGGACTTTAAAGTCAATCACTCTAAGTGTTGAAAAACAGCAAAATTAGGGGACTGCTCTTTCTAGAGCATATAAATGCTTAGGTCTAGAGTCTCTCAACCCCTCTCTGAGAAGCTTGTTACCTTTGGATATTTGTACTGAAACAAACTAACTTTGGGGCTCCCAAACTATCCATCTCAGTTTTATCCCTGCATTGATTGACACCAGAGGGAACATTGACAGCAGTGGGAGCTGGATATTACCAGGAGACCAAAGAGAATTGCACTGGAGTGACTGGGTGTGATTGGATGTGAGTGTAGTTGAGCCTATCTCTGAATAGCTTGTGAATCCAAATGATGCCTAATCACTACCATTTTATGACACTTGACATGTATGAGGCAGTTTCCTGTGGTTCAGTGGTAGAAACTTTCTCTACCACGCAGGAGACCTGCGTTTGATTCCCAGACACTTATACAACTACAGCCCCAGAGGCACCAAACATCTGGACTCAAGGTGGATTCTGTCACTGTGGCCTAAAGGGAGGATAGAAGGTCTGGACAGCCCCCACTCCAAAAAAATCCTGCCCAGGCATATGCATCGAAGGTCTGGGTGGCCCTCATGCATACAACATGATCCAGGAGGATTGTCGGTTGCCACCATGTGTATGGAGTGAAGGCTATTTTGCAAATTTGTCTGACTAGATATCACACTTAGATTGTGGTAAGCAACACACTCTTCCTTTTTTTAGTTTAAAATGAAGTTGTAATGCACAGAAACAGTTGTTCAGTTGTACAATGCAGTGTGAAAGACAAGGTTAATCATGAGCTGTGGGGGCTGTGGTGGCATGGGCACTAAAATGCATGGTTGACAGCCCAGGGATTGCAAGTTTGAGGCCATAGCAAAAGCACTTATGGTATGGCCTGTCAGATACCAATAAACCTGTGAATTCTGATAAATACCTTGCCACAAGGACATAGGTAAGAAAATTAATTGTGAGCCACACAACTGTATTGTGAGAATTAAAAATATTGATCATGTCTCTTTGGGATCTTTCAATCTATATTATTTCTGACATTTATGAAACCAGTAACACACTGAGGCATTTTCACTCTCTTTAAAAAAATTAGAGTTTTACTTGCCTGGCATACATTTCAATATGGTTCAGAGCCCCAGCATAAATTCAACAAATTCAGCATAACTCTGCTGAAGCTACTAGCTAAAGCTCAATGAATCATTTCTGGGTGAGGTGTTATAGTTGGTTGGTTCTTTAACAAGGAATAAGGAAGCAGAAGTTGTAAAAGAACTTGTTATAATTTCTGTTTTTTACTTTGTCGTGGATGGGTTTTGTTTCAGTATTTAGGGGGGTCTATCTTGCTTCTATATTACTCTCTTTCTTGTACTAAAAGTTATAGATTTTTTCCCCACAGATAAATGAAATCTTCAGTTATATTCTTTTTATTATAATTTTCTCTTCTGCATACAGGATTTTTTCAGACCTAAAACTTGTCCCTACCCTCCTTGTTTGCCCTGTTTCTGCCCTTTCATTCCCTGAGGAACTTCTGTTTTTGGTTTGATTCTTACCACACTTCAGATGAAAAGCCCACTAGGGTCTTTGCATTTTTACTAATACTACCAAGGTATCTGTCAGGATATTACTGCCAGGAATGGCTGACCTGCTTGACAGAGCTTTAAATTAAGATTGCAGGGGGACAGGAAAACTATCACCAGTGCAAGTCCAGGCAGTGACAACCATAGAATCAGCAGGTCAGGTTACACAAGGGAATTTCCTCCAACCCCAGCCCAAGGATGGGACTCTACTAAAAGCACAGGGAATCCCAGGGCTTCGGATGGCAGGCTTAACTGCCTGTACACAAATGCCAGGAGCATGGGGAACAAACAGGAGGAAATGGCCCTTCTGCTAAGCAAAAATGAATATGATCTCATAGGGATAACGGAGACCTGGAGGGACTCCACCTATTACTGGACCACAGGTATAGATGGCTATTAGGACTTTGTGAAGCTTCAGTCCCTGATTCAATTCAGCAGAGATTCAACCCGATTCGGTGGCCAAATTTCCAAATCCAAATCGAATCAGAGGACCCATTAATCTCTCCAAATCGAATCGGAACACCCCTCTCCCAAAAGCACTTCCAGTCCACTTCTGGGTTTGTCAGGGAGAGCACAGGAGGCTCCACCGCCCCCCCTCCAGCTTGTTGACTGGTGCCTCTTGGATCTGGATTCTCTGAATCAACATTGAATCTTTAGATCTGGATTCGGCTGAATCGAATCGGGGACAGTGATGCAAATCAACAAATTAAATCACTGTCCCCGATTCAGGCCAAATCAGAATTTGAATCAAACAGGGCCCATTTCGCTCACTCCTAATGGCTACACCTTGTACAGGAGGGATTGTGTTGCAAGGAAGGGTGGGGGTGTAACTGTGAAGGAGCAGTACACTTCCCTTTAAGTGGAGATTGGCACCCAGGGAGGGCAACTTGAGAGCCTCTGGGTTAAAATACAGGGAGAATGTGGTGAAGGAGATATAACTAGGAGTCTATTACAGACTTCCCAACCAGGAGGAAGAGCTTGACCATGAATTCTCTAGGGAACTGCCAGAGGCTGCACGTTCTTGGTGCATGGTCATCATGGGTGACTTCAACCACCCTGACATCTCATGGGAAGAACATTCAGCCAAATCTGATTGGTTGTGAGACTTCCTCACTTACATTGATGATCTCTATCTGACTCAAGAAGTCCATGGGCTGACAAGAGGTAAGGTGCTGCTGGTTCTGGTTCTAGCCAAAAGGGATCATCTAGTGACTGACCTGAGGATCAAAGGGAAGTTAGGTGACAGCGATCATGAGTTAATCACTTTCTCTATCCATCACAAAGCTGGCAAATCAGTCAGAAATGCAGAAGTCCTTGACTTTAGGAAAGCCGACTTTCACAAGCTCAGGAGGTTGGTTGTCAAGACCCTGAAAGATCATGATCTGACAGGGAGGGAGTCCATGAAAAGTGGTTGCTCCATAAGGACACAATCCTAAAAGCATAAGGGAAGTCCATTCTGACCTATAGGAAAGGTAGCAAAAAGGCTGGGAGACCCCCTTGTTTCAATAGGGAACTCATGGACCTCCTGAATCTGGAAAGAGAAGCTCATAAGGGTTGGACGTTGGGAAATACTACTAAGGAGGATTATGCAGCACTAGTCTGCACCTGTTGGGAGCGGACCAGAAAATCCAAGGCTGAAATTGAACTCAGATTGGATATGGGAATCAAGGACAATAAAAAGTCCTTCTTTAGATACATAGGAAGTTGGAAAAAAAAAACAAGGGCAACTTTGGATATCTGCTGAACCAAATGGGGCAGCAGACAACTGTCACCCAGGAAAAAGCTAATCTCCTCAATGATTACTTTGTGTCAGTTTTCCAACAGCCCAAGAGGATCACTCTGCCTGACTAGATGCAGGACTAGATACCTTTACTTACCAGGGTAAGGGTGATCATATGCCTACAATTGATGAAGATCTTGTGAGAGAACATCTTGAGAGGTGGGGCATCTACAAGTTAGCTGGCCCAGATGGAATTCACCCAAGAGTGCTAAAAGAGTTGGCTTACATCAATGGTACAACCAATTGTGAGGATATTTGAAAACTCGTGGTGTTTGGGAGAAGTTCCAGAAGATTGAAATAGGTCCAGTGTGGTGCCTATATTTAAAAAAGGAAGGAAGGAAGATCCAGGGAACTACAGGCCAGTCAGTTTGACTTCAGTCCCTGGGAAGATCTTGGGAAAAGTTATCAAGGAATCCATCAACAACAGGCTAAAGGAAGGCAACATTCTAAGAGAGAGCCAACATGGCTTCATTGTCAGTAGGTCTTGCCTGACCAACTTCATTTCCTTCTATGACCAGGTGACTCATCACCTGGGCAAGGGAGAAGAGGTTGATGTAATTTATTTGGATTTCAGAAAAGCCTTTGACTTGGTGTCCCATGATATCCTCATGGTAACATTGAGGAACAGTGACCTCAGCTACCTAATAGTCTGATGGCTGGGGAACCGGCTCCATGGTCGGACCCAGAGAGTGATAGTTGATGGAACTGAGTCAACATGGTGCATAGTGTTACCAGATTTTCCCATCACTTTAGGATGTGCTCATTTATTAGGGATACGTTTCTAGGGTCTTGCTAATTCTATCAATGTGCTGCTTGTGTTACTTGTATTTCTGTACGGAGCTGAATATCTCCCTTCTACAAGTCCTCACCCCCAATGGAGCTATCTTGCAGGACTCAGTTCCTCCAGTCACCAAATCAGTCATACACAGAAACACACACACACAGATAAATGTAACAAGCCTGACCCAGCTGGGTTGATTAGTGTGGACAGGCTGACATCCGCATATGCCAAGAATCAGTTCATCAGAGCAACAATAAACTGCAGTCAGACACAACTGCACAGGTGAACAGAATACCTCTGAATCTGGCTGGGTGTCCAGATGACACCCTCATGGGCCAGCATTCAGTTCATTAGGGCACGTCTGAGTCAAATTGGGACAATCAGCCTGTACAAGCTGATCCCCTTATGTGTTTCAAACTCAGCACATCCCAATCTTTAGCCTCTTGATGAGCAGACCCCACAGTATTTTTGGGCTTCACAGGATCTTTAGCTTAGGTAAAAGAAGCATTGCTGCAGAGCAAGTGGGGAAGAAGTAGAGAAGGAAAAATATACCCAGTTACTACTAGTTTGACTATAAAAGTTATTTATTGCTAAGTATACAAAATATATAATGGCACTAGTAGTAATAGACATGCAAAGGAAAAACAAACACAAACAATTAAAGTATTACCCTGATTTCACTAAGTATTTGGAGAAAAGTAGCTCAAGCTTAACTAATACAGTTCAGGTTCAGAAATGTATGCCTAGAGAGAGAGAGAGAGAGAGAGAGAGAGCACGTGCGCGCTGGGATCTCACCAGTCCAAGGCACTCAGGCTGTTTGCTGACAGGTAAAGTTCTTAGCACAATCCTTGAATGGAGACGATCTGTTTCTTCCAGCTTCTCAAGAACAACAGCGGGTGGTGTGTGAGAGAGAGTTCTCCTCTTGAAGCACACACACTTTGCTGCTTTTTTACAGATTTTTATGCCCTCGGTTCAGCTTCCACAAAGCATTCTTAATAGTGTAAATAATTGTCTTTTCTATTGATAAGGGGTTATTTGGTTTGGAACATCTCAAGAAACTGAGTGATAATCAGGAAAAACATAAGGTTAGGAAGTACCAGACACTTAGGAGCCAGCTTGAAATTCCTATGGATAGCAGATATACTAATTGGGATATCTCATTGTTTCTTCGGAACAATAGATATCTTGCAGCATCAGGGTTCTGGATTTTTACTTGTTGTGAACAAGCCTCAGCATGACTTTTCCAGATCTTACTATAGTCTTTTAACGGACAAGGCAATTATTGGAGTGTTCATAACCTTTGTGGGGGGCGGACTTCTACCGTCGTCCTGGGAAAAGTATGACAACACTTGTGGTCAGGGCTCCAGTGGGCTGGATGCTGTGATGAACACTTTACCATTGTTCAAATGTTGCCCATACCCCCTCTGACTCAGTCTCTTTGCCTCAGCATTCTCTAACCTGGCAACCACGTTTTAATCAATCAAGTTTAAATAGGCCTCCTATAGTGGGACTGGGGAATGTACGGCCCGAGGTGCCTATTAAACTTTACTTCTGCTTAGAGATGTGTCTGTGTGGGGGGGGAAAGTCCATTGTAAATCTAGATTAGAACCGGTCTGATAAATGCTGAGCTGGGTGTGTGTAAATGTGGCTTGATTAGCATTTGGAGCACATATTCCCCATCATGCAGTGCTCCCCTGCTTCTCTGATCCCAGAATTCACTGCAGTCTTTGCTTCAGGCATTCTGTTCTCTGCCACCCATGTAAATGAATGGTCATCTGGTACCATCTCGGATGCAAATGAGACCTAAGGCAGTTGTTCCCTTATCTGGAGGGCTTTGGATATGTTTCCCACAGCATCTTAAACGGTTTAGTTTAGGTAGAGGCGGGGTGGGGGGGAATCCTTTGTGAGTCAGACAGGCTGCGTCCTGTGTCAAGGTTCCCCAAGAACACGGAGGTGAGAGGTAACAATGGTGACCAGTGGTGTCCCCCGGGGTTCAGTACTCAGACCAGTGCTCTTTAATATATTCATAAATTAACTGGATTGGGGTGTCAGAAGTGGATTGGCTAAGTCTGCATATGACACCAAATTATGGGGAAGCACGGTTACACTATAGGATAGGCTGGGGATTCAGGCCAACCTGGACAGGCTTGCAAGGTGGGCAGATTAAAACCTGATGACATTCAACACAGACAAATGCAAGGTGCTTCACCAGGGGAGAAACAACGTACATCATATTTGTAGGCTTGACACTGCTACAGACATTAGCACCATGACCGAAAGAGACTTGGAGGCCACGATGGAGCACAAGCTGAACATGACCCACCAATGCAATGCCACAGCCAGCAAAGCAAATAAAAGTCTTGCTTGAATCTACCGATACATTCCAAGCAAGAGCCAAGAAGTCATGTTCTTTAGAAAGGATGTGGAGAAGCTTGAGAGAGTCCAGAGGAGAGCCACATGCATGATTACAGGTCAAGAGAGCAGGCCTTCTGAGGAGAAGCTGAAAAGCATGGGACTCTTCAGTCTGAAGAAGAGAAGGCTCAGGGGGAACTTGGTGGCAGCCTATAAGTACCTATGGGGTGTGCATTCAAGATCTGGGAGAACACCTGTTCACCAGGGCACCCCAAGGGAAGACAAGGTTTAAGAGTCACAAACTCCTGGAAGACCATTTTAGACTGGACATAAGGAAAAATTTCTTTACTGTTCAGGTTTCCAGAGTCTGGAATAGACTCCCCCCGGAAGTGGTGCAAGCACCTACTCTGGACACCTTTAAAACACACTTGGATGCTTATGTTGCTGGGAACGTTTAACTCCAGCAGACTTCCTGCCCGTTGGTCAGTGGGTTGGACCTGATGATCTTGCATCATCCCTTCCAGCCCTAATGTCTATGAAATCTATTAAAACTGTATAGAGAACTGAAGGTGGAATTGTTTCCATCTCTTATGAACTTGACCATTGTTGCTTAGTTATAGTCCCAACATTTTGCATTAAACACTGAAATATGTTTTGTCTCTTGTTTTCTTTGTTGTTTGTGTTACAATAGAAATGAGGCACCACTGTGTTAGGGTGATCTTACACGTTCTTATAAACTCCAAAGAAGTACTGTTATCTTCATTTTACTGATGCAGAAAATGAGACTCCCAGTAGCTTAAATGAAGCAAAGGACAAGGGAACATTCTTTCAGACAATAATTCTGTGCTGTAGGATTCAAAAAACCTCACAATAATTCATTTGCTTTGGTTTCACTCTTCTTGTTAATGTGATCAAAAGAATGGAAATAATGGCATGTGTTTTAGGTAACAAATGCACAGCAGGAATAATAAGTCAAAGACAGGTAAATAGTCAAAGTTATCACTGAATTTCAGTAGTTTGTGAACAGTCAGTGAAATGTACCAGCCATAGCAAAAGCATTCATGCTACAGCCCCTCTCAGATTCTGAGAAATCTGCTAAATTCTGCTCAATACCTTGTCATCGGCCATCTCAGATGTTCACAATCCTGGAAAAATCATCTAGCTCATGGCAAGGACATGAGAAGAAGAATGGGAAGAAATATATTGTATGTAAAATACTTTATGTGCAAATGAACATAAATGAGTAGAGAAAAAAACATGCAGGTTTTTCTGCTTGAATTAGCTACTCAGGTATTACTGATGAATAGTTCAAGAAACTCAGCCAGAAGGCAAGCAATTGTTAGCTGTTCATGGCTAGAACCTAAACTCTCATGATGTGGGTGATGTGGAAATCATGACAAGATCACTGCTTGGCTAACAGAGCGCTTTATTTTACATGGCCACGGGAGAAGAAGCAAGGGCTGCTGCAGGATACAGGCTCTGTTATATACTTGTGAGAAAAAGACATACAGAAGCCTCCCCCTAAATACATTCTTGGCAGTCTGACAATAAATCACCCTGGAGTCCCGCTAGACTAAACATGTTTTCTCTAGCTGTCTCTCAATAAGTTTATCTCAAGGCCCCTTTGTTTTTTGGCCTTTACTTATGCTCCTTATTATGGCTTAACTTTATTTTTGCTTGCCCCAGTACTTTTCTTCATTATGGGGGCCTGTAAAGGAAATGAAGGTGTAAGAGAAGATTTTTCTTCCTGAGTCTTCAGTTTAGATGAAAACTGAAGTTCTTCAACTTTAGATAATGCATGGCAATCATTTAAAAGTTAACTTATCATTGGCATCACTTCAGTTGCTTCTTGGGGGAATATTACATACAGCACATTCAGTGTGCATTTTCATTGCATTGTCATTTTCATGTCATTGTGAAGTTGAACACCTTCTTGAAAGTTTGATTGCAACAAAAGTTTATGTGAAATTAGGAGCTAGAAAACAGATTTTATTAAAGCCATTTCAGCCAGATGTGTTTTTTGTTGTTCCTTTTAGTAAATAGAAACCAAGCAGGTTAAATACGATAACATCAGACCTTTAATTCAGTTATATGTGTAGAATCATAGGCACCTGCAATCAGAAGGGGCAAAAATCCTTTTTTTTGTTCTGTCTTTTTAACAAAATGGGTCTGGATGCATCACTTTGGAAGCCTTGTTTCAGGTGATACTTCTAGAATAGAAACACGTGCTTCCCTGTCTGTGGCAAAGTGAGCACAGACACAGGAGGACTTGAATTCTGGCAGGTCTGCATGAGCAGGGAGTCATTACTGGAGCAGGTCAGTGAGAACCCAAATGATATCACCGTCTCCACCAACCTCTTCTGCATCCTGAGCACCTTCTGGAATATGAGATTTGCATTCCTGCTGCCACCCTTTTCTTTGTGCGTCCTTTTGTTTCCCACCCTATTTCTTTTCTTTCTTTTTGCCATCTGTTTAAAAATAAACCCATGTGGGTTAGCCAGTCAAGACAACAATTTTTGTAACCGGGCTCTGAGCCTTGCCCAAGAATCACCTGACAGCAATGTTTTAACAAGTTCACTTCTGGTATAAGAGCCCCAGGTCTTAGTGGCTGACAGGCTCTCTGCCTAGCTTTTGCTAACAGAGAGGTTTCAAGTCAGAGTCAGTCCCAGAAGGAGAAGCTGCATTTTCTGACTTTGTTGTTCTTTTCTCTCCCCTTTTATTTGTTTGTCTTTAATACTGTCCAGCAGATTGTCAATCAGTCCTTCCCCTCTCTTCCCCCTCCCCCTGCCCTTTATAGCTTTACAGCTAAGGAAAAGGCAATACAAATGATGATAAGCAGCAAGCTTTACATAAAACCTAATGTAAAATAGTATCTGGTTTTTTCCTCTTTCTTTATCGTTAAGAAAAAGTTAATATGATTTAATGGTGGTGGTTGCCATGGTAGTACACAGGGCAAGGTCTCTGTACTCATAAGTCTGAATCTTGTTTCAGGTGACTGCTACTGCATAACATCAACACCTTCAACTCTCTGGCCCCTTTTGTTCCATCAAAATCCACCCAACTGAACTTCCTCTTGTAAGAGACTTGGGCTTTTTCCCTCAAACTGCAAAATAAATACAATTTAAAACAAGAGCCAACAAGGTTTTTTGCGCCTCTGTAGTATGTGTTTTAGTAAACTGAGAACAGTCAGTACAGTGAGAGAGGTGAGAGACACTTTAATTGGTATCTTGATTAATAGAGTTGCAAATCAGAGAACAAACTGTTTAATATCTGAGAGTTTGTTGAATCCTGCCTACTTAATCCCATAGCCTTTACCAATCAAGTTCATTGGGAGCTTTCCTAGAATAGAAGTGTCAGTATTGTCACCCTTCCCCTCTGCACTGAACCTTTTTTTTTAAACATTCAGCTAGTCTGCCTCTGCAATGGACGTCCTGCTATGTGGCTCTCTCTTCCTCTACCTCTCCCTGTTCTTGTAACATCAGCAGTCTTTTAATATTGATTCAATTTTCTTCCTCCCTGTACTTGTCTGATAAGGGCCAGATGGTCCCACACCTTCTAATGGGTGTGAAGTGTGGGGAGAAAGGTGCAAAGACTCTGTCTGTTGTTTTCACACCTTGCACAAAGGCCAGAGACAACTGCAATCCTTGAACTAAGGAACTCAGGTGAGTATAGAAGTAGCTCCAATCCTACCCTATGCACCAAAGGTTAATCATATGGCCTTACCAACACTCCTAGTAACTTCAGTGGGATTTTCCCACCTCAAAATGTTGCCTGAAGGTGGTGTTAAGGTTACCTTTAAACCATCAGGCATTTAAAATGGGAGCATTAATGCAATAAAAGGTGTTAACCTGTGCTAAGTATCCTCTAAATATTTTAAAGTCCTCACTTCAGGTGAAGGTTACCTTTGATCTGTTTTACCCAAGTGTTACAACCTATCTCAGTGGCAAGAATGTGCCAGCAAATGGAAACCAGCAGGAGGGTTGCAAACTCAGTCTTAGTTCTGTCTGGATGTGGCACACATGACATGAGCCAGCAGCATCTCAGCTCTGTCTTGGTCTGGGATCCATGTAATGACCTTGCTGGGTTTCACATCCTCCCTGCTATGAGTGCTAACCCAGATCCCCCCTGGCCCAGTCTCAATTCAGTGAAACACATACAAAATTCTGGCCTTATTTTAATGCTTTTTTTTCACTCTTTTCACTCTACTTCTCTTCACTTTGCACCCCCTGCCCATTCACTTCAAACAGGTTTTTTTTCCCCAAAGACTTTCCCCCTCCCACCCACATCTCCAGCTCGGTTTTGTTGGCCGCAGAGAGAAAGAAGCCGCAGCTCCCATGGTAGTTTCCCCTCCTTGCAGCTGTCACCTCCCCACCCCCTTCCACCCCCAAAGTAGGGACTGAGTCCTGGCTCCTCTCCATGCCCCTCCTTGCTAGGCTCTCTAGTGGCAAGTCACAGCTGTGCAGGTCTGAGATGGCATTAAGCCTTAATCTGTGACCTGCTCTGAAACTCTTCTAACTTTAAGATGGCATAGATTTCACAGATGTAAAATGTTTAAAGGTAACTCTCAGTGTTCTTCTTAGGAACATCCTGCAGCTCTCTAGGATGACGTGGGCCTTTCTTCTGCCTTTTCTTCAGGGTAGCATCTAAATGGCATACTTTAGCCTTAAAATCTTCACTGAGACTTGAGATGAGGTGAGTGCCTATTCTGAGAGTGTCAGTAGGTTTGCAGATTAGCCCATGTAGGCTGTGGCAGGAAGCCACCTTTGTTTCTTCCCAAAATCTCTGTGCTGTGACAATTTGATTAGGACAAAGGAGATGCACGATGCACCTTACCCTACGTTTTTAGGTAATCTGAGCTGGCTACATCACTGAGGGAGGGGGGAAACCTGCTCCCTCTGCCTACGTGACTGGTATCAGCTACTTGGGTGAGGGGCATGTACCTGGTGGGCTACACTCTGCCCAGCAACTAGTGATGTATTTCAAATTGATTGGCCAACAGCCAACCGGAGCTGGCCTCCACTGGACCAGGTGAACAAGGTCACAGGGGCTATATAAATTAAGACTGCCCAGGAGGAGGGAGCAGCAGCTCAAATTTAGAGAGGAGTTTTACCATCTGAAACTGGCTCTCTCCCCCATAACTCATGAGCTAGGATCAGCCCGCCTCCAGAGGGAATCTCCAACAGCCTCTGGACGATGCTTGTGAGTAAGCTACTCGAGATCTGATAGATATCTAGCTGGCAGTAACTCAGATCGTGATCAAAAGGCTACCTCAGCCAAACTGTTTTGCTCTATGGGATTTCTGTGATATTTACAATCTTGTACCCTATTTTCACCCTACCCCTGTAATCAATAAAGTTCTCCTTTGTGACCGGTGTGGGAGACTTATTGAGGGGTGGGTCTAAATTATGCCTAAGAGACCCCTTAGGTCTGCAGACTAAGGGAGACTTTCCTTTTTGGCCCCCGACTTGGGGAAGTGCCCCAAGTGCCTGTACTGGGTCAAGTACCCATAGGACTATTAGGCCTGTGTTTCCCTGAGGACACAGAGCCGAGCCAGACCCTTCTCAGGGTGGTGGCAGCTACATTACCAGGCTAGCGAGTGTGCTCCAGGAAGGGGGTCAGCAAGACGTGAGGCACCCCTAGGGAGGCACTCAGAGCCTGGAAGGTGGTCGGGCACAGGGAGGTGGGTGGCTCAACACAGGACCACCCCCTACTGGCTCGCCACATAGCCTATGCTTCACTGTAACAACTTGGAAAGAAAAGTACTTCATAAAAAGGACTGTGAGGCACTCTCAACAACAGTGTCTGTTATTTTTTCTGTTGAAATGCTGATCTCAAGCTTTACTGTACTCTTAGATCTAAACATTTTCTAGTGCTTCTGTTAACCTCTGTCAAACACAGACATCTAGAGTAACACTAAAACATGAGTGAACACATCTGAATCAGATCTGTGTGTTTTAAAATGTTGTGTAATATTGTTTTATTTGTACTTATTTTATTTGTTATCTCCAGTGGCCAGCATATTTTCTTTCCTCTTGGATCTCTATTCTCTACCCAATTTTCAAAAGAAAAGTGTTTGCTATTATTTTGCGATATATGGTTTTGAGTTCTAGATGATGTAGTTGTTCTCTTTTTGTCTTGGAGGAAAAAAATACAGAACTGTATCTTGAGGTAGGAAATCCACAAATTATTTTTTCTATAAATACAGCTCACATGATTCAAATAATAATCTCAATACCTCATGTTCTCTTGCCATTTTTTTTTTTTTTTTATGGTAACACATTGGTCCTTAAAAATGAAAAATCTTCTTTACTGGATTATGTTGGTGAGTGAGGACCAGGACTGTGCCCTCACTGATTTCAGTGAGGACTATTAGGCTTCTTATTTCTGAAGAGGGAATCATTTAGGAGCTTCCACTGTCCCTTGAAGTAGAAAATAGTTGTGACTGAATGAAATATTGAATGGATTCTTTATTGAAATTTTGGGGCTCTGACTCCATAGTGTCCTACAGAACTTATGTGGGGTGATTCAGTCCCAGCCATGCCTGTGCAGTCCAGGGAGAGCTGTGATTCATCACCCCATGTGGTATGCGGGAGGTTCTGCTCTAAAACCTCCTTCTACTCTGCAGCTAACATCTACTTCCACATGAGGTAGATTTCCTAATACAACTGCAAAATAAAGGATGCTTTTTCCTACTCATAGAAGACCTTTAAAAATATAACAGCCCAGATCCTGCAGTTTTTTGAAATTTAAATACCCAGAAGCATTGCTTTTGACAGAGATGATCCTCCTATGAGGTCACTTCCAGCCCTGTTTTCCTGTGATCCTATGTCAATCACATAATGTATATTCATACAATCATGTCATGGAATCAATGAATTGGAAGGGACCTAGACAAATCATCGAGTCTGACCCCCTGCCATGGGCAGGAAGGAGCACTGGGGGTGGCAGGGGTCATAAGACCCCAGCCAGGTGTCTATCCAGTCTCCTCTTGAAGATTTCCAGGGAAGGCGAGAGCACCACCTCTCTGGGAAGCCTATTCCAGGCTCTGGCGACCCTTACCATGAAGTAGTTCTTCCTAATATCTAACCTAAACCTATCCTCCCTCAGCTTGTGGCCATTGTTCCTGGTGACTCCAAGGGGGGCCCTGGTGAACAGACTTTCCCCGAGTCCTTGCTGGTGGCCCCTGACAAGGTTGTAGGCAGCCACAAGATCCCCCCCTCAGTCTCCTCTTGTTGAGACTGAAGAGATTCAGGTCCCTCAGCCTCTTCTCATAGAACTGGCCATGGAGGCCCTCAGCCATATGAGTGGCCCTCCTCTGGACCCTCTCCAGGTTCTCCACTTCCTTCTTGAAGTGCGGCGCCAAGAACTAGACACAGTACTCCAGCTGTGGCCTGACCAGCACCGCATAGAGGGGGAGCAAGACCTCTCTGGACCTGTTAGTGATGCCCCTGTTGATGCATGACAGGGTGCGGTTGGCTCTGCCTATTGCTTCATCACATTGGCGACTCATTCATCCTGGATTCAATCCTGACTCCAAGATCCCTCTCTGTCTGTGTGCTGCCCAGAGGGTCAGCCCCTAACCTATAACAGTAATGCTGGTTCCCTCTCCTCAGGTGCAGCACCCTGCACTTGTCCTTGTTGAACCGCATCCTGTTCAGATCCACCCACTTCTCTAACGTATCCAGGTCTGCCTGGATGTGGTCCCTGCCTGCCAGTGGAGGCACTTTCCCCCACAGCTTGGTGTCATCAGCAAACTTGAACAGGGCGCTCTCCACACCCTCGTCCAGGTCGCTAATGAAAATGTTGAACAGCACTGGCCCAAGGACCGAGCCCTGGGAGACTCCGCTGCCCACACCCTCCCAGGTCGACATTGACCTGTCCACCACCACCCTCTGGGTTCGCCTCTGGAGCCAGTTTGCCACCCATGTGACTGTGCATTCGTCAATGCCGCAGCTCCTCAGCTTGCCCACCAGAATTGGGTGGGACACTGTATTGCAGGCCTTCTGGAAGTCCAAGAAGATGACATAGACTTCCTCCTTCCCATCTAAGCTCTTTGTTACCTGGTCATAGAAAGAGACCAGGATCAGCCTGGCACAAACCCATTCTGGTTACCCCTCAACATCACTTCCCCTACAGCGCTCTCAAATGTGGACCTTGATAATTTTTTCAAAGACCTTCCCCAGGATAGAAGTGAAGCTGACTGGCCTGTGGTTACCAGGCACACTTCCTTCCTCCCCTCTTGAAAATAGGGACCACATTGGCCCTTTTCCAGTCCTCAGGGACTTGGCCCGAGCACCAGGAGTCCTCCAACAGCCATGCCAATGGCTCTGTGATAACACCAGCCAATTCCCTCAGCACCCGCGGATGAAGGTCATCCAGGCCCGCTGACTTGGACACATCTAAGGCCTCCAGGTAATCCTTAACTACGTCTGAACTAACAGTCGGGGGACTTGCATCCTTCCTGGGCCTCTCTATGCTGTCACCCGAGAGCGCCCCAGTGTCAGGAGACAGGAACATGGAGGCCAAGAACTTGTTGAAGAGTTCTGCCTTCTCTCTTGCGTCCGTCACCAACTGCCCTGCCCTGCCCTGCCTCGTAGGGGGTCCAAAGTTACCCCGAGACTTCTTCTTGCTACCTATATACTTGAAGAAGGACTTTTTGTTATCCTTAATCCCAGAAGCTAATCTAAGCTCTAGTGCTGCTTTCGCCTTCCTCACCAAATCCCTTCAAGCTCGGGTCAGGAAGGTGTACTCCTCCTTTGTCCCTGCCTCCTGCTTCTACCGCCAATACGCTTTTTTCTTTGCCCTCAGGCCAGCCTGGATATCTGCGCTTGGACCCTTTCCCGCCTTCCTGTGCAGAGGAATTGCATCCTGCTGTGCCCCAAGGATAGCCTCCTTGAGAAAGGACCACCTTTCCTGGACCCCCATACTAGCTACCCCCTGGGCTCCGAGTGCCTCCCTGACTACTGCCCTCAGCACATCGAAGTTGGATTTCCTAAAGTCAAGCATTTGCGCTGTGCTAGTTACCCTCCCCACCTTTCTCTGAATAGCAAACTGGATCATTTCATGATCGCTGTCCCCTAGCCTCCCTTGTACAAGCACCTCCCCCACCAGGTTGTCTCCAGAGGGGAACGCCAGATCCAGTATGGCGTTTCCCCGAGTGGGGACGAGTGCCTCCTGCATGAGGTGTAGGTCCTGTATGCATGTAGAGTCTAGGCTTTATTTTGCTATCTGCAAAATTGGGGAAATAATTATATGACATGGGGGAGGGGAACTATCCCCACATATGCATTAACTGTTGCAACACAGGAAAGAGATGTTGGAGTTATAGTTGATAGTCTGCTAAAAACATAAGTGTGGTGTTCAGCAACAGTCAAAAAGGCAAATGAAATACCAGGAGTTATTAAGAGTGGAATTATAAACAGAACAGAGGCTGGGTCTACACAAAACACTGACTGCGCGGTCATTACTGTGCAGTCGTTTAATAGTTACATAAACAAGTACTAAACGTGCAGTAACCAGGGCTGGATTAACCCTTTGGTGGGCCCTAGGCAAGCAAACTATTGCTTTATATCAGGTAGCAGCAGCAGCTGCCACTGGGGCTTGGAGCTGCAGTGTGCAGCCCTAGAAGAGAAAAGGAGCCAAGCGGTATTATAAGTGGTACTGCAGCCAAGTGATACGGCGGCGGCACTGCTGCAGCAAAATAAGCACAACTGGGCCTCTTCTTCACTTAGGGCCCTAGACATGTGCCTAGTTTGCCTATGCATTAATCCAACCCTGGCAGTAACTGGAGTTACTGCACAGCAGTGTTGCTGAATGGCTTTTTCATAACATTGACTACTACTGCATGGTAGCTTTGCTTCACATTTGCTGCCATGCAATGCGAAGATGCAGTAGCCTTGTGTAGGCACATGCCATTGAACCTCTTTAAAAATTCATGGTGTATCTTCATCTTAAATACTGTGCACTTTTGGCCCCATCTCAGATAAGATATAGAGGAGTTAGAAGGGTAGGAAGAAGGGCAACAAGGATAATCAGGGAACAGAGAAGCTTCCATGTGAGGAAAGGGTAAATACATTAGGAGTTTTTAGCTTAGAAAAGAGACACTGGAAGGGGAGCTTTAATGATATTTACAAAATATTTAATACTAGAGAAAAAGTAAATAGGAATTTATTTATGATTTCTCATAACACTAGAGGTAGGGGATGTTAAATGGAACTATTCAGTAGCAGGTTTAAAACTACAAAGGGAAGTTGTTTTTCATACATGTAATTAATTTGCAGAGCTCATTGTCACAAGATGTTATAGAAATTGGTAGTTTAACCCAGTTCAAAAGAGTATTGGACCAATTCTTGGAGGAAATGTCCATCAGCCGGTATTGGAGTGCAGACTCTGAATTAGACTTTCCTAAGCCTCTGGATGCTGGAGGCTGCAATGGAGAAGAAGCAGAAGGTGGACAATTCTGGAGATGCCCTATTCACCCTCTGCCCTCACCAGCCACACTGCTATTAGGCTACTGGTTTAGCTAGATTTATGGTCTGACCTATTAGATGGCATTTCTGTTGTTATTAGGATAAGGATGTTTTGATAATACACAGGTTTATTAGGTGTTCTGAAATAATGAGAGAAAAGCTTATACATTAATTTTCATTTAAATGATAATTCTTAGTACAGCATCCTGGAAAATAATATGTTCCAAAGTTAAATGCCAATTGACTTTCTAGTGGAAAAACCTGATTCATTCTTTAAGTCATTTCTCTGTATCAGAGTTGGTGCTGTCTACCAGCAATCAAATTTTATTTCTAGCCACCTATTGTACCATTCTTCTGCTAATTGAAAGGGGCTGTAAAATGACATGTCTGTAGTAAACAGCATAAAGAAATCACTGTAAAAATATCTCACAGCAGTACTGAGTAGAAAAACAAGATTTACTTTGCCTTCCAGTGTGTTACTATGGTGCTGATCATCATTATGCCCAAATATCTAACAACTTCTCTTTAGGGAACCATTATTCCTGTTCTGAAGATGGGGAGCTGAGGCCTTAAAGGTCTGATCCAGCATGTATTAGTATTTATAAGCAATTTCCTTGCTCAAGGTCCGAAAGGGAATCTGCCACCAAGTCGGGAATAGAACCCTGATCACGTGACTATCAGTCTAGTACCTTAACCTCAAGACCCTCTTTCCTTTCTTTTTTTCTACCTTTTTCAGTTTTTCAAGGTTTTCACTTGTCACACTTCATCTGCTTGCCTCTGTCTCTAAGATACTGCATTATTAAAATATTTTGACATCTGTCATATATTTTCTTCTTGCATTTGCAATTAGTTCCAAACCATGGTTTCAAGAATGACAGACCATTGAGTAAATGAGCATTGGAATAATTTTATTTTCTCTGGGGGATTTTTATATATTGGCAACATTAAACTGTTATATTTCTTTTCCTGAAGTTGATGTAGAATTACTGTATGCTACTATAGCCTGTTATTCCTAGGTTCAGTAAGGGGTTTTCTTCAGTAATAAATGGATCATTTAGCTAAGAGCACCCTAGAAGATGACCAGGTAAAACCTAAGTTCTGTATGGGACCCACAAACCTGAAATAACTGCCTCTTATTCCTCACATTTTGGCGTTTTATAGCCTAAAAAACTGAGTGATTAAGCTATTCTATGGTATTTGTTTATCACTAGACCAACTAGTGGTTTTATATCATAGATTTCATAGACATTCGGGCTGGAAGGGACCTTGGAAGATTATCGAGTCCAGCCCCACGCCCAAAGGGCAGGAAGACAACTGGGGTCATAGGATCCCAGCAAGATAAGCATCCAATTTGGTCTTGAAGGTGTTCAATGTAGGTGCTTGAACCACCTCCGATGGCAGGCTGTTCCAGACTTTGGGGGCTTGGACAGTAAAGAAATTCTTCCTTATGTCCATCCTGAAACGGTCTTGCAGTAGTTTATGACCGTTCAACCTCATCAACCCTTGGGGTGCTTTGGTGAACAAACTTTCCCCCAGATCCTGGTGGTCACCCCTCATAAACTTATAGGTGCCCATCAGAATACCCCTGAGCCTGCGCTTTTCCAGGCTAAAGAGCCCCATGGCTCTCAGTCTGTCGTCGTAAGGTCTGTTTTCCTGACCTCTGATCATGCGCGTGGCTCTCCTCTGGACCCTCTCAAGCTTCTCCACATCCTTTTTGAATTGTGGAGCCCAAAACTGGATGCAGTACTTCAGCTGCGGCCTCACCAAGGCCGCGTACAAGGGGAGAATGATGTCCCAGGATTTGCTTGAGAAGCATCTATGGATGCAAGCCAGCATTTTGGTAGCTTTACTAGCTGCAGCATCACATTGCAGGTTCATGTTCGTCTTGTGGTCAGTCATGACCCCTAAGTCTCTTTCTTCCATAGTGCTAGTCAGCGTAGCACTGCCGAGCCTATAAGGGTGCTGCAGGTTTTTCCTCCCAAGGTGGAGAACCTTGCATTTTTTGGGCTTAAACACCATCAGGTTCTCATCCACCCATTTGCTGATCCTGTCCATGTCACCTGGATCACCTGCCTGTCTTCTGGCATAGATGCTTTGCCCCAAAGTTTGGTGTCATCAGTGAACTTGGCCAGTCCACTCCTGACTCCAAAGTCCAAATCATTAATGAAGATGTTGAACAATATGAGTCCAAGGACAGAGCCTCGAGGGACCCCACTGGTCACAGGGCACCACGATGAGTGACTGCCATCGATTACAACCCTCTGGGTCTGACCACGGAGCCAATTTCCCAGCCAGCGGATTCTGGTGGGCCCAAGGCCACAACTGGCCGGTTTGGCCAAGAGGTGATCATGGGATATCAGATCGAAGGCTTTTTTGAAGTCAAGATATATGACATCAATCTCTTCTCCCCTGTCCAGGTGATAGGTTACCTGGTCATAGAAGGAAATTGGTCAAGCAAGACCTACCCGCAACAAACCTGTGCTGGCTATCCCTTAGGATGTTGGCGTTGGCCAGTCCATTAAGGATGGCCTCTTTAATAAACTTTTCTAAGATCGTCCCCGGGATAGAAGTCAGGCTGATGAGCCTATAGTTAGCCGGATCCATTTTCCTCCCTTTCTTGAAGATAGGCACCACATTGTCCTTCTTCCAATCTTCAGGCACTACACCAGATCGCCAGGAGTTTTCACAGATCCGTGCCAGTGGCTGGGCTATGATGCTCACCAGCTCCTTATGTTCCCTGGGGTGTAGATTGTCAGGGCCAGCTGACTTGAAGGTATCCAGCTTCTCAAGTTGTTCCTTCACGAGATCAGCATTAATGGAGGGCAGGGGATCTCCCTCACACGGACCTCCCTGTCCCATAGCGGGCATGGGTGTCCCATGGGACTGATGAAAGACTGACACAAAGTACCCATTTAACAGGTTGGCTTTTTCCTGGGTGTCAGTTGTCAGTTGCCCCATCTGGTTCAGCAGGGGTCCAATGTTGCCCTTGCTTTTCCTCCGGCTCCACACATATCTGAAAAAGGACTTTTTATTGTCCCTGATGCTCGAAGCTAGTTGGAGTTCAGTTGCAGCCTTGGTTTTCCTGGTTTGCTCCCTGCAGGACCAGACCAGTGCAGAATAATGCTCCTTGGAGGTGAATCCCGTCCTCCATCCTTCGTAGGCCTTTTTTTTAGCCTCAGGAGGTCTGCTAGGTCCCTGGAGAGCTGGGGGGCTGTTGTGCTCTCTTGCTGCTTTTCCTCAGAGATGGAATAGACTTAGCTTGTGCATTGAGGATCGCTCCCTTGAGGAGCAACCACTCTTTTTGAACTCCCCTCTCCCTGGGGTCATGATCCCTTAGGGTCTGACTGACAAGCCTCCTGAGCTTGTCAAAGTCAGCTTTCCTGAAGTCAAGGACTTCTGTGTTGCTGACTTACTTGCAAGCCTTACAGCAGATAGTGAAAGTGATCAGCTTGTGGTCGCTGTCACGAAGCTTCCCACTGATCACTAGGTCACCGATTAGGTTATCCCCAGTAGCCAGTACCAGGTCAAGCCTCTTGTTAACCCATATACTTCTTGAGTCAGGTAGAGGTCATCCACACAAGAGAGGAAGCTTTGCGACTGCTCAGATTTTGCTGAGTGATCCTCCCATGAGATGTCCGGGTAATTGAAGTCACCCATGACAACCATGGTCCTGGAGCATGCGGTCTCAGCCAGTTCCCGGGCAAACTCCTGGTCAAGCTCAGGACTTTGGGTGGGAGGTCTCTAGTAGACTCCCACCATTGTGTTCCCTGTGCTGTGTTCCCAGTGGATTTTAACCCAGAGGTTCTCCGGTCATCCACCCTGGTTGCGAATATCAGCTTGCAGGGACATGTAGCTTTCCTTAACATAGAGAGCTACACCTCCACCCCTTTTTATCTACATGATCCCTCCTGTACAGGGTATAGCCATCTATACTGGAGGTCCAGTCATGGGTGGAGTTCCACCAGGTCTCTGTTATCCAATGACATCATAATTATTTGTACTGAGCATGATGATGAGCTCCTCCTGCTTATTCCCCAAGCTCCTGGCATTTGGACACTTGCCTGCCTGTACACCCTTGGGGGCTCTTGCCTTGCCCACAGATTGTACCTTGCTGGGGTCATTTGACCCCAGTACTCTTTCCTGCCATGGCAGGAGGTCAGACTCGATGATCTGCTCAGGTCCCTTCTGACCCTAGAAACTATGAAACTATAAGGGTGGGCTCCCTTAAGTGCCTTGGTCCTCTGACTTTGCAAGGGTTGCTCAGCGGGCCAGCAGTGGCAGTAGTCCCCCCATACCCCAACGGGCCTAGTTTAAAGCCCAGTGGAGCAGGTCAGCCAGTCTGGCTGAGAAGAGCTTCCTCCCCAGGGGAGAGAGGTGAAGGCCATTTCTTCCCAGCAGCTCGCTGCCTCTCTCACCAAAGAGTGGGCTGTGGTCATGGAAACCAAAGCCTTCCTGATGACACCAGGGCCACTGTCTTTGGTTGACTACGTGGATCCTCCTCTCCCTCCTCAACCCATAGCCTGAGACTGGGAGAATTGGCGAGAACAGCACCTGTGCCCCCAGACACTTTAGCCCTGCTCCCAAGTCCAAGTAGCACCTCATGACCCAGCTGGGAGTGCTCCGAGCTGTGTCATTGGTGCCCACATGAATAAGGAGCATAGGATAATGGTCTGTGGGCTGGAGGAGCTTTGGGATCTTCTCTGCAATGTCCTGGATGCGGGCCTCCGGGAAGCAGCAGACTTCCCAGACTAAGGGGTCGGGGCAGCAAATTGCCCCCTCGCTCCCCCTCAGGATGGAGTCTTCCACAACAAACACCTTACGTTTTGTCTTGGGGAGAGCAGGGAACGGTAGCTGCGGTTGGGCCTGTGTTGCCTGTGGGAGCTGGCAACTCAGCAGGCTCTGCTGGAGCAGCAAGAGGTGTGTACCTGTTGCTAATCTCCAGCAGGGCAGGGGCCTTGGTGCGGTGGACTGGGCCCAGCTCCACGCAGGCTTCTCCCACTCAAAATCCTCTGAGATGGAGTAACTGATGGTATTTTAAAATACCATTAAAATATCCTAAGATTACATGCATTTGGTTTCAGTTTTTTTCTTTTGGATTCAGTTTTTTTCCCCTATATTTTAGCCAAGCAGTTTTAGGTCCATGGCAACTCTTTGATTATCATCCCTTTTAAAAGTCTGGTTTCATGACTGGATCTAGGGTTTTGAAAGGGGGAGTTTGGGACCAGCACTGCACCCCTGCTCCCAACACCTCCCCCCAAAGGCAGAAAGACCAGGTGATGGGAGCAGCAGTGGGGGACTTCCTTTAAATCCCCAAATCAGATAAGAATCCCAAACCCCCTACTCTTGGCTCTCCTCCCTCCACCACTCCCCCCTCCCATCAGTACTCCCCCTCTTATTCTCCTCTCCCCCACTAGGCTCTTCAGCTGGCCCTGGATGATTCAGAGCAGGAGAAGTTCCAGAGCCACTCTTGCCCTGACCTAGGCTGTGCAGGGAGCTGGGCTCAGCCAGGGAGCTCAGCTGTTGCTGCTGTTGTTTCAGAAAACTGCATTCATACCAAATTGAGCTATTAAGTTGCTGGTATTAGAATTAGGTATCAGAGCTGATTCCAGAATAACACAGTTCTTCTGTGTGCTTGAACATGAATTGGGAGGTCTGGTTCCACTACAGATTTAACACTCCGGCCATTAGCTATTTATGCTTCAATACATTTTAAAATGAAGATAATACATTTTCCATCATATCCATTTAGATTGTAAGTCATTTGGTGCAGGGATGGGTTCCTATCTGTTTGTACAAGATTTAGCATAACAAAGCAGTAGTCCCTGGAGCTTGTGGGTACTACTGGAGTACAAACAAATCTAAGTAACGTGTACATTAAATTTTGAGATGCAGGTCTATTGAGGAAGTGAAGAGACCATTACTAATTCACTTTAAAGTCCTAGGGTAGAATTTATTTTTATATATTTGTGTGTCTAAATTACAACTTTCTAACTATGCAAGTGGCATCTTTGTAGATTGGCTACATTGCCTGAGCAGCCATATAGTTATGTATGTCTGCTGTAGGTGCATTCTTGCATCTAGGTCCTGAAAACATAGCCAGTGAGAAATCCACAACTAATGGGTATTTTACTCAAAAGTAGGTGAAGTGGGAGACTGAAGGGAGGGCATGTAGCTTAGTGAGGTGGTTGCAGTGCCAGATTATGACATGCTGAGGCCCTAAACTATGTCCAGCTGAAGAGGCCCCATGTGATAAAAACAATCCACAGAATCCATGAAAATGGATTTTCATGGAATTTTAAAATTAATTATTGTTATTTCTGCACAGTTTTTTGAACTGAACATGAATAATAACCATAGAGTCATATATATGTATATTTTTGTCATATTTTTTCTTATTTAGTGGCCCCCTCATATTGTGAGACCCTAAATTCTAGTTTAAGTAGCTTAAGGCTAAATCCAGCACTGGGTAGTTTGGTAGTGTGAAAGAGGATTCTAGCCTGGACCCCTTCTCCTAATGCAGCAGAAACTTCCCCACTACATTGTTTTCCATCCATTTATCCAATGACCATTAAATATAATGTGCAGTGGCTCAGTTTAAAAAAGAGCACTGGAGAAGGTCTGAATGAAGACTTACCCACATATACCTAGCCAGTGCATAGCCTAGTGATTCCCAAAGGGTGTGCCATGGCACACTATCATGCTGTGAGAGCGGATGAAGTGTGCTGTGAAAAATTGTATTTTTTCTTTGCTTTTGTATCTTCAACATTTTTATGTTTGTGCATTTTAACAACAACATTATGTTTTCAAGTCAGAATTCATAAAACTATTCACCCCATACAGCATTCTTAATCTACTGTGATACATCATTAAAAAAATTGTAGCCAAGCTACATGGTGTAGCTTATACATTCTTGCACAGGTGCTTTTGGCAGGGTAGGGAGAGCAGGAAGTGGTGGGGGTGGCTGTCAAGTGGAGGGACTGGTATCTCTGTTGTAACTCTGTACAAAATCAAGTGCAGCCACTACAGTTATTGTTATAGTATTATTAGTTTTTTAGTTGAACTGTACTTACATTCTAACAATGGATACTGTATACCTTTCAGGTGTAAGGGTGTGTTGCCAATTTTAATCCAGAAAAAAACTGTGCCTCAGGTATCAGAAGTTTGGGAAACACTGGCATAGCCCTACTTACACATTCAAAGTATAGAGGCAGGGTAAAAAATGCCCAGGTATGAGGCTAGACAATTTCTATTTAGATGCACAAAGGGAAATAGATATTCACACCTAGCATTCTCCAGCAGCTAAAAAACGGCATGCTCAGAATAAACAAAATCCTGTCAAATAACTTTTACAGCATATTCTAAATAAATTTAGATTCATAGATTTATAGATGTTAGGGTCGGATGGGACCTCCATAGATCATCGAGTCCAACTCCCTGCATAGACAGGAAAGAGCACTGGGTTCAGATGACCCCAGCCACACCCCATCCACCTCCTCTTGAAGACCCCCAGGGTAGGGGAGAGCACCACCTCCCTTGGGAGCCCATTCCAGATTTTGGCTACTCTAACCGTGAAGAAGTTCCTCCTAATGTCCAGTCTAAATCTGCTGTCTGCTAGCTTATGGCCATTATTTCTTGTGACCCCCCAGGGGAGCCTTGGTGAGTAAAGCCTCACCAATTCCCTTCTGCACCCCCATGATGAATTTATAGGCAGCCCCAAGGTCGCCTCTTAACCTTCTCTTGTGGAGGTTGAAGAGGTCCAGGTGCCCTAGTCTCTCCTCGTAGGGCTTGGCCTGCAGGCCCTTTACCATACGAGTGGCCCTTCTCTGGCCCCTCTCCAGGTTATCCACATCCCTCTTGAAGTGTGGTGCCCAAAACTGGACGCAGTATTCCAACTGAGGCCTGACCAGCACCCGATAGAGGGGAAGTATCACCGCCTTGGTTTTGTTTGTCATGCATCTGCTGATGCATGATAAAGTGCAGTTAGCTTTTCTGATGACTTCATCATACTGATGACTCATGTTCATCCTGGAGTCCACGAGGGCTCCAAGATCCCTTTCGGCATCTGTGCTACCGAGCAGGTCATTTCCTAGGCAGTAGATGTGCTGGACATTTTTCCTCCCTAGGTGCAGCACTTTGCATTTCTCCTTTTTAAATTGCATTCTATTGTTTTCTGCCCGTTTATTCAACCTGTCCAGGTCTGCCTGTAGTTGTTCCCTGCCCTCCAGTGTGTCCACTTCTGCCCACAGTTTTGTATCATCTGCAGACTTGGGCAGAGTACACTTCACTTCCTTGTCCAAGTCACTGATGAAAACTTTGAAGAGTATTGGTCCAAGGACCGAGCCCTGTGGGACCCCTCTACCCACTCCCTTCCAGGTCGATACTGACCCATCCACTACCACTGTCTGGGTACAACCCTTTAGCCAATTTGCCACCCACTGGACTGTGTAATCGTCCAAGTCACAGCCTCTTAACTTGTTCATCAGTATGGGGTGGGGTACCGTATCAAAGGCCTTCCTGAAGTCTAAGTAAATGATATCAATCCCTATTCCTGTGTCGAGGTGTTTTGTAACCTGGTCATAAAAAGAGACTAGATTAGTCAGGCATGATCTGTCTGCTACGAACCTGTTCTGGTTTCCCCTCAGCATAATTTTCCTGCTGGGCTCTCACATATATGGGCCTTAATAATCTTTTCAAAGACTTTGCCAAGGATGGAGGTGAGACTGATTGGCCTATAGTTGCCTGGATCCTCCTTCCTCCCCTTTTTGAAAATAGGAGCTACACTGGCCCTTTTCCAGTCCTCCAGGACCTAGCCTATGTGCCATGAGTGCTTGAATATTTTTGCCAGTGGCTGTGCAATGATATCGGCCAGTGCCTGCTCGAATATTTTTGCCAGTGGCTGTGCAATAATATTGGTCGGTGTCTTCAGTACCCTCAGATGGAGCTCATCCAGGCCTGCCTACTTATAGGCATCCGGTCCTTCCAAGTGACTCTGCAACATCTCAGAGTCAACGCTTGGTAGTTTGGTGCCCAGCTGTTGCCTCTCTACAATCTCTCTGCATTGTGAGACTTGTCTTGCCCCTCATTTAGGAAGACTGAGGCAAAAAACTCATTGAGTATTTCAGCCTTGTCCTCCCTGTCTGTCACCAATTGCTTTTGCCCATTTAGTAGTGGTCCTATTCCACCCTGGGCCTTCCTTTTACTCCCTATATATCTGAAAAACAATTTTTTGTTATCCTTAACTTGGGATGCCATCCTCAGCTCCATGGTAGCCTTGGCCTTTCTAAATGCCTCCCTACAACTGCGGCCTGAGGAGGCATACTCCTCTTTAGTAATCTCTCTGTCAAACTGTTTTGTTAAAACTTCTTTAATCTTCCTTTATCAAAAATAACTCTCTGTTCCACAGTCTTAGGGTGTGTGTAGACAAAATTGGGGCTCTAAATTGAAGTGGTGGGTTTTAAAAAACACTGCTTCAATTTAGGGCTGATTAAACCCGTGTCGTGCATGCACCCCACTGACTTACCTGCCTCCCCAGTGGGGAGGGGAGGATGAGCTGCTGGTGGGTGGAGTGGTCTCTGGGCTGTGGGGAGGGGCTGGTTCTACCCTCCATGGCAGCTGTGCCCCCCCCCCACCTGCAGGTGGCATCTGCCCACAGGCATCTGGCTCGGGTGGTCCTGGGGGGCACCACATGGAGGGAAGCGCCAGGCCCCCAAGCAGCTCAGGCAGGCAGGCAGACTCCAGGGGGGAAAGAGAAAAAGGTCAGAGGCTTGCCACTTCTCTTGGTCAGAGCTGCTTTCCTGGGCTGCTGCCAGGCTGCCTGTAGGGCTCCTGTGGAGCTGCAAGGAGCCTGGTGCTTCACTCCACGGCAGTAGGGCAGCAAACTAAAACTCCTCAAGGAGTTTCAGTTTGCTGTGCCCCAAGTCATTTAAGGTGAATTATGCTGCCAAATTTCCTACAGAGACTGGAATTAACGTGCAATACACTGCCAAGGTGTGCAAACACCGACACCATTAAAGTGGTGCAAAAGCATTTAGCTTGCTTTAAAGTGTTATGCACACACACCTCGTGTTTCATCTACACATGACCTTAGTGGCCCTTTTTGAACTTGTTCCTGAGTAAGTTGTTGGTTTGTTTTTTAAATACCAGTCACCACAACTGCACACACTAGTCATCATTGACTCCAAGATGAACATGGGCCGGTGTGGGGATGCAGTCAGGAAGGATAGATACTAGAACTAATTCCCTGAGAATACCAGGGGGGCACCCTCAGTGGGTAGCCAGTGTCACATCAGATAACTCTTCAACATAAACTGCAGTAATCTCCCCTTGAGCCAAATCTGTATCTACTTCACAATAGTAACATTGATCCCTGTTTCCCCCTCCGCCCCCCACAGGTTGGTCAATAATTACCTATAAGCCACAGTATCCAAGACGTGTTATTTTGTCATAAAAGGAGATTTAAATTATCAGAGGATGATCATATCAGACAAAAATCATATGATTTCCCCCCCCATTTTGCATTTACTTTGGTATCTTTCATGAATCTTTCCTTCAGTGTCTGTGCTAAGACCTTTTATATATTGAAGATAACTTAATGGGCCTGTAATTATCTGCATCACTCTTATTAAAAAAAGTAAACTCTATTTGCTATTTTCCAATCATAGGATACTCTCCCTGAGTTCATCGATTCAGTGAAGATCTGTGTTAAAGGATCTGCTATTTCATGTGCCAATTCATCCAATATTCTAGGAGAGAGATTATTCATTTGGATGCTCTTCAACCATGTCGCTGTTCTTTCTCGAATGTCTGGTTTTATATCGCACCCAAGGAGTTCCACTTCCTTCATATTGCTCTGCCTCCTTGTATTAGGGTAAAAAAAAAAAATTAACATTACCCAAGCTCCCAACTGGAATGTGTAATACTATCCCATTTTCTCCTACAGCTAATTTGTTGCCATGGTGGCAGGAGACGCCCACAGGGGTCAGAAGTCCTGGGGGTAGACCCCAATGCCTCCGAAGAAGGGAACAGGGGCATCTCCACCATGGAGAACTTACCTCTGAGGCAGGCTGGGGTGGAGAAGGAGCTGCATGAGCTGGCATTTTACTGGCTCTTTAAGCAGCTGTTAATCAAGCAGCAGCAGCCAGCTGATGATGTCAGCTGGGGCCACCACTGTGGGAGATTTAAAAATCCCACTGGAAGTCAGGTGGGGGGGGCAGCTGGGAGAATGCCAGGCACACCAAGACCCGGCTCTCTAGCAGGAAGGATCCCCATGACCCTGCCCTGCAGCAGAGCTGCATCTGCATCTGTAACTGGCATCTGGCCAGAAACTGGCAAATCCTGGCCCCGAGCATTAGAGACTCCAAGACAGTGATTCTCCTTAAGAGAATTGACTGACTCCATTGACTTGGACCCTGAAGTCAGCATCCTAGGCCTCAGGGTTGGTGTAGGGATTTGGGTGGTCAGGCTGATTGTCTAAGCTTGTGCCGTACCCATGGTTTTGAGGGCAGATTACCCTTTGGCCAACACAGGTGCCATAAACCTGAATTGGGGCAATGCCATGAAGACCTACGTGGCTGGCGAGTGGATAGGGTGTAAGGGAGAACCACCGTGGCAAACCCATGAGTACCCCATCTTTGGGTCAGGAGGAAGGAACACCACTGTACCCCTCCTTCTTTCCATTTTCCATCAAGTCATTGGACGATAGTTGGGGGGGTACAGACTCACAGCACCAACTGGGGGTGCCACAGTCGCCTTCCACAGTTGCTCTTGGTGTCCTGGAACCCTGAGCCATTACATCATTTACTAGTCCATCACCTGGTTGTACATTTATTCCCAGAGTGGAGATTGTATGGAATCTCCCAGACTCCCACTCAAACCCCAAAGCTTAGCATAAAGATTTTTTTTTTTATCAGTAAGACAGCCTTGATCCCAGAAGGCTACTTCACTTACTCAAGTGGAACCCATTCCTAGAAAATGCACTGTATGTCAAAGCCTGTCAGCAGTTATGTAGTCCCATATCTTCCCAACAGCACCAGTCCCTGAACCATGTGTTTATCTTCATTATCTTGCCCCATCTTTTCTCTCCTTCTCTTGAAACAGAAGAACAAATCCTACTGAAGATCTCCTGAGCCTTCATCTTCCTGACACAGAAGAACGAATCCTACTGAAGGTCACCTAAGTATATTCCCCAACCTAGCACAGTCATCCTTTATGCTTGTCACAAGTATCTGGCCATATTGTTTGTTTCTACATGAAGAGCCATTAACAGATTCTTCCTGCTTCCATCAGAATTTTCTTCAACCTCATGTCCATATACTGCATCTTTGCTTCTGAGAGATCCCCAAACCTTCTGTTTTCCAGGGGTCTTGACACATATTCCATTTTTTGTGCCATATACACTTTTTTAGTGCAACAAAAAGCCAACATCCACTCATTTAATGAATGTACAGGGCTTTCTAACCCTCAGAATCCTACAGTGGTCTACTTTCCTTTCCCTCCTCCCAGGGGGATGGGAGGGAGCAAGAGCAGTTGGTTCCCTGATAGCCAGCGGGTAGATGATCTGTCAGGGAACACTGAAGGGGCCATCTTGCAGGCAGCCCTGTCAACCATTGCTGCTAAACAGCAACAGAGATGAGGCTGCAGCAGTGACAAGGATGATTGGGTGGTTTCTGCTGCCTGATAAGCCCTTTCCATTGCATGGTTGGACAGCAGGCTTGTCACTGTTTCCACCAGTGTATCAGATTCAAAGTTAATATATTTGTGTATAGCTCATCTCTAGCTCACAACTGTCACATACTTCCTAGAATGTCTTTTGTTCTGCAGCCATCAGCTATGTTGTAAAAAATGTGCAACATTGTAAAGGGTGCATCCGACTGTGACAGACTTGCGAAAGCAAGAATAGGGATGTGAGACTTCTCTCCATATGTGTTAAAGAGCTATGTATCTGAGACCTCAATGTTTTACTGGCTTCTTTGTAAGGGAGCATTTACTCTAGGCATGTAAGACAGCTTAGTTTTTATGTCTGTCTGAAACACAGGTCAGACGGGGTAGCAAAAATAGGAAACTGCTTCCTGATCACTACATTTTTCCTGCAACATAGTTTAAAATTTCCTATACAGCTGCACTTGGATTAAACATTTGATGATGATAACCACAACACAATGAGCGCATACCGTTTTAGGAAAAAAGTCAATTGTTTATGAGGAACAGAACCTGAAAATATTATTAACAATGACTTACAAGGGCAGTGCACTAGAATATCAAAAACAAATATTCCTTCTTTGTGTCTCCTGCTATGCAGGCACTCTCTGATTTTGGCACTTTTTTATTTTGAACTCCATTATAATGGTGCCATATTTTCATGTCAATATGTTGGAATAGGTCTCAGCGTATCTTTAATCATCTGAAAAGCGTGTCATTGTTACCACCGTGTTATTTCCAGTGCTATATTGCCAGTTCCTGGTAAAACCATTTATTACTGATGTCTGTTGTTTTATGCACCTGAATAAAGTTGGCTGAGCAGTGAAGTGGCTAAGCTTCTTCTGGTTTTTACTTGCATATTTACTTGCTAGTTAATGGGACTTCATATATGGTAAGGTGTCTACCACATGAATAAGAAAGGAAAGATGTGGGCAAGATCCAATAAAGAAGTTAGGGCATGTGTAGATGAAACAGGGACCCTAAATTGAAGTGGTGGGTTTTTAAAAACACCGGTTCAGTTTAGGACTCTTTAAACCTCTGTGTTGTGCACACACCCAAACTTACCTGCCTGTCTGGTGGCAGGGAGGGGAGGGTGAGCTGCCAGTGGGCAGAGTGGTCCCTGGGCTGCAGGGGGGCTGGTGCTTCCCTCTGCAGCAGCAGTGGTCCACCCCCCCGCCCCCGGTGACACCTGCCTGCAGGCACCTGACTCGGGCGGCCCCGGGGGTACCGCAGCTGTGGAGGGAAGCACCAGCCCCCTGTGCAGCTCGGGGGAAAAAAATAGATTTTAGGCAAAGCCTGTCTTCCCGAGCTGCTGCCAGGCTGCCTGCATCAGCTTCCTGCAGAACCCCTGATTTGCATGGAGCCCAGAGCTTCGCTCCATTGCTGTAGGGCAGCAAACTGAAACTCTTTGGAGTTTTAGTTTGCTGTGTCCCAAGTCATTTAAAGTGCATTATACCACCAAATTTGCTACAGCAGCTAGAGTTACTGTGTAATACACTGCCAACACATACAAACACCAGCACCATTAAAGCAGTGGAAAAGCATTTAACCCACTTTAAAGTGTCATGCACACATGCCCCTTCTTTTGTCTACACATGGCCTTAGGCACCAAAAGTGGCACTAAAGTAGAATTTACATCCCCATGTCCAACACTATGTGCCTGAAAAATGCAGATTTAGTAGTGTTTAAGATCTGCACATACCTAGAATAATGTCTGTATGTATGTCTGTCCTAGTCTTGGCAGGTCTGTGCTGTTCAGTACTTAGCTCATTCCTCAATCTGATCCAAATCCAAACACTATAGGCTCCCATACATGTGCAGCGACACAGCTCTGATGCACTGTAATTACAGCATGTTGGAGCAGACTCGATTAATCAAGTCTGCTGGAGTGTGGTAATTACCATGTTCCAGCAGACTCCAGCATCACATGTATTAGTATCCCTGCACTGAAAAATGTTAGCAGGGGTGTTTTAACTAAAGCTTCTTGAGTGGGCTTTAGTTAAAGCAACCCCGCCACCATTTTTCAGCACAGGGTTGCTGATGCATTTGAAGCTCTGGGCACTTTAAATTAGTATGGTTCTCGGAGCTGTGCTAATTTAAAATCCCCCCATTTCACCTGGAGCATGTCAGTAAAGGCCCTACGTGCTTCTGCAGAGAATATGATCCAGAAAACATTCTCAAAAGCATGACCAGAGCACGCTGATGTGACTGGGCTTCCTACAAAATGCAGTGGAACTTGCCACTTTCTTTTAAAAGACTGATAGTGATGTTGCTTCCTTTTTAATATAATAGATGAGAAGGTATAGTACTCACCCAGGAAGTTGGGCTCACTTGTTTAACTTTCAATTCTGCCTGAGTGGATTCAAAATTGCATCTTCCACCTCCTGGGAGCATGTTACTACTATCAGCATATGGGCCATAGTGGGTGGTCATGGGGTGCTCTCCATTCCTCTGGTTCTGTCATGGCAACAAAGAATGCAAGACTGTATTGGTCTACAAGGGTCTTGGATGAGAGAAGAACATGACTTTCTAGTCTAATGGTGAGAAAACAAACTTGGGAGGGGGGATGAAACGCACATGTGCCCCTGCCAGTCCGTCCAGTATCTACATGTAGAGTTTTTTACTGCACAGCAGGATAGTACTTGTAAATACTATCCTGTAAATTCAAGTACTATCCTGCTGTGGAGTAAATTAGTTTACTCCAGCCTAATAGGGATGCATGTGTAGACACCGAGATGTTTACTTCACAGCTAATTAACTTACCGTGCACCCACTGAGTATTATACAGTTATGTAAGTTTTCACTAAGCTTAAAGGGCAGGACAGAGACCAAATAAAGGCCTCGGGTAGTCTTAGGCACTCATGCCTGTAACCAGCTTTGTAGGCTTTTCTTACCCAGTGTCAGCTGCCTTCTGTGTTCATAAAGCTGGCGGAAAAATCCCTTCTCATGGATCATGATTTATTACCAGGAACTTATCCATATGGTCAGGTGGCTGCTAGCTTTACAAGACTGCCTTGGGGCTAGGCACATTTTAAGTATGAGTGACATAGTCCTTTCCCCAAAAGTTGGCTACTCAGCCAGTTGTCTAGAAATGGTTTCTCCTGAGATGAACTGCTTTTAGGATTTCCTCCAATATCCTCTGTCAGAGCTATATTATCCTTGCTGAATCTGGTTAAAGGATTTGGGCCCCAATCCAAAGCTCAGTGAAGTAAGTGGAAAGGTTCCCATTGATGTCAATGGGCTTTGGATTGGGTCCCTACCAGACTCGCATCCTCTATTACCTTCTGTATATCTGACTCTGCTATCCATAGGTAGGAGGAGATGAGGGAAGATGAACTCTTCTTAGAGGACTTAGAAATGTTTTTGGAGTATGGACAAATTTGTTGCAAAGTTTAAAAAAAAAAGGGCAAGAGTGTGTGGTGTCAGACGTCCATGTTGATATTTGAAAAAATGGGCTAAGCTTCTGTGCTTTAGTTGTTGTTGTGTTTAGTTGTTTTTTGGGTGTCTGTTTGCTCGTATTATTAGACAATTCTGCTGGGAACTGTGCCACACTTTTCCCTTTACCCCAGCAAATAGGTATGCATTTTTTTTGTGTGATGCTGACAGTGCAGTAGCCTAATAACTCTGCACAGCAGCATATTAACACAGTCTTTGACTGGCATGCTACTGTGCATCTCAGGTAGGCGTTTCCAGTAAGTCTAAGGGCAATGACTCTCAACATTTTAGACTCAAGGCACACCTCAATAGACTCAAAAGCACCTTTGAAAATGCCAGCTTAGTTTTCACTCATTTTTTACTATGGAAAAATAATAGAACAAAACAGATCAGAATAGAACAATTCTTCTGTTGCGGGGAACAAAACAGATCAATGTTTTTGGTGTTATGGATTCCTATTTGCAATCTCTGGGTTTAGCTTTTGAATCATGTTTCCACACTTAACAGTACTAACATTTAGAGGCGCATTGATACATCAGTCCCATATCAGATCGGCACAGATATAAGGAAAACTGTCAGTATAGGCAATTGGCTTTTTTTAGCTGAGGTTGCTCAGCCTGACAGCATGGAGATCAGCTGAGTCTGGCCGATAAGTCTATGGGGGGGGGGAGAGCTGTGGGGGGCAGATTGAAGCCCCCACGGTGAGGAAGACAGTGGGGCTGGGGCAAGGGCAGGTGCTGCACAGCTGGGGTGAGGTGTGAGATGGAGTTGCAGCTTGTTTGAGGGGCATGGGAGGCAGCTCCTGCTGCTGCATGCACCTAGGAGGGGATGAGGGGCATGTGCCCCCAGATCTGCACATGGGGCAAGGGTGGGCTGCCACTGTGGGCTGGGACCAGGGTGGGGCTGGGCTCTTCCTGATGGGGGACTGGGCTGGGCTGTGTTTGGGCTGGGCGGTGGTGGTGCTGGGTGAAGGGGGCTGCAGCCACCCCAAAATTCACCATAGCCTCTCCAATCTCCCCTTCCCCTCCAGTGCCACTGCCACCCACCCTGAGTGTAGCCAACGTCAACTCCCTCACTGGGAACAGTCCTAGCCCGGGGGCAAGATCCAGGGGCACATGCCCACCATGTCCTCCTGGGTGAGTATAGTGATGGGAGCTGCTAAAGCCCCCATGCCCCCCAGGTGAGCCACTTGTGGCTCTGTCCTGCACTCCACCTTGGCTATGCAGTGCCTGTCCTCCCCAACCCCACTTCCTCCCTCACCATGGGGGCCTCAATCTGCCCCCCCATGTCCCTTCCCTTCCCCCTTCCCTCACAACTAACTTACCAGCCAGTAAATGCAGGTAGTATAAACATTAGGTAAGTTAAAAATTCTAAAGAAGACAGAGCAATCTGAATTACTTGGAAAGCTAGACACAAGCAAACCACCAGACAAATGTCAGTGTGGCCAAATGCAAAGTCATCCACATGGAAACAAATACTGCAGGCCTTACCTTAAAGAGTAAGGACTCTATCCTGGGAAGCGGTTTTGCTGAAGGAGGTGTCACAGTGGATAATTTGCTAAATATGAATTTGTAATGAAATACTGTGAACAAAAGGGCTAAAATTATTCTTGGATGCATAAATGATGCATTATCTCATACGGATTCTATTACCTCTGTTTTTGTGACTGCTACTGGAATACTGTATCCAGTTCTGGTGGTCACAAGTCAAGAAAGACTTTGACAAAGTGGGAAAGACTGAGAAAAACACAGGTATGACTAAAGAATTAGAAATCATGTCTTTGTGGTGAAAGACCCAAAGAGCTCAATTATACTTGATCTATGGAAGTATTAGTAAAGGAGTTGTTCAGTCTAAAAGTACCTACATAGGCAACCAAAATCCAGTATTAGAAAGCTGGATTCAGTAATCTAGCTGACAATAGTATAACAAGATACAATAGCTGGAAGCTGAAGTTAAACAAATTCAGACTTGATATAGGCACACATTATTTTAATGGTGACAGTAATTAAACAATAGAACTACTTGCTAGGGATGAGGTAAAGTCTCCATTGCTGGAAACTTTAAAAACAAGTTTGGATGTTTTTGTAAAACACAGTGTCCAGATGAAACAGAAAAAAATTTGGGACTATCTGTGGCATGGGATCTGAACGAGGTCACACTAGGGGATTGCGAGGGTCCCTCTTGCCTTAAAGCTATTAATTTATCTATTGAAATGTTGCAGGTAGATGATCAGTAGGGCACTGGTTTATAAAGGCAGTCATTAATGTCTGTGTCTCTGCAGGGAGTAGAAGAGTTGTTGTGAGTAGCTGAACATAGGTGCACCGATACATTGGTTCCGATATCGGATCGGTACTGATATGAGGAATTGTTTATATTGGATATAGGTCCAATGGGGCCAATAATTTAGCTGATAAATACCCACGCTGCATGCAGCTGGAAGTGTGGAGAGCTGCCTTAAGCTGATAAATTGGAAGAGGAGTGGGGAGAGCAGTGGCATGGGGGCGCAGATCCATGCCCCCTGGGGTGAGGGAGGGCAAGGGTGCAGGGGGTGGGTGCGGGATGGAGGTGCAACTTGTGGGGTGGGTTGTGGCAGCCCCAGCTGAACCTCCTGCCTTCATCCAAGCACCGGGAAAAGTGGCAGCTGCGCTGGGTGGTGGCACAAGCCTGGGAGTGAAGCTGCACAAAATTTGGGGTGGCTGCAGCCTCCTCCCAGCACTGCTGGAGCCTGCTACAAGCCCAGCGTCTGGCAAGAAGAGCCCTGTGCAGGGCCACCTCTGGCTCCACCCTGCAGCTGCTGCCCACCCCACACCACGCAGATCCCCCCCTGACTCTCTGGGTGTAAGCAGCAGTAGGAAATGTCCTTCCCCACGACCCATGCCTCTGTCCCGTGCCCCCCCACAGCTGGGCAGCACCTGCCCCTGCCTCCTCCCTCACTGTGGGGGACATTGATCTGCCCCCCAATGCCCCTTCCCTCCCTCCTCCCCTTCCACCATACCAGACTTACCACCTGGACGCACCGTATCGGATATCAGATCGGTTTTGACCCATATGCCTCCTTAGATATTGGGTATTCATATCAGTTCCTAAAATCTCTATTGGTGCACCCGTAGTTGAAGGTACTGTATTTGCACTTGCTTCTTTACTGAGGAAAGTAACAGTCTGACAGAAAGAGCCTAAGGAGACAGCACCTAAGAAAGTGTTACCTGCTAGTGATTGTATTTACATCTTGCCCTCATTTCTTGTCTCTCTTGTGGTCTGTGGGGATCTACTTATGTGTCCCTCAGTACAATCCCATAACTCTGTCCATCTTGGGATCCTGTAGTCTATTCTGTGGCTTACAGATGCAACAAGTTTGTTCACTGTAGATTGGCTTGAATCAGGAATGCCAAATTAGAATACATTTTTCTAAAGGATTCAGGGCAAGGTAGAGATAATGCAGGAAAAATCAGGCTTAAGAATGTGTTTGCGTTGAGTACACATGAAAGTGTTCACTCTAACCATCTGTGCACACCTTAATTGCTGTATAAAGACCCCAGTTGTGGCAGAGGAGATCAGGACCTGCACTAGTATCTGCTCCAATGGGAAAAGCATAAAATTTGTGCTGCAGGGAGATATATATGACTGACATTTCAGCATTCACAACTAACAAATGGGAGCTGCCTGGAATGAAGAGCAGATCTTCAAGGGAGGACAACATTTGTTCTGGCCCTTAACAACTTTCCAGCTCGGTATTTTGTACGGAGAAGCTATTTAGAATCTTCTAATATTTCTTAATTCTGACTTCGCTCTGTTTCTAAGATTTCTGTATTTGGATTCATAAGCCTAAGGTAACTGGCTTTATGAAGACTGGGGTATGAAAAATAGGGTGGATAATAGTTTTTGCTAGAATCTATGCCTCACCACTTACAGGAAAACTATGCATAATAGTGTGGAGTGATATAAAGGTCTTGGACTTGATCCAGTAATGGCCCTGGGCATCTCCATAAAATTAGGTGTAATGGTGCCCTAAGTTTTTGTGTGCTTGACTCTCAGAATGGAAACCAAAACTCTGAGTGGGATCTATACTGCCTCCATGCTACCTTCAAGATCACCAACAAAAGCAAGCCCTGACAAATCATATTTATTCTGCACCTCCTGTTTCTGACACAACGATAGTAGGATATGGCTTCCCTGCTTTCATTCTAAAGATCACTGCCTCTGGTATGCCATTACCAGGGCTTTCAGGGATATCTCTGGAGTGTTTTCACATCTATGTTTCTGGGTATGAATGTTGCAAAGCATGTGGCTGGTCCTTCTTTTTCATTTGCAGCCTTGAGATTGGCTCAGTGCCAAAATAGACATACCCTATGCAAGAGCTGGACCCCTCAGGAAAAGGAGGGTGAGTTGGGATTCAGAACTGGCAGCATGATAAACAGGTATCTGCCTAAAGGCAACATGCTCAGTGTATGAAATCCTCCATCCACAAGGGATCCACAACCAGAGACTCTCCTGTAGGTACCTACCTATTGCTTTTGTCTCAAAGAACTGCGCAGACTTCACTCTTTAAAAAAAATCAGTGCTGCTAAAGAAGAAGGTACCGTGGGGGATCTAGATGCAATACCTTATTCTGCTTGAGGTGATGCAACTCACATCTACTATTTCTTAGGAGAGTGCCTACCAGGTATCCACTGGGCTATACTGGGACTTGGAGGAGCAGAGCTGAACAAGAAGGGGAGGTTACAAGAATTCAGGGTGCATTGAACCATAAAAAGAAAAAGAAAAAAGAGCCCAACTCTTTCCAAAGGTTAGAGCAGCCACATGGAGGAAGAAGATTTGAATTCCTGTTCCTGCCCCAGGGTTTTGGATTTTTGGTGGTGATGTATGTGTGGGAGGGGGGAGAGGAGGGGATTGTTTTTGTTGTTTGTGGGTTTTTTTGCTCGAACCATTTATTTAATAACACACAGGCTAAATATTGCCTAACTGCCAACTGATACATGAAAGTTTCACTGGATCTGTCCTTTGGTACAAGCCTGGGCTGACACTTTCTTAATAGCTGCGTGGATTTTCTTTCTGGCTGTTCATTAAACATGTACCAAAAAGAAGAATGCTTTGGCAAATCTCCCTCAGGCTCTATTATTCAGGCTTCTCATGTCAGTCCCAGTCCCTATCTCCTTGCCTAGCCAGTCCCCATCTCTGGGCCACCCTGTGGCTCAGACTGCAACAACCTGGGGCTCCCAGGAAGCCTGGGGATGTGTGAAGGCCCTTCATGACTGGGATCACTGCACCTGCAGTCTCCCAAAACTGCAGCTGGGTGTCCTGTCATCTGGGAGCTCCCTGGTTTGGTGGTGCACATGGCTCCCGTCTACACCTCAACTGGGAGCTCCGATCAGCTGACCCAGCTTCCAGTCACAGGGGACCCTGGCCACTTAATTACCAGTGTGATAGGAAATTGCTATAAATTTATTATTTCTGTGGCAGCAAGGTGCTCCCAGAGGGGAGAGGGGAATCCATGCAGGCCCCAAACCTGAGAAACAGCCACCCCACAGGGAAAACTTACCTCCTGTCGGGCAGCCACAGCAGGAGCTGGAACCGCAGCTGTGCGAGCTGGCATTACGCCTGCTGTTTAATCAGCTAGTTCCCAGCTGGGGAACAGCTGGACCAGTTACAGTCACTGTACCAGCCACTGTGGGAAAGTTTAAAAGCCACACCAGAACCTGGGCGGGGAGAGAGCCGAAGACTGAGAGCACTGGCTGTGCTGAGGCTCCGGCACAGGAGAGGACCAGCACAGCCAGCACTGCACCAGCAGGCAGAGCAAAGGAAGCCTTTGAGCCCCCTGTTGAAGTCAGACCAGGGGAAGAATCTAAGCTCCCTGTAGGAGACAGAGCAGGGGAGGTGTTTGAGCCCCTGTAGGAGGCTGGGGGAAAGGAGGCAGCTCCATATCCCTCTCCTCCTGAGGAATATAATTCTTTTGAAAACAAGGAAAAAAAAAAAGGAAAAATTCAGAGAGAACAAAACACCCCACTCGGAGGCATTGCAGTAGGCATTACATCCCGCCTAGATAGACTGACAGCCTCGAGGGAGAGAAGGCCACTCATTGAGGCCAGAGAGACGAGTACCAACTGAGCCCACTTGGACATGGGATTCCTCCTGAAGCATGCTGTGGGCAAGCCTGCAAGGCCGGACCACCATTATACGGATGCTCATCCAGTTGGCGAGTGGTTGGGGTGTAGGGGAGGAGGAGCCCCTTGGAACATCGCGCCAAAATTGTGAGTACTGCTGTTTCCCAGGAAGATCTCCATTGAACCCTCTCTCTTATAGCATAACATCAAGTTGTGGCAGGTGAGTTGAGGGGAGGGGATTGTCAAAGATTAAAGTCTTTGATTTCAGATGCCGATGGCAAAAGGTCAGATGGCAAGGGGTCAGAAGCTAACACAACAAACTCTGTGGTTGTAATTTATGCCTCTGTATTAACAGTGTTGCATATACACACCCCTGTCTGTGCCTCATTTCAAATTATTTAAGTTTTCATACGAAAAAGACAAACTGACCTTGACGGCCCAGCACAAAAGATAAAGTATCTATAGTAACGAAATTAGCTAACTTTAGTGAAGTTGTAAAATTAATTAAATATACTATGCGCACCATCCTGTGACCAAACAGAACCAGTACCACCCAAGTAAAAATAACAACCCTTTTTTATGAAACCTGAGCAAACAAAGAAAGCACAAGTGCCAACTCATTAATTATTTATAATTGGTGTATAGTAATTGGTCACCTGTGAAAAGTATAACTTTGAAAGAACTTTCACCCAAAGCAGAGAACAGAGAACTGTGTATACACTCAAGAAGAACAGATAGTGCATGAATATTTCTCTCCGCCTACATTATCTTTTTGGCGTATCCCTGTTTATCTCTCTATCTCCAACGTTATCTTTCTTATCAAGAGCTCCCGGTAATATGCAGACTGCAACGACTTATATGAATCACTCGGAAGCAACTGTCTTACCCACCCTGGAAATGCTGGGTAACAAGATATCTGCATGCTGTAACTGAATGAATAAATCAACCCCACTGCCTGCGCTCTAGCCGTCAGAAGCGTAAGTAAAATAAATCTTTTGTAAAAACATCACGCTGTGTTTAAATCATCCTGACTCCTGTTCACCGTTATCACCCACCTGCCCAGTCATAAATCCCCCTCCTCGCGCCAAGCCGGTCATGCCAGCCCAGGCTCGCAGGTCAAGGGTGCACCGGCGTTATGGGGTAGTGACAGGGATACAGACCTGGAAGGCAGTGCAACATGCAAGGCCCATTGTATCACAATTACATATAGTATGTGGGATCTTATTCCTTTTTTATCACACCATTAATTAGATTGAACACCTGGCTGGGTGACCACTGAAGGTGTGATTAACTGATGAATCATACCTGAAATGTAACATGTAGATGGGGTCTTAGATCCTAACATTGAAGATGTCTCTACAGAAAATGACTAGTTTTTTTTTCAAGACTCATAACTTGGGCAGAATTTCACAGGGACAGCACAGAACTTATCCCTGATGCAGGTCAGTCCCTGCCAAATGTCAAGTCTGTGCTCTGAAGGATGGGCTTTATTTTACCATGGACCAAACAATATATACCTAGAAACTCTTACATTTGATTTAAGAAATCAGAAGAAGAATGATCCTTCTACTCTACTATTCTGTTTTGGTCTCCTCACCTTTAGGAGAATCTGAGGATTGGGAAGAGGGGAGTCTACTTTCCAAACACCAGCCCAGCACCTCATGAGCCTATGGACTCCACTTAACAAGGAGAATATAAGTGGTGATAATTGCCAGTACTATTTAAGAAGAAAACTCTCTGATGGGTTTTCACTGAGCAGCTTTTACCTTCAAAGGAAAGGAAGCATCTTACCTCAGCTGACACTATTGTTTTTATGTAGTTGCTTTCATCATTGAATGGAAATGGAGCCATAATAGCATTAGCAGTTTCTCATGCATCTTTTAAGTTGAAGACAACAGTTCTTTCCCCCACCCCCCACCCCCAAATTGAAGGCATACAGTTGTGGTTAAAACAGTTGGGGGTAATGTGATCTCTAATTTGTATTCTTCCCATAATCCTCTTTCCTTTCTTTTTCCCTACATTTTGTTACTGCTGTTGTTTACAAAGCCACTGAATTGTAGCCTGCCAAATAATTTTGTAGCAAATGGACAGCATTCTTTTATCTTCACCTCTCCTGTTCTCCTCTGTGGCATGCAGGTCTGTCTTTCTGACAAAATAAAATTCTGCATTCTTTTCAATGATGAACTCTTGCCAAACTACCTTTGTGAAAGAAGCTAAAGAAATTCTGTGGTTTGTTTTGTTTTCCCCTTTTGTGCCAAAGTTTTTAAACAACAGAATGATCATTAGGTGCAATTGTTTCTGAATAAAGAGTAACATGAAAATATGCCTTAAAATTGGAGGAGATAGATGTTTTCAAACATGCTTTCATAAATGAATGAGATTTTCCAGGAATCTTTCCTAGATAAAGTAACATTACAGCAAAATAAGAAAAGTAGAAAATACTGGCATTAAGATTTTTTGAGAAAAAACATCTTTTTAACCTAGACATATGATGCCAAAAGAACTTTGGGAATAATATCTGAAATGATAGTCATAATAATTTTTATTTATATGCTAAGAAAATTCCTATTCCCTGAACAGCCCAAGTGATAGCTTGAACACCTTGATAGAAATTCAAATTTTAAAGTGTCACTTTTCATCATATTCCAGAGATGTGCAAGTCCCATTGCATATTAATGGTGAGGCATAGCAGCCTATAGGTCTGTCTTTTAAATTCAATTTAAAGTGCATATGTCTGTATATGACTGTGCTTTTCCTATATAAGGTTGACATATTATAGCTTTGCAGAGAGAAAAAGGTCTGCAGTGCTTCAGGATATAGGGAAGGCATGGGCAGATCCAGGATCATGGCCAGGGGAGTGTAGCCAGTCTCCCTTCAGTAGTATGGTTACATAGAGCTACATAGTGCTACAACTCTGAAGTGGGGGTGGTCATATTCAGTTTGCTCGGATCCTGCATGGAAGTGATCCCTCTGAGCTTCTCAGCATGTCAGCTCAGCTCCTGCCTGGAGCTCTGCATATGCTGCAAGTCTATGAACTCACTGGCTGGTCAGCAAAAAATCTGCCCAGAGTCCCTTCTTTCAAACCACTTCAGAGGCCAGGGGGTAAGTGCTGCTGCTATTTGTTCATTACCTCTATCTGTTCCCCATGCCCTCTGCTGAATTCAGTGGCAGGGGAAAAGAGAGAGGGGGCAAGAGCAATGGCAGCACTCAGCCACTGCTGTCATGCAGCTCCAGAGGCCAGGGTCTGATCACCACTGCTGCCACTTATCCCCCTCATAGTTTCATAGTTGATAGGGTTGTAAGGGACCTGAGCAGATTATCAAGTCCAAACCCCTTCCCTGGGCTGGAAAGGATATTGGGGTCAAACAACCCTGGGTAGGTGATTATCTAGCCTCCTTTTGAAGACCCCCCGGGGTAGGAGCAAGCACCACTTCCCTTGGAAGTTGGTTCCAGATCCTGGCCACCCTGACTGTGAAGTAGTGCCTCCTGATGTCTACCTTGAATCTACTTTCAGTCTACTTATGGCCATTATTCATTGTTAATCCTGGTAGTGCTTGAGGGGAACAGGGACTCTCCCATAGCCTGCTGGTCCCCCTTGCCCAGTTTATAGATGGCCACCAGATCCCCTCTCAGCCTTCTTTTGTGGAGGCTGAACAGGTTCAGGTCCTGTAGCCTCCCCACGTAGGGCCTGCCTTGCTGTCCCCTGATCGTGTGAGTGGCCCTCCTCTGGACCCTCTCGATGCTGTCCTCATCCTTCCTAAAGTGTGGTGCCCAGAACTGGACACAGTACTCCAACTGCGGTCCTAACCAGTGTTGCATAGAGGGGGAGGATCACCTCTGGGTGTGGCCCTCCAGTCAATTTGCAACCCATCTGACTGTAGGCATTGGCAACACAATTGCCTAATTTTTTAATGAGAATGGGATGAGAGACAGTGTCAAAGGCCTTCCTAAAGTTCAGAAAGACTATGTCCAGTGCGACACCTGTGTCCAAGGATTTTGTGAGCTGGTCATAGAAGGCCACCATGTTGGTCTGACAGGACCTCATTTCCCCTTCTGCTGAATTAAGCAGGGTGAGGGGAAAGGAGGGAGTGGAAGAGCAAATAGCAGGAGTGCTCACCCCAAGGCTCCAGAGCAGGGACTCTGGGCAAACCTCACACTGACTAGCTTATGAGCTCATAACTCATGACTCCATAGGGAGCTGCTGACATGCTCATGAGTTCAGTGAGCTCACTCTGTGGGTAGCACACAGCCAAAGAGGAGAACAGTCATGTTGCTGTGCTCCCTTGGATCTGCCCTGAGTTGAGGTAATTTATTTAATTACTGTATTTTCACTCCATGTCTTTTGTATTCAAATCTCTCTCTCTACTTGATATGCTGCTCTGTGCATGTCCTTTCACAGTATCTGATGAAGTGATCTTGGGGTCTCAAAAGCTTATGCTATATATCACTGATTTCATAGACATTAGGGCTGGAAGGGATCTCAGAAGATCATGGAGTCCAGTCCCCCACCTGAAGGGCAGGAAGTCAGCTGGGGTCATAGGATCCCAGCAAGATAAGCATCCAATTTGCTCTTGAAGGTGTTCGGAGTGGATGCTTGAACCACCTCCGCTGGCAGACTGTTCCAAACCTCGGGAGCTCGGACAGTAAAGAAATTATTCCTTATGTCCAGCCTGAAAAGGTCTTGCAGTAACTGTTCAACCTCGTCATCCCTTGGGGCGCTCTGGTGAACAAATGTTCCCCCAGATCCTGGTGGTCACCCTCCATAAACTTATAGGTGGCCATCAGATCACCCCTGAACCTGTGCTTTTCCAGGCTAAAGAGCCCCATGGCTGTCAGCCTGTTGTTGTAATGTCTGTTTTCCTGACCTCTGATCATGCGTGTACCTCTTCTCTGGACTTCTCTGGAGAAGTCTTCAGCAGCAGCTAGTGTTTCAGCTTTTGCATAAGCAGGAAAAGGAGGGTGAGTGAGTTGAAAATTAGGCTCTGTTTCTGCTCCATGTAGCCATAACTCTGGAAAACTCTTTTTGTTTTCCTTTTGGCTTCACAAAAAACAAGGACTGTGTTTTATCTGGGGGCATGTGGTATGCAAGAAAATATATTATATGCATAATACTCTTAAACCTGCTTTTAAATAACCTCAGTGTTGTTTGGTACTTTCCATTGTCACTATAGGTATCTGGTGAGTAACTCCAGTTTAAACACCATCTTCAAGGGGTAGCAGTAATACTTCGGTCTCCAATGGTTGTAGTATACAAACCCATTGTCCTTCATTTCTTTTATTTTCCAAAATAGAATTTCAAGGTCAGTATGGCTGCCAAATGAAAATGCTTTAGCTGTTTTGGATGCTGTTCCTTATTTTTCTTGGCTAACCAGCTTTTGTTATGAGTTTTAAAATGCATCATTTCACTGATTAAAAACCTGATTTAGCCACACTGCATATTGATGTGAACCTAAAATCAGTCCAACAGTTTTACAATCTATTTAGTCACAAAATGATGCTGTGTAGTAAGGCTGGCCTTCTCCACTGGAACAGTTTTGATGAAAGGGAATTCTCAGTTAAATGGATATGCAAAAATAGGTCTATTTTGAACCTTTGAAAATTTTGAAAATTTTGAAAATTTCAAACCTTTGTTTAATTATTAAAGTTGCAAAAAATAGAAAACTTTTTTTGGCAACCAAATTCTTTTCCAACAATTTTTGTTTATTAAGAAAATCTGGAAACAATTCAAAGAAAGAAAAACAAGTCATTTTCTGATCAGCCATAGTCCATAATATGAAAGGTGGACATATCCATGCCAGCTATAAAGGCAGTATCTTCCTCTACTGACTGATCTGCCCCAGGATAAGAACACCAACTTAACTCCTATGAAGCAGAAGGCAGTGTGCCACCTTATAGACAAAGTATTCAGAGGCAGGTAGCTTAGGAAGAGAGGTTACAGTCCACTTAGCTCAGTATTATTAGGCTACTGTGCTCTAGTGTCACCCAAGAGATGTTTGCCAGCGCTACTGCACAGTAACTCCAGTTACTGTGCATTTATTTAGTACTTGGTAATACAAGTACTAAAAAGCACAGTAATAACTGTGCAATAGCATCTTGTGTAGATACATCCTGTAGCCTATAAAAGCTCGTGCCTCTCTCAAGGAGTTGGCGCACAGCAGTCCAACTGGTGGCCCATTCCATTTAGGAGTTAACTGGAAGCCTCCTAGCCTCCTGTTCCGGGTACTGCTCATGTGATTGCTTTTTTCTGGTGCTGCCACCAGAGCCTCTAGGCTACCCCTCCCTCCAGCTTCTGGCTGCCTACCCCACCTCTGGGAGAGAATGGAAAAGATATGCAGTGATTTTTTAACTCAGAAAAAAATGATCATCTCCAATTATCTGCTAAGTGACCTTTAGGTAAAATTGTGAAAACAGTCTCAAATTGTAACACAGTGATGTTTTTCTGCTCTTTGAAGTCAAAGAAATAAATAAAAGAGAAAATGAATTGCACTGTATAAAGAAATGTTTTTTTATAAAGGAAAATAACAGAGAAATCTCTCCTATTGAATCCTTGTATTATAGAGGACAAATGTATCAACAAATATTTTGTATTTAAAAAAACTGATTGTCAGAGTATACTATGAACTTTTGTAGGGCTGTCTTCATGAAAAAGGTTGAGGAAGGAAGCATTCACATATGTATGATCTACTCTTTTTTTTAATACCAACTTCAGTTAAACAAAAACTTGAAAAAATTAAGTATTAGAGCCAGATTCTTTGCTGGTGCAAACTGGTGTAGTTTTGTTGATGTTTGTGGACATATGCCAATTTATATCAAGTGTCTATATTAAAGTTAACGGAAGGTTTTACATCCTTCTGAAAGTCAATCCTTTGTCTAAGCATTCAAATACAAACCATGGAGTCAGACTGTTCCCTGCTGAATATTTTTTATTTCCATTGACTACTAGCCCATTAGCTAAGTTTGTAGAACTGAATGTGTTTAAAATGTGTTTAAAGCATTAGTTATGAAAACCTTGATCATCAGAAATAAATGCTAATTAAAGACCTTCTACTTCCAAGTGATTGTTTCTTACCCCTCCACTCTCAAATAGTTAATCTATCTGCCTTTTTTGTTTTTTAACATTCATTCATCTCTGGCTATTTTGGATTCCAGCCTGAAGTTTCTAACTCTGTCTATGCTGCACAAGACAAAAACCATGATTCTAGATTCTATGCTACTACAGGCCCAGGCTCCTAAAATGTAGCCTCATAACACTGTGCAGTAGCATGACAGCTAAAAAGCATGCTAACAAGCTACTCTGCAGTGTGATTAGGCTACTGAACAGTAAGCATCACAAAAAAACCCATGCACCAGCACTGCTACTCAGTAACTGTCATTACTGTGCATTTAGTTAATGCTTCATTAAACGAGTACTAAACTAAATGCGCAGGAACTACTGAGCATTAATGAGCATGTAGATGTGCCCAATGTGTGATAGGGCTGTGTGAAGCTTTGGTCGCTGATTCAATTTGGCAGAGATTCAGCCCAATTTGGCAGCCAAATCTCCAAATCCAAATTGAATCAGGAGACTCTTTAATCTCTCTGAATTTAATCGAAATCTCTGAATTGATGTGGAGAGATTCGATGATTCAGACCTAGATACAGCTTTAAATGTTTTTTCTACGTACCTCAAGGTACCAGGCAGCGAGTGAATGCTGAGATGGTGGGGCAGATGGAGCATCTGCCCCACGAGAGCACAGGGGGGTCCCCAGTGCACTCAGCGGTGGACCTGGAAGTAGACCAGAAGCACTTCCAGTCTACTTCCAGGTTCACCATGAAGCACACGGGGGACCTTCTCCCCCAACCCCTGGCTTGGCATCTGGTGTCTCCTGGGTCTGTCAGCATCCCCCCCCCCAGTGGCCGATCCCCAAGTCGGGAGGGCATGGGGGGTGTCCCTTGTGGGCTCAGCGGTGAACCCAGAAGTGGACTGAAAGTACTTCTCTTCTATAATTTAGCATTCACAAGCTACACCTGGTACCTTGAGGTATGTAGAAAAAACATTTAAAGCTGCGTCTATGGCCGAATTGCTGATTCTCCAAATCCGCATCGAATCTTCAGATTCAGATTTGGCTGAATTGAATCAGAACAATGATCTGAATCAATTAATTGAATCACTCTCCCCGATTTGGGCTAAATCCAAATCAAATATGGCCCGTTTCACACACTCGTAGTGTGTAGCTAACTTTCAGGTACTAAAGTCCTGATAGTCCTTTCTGGGTCATGGTACCCTGGTTACTCAAGATTTTAAGGTATCTGCCTCTGCTTATATCCAGGATAGATTGTCAGAACTACTGAGAGCTCATCATGGAGGTAAAATGGTTGGCTCTGATTACAGTCAGAGTAGACTATTTCAGGAAAACAAAGAACAGTGGTCATTAAATCTAGACCCAAGCTGATTGCACTTCAAGGGGATTTTTTGTCCGCTGGTAAGCGGAGATGCTCAGTTGGAATGTATCTAAATTACAGGAGAGAAAGAGAAAGAAGGGGACAGCTGTAAGCAAGATGGAGAGGGAAGATTATACCTCCTACAATTTGTTCTCTTCTTTTCCTTTATTTGATCTAGTTCCAAATTCCAGTATTTATAGGAGATATTTTGCAGATCTCAGATTCTGAGAGTGTTTCTTATTGCAAATTTACTGACTTATAGCTTGGGCTTTTATTATGTTTCATTCTATTTGGGCTTGCTATTTGGTGTGGAGAAGCAAGGTTTCTGACACTCTCATACAAACAATCTGCTTTGATCCCTCAATGTCCTCCTCTGTCCATATACTTTAAAATCTAACTTGCAACAGAATGTACCAAATGCTGCTGACGAACCCAAGATATAGGAACTAACATGTAGCTTTGACAACTAACGTCTTTCAGTTAAAACTCCTCTCCATTAAAATTATAAACTATGTGATGAGATTATCATTTCACAAATGATAATTAAGCTTCTTCAAGAAAATTTACCTGTGTTGTTTTTTCCTATTCACATGCCCCTAGCTGATTGTCAATTTACAATCTCTTAACAAATGTACATGTCTGATATATGTAACTACATAAATGAACTGAACAGCTGATATACTATTGGATGTTCCTTTTTGCTCAAGGAAACTAATACATTTAAATAAATATTCATTTTTCTACCAATGGAGTAAATGCCCCTCCACTCCCCTCTTTACTGAAGGAGGAAAAAAAAGGAATCTGTTATACAATTTGTTAGGTTATAACTAAATGACAGGTTATGTTCTTCAAGGGTGCATATATGTAAGATGCTGACTGTGCAGTAGCCTGATACAACTGCACAGTAGAGTCGTGTGGCAAAAACCTTTTGCTGGTGTTACTGCACAGTAGCTCTGGTTATTGTGCATTTATTTAGTACTTTCATAGATTCATAAATTGTAAGGGGCTGGAAGGGACCTTGCACGATCATCAGGTCCAGCTGCCCTGCACAAGGCTTATACAAGTACGAAATAAATGAGCAGTAATGACTGCGCGGTAGTGTCCTGTGGAGATGCACCCAGGAGCACTAGTATTTTTGTGGCATGAGTTATAAATCTTTGTTTGCTGACCTAACAAGAAGTTGGAAATACACAAGATAGTGAGTAGATGAAATGCAGTGACGACAAATTCACAGTCAGAAGGAACTATCAGATTTGTATACCTTGCAGGACTCTAGCTGAAACTGTTCATGAGACCTGGACTTCAATACAGGTAGTTCACAAAGCATCTACTTTACACGCATCACTTGTCATTGTCCTTAAAACCCGAAATATTGTATGACAGTAGGCTAGGAAATAAAAGAGCAAATATAGTAAAGTCTTTAAAAAAAGTGGGTTGGAGTGGTCTTATGACAATGATGGTCTAGGAAATATTAAGGGAGCAAAGTTTTTTTGGAGGAGAGGGTTGTTTTTTGTTTTTTGGTAATGTCTCAGCTCATTACCAAACCCTCACTCCCTACCTACAGCCCCCTGCCCCTTCAGCCCAGCTGGTGCCCCTCATTCCTGACCTGCAGCCCCCTGCACTCCCAGAAAGAGGCAGTAGTATGACTGTCAGGCAGAGCAATGGCAAACAGAGGGTGGCCAAAGGGGGACAGGAACATGCTGCTGGGGGCAAAAATCAGTTTAGAAGTAATGGGAATACCAGAGAAGAGGGGCAAGCTTGAGTGGGGGGGGGGTAGAGGACAGGAGGGGGAACAGTATTGAAGGGATCTGGTTGTAGGTTGGGGAGATACGACTGCAGGTGATGATGATCTGCCAGTGCAGCAGTTAAAAGACTGACATGCAAATAGACTAAATGATATGAAAATTCCTCTCATATCAAATTCCTGAGCCTGGGCTGTTTCTTTCATCACCTCAACCCCCACACCATGACCCTGTCATGTGGGGATGGGGGTGTTAGCTCATGCTGGCCACTGTGTGGTGATGGCGGGGGGGGAAGAGGGAGTTGGAGTAGGTTAATCACGGCCCCCCCAACCCAACTTCGGGGGAAGCTGTCCTGGGCATGGGGATCCCTGGTAGCAAAGGAATCTTAATCAACCTGGATGAGAGTCCCAGGCCACCCCCACACTGGTTCTCAGCTTTAGAAAAAATCCTGCTTTTTGATGTGAGGATACAAACGACAGACAAAAGAGCCAGGATTCTTTCTGTTTTACCATAAAAATTCCTGTAGTAATGTTTCCATTCAGGCTTTAGGCTGGGTAGCCTGGGTACGTGATACCCAGATGCCAACACACAGGGAGGCATAGGGTGGCAGCCAGACCATTTATGTACCCTTGTGTAGTCCTAAGTATACTCCACACCCAGCACCTGGTGCAACAAACTTGCAGAAAAAGCAGGGGGCAGAACTGCTTTGGGACCAGGCTTGGGTAGGGGCAGCCCTTTTGGGCAGCCTGCGGTACAGACCTGCAATGCCAGTCCAGACTTGTGAGGGGAGAGGCAGACAGGCTCACTCTTGCAGACCTTTGCATGAAAAGATTTCCTGCCCCAACCAGCAGTGCCCCATGCAACAAGCAACAAGCACCCAGAAAAAAGCGGTATGCTTTGCAAGGGAGGCGGGCAGCATTGCTTATCGAACTCAACCCCATCCTCCCCCAGAAACCATGGCTCTCAAGCAAAGCTGCCAACAATTCTCCCAAAAAAGCAACCCAGCAAGACCCAAGAAAATAAGCCAATGAAAATATTGAATTATGTCTTAAGATGCTACCTGGCAGTAAAGTAGTACTGAAAAAGCAGGAGGGTAAAATTGTTCTGATGTGTCTCCTAGTGTATTTTACTAGCTATAGCATAATAAGCCATTATGTGGTAAATCATGCCCACGTTACTGAATTAGCCATCATAAACTAAGAAAGGAAAATTAAACCAGAAAGATTTTTTAGTGGGTAAATGCTGATTACATGAACAAGCGCCTTATAAGACCACTAAATGTATTCCAAGTGACCAGCTTCTTCTGACTTGTCTTTCTTGTACCTTCTAAACTTTTATCATCTATGATTTCTCTTACCTGCTCATTTGCCTTTCTCTTCTCTTCTCCAAACTACAGTCAAGTGGGTGCAAGCAAATGCTCGGCTGGGTCACCATAAAGCAGCTTGGAGTCTGCTATAGTCTGCAGTGCATCATACCAGGCTCTGGGCCAGGTTAGGATTGCAGGGAGAAGAGACAGCACTCTCTACCCATGCTGTTGAAGTTGAAGCCATTGTTTGCAAGAAGGAAATAAAAGTTTCATAGGGCAAGGAAGAGAGAGTGCGGGAGGAAGCTTGACTGTAGACTTGGGATTACAACACTTGGTTTTGGAAGGGACAGTTCTGGGATATGGATCCCACTTTTACCTGCATTTTAAATATACAGCTGTTGAAGGGCCCAACATTGTCAGTGTGTTAGACATACCCAGAGCTACCTAGTTTTTAGATCCCAGTCAGTCTTAGTGAGGAACTAGGGTGCCTAGATGTTCAGGCTAACTAGTAGTAGGCACATGCAGAAACAGAACTGCAGATACCTGGGAGACTTTCAGGCAGAAATTTAGGGGCCTCGCTGGATAAGTAGCCACTGAGCAGGGATTTCTTTTAGGCAAATATATCCTTTTTTTTGGACTTGGCTATTACTTAATATCAAATTTTATTTAAAGAAACATTTTAAAAATACTATTTGAAATGTAGATTTCCTGAATTGTATTTTAGATAGATGAAGCTGAAGATTCATTTCAATGATAAATCAGGTTTTAAAAACATCGAAGTAAAGATAACATTGGCTTTTAGTACTAGGTAATACAATAGGAAGAAGGACCTTGTGCTCATGAGGATAATGAAAGTGATTTTATAATATCTGTGGGTACTGTTGTGGGTGGGCACACTTGCCTGCCTGTACACTAATGCCAGGAGCCTGGGCAACAAGCAGGACGAGCTCGTCCTCCTGCTCAGTGCAAAGAAATATGATGTCATTGGGATAACGGAGACCTGGTGGGACTCCATCCATGACTGGACCACAGGTATAGAGGGCTATACCCTGTACAGGAGGGATCGTGTTGACAAAAGGGGCGGGGGTGTAGCTCTCTATGTTAAGGAAAGCTACATGTCCCTGCAAGCTGATGTTGGCGACCGGCATGGACAGCTAGAGACCCCCTGGGTAAAAATTTGTGGGGAATACGGCACAGGGGACACAACGGTAGGAGTCTACTACAGACCTACCACTCAAAGTCCTGAGCTTGACCAGGAGTTTGCCCGGAAACTGACTGAGACCGCTTGCTCCAGGACCTTGGTTGTCATGGGTGACTTCAATTACCCTGACATCTCTTGGGAAGATCACTCAGCAAAATCCGAGTGATTGCAAAGCTTTCTCTCGTGCGTGGATGACCTCTACCTGACTCAAGAAGTCTATGGGCCAACGAGAGGCAAAGCGCTGCTCGACCTGGTACTGGCTACGGGGGACGACCTAATCGGTGACCTAGTGATCGATGGGAAGCTGGGTGACAGCGACCACGAGCTGATCACCTTCACCATCTGCTGTAAAGCTGGCAAGTCAGTCAGCAACACAGAAGTCCTTGACTTCAGAAAAGCCGACTTTGACAAGCTCAAGAGGCTTGTCGGTCAGGCCCTCAGGGACCGTGACCCCAGGAAGATGGGAGTTCAAGAAGAGTGGTTGCTTCTCAAGGAAGCGATCCTCAATGCACAAGCTAAATCTATTCCAACACGGAGGAAAGGCAGCAAGAAGGCACAGCAGCCCCCCTGGCTCTCCAGGGACCTAGCGGACCTCCTGTGGCTAAAAAGGAAAGCCTACAAAGGATGGAGGATGGGATTCACCTCCAAGGAGGATTACTCCGTGCTGGTCCGGTCCTGCAGGGAGCAAACCAGGAAAGCCAAGGCTGCAACTGAACTCCAACTAGCTTCAGGCATCAAGGACAACAAAAAGTCCTTTTTCAGATATGTGGGGAGCCGGAGGAAAAGCAAGGGCAACGTTGGACCCCTGCTAAACCAGATGGGGCAACTGACAACTGACGCCCAGGAAAAAGCCAACCTATTCAATAGGTACTTTGCGTCAGTCTTTCATCAGTCACATGGGATGCCCATGCCTGCTATGGGACAGGGAAATCTGGGTGAGGGGGATCCCCTACCCTCCATCAATGCTGACCTCGTGAAGGAACACCTTGAGAAGCTGGATACCTTCAAGGCAGCTGGCCCTGACAATCTGCACCCTGGGGTACTCAAGGAGCTGGCGAGCATCATAGCCCAGCCCCTGGCATGGATCTTTGAAAACTCCTGGCGCTCTGGTGTAGTGCCTGAAGACTGGAAGAAGGCCAATGTGGTGCCGATCTTCAAGAAAGGGAAAGAGTGGATCCGGCTAACTACAGGCCCATTAGCCTGACTTCTATGCTGGGGAAGATCCTAGAAAAGTTTATTAAGGAGGCCATCCTTGAGGGACTGGCCCAGGCTAACATTCTAAGGGATAGCCAGCACGGGTTTGTTGCGGGTAGGTCTTGTTTGACCAATTTCATTTCCTTCTATGACCAGGTGACCTATCACCTGGACAAGGGAGAAGAGGTTGATGTCATATATCTTGACTTCAAAAAAGCTTTTGATCTGGTATTCCATGATCACCTCTTGGCCAAACCGGCCAGTTGTGGCCTTGGCTCCACCACGATCCGCTGGCTAGGAAATTGGCTCCGTGGTCGGACGCAGAGGGTTGTGATTGATGGCAGTCACTCATCGTGGTACCCTGTGACCAGTGGGGTCCCTCAAGGCTCTGTCCTGGGACCCATACTGTTCAACATCTTCATTAACGATGTGGACATTGGAGTCAGGAGTGGACTGGCCAAGTTCGCAGATGACACCAAACTTTGGGGCAAAGCATCCACACCAGAGGACAGGCGGGTGATCCAGGCTGACCTGGACAAGCTCAGCAAATGGGCAGACAAGAACCTCATGGTGTTTAACACTGAAAAATGCAAGGTTCTCCACCTTGGGAGGAAAAACCTGCAGCACCCTTATAGGCTTGGCAGTGCTACGTTGGTTAGCACTACAGAAGAAAGAGACTTGGGGGTCATCATTGACCAGAAGATGAACATGAGCCTGCAATGCAATGCTGCGGCTAGTAAAGCAAGCAAAACGCTGGCTTGCATCCATAGATGCTTCTTGAGCAAATCCCGGGACGTCATTCTCTCCTTGTACTCGGCCTTGGTGAGGCCGCAGCTGGAGTACTGCATCCAGTTTTGGGCTCCACAATTCAAAAAGGATGTGGAGAAGCTTGAGAGGGTCCAGAGGAGAGCCACGCACATGATCAGAGGTCAGGAAAACAGATCTTACGATGACAGGCTGAGAGCCATGGGACTCTTTAGCCTGGAAAAGCGCAGGCTCAGGGGTGATCTGATGGCCACCTATAAGTTTATCAGGGGTGACCACCAGGATCTGGGGCAACATTTGTTCACCAGAGCCCCCCAAGGGATGACTAGGTCGAACAGTCACAAACTCCTGCAAGACCGTTTCAGGCCGGACATAAGGAAGAATTTCTTTACTGTCCGAGCCCCCAAGGTCTGGAACAGTCTGCCAGCGGAGGTGGTTCAAGCACCTACATTGAACACCTTCAAGACCAAATTGGATGCTTATCTTGCTGGGATCCTATGACCCCAGCTGACTTCCTGCCCTTTGGGCAGGGGGCTGGACTCGATGATCTCCCGAGGTCCCTTCCAGCCCTAATGTCTATGAAATCTATGAAAATCTATGAAATCTATGAAATGTACAAGAAGAGACATTTCTGTTCACAAACTGTGTAATTATGGCTATTTTATTTACATGCAAATGCCTAACTTTGCTTATGCAATTTGCTTATATAAATGACCATGACCCAGAATACTTTGAGTATATACTTTAGGAATCTACTAAAAAAATTGCATACTTGGCTTTGTTGTGTTGTACGATCTACAGCTAAGGTGCATCTACGTGAGATGCTTGCTGCACATTAGCTTAATAACATGGTTATTAAAAACCATGCTAATAGCCTATGGTGTAGTGTTATTAGGCTAATGCATAGTAAGTGTCACAAAAAAACTGTGCGCCAGTGCTACTGTGCATTAACTCTAGTCACTGCGTGTTTAGCTAGTACTTCATTAAACCAGTACTGAACTAAATGTGCAGTAATTAGGGCACATTAATGAATGTGTAGACATGCCCTTAGTGTCCTAGTTAAGTCTCGAGTTCTGAAACTCCTGATTGACTTTGACAAATATAACATTAAACATTGTACTGAAATAAGGGAATGTTATCTACCCTGTGCACCCTTTAGAAATATATTAACCAGCTGATGAATAAAACTTAACAACTTTTCTGTAGATTATCAGCATTTTCACAATGCTCATTTTCAGTTTGAGACACATAAATAATTGTATAGCGGGAGAATAATTTTTCATCAGAATGGCCACTGACAACACAAGGGAGTGCAGATTGTATGTGTTGGATTAATATTTGACAGTAGTTTGATGCAGACCTATCATTTGCTCCTCAGGCAAGAAAATGGTGGTCAGTGTTTGAGTGATTTCTATACCCAACTGTTATATAATGTTACAACATGGAACACATTGAGAGACTGGGTGCATATGGCAGACCATGTGAAAGGGATGATAGCAAGAGAGTGAAAAACTGAGTAGAACTCCTGGAGTATACAATTCAGCAAAGAAACTGAGTCTGTAATAAGCCTGACATATTTGCGGGATCAGCAAAGAAAGATTTTTTTAAAATAGGAACTAAGTCAGCAGGTCCAACGTGGAATTTTAAGGAAATTTTGATTTGATAGTGCCTGAGAGGATAGGAATAAATGAGGGGATGTAATGCAGCAAGTTGCTAACTCAGGGTACAGGGTGGAAGAAATATAGAGTAGAGTAACATCTGTGACTTTCAGTAATCATAAGAATGTATATAAACTCCATCTGATATTCTGATCGCTATGGACTTGAACCCACTGAGATAATTATTTAAAAGGATCTGCAAACACTTCATAGATAAAATCCTGATCTACACTGGGAGATGGGGATTAGGACATAAGAAGTGAAGTGGTAGGAGGTTGGTGATGCTAGTATCTATTATCATAAAGGGAATCCTTTCTCTGTTGCGTTTAGGCATGAAAGTTGTGATAGATACAAATGATGTGTTTACAGTGTGATCTAGGGTATAAATGGAAAAAAAAGACCTCTCAGCAATTAAATTCGGAAGGAAAGCAAGACGAAGATGAAATTGGACTGGAACGAAATTGGGAAGGTCAAGACATAATGGAGTACCATGCAGAGAAGGATGCTTGTCTGCTACCCTAACCATAACAGCAGTACTAAAGCATTACGTGCTTTCCATCAATCATACTGATTGTTTGTCAGCATCATCGAGCCTGTCAGGCTGAAAAGCTAAATGCTGTTCATGGAAGGACTCTATTTGTAACCACTCTTCCTGGGAGAGGAGTGATTGCTGGACTGACTGGGGAGAAAAAAATGCAGTGTTAGTTTTGAGCTCTCGCACAGTTTTATCACAATCAGGAGGTATGGGGTGGAAAGCTGGGTAAGTCTGGAGCATGGAAGCAAAGCAAGTGAACAAATTCAGAACTTCCTTCTTCGTACAATCCTTCTCCAACATTAAGACAACATTGTCCATGAGGTGTAGTTAACAACACATTGCTTTCGCTAGTATTATGTATACTCTGAAGTGTGCAGAGAAATGAGTCAGCTTTCCTGGAGGAAGAGTCATCTTGTGCATATATCTTTCTTATTTTCCCTTTATTCACCTCTCCTTTGGTTTTGATGTGCAACTGCTGAAATGGCTACTAAGTGTGCCAGTGTCCATGTATCCAAGCTGGACAAAAAGCACGGGAGCAATAACAGCAAGTCAGTAGAATAATAACCTGTATTTTTTTCTCCCTTTCTGCCTCTATTTTTTGATACTATGAAGCCTGAGATTTCAAGGAAAAGTTAGGTATGTATGGCTTTTCAGGGAAGTATTGCATAGACTTTAATATAGAAGAAATCAATAAGGTTATATTAAACTGCTGGTTGTTCTACCTAATAGGATGACTTCATTATTGCCTGCATCTCTAATCAATTATTCCCTTGGTTTATCTCCTCCTTTATGGTATATCCTGTCACATGTAAAGATGACAAATTCTTTGGAGCAGTTCTGGCTCATTATTGGGTGTACCTTTTGCGTAACTATGCCTTAGGATTCTATAATGCATATTTGATGTTACCACAATTCATAAACAATACCTAGATGCTACCACAATACATGTTACTAACAAAAATTAAATAGAGCTCAATAGCAATTACTATCAGATTAAATAACATTGGTTATCAAAAGACATCTAAACCATGGAATACTATTGGCTGGTTTAAAGTTAGATAGGAAAGTTACAATTGTTAATTAGTTCCTTCAGGACTCTTTCAGGAGAGGTTTCAGGAGAAAAACAACTAGGGCAAAACTGCAAAAATTGTCCATAATAAAGCAGTGACATAGTATCTTTCAGGGATGTATGTTATAGCTGTGTTGGTCTAAGAAATAGAGAAAAACAAAGCTCTTGGGTCACAGGTGATATCGTTTATAAGACCAACTAAATGGCAGCATTTTTTTTCTTTCTTTTCAAGCTTTCAGGTACAAACACCCTTTTTTAGGCTGAGAAGAATTCAAAGATTGTAAAACTTCTAAGTATGAAAGAAACTTCATTTTGCACAGGGGAGGTAGAGGGTGGAAGTTTATCCCCCTAGGTATGTCAGAGTCCTTTTGTGAGAGTGCAGAGTAGGCAGATTTCTTCCCTGGAGGTGTCCAATGTCAGACAGGGAGGTGAACATTTCTTCTTTCTTGGTTAGCAATCAAGTTTATATTTCTGAGTGGCTAAAAAGGATATCTTCCACGTTTCAGGGATGTAAGTTATAGCTGTGTTGGTCTAAGAAATAGAGATAAACAAACACCCAAGAGCTTTGTTTAATGTAGAAATGTTCTTCCTGAGATTATTATTTTTGAATCTCTGAAAGGACCCATTGGTTGTGTTCACACATGCAAGCACGAGCGCTTACAGCAGCTCAAATAGAAGTGGTGCAAATTTGAGCTGGGGTTTTTTGCCACAGTGAATGTGCTTGGACTTGCACTTTGTTGTGAAGCAAATTCTGCCACTTGGGGCAAAATAACCCTGGCTGGCTCCTCCCAGACCTGCAGCCAGGGGGACCTAGAGCCCGGTGCCAGCATCTGTACTGTCCCCAGCAGTATAAAAGCTCCTGGGCCCAGCAGTACAAAAAGCTGCCCTGGCAAGTAGCTCAGGGCTACTCACTCTCAGGAGCTTCTGGGACCCAGCCAATTGGTACCTGTGGACACTACCCCTTGTGCCAGCTGGACTGCTGAAGCAGCCCTGAGAGTTACCTGCACCCTTTACCCACTGCAGCCATCTGGCAGTGGGGGCTGCTGCCTGGCTGTGACCTGCTGTGGACCTGCCAGACTTGGATGGGGACTGCACAGCCAGTAGAGGCATCTGCCCCTCTGGGCCAGCTGCCAGTGAGCTGTGGCTGCAGGGTTGGCCTTTGTGTGGCACTACTGCCATGTGTGCCCCTGCCTGGCCATCTGGTCAGCTATTGCTCAGAAGATGTTCCCAGCGTGGTAGCCTGCTTTGAATTGTCAAAGCATGTCCTCCGGGCTCTAATTGGCCAGAAGGTCAGCCACCTTCTGCTGGGTCCAAGGTGCCGGCTCTGAGCAAGCAGGGTCCTGCCAGTGGCCTCTCTAGCAGGAATTCTGGCATTCGCTATTGAAAAACTGAAAAATCCCTAATATAAAAAAATCCCAGTCATTCTGTAAAGTACCCCAAAATCCATGTACTTCCATGATTAAAACAAAAGACCACTAAATAGAGAGAGTGAGAGACAGCAATCAGTTGGATATGTTTTATTGATATATCTAATGTTAAAGCAATTTGGACATCATAATAAAATGAATTACAAAAATAAATAAATGTTTTGCTGTTCCCAACAGGGGCAGAAGCCTCCCCCTAGGGGTAGCAGCCTCCCTACAGGGGCAAAAGCCCCCTACCAGAGGCTACAGCACCCCACCAGGGGTAACAGCCCTCCCACTGGGGCTATAGCCCCCCATCGGGGTAACAGCCCCCGCACCAGGAGCCAAATGGCCCCTGCAGGGGCTACCCCCACACAGGGCCCATATGCCCCACCCCAGCCCCTCTATTGCTGCTGCACCAAGCCCCACCTCCCTGCTTCCCCAGACCCCACAATGGCTGCTCTGTCTGGCCCCATCCCCCACTTGCACCCCCAGCCCCCAATTGATGTGTCCCCAACCCCAGGCACTGGCACTTAAAAAAAAAGCAAAAAAAAAAAAAAAAGCAAAAAAAAGCCTCTACTCACTGTAGAGCAGGGTCTGGGGAAGGTGGGGGCTCTGGGGTCTCCTGGTGGGACCCCCCTGGGCAGCAGGGAGAAACAGGGCCTGGACTAGGGCAGTTATCCTGCCCTGCACTGTGCAGGCGGAGCCCCAGTGACCCAGACAGCAGCTTGAACTGCCAGTAGGTGCTGAGGTTTTTTTTGTTTGTTTGCTTGTTTAACTGTCGGGGATGCTAGGGTGTGGGGCAGGGACTGTGGGCCTTGGGGGGTTGGGAAGGATGGGTCTGGGCAGGGCAGGGATTGGGGGATTTGGAGGAGCAAGTGGGAGTGGGAGCCATGAAGGGAAGGGATTGGAGGGCTGGGGGAGCAGGTGAGGAAAGGGGCTGGGCAGGACAGGGATCAGGGGAACTTGCGGGGCAGATGGGGGGTGGGGCCCCCACATGGTGGGTGTGGAGCCAGGAGGGGAAGGGATTGGGGGCTGGGGGAGCTGGTGGGGGGTATGGTTGGGCAGGGGAGGGATCTGGGGGGCAGGGGTCCCCCCATGGTCCCCCCCCCTTCCAGCCCCCCCCCAACTCCTTACCATCACTGGAACCCTGCTGCTTGCATGGGCAGGCTGCATGCTTCAGTACCAGGGACAGGGCAAACCACAGAGGCACTCTGGCAGCCAGAGTATCTCTGTGGAGGACACAGCCTCCGGTCGCCCCACTATTTTTAGCTCCATTTCTTTTTACCCCTGGAGTACTGCGTCCATTCAAAAAGGATGTGGAGAAGCTTGAGAGGGTCCAGAGGAGAGCCACGCGCATGATCAGAGGTCAGGAAAACAGACCTTATGACGAGAGGCTGAGAGCCATGGGGCTCTTTAGCCTGGAAAAGCGCAGGCTCGGGGTGATCTGATGGGCACCTATAAGTCTATCAGGGGTGACCACCAGGATCTGGGAGAAAGTTTGTTCACCAGAGCGCCCCAAAGGATGATGAGGTCAAATGGTCATAAACTGCGAAACCATTTCAGCCTGGACACAAGGAAGAATTTCTTTACTGTCCGAGCCCCCGAGGTCTGGAACAGCCTGCCATCGGAGGTGGTTCAAGCACCTCCATTGAACACCTTCAAGAGCAAATTGGATGCTTATCTTGCTGGGATCCTATGACCCCAACTGACTTCCTGCCCTTTGGGCAGGGGGCTGGACTCGATGATCTTCCGAGGGCCCTTCCAGCCCTGATGTCTATGAAATCTATGAAATATCCAAGGGTCTAATTTTGCCCCTGTGCTGCAAACTTGCAGCGGGGGGAACCTTTTCCCATTCCTACATGTGCCTCTTACAGCATCTCAAAGGGGTTTGAGATGCTGCAAGAGGCACATGTGGGCTCATCTGGATGCGCCCATTGAGGGCTACTTAAGTTTGTTACGTTACATTTCTCTATTGCAAATGTAAAATAAAAATAATTTGTATATCTGAACTAAGTTCACTGGTGTATGAAACCTGACTAATATCAAGTCATCCTTAAGATCTTGATTGTAGTATGTGTTTTGTCATAAACATGGTTAAAACAATGTATTTTGCATTGCTAAATGAATGCTAAAATATCAAAACCATTTCTTCCTGTTGGCCAAAATGTAGTTGATCAAATCATTTGAATAAAAGTGGAAGTAACAAAACTGTCATGGAGTCTAAGATGATTAGGCAAAAAATGCATAAGATACTAGCTACTGTATATGTGCACATTACTGGAAAGGTTATAGAATGAATAAACAGCACAAAGGATTTCAATGAAATTCACTCAAATGAAGTCAAATCTTAATTTTGTGACAACTGGTGTGGAGGAGAAGCATGGAGTTGTACTGTGCCAGGGCAGACCTAAAATCAGGTAAGAGTGGCTCTGCTGCGGAACTGCTCCACTGTTACCTCCTATGCCATGGAGGTAGGTAAGGAATGAGTAAGCAGTAAACAGAAGCTCAGCTTCACTCCCTGTATCATCTCTTCTCCACCTTTTAGTCAGCAAAGGTAAATAATTTGCATCAGGAGTATGGAAACTACTTCTCTGTAAAAGTAATCACAGTAGAGGTCTACTTTGAGAGAAGCTCTACTTACCAAAGAATGTAACCAAAGTCACTGTGTATCCCTAAGAGCCCTGCTACCCATTCAAAGCAAGCTGGATAGAAACTTGCTATAGAATTTTTTACACATTTTCAAGCATGAGCTTCCTTGCTGGTTGGCTCTTTTTATAGCTAGTCATTTCTGTCATGTGATAATTACTTTGCACATGTGGTTAGTCTATATTTATTGTATGATTAACCAATTAATTGTGTGACAATTACTTTGCACTTGTGGCCTGTCTTATTTGCACGCTGGTGTAAATTTATTGCATGATAAGCCAGTTAATTGTGTAATGTGTAGCAGAGGCCTTAAAAGAATGCATTTTCATGTTTTCTATGCAAGATCATGCACACAACTGAGGTTTCTCAGAAAAAGCTCAAAAGCTGCCTGTGACGAAATTTTGAAGCAGTTTCACTGACTTTCACAAATTTTCATACTGGAAGTGGTTGACTGTTTAACCAATCAGAAAGCAGGAAAATGCCATATAACTTACCTTGCCACACACCAATACAGCTCATACAGCAATTTCTTTTGAGATTCAAAATTATTTTTACATTTTAAAACCAAATGTATTAAAAAATATTGTAATATACTTTCCATCTGTAAAGTAATGCTAAATCCACTGGATGGACATGTCACTGTGTATTATTTGTTCAGTATCATGTAATTGGATGCCACTTGTGCCTAGTGTGCAAGAAGCCATTAAAGAAACTCTGGAAGTATTCCATTAATCATATTTTGTCATGATTGCAAATGAAAGAAGTCATTTATATTTTATGACAGTTAGTAATTAAACATTTAAGGTACTCTGCCAATATTTGCTATACAATGTAGAAATGGAAAACGAACAGAAGGCAAAATCTGGCACATTTTTCCATGGACATGCTATGGGAATGTGTATCAGCAGAACTGCACTGTTATAAGAGCCAATGGCATTGCAATAAAATGAGGCAAAACCATTTTCACCTCTGCAAACAGATGTTTTCTCCTCCTGTCTTCTTAGAACAAAATTGATGCACAGATATTTTTACTCTTTAAAATAAAATATTGCTTTGACGAGCACAGAAAGATTAATTGTGTTCTGTAGAAGAGTTATAACTTTATAAAGGATGAATGAGTCCAGTTTAATGTTACCCTTCTCTTCCATCTTATTCTTAAATGGAATAGTCTTTCTTGTGTCATTTGGTTTGATTTTTTGAGAAGGAGATAGACAGATAGTGGGAGGTGGACAATATAGTTATAAGATTAATTAACTCTTTCTGGTTATTATAGTGTTTCCAAATTAAAGTGTGACATATTTAGAGGTCTGTTCCCTCACTACTGTTAAAGTAAATAGAAAAGCTCTTTCCTCTCCTAGAAACTGGATTAGGTCCAAAGCATGGATCTCCTTTCCAAAGTGACTGTCATTCTTCAGATCTGTTCTCCAAGTGTAATTCTTATCCATAAGGACAACACACATTTTTTAAATACTTTTATTATACTACAGAAAGAATGATGCTCTTTTTCTTCATCTGCATCATTAACAGATGTTCCTGTTACAGGTCAATCGGCTACAGCTGTATGAACACATCCTGAAGCAATTAAGCATGGATTTCAGTTGGTCCAAAGTGCAACCTTTAATTTGTGATATGCTGAATGATTTCTCAGAGCTGTCAGGCACCCTTTACTCCAACTGAGCAGAGTGGGAGCTGAGGTACTCAGCGCTTGCAAGATGAGATTTTATATGTAGTCATACAGTTATGCTACTAGATAAATTCCCCTGAAGGACAAACTGTATGTCTGTGATAGGATTGCTTGCTGAAGAAATTCTCATCATGTCTCACATTCAAGACAGGATTTCTGCTGCTCTTGCATTTCTCTCTATGAACATGGAGTCCTTTGTTAGTCACTGGGCGTGTCTGCATGTGAACATTTACTGTGCAGTAACTTAAATTACAGTGCAGTAACTGAAAATTACTGTGCAGTACGGATTATTGTCTACAGGTGCCTGTCCATATTGTGCAGTCACTATGGTGGCTTACACCAACTTGAGCATAAATTTGTTACGTGCATGATGCAGGTAGCAAACGTATGCCCGATTAGTTACTGGGCAGCAACACATGTGTAGATGCATTAATGTGCAGTAACACGGGAGGTTCCTAGCTGGGTCTGCCCAGCAACTATGGGCCAGCCAGAGCCCAGCCTTAGGGCTCTTGCCTGGCCCCCTCTCCTGCTGCTGGCCTGGGCTGTTCTTTGGCAGCCCATAGCTGTAGGGTAAAAAAGCCTGCAGCCATTTTGTGCCTTGGGGCACACACTTCAGGAGCTGCTTGTAGCTGCAGCACCCCATCAGGCCCGATGTGTCCCCCCTGGACAGCCCACAGGCTGTGTTTGCTGGGCCTGTCTTGCTCCAAAGGTGCTGCCTGGCCACAAGTGAGTGCTGCAAAGGGCTGCAGTTTGCTGCACCCCTTTCCCAGCCCTGTGATCTCACTAGGGCTGGTGGCCCTGCTGGCTGTGCCACCAGGGCCAGCACCTGCTCCCCACTGCTGCTGACCCCCCAACTTCTCTTTTTTTTTCAAGACCATGGTAAAACACATCAGCTGCTCAGCTGTGACTCCCTGTCCACGCTTCTGTCAGGGGTGCTGCTCCCAGCCCTCCAAGGCCAGCATCACAGGGCCAGCCATGCAGGGGTCCAGTCAGCTGGCATGGGGCATGATGTCCTCCTCCCGTGTGTCCAGCCCCATCTCTGTCCTGGTTGGTGTTGCAGTGCTGCATTCTGGGCAAGGTCCTACAGGTCCAGTGGGTGGCCGTGACCATGGGGACCCCCCAGGATCTTGCCCTACATGCAGGAGCTGACCCACATTCTGGTACCCCAGGATCCTGCACCCATACCCCACATCACCAGAGAAGGGGACCTCGGGCCTTCAGCACCCTGCCCTGCATTTCTCCCCAGCTGCTGTGCCCACTGGCAGCCAGGGAGCCTTGGCCAGTGGCTGCCTCAGCCTTGGCCCCATCCTGCAGCTGCCCATGAGGAGCAGCTGGCTATGGCACCTCCAGCTACAAGAAGCACCAGCTCCTCCCTGGGGGAGCCCAAGGCCAGGCAGCCCCCAGTCCACTGGAAGCAATGGACACTGGGTGAAGCCAGACACCACCTGGCATGGGGAGTCCTGCACTGAGCCACCAGTCTTACTGCCCCCAGATGGATGGTAGGTCCCACACTGGGGGTGGCTCACAGCTCCAGTTCCCATCCCTGCCCTTGCCCCTGGTTCCAGCCCTGCCCCCTCCTCATCTGGCCCACCTACACTCCCTTGACTCCAGGTCCCTGCCCCCTCCCAGCATACAAAAAGATGTGACACAGGTCAGACCTTTACTGAGCAGTTCATGTTCCCACAGATGCATGGGCAGAGGCATCTCATGTACCCTGGAAGGGTACAGTGATCTCCTTCTTGGCAACAGGGGGCAGAAACATATAGTTCCGTGACTGATAGCTGTTCAGGCAGTAGCGGATGTTGCAGGGCAAGCTGGGCTTGGCCCTCTTGCTATCATAGCTCAGGGTCCTGATCCAGGACTGCAGATGTGCCTTAGGTACCAGCAGAAACAGCAGCAGCCAGGGTAGAGGTGGGAGTAAGTAGGGCCTGGAGCTGTGGCAGCAGGTGCTGCCAGCAGCCTGGCTTGGCCCACCCTGGGAAGGGGGCAGGGGAGGCAGGTGGCCTGTGGCCAGCCCCCAGGGAGCAAGTGGGGACAGGGGGCTTGTGTGGCACCCATTTGGGCCCAGGCTTGCCTGGCTAGCTTACCATAGTCCCTGGGCAACTGCATGTAGCTGACCTCCAATCTGAGGCCAGGCAGCATACAGCCTCTGGAGCAGATCATCATATCTCTCAAATGTTGCATACTCTAACAAAAGCCTTCTGTCTCTTGCTTCTACAGGGCAACATCTGGGAGATGCCGCAGGGGCCCGCAGGACTGCCACTGGAGGCTTACTGCCACCCACTGCTGGAGCTTCCTGGAGGTGCTGGTTGCACTAGCAGCACAGCCAGGATGGGACCACAGGCTGGTGGTCACAGTGGAGGGCTGTGTGGTAGACCAGAGGGTGTGGCAGGCACAGGACCTCACCTGGTAGACTGCCTGGGAGGAGGTGCAGCTGTGGGTATGCCATGCCTACTGGGTGGAGCTGGCAGCCCTGGAGTGGCAGTGTGTGGAGCTTCTTGAGCAGCAGCTGGCTGCCCACAGTTGTCCAGCAGAAACTGTGCCCATACTTCCCTCTGCCCCAGCCCCACAGGTCCTGCCCACCACCCCTCAGCAGGCCCCCAGCAGCACCCTGGAGCAGGTCCTGCAGCATTTGGTGGCTGCAGGCATCCCTGGCCTTTGCCGCAGGCCCTGGAACCTGGGGGAACTGTTTGCAGCTGGGGTGCTGGCTGCCTTTCCCCAGGCTCTCCAACCTGGGCAGCCCCACTCTTCAGCCCCTCACAGATGGACTTAGAGATGGGGTCAGACATGTGAAGTGTCTGTAGTTTATGGAATAGGGGTTTTTTTGTTGGTGGGTGGGGAGGGTAGTGAAGGGGCACCATGTGTGGGGAGAGGGGGGAGGAAGCTGTGTTCACTGAGTGGGGAGGAGTTGGGGGTTGTTCTATTAATAATGTTTGTATGGTCTCTTCTACATGTGTGCCCTGGAGTGGTGCTGGGGGTGGGCATGGGGTCAGTGGTGTCTGGGCAGCAGGGCAGGTCTGGAACAGGGAGTGAAGCAGGAGTGGGGTCAGCCAGAGCTGGTGCCCTGGGCACAGCTGACAGGTGCGTGGTTGTCCTGGGACCTGGGCAGGGTGGGTCCTGGTGGGGTCAGCACCATGGCCAGCAGCAGTGCAGGGTACTGGTTTTTGCTGGCTGGAGCAGCGGGGCATTGGGCACTGCTGGCAGGGGCAGAGGCTGGAGCAGCCATGGGAGAGGGGGACAGGGTGGTCAGGGAGAGAGTTGCTGTGTGCTGCTCCTGTACTAGGTATGCAGCTCCCGGGCAGGGGAGGAGCTGGCTAGGGATCAGAGAATTGGGGTGTGCTTTTAAGATGGCTGCCAATTGCTGGCAACTGCCTCTGGCCTCAGCATGGCTGCCAAGTGCTGGTAGCCATGTGACCAGAGACAAGAGCTCCCCTTGGTGGCCACAGGAGCACATGGCAGGCTGATCTGACTTGGGAGTAAATCTAGTCCCAGGTTGCCTGCACATGTAGATGCTGGCCCTATTCTTGTTTACTGCCCAGTAACTTACTATGCAGTAAGTTTAATGTGAAGTAAATGCACATATAGATGTGCCTACTGTGCATGAAACCAAATACTGGCAACACTTATGAAATAAAATTGTAATTTCATCCTAGATAATAACCAAATCGAAAAATTAAAATATGCATATCTGTATTTCCATATCTGTCATGCCATATTAGGAACCTGTGTATAAAAGATCTCCTGAAGCATTACTGTCTGTTTAGAAATGTTTCATGGAATTAACCTATATTTACCTTATTATAGGGCTGATTCTACAAACAGATACTCACATGAGTAGTCTCACTGGCTGCTGTGGGCCAGCTGGAAGAAAGAAAATCACTCCTATGGATACTGTGCATTTCAATTAGAGTTTCAACTAGAGTAGGGAGATGGTAGTATTCACACTGTGAAATGTTATCAGCTTTGCTCCCTCCCGGAAGAAGCAACCTTTAAGCAAGAACAAGGTCATTATAAAAAGGCCTGAACAAGACAGTTTATTTTAGAAAATGAAACCTAGCTTTTCCTGGACAGTAAAATTACTTTCCTTGGTTTTTATTCTGTGTTTTTAGTCTTTGTCCCAACCAAACAATTTAACCAGCATCATATGTATATGGCAGATCTTAAATCATTCTGTCTTATACCTGGAAGCTTTTGTGTTATTCATAGGAACATTGTATCATTTCTGGAGCTGTAAAAATGTATATTGTTCTGAATATTTTATTCAGACAAAAAAATGACAAGAAATGATATATAATGTGCAACCAAATGTAAAAATAGATTCAATTATAAAGAATGGATTTGGATTTTTGTAAAAGATACAGATATACAAACAATACAATTAAGCATCATAAATAAAATAATATACTTATTATAAGTTCCAAAAAACTTACTTTTTTAAAAAAGTTAAAATGGAAATTTGTTTACAGATGCCAGTTAAAAATAAAAGCACAATACAGTAGAACAATCATGCATTTACTATCAAAACGTGAATGTAACAAGTTGTAAAAGTACCATAAATATACAGGCATGTGATGATTTTTTTAAAAACTGGTTTTATATTGTATTACTTAAAGTAGACATATTTCTCTCTACTCAAGATGACTCTTATCAAGAACAGATCCATGGAAACAGACACATTACTTTTTCACAGTTTAAAACATCTATGTTCTCTCTATGCATGTTATGGACATGAACAAATTTCTAATGTTTTCAGTTCTCTTTCATGAACTGTTTCTGAATTCTAGCTGGGCAGCCTATTAGCACTACTATAATGATCTTTCACCTGCATAATAATACACTACCATTGGATCTGGTTCCACTGTAATCCATAGCAAAATTCTCATTTATGTCAATGAGATGAGGATCAGGTCTTCTATTATAAAGAAGAATGCAAAAACTTAAAGAGCAATCTGAATATATTCATTCTGCAACTTTTTCAATGGGTTCTGGGGTTTAAATGAAAGTATTAGATGGTTAGTCTATTTTAAACCACATTCATCTATTTACATCATATATACACATTTATAAATGTGGCAGCAAATGCTTGAATTATGTTTAGCAGGTTCACAAAATTCCAGATTTCAATCCAAGGGGTTTGCTTTAATGAACAAAGGCAGAAGAATATATATATATATATTTAACATGTGCTAATACTCGGACTTAAGGACAATGCTGGCTACTGGCAAGTAGCCAGGAATATGACAACCTTGAAGAGATTGCCAAGTGAAGCCATTCAAGTTTTGTTCCAGGATTCTGAAGATGTTGTAAGAGAAGTCAACTCATAAAACATGATTTTGCTGCCATTGGCAATTTTTCCAATAGAACAGGATAAAGGGAAACAATTTTGGCTGTGTAAACTGCATTCCCAGTCTATGTGCTTCTCGTATTTCTCATAGGGAATTCCACCTTTCAAAGGAATCACACTTTTTGGAGTGCAGGGGAAGAAATAATCATTGAGTGCACAGAGATGCTCAGGGTTAAGTTTTGCTCCAGAATTTGTGTCTAACTAGCTGCTGCAGCCTCTTGTGCAGCCATGTCCCAGTATATTGTTGTTGCATCCATCCTGAAGCCTTCCATGTGCCTGAAGGGATGCTCTGCTTTCCATACTAGATGTCTGTCCACTTTGATCCTGCTGTTGTCTTAATCTACCAAAGAACAAAATGATAATATATTTACTCTGACCCCAAACAGTATAAAGAGAAAAAAAGTATTCTGTCCATAGGTATATGCACACATCTGTAAGCCAGTGCCTAGTCTGGGCCTACTTATGTCCACAGTTAAACTTCTTTGATCTCCGAGACTTCTCTTTCCTGCTTCCCTTTCTTGGTTTTTTTATTCTTAATAGCAGGGAATTTCTTCAATCTGGGCTGATGTTACATTAATGGTTCAATCCTGTTATCATTCAAGTACAAAGTCTATCCATAGGTGCACAAAATATTACAGTTGTTTTGCCTCCAGCTCGCTCAGATTGAGACTGCTACAGGGGGAAGCAATTTGCTCAATACACTACTTGTTTTGAATGAGTGGGAGAGTATGGGAGGAGAAAAAAATTTGCGGTAGAAGAAGTCCTGGCTCTGCCTACTCACTCGGTGCTGATCAACAGTTTGTCAGGCACACTACAGGGAATAAGCAACTGACCCCATTTTTCTTTCTATACAAATATTAGCAGCCAGCATTAGGGCAAAAGAAATAAACAAGTGGAAATGAACAAATGGAGTGTGCTTCTCATAATTACTGTCATGTTAGCATCTGATGAAGTAGATCAGTCTTTCCCAACCGGTGTGCCACAGCATATTGGTGCCATTGGACACGTCCAGATGTACTGTGGGATCTTGGGGGGAGGGGCTCCCAGTGGAGTGTGGCTACAGCCAGTGCTGTCACTGCCATCCCACGCAGCCACTGAGCCCCGGTTGGGCCTGCACCAGTACCCCGCTCCCCCATGCTCCGTGTTCTGCCACTTGTGCCATGGGATGAAAAAGGCTGACTAAGTGTGTCATGGGACAGAAAAGGTTGGGAAACACTGAAGTAGATGGTTGCCTACAAATGCTTAGGGTTTTCTGAACCACTTAGTCTCTCGGGTGCCACCCTTATGGCACCTACCTTATGTCTGTTATATGTTGTTAAAGGCTCCTAATGGATTTTCTGATGTAAGATTTGTTTTCCTAAATCCCTTAGGAGCTTTAGACAATCATCTCCTATTGCTGTTGTCTTATAAAAATGATAGCAACAGCAGGCATTTCAAGTGACACCCATTGCACTAATCATTCCTTTTATCATGAGAATTCTCACTAAATCAGTTTAAAAGTGTGTTGCAGTTTCTGCATAATTAATATTTTGTACTGGTGTTTTCCCTTCATGTCCTAACACCTGGAACTTCTTGCACCTAGCCACCTGTGGTGTCATGCAATAAGCAAGTTTGGAGCTGTCATAGCTACTTTGAAGAGACTTCTCAGACAACAGAAGGCACACAGAAGTGCAGCACCTATCAAAAGTAATAACACAGGCATATCTCACACCAAGAGACAGTTTATAACTTCCAAGTAATACCTATTTATAATATATGCAGTTGACTTTTGTGACAGAGAATTATTATGAAACAACTTTTTTCAAGGTCACAGGATGGAATCCACACCAAGAATAATAAACAAATAGAAACTGTTGCAAGACATGCGAACCTTATGCATAAATGAACATGAAACAACATAGTGACAAAGGTAGTTATAGTTTTGCCCAGTAGTTAACTTCAGGATTGGGTTCTGCTTTGCTCTCATTGATAGAGGCATTTAGGCCACACACAATATTAGCTGGGGTGCATTGACTTAATCCCAATTCAATTAAGATTCACTTTATGCACTCATATCTACATGAGGGGGTCAAGCCACTGAACCCAACCTATAGCCAGTGCACAAATCAAGATTGCAGGAAACCACATCAACATTACTGAACCCCATGAGAAGGACACAGTTCCCAGTCATATCTTCACTTCCTGCATGGTTCATTAACTGACCTATGTATCCATCTACATAGTATGCTGGCTGATGTGCAGCCCAACCAAAACGCACTTAGATGTTTTGGTTCAAGACATAAAGATCCTGGACATGCAACTCTTGTAAAATTCACCTGTGGGTGCACATGTCCAAAGTTTAGGTAGAACAATACTCAGTGCTGCCATGTTTAGATGCCTTAATGAATACTGGACCTAATTACAAATTCAGATCCTCCAAAAGCCCAGTTCAATTGCCACCTAAAGCCCATAGACATCTTAATTTCTGCATCTCGTAAGATGTCTGAAATTCTGCCAGAAGATTCCAGAAAAACTTCAACCTGAGCAGCTTGGTGCCTTTCTCATACCTTACTTCCTTCTGAAATTCACAACTTAGTGTTTCTCCACCGACCCTCCCGAGGGACCAAACCTGTTAGGTGATCTCAGAATAAACTTCATGGATTGGACTCCACATAAATAAACAGCTGTAGGAGGAAGAAGTTTATATCCTTTTGCCTATAAGTTCAGTGGTTAGAGATCCTATACAGGACATGGAAAACCTATATTTAATGCCCTCCTTTTTCTGAGGGGTGCAAACATATAGATCTTTCCTGCCAGGACAGTGTCTTAACAACCAAGCTGTGGGTTATTGGGGCAGGAAGTACTGTCAAGCTCTCTTTTTGATGCTGTTCCAATTTTCATGTCCTGATCAAAGAATTATTGAGCCAGAGAAAGAGTGATAGCAATCATAAACATAATTCTGAAGGTTAGTTGATGGGGTCCTTTGAAGGTGCTAGCTCTAGTACCACTCACGTGTTTACAGTATATTACATAAAAAGTCCTTGAAGCAAATATTAGAAATGGGGACTCCCCTTCTCAGTTGAGGAGCCAACCACTTAGCTATAGGCTCTTACTCCTAGTCTCTGGCCCAATCAGTCTTCGATTGTTCCAAGCTTTTTGGTTCAATCTCTTAGAAAGTAGAAGCTGTGGGTCTGCCTCTTTTTAGGCTAAGAGGGAACTGAATGTAGGTCTCCAACATCCTAAGAGGGTTCTCTGACTATTGACCTATTTGGATATGCGGGTAGCAGATCCTTCTAGCTTTCTTTAAAAGAAACCAGAAGGTTTGGGTGGAAACAAACATGATAGGTGTGCTCTGCAAAAGCCTACTGGAACAAGCTCCTCAGAGCTAGTGGATGGAACACCCAGTGAGCAAGTCCCACTGGTGTATAGGTGCCAAGCTAAGCTGCTTGGCACTGTCAGGATCAAAGCCCCTTAGAGTATATATAAATGAAATATTTAGGTATCTGGGGAACTTTACTGATGAAAACTGTGGATATGTGTGATGATTATGAGGCGGTATTTTTTGTGGGGATGCTATATGTTTTAAGAGTGTCTTTGGATGGGTTTTATTCAGGCAGGGACAGGGTTAAAGGCTGGATTGTAGAGGGGCTGGGTGTGGTTTCACTGATTGCACTCTGCCCTGGGGAATCCCTTTGCTGAGAACTCTGACTCTTTCTAGGGGGTGGAGGGAGGCTGGAGATGTAAGTGGGGAAGCAGGAGTGTGCATGTACCTGCTGGAGTCAACAGAAGCCTATTGGTGTAAAGCCCCCAAGAGTGGCTGCACTGCACTGTTTGGTCTGCAGCAGAGAAGCTTAGAGCAGTGGGGCAGAGGCAACCTGCTGCAGGCAGCAGAGAAGCTGAGACCTTCGGGGACCAGGAGCAGCTCAGTGCAGAGACAGCAAGGATTTCTGTTGGCCACTGGAACCAAATGTGGACTGCGAAGTTAGTCCAAGCCAAGGGTGAGAATTACAAGTTGTCACAGTGTGGCATCCCTAGAGGTGGCACGTTGCCCCTAGTGGCCTGTGACCATGCCAGCTCCACCCTGCAAGTGCCTGTTCCTCTCTCCTGCCACGTCTTGTTGGAATAGATAATAAAATAGGAAACCTGCCCCCAGGTTTCTGCTCAGTCATGGTCCTAATGGACTCCACTAAAACCCTGCAGATTCTTTGACCCCTTTCTGGGTCCTGCACTAAGTAGGTGCCTCAGAGGACACCCTAAGCCTTATGGGCTATATGTGTGGCTCCAACACTGCCTCTTTACCGTGCCCCATGCCTCACAGATGGTATTCAGACATTGTCCCTCTGAAGCCTAAGTTTAGCTTAGCCTTTTGCCATAACTGGGCCCTTGGCCCCTGTCTGTGCGCCCCCACCGGCACTGGGGTCTATCCCATAGTATGTCTCAATGAGGCTTCCTTCTCCCCAATAGCCTCAGTCCCATCCACTGGTGTAAATAACAACAGAAAACACAAGCCCCTGGGCTACAACATAACCATAACCATTAGGGTGGCCATCATAGAGGACATTCTGGTTTTCTGCTACTCTGTCCTCTGTTGATATGAAACCTGATGCCTTTATGTCTCTCTTCAAGCGAAGAGAAAAATAGAGGGCATCAAGGCATCGGGTTTTGCATCAACAGAGGACAGAGGACAACTGAACTGTCCTCTATGATGGCCACCCTAATAACCATACCAATGGGGTCCACACTCTATCCCTTTTAAGAAGGCAAGCTTCACTCTCAGTATAATGTGCCTCCTACCCACAAGTATTTATGAGCTCCTATAACCCATTAATCCTACCAGCAGCAGAACAGACAGTCAAACATCTCCAAGTAGCTTTCTCTACAAGAGCTCATTCCCCCTTGGCTGCTATCAGAGAACTAACTCTGCTAGCCCCAGTCTGGTGCTCATATGTACCCAGGACCCTGCTTCCTTCCGGTCAGCTGACTGAGTGTAGGTGCCAGCTAATGTCCTCATTAGCCTGCTCCCCAGGCAACCCATACCTGTGGAGCTCTGTCTAGCTCTCAGGGCTCTCTAGATAAGCTGCTTCTGCCCTTAAAGGAGCAGGCACACTTTAGTGCACTGCAACACAAGTGTTAGGAGATAGTGTGTTTTAAACCTTTGTTATGTTCTGTCTTCCCCAGTTCTATTGTAATGTTTTCCCTAAGTATTATCACTAGGTTTTTTTTATCTCTAAATTTAGCTGTCCTGTAATTGAATATCTCACCTCACAAGAAGTTTGTAGTCTCACAGCCTTGCCCAGCTCAGGGTCCCATCACAGTATGTCTCTATTGTGGAGGCAGTGCACGGTAGCTGGGACATTCCTGAATATACCCCACTCACCTGCTCCAGCTCAATCCTGGAAATATGCTTGTGAAACACCTTCCAGCCTTTTAAGCCTGTTGAAGATTGAAGTCTCAAGAGTGGCTCCCCTACAGCCTATAGAGATTGGGCACCTCCAGCACTAGGTGGCATTTGAGCTGGGTTCTGCTCCTGGGGAGCCCTTAACTTGTCTTCCTTTGGACCAAGAGAGTTTTAAACACCTTACAGCCCTGAGCCTGTTTAATGTACAGCTAACCCATAAATGCTGAATTTCAAAAGCTACCTGAGAGGCTATGTACCTAAATTAAAGTAAAAAAATCTTCCAATAACAGGGCAAAGCAGAAAAGCACCAGTCTCAGCAAACTTTCTGAAACCTTTCAAGAGAACTTGGACTAGCACAAAGCCAGCCATCAGGAGGGATAACAAGAGAAACGGATGAAAGGAGGGACCCGTGCTGAGTGGAGCTACAAAAGATACTTCTGTCCTAGACCTACCTTTCTCCCTCTAGTGACATTTTCTTGATGTGTCATTTCCAGAGGGAAAGTAGCACTTTTCCCTGTGAGTCAGTACCAAATCAGTTTCCCAGAACAAGCTACTGCTGGAGCAGCCACCATTAGGAGGAGAAACAAAACCAACACCTGGGCCTTTAAATATTTCATGGCACTTCTGACAGAAACTGGAGGCTGAAGCCTGTTAGACAACCTGGTTTCCAATGTGGAACATTCTCTCCTGCTTAAATACATTTCTTCTGCTGTTATATGTGGGGACAATATCTTCTGAATTCCAGAAGTGCTGCTGTTTGCGTTAAGCAGCTGCTGTGGTCCATGCTAGACCTGGGTTCAGTGATTCTTTTATATCCCATATCTACTACACAGGACTCTTAATTAGATGATGTTTAGATAGGTTAGAGTTAGCACGCTGGAAGTATTAGAGGACTGTAGTGTGCTAAAATTTTATTTCAGTGCCTGAAATCTTTTTTTTTTAACATAAGTTAGTTGCCTACAATTGAAGACTGAATTTGACTGATGACTGTTATTGAATTAATGATGAGTTTGTGATCTGTGAATGTGTCTAATAGTTAGCATTCATATTACTTTCCTTCTTTAGATGTTTAAGCTCTTTTTAAGCTCTGGAGACCCTAGAAAATGACAGGCAGCATAGCAAAATGGTTACAGCATTGAAGTGGGAGACAGCGCGGCTAAGTTCTGATATGGTTCTGCTGTTAGCTTGCTTGAACAGCACTGGGCAAGTTGCATCCCTTCTCTGCTCCTTAGTTTCCCTCCAGCTGATGAGCTGACAAAGATACAAACATTTTTATCCAATAGGAAAAAAAACCTTAATTTTTTTTCATGATTGAAACATTGAGATTCAGGATATTTGGGTTTGAAAATACCTTGGAAGCCCTGCTGCCCAGGCTAGCTGGCCTCCAGGCTGCCCCACTGCTCGGCTCTTTTGCTGCTCATTTGATAGGTATATTGCTTGGGCTTGTTAACAGATCATCTGGAGTTTGGGTGACTGTGTGCCTGAGCAAACTAGACATTCAAAAACAAGAAGCCACCTGTCCGGAGCAGATGAGAAGCTGGCATGATGCAGGAATAGCTGATGGTGGTTCACTGGTGTGGAAGGGAAGATGTCACTTCCTTTTTTTCAGCTGATAACCAGTGGTCAACACAGATGTTGATGGCAAAAACGGTGAAATCTGCTCCCTATAACTGTGAATCTCTGGCTGCTGCTCCTGCTCTCCCACCACCCAGAACACAGCTCTGGCCAGTTACACTACTGGCAAGGCTACTCAGGAGGTTAACCTATGTGGCTTGGGACAGCCATTCAAAAGGCCAGAGCCTGCATTGATTCGATCTTTGCAGGTTAGTCTGCCTAGGCTGAACCAATCTGCAAATATACAGACAGTCACTCTGGACTGAGGAAATTCAGGGACGTTCCTGCAGTTACTCAGGCCAGAAGCCAGGGAGTGCTTGAATGCACCCTGGGAAGCTGTGTTAGGTAGGTATGGCCAGCCCTGGCAGTAGCCTGTACCGAACTGGCGAGGGAGCGGTTTGATTCCCCCCTCCCTGTCCCATTCACATGGACTCAAGCTGGAGTCCACTGGGCACTCCCCCGTGGCTGCTATAGCAGTGTTAGCAAGGCCAGATGCTGGCTGGCATGGGCCCTGAGGCAGAGGGGGCAGGAAGGGGTGTTGTTTCCGCTTCTGCTCCCTCTGCCTCCAGGAGACCACAGCGGGGCCTGCCCACCCCAACCACTGCTGCTGTGCAGGGGGCAAGTGGAAGAATAAGCCCCCTCCACCAGATGCCGGGGGAGAGGGAATAACTTTGCTCCCTGCCCTCTCACCTAAGGGGCCCTGCCAGCCAGCCTCTGGCCACAGCCCCACCCGCCCATTGGAGTGGAGAGGGAGCAGGGCCCTTGATGGGGGCAGCGCTCCCTGTTGTGGCATCCTGGAGCATGAGCTTCGTCCTGGTGGGGGGGGCACAAGTGGGGGTCAGAGTTGTTGCAGATTGTGCGCAGCAGCACAGGGGCTCAGAGGGGGCCAAGTCCCTCCCAGTACTGTTGCCGCCACGTGCCTGCCCAATCTGTGGCAGCTTTCCCCACCCCAGAGCGTAGCCTCTTGTGTTGGAAAGAAGCTTGCACTCCAGGACACCATGACAGGGGGTGCTTCCTCCATCAAGGGCCCTGTTCCCTTACCACTTCAGTGCTCAGGGAGCAGGATTATTATCCTTCTCTCCAGTGTCTGGCAGAGGAGAAGGAGGGGCCTTATTCTGCTGCTTGCCCTGTGCATGGAGTGGGCGGGATGGGCAGGCCCAGCTGCAGTCCTCCAGGAGCAGAGAGGCCAGAGGGGGGAAACAACCCCCCTCCCCACCTCCTCTGCTGCAGGGGGCCATGCCAGCTGGCATCTGGCTATGCTCCCTCCACTGTGGCAGCGAGGCGGGAGCAGACCCTGGCAGACCCTGGCTCAGGTCCATGCTGGTGGGATAGGAAGGGGGGAATTAAACCCTTCCCTGGCCAGTTCATGCCAGGCTACTGCTGGGGCTGGCCAAGCCCCCACTGCTGGAGCAGCCAGTGGTGAAAAGCAGGCCCATGTTGGTGGGACAGGGGAGGAGGTGGGGGGAAATAAACAAGTTCCTTTCTCCCTTCTGGGGCCAGCATCTGGCCAGGCCTTTTCCCCTGCCTATCCCTGCTCCACCTGGGAAGCAGAGGGGTGGGCTAGCCCTGTTAAACCAGGAAGGGGTCTGGAACAGACATTCCATAAACTGGTTTGAGATCAGTCAGTTAAGTCTGATATTACATTCAACCAGGTTTATCTTAATCCAGTTTCAGACATTTTGAAACTGGTTTATGTGCACTGAACTTCTGTTCTGTTACAGGTTTAAACCAGTTTCTGATCACTTAAACCAGTTTATGTGTAACGTCTGTCCCTAGCCTGTGTGTGGAGGGACTTGGCTGGATATCTGTAGTACCCAGAAACAGACCATGGTAAAAGCCTGGACAGAGCTTTGTGTGGGTGCTTGAAGCTATAAGCACCAGTTCCAAAGAACAAGCTGAGGGATCCCAAATTTCTAGCTAGCTGAGGATTTGGGTCAGGACCAGGATCCTGCTTCCCAGGACAGAAACTGAGAGATGGTTTTTGTGTTGTAGAACTGAAGGGTGGCCAGAAGGAACTGAAGCAAGACCTAAAATGGGACTGGTATACTTTCAAATTAGATTTAAAGCCAGGTAGAAAAGAATAGTTTCCCAGAAAGAAAAGACCAATGACCTGCAAGCAGAGTTAAAATCTTTGTTAGAGCAGCAGCTACAAAAGTTGCATACAGCCTGGAAAGCCCAGCTATGAAACTCCCTGTCTGTAACACTACAATGCAATCTGACTGCTGTAATAAGAAGTTGTCCCTTGAAAGAGAAGAAATCAAGAAAGCTCAAGCCAACTTGAACTTACTAAAAACATAGATTTAAGGACCTCAAGATTTTGAGCAAAAGTCAGGAAAGCTGTGATAGTAGATGCAGGTAGGAATTTGTTCAGATTTCACTATGCAGTCAATCTATGTCTAGACTCACTAAGCACTATGTGTAGATTTAACTGTGCAGTCAATATCAGAAATGGTCTCATACGGTTTGTGAAAAGCCCCCCTTTAAATATGTGGCTCAGGTTGAACAACTAGTTTGTAGGCAACTGAACAGTGAAACATTTGTTCTGCCTGCAGGGGAAGAAACCATTATAACTGCTATATATGGTGCTAACTTTCCAGCAAAGGAAAGACAAGGACCTGGGGTTTGGAAGAAACTAAGCTGCTAAAGCTGTCATGCCTCCGAGTCAGGAAGAGGTCCTTTTTCATTTGATGAATGTTTCTGACAAGCTGCAAGTAATAAAAAATAGAACGCCGGTTGCAAAATGTGATTAGTGGAGCTAGTAAATGCTGGGACAGAGGAACAAATACAAAGGGAAAATGAGCTACAGCAGCACAGTCTAAGAGGGGACTGAGTTAGGAATTAGGAATGGTTTTGTTTCATAAAGATACTGATTGTATTGTCTATCTGGATTGTACTGCTGCATTGGTCCAGCAGTAGTTTGATATGGAGAAAAACTGGACAACTTAAACATCTACCTCCCTGTTTGTCAGTAGCAGAGAGAGAAGCAGTGTTACAAATCAAAGGCATAGCAGCAGCACAGTTCCTGCATCCCTCCAAAGGTGGCACCTGGGGCTGCTGCCTCCCAGTCACCTCCCTTCAGTTACGCTGCTGATACAGATCACTGAGATAACATATCAGGAAGATGCATGTGAGCCTTCAAGCAAAACTTGACCCTCCCCCTCAGTTCTGGTAAAGAAAAAGAATTGTTCTGATATCACTGAAAATATCAACTGGGAAACAGAGACAGCATGGAGAGTAGTATCTTCTTGCAATACCATAATAAAAACTTCCTGAGCACAGTAGGAAAGCCTAGAGTTTAAGAGAGAGATATTTCATTGGAGATGGGAGAAACCAGCAGGTGATAGGTACAGATATTGGCTGCTCATAAAAAAAGATACATTGAAAAAAGAGTTTTTAAGTCTATGTCATGCTTTTAAAACAGCTGAACATGTTGGGGTTGCAAAATCCTTAACTGAGCTAAGGGAGAACGTTTACTCTGTAAACATCAGGCAACAGGTAAAAAATGGTGAAGGTGATATGATGACTGCATTGTTAAGAAGGGTTTTTCCTTTTTAGACTAGGTGAGCCCCTCTGCACTGGTATTTTATTAGGGCATTGACAGAACACGTATTGTGCCTGAACTATTATCTGAGGGAGAGGTTGGTAATTTTATTTGCTGGTAGCTAAAGATTCTTTTACAAAATTGTCCGGAGGTTACCCAATAAAAAATCCAGAAGCTGTCAAAACACCAGAGATTTTAGTGAATGGATTCCTTAACAGATTTGGGATCCCAAGTGAATTGTACACATAACTTGTTTCAGCAAATTCATTAGATTCTAGTGATTGGACTATATGACCTGCTGAAGCCCCTTCCACCCGGCCTTTTCTATGAGTCTATGACTCCATGGGTTAAATAGGTCAGGCTAGATCATCACAAAGGATCTTTCTGGTTTTAAGACCTGCTTTAGGATTTTATCCCCCACTGGTCTCCCGATCCCTTTAGTTTCTAAAGGCTGAATGTTTAAAGGTAGCCAAGGGGCTGCAATTCTTTTTGGCCTTATATAATATGTGCTGGGGTGAGAAACAAAAATATCTAACTACAGTTTCACTTTCCTGCAGCCTATGTCCAGGCCTAGCAAATTCTTGTCATCTGTGGATGTTTTATACTGAGTCTTTGCTAGTATCCCAGTGGTTCAGTGCCTCAGCAGGATGGTGTGAGACCCTTTCAGGGGTGCTGCCGCACTGGTGCTGCTGCTGCTGCTGCCACAACCAAGAGAAGCTGCCCTGGACCAGGAAGCATCTGTGTTCCTGCCTGCATTCAGTTTATTTCCTGTTGCAGTGGTTTCCCAGTCCAGCCCTGTGCACACATCCTGGGAACAGGTGAGTGGGGCAGTTTTGCCTGGTGGCAGCATTGCCACCGGTCCTCCTACCACAGGTACCTTTGGGTCCGTCCCCAAATGCACCTCCTGGAAAATGAAATTTCCACTAAATTCAGGAAATTTACACAGAGATGCCATAAGCCTAAAAAGAAAGACAACCACTGGTATATTTAAATGTGAAGTTTCTGGAGAGCTGGCACATGAATTACTAACTTAAATAACAGCAAGGTTAAAACAGTTAAGGGATAGGTTGAGCTGAATTCAGTGACAACAGTACAACTCGTCAGTACTCTGCGTCAGTCTTTCATCAGTCCCATGGGATGCCCCTGGCCACTATGGGACAGGGAGGCTTGGGTGAGGGAGATTCCTTACCCCCCGTCCATGCTGACCCCATGAAGAAACACCTTGAGAGGCTGGACACCTTCAAGTCAGCTGGCTCTGACAGTTTACACCCAGGGTACTCAAGGAGCTGGCGAGCATCATAGCCCAGCCCCTGGCACGGATCTTTGAGAACTCCTGGCGCTCTGGTGAAGTGCCTGAAGATTGGCAGAAGGCCAATGTGGTGCCCATCTTCAAGAAAGGGAGGAAAACGGATCCAGCAAACTATAGGCCCGTTAGCCTTACCAGTATCCCGGGGAAGGTCTTAGAAAAGATTATCAAAGAGGCCATTCTTAACAGACTGGCCTATGGCAACATCCTGAGGGATAGCCAGCATGGGTTTGTTACAGGTAGGTCTTGCTTGACCAATCTCATTTATTTCCTTCTATGACCAGGTGACCTATCACCTGGACAAGGGGATAAGAGATTGATGTCATATATCTTGACTTTAAAAAAGCCTTCTATCTGGTATCCCATGATCACCTCTTAGTAAAATTGGCTAACTGCGGCCTTGGCCACACCACAATCTGCTGGCTGGGGAATTGGCTCCGTGGTAGGACCCAGAGGGTGGTGGTTGGTGGAAGTCAATTGTTATGGTGCGCTGTGACCAGTGGGGTACCTCAAGGCTCTGTTCTTGGCCAACACTATTCAACATCTTCATTAATGATGTGGACACTGGTATCAGAAGAGGACTGGCCAAGTTTGCTGATGACACCAAACTCTGGGGTAAAGCATCAACACCTGAAGACAAGAGGGTGATCCAGGCTGACTTTGACAGGCTCAGGAAATGGGTGGATGAGAACCTGATGGTGTTTAACATGGATAAATGCAAGGATCTCCACCTTGGTAGGAAAATCCTGCAGCATTCTTATAGGTTTGGCAATGCTACGCTGGCTAGCACTATGGATGGAAGGGACTTGGAGGTCATGATTGACCACAGGATGAACATGAGCCTTCATTGTGATGCTGCTGCTAGTTAAGCGAGCAAAATGCTTGCTCGCATCCACAGATGCTTCTCAAGTAAATCCCAGGATGTCATCCTCCCATTGTATTCAGCCTTGGTGAGGCTGCAGCTGTAGTACTGTGTCCAGTTTTGGGCTTCACAGTTCAAAAAGAATGTGGAGAAGCTTGAAAGGGTGCAGAGGAGAGCCACACGCATGATCAGAGGTCAGGAAAGCAGACCTTATGAAGAGAGGCTAAGAGACATGGGACTCTTCAGCCTGGAAAAGTGCAGGCTCAGCAGTTATCTGGTGGCCACATATAAGTTCATCAGGGGTGCTTACCAGGATCTGGGGGTACGTCTGTTCACCAGAACGCCCCAAGGGATAACAAGGTTGAACGGTCACAAACTCCTCCATGACTGCTTCAGGCTGGACATAAGGAAGAACTTCTTTACTGTCTGAGCCCCCAAGGTTTGGAATAAACTGCCGCCGGAGGTGGTTCAAACACCTACTCTGGACACCTTCAAAAGACATCTGGATGTTTATCTTGCTGGGATCCTATGATCCCTGCTGACTTCCTGCCCCTGGGGGAGGGGGCTGGATTCAGTGATCTTCCGAGGTCCCTTCCAGCCCTAATGTCTATGAAATCTATGAACTCCCTTGTCAGGCCATGTCCCAGAAGATGAAGACATGGGGAAGAATAAATTTAGCTTTTATAAGCTACAGACATCCTGCGTTTACACAACAGAGAAGCATATGCACACCAACAAGTGAGCACACAATATTAGGGTAATGTGGGGGACAGTAATAGGCAGGACCTACAGCGTATTCATACATTATTAAAAATAATGAGCCACATGCATATGCATCTGGTGCTCCACTTTGAAAACTTCCACTGTTATATTTAGTTCCCTCATTTTACCATCAACTGCAGGCAATGATTATCTGCAGGAGACAAAAACGTCAATACCTAAGTGTGGTTTCTTGGACAATAAGTGGGATAGCTTGTAATCTGACTGTCCCTGCAGGGAATAAGAATTAAACTTGATACACAAGGCCGTGATAATTTTCTGGCTGCAGGTTTCTAGGAGATTTTTCTTATGAATTGGTGTTTGCTGTTTTCTGCATTTATGAAACTGAACAGAGAACCACATTCAGCCTTAAAAACAACACAGATATTATACAACAGGCTGATAAGGGAGATGGCCACTGTTGTGATGAACAAAACAGTGTATTTGCAAGAATCCTAGGCAGAACTTTCCAACATGGACTTGTACAAACTCCTGACAGAGGACCCCACAGCACAATACCAGGAGGAACTAGTTAAAAAAAGGATCTACCTCTGGAAACACAGGAGAGGATTACTGCTTCCACCTCCCAGACACCAAGGTCTGGCAACTTTTACTTATTACCCAAGATCCACGTTCCTGGCAACCCAGATGCCCCATTTTCTCTGGTGTTGGCAGCATTATAGAAGGAATTTCTGTGTATCTTGACTTTACTCTATTCCCATATGCCACTGGAGCTGCTAGCTATTTAAAGGCACCATAGATTTCTTAAGAAAACAGGGATCCATTGACAAGCTTCCAGCAAACATCATGTTGCTGGTTTGGACTCGATCATTTGAGGTCCCTTCCAGCCCTTAATTTCTATTATTTCTAAATGTCTATGATACCATAGATGTCATGTCTCTGTACACCAACATCCCTCATGAAGATGGATTATAAGCCATAAAGAACACTATTCACAAAGAGAAAACTGCTTTTATTTCCATTACACTCTCTTTTGTCCTCACGCAAAACTATTTCAGATTTGGGGACGCTTTTTACATACAAATGAAAGGCACTTCCATGGGCACACATATGACCCTCTAATGCCGTAATGTCATATTAATGACAGACCTTGAAGTCCGTTTCCTCTGCTGCCCTTTTATCCCTCTGGTAATCAATGGCATCTTCACAATATGAATACATTGGACGGTATCTCCAAAGAAATTTCATCAGAACTGTAACAACTTTCATCACTCCATCAAACTAACTTAGGGACACCACAAAGATTTTCTTGGACCCTGAAGTGAAGGTTTGCAGTGGCCACATCACCACCAAACTGTATTGAAAACCAACCAACTGGTACAGCTTCATGCCATCAGCTTTCATCATAAGTACACCACTAGATATGTCATCTACAGCCAAGCTTTACATTACAACCATTTCTACTCTGATCTCATTGACTGGGATGAACTTAAAGATCTGGAGCAAGGAGTCCTATAGTTCAACACAATCCCAGAACTGTACTCGCTCAAATAAACAAAGCCAGTCTCAGGCCTTGCTTTGCCCTGCTACAATACCAGTCCAGAATAAGGACAACAGAATCACTCTGGTTGCCCCTAGCTTGAATACCTTAGATACACCATTAATGACCTCCAATCCCTCTGGAAAAGGGTGAACATCTCAAGATAGCCTTGAGGGATGAAGCTGTCCTAGTTTACAGATACCCACCCAACCTCAAATGGCATTTCTCAAGCAACAGACTAACTCTCATCCTTAGCGAGGTACCAGGCATTGCAATGGACCCAAATGCTGGCTATGCCTCCACATCATTGCTGGACTGAATAACAAAGAGTACAACACCTGAGATTATTTCACCTGCAATTCTACCAATGTCATATACACTGTCACCCAGTTACTTTGCCCCTCTGCTGTCTACATCAGACAGATGGGATAATCTCTATGTGTAAGAATGAACAGACACCAATCTGACATTAGGTACAGAAAGAAACAAAAACCTATGGCAGAAAACTTTAACCTTCCTGGACACTCCATCACTGACCTCAGGATTGCTGATCTCAAGCAGCAAAATTTAAAAAACCAGTTTGAACAGGAAATTGCTGAATAAGAAATCATCCACCAATTGGCTTGTGTTAAGCATGGCTTATCCATTACCTGGATTAGTTTTTGTGACCCCTTTATTATCATGCATTTTTTCCTTATTTGCCTCTCCCAGCACTGCCCCCTCCCGCTTGACACCTTCTTCTCCCTCCTCCCTTCTTTTGTATTCAAATCATTCAGTCCACTTTATGTTCTGCTCTATGCATGTCCTTTTACAGCATCTGATGAAGTGAGCTCAGGCTGACAAAAGCTCTATATTTAGTTAAATATTAATTATTTTGTTAATTATTTAATCTACAAGGTGTACATTTACCCTTTTGTCAGTATTTTACAGGTTAGAACTGTATGTTTTTGTTTGTCTTGCACCTCTATCACTTCATTTAATGGCTCCCTGCTGCAAGTTTTTGAATTCAGCTACAGTTTGATGAATAAAAGGCAAACAGAGAGGGAGAGAAATGTGCAAGTTCTCTTGCAGAAGCTAACACTTTTCTCATAAAATAATCAATTTTCAGGGAAGCATTTTCTCTCTTCAAAATAAAGTGGCCAAATAAATAACATCACAGTGCATTGCCTTCATCCTGCCTTCCTTTGCACCTTCTGGCCCTCCTTTTAAGAAAAACAGAAGCTGATCCACTAGGTGGTCTCTTGGGAGGCAAGCACTTGCAGAGAGTAAAATTTACTTTCACGCAGAATTAATTTTAATTAAGGTAAAGTTAAAATGCCAGTGAGAAAGGGCAAAAGTATAGAACCATGAAAGAACACAGTGGGCGTGTCCACACAAGCACCACAAAATGCACCCCCACACACATGATTTGGTTCTCTGAGTTGTATATATGCCAAAGTCAGATACTGGGAAAAAAATTAAATACTGCCAAAAAAAAAAAAGTAGTGTGGCACACATGGCAGATGCATGTGCTACCCCAAACCGAAGCCTGGCCAGCCAGACCCATGCTCCAGGTGCAGGCCAGGCTCTGCCCACCTGGATCGCTACTGTCGTCATGCCAGGAGGTCCCCAGGACCCCAGGTAAAGCTGATGGGGCCAGCTCAGGTGCTGGTCTCAGCCTCTCCCTACCCCACTCAGGGCAATTTACCCCACGCCAGAGATGCATGCAGTGGTGTTCCCCGGGGACAACTAAGAGTGACACAAATATGTGCTGCTGCTAGATGTTTCTGGGGAAATGTATGTGAGTGCTTGTCTGGAAGTGTCAAAGAGCAAGATTGCTGCTGTCTCTGGAGTCAGGCAGGGTTCTTAGAAATGTGAGGTCACAGATAAGAAATGAATTCCAGTTTCATAGCTACCTACATTAAAACTGACTGATATCATGATTGAATTTAATTCACAATTATTACCAGAAATTTCACTGGAGAAGTTGCATGTGACATCAAGTCTCTTTTTCTACATCCCCCAAACACCTAGGGCCAAATGCAAATCTTTCTTGAAGGCCCCTGTACAGGACTCAGGTGGTAGACATACAAGTAATGGCTTGATGGGAAATGATGCACTAACCTCACAATCGTGTTTCCTGCCATGCAAGCATCAGATTCCATCACATCTTATTGCCAGTGACAGCTAAAAAATTGTGTCTGTGAAATGAAGGTGCTTGCTGAACACTCTGTGAGGATTAAACCAGGTGTTTTTTGTTGTTTGTTTATGTATAGAGCTGCATGTTGCCACTAAGAGTTTAATTAAAGTAAAAAATTAGTGAAGCCTTAAAAGTAGTAAGGCTTGCAAGATTAGTGAGGCCTTGTCTGTAGTGAGGCCTTGTAAGATTAGTAAGGCCTTAAACGTAGTAAAGCCTTGTATGTAGTGATGTAGTTAAAATTAACCTTATCGGAAAAATGCAAAAGCTTGTACTGCTATTGGTCAGTGTAGCAGGACACTAGGGTGCCTGCTACTGGCAACAGGAATATGGGTTCAGCTGCCACTCACTAGGGCAGCACAGGTGGGGGTTGCTAAGGCAACTGACTGGGTCAGCTGACCAGAAGGGGGCAGGGCCTGGCCTTTATAAACAGAGAAGGCTGAGGCCAGAGGCAGTTCCCCTCTGGCAGTCTGAGAAGCAGGAGCTCTGCTAGAGCAAGCAGGGCGGGCCTAGTAAGGAAGCCAGATGGCTTGAGCAGTGTTGGCACGGAGGGGTGGAGAGAACCCTGACAGGGATATGGACGAAGGATAGCCAGGTTGGCTTAAGATCTGTGTTATGGCCAAGGGGCTTTGTGTTTCTGTTTTGGTTGTGATTGGAGGACTGGGCGAGGCTGTAGGGGTGGTGGAGGCCTCATTAGGAGCTCCCCAGTAAAGTGGGGGTGTTCTTGGCACCGGAGGGGTGCCATGTTTTGGGGTGTCCCAACCCCAGCCCAGTGTGGGCAGCTTTGGGAAGAGCTTGGCGTAGGCAGAAGCCCAATGGGGCGCAGGACCCAGGAAAGGGGTCCGGGGGCCAGGTAAGGCTGAGGCCGCCTGAGCCGCAATTCGGAGAAGCCCAGTGGGCATAGGACCCTAGAAGGGGTCTGGGGCCAGGTAAGTCTGCGACCGCCTGAGCCCCGACCATGGGAAGCATGGGAGACGAAGCCCCAGTGCGGGCGGGGGAGCACGAGAGGCGCGAGTAAGGCCCCAGTGCGGGCAGGGGAGCGTGAGAGGTGTGAGCGAGCAAAGCCTCAGTGTGGGCGGGGGAGCGCGAGAGGCACGAGCAAGGCCCCAGTGCAGGCGAGGGAGCGCGAGAGGCACGGAGGGACAGGCCCCAGTGGGGTGCTGTCTGTATGGGAGAAGCCCCAGGTGGGGGTGACCCTATTGAAAGGCCCCAGGCGGGAGCGCGAGGCAGAGGCCCCAGGAGAGGGCGAGCATATGGAGGAGCCCCGGGAGGGGGCGAGCTTACTGAAAGGCAGAGGCCTCGGGAGGAGGCGAGCATATTGAGCAGGCCTCGGGAGGAGGAGAGCGGATTGAGCAGGCCCTGGGAGGCGGTGAGTGGATAGAGAGGCCTCTCTATCGTCGCCCGCTCTGGGCCTTGCAAGGCCCAGAGCAGGCGGCAGTATAAAGGCAAGGCCCAGGTTCGGGCTACGAGAGCCCGGGAGACAGGCCCTGGTGCGGCGAGGGCCGTGAGAGAGGCAAAGGAGGGTGCCCGTGAGGGCGCTGGTGGGCAATTGGACCAAGCCCTGGTATAGCAAGGTAGGCACCGTGTCAAAGCAGATATAAAAGGCAGCCTCCCCTAAACACTTAAAACAGCAAAGACGTGGCGGGTGAGATTGATGAGGGTGCAATTGATACTGGCTTGACACAGTAGCCAGGGGGCGCTAGGGGAGGTCACGGCACCCCTAGAGGTCGCACTGCCACAGTCAGTCATAAGAAAAGGTTGTAGTATACGAATGTAAGTGGCTATGAGTTAACAGCATAGCTCAGAAGTTAAAAATTAGCTAGCACATCCAGAAGTCAATAAAAAGAAGATGCAGCATTGTAAAAGAAGCTACTAATTTAGAAATTAGCTGCTAACCTGGATTCGGTGGGCCAGTAGATCTCAAGGAGCCCAAAGACTAAATACCCAGGTCCTTCCCAGTACCCCTCGGACAGCACAGATCAGGAACTCCTGACTTCACTGAGCTTTATGGAAAAAGAACTTGTCATACATCAGGCATCAGAGGGGACTGCCAATAAGTTGCCAACACAAAGTGTTGTTGTCTGTCATTGTTGTCTTGTTATACTATACATAGTTGTGTGTTTGTTAAGTCAATAAACCTTTCTTACCTTTTTTACTCCCAACCACTCTCTCAATACTGAACCCTCCCACTGACAGCTGAGACACTGCCGATGCAGGGGGAGGCCGGGGAGACCAGGATCATGATCCTGAGCACCCTCTGCACCAGTGCTCCCATGGCTGGGGGCCCCATCAGCAGACGGGGTCCCCAGCCATGGGGCACACCATGCACCACTGTAGCTGGGAGCCCTGCAGCTGGAAGCCCTTCCTGACTGCACAGTCAGTTAATGGAATGACAACAATCAGCCACAAAGTTGTTACACATTTTCTGTGTAATAACTTTGTGGCTTATTCATCATTTTATCATGCCATTAATTGCATTAAGATGTGGCTGGGAAACAACTTAGGGCATTTATACACATACATTTGTCTGCTCCAGTGTGCTAGAAATCTAGCATGTTGGAGCAGACTTGATTAATTGAGTCTGCTCCACACATGATCTGATGTGTGCATTGCATGCATTTCTATAGATGGAGAAATGTGCATCAGTGCTGAGAAATGGCAGCAGTGCACTTTTGAACTAAAACACCTTCAATGTGTTTTAGTTCAAAAGCGTGCCACTGCCATTTTCTCGGTGTTGATGTGCATTTCGCCATTTATACAAATATATGTGCTGCAGTGCCAGCTGCTTTTAAAAGCTAATGTATGTCCTGTCTTATGTATGTGCCACAAGTTATGCCCCTTCTTCTCCCTGGTTCCACACTGATCCTTGCCCCCAGAAGTGTACCTGATAGAGTTTGTGGTGTGAGGCTCCAGAATGGAGCTGCATGGAACAGAGCAGTGGCAGGATGCTATTGTGAAAGGAGGGGGCTAAATTACTTCTTCCTTGCCCTGTACAAACTTAAGAAGTCTTAAGCTGGCTTGTGGCAGTGATGCTTCATCTTGCAGAAGCATCCTTCTGCCTCTCCATTCCATGTGGCTGGAGGCTGGAGCCTCCCACCTCCATTCCTACTTCCCCTTTACTGGGGCTTTCCTGCCACACACAGCAGCTGTCTATGGCATACATGCTGCAGGTTGGTCATCACCAGTTTTGTTGTTTGCCTGGCTGGGAATTAAAAAGAAAAATTAAATAAGCATTTCTTACTTATTTGAAAGAGGTGTGAGAAACCACTGTGCATTAGTTGTACAGAGGGTCTTTGGGGAGAGAGTTTTAGAACTGGGGGAATGGCAGGGGACCCACATCACATCCCTTATCAGCTGCAATAGCTTTGTTATTTTATGGTCACAGCTTTAAAAAGTGTCTTTACCCTGTGACAGTTTCAGTTGAGGCACCGTGTGAGGCTGCAGCTAAAGATACTTTCAGTGATGGGTTTACCTTGTGTCCAGCAACAGCTTCAGGGCTTATACTTTCCATGGGACAGAACAAGCAGGACCCTGCCCTCTTCCTTTCCTCTGTAACAGCTGGTGTCTCAATGTCCAGAGAGGGAGCAGCACTCTGGCACTTTCAGAGACTTGTGAGATGGCAAGAGTACCAGAGAGCAGGGAGAGGGAAGGAGGGTGCTCACTCTTACCTGTCCTGGAGAGGCAAGGAGTCCAACTGTTTCTGCTGAGTACAACACCTGGCTCCTCTAGCCAGGTGGCATGGGATTGTACTCACTCAGCCCCTCCAGCCACTCAGCATGGGGCTGTTCCCACCCAGTCCTTTTGCCTGGGCAACATGGGACTGTTCCCACCCAGCTCCTTTGGCTGAACATCATGGAGCTGTTTTTGCCCCACCATGCTCCTCTGAAAGTTCATACGTTCATGGATTGAAAGGGGCTGGAAGGGACTTGGAAAGATCATCGGGTCCAGCCCCATGCACCAAGCAGGAAAGATAACTGGGGTCAGGTGACCCCAATGTGACTGTCTAGTCTACTTTTCAAGATTTCCAAGGTAGGTGATTGCATCACCTCTGGAGGGAGCTTCTTGCAGTGTGGACACCCTGACTGTGAAGATGTTTTTCCTAATGTTGAGCCAAATCGATCTTCCAGGAGTTTGTGGCTATTACTTCTGGTTTTCCCCTTGGGTGCCCTGGTGAACAGTTGCTCATTGAGCCCTTGGCCCTTCCTTACTGTAGCGGTAAGCTGCTACTAAGTCCCCTCTCAGCCTTCTTTTCCTCAGGCTGAAGAGTCCCAGATCCCTCAGCCTTTCCTCGTATGGCTTGCCTTTGAAGACTCTGATCATATGGGTGGCTCTTCTTTGGACTCTTTCGAGCTTGTCCAAGTCCTTGTTAAAGTGCAGTGCCCAGCACTAGATGCAGTACTCCAGCTGAGGTCTTACCAGTGCTGAGTAGAGTGGAAGAATCACCTCCTTGGCTTTGCTGGAGATGCATTGACTGATGCATGCCAGAGTATTATTTGCCCTACTGGCTACAGTGTCACACTGGTGGCTCATATTCAAGTTGCAGAGTGGCCAAGCAGATGAGGAAGATGCAGTCAGCAGAATGGGTCCTGCTTCCCTGGCCCCCACCAGCTTTCCAACACAGACCCAGAAACCTGCATCACACCCCCAGCCCCAGGCCCTGCCCCACTCTTATCCTCTCTTCCCCTCCCTTGTCACTCACAGTCCTGCTCTGAGCCCAACTCCAACCCTTGCCCACAACCATCTCTCCTTCACTGCTACCAGCCCTTGTGTGCTGGTCCACATACACAGCAGCTGCATGTACCCCTTGTGATGCCAGCTAGCCTCACTACCTAAGGAGTTCAGATAACCTTTGTTTTAACTGGTTAACTAGGCACCAGCCTAAGCATTCTGGCTCACTCTGGGTTGGAGCCAAGCTGTCTACATGGTCTACATAGACTTCCTATGCAGCCACTTCTTCCATTTGGGTTACCTTCCTGTAATAAGGTGCCTACATTTTATATATTGTGATGCATAAATGGAAGCCCCCACAAAATTGCTTTGGATCTGTGCCACTACGGCCCAAAGGGAAGGTTCTCCTGACTTGCTTCTCTAATGGCAAATAGACCACAGGCTGACAGAGCAGAGAAAAGGTAGCATGAAAGCCTTTTGAGAGTAGGGCTGGCTGCACAATGAAACCACTGATAGTGGTCAATTGAATTCCAGTACTACTGCATGTAAAGGGAGTTGTGTTATATGCATTGGGCTGCTCTTTTTCCACTACATTTAAAAGAAGGGAAAATGTAGAGACAGATGAATACACAGAGATAGGAACAAAGACATTCAGGAGACAGACAAGGACTAGAGAGAAGAAGAAACAGAAAGGGAGGATAAGAGAAACAAAAAAGGGAAAGGAGTAGAGGAAAAAGGAGAGAAAAACACTTGAAAAATTAGGAATGAGTCACAAGAGTGCCAACTGTGGTGAAGTAATTAATTAATCTAAATAATCAATCGAGAGACTGGTGGGTGCAGCTATCATACAGCTATTTAATTTTTAAAAATTGTGTGTGTGTGTGTATTGCACAGGAATTATAATAATGCTACAGCTAATAGTACACTCTTATCTTCCACTTAGAGTGGGAGCTCTGTCTGCGTATGTTAATACATTTCAAAAGAACTTATCTAAAAATAAAACCTTGAGTTTTCTGTGGGTATTTCATATAACGATGGTTGCTTCAGTGTTCTGGCATCTATTTCTGGGTGAAATAATATATAGTCCATTATGTTACTACTCTTAGCTTTTCATTTGTGGCTTTTTAAAGTTTATATTTAGATATATTATTTATAGATCAAACTTAAATGAGAGACATTGCAAGTTTTGGGTGAAACAACATTTGTGTAGTGCATGCAAAACTGTTTAGTTTTACTGTAATCATCCTCTCTATTTTTAGGAATTTATACTGCCCCATTTCACTGTAATATAAAAGGCCCCTTGAATTAGGTGCCTATGTACCTTTGAGGATCTAAGCCTGAGTGACCTCCATGTACAAGCAATAGCACTAGCATTAGCATTGGTCAACCTGTTTGACTTCACGGAGTCTCTAGTACTTCTCCATTTATAGTGTCAAGGCTCTATTCCTATACTTCACTGTTTGTTTGGTTTAGGTCAGGGATGGGCAAAATATGGCCCACAGGCCAGATCCAGTCTGCCAAGGGATTTTGTCTGGCCCAGAGCAGATCTCTCCCCACTGTCTGGCCCAGGTTCAGAGGGCAGCCCAGGCTGTGGCGCATGCAGCTGGTCTTGCTGACCCTGGGCACACTGTAGGGCTGAGGTGACACAGCAGCAGACTCACTTCCCAGCAGCCCCTGCAGCAGTAGCTCCTTCCAGCTGCTGCTGTCAGTTCCCCTACACTGCCACCAGACCCTGCCCTGCTGCCCAGACACCACAGCCTATCCGCCCTTGCATCCATTTAGGGGTGCCAAACAGAGTGGATGGGTGGGGTCTCCATGGAGGCCATCCAGGGCCCCCATGGGCAGGGTGCACTCGACTGGGTAGATGGGATAGGGCGGTGGGTGGGTGGGGAGTGGAATCTGGGAGCAGGACAGAGGTGGGGTCAGGGCTGGGGCTGGGACTGCAGGGCAGTGACAGCGCAGGGCCATGCTGGAAGCAGTTGGTAGCTCTTCCCTGGGCCACACCCCCACTCCCATCTGCCTGTCCTGCTCCTGGATGCCACTCCCCACCCACCCATGGCCCCACAACAACTACCCAGTCAAGCATGCCCTGCCTACTGGGGTTGCAGACTGCTCTTGATGGAGACCCCACTCATGCACCTGCTCCAGTGGTCTACCACTTAGGGGGGGTTTGGTGAGCTGTTGTGAGCAGGGTGGGAGGAGGGGGCGAGGGGAGGTGCTGACTTGGCCTACATCAGCTCATAAAAATTCCCTAAATGGCCCTCCAGTGCAAATAATCACCCACCCCTGGTTTAGGCTCTAGTCCTTCAGTGAGTTTTGTCTGGGTAGATATTTGAGCCAGCCCAGGTACCTGGTGAAATCAGTATCCTTTGAATGGAAACAAGGTCTATTCATGATAAGCTTTATGCAGGTTCATGGCCTTAGATTCAGTAGGCATCTACCTTATTGATTTCAAATGTCACAGAAAATCTCAAGGTGTCTGAAGCAGGAATCACCTCCAGTGTGCTGTCTGAATAACACTTAGGTCAGTAAGCTCCTGACCTTGATAATCTTCTGTGGGCACTACTGCAATAGAAATAACAATAGTTTTTCTATTTTTTCCACCGTTGTTTTTTCTTGTGTATTGCATGAGTTGTGGATAGCTCATGTGATTAATCAAATTGATCAGATTTAACCGGACTGAGATAACAAGAAACTGTTTACACTGTATCTTAAAATTAAAAATAAAACTATGGTAGAATTATCTGCATGCAACTTCTTGCACTGTTGTCACTCAGATACCATTTACTCCCACACTTTCATAAACTCCTCAGGGAAATACACTTACACCAGAATTAATTGATTCAGGTTGATGGTTCCTGTTGAGTAATTATGTTCAGTAAATGCCTGTGAATATAATTTGCTATCAACTGACAATTTATAATCAAGTATAATGGGTTCAGGTGCACATAAGAAGTGAGTGACATGTGAAACACTGGTATGTGGAATTCAAGTGGCGAAACATACTGGGTGCTGTGACATTCTGACCTGCAGGTTCTTCTAATTCTGGGCTTATTCTGGGAAATGACAAAGCACATAAGACTCAAGAAACAGAGTAAATAAATGAAAACAGGAAATGATGAACAACCATTTAAGAAAATTAAACTAAACCAGGTGATTAATAGTCACGTTCAAGTCATATTCCAAATGAGAAAACAGGCCATCTTTAAAAGACACACATGAGTTTGCCGTGGCTCTCTAGGACTTCATGTAGATGTGCAGGCAGAGGCAGTTTGTGGTATTGTAAGCCTCTTTGTGACACCACTAACTGCACATTGGCCATGTTAAAATGTGCCTCACATTGCAGATTTGCGTTGTGGGGGCAAATTTTGCTACTGGGAAATCCCAGTATCAAAAAAAAAAATGGCACAAAAACCCTCAAAAAAGCAGCGCGGTGCACAAGAGGAGCATGCACTGTCAGATGCGGAGACCTGATTCTCCTGGGAGACATTCTGGCTGCCAGCCAGAGCATCTCCACTCCTGTAGTTATCCCCTCCTCACAGCTCTCTGGAGGAGTGGGAAAAGGGCAGTTTCCCTGAAGCGGGGCAATTTGCCCCATACCAAAGTACATGTTCAGGGGCATGCACCATGGCAAAAAATAGTGGCATAACTTTGTGCTGCTACTGTTTTTGTTGCTGCAAGTGCACATTAAAGCATGTGGGGATGTGCCCTAGGTGTTAAGTCCTATTTACTCTAGTTAGACATTTAAAAATATAAACTATTTTCCTAGTCTAGTCAAGACATGTGTCATAATCCAGGAGCTCTGATCTTTGAAACTTAAAAAGAAATAAGAGCCAGGGACAACAGCTTTGTTAACCAGAAAGAATATGTTTTCCCAGGCCTCTTCCTCACTTGTATCTGACAGTGGGCAGAAAAGATAAACTAATGAGACATCAAGTTCTTTGGGACTGTGGATACATAGGACATGATTTCTTGACATTACACTGATGACACAGAGGCAATGCTGAAGCTTGCTGTCAGGATGAATTAACAAAAAGCCACAACAAGTTAAAGCACACCCCCAGAACAGTAATCTGTCATAGTTGAGTCACTCTTCTACCCTAGCTGCTCCCTCTCCCACTTCCTGGAGGGTATGAAATCTCAGCTGCTACAATTTGTTTGTTTAGTGGTACCAATTTGCTTAACACTATATCCGTGATGTCTCAGGTGTGCTAGGAAGACATTCTAATCAAAACCGCAGATCACAAGAGATGTTCAATGGACATCATAAGATTTCTGGTATGTTCAAGTCTAAACTGACTTTGCATGATGGTTTATTTGCAAAAGCATTTTAACTGTCTGACAGGAAATGAGCATCTGGGGGCTGGCTGGCTCAATTGATATCTCTTCTCATTACCTTCTAGCAGGAAGATGCATTAGGGAATTAGATATGGTCAGTAACTGCAGCCTGAGAGACTCAGATACCCAAATCCAAAGTTTTCCTCATTAAAATGCTCTGCCTTAACCATGGAGGTGCCTAAGATCCCTGGGGCTTACAAGCCAAATCCAAATTGACTTCATAGAGGCTGCCATTTCGGCACTGTAATGCCTAAAATTTAGAAGCCTTGCTCTTGGAGAGGAATTCAGATTGCCTGGGTTAAGGACTTCAGATCCTTATCCAGTGTATAGGGAGAGCTAGATACTTCCCCAAGATGATCAGGAGTGATTGAGCAGAGAGGTGCCTGAAGCTAGCCAATAGGAAATATAAAGCACAGCGTGCAGGTTATCCCCCATGCCTTGCTGGAGGCTAGGTTGCACAAGTGGTGGGGCAGGTGCCTACCCAACATGACAGAAGCACTGGGTGAAGTTCTGCATAAAGCACACCATGCTTTGTTTTCTCTTGAGCACAGCTAGGCATTGGTGTGGTGTTGCCCACCTTTTGCACAATAGCCTAGCATTAGAACAATTCCTCAGGAAATGGCAGCTCCTCCAATAACCTGGACCATTTCCTATGGAAAACTTTGAAGGTGAAGGAGACAAGATTTCAGGTGAGCTATTAAACCAATGTTCTGGGAGATGGGGTGTGCTAGTGGCAACAGGCGGGAGGATGCTGAGCACTGTACACACATGGAGTTCTCTTTCTCTGAAAGGAAAGTCAGAGACCTTGAGGGCTGCTACTCTCAATCCACCAGCTGGCTTTTTCTCTCTCCAAACACAGACACACTCTCCTTCCTGTGAGGGATTCTGCATCACGTCTTCCTTGAGACCCCCTCCTGCATGAAGAAATACTGTAATGAGGATGACCACTGGAAGGCTTTGCAAATAAATAGTGCAGTCAGGGCATCTACTCTATGCCCAAAGGGCAGGAGTTTCAGCAGGTGGATGACATGGGAAGTAACCCGCTCTCTTGTCCCCCTGGCAGGATTATGCATTTTTCCTCCGGACTCTGCAGTGCAAACAACAGTGGGTACACAGTGGTATCAGGCAGCAGTCCCCTCCCCAAGCCAGAGGCAAGTTTCCTGGTGTTTTTTTCTTTTTGGTGCTCAGGAGACTCACATGGACGATGCTCTCCGTCCTGCCTATGAGTGACCTGGTAATTAAGATGCCTGAGGTTTGAATCTGGATCTTCAACTCCTTATGAAAGTGCCGTAGCCAGTGCTGTACAGCACTGTGCAACAAGTGCTGTAGTTTCTAGGCAATGCTGTAACAATTAGCCAGTGTACACTCTAGCCCTCCCCTCAAAGCTAGACCACAAAGCCTCCAGGGGGAAAAGCTACGTGAAGCCAGGAAGAGCTAAGCATGTTGGAGGAAGGGTGGCTCAGTGAGATGTCTGCTGCTAGTGAAGAGAGTGGCCTTTCCCATTGCTATTTAGCCAACTTCCTTTTCAGCTCATTGCTTGAAACTGGGCAGCTGGGAAGCAAAGTTGGACGAGGAAGAAAAGTACAAGCCAAAGGAAGTAGGGCGAACAGAGATTCTTTGCTGAAAAGGTGGCACCCTGGATTATATCTTGGGGCTGTGGCTATTCTGGTGCTATTTACCTATTTTTTTCAATTAATATTAAATGCCTTGGGTCTGCTTGGGAACAGCGGGCCTGCTTCAAAAGGAAAGCTAGAGAGAGCACTCAGGACAATATCAAGACCAGGGGCCATTGAATTTCTAAGCAGGAAAGATGCTATTTTCATCCAATATTCCCACTGATTTAAATAAAAGAATCAGTTAAAACATATCAACCATATAAAAAAATCTGTAAACAGATTGAAATAATGTGCCCTACTATTACATTTAAATGTGGAGAAAATCTCACATGCACACTAGCAGAAACCCGTTTTAACAGAAAGGTAGCCCTGATGTAGATGATGTTACTTTGTTATTTTTTTAAACACATTTTTTACACTTGTAATAAGAAATGCCACTACATTAATGATAAGGCATTTCTGGAAGTTTTTATTATTTTTACATACTAATGCAACTTAGCATTACTCATTAACTATGGTGTTGCCTCCACATTATTATAAAAAGAAGCAATCAAAGGTGAAGCTCTGGTACTTGATTGGATTCCATTACTGACTTTAATGTGTCATATGATGTAAAAATCACCTTTATTTTGCCACTCAAATGATGTTCTGCTGGTCTTGCTTCATCTAAAATCCATCTCTCTACTTTTCAGCATTTTAAGTCAATATGCTGCTTCTCGCTAATCTAATACTTTCCTGTCCCTTTTGTAATGGATCTAGCTGCCTTTGTAGAGCAGCCTTCTCATCTAATTAGATAGATGCCTGCTAAACATTATTGAATCTGTCTGGTTTCTCTGTACTAGTAACTGCTTGATAAGCTGTGCAAATCACTGTACTTCTGCATTTTCATTCCTGTTCACTATTATTGCTTTAAAAGCACCAGTCAAGAGCTGATTATTTTTCACTTGATAAACTCAGTTGCTGCATCATCAGGGAATAAAGATTCAACTTGCAGACAATTTCTACTTACTGGAGGCACAACAATTAATACAAGGAGCTCCAGAGCAACTACACACTGTATTATACTAGACTATTCAGCCCCTATATAAAACTTTCAGCTTTAACCCAGATACACTTGAAACAGAATGTTTTCTTAAAGGGGCAAAACCCCAATACTGTATGGACAAAGATCACTGTCAGAGAGGCTATGTAGTGATTTTCACTCTCCTTTCAGAGCCCGGACTCAATACTACTATACTACCTTGAGATGAGTATCTTGTTAGTTATAGCATTATAACAAATATACTAAGTTCTGTTTTTTGTTGTATTGCCCATTTAATCTTAAAGACACTTCTATGATGACAGCAAAACAATACTAAAGATCTTCTTACTAATGCTAGAAGTTTAAAGGAATTTCCCAAGGTCAAAGCCCAATTGTCTGCATCAGAAGCCCATGGAGGTTAATCGCTGGGATTAGAACTAAGGAATTCTTACTTCCAAATTTACGAGACCAAATGTCTGCCTCACGTCTTATTTGTGTTATTTTGTTCTCGTACGTCTGTAAACAGAAGCAGCTGAAGATGTCATGAGCTATAATTTTGAAAAAATAGCAGGAATAATCTGTACTCAGACCACTCAATAAAATCCTGAGCAAATGCCAGAAGTTTATCTCTACAGTATTTTTTAAAGAAATTGAAAATACAGCCTGCAGCTATGCTTTCTCATTAGGGTAGTCCTCTTATTAAGGCTCAACTAATAAGATCATCTTAAGAAACTGTTGGCAAAACTGTTAGAATAAAAATTCAGATACTGCAACATATGTCAGGGGAAAAAATAGCAGGCTCCTATAAATGAAAAAGAACCCTGGTAACAACAGAAAGAGAAATGTGGAGATTAGAGCTCTGTTTATCAGCAGAAATTATCAAAACATCACTAACCAATCAGTGCTTCAGATGGTTTTCTCCAGCTCTTACCTGTAAGTTAATCAGTCATGACTCTTTCTATATTGTTTAATTTAGCCTATTTAATGTATTCCCCTGATTGAGATATTAAGTGTAACTCTTAGAGAATAAAGGAAAATGTTTACTTTATTACATCTAGCCTTGGACTGCAGAAGCCTATTTGACCACTTCCTTTGGATTTTGGTCTGTGTGGCTGTGTTAATCCTGGAGAAAATGACACACAAACAGATAGCTGATTCAGAAAAAGAAGAAAACAAAATCAGAGTGAAATCTACTTCCTCACACTCCAATTTCATGGACCATTCTAAATTATTACTTCAATAGAACACGGCTCTACAGGAAAGCACCCAATGGGGTAGCCTCTGAAAATAAGGTCCGGTCCCAGCTAGGGTGTATCAAGGTGGGCACAACTAAAGATTGAACCATACAAAATCACTAGTTCTTTCAGAAAATCTTGGCCATGTTGGACAGGGAGGTTTGTGGCAAGGTTCTGCAGAAGGCATTCACCTTGTGCACTCCATGCACAGCTTTTCAGGAGCTTTTTTGTGCACTATTATGCAGGGTGGAGTCGGGTGTGTGACATGTGTGTCCCAGGATGAAGGGGGAGCGGGTGAGACATTGGAGAACTGGCTTCTATACACATCCAGTGACCATTCTCTCTTTCTAATAGAGACAGGGGTGCAACAACCCCCAGGGCCACGTTGCATACATGGAAGAAAAATTCCACAGAATCCCATCTGGAATCGTCTATGGAATGAGAACATACAGCTAAGGTGTGGTTCGTGACCCATCCAGACTTCTGATCTACAGGCATTTCTGCTTTTATCCTTGAAACCTCTTGTACTGATTCAAATGTCAGGGAAAGGGTCTGTTTTTTAATTGTTTCTCCCTTGTATTCTAGGAATGAATTCAATACTCTCTCAGTCTGACAAGCTGGGTCCCCCCCTTTCCAACAATACTCAGCACTTACATTCAGCATTTCAAGTTCGTAGGCTGTGTCAGTATCTACATGCTCATTTACAGCTCTGGATGTCTGATCTTCTGCAAAATACTGCACTGATTTGTGTAAATTAGTTTGGGCCACTAAGGTTTTTCAGAAAAGGATGCCTATGATTAGGCTACTAGGCCATTATTTAGGCCTTCTCACATGTGCATGGCAGGAGGTGCAACAGTGGGATCATACACCAGATCCCATCATGCCTTATTGCTGGTGCAGAGGGGCCTAATCCCAGGCTCACCCTGCACCAGCAAGAAGCAAGCTCCCATGCCTGGGAGCCCTGTGCATCCCAGCTGAGGGGCTCCCAGCTGCAGGGGGACCCCGTGCACCCCCAGGGCTGAAGGATCACTCCTGCTGAAGGGCAATCCCCCCTGGTTCAGTGGGGTGTGGGAAATCCCTGGGGTAGGAGGATTTCCCTTTTTTGATCCTCTAGCTCCAGGGGTTTCCCACAACCCTGGGGCTGGAGGATCTTCCTGCAATGATCCTCCGGCCTTAGGGGTTTTCAGGATCCTAATCCCCAAGGCCCAGGCAGCCATGATCCCCAAGGCCTGGGCATTTCAGCACCCCCAAGGTCTAGGGATCATGGCAGCTGTGATCCTCAGGGCTCGGCCGTTTCATGCTGGGCATGGTACATCCCAGCAGTTGGGAGTCCTGTTAGCTGCTGGGACTCCCATCTGCAAAGTAGACTCTGCTAAACATGCAAATTAAAGCTTGATAGCAACCTGCTATAAAGTGAGTACACGTTGTCAAGGTCTAATTTTGTAGCTGCTTGGAGCTTTTTATCATGTGATAGCTACTTTGCATGTGTAGCTGATCTCCAGGTAACTGAACATTTAGCCAGTTAATTGTGCAATACTTGTAATGTGCAGAGGAACCCTCAAACAGCTAAAGAAGTAATATTCTTTTCAGAAACATCGAGCACCTATCCACCATTATCACTGGGAGCTGATGTGTGACCTGCAGATTCGAAGGTCTGGCCCTTATGTAGGTTTCTCAGTAAGAACAATAAAGTGTAACTTCAGCAGTTGTTTCTGATATCTCGACTGTAATACACTTTGTTGGTTGTCAGCTCCCATGCTGTTATAGAAAACATGGAGAAAAACAGCCAACTCACCTAATTTCTCCGCTCCTAAAGCCCATTTTACATGTCCTTGTTTCTTTTCATTTCCAGCTTCACTTGCATTAATATTTCCTTGAGTATACTTCATGAACAAGTGACCCCTCTGCCTTTTTCCTATTTCACTTGTAGGCCTGGAATGCCCTCCATACCCTTTCGTCAAGTCTCATAACTATCCAGACATGGGGTGATTCAACAACCATTTGACAGACTGTCTAATCAAGTAAATAAAATTCAGTCAGAACCAGTCTTACTGGAAAAGCACATTGCCTTCAGGTGAAAGCTCTGTTGGCAGATCTTGGGGGTACTCTTGAAGCATCAAATGACTGTGAGGCTGTCCAAACTCACAGTGGCTAGGAGTTGCATGCTGTACCAGTCACAGGCCTCTGACCACATCTTACAAGGGCTGCTTGTCTTGTGGGCTGCATGTGTAGGCTCCCAGGACCTCTGTCATACACAGTCCCCTTGCTGCATGAGCAGTTCAAGCTCCCCACTCAAGCATCGGCACAGGCAAGCTCTTATCTCACTCCCCTACCCCTCCATTCCCATGTGAGCAACATGAGCCCCCGCTCCCCTGCCCCACAATCTCGGCTGCTGCACAGCCAGGAGACCTGCCAGTGGCAGCCAGAACAGCAGGCTGTACTTCAGCCTCTCACTGGTTGGATGTGGCCTGTGGACTGCTACTTGGACAATCCTGGCTTCTAGGTTTGAGCTCCCTCCTTTTATGAGTACTGGGTTGTTGTTTTTTTAAACTATGTTCTGCCTTCTTAATGTTCACCCTCCTTATAATGTTCTTTATCCATATCTGTTTTCAGTAGTTTATCCACTGAAGTTTATCTAGCTATTTGCACAAGCCATCTCTGACAACACTGATCTGGTAGATCTTAGCTAAGCGAACACTGCAGACATGTATTCAGTTGACAGTTAGACTTCTGGTAGAGATATGGCAGTCAACAGGGCCTTTTTTTGAATCCCAAGTCTCATCAACCTGCCTTTAATTCCAATCAGAAAATTGTCATACCACAAGTTACTCAAAATACAAGACATATTTCATATCTGATACAGAATGAAAGGTATACAGTGAGAGAGGCCATCAAAAAGATAACCCGGAAGTCTCAAGATGGCTGAAACAATAAAAACTGACTCTTGTTTTACACAAAATAAAATTGAACCGGGGCCCTTTCAGGGATTAAATTGAAAGGTGTTGCAGGACTGGCAGAATTCCTAATCCTACCGTAACTGTATCACATTCCTATTAAACCTGCTGCTCTGTTGCTCAGGAAAGGATTATCTGATAAGAAGGTTCATGAAGCTTTTCAGCAAACACCTCTATTCTAGAGGGGATAAGCTTTCATTTGAAAGCTCTGGGCTAAATTTTGACTTGATTAACATCCAGTTTTATGTCCCTAAAATAAACAAGGCATGAGATTTAAGACTCAGAAGAAGGCACTTGTTTACAGTTTGGGTTCATTTGAAGTAATAAGTATTTCCAAACAGTTGAATTATATGGGCAGCTCTGCCAGCATGTCACTTTGATAACAAAATCAATAGTCAAGTTAAACAGAAATGGTAGTGAGTATTTAAAATCATGTTTGGAGTAGCCATATATATTGTGCACATCAGTATCAGCCCTGATACTTCCCATAACTTCACTGATATTTCCCTGATCAGCCCATAGCTTCTTGGGTCTATGAAAATAAATCATGGCGGTGATAAAGGGTAAAACAAAAGGATAAAGTAGCAAGATGAGGAAGGAATGAATAGAAGGGGTGGTGATGGGGTGCTTGATATAATCACATAGTATCACACATAGTAACTGCACATGCCATTCAGCATCTTAAGCTTGATTAGTCAAGCAGCTCTAAAAGATTTGGGTCATCAACTTGATGGAAGTCAAAGCTTGGAAATCTCTGAACAGACCTACCTTGAGGACTATGTAGACTTATACTACATTACCTCCTTTCTCCAAGGGCAGACCCAAGATTTCCTGAACTGGTGCATGGCACAGCACCCATCAGACCATGGGGTGTGAGGGAAAGTTGGGGCTGGAGCCCCCTAGCTCAGTGGAGGGACACTGGAAAGTCAGGCAGGGAGGAGGCTGTACCCAGCCTACGTGGGGGCAGAGCTGCTCCTGCCCTGCTCCAGCTAGGGCCTGTAGGAAGTGGCTTCATGGGGTGACAGACTCAGCTGGAGACAGCAGCAGTGGCACACTGTTTCCTTCTTCCAGACCCTGCTTTCAACCTGCCCAGCGTTTCACAGTGTTGTAAAAACGTTTCATAGAATTAGATCGGATGGAAGTTGAATGCAGCTGGATCAAAGGAATGGGCCGAAAGCATGGGCAAACCACTTCTGTTATGAAAACTGTCACTGGATCCATAATATTTAGGCACAATAGACAAGACCACAGACTAATATCTGTAAGACTCATGCACAGTAAACTAAATGAAATCCAGTTTACTAGGAGAGAAAATGGCCACACGTTTAGGATTCAAACTTGTGCTTGCATTGATTCTAGCTAATGCTTAGATCATTCAGCTATTCCCTCTAGATGTAAAGAGGTATCACTGTCCCCTTTATTCTCTACTTACGGTGAAAAGAAGCATTGCGGTGTTTCTGGAAGTTGATATACAAAGAATATTTATGTCAAAACACTGCAGCTTTCTTCATTAAAATTTTAAGAGTTATCACCTCTGTTGGCTTTGTTCTACTCACGAAAAAGCAGGCTACTTGTATAATATTCCCTTTGCTTAATCATTAACTGCCTCTCTGGAGACTGCCAGTGACATTTATTGATCTGTCCAACGTACATTCATCATAAGCATTTTTGCTTGTTTGTGAGATGGACAAACTACAACATTTCTGTACTACAGGCAGTAAAACATGGGACTCAATGGAAGTCCAGCTTTTTATTTCTTGTAAAGGCTTTTACATTATGCTGCTGTGATCATTAATCACTTTTCTTTAGATTTTGAAGGGGGATTTCTCCTTTTGAAATTGCTTTCAGTCATGGATGTTAAACAGGCATTTAAGAAATGCACTTACTTTTGTCTGTTGAATATGATGAATTCTTTCCTCACTGTTTCCAAGCACTGCTGCAGGTGTACATTCTTTAAAAAAAACATGAATAGGTTGATTATAAATGACAGAAAAGCATATGTAAAATCACAACAAAACTGGTGCCAAACCAAACAGTGTACAGATGAATATGAACAAGCATTTTCCAGGCTCCTGAGGATATATATATATAGTGGCAGGAGTTTTCATATTTGAATCCTTTAAAGGATTCTTAAGGAATTTTAAGTCTGACAGTTGTAAGAAGAGTGTGTTGTGTGAGCTTCCAAAGATGGAGCAACAGAACATATCAGTGTAAGGACATCGGAGCTTGGAAGATCGTTGCTTTTCATCTCTTTGACAAGTTTAGAATTTTTATACAATGATCCTCCATATGTGGAATACATCAATTCAGACTATTTACTAGTGTTTAAAGTGTTAAATACAAAGACTTTGTGTACTGTATTCTTTTCATATTAAATACCAGCAGTAGATAAGTACACCTTATTACTTTATCGGTCCACGTGTGGGATGTGCATTTGCTAAGCGGCAGCAATCTTCTAACTTTAAAAAAGTGTATAGGAAAACATTAACTCTTTAAGATGCATAATTATTTTTATGACTAAAATTGTTGCTTTTTTTCTTGTTTCATGATTAAAGAAAAGCATAACTAACCAAAGCCGAGACCAAGCCATTTTAAGATACAATAACTAAATTCTATTGATCAAATTCTTAGAATAAAGGAAATAGGATGCTATTGACAGAAGCCAGAGACCACAACTTACCAGTGGACAGCTTTCTTTTGCTCCATCTTTGGATTTATTTTTTGCAAGTCGCTTTTTCTTTTTATGAAGGGGCTTAGACTCTAAAATCATTTCTTCTAGTTCAAATGTAGGATCACAATTTAGTCTTCCTTTCTGGTACAAAAGGAGACAAAGTCAGTTTTTAAGATATCATTATATTGTCTGTTTGTTTGTCCAGTAGTAGATAGCAACAATAAAAAGCCTCTGTCACGTTGCACAGGCCAAATTTATCCCTGATGTAATTCTCAAGAATCACAATATTGTTTGACAAGTTTTAACTGTATAAGCTGTGAATAAAAAATTATGACATTTAGTTTCAGTAATGAATTTTAAACTCTAAACCACAGAATAAAAATACAAGTCCTTAAATTTTAAAAGTCTAGATCCTTTTCTGAATCCAGAAGTGAAGGCCAAAGGGGCTCCAAGTGACTTCAGATGAAGTCAGGTGTCTTGCCCGAACTTTGGTCCAGATTGCTGAGGTAACTGCAAGAGTGTAGGAAGGACACAAAGTAGTTCACAGGCACTACTTGAACCTGCAATTTCTACATTCCACTTTCAAAGACATGCATTTGGATATAAATATATGACTCCCTTGCATGATACTAGATGTTCTGCATCCTGCACTCTAGAAACTTAGTAAAAATCTATAAAATAATAATGAATATATCTTTTCCTACAAAAAAAAATCTTGTAATATACCATAGCAGGAGGCAGCAACATTTTGGTGCTGTTTGCTTGCAACCCAGGTCCCCGTCACAGGCTGCAAATCTCCACACACCCAGAGAGCTGTAGCCACCTGCGCTTACTCTGGCTACTGCTAACTGGCCCCTCTGCAGGCAGGGTAAGCACAGGCACAAGACAGCATCAAGGGGGGCTGTAGATGAGCATGCTGTGGAGGGAACAGGTGGCTTGGCTAGGTCAGAACTTCCTGTGCCAGATACAACCTCTTTGTGGTCCAGTTCCAGCCAGAGGCCCCTAGGTTCCCAACCTCTGTATAACAGAGAAGCTGGTGCCAACACAAAGACTTAATTTCTGTATCTGAGACTGACTGTGCTCTTATGAATAACAGGTCCTGTCTATACTAGCAAAGGTTTGCTGGTATAACTATATATGCAAACACTATTAGTGAAGATGCATCTTATAATGACCAGAGAATTCTTTTGTCTGTCCACCTTGGCTAGGGACAGACATTCAAAAAGCCAAAGCCTGAACTGATTCAATCTTTCCAGGTTAGCTTAACCTGCAAAGATTGAACTGACTTGCAAGTGCACAGACATTCACATTTCATTCTGGAAATGCAGGCCCACGCTTGCAGTGGCTAAGGCTAGAAGCCAGGGGGCGCTCTTCCTTCCCTTTGTAGCAGCGGCAAGGCTGGAGGGAGGCTGACCAGGGGAGGTGGGGTATGTAGCTAGAGATAATTCATACACCTCAAATACATCTGTCTTACTGCTAGCAGGTCCCTGTTATCACTTTGCGGTCTGAATCACTCCCACGTGACAGTGAAGGTCTCTTCTTCTCTCTCAGACTAATTTCACTTTTCCTTTTAGTAATATTATTAGAACCACTGTAACATTTGGATGTGAAATCCTCATTATTACCTCTTTCGATATGAAGGGTCTTATTTTCAATGCTTATTATCCAGCAAAATGGAACTTCAAAATACCTCAGCTCTCATTTTCAGATACCTTAATAGAGTTGGCAGATTTTCAAGTGATAAGAACCCAGAAGCTCCCAGGTGAATAATGAAAAATGACAAAAATTTCAACAGAAAATTTGTTTTAGTTGTTTCCTTTTTTTGATGACTCGTTTAAAGAACCAGAGAGTAAACACACTGATTCCCTTCCTTTGTCTTATTTTATTTACACACTTACTTTTAAACATTTTAAATTGAGTTGTGCACCCCAAATCTGAATTTGTGATGCATGAGCCAGATATAAAGTCCTCTGAGCATATCAATGGCAATCAATATACAAAAGAGGTGTCAGCTACTCCTATTCATGTGCTATAAATTCTTTTCAGTCTCAAAGTCTAATTGGGAGGAAAGTTTGTAGGAAGCCTAGGTGAAATGCAAACCAGTCCCTGTCTGGGTACCTTTCCACTATCTATGAGAGAGATTTATGTGGCCTGCATTATTGTAGCATCACAGCATTTCACAACTTTTAATGTATTAATCTTGAAAACAAATGACTGTATGATGGGAAAGTGTTATTATCTCCACTTGGTGGAGACAGACTGAGAAAGTTAATGGCATAGCTGTAAGTTCAATCCAGGAAATGTAGTAAGCTTCAGGCTAACATCACAATCACTGGACTATCCCTTTTTCACTTATGAAACTGGAACATAACAAATCAGGAAAGTCTGGTCCTGTTCCAGAAACCAAGAGTGTTGCAGCCAGTTCAGCACCCACACTGCATGCAGCACCCCCAGTGGATACTCTTGTGGGGCAACTGGCATGGGTCCCACATGCATGCATGTCCTAAACAGCCCTGCATGGGCACTGCATGTGGTGCAGTCCCAGACGGGGTACAGTAAGTGTTGCATGTGCTGGATCTCGCGGTGGGGGGGGGCACACACCATTCATCTGAGCTGTGGACCCAGATGAGTTTGACAGCCATACAGTAAACGAATGAGCCCTGCTAGCCTGTAAACCTCTTTCAAAAGTCTAGGCACCTCTAGGAAAAAATAAGCTCAGTGTTCTAGAAGTTTACGTAAGTAAAAAACTGGGATGTAACTCCCCAAATTCTCTTGTCATTTTCTGGTATGGTGGAGCCGACCACTAGGAACAGCACTGAGGTAAAGCACATCATGGTAAAGTGCCAGCTAGCTAACTGTGACATGGCACTGTACCTGCATGGTCCATCACAGGCCCATTAACATTTCATACAGCCATCTGCACCCTAAATGGAGCTGTTTCATTTTTAGACCAGTTTATTTTTCTCCTACAAATAATTTTTGTTTAACTGTCAATATAAGCAGTGTGTGATGCATCTGATCCTTAAGACTCCCTCATAATTTCTTTAGCTAAAACATGATTTTTCTCAGCTGCTATTCTGTCTCTCATGATTACTAAGGTTATTTTTTGAAGTTCTAGGGTATAGCAATTTATAAGGAAAATATATTCTCATTTTTGTCAAACTCTACTTTCTTTTCCAGCTTGCACCGTTTAGAGATTTTCTTTGAAAAAAAAATCATTTGAAAAAAAATTGTCAGGTGTCTAAAAATGAAAGAAACTCAATTATATTTAAAATCACCTTCTTCCTTCTGCTTTATCAAATATTGAACAATCTGCAAAGAAACTGCCTAAAAGAAACACAGATTTTAACACTATGAGTAGCTGAATAGAAAGATGCCTCCATGATACTGAGGGTCCCTTGACACATGCAGGTAAAGGCATGATGGGGTCTAATGCTCGATCCACACAACTGCACCTCCTGTCATGCCTCGCATACATGGCAGGAGGCATGATTATGGGATCATGCATTAGATCTCTCCATGCCCCTGCTGGTGCAGGCAGAGCCCTGTCAGCTGAGTAGGCTCTTGGCTGTGGGAACTTGCTTCTTGCCAGTGCATGGGGATCATGTGATCCTGGCAAGAGGCAAGCTCCCACAGCTGGGAACAGGGGTGGCTATAGCCACCCCAAAATTCATCTTAACTCCTCCATAGCCACCCTTCCTACCTCCCTGGGCCACTGCTGCCCATCCCATGCAGCTGAGTCTGGCCTACTCTAACCCGCAGCCCACCTCAGCCCCCTTCCACTGGGGTGCTGGTGCTGCCCCTGGCTAGGAGCTCCCTCACCTGATGGGGCTCCCAGCTGCAGTCTCCCCCACAGCTGGAAGACTGCCCCACACACCCCTGCAGCTGGAGGATTGCAGCAGCACCCCATTGCTACTGGGACTCCTCAGCTGCAAGACTCCCAGCCCAAGTTGTGCATGATGAACCCCTGCAGCTGGGAGCTCAGTTTGCTGAAACGGCTCCCAGCTGCAGGAACAGACTCTGCTACACATGCAAATTAAAACTGGATAACAACCAGCTATAAAGTTATTACACATTTTCCAAAAATAACTTAATAGCTGGTTGGACCTTTTTATGGCACAATAATTCATCTACATGTGTAGCTGATCTAAATTAATTGTGCAATTAACCCAGTCATTGTGTGATACATGTAGAGGGGTCCTTAACTAATAGAAATACAGCATCCTATGAATGTTGTTTCTGTCTAGGAAGACTACTAGCACTAGTATATGGGGAGAAATCTTTTGGCTTCCCACCACAAGCCAAAATCCTTCTCAGTGGCAAATGTTTTGGGGGCAAAAGTTACATGCAAACTAATAGGGGTGGTGGGTAATGTGATCCCAAGAAAAATTACACTTGCTTTTAACAAGTAGTAGTTTTCAATGCACATGTATGTGCACATGCACACACACACATCACCATCACATCCCTCAATTGACTTCAGTGCTAAAAGCCTGAAAAACTGGGCAAGTTTTGCCATGTGCCTCAAAAGTTAATTAATCTGGTCTCTGGCAGATAAATAGAAAAGTAAATTCCATACAATTTCAATCTGATCTCAGGTTGGACAGACGGGGACTACACAGCAAAGTGATGTTACCATAATGAAGACATTGTGGCATCTACCTCTTCACTAAAATTCTTAAAATGCATATTCCACAACAGGGTCAACAAAGTGGAGTGAAAGGAGGTAATACAAGTTCCTAGTTTGAGTTTTTAACTGAATTTTTCAGCAATGTCTGATGGTACCTAAGTAGTGTTTTACTGGTATCTTCTTGTAATTGAAGAATATTATTATATATTCTTCCTTTCCTTGTAACTAATAGGGGAGAATATTCTTTTAACCTTGAGGATAACCTTCTTGTTTTTGTTATGAAGCAGTTTTGGCTGTTAGCTGTAATTGGCATTTTCCTCCTTTAAAGCAAAGTTTTCTACGGGTAGCTAGTGCCAAAAGGAGTTATTGTTTCAGCTAGGGAAATTGTTTTATTTGTTATAAGGAAGATTCTTTCCCCTCTCCAGACTGTTTTGACCTTTAGTAGAGATTTCTTTTTATCCCAGTAGGGGAAATTGAGATGTAGACAATCTTAGGTTTGAATAATTTTTCTAAATGGCTATAATTAAAATTTTTAATGAGAACAGATTTACTCTCTCCACTTTTTTAGTTCTGCTATGTCTTCTAAACATGAATCTCTCCCCACTACAATTAAATAAGCCCCTAAAATAGATCCATACACAACAGGGGGGGCTTCTTTAGATACATTTGTAATGGCACACAATTCAGTCTTTTCAAGGATGTCTTGTTGGTTTCAGTCCCCATGACATTCTCTCTTATCAGTTTCAGAGATGATTCATTGGTTGACAAAACAGGAAGCAGAGTATTATCCAAATCCAATCTTAATCTGCCTAATACCTATTTATGCACCACTTACACATCTAAGGGCCAAATTCTAGTTTCTCTCTTACATGGCACTAAGTGTCATAGTGATGATAAATATAGCTATGTCTAGGTTACAGGTACTCGGCCCACAGAATGGAAACCAGCACGGTCTAAATTCTATATAAAGTGCAGAGTATCAGGGTCCTATGAATGGGATTCACAACAGCCCCAGTGACTGAGGCAGGGGGATATCTGAGCAAAACAAAAGGAAAATCTGAGGAGAGGGGTATGTTTGATTTCCAGCTCTCTCACATTTATACTCCTGTGTGAGATTAGGATTTAGAGTCTGAAAGCCTCTCCTGAATTTGGGGGGCCTCATTTTCTATGGCTGGCACCTGATCTTTGCCCAAGAACCAAGCAATGAGAGCACTCACTCAGAAAACGCATGTAATGCCCTCCTCTGTGTGCAAACCTTCCTGCCTCCCAGGAGACTGTTCTAACTACTAGGCAACTGTAGAGGCTTTGTCCACTCCTGCTTGGATGCGAATTCCAGGTTGATGGGTTCAGAAAAAGAAAGCAAAAATGTTTCTGACAATGCTATTTTGTGGTAAGGGCATTCAATCTGAGAGAGAGGAATCCTGAATCCTAGCCCTCACACCTAGAACTACATGGCCAGAAACAGAGACACAGAGACAGAGAGAGAGAGAAGGATTCTGTAGCATAGTAGTTAAGGGAGGGATACAATTAAGTTAGAAACATTGAAGCACTTTATAGTCAAAGTTATTTAAAACAGGGATCTGAATGCAAATCTCTGCCATCTTCACCCTAGATGAACATCCTAACTATCCAGCTATGAGGTCTCTTTCTTTATTCTCTGGTCCAATTAATACTTAATTAGTCCATATATATCCATTTGCTTTGTTTTATAGTTGAGCGTATCTATGAAGAAATTCACATATGGGGTAACTTAAGAGCAACTAGCATTCAATTGCCTTCCTTACAATTTACTCCAAGCTCTATCAATGCTCCAGGTTAAGACTATATTGTTGAGCACATGGGCTGAAGTTTGTTCAGCGACTTAAAAGTAATTGCTGATGTATTAGAAAATTATTTCCAACATTGAACACGTAAATGCTGGAGGCAATCTTTAGATTGTGAATACCTGAACTAATTTCCCTTTAGAGAATTCATTCTGGATATGAAGAGCTGGTATGAGTTTCTCTGCAGAAGGCACACTCTGCATAAAGATTGCATGGTTTGTGGGTTACTGTGTAAGTGATCCATGTTAGGCTCAGTATCCTGAGAATTATAGCATGGTAGTTTTTGCATGCCTTGCAACTGGCTTAGTAAGCCATTATTCCAACACATCGGATGTAATAGATACCCATAGTCCCAGCCCTAGCTGGGTGGGGATGGTATTCACCTGCCAACATCCTTCAGCTGTATCTACACAGAATTAAAATGTTTTGGCTCCATGTGGATTAAGTGAATTTCATCCATAATGGAAGTCTCTATGAATTTCCTAAAATAGATCAGGCAGCTCATTTTTTTCCAGTCTTCTTCTCAGTGTGTACCGTTGTGCTCTTCATTCTGGATCTAAGATCACTGTTGCAAACTTTTCTTTGCCCACTTGCATACATCTTCAGTGAACTGATAAGTGGCTCACCAGAAAGTCTTTGGATCAGATGTCAGAAAGTGAAAGAGGCACTCTCCTTCCAAAAGAATAATCACTGTATCACCCAGAGTCATGTGTCTGATTACACAATATCATGTCTGCTCAACTTGCAAAAGAGCTATTTTCTCTGAAGTTATAGATTTCATAGACAGTAGGGCTGGAAGGGACCTCAGAAGATCATTGAGTCCAGCCCCCTGCCCCAGGGGCAGGAAGTCAGCAGGGATCATAGGATCCCAGCAAGATAGACATCCAAATGTCTCTTGAAGGCATTCAAAGTAGGTGCTTGAACCATCTCCAGCGGCAGTCTATTCCAAACGTTGGGGGCTCAGACAGTGAAGTTCCTCCTTATGTCCAGCCTGAAATGGTTATGGAAGAGTTTGTCACCATTTGACCTTGTCATCCCTTGGGGTGCTCTGATGAACAGATGTTCCCCCAGATCCTGGTGAGCACCCCGATAAACTTATAGGTGGCCACAAGCTTCTCCACATTCTTTTTGAAAAGCAAATCCCAGCACATCATTTTCCCATTGTGCTTGGCCTTAGTGAGGCCACAGCTGGAGTACTGCATCCAGTTTTGGGCTCCATAATTCAAAAAGAATGTGGAGAAGCTTGAGAGGGTGCAGAGGAGAGCCATGCGCATGATCAGAGGTCAGGAAAAGAGACCTTATGATGAGAGGCTGAGAGCCATGTGACTCCTCAGCCTGGAAAAGCTCAGGGTCAGGGGTGATCTGATGGCCACCTATAAGTTTATCAAGGGTGCTCATCAGGATCTGGGGTAACACCTGTTCACCAGAGCGCCCCAAGGGATGACAAGATTGAACAGTCACAAACTCTGCCACTACCGACTCAGGCTAGACATAAGAAAGATCTTCTTCACTGTCTGAGCACCCAAGGTTTGGAATAGACTGCCACCAGAAGCAGTTCAAGTGCCCACTTTGAACACTTTCAAGAGATATTTGGATGCTTATCTTGCTGGGATCCTATGATCCCTGCTGACTTCCTGCCCCTGGGGCAGGGGGCTGGACTCGATGATCCTCTGGGGTTCCTTCCAGCCCAAATGTCTATGAAATCTATGACATCAATCTCTTTTCTCTTGTCAAGGTGATCGGTCACCTGGTCATAAAAGGAAATAAGATTGGTCAAGCAAGACCTACCCACAACAAATCTGTGCTGGCTATCCCTCAGGATGTTGCCATCAGCCAGTCTGTTACGAATGACCTCTTTGATAATCTTTTCTAAGACCTTCCCCAGAATAGAGGTCAGGCTGATGGGCCTATAGTTTGCCGGATCCACTTTCCTCCCTTTCTTGAAGATAGGCACCACATTGGCCTTCTTCCAGTCTTCAAGCACTCCACCAGAGCACCAGGAGTTCTTGAAGATCTGTGCCAGGGGCTGAGCTATGGTGCTAGCCAGCTCCTTGAGTACCCTGGGTTGTACACTGTCAGGGCCAGCTGACTTGAAGTTGTCCAGATTCTCAAGGTGTTCCTTCATGAGGTCAGCATCGATGCAGGGTAAGGAATCTACCTCACCTGGGCCTCCCTGTCCCTTAACAGGCAGGGGCACCCCATGGCACTGGTGAAAGACTAACGCAAAGTACCCATTTAGCAACTTGGCTTGTTCCTGGGTGTTGATTGTGAATTGTCTCATCTGGTTTAGCAGGGGTCCAGTGTTGCCCTTGCTTTTCCTTTGGCTCTCCACATATCTAAAAAATGACTTTTTACTGTCCTTGATACTTGTAGCTAGTTGGAGTTCCATCACAGCCTTGGCTTTCTTGGTTTGCTCTCTGCAGGTCTGGACCAGTGCAGTGTATTCCCCCTTGGAGGCGGATCCAGTCCTCCATCCTTTGTAGGTATGTCTTTTTAGATGCAGGAGGTCTGCTAGTTCACTGGAGAGCCATGGGGGCTGCTGTGCCCTGTTGCTGTCTTTCCTTCATGACAGAATAGACTTTTCTTGCACATCCAGGATCTCTCCTTTGAGGATCAACCACTCGTCCTGAACTCCCCTCCCTTTTGGGTTGTGGCCCTTAGGGCCTCACTGACAAGTCTCTTGAGCTTGTCAAAGTCAGCTTTCCTGAAGTCAAGAACTTCTGCATTGCTGACTGACATGCCAGTTTTACGGATGGCAAAGGTGATCAGCTCATGGTCACTATCACCCAGCTTCCCTTTGATCATTAGGTCACTGAAATGGGAGTATTAATGTGGACCTGAATGGGAAGAGGTTCCAGATTGAATTTCTTTAAACTGGGTAAAAAGAAGACCACTCTCCTTGAAAAAAAACCCCAAAACAAAATAAAACAAACACAATATCCCCTCACATTAATTTGTGCAAATTTGTCATTTCATAAAAACTACATTGTAGTTTTCATGATAGAATAAAGCCGAAGAAATGTTTTATCAAATCATTCACTGTTTCTAAAATACATTTAAGCAAATGCATTCATTTAAAACTAATCAGACTCTAACTCCTCTGATGTAGAAAACTGTCATTTGAATTAAAATTATTTTGTAACAAAATGGATTATTGATCAGCAAAGGAGGATAGACTATAAGATGTTGCACACCTATTCAGATGCTTAAATTTAATCAATTTAGTATTTTCTTTGACTTTGGTGAGACTATTAATCTGCTTAAAGTTAAGTACACATGTATTTTCAGGGTCAGAACTAATATTAGTTATCACTAATTCTGATGTTGCAGTAATAAAATATTTTTATTTGTAAGAAAACAGAGAATGAATGAAATAATAAAAATCATAGAAATCATAAAGAAGTAGGACTGGAAGGGATCTCCAGAGGTCATGTATTTCAACTCCCTGCCTGAGGCAGGACCATCCCTATAAAAACCATCTCATAGATTCCATAATCTAAACTTTTCATAAGATTACTGTCAACCCATCTTCAAAAAAGGCAGGAAGGAGGACCCGGGAAACTATAGGCCAGTTAGTCTCACCTTGATCCTAGGCAAGCTGTTTGAGAAAATAATGCTGGCACACATTCAGGAGGGGCCAGCAGGGGACTGCATGCTTAGGGGCAACCAACATGGGTTCATCAGTGTCAGGTCCTGTCAGACCAACCTGGTGGCCTTTTACGATCAGATCACCAGATCGTTAGACGCAGGGGTAGCAGTGGATATAATCTTCCTGGACTTCCGGAAGGCTTTTGACACTGTCTCTCATCCTGTTCTCATTAAGAAACTGGGGGGCTGTGGTGTAGACATCCACACAGTCAAATGGGTTGCCAACTGGCTGGTGGGCCGCACCCAGAGGGTGGTGGTGGATGGGTCCTTCTCAACCTGGAAGGACGTGGGCAGTGGGGTTCCTCAGGGCTCGGTCCTCGGGCCCGCACTGTTCAACATCTTCATCAGCGATTTGGATGAGGGGGTAAAAAGCACCTTGTTCAAATTTGCTGATGACACTAAGATGTGGGGGGACGTGGGCACACTGGAAGGATGCAACAGGCTACAATCAGACCTAGACAGGTTACAAGGGTGGGCGGACGAGAATAGGATGGGCTTCAACACAGACAAGTGCAAGGTGATGCACCTCGGGAGGAACAACCGGCATCATACCTACAGGTTGGGGAACTCCCCTCTTGTCAGCACGGAGGCGGAAAGGGATCTGGGGGTCATCATTGACTCCAAGATGAACATGGGCCGGCAGCGTGGGGAGGCAGTCAGGAAGGCCAACTGCACCTTGGCATGCATCCACAGATGCATCTCGAGCAGGTCCAAGGAGGTGATCCTCCCCACCTATGTGGCACTGATCAGGCCACAGCTGGAGTATTGCGTCCAGTTCTGGGTGCCACACTTCAAGAGGGATGTCGACAGCATGGAGAGGGTCCTGAGGAGGGCCACTCGTATGATCAGGGGACAGCAGGGCAGGCCCTATGAGGACAGGCTGCGGGACCTGAACCTATTCAGCCTCCAAAAGAGAAGGCTGAGGGGGGATCTTGTGGCCTGTTATAAACTAGTCAGAGGGGATCAGCAGGCATTGGGGAAGTCACTGCTTCCCTGAGCACTGCCAGGAGTGACCAGGAATAACGGTCACAAGCTGGCAGAGGGTAGGTTTAGGTTAGATATCAGGAGGTGCTACTTCACAGTCAGGGTGGCTAGGGTCTGGAACCAGCTTCCAAGAAAAGTGGTACAGGCTCCTACCCTGGGGGTGTTTAAGAGGAGGTTAGATGAACATCTTGCTGTGGTCATTTGACCCCAGTATTCTTTCCTGCCATGGCAGGGGGTCGGACTAGATGATCTGCTCAGGTCCCTTCCGACCCTAGAAACTATGAAACCCTGGTACAGCACAAGATATAACAACCTAACCTACACAGCAGGTACAGCAGGGAAACAATGCTAGCCAATGTCCTTCTATAAAAAGTTGTTAATATATGATCAAAAGATCCCTTTGTAGAGGGTCATACACCCCACTACAAAGGAAGGCAAAACACTCCATAGTTCCTATCAATCTGACCATGGGGTAAAATTCCTTCCTGACCCCTAATGTGGCAATTGGTCTGGCCCTCAGCAGAGGGGCAAGACCTTCCAGCCAGGAACCTCTGGCTTTGGCCCCAGCAGGAGCATAGGCACACTCCAGTCAATATTTCTAGCTTTGTCTACAGACAACACCTCTGAGGAAATCTTAAAAAAAAATCTTGATATATGCAAGAGAGATGGGAGGGAATGGGGGAGAATTTCCTCCTAACCCCATGCAGAAACCAGCAAGGGTTACCCTGTTCTTGTCAGAAGCATGGGAAATACCCATGGTAGAATATAGACAAAGCAATGCCTAGATCATCTTCAACAAGTAGCTGTCTAACCCCTTTTTGAAAAACTTCAGTGATGGAGAGTTCACAACTTACCTAGGCAATCCATTCCACTGTCTCACTACCCTAACAGTAAGAAGTTTTTTCTGATATCCAATCTAAACCTACTTTGTTGCAACTTCAAGTAGGGGTGCACCAACAGAGATTTTGGGGGCCGATACCGATTGCCGATATTTAAGGAGGCATATCAACCAATATTGATCTGATATCTGATACAGCTGCCTTCAGGTGTTAAGTGTGTTGTGGTGGGGTGGGGGGCAGTTCAATGGCCCCCCCCCCCCGTGATGAGGAAAGGGTCAGAAGAGGGGCAGAAACAGGGGGAGTTGTCCAGGTGGGATGGGGAGGGCACGGGACAGAGTCACAGCTCGTGGGGGCCGCTTGCACCCTGGGAGGGCAAGAGGGGGAGGTGTGCAGATCTGCATGGGGTGGGCTTCAGACAGGGCTGGGTTCAGAGCAGGCCTGATGGTGCTGGGAGGATGCTGCAGCCCCCCAAATTTCACCATAGCTCTGCTCCACTCCCAGCATCACTGCTGCCAGTTACTCAGTGCAGTCCCGGCTTTATGTCCCACCCTCACTTATGCAGTGGGAAGAGCTGAAGTGTGCCAGGCAGGGGTGTAGTGGTGGTGTTAGGAGCAGAGCTGCAGTGAAATTTGGGGTGGATGCAGGATCTTCCCACACCACTGGTGCCCACTTTGAAGTCTACCCCTGCTGAGAAGAGCCTCCCAGGCAGATCTGGGGTACATGCCCCCCCGGTCGCAAGCAGCAGTGGGAGCTGCCTGTCCCCACGAATCATGGCTCTGTCCTGTGCCCCCCCGCCTTGACTGGGCAGTGCCTGCCCCACCCCCCTCCCTCACTCTGGGGTGTGTGGATCTGTCCCTGCCACGCCCCTTCTCTCCCCCCTCCCCTTCTACCACAACACACTTACCAGCTGGAGGGAATTCTCCATGCTGCCGGCTCTGCTCCTGCTGCCTGAGTGACAGCACGGTCATTTAATGTCCAAATTATTGTCCCCATCAGCTCGATAGCCAATACAGCAAATTTTCTCTATATTGGTACCAATCCAATATCAGACTGATGTATCAGTGCACCTCTAACTTCAAGCCTTTGGTCTGCATCTGCCTTTCTACAGCAAGAGAGAAAATCTGTTTTCCATCTTTTTTATGGCAGCCATTCAAGTAGTTGAAGAGTGCTAACATGTATTTTCTCAAGTGCCTTTTCCACAAGTTGAACATGCGTAGCTCCTTCAACCTCTCCTCATATGACTTCCCTTCCAAGCCCTTCATCATTTTTGTCACTCACCCCTGTACCCTCTTTAACTTCTCCACATCTTTTTTCAAATGTCGATCCCAGAACTCCACACAGTTCTGTAAATGAGACCTGACCAGTGACGAGTAGAGAGGCACTATCACCTTCTATGTCTTGCACCTACTGTTTCTACTGATGGATCCCAAAACCACATTTCCCTTATGTGCAGCTGCATCACACTGCAGACTCATATTGAGTCTGTGAACTATGAGGAGTCCCAGATCCTTCTCCACAGTTCTGCCATCCAGCCAGGTACCACCCATTTTGTGTTTGTGTTTTTTATTATTCTTCCCAAGTTGTAGCACCTTGCATTTATCCGCATTGGACTTCACACTGCTAGCTCTAGCCCAGCTTTCCAGTCTCTCTAGATCTTTCTACATTGCAGTCCCATTCTCCAACATGTTCATAATCCTTCTCAGTTTCATATCATCTGCAAACTTGCTCAAGAAGTTTTCTATGCCAGCATCCAAATAATTAATAAACCTGTTGAATAGCACTGTGCCAAAGACAGACCCCTTTCTGACTCTACTTGAAACCTCCTGCTATTCTGGTTAACGGTGGACCCACAGTTTCCTTGGTCCTTCTTTTCTGGCCAACATACTTATAGAACCTCTTCTTGCTCTCCTTAGCATTTTTTGCCAGGCACAGCTCGTTCTTGACCTTTGCCTTCCTGGGTTTGTCCCGATAGGTTCTTGCTATTTCCTGGTACACTTCATTAGTGACTATTCTTCCATTGTCTGCATGCTTTCCTGTTGTATTTGAGGCATCCTAGAAGCTATTTGTGCAGTCACACTGGTCTCTTGCCATTCTTCTTGTGCCTCCATCATGCTGAGACAGTTTCTTGTGGGGCTTCCTACTCTATGGACCTTTAGAAACTCCTAGCTCTCTTGGGTGCCTTTATCCCTCAGTCTATATTCCCATGGTACCATATTTATTAACTCCTTGAGTCAGATTAAATATGCGTTTTCAAATCAAGCATCATAATTTGGCAGATCTCATGTCTTCCCTGTCTCATGATTTGGAATCCTATGATAATATGATTGCTACCTCCCAAGTTGCCTCCCTTCACATTGTCCACTAGTTCTTCCCTGTTGGTCAGGATAAGATCCAAGATCGATGATCCCCTGGTTGTATCATCTACCTTCTGGAATAGAAAGTTATCCATCACATGTTAGAAACCAGCTTGACATTTTATGTTTGGTTGCATTGTTCTTCCAGCAGATGCCCAGAAAATTGAAGTCTCCCATCAGTACTATCCCATAGCTTTTGGCTAGGTTTCTCACCTGCTTGTAGAGCAGGTGAGAAACCTAGCCAAAAGCCATCTCTTTTTCTTGATTTGATGTCCTATAATAAATTCCCACCTTTATATCACTACTTCATCTTTCACCCTTCATCATCACCCAAATGCATTCTGCTTCGCTGTCTTCCTTCATAACCAGGGAACAAGTACTTTTCACATTTGTATACATGCATCAGATGTATTTTGCATGTTGACCTACTTGCTTCCCTTTTGCACCACTTGTTGCTGTCTTGTAGCTTTCTGGCCCTTACCTGGAGTTAGGTTGCCTGTTTGAGTCCTTTCTCCTCTGGACTGTGTACTCTGCTGCCAGAGGATTTTGATCACTATCCTCCATGGAACTTAGTTTACAGCTCTCCTTAATAATTTGGCCAGATGACACCCAAAAATGTTCTTCTATGTTCTTGTCAGATGGATCCCATCTCTTGATAGCAGTCCTCCTCCCAAGAATATCTGCCCATTGTCAAAGACTCCAAAGTCTTTCTATTGATACCACTGTCTCAGCTAAGCATTCACACCCAGGATATGATGGTCCCTCCCTGGACCCTTGCCTTCTACAGAAAGAACACCACTTATGCTCCAAGCTCCTTAATCCTCCTGGCAAGAGCCTCATATTCACCTTTGGTTTCTCCAGTGTCATTTCTGGCAGTACTGCTGGTGCCTACATGGACAAGCTGGAAGGGGTAGTGGTCCAGAGGATGGATGAACTCTCTGTGGCAGTCTCTCTATGGTGTCCTGAATTCAGGTTCCAGGTAGGCAGCACATCTCTTGGGCCCCCAAATCTGGATGTCAAACTGGTGCCTCTGTCCCTTGCAGAAGGGAGTCACCAACTACCACCACTCTTCTCTTCCTTCTTGGTACAGTGATCCTAGAGCCCTTGTCCCTCAGGCCTTGCACTTCCTGCTCCCTAGACTGCTGAGTCCTCTGTATCATGCTTGTAGATGTCCTCTCCTTTGCTTTTTCCTCAGCATTTCCACCACACAATGCTTGAAAGTGGTTGCAGACTTCAATTCACTCCTATTCAATTTTTGGGGCCCCTCCTTCTTTAAGTAGTCACATGCTGTCACTTTTCATTTCCCTTTGGCCTCTCCGGTAGTACCAATCTCTCATAACTCTTGTCCAAGCAAACTTCCTTTTCCCTGATGCGATGTAGCATGAATACCATCTTTGAATTTTCTCCTCCAGGGAAGGCACCAGCTTATCCTTGTTGCAGGTGAAGTGCTTTTGACCTTCTGGAAGGAACACGATCAAATGCACATTTCCCACAGGTCACAACTGCTGACCATGGCTTTGTTTGTGCCTCCTTTGCTCCCTGGAGAACACCTTTGCTGTAAAGAGGATAAAAAAAGAGGGGCAGGGGAAGGGGTAGCAGGGGAGAAAGAAAGTACCACCACAAGAACCTGCAGACCAAACACCTGTATCTAGGTCCTTGCACATGCATATGCATGTGGAACATATCCACCCTCCCTCCTATGGCAAATTCCCTGGGCAAACTCCCTTTCTATTTGTTGGCTTCTGTTCAGTACTCACATGGTTTTCTGGGGGCTGTATTTTTATAAGGCTGCCCAGCCTAGCTCCACCCCTTAATTACCTAAACCAGCCCTACCTGGGGGAGGGGTGTGGAAGGAAAGAGACAAAGAGAAAGACGAAAAACAAAACAAAAAAAAGCAAACAAGGAAACAAAAAATCCACCACAGGGGAAAAGGAAAAAGAATAATAGAGAGTTACACACAAACATACAAGGTACTAGGCAAACTCTCTACCACCAATTACAGACCCAAAGTCACCAGCACAGAGACAAGCCTCTTCAAGGCAGTCCCGCTTATAAGATGCTTATCCCAGAGCAACTGCTCTGTTTACTGCTCTGTTTACTGCACTGAAGTGTAATCAGATTTTGTTTTATTCTAATGCAGGCCAAATTTTACTTTATTGTGACAGAATAAAGATAGCGTATCAGGAGCAAAGCACTGAGGCATTCTTAGAGAAATAAATGCAAATATCTAAACCAGGAGTTCCCAAAGTTTTGTCCATGGAGGGCCACCTAATGACTGGATATCACTCTGGGCGGTGCATGACAAATTGAATACGTAATGCAATACTTCTATTGCAAGAGGTCAAACATAATATTCCTTATATATGGATGATCTGGCATCATTGTTTAATTTAGGTTTGAATTAAGACTTAGGCAGCTGCCTTTTCTTGCCAATAAAACATGTCGGGGCAGCTCATGGAACTGAGTGACCACCACAACATTCAGCACTTTGGTATCCACTAGGACGAGCCAGGATGGAGGATTGACATTCCCTTCTGGCTTATTAAACCCATTGCTAAAGACATCTGTTACCCTTAACAATAACAGGATATTGTTAGATAGCAGGGCTGCTGCTAAAAAAAAGAGTAAAAACTGTCAACCAGTTACTACTGAACAGTCAGTGGCTACAGCCTCCCTGATCTGCTGGTTCTCTTGTGGAAAGCCACCATTAAAACCCCTCTTTGTGGGCCACGCACAAATGCTTCATGGCTTGCAAGTGGCTTCTGGGATACACCTATGGGAACCCCTGATCTAAGTGATTAACATGGCAGTGATAATTGGATAGGAAGTTGAAAATGTTGTTCAGTTAGAATATGGACTCACATTAGGAACAAAGCCTGGGGTCACGGCTTTCTCTAGAACAGCATCCCAGTTCACATCAGCTAGGTATGGAGAGCTCTGGACATCTGCAAGGCTTGAGAGACGACATTCTGGATCCTTAGTGAGGAGCTGCAATCAAAACCATGCAGTTTCTCGGATACTGTTTGTCATGAAGAAGAGAAATATATCTTGCTAACAAGGATAACGACATTCCAAATTAGAAAGATCTTAGAGAATATTGTAACACCTCTTAGTAGACTAAGTATTTAAAAGAAAACAGCTTACAAGATGTTAAAGTAATATAACTATCATTTGAGGGCTGTTACATTTATAAAAGAAAATGAGTTCATAGTGATAGTCCATTTACTTGTGCACGAAAGTCCAAATGATGAAAAAAAGACAAAGCGTCATTACAGTCTGGAACCACCAGGCACCTTTCATTTATCTGTTTAGCTACTTCCTGTATATTAGTACAGTGAGCACTCTGATACCAATGAACATGAATTGTTATGAATTATTCCATAAATTAAAGACTGCTATGCCATGTAATCCAAATCAGTAACTCCACCGTTCCCAGAACACATTTATTTACATTTAGAAAAAATACATTTAAAATCTTCTCCTACTCAAACCACTTCCCACCCAAATCCTGAATTTAGCAGCACATAGAAAATGATGATTTCCAGGCTGTTAGGGTGAAAGTTGATTACATGGCGCTTTGAGTAAGGCGGCAGCTTCCCATCATTTACAACGAAGCAGCTCAAGAACCTTTGTCATTGTCATGATAGTATCATAGTTGATGGGAAAAGCCTGTAAGGTTTACAGACAATTCTACTGGCAATTTCAGCAGAGAGAAAAAGCCATGAAAAGGGACCTTCTTCTGTAGGCATGACATTTAAAAAATGTGCTATTTATCAGAGCTCTGTCTTGCCTGGTTTATGTTTTCTTGATTGCATGGAGATCAGAGTTGCTTGTACTTTCTTACCTTTTTAAGTAGTGCTATCATGCCCTTACACCATGTAGATGAGTAATGAACTCTTTCTATCTTGAACATGTTGAGGATCTCATCAATTGGGGTGGTGGAATGAATTTCGTACGGCCTCTGTGATAAAGTTAAAATAACATCAATCTAAAATCAGACAGAAAAGTTAAAGTGAAGCATATCGTATCCTTTCCGTACTTAGTGTGACTTATTTGGGAAACATCAGCATATCTCTAAACATGCTAGACTATATCAGCTTCACAGTAAATAATTTAACTTTACTTTAAATAGTTTTTACTTTTCTAAAGTTTTTTTTTTTTTGATAGAATACTCATAGCAGCATGAAAGTTTTCAAGGTAAATTCTAATTAGATTTATGAATATTTTTGCTCCTGGAGCCATTTATGTGATAAGTAGGCTATGGTTTATTTATTTCCATTGCAAAAGTATATTTGTATTGCAACTATCAGGGCACTGTTGTGCTAGAAACTGTGCCAACAAATAATAATAGAAAGTTCTTGTCCCAGGCACTTACAATTCAACAGACAAAGGGTGAGAGGAGTACGTTTCATCATCCTCATTTAACAGGTAAGGAACCAAGAGACAGACGGTGTGTCTACATGTGCCCCTATGGCACAATTAGTACTGCGCCGTGCTAGTGGCATATGGCTATTTTTAGGCACTATGTCACTGTAGCAATGCACTATAGTGATGGAGTGTTTTGCTACAGTGATGTAGCTGTGGTTTCACAGTTTGTAGCCGCCAATGCTATGTTAGCGTAGCACATTGCTACAGCATTGTGGTGTCTCATGTAGACGTGCCAGGAGAAACTGAGGCCTGAATTCAAATTAGTTTTGTAAGGGCCTAAATTTAGACAACTAAATTCTTAAGTGTTAGGCTGTATGCCCAAGGGGTAGGACACAAATTACACATAAGCTGGTATAAGTGATCAGAAACTGGTTCAAATCTGTAACACAACAGAAGTTCAGTGTACATAAACCACTTTCAAAGTGTCCGAAACTGGTTTAAGGTAAACCTGGATGGATGTAGTAACAGACTTAACAGATTTAGGTTAAATCAGTGTATTGAACTTCTGTCCCAGATCCCCTCCAGATTCAAGTTAAATCACAGCTCCCAGCAACCCAGGGTGCTTTGCACTTCCCCGGCAAACCCGCTCTAGTGCCCTGCAGCTTCTGGCGGGGGCCACTTCATGCATGTGGATGCATTTCTGGAATGATAAGTAAATATCTGTTCACTTGCTTATTGGTTCAATCTATGCAGCTTAGTCTAACCTGCAAAGATTGAATTGATTCAACCTCAGGCTTCTTGACTGCCTATACTTAGCTCGGGAGGGCAATTCAGTTTGACTGAGTTAGGCATCAGGTCTCATTAGGTGTCCAATACACTAATCTGAACATGATTTTTCAAAGGTCATTTAAGAAATATGCAATGGTGTCAAAAAACCCCAAAACCTAGATCCTGTACCTTCCTGCCAAGCCTTTAACCAAACTGCATAGATCATTAAAGAGCTCTACATACTTCTGAAAGGATTGCAATCCTTCACTTTAATTCCTATAGTCACAGGTGTTGCCTTAACAGGATAGGGGAAAACTCAAGCTCTATGCTGCTTTATTCACGAAGTGTGTGTCTAATGGTTGTGTTTCAGCAGTATTTTGACATATGCAGGAGCACATACTGTAACTGTTGGAATATCTGCTCTCTTTTAAATTAATTTTTATTCAGATCTGTAACTGAACTGATCTTTTAAAGAAACCTTACTACTGTATATTTATTAATCAAGACTGACAGAGTGATAAATCCATTGTTCTGGAAGAACAAGATAGTTGAGAGTCTGAATTACAGGTGAACCCACTCATGTCTGGTTTGATGGCTGTGAAATCTATAATCAAATGCCACCAGAACAGCTAGATGTAAACTCATGCATCCTAATTCATACTCAGTGGACAGCATTACTTAGAGCACATTCCAATACTCACTGAAAACAATAGACAGACTTCCACTGAGTTGCATGGGAACTAAATCAGTGTTTGATTTTAGTTACTGCATTTTGTTATGAAGTTGTATTTTTGAAATATTTCTATTTATTAACCAACTATAAAGGAAATGAATGACATTGTATTATAGTACGTCTTCATAAAGGCCATTTAGATGCTGAATTGATTTAGAAAAAGGGCCAGTAACAGAATAAAATTTGGAAAAATTGCATTTTAGTTTAAATTAAATATATATTTTTTATACTTCCAGGATACTTTTTATTTATTTATTTGTTTGTTTATTTTTGGGTCTTCACTGATATCCTCAAAAATATTCTGTGAATTCAGAAAGACAGTGGAGTACCTTAATGTGGTTACTCAGGTCTGCTGGGCAAAAAGATGTTCTCCAAGATGGAGATAAGCCTAACTTTCACCAGCACTGCAGGATGGGAGTGGAAAGCACATTTTGGGATAAGGGGAAATATATTTCTGAATTTTTACATCATGTTTTGCCAAGGATCTCAATACACTTTGGACATCTTATTTATACCATAAGGCTCACACTGAAAGCCAGTGGCCAAAACAAGAAAAAAGACCAAGAAAACAATATGTTTGGTTTAGCATTAGTCATGCCCACTTGCACACTACCCCATTGTGGACACAACTTTTACAGCTGTGAAAATTGCTTTTTGCCAGTTTCAGAACGAATATTACACTTTTGCTCCAATTATCATTCCATCCAATCTTGTTGATAGGGCCAGGTAACTGTTATCTTGCTCTATAAGCTGTAGGTATAGTATAACATTTAAAATTTAGTTTACCTCAAAATCATTGGAGTGTAGCATTAGACAGATGTGTACCATGCTTATTACGGTGCAGATTTAATTTCCTGAGTGGTGTTTGTGTAGGGAGGTATGAAGCTTTTGCAAAGGTATCCAATTTATTTTCTTTTTTGGCAGTCCTTTTATCAGCAACTGGCTAGGTATCTAAATGTCTCCACTGTGGTGCATGAAATGGATAGACTATCTCTGTAGGTTATGGATGCTTTAAGAAGGAGCTATGCTCAGTCTAATACAAATTCCAAACTGCTATGGAAGCCGTGCTTCTAATAACATAGCGTTTTGGCTGGCTGGTCTTCTACATTTACAGCACAAAAAACGAGGTATGATACTTTTGCACCATCTTTAGCTCCTTTTGATGAAGTTAGAGGCAAACAAGAACAAAAAGTCAGCACAAACAAAAAGCAATTTATTTTTACTTAACTTCCCCTGAATTCTGGCAGAAAGTTTCGTACATTAGCTACTAGAAAAGACAAGGCAAGGCTAGAAAATGGTCTAATTGACAAACTATTTGGTCTCACGAAAGCACATTCCATTGTTTGACTCTTTTTTTTTTATTTCCACTCTTAGGTTATTCCTCTTTCCTTTGTTTTCTGATTTCCCTGGTTCCCCATTTCCCCATACACTTTGTGCTGCCCAACTAAAGAAAAGCAGTGGTTCTGCCTGTGGTAGGATTCTTCACAGCTTCCTTTGAAAGATTTGGTACTACATACTGCCAGAAAGAGGACACAGGGCTAAATGGAAGAAGGGTCCAGTGGCAATTCCTAGACCCCAGTGGAATTAGCTCATACACGTTCTTGCAGCTGAGCTGAATCTTATGGGACCAGAGAAGAGAAATGCACTTGCTGGCTGCTGCCTGAGCTTGCAGCCTTATTCAAACAAGTTATTTCCACAAAGAAAACTGCTTTAGAGGCCACAGACAGGATGGGTGGGGCATTGATGCTGATGTTTTAATCTACAATAATACTCCTGTTAACCACATTCCTCACCTCTACTATTTCTTCCCCTCTGCCTTATACCATTCTGCACAGGTCTTGTTCAGAAGTGTTCAAAAGGTGTTTATAATTTAGAAAATATACACCTTTTTCCTAGTCTAGACATGGCCTCATGGTCCAGTCTGCCAGATCACTCACTGAACAGGCAAAAAACTCTACTCAACAGGACACTGTACTTGGTAGAGTTTTTGGCAGACAGATGACAATGCTTTTACTTTAACATGGTTTTGAAATTCAACCTTAGTTCCAGCCTTGTTTCAGAGAAAATCATTCTTGGAAGAGCATCCAGGGCTTGGCAAAAAGATACCAATGTTTTCTATGGAATTATTCAATGATAAGCAATTCAGTTATTCAGCTGTAAGTGACAACAGCACCTTGTGCTTAGGGCTGGGGTTCCAGATCTACCTCCACCATTGTGTAGTGTTCTTTTTCTGGGAACTTCTAATGAACAGGGGAATGTTATAAAGTGTTACTGCATCCATTATTATAATAATTAGTAGTATATAAAAATACTACTACTAATAATAATAGTAATAGAGAAACTATCTGTAATGAGAGTTTTCTGACACTTCCCATTATGAGGCTCCTTATTCAGTTGCTTATAACTGCTAGACTTTAACATTTTAGGTTGAAAGTTTCTATGCCGGGTAAAATTTTGGTCAGAAATACTCAGTAATTTCTGAGGAATAGGCTAGGGAAAGATATATTATTTGGATCATGTTAAAAATGTTTGGTGTTTTTTTCCCTTCAAACAGCTTCAATGTCTCCATGCTCTGAAGCAGGGACTTTTTTTAAGTTCAAGAACATGTAGGGTTTATTTTCACAGGAATATATGGCAGAGAGGTGATCCTTAAGTTAAGGATGTGGCTTTTAGCTGTTTCTGTGAAAATCTGCTTAAATTTGGACAAGTCATAAGTCTCCAAAAACAGCATTTAGTACATGCTCCTGAAAGACTTTTTTGATTTTAGCAACTACTTTCCCCAAGTAATCTATCTGTACTGGGCAGAGTCCAGTCCTGGACTATGTAGGAACTTCCCTACACTTGCAGCTTTCGAGTGCTTCTGGACATCTGGACTGAACGAGTGTTTCTCCGGGATTTCAGTAACCTTCACCAATGGACTTATGCAACATGAAAGAATATGATATTTAATTTCAATGCAAAGGACACAAAAGTCATACCTATGTGTGGATAATATTTTATTTATTTATAAAAATATAAATTTAATGCAAATGTAAATATTTATTTATAAATAGATTGGGGAAAAGGGATCTTATGGAGGAGTCCAGCACAGATAACTGGTTTGAGAGGGGACTGGGACTTCCTAGGCAAAGGGACAGGGACTAGGTGACTGGGAAGAAAAAGATGAGATGGGAAATCAGAGTTAGTAGGTGTGTGGGTACAGTGGATGAGGACTTAGAGGGACACCAAGTCTGTGTCTGTAAAAAATGTAATTAAGAACAAATGGGGAAGGGGAAGAAGATGAAGCAGGAAGTAGATAAAACTGGCAAGCCAGGGTGTGGGGACTCACCACTGGCTGGACAAATAGACTAGGACAGACTAGGGAAATGATGACATCAGAGAGGACAAGCAGCACAGGGAGGAAGGCTGGGACTGGGAGGCTCTGGAGACAAGGAAGATCGGTAGGCAGAAGAGTCCAAAGGACAGGGGTGAAGAGAGAACTAGTGATGGTATATTGGCAAACAATTGACTCTTGCTATCAGTTCATAGAATCATAGAAGTCGGGTCGAAAGGGACCTTGTAGATCTTCAAGTCCGACCCCTGCCTGGGGGGGAGAAAAGACTGGACTCAAATGAGTCCAGCCAGGTAGGCATCAAGCCTCTTGTTAAAGACCCCCAGGGTAGGAGCCAGCACCACTTCCCTAGGAAGTTGGTTCCAGCTCCTAGCCTCCCTCACTGTGAAGTAGTTCTTGCCGATGTCTAATCTAAATCTACTCTCTAATAACTTGTGTCCATTGTTCCTTGTCATGCCAAGGGGCACTAGGGGAAACAGTGTCTCCCCTAAACCCTTCTGGTCCCTCCTAGTGAGTTTATAGACTGTTACCAGGTCCCCCCTCAGCCTTCTCTTGTGAAGGCTGAACAGGTTTAGGTCCCGCAGTCTTTCATTGTAGGGTCTGCCCTGTAGTCCCCGGATCATGCAGGTGGCCCTCCTCTGGACCCTCTCCATGTTGTCCACATCCCTCCTGAAATGGGGCGCACAGAACTGGACGCAGTACTCCAGCTGTGGCCTGACCAGCATTGCATAGAGGGGGAGGATCACCTCCCTGGCTCTACTTAAGATGCACCTGTGGATGCACGACAAGGTCTGGGTAGCCCTGCCAACCGTGACCTCGCATTGTCGGCTCATGTTCATCTTGAAGTCAGTAATGACTCCAAGATCCCTTTCTGCCTCCATGCTCTCAAGAAGGGAGTTTCCCATCTTATAAGTGTGCTGCTGGTTTCTACTGCCTAAGTGCAGCACCCTGCACTTGTCAGTATCCTGTTTATGTCAGCCCACTCCTGTAACCTATTCAGGTCTTGTTGCAGTCTTTCCCTCTGCAGACAAGCAGAGCCCAGTTATCATTAGTAAAAGTGGCAGAAGTCCGTATGGTAGATGTGAAAGTTCGAACCCTAGTGCTGGAGCCCTTTATGGGTGCCTCTGTGACTCCACAGCTTACTTTTTTGGGAAACCTAGGACTTTTTATACAAATAGCAATTTATCCTGTAATTAAGGACTATTACATAATTTACATATCCAAGGAGGCTGGTTTACAGTTAAAAAGGTAACATTTATTCAAGCATTTTTTAAGTTTTGAAAGCTAGATTTTGAAACTTTAATAATGTTCTTTAAATATATTAATGTGTGGAATTTTACAATGATAATGAAAGAAAAGCCACAATCTTCTCCAAAAGTACAGTCCTAATGCTCTGAAAGCTTCCTGTACTGTTCCATGTGCTACCTCTTTCTTTGGCTTTCTTTTGTTAAATATGCTTTTTTCAGTTTTAGTTAGAAGGAATATAAGAGGCAAATTTATGGTAAATGCCATGGTGTGGTGTATTAGCTGAATGCCAGATGGCTACAAAATGGACTTACGTATCAAAGTAGTTGTTTGTGCAAGAAAGCCTTCCTACATTTGCAAAAAAAAAAAAAAATGTGTAAACCTACATACACAGAGTAAGTACAGGGAAAAGCACAAGACAGAGGGAGAGGAGGCATGTTAGAAGAAAAATATGTTTTATATCCTATTATGTCATCCGACAAACCAAAAACTACAGTAGCCAGTCCCCTATACACTTCAAAAGCCTACCAGAAGGCATTTTCAAATTTGCTAGAAGCATGCACAAAAGCTAACAGACCCTTTCATGCTGTATAAAAATAAATGTTTGGAAAAGAATGAGTTACTCAGTGATCAACTGAGAACAGGATGTGTGCTGGTTTCTGTGCAACTCAATGAGGGCAAGAATGCATGAGATCTGCTACCAATGAACATGTATCTGTTTTGTGGGAGATGATAGCGATTCAGTGTTCTGTGTCATAGTAGAGAGATAAACTGTTCTGTGTAAGTCCTTTCACAGGTGAACTCAGGTTTGCAAAAGTTTATGCTATACCTCTCTGATTCTGCATCTCTGAGTCTATAAGGTGCAAATCTACCCTGCATTCTGCTTGGATCATAGTGCCATGGTCAACAGCTACTAGTGTTTACCAAGACAACAGAGACAGGATGCATCAAGAGCTAAGAAATCCCCTATGGATGTGGGAAGAAGCAGTAAGGAGTAAAGTCCTCTCACCTATGGCATCATAGGATCATAACAAAATAGTGGCATAAGTGATCTCATGAGGTCATGTAGTCCAGCCTCCTGCTCAAGGCATTCCTGATTAAACCATCCGTAGCAAGTGTCTGTCCAGCTATTGAAAATTTCCAAGGATGGAGATTCCACAACTAGGTACTCTGTTTCAATGCCTGACCACTGTCATAGTCATAGAGTTCTTCCTAATCTCCAACCTAAATTTCTCCATCTTGTCCTGGAGATTCTGGATCCTAACCCTACCCTCCATACTGTCTGCAACTTCTCTCAACTTGGTATCATAAACAAATTTGCTAAGCATGCATTCAATCCCACTGTCCAATCATTAATGAGGATATTAAACAATGCTGGAGCTAGGACAGACTCCTGGGGAGCACCACTCGATACTTCCTCCCAACTAGACATGGAACCATTGATGACTGCTCATTGATGACCCTATCAGCTTTGACTCTACCTTATGGTACTTTCATTTAGTCTGTGTTTCCCTAGTTTGTTCCTGAGGATGCCATGGGAGACAGCATCAAAAGCCTTGCTCAGGTAAAGGTGCATTACAACCATTGCTCTCCCCTCAACCACACAGACTGTGAAGGAAATCAGGACTTAGAAGGAAATCAGATTGGCTAGTCATGACTTGCTCTTGGTGAATCCATGTTGGCTGTGCCTGATCACCTTGTTTTCCTCTAAGTGCTTTACAATGGATTCCTTGAGGACCTGCTCAATTATCTTTCCAGGTATTGAGGTTAGACTGACTGGTCTGGCAATTCCCATATCCCTCTTCTTCCCTTTCTTAAAAATGGGCATTATGAATGCCATTTTGAATCATTTGGGACCTCTCCCAACCTCCAAGATTTCTGAAAGAAGATACCTAATGGCTCAGAAATTACCTCAGCTAATTCTTTTAGTACCCTAGAGTGTATCTCATCTGGCCATGTTGACTTGACAGCATCTAGCTTCTCTGAATAAGCCATAACCTGTTCTGCCATTACTCTAGGCTGTTTGACTCTGTCCATATCTTTGCTGCCAACTGTGCTTGTCATCTGGTAGTTGCCTCTGTTTGTAAAGGCCGAAGTAAAAAGGCTTTGTTTTCATGAGAAGCCCAGCTCAAACACTGTGGGCACTTTTACATGTGCTTCAGGGGTAGGGGGAGTGGGGCAGTACTTTAATTAAAGCGTCTCTAAGAGCCGCTCTAATTAAAGTGCCGCTGCATCTCCTGCATCCGCCTCCCAGTGCTTAAAAATGGTGGTGGAGGCACTTGAACTAAAACTCGTTTGATAAGCTTTGGTTCAAGTACCCCTGCCACCATTTTAAAGCATGGGGACGCTGATACACAAGACACAAGAGGCTGCTGGAGCAGCTGCTCGGAGTTCCAGCGCATTGAAGCAGCCTCGGCATCTGCGTACAGGTGCCCTGTATGCTGCATCTCATCAGCAGTTTTCATGGAAAGCTGCAAATGTGGTTAGATAATCACTCCAACCTACCATGCTCTGTCATTATGTCCAGAACCATCTTCTTTTGTTTGTTCAATGCTACCAAATGCATCCACTGATTTCACAGAACAAGGGCAGTTCTTGCTATTGGAATTAAACTGGGAAAATATAGTTTATCTGTAATTAATAATGCCCATGACATCTGACCCTTCTCCCTTCCATATTTCCAGTGTTCTTTAAACTGTAACTAGGTTGAGACTCTCCTTAACAATGCCATGAAAAAACCAAAAAGCTTATTAAAATGTCTTTAGCACCACAGATGTATTGTCTGGCTTTTCTAGTAATTTTTTATACAAACATTATTTAGAAATTTCTGAGATAAATCTACAACACTAAAATAAGCCTTTAGAACAACCCCTTGGCTCATCTGACAGAATTAACTGCTGATATTAACTTAAATAAACATGTAAAACTAAAGAATGTCTATTCTTGTAATTTTACAGGAGGTTAATCACACAGGAAGAGGTCTTCCACACAACCTAACCTGCCATGTGGTTAGGGCCAAGGACAGAGCAACTACAAAGAGGTTTCCCAAAAGTGGTAGGGTCTGATATGTCAAAGTAGTGGTCTGTAAAGTGGATGCTGAGGGAGAAGCTAATTGATCCATTACTGGATTTACAATTACTCTTAGATTGCACCATCCTTTTTGCAAATACAAATAATTCTAGGCTGAAATTATCCTAGTTTACTGCCCCACAACTGGGGCTGTGCAGAGAACAAAATTTCCAATTTACAAGAATTTCAGGATTTCAATATCTAGTTTCATTCTAAATCAGAACGGAAAATGAAATAAAAAAGATATTCATGAAGGTAAATTAAAAATAAAATGATTTTGTTTTGGTTTTGACTTTTAAAAAGGTATCGAAACATAATAAAATATATACAAAATGAAATGAAAAGGCAAAAATTGATTTAAAAAAAATCAAAAGTATTCTGTCCTGAAAATGTCAAAATGGAACAGGTTAGCCTTAATTTTTTACAATTTCCCTGCAGTTTTCTTCTGAAATGAAAGTCTGACAAAATAAAAACAATTTTATGAAGCATTTCAACTTTGATGGAACTACATATTCTTACAGGGTATAGTTCTGTCAAGGTTTTTCTACCCTCCCTACTTGCTGCCATATTATCCCTGTAAATTAGATAACTAGACACCTGATATCAGCTCTTCATCACTTGAAATCCTTAAATTAAGACTGGATGTCTTTCTAAAAACCATGCTCTGGTATACCCACTACAACTTGGGCTCAATGCAGTAAGTACTGAGTGAAATATTATTGCCTCTGTTAAACACAGGAACATATCAGATAATTTTAATAGTCCCTTCTGGCCTTATATTTACAAATTACCTCTAATTATTAATTACTATAGAAGTCAGCCATTTTTTAAAATCAGGCCCTAATTTTTCATTCAAATTAAGTTCTAAATTCTAGGTCTGTAAGAGCATTCACAGTAGATTCATGGTGGGGGTAAGTTTTTGAACAACAAATCATTCAGGTAGGAAGGAAGATCTTATACTGAAGCACTGAAAAAGATCTCAATTCAGCTCCTGGTTCTGCCACTTATCCCCTCTATGACCTTGAATACCAAGTGCTGAAATAACTAGGTGTGTAGTGCTACTCATGCACTTAAAGTAGGGGTGTCAAACTCACCTGGCCCACTGGATGGATGAATGGCTCAAGGTCAGTTCATGGGACAGAATGGGCCCACAGACCAACTCTGCATGGTGGATCAAGCACACAGGGCCGTTCTAGCATGGGCATCAACATGCAGCATGCATCCCGGACCAGCTCTATATATTGCGTACAACATGCTGCTTGCATCCCAGACTGGTCCTGCATACAGCATGTGGCAGGTGGGTCCACTCCAAGACCCATGGGCAGCACCACAGGTTGGATGCTAGAACTTCCAGGGCCCAATCCAGCCCATAGACTGCATCTTTGACACCCCGGTTAAAGATAAGTATGTGCTTAAGAGGGTAAAAGTGTTTTCTGCATTGGGATCAAAGTGTTTTCTGTTGAACATTTTGTTGAAGTGCTTGCAGAATCAAACACTTCATCTCTGTGAACCTTAATTTCCCATTGATAGAAGGGGGATAACAATCCTTGATTCTGCCAAACATCTTCTATAAATAGACTAGTTCTTCAAGTCAGAGACTGACTTATATTACATGTTTATAGACTGCTTACCATTATGGAGACTTGACACCTATTTCAGCCTCCTTATGCTATATACTGTATTTACTCAAATCTAAATAGTGCCAGCCCAGGTGGCAGCTCAGTTCTGGCTTTGGCCCTGAGTTCGAGGCTGAACCTGGGGATGAGCCACCACCTGTCCTAGGCTGCAATGGTCCATTTGGTGGGGGAGGGGGCCTGCAGTTGGGTAGAGGCATGGGGAGACTGCAAGGTGGGTGGAGGAAACTCCAGCCTCCCCCCTCTGCTCCTTGTCCCCCATGCCTGTGCCTGCTGTCCCACCTTGTGTTTCTCCTGCCACCTGTTCTCCTTTGCAGCCTATACCCCCACTTTCTGTTCCCTCCCCGCAGGTGTCACATCTGCTCTGTTGCTGCTTCCCCCTGGCTGGGCTGAGTTGAGACTTCACTATTTCTGACTACAGCTATATCAAGAGGTTAAGGAAGGGTGGGCAGAAAGTTGGGGGCAGACTTTAGTGGGGAGCAGGGGGGAGGGGGGCATGGCAAGGGGCAGACAGTTGCGGGGGCAGGATCTGGTGGGACAGGCACATGGGGCAGGGGTCTGGCCCTTTGCCCTATAGCAGTGGTCGGGGGCATGAATTTAAGATGACTTTCTGCTAATTAGATTCTAAACATGAAAATAATAACCATTTTATAATTTTCCATGTATAGGATCTAATTATGGGGAGTTATGTTAATTTTGAAGTCATAATGGATTCAAGTAAATACAGTAAGATCAATATGGACATAAAACAAGAGCTATGTGAAAGTGTATTCAAAGTACTGTTTTCCATGGGGAAGGCAAAGTATTTAACACTATCCTGTTCAAGTCCCTTGGAACCAAAATGGAATGGAGTTTTCTATTATCTTCTTCAAAATTTCTAAGAAGATTTTTCATTAAGCTTATCCACACAGTTGATTAAAAAAAAGACATGAGTGTTCTAGCAAATAAACATTTCAGTGGCCTGAGATATTTTGTTACCTCTTCTAGGTTTCACCAAGTGAGTGTAAAATATGATAAAAAATATTATTGCACTTTTATATTGAAAAAACACAATTATTTCCAAGTCAGTACATTTAAGTATTAAGGATTCAGTCTTATAACCTTCATTTATCACTCCCAAGATCAAAGGCCATTGGACTAGGCCTGTGAGGGTTCCTATCCAATCCAAGATCATTTGTTACAAACTGTCATGACATTGTGTGAAGCTAGAGGAAACCCATTGAAAGCAGAATTTTAAACTGGGAAAGCTTCCCCAATATCAAGATTGTATTACAAACCCAGATCTCAGGTTGCATTCATCTGAAGTTCAGTAGTAAAGCCACACAAATGAGATAGTTGTTCTGCAAATGAAATAGATAAATAAAGCCAAAACCAACAATCTTACCCAACCCCGGAGTAATTCATATGCTGTAATTCCCAGTGACCACCAGTCTACAGGGTATGAGTATCCTGGGCCTCCATCTGTGAAAGCCTGGAACACTTCTGGAGCTATAATAAATAAATTGAATCAAATCAAAACAATTATATGTTATGTGGATTGTTAGTAAAAGATTTCACTTTGGGGGCGGGAAATAAATAGGTATGCAGTTAATTGAAATTAAGCACACAGTGACTGTGCCCAGGCAGAATTCTCCAGAGTGCAACTTAATTGATTAATTTAACTAGAAACGAGATATTTTGCATGCCACATGGCACCATACATATTTCTTGGACCATCACGGTTATTACAACACTCCAACCCTACTCAACGCACCATAACATTTGGGCCGTACTTCTTTCTTTACCTGTACAGTGTACAGTCCTGTTTCATCAAGTTGTTCCTAGAAGTAGAGTTTATACAAAACTGGGGTAAATTAGCACATATTCTTACAGCTGAATGGCTGCTAGTATCTACATAAACTTGCTGAAATCTAGCCGAGGTATCTCTGTTCTACACAGCCATCTGGAGTCTAGACATACCTTATGTTGCTAGAAATTGCCCAATAGATAAACTTACTATCATATAGTCCCTAGTAAAAGTAATTTTTAATAACAGCATGCAAGCTCAGGGCCAGCATACTAGCATAAGGATGGATTACTAAATGCTGTGTGTACATTTCTATCCTGAGATAGTGTTTGCTCAACGGAAACATGGTATTACCAGCCCCTGCCACCCAGTGGCAAGGTTCTGTAACAGTACCTGCTGCCACAGTTGCCATAAAAAGAGTCAGCCTCTCTGTGACCTGGGCACCAGTTCAACCTATATTGGTGTACAAAACTGACGTAGGTTACAGAAATGTAGCAAGGTGTATGTGCCTAGAAGAGGGGGTGGAGTGGGGCAGGAATTATGCTGACCACTGGAGACTGGGGGTGGGAGGCAGGGGAGGTGGCAGAGGGAGAGAAAGAAGGGTCTTACCTCCCCAGTGCTCCTCACTCAGGCTGCAGCTGCTCCTGCTGCAGCTGCTGTAAGAGTGCAGGCTTGGGCTGCTGTCACCAAGGACCAGGAAGTGGTGTCGACTCTCTGGTGGGGGCTGCTTATAGTGCTCTGTTTGCCCCCCACCCCCATCTCTTCCTGCCTGTGCCTTCCATGGCAAATCCTGGGGGGGGCGGGGAGGACACATCTTTGCACATCATGCCCCCCGCCCCCAAGATGGGAATGTGCCCGCCCAGCTCCTATGGCTGGGCTGCGCAGGGCTGTGCTTATCATGGCAAAGACTGTTAGTGGAGGGGGCTGTAATGGCATCCCTTCCAAGTCAGTGCCTGGGGCTGGTGCCTGCTTGCCCCTTCTAGTTAAGCTACTGTTAGGTTGTAGAGCTATTAAAGTGTGATATAACCAAGCCTAAATGTATCCTTACAACAAGGCAGGCAAAAATATCATCAGTAACTGAAAATACCCAATTATACATTCTAAACCATCAGGGAATTAAAAAAAATAAATCTACAATAAAAATACAGTCAGTGTCTAAAGCATGGTTTGAGATACATGACTTGAAAGGCTTTGTTGATATGCGGAAGTATATCAGGAAGATATTTGCTGCTTAATGCCTGGAAAGTAAACACAACTAAACATCTCAAATTCATGCGCACACATACAGGATTTTATAACAGCACTAGCTAATTGCCCATCATGAATGATGGAGTGTTTCAGGGAGTGTTTACATGCCCCAGCCCCACTCGCCCTTCGGGGCCAGCCATGTAAACCAGGGGCGGGCAATTATTTCGGATGGAGGGCTGCTTACTGAGTTTTGGCAAGCTGTTGAGGGCCACATAGGTAGCCCTGCCCCCTGACAGATGCCCCACTCCCTGGTCACCATCTTGTAACCAGAAGCCCCACACCTGACCTTTGCCAGACATCCCTCCCCTTGCCCCCAGAACTAGTTCTTTCAGCAAGGGGTTTTGCCATCTTGGAACCAGAAAAATACATTATATTCTAAAAAGGAAATATCTACAGTATTCATTAATTTAAATTCAAAAAATAATTTTGTCGAGATTTACATGTGTTTGTATAGTGCGCACAGAGGTGATCTCACAACAGCTTAAATTAAGTCTTATTCTTGTATGTTGTGAAGGGTGGGTATAGGTTTGTGGGGGGGCTATGTGTGTTTGTAGGTATATGGGGTGAGGAAGTGGTGGGGTGTGTGTCGATATGTGGGTTGTAGGTGGGTATGGGGGGTTTGTAGTGGGATGTGTGTGGGGGGACGGTGGCTGGGCTGTATGAGGGGGTGTGGGTGTGGGGGTCTGCATGTATGGCAGTGCAAGGGGGGTGTGGGTGCATGTCTATGGTGGAGTGTGCATGTGGGGCTCACCCTATGAACACACACACTGCCTCTGACTGCACAAACACATACACACACTCTGCCCCTGCCCACACACACACACACACACACACACACACACACACTCTTCCCCTAACCACACTCTGCCCCTGCCTGCACACCCCTCTCCACACACACTCTGCTCCTAACCCCCACCCTCGCAAAGCATGGCCATCTGGTCCAGTGAGGGTGCTGCTGGGAGCCATGTGGTGCTGGAGCAGGGCTAGGGCAGGAAGCAGGGAATGGATGGAGGTGGGCAGGGCTGGGATCACTCAGTCTTGCTGAGGGCTCCCAGTGGGTCCTACTGTCCCTAGCTCCTGTCAGCTTTGACAGGCATCCCGGAGCAAGTAAATATTAAACTGTAACAGCTCTCTCCACCTCTGCCTGGGGAGGCAGAGCCTGCCCAGCCAATCACTGCTAGTCCTCTTGGGGGAGCATGCACACTTGATCAAAAGCATTACAGAGATTCAGACAGACAGACTAAGCCCTTTATTATATTAGAATGGCCTTAAACTAATTAATTTAAGATATATTATGTTAAGGTGTTAATTGTATATAAATGTTGACACTGATCCAATAATCTGTGAAGACCTGTCTTGATTGGAAATGAAACCACCATCTAAAAAATGGTAAGCTCCAGAGAAATAACTTCATCACAAAAAAGCCTTTGATTTCTTTCATACTTATATGTGGCTACTAAGCTCCAGCAAAGGAAAAAAATAAATCTGTGAAAAATACTTTTGTAGCCATTTAAGAAAACTACCTTTCTATAAGATATGAAAGGAAAAGACTAGACAATCAGGCTTTTCTAATCATTTCACAGTATGATCTCAGTAGACTCACTGGAAACACCACATTCTTTGGGGATTTTCTGAACAATACTATCACCAAGCATAGCAAGATGTTGGATTGCAATTACCAGGTGACTTTCTATGGGTATCATACTGAGACTAATGCACTACATTACCATCTGATTACCATCTCATCACTTACAATAACAAAGTACTATGCATGCAGCAACAAATGACCCACTACACACCTAATTCACATTGGCAGTTCGGGATTTTACTATTTAAAGAACCTGATTCCACTAAATATAATGAGTTCATTACAAAGAAGTCTGGTGCTTTGGTGCTGTTATCTGTGGCACCACACTCATCTAGATTAAAATTTCCCTTAAAGATCGATATTTATTATTCTTATTTTAAGTTTTGTTTACATATATTATAATTCCTTATGAAATACATGGCTAGAATGAATCAGATCATTATTTCTTATATTTGTTAAGGAAAGCAAGGCAACCCTCACAAAGGAAAGGAAAGAAAAGGATATACATGCCTAATGTGTGGCTTAAGTGGAATTTAGTTGCCTAAGTTCAAAGCTCTTGTCCTGAAGACCCTGCTTACCTGCTTCCCTCCAGGCTCCCATCTGAGTTGCCTCAGTTCTTGACTTAAAAAGTCTCCAGGTAGCTAGAACTGCACATCTGAAAATACCCAGAACTGCATCGATCTCATCAGGGCTGAGCAACTCAGCACCTAGTCTGGTGGTATTCAAACTTTTTTGAACTCCAGGCATTCTTCCATAACTTTTATGGATTGAGTGACACCCATTTAAAAAAAAACAAAAAACAAACTGCTGTATTTTCTTGTATACAACAAGCATGTTTGAAAAGAAACCAAAACAACCCAAAACCCTGAAAGTTGCATTATACGTGAGAAATATGGCAGGAGCAGTTTCTGCCACTTAGTGGGCAAAAGTGAAAGCAAAATCTGCACAGACTCACAGGGTGCAGATGAAAGTGACATTTTTGACCAATTTGGATACAGAAAGCAGCCTATAGCTGTAATCAAACACAAGTGTATGACTGCAGATAACTTAAAAATGGCTGACTGGGTGAAAATCTGCCCCCTCATTGCATAAGGTATCATATAAAGATGTTTCAAAATGTAGCATCTTCTGTAACTTGTGTCCATACTGGCTCAAGCCTGTCATTGTTTTCAGAATGAAATGGGAAAAGGGAACAGAGGGAGTTCATTCTGGGGGTTATTCAGCTCTTCTGGGGTGGAGGGGGGGTCCAATTCACTGACTCTGCCCTTCAGCACCAGCTGGAGAGCCACAAAAACAAGCTCCATCCACTGCCTACCCCCCTCCCATTCTGAAAACAGCAAGCATTGGCAAAGAGCTGTGACCTTTACTATGGGAAACTGGCTACAGCCTCCCAGCCCTCAGCTAGATTCCCCTCCCCCCTGGAACCAACTGTGAACTTCTGTTTGGTCTGTGATAATGCTATAACTCAGAAGGCTTTGCTGAAAATGTTCTGTCACAGCTGGGAGCTGCACTTCTGTCTCCACCCAGAGGGATCAGTACAATACAGAGGTTCCTTAGCTGCTGCTACTCAGTTACTTCAAGGAAAGATTTTTTGTACTTCATTCAGTCTTTCAAAAATAGGGCATGGGGCATACTGTACATAAGAAAATACAGCAATTTTTATTACTTCCTCACAAGGGGCCAGATGGAAGGGAGAGGAAAAGCAGAAGGATGGAGTATGTGTTTACCTTCTTGCCCTGGGGATGAGCAGTTAGTGGAGGAGGAGGAGAAGCTGGGGATAACAGGCATATGCTTATCTCCTTGATCCTTGAAGTACCCTTCAAAGAATCTGTGGCATCCCAGAGTGCTACAGCACCTGGGTTGAGAATCATGGACCAAAAACTAGACTTTTCTCCCTGTAATTTCCCTCAGGGGCTTGATCAGATAGGACAAGATCTGGTAGAATTGTGCTCTATACTAAATATATGAATATATTCTTTTAAAACTCAGCCACAGTGGTGCTCCTCTTCATCAAATAACCCAGTGGTCAGAGCACTCCTTCATGAAATGAAATATTGAGTTCACACTCTGCTTCTGCCTGACAGGATTCAAATTCACATCACATCCTGAAGCACATACTATGCAGTAGCTCCATTTTGGAGCCCTTTGCCATTCAAACTGGTGTCTAGCAGGGTTGTATGATTGCACCAATTTTGTTTTCCATTTTACTTGCGGTCATCGAGATGCTCATCCATGACCATCTGCCACATGGCATCGGCATTGAGTACAAGGTGGATGGGAACCTTTTCAATTTTTCCCACCTCCTTGACAAAACCAAAGTTATTTCAGCCTTGATTGTAAAACTTCAGTATGCTGATGATTGTACTGTTGTTGCATCTACTGAGAAGGACCTAAAAATGGCCCTTAACTGCTTTTATCAAGCATACCAGTGCCTGGGACTGACCCTTAACATTGGAAAAACAAAGATGCTTCACCAGCTTGCTCCAGGGCCAATCAACCCTCTGCTGTTCCCCCGGGGCAAAGATCCTCATTAATGGACAGGAGCTGGAAAATGGTGAGCACTTTGCATACCATGGCAGCCATCTCTCAAAAAAAAGACAGCATCAATGAGCCAATGTGCCAGCTCTGCCTTTGGAAGACTGAATCATTGATAGTGTGTTCAATGATTACAACATCAGGACTTGAGCAAAACTACTATACAAGGCTGTAGTAATCCCAACTCGTCTCTATGGCTGTGAAGCTTGAGTGACTTACAAGGACCACCTGAAAAGCCTGGAACACCATCACCAGTGACACCTTTGGAAAATCCTTGAAAAGTGGGAGGATCATCACACAAATGCCAGTGCCCTCACTGATGCTAACACTAGCAGTATGGAAGTACTGATTATTTAACATTAGTTGCAGTGAATAGGGCATTGTGGATGCATGTCTGATGTACATTTACCAAAACAAACTGCTATACTTACAAATCAGCCAAGGACAAATGACACATAGGGGCCAGAGGAAATGTTTTAAGGACACCCTCAAGGCTAACATTAAGAAGTGTGGCATTTATACCACAAACTGAGAAAAAGTAGCCCAGGACACAGCTACATGGTGACATCTTGTGAGAAAAGGCACAACATACTTTGAGGAAAGCATGTCACCCTGGAGGCAGAAAAATGACAAAAATTGAAGGAAAGGAAACAACACTGAGAAATCTGTGGTCTGACCCTCCGTTTGGCTATCTGAGGTGTTAGCCAAAGAATCTATGGCTCTAGGATCGGCCGTCTTAGCCATCAAGGCTAGGGACAGAAATTCAAAAAGCCTGAGCCTGAATTGATTCAATCTTTGCAGGTTAGTCTAATCTGGCTAGGCTGAATCAGTTTGCAACTGCAAAGATATCCCAGAAATGCAGCCACATGCCTGCAGTGGCTCAGACTAGAAGCTGGGGGGTGCTAGAGCAGCCCTACCTTCCCTTCTTCAGTGCTGATCTGGGGGGTGTGGCTAGGCCACAGCAGGACGCTCTGATTAGGGAGGGGTCTCCCCCCCCCCCACCTGAGCAGCCCAGCAGGGAATTGATAACACAGTGTTTATCACCCCTAACTCAATGTTTATCATCCCATTAAGAAAACAATAGAGGAACATTACCAGCTACCTGTTGATTCTGTCTTTGTCCTGTCTGCCACAGCATGGACCGTAGCTAGCGTGTGGTCTGCTAGGTAATGCTGAGAGGTGTCTGTGTAAGGCAGAGGGGATGGGAATAATCCCTGCTTAGCAGGGAGTGGGGAGGGGAGGTGGGGAGCAGGGGGAGCCAGGCAGACACCTGTAGTCTCTACTGAGCTCCAGCCAGGGAAAAGAGGGGAGGGGCCAGAGACACCTGCCCAGCCCCGAGAGCATGCTGGGATGCTGGGGGAGTCTGGTTTAACTTAAACCAGCAAGGGGTCTGGGATGTTACATAAAAAAATTTGACCCAAATCAGTTAAATCTGATACTACATTCAACCAGGTTTATCTCAAACTGGTTTCAGCCATTTTCAAATGGGTTTAACATCTGTTCTGTTATACGTTTAAACCAGTTTCTGATCACTTAAACCAGTGTAATGGCTGTCTTTAGCCCAACAGACTCATTTACAACCCTTTACTTGACCTGTGGGACTGGTCATCCTCAACCATGAGGGATTGCTGCAACTGCTGACTATCCACCAGTCTCAAAGCTATTTTGAGGCAGGAGTATTTTCTGTCCCACTTATTGAAGCTATGTTAGTATTAGGAGAATTCAAGATTCACTGGGCTCACAAGCAGGTAAAAATGTTTCTTTAGCCACTTGGTTGAGAAATGCCTTTGTTCTGAACTGCTCTGTTCTAACAACTGCTTATGCATTATTCATTTAATAGTCATTGGATAAAATACAGAAACAGTGCTTGAGACAGAACCTAGAAAATAAGACCCCCACACTTCCACCTAAATGTCCTAACCACCTGGCAACACAGTCACTATTCTGTTCTCTCTGGCCCAAAGCATCATAAATTCATTTTTGCAGGATGGTATAGCTTGAACAAGAAGGGTGGAGAGTACTTAACTACCTCAAAACAGCTGACAGCCTGATGAGTGGCACTCTAGTGGGGTGGGAAATGTGGGATTGAATTTCTATAGGCTGAGAATATTAAACTCAAGTTTTGCTCCATTCAGCATTGTTGAGGCCTCATCTGAAGTACTGTATCCAGTTTTGGACCCCACACTTCAAGAAAGAAGGGGACAGATTAGAAATAACCCAGAAGACTGAAAAAATGATTAGATGCCCAGAAAAGCATGATGTATGAGGAAAGGCTGAAAAAAAAAAGAGTTTAGTCTGGACAAGAGAAGACTGATGGGGGATTTGATATCTGAAAGACATTTGAAGTGGTTCGGGATAGCTTTTTCTTTATAGCTGTAGAAGGCAGAACTAGGAGCAATGGTCTCAAGCTGCAACAGAGGAATACAGTTGGGAGATTAGGAGGAACTTTCTGACAATGGGGGTGGTCTAGTAATGGAACGGGTTACCTAGACAAGTTGTGGAATGTCCATCCCTGGAAATTTTCAAGAACAAGTTGTACAGATGCTTGATTGAGATGCTTTAGTCAGAGATGATCCCTCCTTGAGCTGGACTAGATAACCTCATGAAGTTCCTTCCAGCCCTACTTTCCTATAATCCTATGATACAAGTCCCCTGATTCTAACTGGGGTGCTATAACCACTTGGCTGGATTTAAGACACACCACTGGACTCACTATTTCCCAGTAGCTCGTTCTCATTGGCTATATCCTAAACAAATTGATTGTTTTAAATTTTATTGTAAGGCACCCCCCATGTTGCACTATATCAGGAATTTAGGCATCTAAGTCACGGTCCTGGATTCCACTACTGAAACACTGACAAGTGAGGCCTATAAAGTTAGGCTCTGCAATACCCAGGTTCTCTCATGCATCCAGCCCAGAGTGATCATTTATATATATAAGGTTACTTCTTAGGCCCAAATTACCTGACTGTAGAGGCATGGTACAGATCCCACTATTTAATATGCTGCTTTACTGCAATACGTTTGGGGACCCCTGATATATTTCTGTGGGGTAGAGCTGATAGGGCTCTCTTGATGTACTGTTTGTAGTTGTCTGAGAATTCTGTAACACTGCCAAACTGATGAAAGGCTTTTTTCCTTAAGTTGGTGACTGAGTTATTTACTTCTTATTTTATTTGTTGGTTCTGAAACAAGCAGTGAACAATATCATCTTATCCCTGAATTAAGCCTATCAGCAGTATGTGCTTCAAGTTGCAGCACTGAGCCCACTGTTTGTTTGGTTTTCAGGTTTATTAAAAACTGTTCTGTTCTCTCACCTTAAGATGGTGACAGCATTCTCACATCAGAAAATGAACATTTAGGCTTCCATTTTTTAAAGCACATAAGCTGCTTTTCCCTGCTTTAATGGTATTTGTTCTCTGTTCAGATCAACTCTGTATTTCAATAGGTTGAGTGATGGTTTTAGTATTTAAGCAGCTGCTACACAGGATGAGAAGAAGCTAACTTAAAAGCCTGGAGTCACTCACAGCAAGTTATATGCTGTAGTTTTTTACATAAAAAGTGAAATATTAGCTCCACTTTAGTTTTAAATTATTTTTTGTTTCTGATTCACCAAATTGCCTGCTACAGTCTCTATTTTAAGTATACGCGTAAGTCTCATAACCATAAAATCATATAAAATTAGGGTTGGAAAGGACCTATAGTGCAATGCCCTGCTCAAAGCAAGACCATCTCAAACTAGATCATCCCAGCCAAAACTTTAGCTGGGTCTTTAAGAGCTCCAAGGATGGAGATTCCACCAACTCTCTGGATAACCTATTCTAGTGCTTCACTATGCTCCTAGTAGGAAAATTCTTCCTAATATCTAACCTAAATTTCCTTTGCGGCAACTTGATATAAGATGAACATGTTTGATTGCTAAATAGAGTCTACTTGAATACATTCCAGGGTGCCTCAAATACATTTTCTGAGTTAATCTTTTTGAATGAATTTATAAAGGTGTAAAACAGAACTTCCTTTTCTAGGGTTCCATATTTTCAATTTTGCTATGAACACGGTACTCCAGATGTAGCCTCACCAGTACAGAATAGAGGAGAATAATCACTTCCCTGGACCTACTGGCAACACATCTACCAAAGCAGTCCAGTATACCATTAGCCTTCTTGGCAACAAGGGCACACTGCTGGCTTATATTCTATTCAGCTTATTGTCCACTGTACATGATGCTCCAGCTTTTTTCTATCCACCTTACAGTCCATTCACCCAACCCATACTTCCTTAGCTTGCCTGCAAGAATGTTACAGGAGACTGTATAAAAAGCCTTGCTAAAATCAAGGTATATCACATCCATTGGTCTCCCTGCATCCACAGAGCCAGTCATCTTATCATAGAAGGCTATCAGGTTGGTCAGGTATGACTTGCCCTTGGTGAATCCATGCTGAGGGATCTGGGTTTAAAATTTGCTATGGAAAAACGCATATTTTCTCCTTTCAAAGAGAAAAATAAGGGAAACAGCGGGTTTCCCCTTGCATGCTGGGCAGAGCTCCAACCTGCAAAGGGCTGTTTGGGGCTGGGGGACTGGGACACAGGGTGATCAGGCAGAGGGTGCTATGTGCTTGGGCACATGCAAATGGCACCTGGGAACTGTAGAGACCAGCTCCCACAGGTAAGTCTGGGGGGGAGGGAGCAGGTTGAGGCCCCCACAGTGAGGGAGGGAGTGAACGAGTGAGTGGGGCAGGGCTGGGGGTACTGCTCTGCTGGGGCTGTACATGGGGCCAAAGGCCAGAATGCATGGCTAGGGGGACAGCGGGGGGACTGGTTCCCTGCCACTGTGTGCACTCCTGGAGAGGAGGGCATGGGGGAGCATATGCCCCCCAGATTTGTGTGGGGGGAGGGGTGGATGCAGGCTGCCTGCTGCAGGCTCAGGACTCCACACCCTGCCTCCATGGTCCACTGGATGGAACCTGGCATGGCAGGGCAAAGCAGGGCAGGGAGGCTTGGTGCTGCTATGTTGTTCTCCCCATGGCTGCCAAGTAGGCAGGGAGTGCCTCTCCGTGGTGGCACAGCTGGCAAGGAGCTCCTGACAGTGGCACCAAGCCTGCCCATTCCACTCTGCCCTGCCCACCCTCCCACCGTGGAGGCCCTGGGGGAGGGCAGCAGGGTGGGGAGCCCTGAGCCCGCAGTGGGCAGCCTGCACCTTCGCTCTGGCCTGTGGGGAAAGTGGCAGGGGAAGCTGGGCTTCACGCTCCACTCTGGCCACAGCAGCTGCTGCCTCCTGTGGGTAGCAGCTGGAAGCAGTGTGCGGTTGGGGTAGCAGGGGGCTGCAGACCCTGGCCCTGATCCCATAGCCGTGGCAACTGGGGGCCCCCTCTGACAGTGCTGGGGGAGCAGGAGGCTGCAGGTCACGAGTGAGGGGCACTACCAGGGCTGGTGGGGTAGGCAACTGTGGATGGGGAGTGACGTGCACCAACAGGGCCCAGAGGGCTGTGGCCTGGGAGGGAGCTGGGGCAGGGCCAGGAGCTGGGGGTGGGGGGGAGTGAGGGGCACTGGCAGGGCTGGGGGGTTGTGGGGGCTGTGGCTTGGGAGTGAGGGGCAACGGTATGGGCAGGGGCAGAGCACTGAAATATCAGGGCTGCTCAGTGCCACAAAGCTGGGGTGGGGAGCTAAAAGCCAGTTAAAATAAAATAAAATAAAATGGTCATCTAAAGCTATTAAAACAGTAGTTCTCTACCTGTTTAGACTCAAGGCACCCCTTTTTAGACTTAAGGCACCGCTCAGAAAATGTCAGTGCTTAGCTTTCACTCATTCTTCAATAAGGAAAAGTAATAGAGCAATTCCTTTGTTGCAAAGAACTCAAGAAAACCAAAAGTTGTCAGAATGTTTTTCACATTATGGATAATACTGAATAAGTCACCAAGAAATACTAAATAAAATACTGAATAATACAAGCATTTCATGGTTTACACAGGGTTCCAATTATAATTTTCTTCCCTCAACTCTTGGCATTCCTGTAATATTTTTTAAATGTTATGCAAATTAATTTCACTTTTTAAAAATATCAGCTCAGTAAGAGTTACAAGGGTTCAGCACTTCTGGAAATCAAGGCCAAGCTCAGTTATTAACAGATAGGTACACTTGTGAAGATAAGCACTTTTGCAAATGCAGATCTCAGACCGGAAAATCTTTACTCAACTGGACTCCAATGATGTTATTTTTTAAAATCAAACAATGTTCCATTTAAAGCTGAAAGCACTTGGGAACATGCAGTGGTAACTGAATCCAAATAGGACCAAGATGAATGCTTGTTCCTAGTTACGAAGTCTGTGCTGAGTTTAGAATACTGACAAGGATGTTTACCTAACTGATATGATAATGAAAAGAAAAAAAAAGTTTGACTTCAAAAAGACTCTCCAACTAAAAAATCTTAATTTATTTCTGTTCCACCTCTGTTCTTTTTCTCTTAACATACTTTCAATCTTTTCTCTTATTATTCTTATGTTTGCTTCTTTGAAACCGGATATAAGATGAACATGTTTGATGGCTAAATAGAGTCTACTTGAATATATGCCAGGGTGCCCCAAATACATCTTCCGAGTTAATCTTTTTGAATGAATTTATAAACGTGTAAAACAGAACTTCCTTTTCTAGGGTTCCATATTTTCAATTTTTGCAGCTTTATCTTTTTTTTGAAAACAAAGAACTATTATTCTGTATCACTGCAATTTCCTTTGTATCTGAATTTATAAATGCAGAATTTTAAGGTAGGTAAGTTCAGTTTGTTTTTTCAACTGAGAATGAAATTATGTCAAAAGAACATGTAATAACCAAAATTTTAAAAGAGCATATATATTCTTATAGTTTTGCACAAACAGTAAAAGATGTGGCTCATATAAAATTTCCCAAATTTATCTACATTAATGTTCTGTGTTGACAGCTGCTTATTTCGTGTATTTAGAGCCTGCGTTTATTTTGTGAAATACATACGTAATTTCTAAAAAATTAATTCAGAGCATTCTGCAGTTGATATAGCAGTGAAACTAATTATGTTTTGGCATCATGACAACAATGATGCAGTTCATAGCTCATGGTTATTATGATATATGCGTGGTTTTGTAAATAGGAAAAACAGCACTCTGTTATGCTTAAGTTACATGTGTGTGGTTTTGTATGTGGCAAAAAAGCATGATACTTACTGTTAATTCTGTCCTCCAATTGTAACAACTCCTCAGTATTCGACAGTACCATAGATATGCATGCAATAAAAGGAAGATCAATTTCTCTGTATGATGGTTGTATAATCTTCTTTCAAACTGTTGTATAATCTTCTTCAAATTAATCTTTCAAATGTTCGATAATCTTATTTAACTGGTATCTTTGTTATAAAAGACATTACACATGGGTCAAAATATTTCAAGAGAAATGACCTGAAGTCCTCTGAGATCTTATGGCATCCACTGAAGTCAATGGCCATCTAAATATGCTTAGCTTTAGACACTCAGGCTTCATACAAATGTTACAGCTATAAGTTTGTGGGGGGGTAGATCAGATGAAAAATGGTTCCCTGATCTAAGGTAAGTTGGGTAGTAGAGTGGGTGGGAGAGGGGAGCTAGTAGGGCCACGGGATTTGAGGGGATAGGGGAACTATGAAGTGTTGGTGGGGTCTGGGAGGGGTTGGCAGAATTTGGGGGGGTAGCAGGATCTTTAGGGTCCATGGATGGGGAGGGGTTGGGGGGATTGTGGAGGGGGGGAGGGCTTGGTGGGATTAAAGAGGCTTTCCTATCCTACCGAACTCCCTAGCCCCTGCCCAAAATGCTGCTGAACTGCCTGCAATCCTGCAAATCACTTCTCAGGCTGGTTTTGCTGGTGTTCACCAGTCCCGAGAGCCAAGTATGTCAGGGTGAAGGGAGGGGTGGGCAGACTGAGGGGCTGGCAGCTTCACAGGGAGGTTGGTGGGACTGGGAGGTCTGATGGCTCCATGGGAGGGTTGGTGGGGCTCTCTCCCCCTCAAGACCAGGGGCTATTTTTAAATCCCACCTGACCCACCCCAAACTCAGATGAACAAATGCCCTTGTAACAGAGAGCTGAGGACTGTGTGCTACTTCAAGACAGAAAGGGCCTAGGGGGAGCCTCAGGTGGGGAGAGGCTGCAGGAAAGCAAGTGACTTGAGTAAATAGGACCTATGAGTGCTTACTGCAGAGCTAGTTATTCTGCAGAAGCACAGTAGGGTGGTGCGTGCATGAGTAGTAGGAAGCTTATTGCAGGGCTAATTGCTCCTGCTTGAGCCCAGCAGGGGAGACTAGGCATGGCCACAGGTGGGCTACTGTGGAAGTCAGGCAGTGGATCAAAAACAAGGGCCACCTGAAGACAGCCCCATAGAGTCACCTGGCCATAGAGGGGCAGGGCTCTGGGCATATAAACCCTGACCTAGCACCAAGGGAAGGTAGTCTGGTCCTGCAAGCTGTAAGGGAAGGAGTCCTGGCCAGGAAACTTTAAGGGACTGCTGAGCCTGATGGACTGGTGAGCTGTCCTGGGAGTACCATTGAGACTCTGGGCGCTTACATGGCTATAACCCAGAGTTGAGGGGTTATGCTAGTACTAGAGATGGTGGAAAGGTTTTCCTTCTTAAAGGCGTAGTGTGTGATTTTCCCTTTTATTGATGTTGGTAGGCCCAGAAGGGAGAGTTTGTTATAGCTGGGGAGCTTATCTTTTGGCTACAGTTCATACACCAGTGGTTTGGGATGGGACTGTGAGGGGTGACTTTGGAGGTCCCATTAGTACCCCATGACTGTCTTAAGCCCTCTTGGGGGCAGCCTCAAGGCAGAGCAGGGGCTGAGCTCAGAGCTAGGCAGAGGAGCCCAAGGTGCAGAGCTGAGCAGAGGAGCCCAGCACCAAAGAAGGGCAAAGACAGGAGGCAGGGGGCATGGTATACAGGGGCCAGGAGTCCAGTGCCCAAGAGAGGCAGAAATGGGGGATAGGCCCAGTGCTCAAGACAGCAATACTAGAACTGGTGCCTAGAAGTCAGTGGGCCTGGGCTAGGAGGCCCAGCCACACAAAAGGAATGGAGGCCAAGAGGACTGACGCCCAACCAGAAGAATGATGATATAATGACTCTTGTGAGGCATGGGGTGTGGTATAAGGGAGGACAGAGTCATGCAGTGAGCCCTTAAGGCTTAGGTGACCTGGGGACATTGACAGGTTGAGAGTGCTCAAGTAGCTGAAGGGTGGAATCAAGGCCAGCAGTGCAGGAGGGACTTGTAGGCTAGTGGAAAAAGTAAAACTTGCTCTAGGACTCTCAAGACAGTCTCTCTTTCTATATAATAAGTACATCAAGGCATAGTGGGTGAGAAGGTGAGGGTACCTTAGAGGAAGAGTGGGGCATGGGTTACAGGGCCACCAGAGGATATCACAGCTGCCTCTTGGGCTGCAACATACTACAGCCCCCACACCATGAACCAACCCCCCCTGACCCCACCTGTCCCTCCCCCCACCCTGACTTACTTCTATCAGCTCCTGGTACCAGCGAACCCTTTAAAAACTGGCACTAAGAGTGGCTTGTATGATCAGGGTGGTCTGGTGGGCTCAGAAGGGAGGTGTTGGATGGTCTGGGGAGGTGGTGCTGTCCACCTAGGGGCAAGGGGAGGGACTGTGGAGCTAAAAATTGCTTAGTGCCAGGGGAGGAGTAAGAAAAGCACAGCTCCAGGTATGAGGCCAGTTAGATCAACTGGCCATACCTGATCTAACTATAGTGCACCTCCGAGGTACACTTAATTGATATTGGGTGGGCTGCTTTTTTGACCAATCTGACCTTCCTAGAACTTCTATACAATTTGCACTTGGATCCCTTGTTAGCTTAATCTAAGTGTAAGATCTGCATGTGGGCAAAGTAAAGCAGATTGGGTGGCTTCTCCTTAACCTCCCTGAATGTCTGTATGTACCCTCAGATTTGAAACTGTTGACCACGATTGCTTAATCTGTTTGAGGTTTGTCAGTGAAAGTGGCTGGTCCAGAAAATAGCTGTCACCTATGATATATACTGGTTTAATCACGAAGGTACTTTCATAGATTTCATAGACATTAGGGCTGGAAGGGACCTCAGAAGATCATCGAGTCCAGCCCCCACACCCGGAGGGCAGGAAGTCAGTTGGGGCATAGGATCCCAGCAAGATAAGCATCCAATTTGCTCTTGAAGGTGTTCAATGTAGGTGCTTGAACCACCTCCGATGGCAGGCTATTCCAGACCTTGGGGGCTCGGACAGTAAAGAAATTCTTCCTTATGTCCAGCCTGAAACGGGCTTGTAGTAGTTTATGACCATTCGACCTCGTCATCCCTTGGGGCGCTCTGGTGAACAAACGTTCCCCCAGATCCTGGTGGTCACCCCTGATAAACTTATAGGTGGCCATCAGATCACCCCTGAGCCTGCACTTTTCCAGGCTAAAGAGCCCCATGGCTCTCAGCCTGTCATCGTAAGGTCTGTTTTCTTGACCTCTCATCATGCGCGTGGCTCTCCTCTGGACTCTCTCAAGCTTCTCCACATCCTTTTTGAATTGTAGGTCACCTGGTCATAAAAGGAAATGAGACTGGTCAAGCAAGACCTACCTGCAACAAACCCATGCTAGCTATCCCACAGGATGTTGGCATAGTTTCATAGTTTCTAGGTTCGGAAGGGACCTCAGTAGATCATCAAGTCCAACCCCCTGCCATGGCAGGAAAGAGTACTGGGGTCAAACGACCCCAGCAAGGTGTACATCTAGCCTCCTCTTAAAGACCCCCAGGATAGGAGCCAGCACCACTTCTCTTGGAAGTTGGTTCCAGATCCTAGCGACCCTGACCATGAAGTAGCGCCTCCTGACATCTAGCCTAAATCTACCCTCTGCCAGCTTGTGACTGTTATTCCTGGTGACTCCTGGTAGTGCTCGGGGGAACAGGGACTTCCCCAGTGCCTCATCCCACCTGACTAGTTTGTAACAGGCCACTAGATCCTGCCTCAGCCTTCTCTTCTGGAGGCTGAACAGCTTCAGATCCTGTAGCCTCTCCTCATAGGGCCTGCCCTGCTGCCCCTTGATCATGCGAGCAGCCCTCCTCTGGACCCTCTCCATGTTGTCCATATCCCTCTTGAAATGCGGTGCCCAAAACTGGATGCAGTACTCCAGCTGCGGCCTGACCAGTGCCGCAGGGAGGGGGAGTATCACCTCCTTGGACCTGCTTGAGATGCATCTGTGGATGCATGACAAGGTACGGTTGGTCTTCTTGACTGCATCCCCACACTGCTGGCCCATGTTCATCTTGGAGTCAATGATGACTCCAAGATCCTTTTCTGCCTCTGTACTGACAAGAATGGAGCTCCCCAACCTGTAGGTATGGTGCTGGTTGTTCCTCCCCAGGTGCATCACTTTGCACTTCTTGATGTTGAATCCCATCCTATTCTCATCTGCCCACCCTAGTAACCTGTTTAATTCTGATTGCGGCCTATTCCTCCCTTCTAGCAGGCCCACATCCCCTTACATCTTAGTGTCATCAACAAATTTGAGAACAGGGTGCTTTTTACCCCCTCGTCCAAGTCACTGATGAAGATGTTGAATAGTGCAGGCCCGAGGAGTGAGCCCTGCGGAACCCCACTGCCCACATCCCTCCAGGTCGAAAATGACCCATCCACCACCACTCTCTCGGTGTGGCCCTCCAGCCAGTTTGTGACCCAACTGACTGTGTGGGTGCCAACACCACAGTCCCCCAGTTTCTTAATGAGAACAGGGTGAGAGACAGTGTCGAAGGCCTTCTGAAAGTCCAGGAAGACTATGTCCAGTGCTACCCCTGCATCTAAGGATTTGGTGATCTGATCATAGAAGGTCACCAGGTTGGTCTGACAGAACCTGCCACTAATGAACTTGTGTTGGTTGCCCCTAAGCATGATCTCTTCTGCTGGCCCCTCATGGATATGCACCAGAATAATTTTCTCAAAAAGCTTGCCCAGGATCAAGGTAAGACTAATTGGCCTATAGTTTCCTGGGTCCTCCTTCTTCCCCTTTTTGAAGATGGGAACCACGTTGACCACACCAGAGCACCACGAGTGCTCGTAAAGCCGTGCCAGGGGTCCTCAGCCAATTCCCTCAGTGCTCTAGGCTGGAGATCGTCCAGACCAGCTGACTTGAATACAGCTAGTCCCTCCAGAAGTTCCCTAAATAGTTCCTCGCTAACCCTTGGCCTAGGTGTGCCTCCCCTGGGGCCTGAGAGGGGCCCAGCTGGGGGGTGACTGTTCCGGTCCCTGCTCAGGAAAATGGAGGCAAAGAAATCGTAAATATGTTGGTTTTGTCGTCTGGTGTGACGACCAAATTTCCTAACGTGTCCTGCAGGGGCCCCACATTACCCGGAACATTCTTTTTACCCCCTATGTATTTAAAAAAGGACTTCTTATTGTTCCTAATCCAGGAAGCTAGTCCCAGTTCCATCTCTGTCTTGGCCTTCCTGACTGCCCCCCTACATCCCTGAGCAACTGCAGTATAGTCATCCCTGGTGATGGCCCCTCCTTTCCATTGGGTGTACGCCTCCCTTTTAGCTAGGAGACATTCTCGGATGCTTTTGGTGAGCCATGGGGGCTTGTGTGCCCTCCTGCTCCTTTGGATTTGTGTTGGCATTACCTCCCTTTGGGCTTGGAGGATCATCTCCTTAAGGAACAACCACTCTCCTTGGACACCTTGCTCCCCTCCCCTTTGGGACCTCAGTGCTTCCCCGACTATTCTCCTTAGCTCATTGAAGTCCACCCTCCTGAAATCTAGGGCTGCTGCCTTGTGCATTGAGGATTGCTCCCTTGAGGAGCAACCACTCTTCCTGAACTCTCCTCTCTCTGGGGTCGTGGTCCCTTAGGGCCTCACTGACGAGCCTCCTGAGCTTGTCAAAGTCAGCTTTCCTGAAGTTAAGGACTTCTGTGTTGCTGACTGACTTGCCAGCTTTATGGCAGATGGTGAAGGTGATCAGCTTGTGATCGCTGTCACCCAGCTTCCCATTGATCACTAGATTGCTGATTAGGTCATCCCCAGTAGCCAGTACCATGTTGAGCAGCGCTTTACCTCTCGTTGGCCTGTAGACTTCTTGAGTCAGGTATAGGTCATCCACACATGATGGGAAGCTTTGTGACCACTCGGAAGCCTTCTGGAAGACTTAGCAGAGTATGTTATTAAATCAGGGCCTTGTAGTGGGTCTGATGTGAGCCTCAAATGTTGCTGATGGGAAGGATTAATTTTTTGATGAATTAATTCAGTTTCATTCTTCTAATAACCTAATCAAAGAGAGACTGGTTTGTCTGCCTAGCACCATATTTCAAATTAACTAGTGTTGATTAGGGAAGCTTTGGGAGGTTTGCAGTAGAGCTATTTCATACTTGGAAGAGTCTGTGTGGTTTCTTATAGTGCTGCTTTGAATCTTTGCAAAAAATAAGTGAGACACATTAAGAAATCAATATAAGGAGGCAGTGCAGACCTCTTCAAATGACCTTATTTTTCTTCTAATGAATCTTCTTGCTTGCAATTTCTGTAAGTAATAATGATAGCACTGCAAGGAAATTACTGAAGATTAATTACTGGCCAGGAGGAGTTGATGATTCTTCAGATACATTTGAGTACTGGTAACCTGAGCCGGTTATTAACTCTTATGAAATGCCTTGTACTGAGGTTATAAATGCTATTACAAGCAGAAATGAATTAAAAATATATCATAGCTGTATGCCCTCTTATTTTATGTTTGACAGAGTTTGAATTTGTATGTATAAACCAGCAATTTGTAATAGCTAGAGCATAACAAGGTGGTAAGTAACAGCCAAACTGAGTTTCTCAAAAACAAATCATGACTAACCAACCTTATTTCCTTCTATGTCAAGGTAATTGGTCTTGTAGATTGGGGGGGTGGAGCAGTCTTTGATGGTATTTTCATACCTAAACTGAGAAAATATCACCTAAATGAAATTATTAGAAGGTTGCTGCATAACTGGTTGCATAGCAACGCTTGAGGAGTACTCATCAACAACTCAATGGGAAGAGATATCAGCTGAGGTTCCCCAGGAGTGTGCCCAGGGAAATGGAGGGGAATACAACAAGTCTTCAGTTGCTTTTTTAATTCAGACAACAGAATTGAATGTGCATGTATTACATTTGTGAATGACAGGAAACCGGAATTGAAGACACTTTAGAGAACACTATTGAGATTCATAGTGACCTCAATAAATTGGAAAAATTAATCTGATATAAACAGGATGGAATTCAACATGGACAAGTGAAAAAAGCCACACTAAAGAAGGCAAAGTATTTTGGGTAGATGTGATATCTTTTACTAGCCCAACTAAATAGTTGGAAAAAATTTCTCTGCAAACTTCCAGACACAAGTACCCTTCGTCAGGCATAGGGAGACTCTGCTGGTATTATGTGTTCTCCTTGGAGTGTTCTCCTAATCCTGATGAAGGGTATTTGTGCCCAAAAGCTTGCAAATAACTTTTTTACAACTATTTTGTTGATCTAATAAAAGATCAAATCTACCCAAAGAACCTTGCTGTTTATGTTTTTAGACCAAACACAGCTACAATCAACAACCTTGCACACTTAAAAAGGAACACTAAACTGAAAAAATGAAAATATTATCTGCACTATTGCAGAAAAGAAGATGGGCACAAGCTGAATAAGACTCAGCAGTGTAACACTTGCAAAAAAGAGTTAATAGAATAGGGGGATGCATGAGCAGAAAAGTATATTTAAATCAGAGGAAATGATTCTTCTATTCTACTCCACAATGATGAGACCTCCCCAGCAGAGCTGTGTCCAGTCTTCAGTGTCACTCTTCAACACATGGAAAAACAAACTGGTGAGAGCCCAAAGGAGAGCAACAAAAGTGATCAGAGGTCTAAAAAACATGAAGCATGAGGAACTAGATATTGAGTCATTGATGGCTATTCATTGAACACAATGATCTAACCAGTTGTATATCCACCTTACCGTACCTTCATCTAGTCTGTACTTCCTTAGCTTATTTATGAGAGTGTTATACTTTGAGTTTAGGAAGTCTGTCTTCCACATCTCATCCACTGCTCTCCCCACATCTTCAGAGCTTGTCGCCTTATCACAGAAGGAAATCACAGATTAATAGATTCATAGATTGTAAGGCTGGAAGGGACTTCGGAAGATCATTGGGTTCAGCCCCCTGCACCAAGCAGGAAATCAAGTTTGCCAGGCAGGACTTGCTCTTGGGGAACCCATGCTGGCTGTACCTGATCAGCCAGCAAGTTCTCCTCCGAGTGCTTCACAACAGATTCCTTGAAGACCTGTTCCATTCTCTCTCCAGGTACTGAGATCAGACTGACTGGTCTGTAATTCCCTGTATCTTCCTTCTTCCCTTTCTTAAAGATCAGCACTCTACTTGTCCTTTTGAACCTCTGGCATCTCAACCAATCTCCATGATTTCTAAAAGAGGACAGTCAATAGTTTGGAAATTACACCAACCAATTCCTTCAGTATTGTAGGCTGTACCACATCTGGCCCTGCTGATGTGAAAGCATCTTGGGTGGCTTGCAGATGTTTAAAAAAAAAAAGACAATGCTTTACTTCAAACTTGGTGCCATCCAGCACATGCCCAGAAGAGGCAGCAGTTTAATTGGACCATGCTAACCTGATGGCTGTATAGATTGGGCACTTTAGTGGAGCATTTGGCACTTCTATCTGATAGCTGATTGAATCAGCTTTAGCTTCTTCAGCTCTGCTGAAGCACCCAATCTACACAGACGCTGCAGAGCTGGGTTGAAATAATGTGCTGCTGCTTCTGGTAAAGCCTGTTTTTTTTGGGGTGGGGGGAAGGAGGGGATTTGCTTTTTTTCTGTTTTTTCATGCCTGCAAACAGCTTAGCTTACCTAAGTAATCCTTAACTTGATATTCCACTGCTATAGGCTGTTTGCCTCCTTCCCTATCTTTGCTGCCAACTGCACTCCTGACCTGGTAGGTTAATGATAGGTTCATAGCCCATGAGGGATTTCTGAATCAGTACATTTTGCATATTACATGGCACTCCTATACCATAATAATGGGTGCTATGCGATACAGTGGCATAACAAAGGGGCCACTAACACCACCTTATATACCACTGATGCCCAGGGTGCTCGAGTGTCCAGTTATGCTTCTGGTATGATAATAGAAATCAAGAACTGGCCACCTTTTACAAGCCGCAGGCCAGAACAACCAGGCTGTGGTCCAACGCAGGCCTAGTTGCTTCTGTAGTGTGTCAGTAGTAGGGGGGCTTTCCTCATACCCAGCTTTGTGGGCCAGATCCAGTGGCTCAGTGGGTGGGATCGGGCTGTGGGCTATATGTTGCCAACCTCTAACACAGACAAATAGATACGAGTAAAACTCGCTAGCTGTAAATGTGCTAGCTCTGGCAGGATGGCGATATTAGCCCCACACTCTGCACAGGCCAATAAGTCTTGCTTTTCATCAGGTTTAATTAGCCTGTGGGGGGAGTGTTATAGTAATGTAGTAATTGTTATAGTAATTGCTTACAATATCTGAGCTAGCTTACCCAGAGCCATCTCTGCGTAACATTGCATCATACCATATCAACAAACCAGGAGAGCATGTAAATAAGTAACATGGGTGAATTAGGCACCTCACTTTGTTTGGCTTTTAATGGGTATCTAGTCTGTACCACTGCAAAACAGATGACTGTATATAACTATCTGCACCTTTCAGATCCTCAATACCTTTTGTCAGTCTGACCTTAAGGCTCCAAGTCTACAAGATATTTAAACACCTGGCTTACATCAAGCATTTGAATAGCCTGACCACAGCAGGACAATTCATGTGCTTAGGTCAGTCACATGCCAAAGTACCTTGCTGACTCAGGGTGTTAATGGGTAAAAATAAATAATTTGAATGAAAAGGGAACTTAATTTCTGAACTAACACTTCTATTCTCTTAGATTTGAACATGCCCAGTGGAAATACTAATAGTTTTCTCAGCACTTGCACAGTGGTGTCCCAATATCAATTTTCGCTTCTCACTAAAAACAAAATAAAAATTCAGAGAAGGTTAGTAATTCTACTAACTGATGTTTTAAATAGAAAGCAGCAATCAAATCATATGGGTAGCAAGAAAGCTGCTATTTCAAAGGGTGTCAGTTTTAAGGCCAAAATGAAAGAAAACAATTTTTCCTCTCCACTGGAACTGTAAATGTGAATTTGGTATGATAGTTTCTAGCAGTTTACCTCCTATAGCACTGAGTTGATTTTTTTTCCCTTTCCTACTGAAAAATCTAAATGGTAATGCCTACCTTTCTGATTTAGATCTATTAATGGATATGAATGCTTAAATGTGTGCAGTGGAGGGTAAAATGCTACTTAAAGTCTGAACATGCTGGGCTGGAAATCTAGTGCTTGGTCTGGGGGAATTTTAGAAGTGTAATCTATTTCTTCTTTTATTTTCCTAGCATACCTCAGCAGTTTTCAATCCTAATACTTTAAGACACGTATTCAATCAACAAATATTTTATATACAATTACCTAGACATATTTTTAAGACGTGATCTTAAAACACCCTATTAGTTTTCCACATAGGTACATTTACTCATTCATCTCTGCATAGCAGGGAATCTATTCAAAACCCTCTGGACACATTAAGTCCTGGATATAGCACTGTATTTACCCTGTGTGCATGCATATGGCAGGCACAAATGTTACTGGGGAATTTTTATGCCAACCTCAGGAGGGAGTATTATACTCACGCCTGATGCATAATGTTGACCCTATATATCAGGCTAATGATTATGAAATATATCCAGAATTAAGTATCCCCCTTATTCTTTGTTGTCAAAGGCCTAAGGGTGGGATTTTTAAAGGCACAGAATTTCAGTCTAACTTTGCTCCCAGTGCAGTTTACAGCAAAACTCCCACTAATTTAAATGAGAGCAGAATTGGGCTGGTGCTGAAAATCCCATACCAAACTCACCCTGGTACAATTACTTTCGGAATAAAACCAAAACTGTAGGATGTTTTGGCTTTACCTGTAAGGTTGAGGTTAGAACATGACTCAGGTTTCTTCTGTCTGTTAATGACCCAGCTTTCTTTCTTTTGTTAATACTTTTATGTAGTATTAATTAATGGATACATAACTCAGACATCAGTGGGCCTCTTTGTAAATGCACAGCTCTCCCGTACTCTCAAATCCTTGGCCATAATTCAGAATGACAATGGCCTATGCAAGGGCTGTGAAAATCTGAGATAACCAGCGTGCAAGGTAGCTAGGGGTACCACTTTTTTTTAGGTAATTTATTGTTGCTTTTATTGGCTTGGGATTGTGTCAGGTGGATTTGTGTTCTGATTTTTATTCATTAGCCTGATATGAAATAAACCCCCACTGCACTGTTCAGATAACTTTGTCTGTCTGCAGATAAAAAACCCCCCAGAAAATGAGAAAATAATAGGAAACTTCCAATTCAGGAACTGAACTATTCCCACAACATCTGATGTATGCTGTAAAGAATATCTATATGTATACAGATTACCTATATCTCTATGGAAATACAAAGATACATAAACTCTGTCAAACAAAACAGAGATATTTCAGTTAGAGACTTGTTATTTTTAATGGTTTTCTATAATACTCAGAATGATCAATTTCTATTAAAAATAAGAAAATATAGTGCAGGGTTTAGGACTGATATTAGGAAGACTGATATTACACCTTACAAAGGTATATGTTGACTGCAAACCATACTTGAAAGCCAATCTGTACAGTTAATCTTTCATTGTTCATAAAACTTTGTTTTTACTGAAAATGCTAAACACAGCACTACCCACATTGAAGGATTCCAGCATTCTTTAAATGCAAAAAATAAATAACCTTCCAGAACATGTGCAAACAATAGCCATATATCCCAGGCACTGATTATGGTTAACAAGCTTTCTAGATGCAAGAGGGGAAAAACTTCTCCTTCAGCAGGGAGGACTGACACACCTGTTCTCACAGCTGTTCATACTGCAGGTGTGCTGTGACCTATACCACCAAAGTTTACATGCTGTTGCTGCTAGCTGGCACACCTGTCTGAACTCAGCCACTAAATAAAACATGTAACATCTAAAATAGCTTACTGCAATGCCTGACAGAGTAAGAGTATGGCAGCCTGCAAATCTCTGTATTTGTAAGAAACAATCTGATGATAAAATACTACAAAACATTTTTCCCCGCTGCTTGCAGCTTAGGTAGAAGATTTGGAGTTAAATAATCAGGTCTGGATGAAAAAACCCACTTCTATATATTTTATATATTGCATTTCACATTAGCTGGGAATCTGATTAGTAGAGAGCAAAATGCAAAGAATCCTATGAAATTAAAGGAGACGCTGCCTCAGCAGCTGTGTGTCAAATATCTGTTAGAAATGGAGTATTGTTAGAAATGCACAGCTTGCATTTTGCACCTGATAAGAAAGAAACACTGCCAAGGACTTTTTTCCTTGCCCAGCCTTGCCACAGCTTTTCTTATACTAAATCGCAGACTCTCCCCCAGCTTCTCCCTAGCCTTTCTCATGCAGATTACAGAAGCTGGAATTCAACTGACTGTGTCCTTGAAAGGGGGGGGTTTAAACTCTTGGTGACCTATAGTACTCTCTGAGCATGCTTAATTAGCTGATGCATATTTACCTCTCCGCCCTGCATACTTAAGTAGTTAATTATAATATACATGCGATGTATGTAGTGATATAACCACATGTATGCTTGTATGAAACGGAAGTGAGCTGTAAGAGTTCCTGTTTCTGCACACGTGCCCAGGAGGAAAAAGATAAATACAGCCTGCAAAATTCCTTGGTGGGTTCAGAGTAATCTGAGTTTTTGACTCTGCTCTGACCCTATTTGCAAATACACCTTTTGTGCCATCTAATGAGTGTGTGTCTGTGATTTCAGTGGCCTCCAGAGAAACGAACTGCTTTTAAGCATCAATTTGGCACCGCCAGATGGGACGTCTCTGGATCACCTTGGGGCTCAGTGACAAGATCGTCTCTGCCACCACGGGGAGTGCGTACCGAGCCGCCTTTTTGGGCTCGCCCAGGGGGTTTGAGACGTGAGTCGGGGTACCCTTGAGATTAAAGGCTCCTGTGCAAAATTTTTGGTTTCTGAGGATGCCAGACACACATTCTGGCATTCTGATTGAGATCTCTGGGGTATCTGAGTGAGTATATGAATTCCCTTGCCCAATTTGGTCTGGATCCGGGAACAAAGACACGTTCGATTTGGTTTAATACTGGGAAATTTTCGGCCTGGTATATGCGAACCATCTGTAACTAGGATCTTTTGGTATTTGGTGTGCGTTGGACGCACTTTTGTGGGCATATGGGTGCAGGTCGCTCCTGTGTAGAAAACTCGGATACGCCTTTAAGTTATATATTACAAAACTTCAGTAAATTTGGAAAGCAGGCAGATTATGGAGTGAAGATGAAAAAGGGTGATTTAATTAAGTTTTGTCAACTCAAGTGGCCAACATTTAGGGTCCACTGGACCCCAAAAGGATCCTTTGTAGTAAAAGAAGTGATAGCTATCCATGAAATAGTTATGCAGAACGGATATTGGAATTTCCTTATATCGATTGTTGGTTGTGGGTGGTTCAAAATCAGCCACCTTGGATTAAGAAATGCTTAGTAAAGTCTCATGTGATGGTTGTTAAAGGAAAGACTCGAGGAGGACTGCCTGTACTCCCTGAGTCTAATGAGGGGGGGAATTCTGAATTGGCTGAGTATCGGACCCGCTCTCCGGTCACCCTGTCAGGTAGCGAGGATGAATCAGACACCTCCTCGGGATCCAGTCCCTCTGCACCACAGCTCCCTCCCTTAGGGAAACCACCACCGGTGTATCAAAGCATACCTAATGATTCAGAGCATGAGCCTCAGCCAAATGCCTCATCTGAATCAGGGAATAAGGGCTATTATTTGCACAAGACTGTAGAATCCAGCCGGTGCTGATTTGCCCGATGCGAGAGGTTATCGGAGAGGGGGGCAATGCAACTTTTGTCTACACCCCATTTAGTACTTCAGATTTATTTAACTGGAAGAATCAGAGCCCCTCTTTTCGTGAAGACCCTGAAAAGATGAGGGACCAGTTTCGATCTATTAGACAAACCCATCGACCTACTTGGGCTGATGTCCAGATCATGCTTCAAACCCTCCTGACCCCGGAGGAGAGGACATTAGAGCTGGGGACGGCAGAGCGCATTGCAGCAGCCCGGGTAGAAGCGGAGGGAGCTGCTGGTCGTACCTTGCGTGATACCTGCCCTGTTGAGGAACTGAGATGGGATAATCATACTGCAGAAGGAAGAGAGCTGAGTGCATGGTATCTGGGGATTATAGTGGAAGCAATGGGGAAGGCAGTGCCTCGGGTTACTAATCTGTCTAAATTATATGAAGTGAGACAGGGAAGAGAAGAGGATCCCTCAGCTTTCCTCGGGAGGCTGTATGAGGCGTTCCGCAGGTTTTCGGACCTAGATCCAGAAGCCCCAGATAATCAACGCATGGTAAATCTTATGTTTATTGGTCAATCCGCTGCTGATATTCGTAAGAAGTTACAGAAAACTGAGGGAGGTGCTGGGAAACCGATTTCAGAGCTGGTGGAAATTGCATATAAGGTATATGGGAATTGTGAGCATATGCAGAAGCACAAGGAGAATAAAAAGGCTCAGCGACAGATGGCAGTGCTGACAGCTGCTATAACTGGAGGTAACCCTGGAAAGGCTGGGATGCAGAAAGTTAAAGGAGAAGAGAGAGGGTGAACCAAGAGGTCTCCTCATGTGGGCAGAGGAAAAGGGTGAGGACACAGAATGAAGGGGACGGGGATCTAAGACCACTACCCTTTGGGTTGGAGCCCGAGAAGATCCCATGGTAACCATTAGGGTTGATGGCAAAAACTTTGAAGCCTTGGTGGATACTGGGGCTACATTTTCAATGATTCCAGAAAAAAACCCCTGTGCAGGAACTAGTGAACAGCATGTACTTGTGGAAGGGATTGAGGGAACGCAATCCCGACTCCCTGTTTGTAAGCCACTTCTAACCAAAGTGGGGGACCATTTGCTTGAGCACTCCTTTGTATATTCTCCAAGTTGCCCGGTTGCACTACTTGGGCGGGACCTACTCACAAAATTGCAAGCTGAGATATTTTTCAGAGACAACCAGATGGTGGTCCAGCTACCTGTCAAGCAGAGCTCGAACTATCAGATGGCTCTCCTGGAGGACCAATGCCTTGTAGTAAGTTCTGAAGATCACATGACTGGAGTAGACCCTGCGGTATGGGCTGATGGAACCCCTGCACGAGCTAAGTTGGTCTCCCCGGTAAGGATCATACTCAAGGATGGGGAGGGGCCCGTTCGGGTAAAGCAGTATCCACTCAGCCGAGCGGCCAGAGCTGGACTCAAGCCATTAATAGAGAAATACAAGAAGTACGGATGGCTAGTGGAAGGGTCCTCACCATATAATACCCCCATTCTTGGAGTGCCGAAGGCAGATGGGGTCTCATACAGACTGGTCCAAGACCTGTGAGCAGTAAATAAGAAGGTCCTTTCAGACCATCCTGTAGTCCCGAACCCACACACGATTTTGACACAAGTACCGGGGGAAGCTGAAATATTTTCAGTGCTAGATTTGAAAGATGCTTTCTTCTCCATTCCCCTTCACCGAGAGAGTCAAAAATTGTTTGCTTTTGAATGGGAAGATCCAGATACTTTCCATAAAGTCCAACTCATGTGGACAGTTCTTCCACAAGGATTCATAGCAGCCCCCCATATTTTCAGACTTGCCCTTCAGAAGGACTTGGAGGAGTGGAAGGGATCACACCCCGCAGTGACTCTCCTCCAGTATGTGGATGACCTGCTAGTTGCAAGCCCAAACTTGCAACTCTGCGAGGAAGCCACCAGGTCACTGCTAAACACTCAAGGGGAAAAAGGATATAAAGTCTCTAGAGAGAAAGCCCAAATATGTCAGCCTCAAGTTACATTTTTGGGATATAAGCTCTCAAAAGGAGTCAGAGCCCTGAGTGCAGATCGCATACAGGCAATCCAAGGTCTACCCTCACCTAAGTCACCCAAGGAGCTGCGGGCATTCCTAGGGCTAACTGGGTTCTGTCGACTATGGATACCAGATTATGGTGGGAAGGCTAGACCACTGTATGACTCCCTGACTAAGGAGAGTCTCACTAAATGGAAATGGAATAAAGAAATGCAGCATGCCTTTGATCTGCTTAAGGCAGCATTAACCCAGCCCCCTGCCCTGGCCATCCCAAATAGTAAAAAGCCATATCGACTGTATGTTCATGGGAATCGAGGGGTTGCATCAGGGGTGCTGACACAGCCATCAGGCCCAACCTGGAGACCCGTAGGATATTACTCAAAGGTTCTAGATCCAGTTGCACTCAGGTGGCCAGCCTGTCTTCGGGCTGTGGCAGCCACAGCAGTGGTTGTTGAAGAAGCCCAGAAGATAGTTATGGGTGCAGACATGGAAATACACACCCCACATGGAGTTCCCCAGATTCTAGGGACTGAGGGAGGAAAGTTTCTCAACCCCTCCAGACAATCACGTTATGAGATATTTTTGCTCTCTAATCCAGGACTTACTTTCAAACATACTACAGCCTTGAACCCTGCAACCTTGCTGCCAGAGCCAGGGAAACCAACGCATGACTGTCTTGAGGTCCTGAATCAAACCACACAGGTGCGGCCTGATCTTGCTGAGGACCCAATTGAAGACCCAGATGCTGAATACTTCGTAGACGGCTCCAGCTCTGTCATCGATGGAAAAAGACGAACAGGATGTGCAGTGGTAACCTTGGATAAGGTAGTATGGAGGGAGTCATTGCCGAGCTCATGGTCGGCACAGGCCGCGGAACTCACTGCGCTCACCCGAGCATTACAGCTGGGAACAGGCCAGCGGGTTAATGTATACACTGATTCTCGCTATGCTTTTTCTACAGTCCATGCGCACGGACTATTGTGGAAAGAAAGAGGTTTCATTACGGCTTCTGGGAATAAAATTGCTAACGGCCCCCAGATTATCAAGCTACTAGATGCACTCCACCAGCCTAAAGAGGTAGCAGTCATTCATGTGCGGGCCCATGGGAAGGCTGCTGAGGAAAAGCATAAGCTTGGAAATGCAAAGGCTGATGCGGCAGCAAAGGAAGCCGCATTTATTGGTGGAGAAGTGGAGGAAGTATCCAGGCAGGCCTTGTCCCATGCCATATGGCCATACGTCTGGGATTTAGTCCCGCAGTATTCCCCTGAAGAAGATAAATTTGCACAGAAAGCTTGTGCAAAAAGAACTCCCAGGGGTGGTGGATAGTACCGGGAGGAATGGTTATGATACCCAGGCCATTGCTTCGGGAACTGCTGCATCAGCTTCATGCAAGAACCTATATGGGAGTCTTGGCTATGGGTGATCTAGTGATCCGCCAAGCAGTAGCCCCAGGGCTATATGTAGAAGCTCAGTGTATTGCTACCAGGTGCATCACATGCCAGAACGTAAACCCTCGAAGGAAACCCCCTGTGCCAATGGGAGGTAGATCCTGGGCAGCGTACCCTGGACAAGCATGGCAGATTGATTTTGCCGAGCTCCCACGGTCCGGACATCATGGGTTTTTACTTGTCATGGTAAACCAGCTCTCTGGTTGGGTCGAGGCATGGCCCACCAGGACTGCCACTGCGGCTATAGTAGTGAAGTATTTGTTGCAGGAGATAATTCCCCGGTATTCTCTGCCTGAATCCATCGAGTCGGATCAAGGACAACACTTTGTGGGAAAGGTAGTTCAAGAAGTTGCACAAGCTCTCAAGATCACTTGGAAACTACACACACCATGGAGACCACAGAGTTCAGGACAAGTGGAACGCATGAATAGGACCTTAAAGACTCTACTCACCAAAATCTGTATTGAAGCACGCCTTAAGTGGCCTCAAGCATTGCCGCTAGCTCTTACTTGCATTCGAAACACTCCCCGACGGGGCCTTAAATTAACCCCATATGAAATTATGTTTGGCAAACCCCCTCGAGTCTTACCCCCTGGGATGCAAGAAAATGTAACTTTTGAATTAGGTAATAGCGAGCTTCATATGTACGTTATTGCTTTGCAGTCTGTCTTGTCTTCTCTTCACAGGTATCCAGCCTCCTTTCAGCATCTGCCTTTAGACGTACCGGTACATGACTTCTGCCCGGGAGACTGCGTCTTGGTGCAGTGGTGGAAAAAGGAACCTTTGACTGAGAGGTGGAGTGGCCCTTTCCAGGTACTTCTAACAACCCACACCACTGTAAAGATTGCTGGCCATGACCGTTGGATACACCATACCCGTGTGAAACGACATCCACGAGCGTCAGAGGACACCAACTCCCAAGACGAACTCACTCCGGAAGCTGAGTCGTCTTCAGAACAAGAAGCCAGCAAGTGGAGCTGTGAACCTACTGGTGATCTCCAAGTGCGCCTGAGACGGCTTAATCAAAGTTCAGAAAATTAGACAAGAAAGTAAAAAGGGAAAAGTTTAGGCTGTATTTGATCTCAAGAAAGGGAGAATATGGTGGGAATCTTAATATGCCTTGTTGTTATCTATGTAGTAAGAGAAGCAGGATTGAGCAGCCCTAGCCGCCAGCCTATATCCCCGCTTCCCCCAATTGCTCCCCCAGGGACAAATTTGTATGTTGACATGATGGAAAGAATTGCAGGTACCTTCAATCTCACCAACTGCTGGGCCTGTGGGGGACTCCGAGAGGCCGGAGAACAGTGGCCTTGGAGGGCTTTTCCTTTGGCCCCAAAATGGTTGGTAAGTGATAAGGTGGATGTTAAGAGTACTGGTCAAGAATGGGATGAGAACCGCAGCTGGGATCTTTCCCAAGTGGCATTAGGAGAGTACTGTCACTAGATTGATAACCACCACAAGTTGAAGGGATGCAAGTTGCAGCAGTCCCCCTCAAAGCGCAGACTGTAGCAAAAGTCTTGGTACTCAGAAAAATTCCTCGTAATTATCTTGATCTGCCTAAATGAAAATGGGGAGCAGAAAGCATCTTGAGGGGGAAATATTGTTAGAAATGGAGTATTGTTAGAAATGCACAGCTTGCATCTTGCACCTGATAAGAAAGAAACACTGCCAAGGACTTTTTTCCTTGCCCAGCCTTGCCACAGCTTTTCTTATACTAAATCGCAGACTCTCCCCCAGCTTCTCCCTAGTCTTTCTCATGCAGATTACAGAAGCTGGAATTCAACTGACTGCGTCCTTGAAAGCGGGGGGGGGGGGTTTGAACTCTTGGTGACCTATAGTACTCTCTGAGCATGCTTAATTAGCTGATGCATATTTACCTCTCCGCCCTGCATACTTAAGTAGTTAATTATAATATACATGCGATGTATGTAGTGATGTAACCACATGTATGCTTGTATGAAACGGAAGTGAGCTGTAAGAGTTCCTGTTTCTGCACACGTGCCCAGGAGGAAAAAGATAAATACAGCCTGCAAAATTCCTTGGTGGGTTCAGAGTAATCTGAGTTTTTGACTCTGCTCTGACCCTATTTGCAAATATACCTTTTGTGCCATCTAATGAGTGTGTGTCTGTGATTTCAGTGGCCTCCAGAGAAACGAACCGCTTTTAAGCATCATGTCCACAACCGTTTCTGGAAATCCAGCTGTAGCACTGGTTAAAATGCCTTATTTTATGAGAAGACTGTAGTATTTCCTGTCAGATTCAGACCTTGCCTATAGTTCTCCATTCCTTCCTCATCTACACAGGAAGATCTTTTGGGCATATCAGTTCCAGTTAATTGTATGGAAAGAGTCTCTAAAGTAACTAACAGGACTTTATGGATGAAAACATTGCCTCTTACAGATTATATTATTTTTTTCGTTTTCATGTGTAAATAAATACCTACCCCCCCCACTATTTAATCTATCTGAAGCTTCTGCATAATCTACAGTATTCAGAGGCCTTGCTGAAGAATATTAGAAACAACATATTCTTCAAAACACCAGCATGAGTAAAACCAGAGCTTTCTGTTATACCAACATTGCAATGGCAATTTTGTGTTAGACTGTTGCTAAGGGTCTGAGTCTCCTGTGACTTAATGAATCAGGGGTAAAACAAATGAACTCAGTAGAGTAATGAAGAAGTAGACATGAGGTTAGGATCAGGCCTTGTCTGTCACGTCCTCATTGTCTAATGAAGGTTTGCTCCTTGAGGATCCTCGCAGATTACTTTTCACACCAAAATGGATAATGTAAATGGCTCTAAAAGCCCTACTGCTTACTCACATTTCCAAAAGAATTCAAGGATAAAACTCCTGCGACAAGTCGAGTAGTGAGGACTTTGAACTTGTGGGTTTTGCTATATTTCTTTAGTGCCAAACAACTAGGAAGAAACCATGCAGAGAAAGCAGGATGATACAGGGGCTTGATGATCCCTAGTTAAAGGGCAAGGGAACATTTATCTTTTGTTGTTTCTTTTTAGTGAGATTGGATTTTTTGATGGGAGGGTGAGAGGGACTTTGTTGCAAAGTAATTGAACTCAGTGCTGGAAGGAACACAAGAGGCCTGAGACTAACACAGCTATTTGTCTTGCTGCTAAATCAGAGAGGAGGCAGAACAAGGGTACTAAATGATTTAGGAAGAATTTCTTTAGCTGGTGATGTTAGTTCATGCAACAGGGGACAAGCAGGAGTCAGCTCCAGGCATACTTGCAAGACTTTGAAACTATGCATACAAGGAATGCTCCTGGCTAGATTTACCAGTTACCCCAACAGAAGACTGATCAAATGCATTTTGCTTTCCCTTGCACTTCACTGTGAATTGTGCCCTTACACAGATCTTTTCTTGGCAATTCCAGGATATCCTATGGATATTGAAAAAACCTCTAAACATGAACAAAACATGACCTAAAGATGGGGGTGCTTGAGCCTGCAGACAAGACTCTAAGAGGTGCCAACTTTCCAAATTATTTAATGGACCAGTCAATTGAGAATCTAATCAGTACATTTCAGGACCAGTATTCTTAGCTGGTTTGCTGCTGATAATTTTAATGGGCAGCCAATCTTTATTCCAAATAACATTACACTGCCGTTAAAAGCCATATATTTGTCTCTAAACCAAATCTCTGAGCCTCCATTTTTCTCCTGACAACTTTTATATTTGTTGTGCAGTTTCATATAGCATTCTGCAGCTTCTTGATTTTACAAAAAATAGGATTCCTATAACATTCAAACTGATTATCAAATTAAACAACACAGAACATTCTGTAGTGATTTAACTTTCCATTTACATATTTACATAAATAGAAACATTGATTTTTAATTTATTGGAAGATCCTACAGGATCTTCAGCATTCAGGTGCCTTGCTGAAGTATTTAAGCAATAATAATTTGCATATCTAATGTATATTGCTAGCAAAATTAGTTAGGACCCTATTCAGGCAAAAGGGGATACTAATTTGTTTACACAAATGCAAAACTGTAGTCCTAAAATATTGTTTATTTTTATTTAATTTGGTACAATATATACTCTGAAGGAAAATGGCCTTGTATGTAAAGCATAAAGACAGTTGTGGTTTTCCCAATTTATTTCTAATAATAACAACCATTTTGACAGTGTTTTCTATAAAACAAAATGTTACATATGAGCAAAGAAACTTAAGTGAATTTTCATGAAACAAAGATTGTGCATATTTTACTTATGCTGTAGGTGAGGTTTGATGGCCCTTCTGGTCTTTTTGAGGCTGATACAATAAAGGACTTAGACACCTCCCAGTTAGGCACTGTAACACCTAACTTCTAGGCACCTGGCTGACAGTATGAAATCTAAAATTCAGAGTTAGGTTCTAGCCTCCCTATATAGTCTGTAGTCTCCTCAGAAGGAAGATACAAAAAATGTAATGGGGTAATGCCTACAGTTAGCCAGTGGGAAACATTGAGCACTAGGATGTATCACTCTCAGTAGCACAGGCACTTAGAATCCAGTTTGGGCACTGACAGAAGTGACATTTCTTCTGTGATCAGCTCCTTAAAAGCACTCTACAGCTGTGCCCTGACAGAAGTGCAGAGCTGCAGAGCGCTTTAAAAGTGAGCGATCGCACAGCAAATTAACCTTCATTATCTGAGGATTTAGATGAAGGCACTCCAAAGCAGAGTGCTTTCATTAATCTGTCTGACTGGGGTTGGGCTGATGTAGTTGAGGCCACCCCTGGTGTTCTCTGTATGATGGGAGGAGGAAGCAGGGAGCTCCAATTCATTCACCCCCCTCCAGCACATGCTGGGCAACCCCCTGCCTAGAGCTCCTCCCCTCCTTTCTCCCCCTCCCGTCATGCAGACAGTACCAGATTGGAAGGCTTGTGTGTGTGTGTGTGTGGGGGGTACTGTAACTCGTGGCACTTTCTGTGAAATGCCATAGGATACAGCAGGGGGCTGAACATCTGTCAGGGCCCTATGTAGGACTTGATCCTGAGGGCTAGCAACTACAAGCATGGTATTCTTTAAAGGAAAGAAGCAGAGCTCACATGTTGTTTGTAAAATGGTTTATGGTCAAAATGGTTCATGGAACTTCTGTCCCATCTCCCTTCCCAATTCAAGTTAACTCACATGATTTGCAGCCCTGGGTGAGGTTTGATGGCCCTTTTGGTCTCTTTGAGGCTGATACAATAAAGGACTTAGACTTCTCCCAGTCAGGCAGTATAACACCCACCATACATGACTGACAGTATGGAATCTAAAAGTCAGAGTTAGGTTCTAGCCTCCCTATATAGTCTATAGTCCCCTCAAAAGGATGATACCAAAAAAAAAGAAAAGAAAATACAGTGGAGCAAGGCTGGACCCACCGCCAGGTGTCATAGAGCAGAGGTAGTAAAGTTTCTGCTCCCCAGCCTGCTTCCTGTCTGTCAGCCCAGCAGGATGAGGGCAGAGGAACAGACCCCTGCCCCCCCAGACCTCCTAACCCTGGTCAGTAAAGCAAGGGGAGGAAAAGCCCTGAAGGAGGGGGATTTTTGCTTTCTTCCCTGCAGCCCAGTGAGCAAGGCTGACATCAGCTCAGGCCCACCACCTCCCAAGCCATCTCTCTGAGGACCGGGGTGCTGAGTGTGAACACACCCCCTGGCCTGGCATCGGACCCCCGCTGGGATCTGCCCAGCATGGGGGAGAAAACCTGCACTGCAGGGCTTTTTATCTGCTTGCAGTTGGGAGTTAGGCTGAGATTCCCCCAGTCCTACCCTTTCACCGGGCTGGCTGGGGGTTGAACATTTCCCCGTGGTGGAGGCTTTTCCCCCCATACCAGGCAGACCCCAGCTGGAGTGAGGGCAGTGACAGCCTTGGGGGGCATTCCCCACACCCTGCAAGGGAAGGGGCTAGGGAAAAATTGGCTGCTGGACACATGCCCCACCTCTTATCAGCAGCAGGGGGTAGTGCCACCAGACAATCCAGTCAGGGTTATTGCTGAGTAGGGTTCAGCAGCTTTAGGAGCACCCCCAGGCTCCTGACCTGGGCCAGTACAGGCTTCTGCCTGTCTTGACCACATAAACACTGAATGTCAGTTCTGTTTGTTATCAGATCAATCTATGCAGCTTAGAAAGACCTGAAAAGGTTGAATGGATTTTGCCTTCGGCTTTTTGAACCACTATGCTTAGGCAAGGGGGCTAAATCCTGGCTAACTGCTTATTGTTTTTTGGAGTGACTTTTCATCTACTGAATCCATGCTATGCTTTTATATTATTCACTCAAATTCCCCATTACACTATGTTTTCCCATGTTTTGGATGTTGTATGCTATGAAAAATAAAGTCAGAGTCTCCAATCCAGTCAGTGATTTAATCCTCCCATTTAGAGAGCAGACAGAAGTGACAATTTTTACCCAATCTGGCCACAGAAAATAGTCTAAAGCTGTGACCAAACATAAGTGCACAGTTGCAGACCATTTAAAAACATGGCTGATGAGGTGAAAATCTGAACCCTCATTGCATGAGGGGGTCAGATGAAGACGTTTCAAAACATAATGTTTTCTGTAACTTGTGTCTGCCCGCCACCCATACTGTTGCTGTTTTCAGAATGGAAGGGAGGAAAGGGGGCAGAGAAAGTTTGGTTTGGGCTTTTTTCAGCCCCTGCTGGAGGGTGGGGAAGGTATACTGGAGTTCCACTGGGGTGAGAGAGCTCCAATTCACCCACCCCATCTTCCAGCGGGGTCTGGGGAACCCCTAGAATAAGCTCCCTCTGCTTCTTTTGCCCCTTCCCATTCTGAAAACAGTGCAGACTTGCAGGGAGAAGGGGCCATTGCTAGAGGAAACTGACTGCAAGCTCACAGTGAGCAGCTAGATTCCCATCCCTGCTTGAACGAACAGTGAACTTCTGCTTGATCTGGTGGATTGTTGTAACTGAGATAGCTTTCTGTAAAGCATTTTCAGCTACAGCAGGGAGCTGCACTTCTGTCGGTACTCTTAATTTTAGATATGCAAATAATACCATTTAAGTCAAAGAGCTACTCACATAATTAAGTGATTGGCTGGATGGGGCAACCATAAGCCATCAAGTTTCATAGTTTCATACTTAGTAGGGTCAGAAGGGACCTGAGCAGATCATCAAGTCCTACCCCTGCCATGGCAGGGAAGAGTACTGGGGTCAAACGACCCCAGCAAGGTGTTCATCTAGCCTCCTCTTAAAGACCCCCAGGGTAGGAGCCAGCACCACTTCACTTGGAAGTTGGTTCCAGATCCTAGCCACCTGACCGTGAAGTAGTGCCTCCTGATGTCTAGTGTGAATTACCCTCTGCCAGCTTGTGATCGTTATTTCTAGTCACTCCTGGTAGTGCTTGGGGGAACAGGGACTCCCCCAGTGCCTGCTGGTCCCCTCTGACTAGTTTGTAAACGGCCACTAGATCCCGCCTCAACCATCTCTTGTGGAGGCTCAATAGGTTCAGGTCCCATAGTCTCTCCTCATAGGGCCTGCCCTGCTGCCCCTTGATCATGCCAGTGGCCCTCCTCTGGACCCTCTCCATGTTGTCCACCTCCCTCTTGAAGTGCAGCACCCAGAACTGGACGCAGTACTCCAGCTGCGGCCTGACCAGTGTCACATAGTGGGGGATTATCACCTCCTTGGACCTGCTTGAGATGCATCTGTGGATGCATGACAAGGTGTGGTTGGCGTTCCTGACTATCCCCACACTGTCTGCCCATGTTCATCCTGGCATCAATGATGACTCCAAGATCCCTTTTTGCCTCTGCACTGACAAGAAGGAAGCTCCCCAGCCTGTAGGTATGGTGCTGGTTGTTCCTCCCCAGGTGCAGCACCTTGCACTTGTCGGTGTTGAATCCCATCCTATTCTCATCCGCTCACCCCCGTAACCTGTCTAGGTCTGATTGTAGCCTATTCCTTCCTTCTAGCATGCCCACATCCCCCCCACATCTTAGTGGCATCAGCAAATTTGAACAGGGTGCTTTTTACCCCCTTGTCCAAGTCAGCGATGAAGATGTTGAACAGTGCGGGCCCGAGGACTGAGCCCTGTGGAACCCCACTGCCCACATCCCTCCAGGTCGAAAATAACCCGTCCACTACCATTCTCAAGTTCTTTGGTTGTTTAATAAAACCCCAGTTTACCAATGTATGTTATCATGTGCTTAAAATGATATCAGCTCGTATTAAATGTTCTCTTCCAAGTAATAGAAATAAGAACAACATAACCAATTATGCACATCTGCCCCTTTGAGCCTTGAGATGAAATTACATCTGGTGAGTCCTGGGTTTCCTTAAGCAAAAAAATCTGATTAAAACTTTTGCAGAACCAAACCTTTTCCCAGTGTCTCCATTTCTGAAAGATGATCTCCATTGCTAATATACTTCCAGTTGCACCACAGCACACATTACAAGATGCTTACAGCTACCATGCATTTCCATCAGGCCATATTTTTTAGATACACTTCACTGAAAATTTTTTATCTTCTTTTATTTTATATTTAAAGTGGTCTTTAAACTTACCCATGTAGGGCTTAGTACCAGCCATAGAAGAAGCTTTTTCTGATCCTTTTACTATAGTCGCTATGTTAAAGTCAGTGATATGAACATGCCCTGAAATTAAACAAAATATAAATAGAAGTTAAAACAGCATGTAAGCATGAATCTCTCCTCGTTCATTTAATAGTAAAATGCAAACAAGTTAAAAGGAAGTTTTTGTACCTGTAAATGAAACTACAATACCAGTACTTCTCACAGGTAGAAAACAATGTAACTGTTGCTACCAAAATGGTGTACCAGGCTTTATGTTACACTTCAATTTTGATGCATCTTAGCCATTTTATTCCCAGTGTTAAACTTGATTTAGTGGAAACCACTAGACCTGCTTCTACCAGGAGTAGAAACTCACAATATTGTTCTTTTCTTTGTTCAGGAACACTGCTGTGCTGTGTGGAGCCTTATGTGCGGTACATGGGTACCCTTCTTCACTGATAACCAATCCTGTCTCCCACATCTTCCCAGCTTCAGATGCCTTTCAGACTATAATGACTCTTTCCTCCTGTCTTTTTGCAAGGTTTCCCAGGCAAGGAAGAAGCCCATAAGAAAGACAGTATATGAAAAAGTTAAATTTGTTTGATTGAATAAGCATGAAATATTATTCCAACTGGTAAACATGCTGTTAAACAATGACCCTTTATTTAACAGCAGAGTGTGGGACAAAAGATATCTAGCAGCTATAAGTAGGTGGTCTCATGCTCTGACTGGCCCAGTCCACGCATGTTTTCAATTGAGGTAATTTAGTTGGCTGGTTTAAACCTGTTCTTAGCTTTTCAGTAGAGTAATCCATTGTAGGCTGTGGTGACTAACTCTACTACATACAGCTGACAAATTTGTTTCTGACTGCAGCTTGCCTTGGGCCTACAAAACAGAATGGATGAGTCCAGAAGCACAGCTGAAACTTAGCCCTAGTCATGGGGTAAAGTGCTAGGAGGTGTAGGAAATACTATCTCTAATGGGGCTTCTGGTGCTAAAATCATGAGACAGTGAATGAAGAACTGAGAATGGTGTTATAAATGACTTGTAGACATAACACAAGCTTCTAGGTTCACAGGACCCTACATGATTGTACTTGTCACACTGCCTTAAGACTGCCACTGGCCTTTGCTTCCCCTTAAGTTTACGTGCTACCTTTCCTTGTAAATCAAAGTGACGCAGGCATCATGTTGTTTAAGATTATACCTGACTTTGCCACACTACAGAATGAGCCATAGAATAAGCTCTCTCCAAATCAATGAGACAGCTCTCTCCAAATCAAGCTGGGCTGCCTCCCCATCCCTGGTGCTAGAGTGGGCCAGGGGTGGGGAGTGCCGACTCCCCGGCCCCAGTGTGATCTAGGGCAGGGGGTGGGGAGGCAACCCAGCTTGGCTGACTTCCCACTCTGGCACGATCTAGCACCAGGGATGAGAAATCAGCCCAGCTGGACTGACTTCCCATCCCCAGACTATGGTCGAAACAGTTCGACTTTTGAAACATTTCGACTAGTCTCATTTTGTTTTGGGGCTATTTTGATGCACTTTGTTTCTCTTCGATTTTGCTGTTTCAACCTCAAGATGAGTTGAAACATTGTCAAAACAAAACAGCCACCGAAATTTCGCATGGCCCTACGGGCCAGACCGGCACCGTGCAGGAGCTGCCTCTGTGCCCCAGCAGGCAGGACCCAGTGCAGGAGGGTGGAGCAGGGCAGCTTGCATAGGAGCAGCCTTCAAGAAGAGAGTTAGGCTTGCTTTCATGCCTTTGGTCCCCTAGCATAACAAACTGTCTACCCTATCAACCTTAATTCCAGCTCTTTGTGTTTATGCAAGGGGATACAGTCTTTATTTATTTGCTCACATATAGTATATATCTGCTCCTAAATGGCTACTGCTGTTATAGAGTGTCAGCTGAATATGTGACAGAGACAACATTCCCAGGAGAACTGTTGCTGGTAAGAGGCTGTTGTTCTTCTCAGTTACTGATGCAAATGAGAGTTGACTGCACTAGGTTTTGTTTTCCCACAGAACCACAGCTTCATTCAGTGCACACAATAGACCATGGTCTGGGGATGATTTAGAATTATGCATGGAAGTTATCTCATTTGCTACACAAAAGAGCAGGGACACTAGGCCTTCCCGATTAAATGATTATATACTCTTTTGACATTTGTACAATATTTATCTGTAATCGGATTCCCCAAAATGGCTCAATTCTCTGCTGAAATCCCCCCCCCCAAATTATAGCCTGAGGCAGACATGTAGCATCAAAAACTTCAGCCCAAAGTGGCAAGGAAACGAAACAGGGTCTTTATGAGAGCCAATGTCTAGCAATTTTAACAATAGATGATGGTACCATCTCCATCTATTATCAGAGATAGTTTTAAATCACATATTAACATTGCACCCTTGCTTGATGGCTAAGTCCAATAAAAACAACCTTGTCTGTGACCTAGCCAGATTGTTTCTGCAGCAAAAGACTATAGGGAAATGGTTTCTTGAAAAAGAAAAGCACACTGCATACAATTAGCTTGTTAGGTTTGCACTCCTGATAGCAAGACATATAAGCATTTTCATATACACAACAGAATAAAAAATTGCATGTCTCTCTGCAAACTAATACGTTATTCTTCCTTTGATAGAAAAATGTTAAGGTCTGTCCCTTAAATGACAGCTTCATAAATGATCCTTCCTCTTAGCATGCAAGCATGATGGCCTGTTCTAGAAAATCAGTGACATAACACCCATTTAGATTGATTCAAATATTTGATTTACAATGAAAATTATCACTCTATTGGTGCATTGTTTTCCCTCTCTCTTTTATTAGATTTCTTTTTCATTTAGCAAAACTAAAACAGCACCCACATACGGAACAAATGTTATATATGCTTGCAGATGTCATTTGTTAAAAGCATCTTTTCATAATTTGCAAATGCAGGTATCAAATTTATTCACAATTAGTTACCGCGCAGTAATGAACATGTAGAACATGACCCAGGAGCAAATTTGCTCTTGGGTCAGCCCTGCCACTAGAAGGCTGGCCTGAGGCTAGTCCTAGGGCTCCCAGCTGGGAGCCTTTGCTGCCCCAGGGCTGGGCTGCTCTATAGCAACCCCTGCCTCAGACCTTTAAAAGCCTGCAGGCATTTTGAACCCTTGGGCACACAAGGAGGCAACCTGAGATGACTCCAGGCTTGGTGTCCCCCTGGGCAGGTCACAGGCTAGCCTCATCAGCCTGACTGCACCCCAGCACCGGTACCTGGCACCACAGTGCCATGCACCTTCCAGGCCTGCACCATCCAGGCCTACAGGCTGCTGCAAGCTGCTTCCAGCCCCCAGGCCCAGCTGCAAGCGTCTTCTGGCCAGCAGGGCCACCTTCACCTTGGGCATTCAGTAGCCCGTCCCACCAAGCTCCCTGGCTGCACCCTCCACCAGCAGCTTGGGGAGCCTGGGTCAGCACCTGGTATGCCAGCTCTGCAACCCGCCCCCCCCCCCCACCACAAGGCATGGCCAGCTATGACACCACCCATTGCCAGCAGCCCTCAGCTTGGTGCCCACCTACCACATCCACTGTTCAAGGACACCACCTGAAACCGCACGCTGTTGCCAACAGCCATGACCATGCAGAGCCACCAGCCATGCCAGCCCCAGCCAAGTGTTAAGGCCCACACTGGGGGAAGGGCCCTGCCTGCCACTGCACTTACACCTTTCCCCAGCCTCTACACCTTTCCCTGGCCTCTGCCCCAGCCCCTGCTCCTTGCCTGCGCTCCCCTATCCCTAGAGCCCTCCATATAGCACATAGAGAGGTAGAAGACAGTGCAAAACTTTATTGGGTGGCCTGTGCCCCCACAGCTAGGTGGGCCCAGGCCTCTCACATGCCAAGGAACATGTCGATGCAAGTAGCCATGTCATCTTTGACAGTGGAGGGTTGCAGGGCAGCATGGGTTTACCCCTTGTGCCATCAGAGCTCACAGTCCCATAACCAGGTGTGCAGGTGTGCCCAGGGCACCATGGCTATCATCATCAGCAGGGATGTGGGTTAGGCACCCCTCATTCCAGGCAAAAAACTCCTCCTGACCAGAGCATGCACAGCAGGGGCACACTTGGGGTGCAGTGGCAGCATGGGGGGGGTAGCCCCAGGGCACCACCCCCAAGAAGACCCCTGTGGGCTGACAGGCAGCTCCTTGTCTCAGTCATCTGGGAGTCTTGTGCCCCCCACACCCTGGGCACCATTGGCAGCATAGGAGAGCAGCTGGCCTGCAGGAGGAGGGGAGGGGAAGTAGGATCTGGAGCCACGGCAGCATGTGCTGCCAGGAGCCTGTCCTGTCCTGTCTTGTTCTACCCTGGGAACAGGGTGGGGGAGGCCGACTGCCTGCATCCAGCACCCAGCAGCCCACTGGCTCCAGGAGAGTGTGCAGGGATGCTAGGCTCAGCCAGTGGCTGGCTGGGCCCAGGTCTGCCTGTCCAACATACCACGGTCCCTGGACACCTGTGAATGCCCAACCTCCAGTTTGGGCCCAGGCACTGCACAGCCCCTGGTACAGAGCATCTTATTGCTGAATTGTTGCCAGCTTACATAAGCAGCTTCTTTCTCATGGCTGTACAGCAGGGGTGGGCAAAATATGGCCTGCCAGGCCCTTCTATCCAGCCCACGGGACCCCTAAAAAATTTAGAAAATATTTATCTGGCCCTGGCTGCCTGTCAAAAATGACAGGAGCCAAGGGCAGTAGGAGCCAGGGGAAGCCACAGCAGGATTCTGCAACAGCAAGGCCCAGCCGGCCCTGTCCCACCCAGCTGGAAGCCCGTACCTAACAGAGGCATCTGGCCTGAGACCGTGGGGCTGTTCATGCCTCCCTGTGTCAGAGCTGGAAATTCAGGTAAGGGGCGGGGCAGGGAGGCAGGGGAGGACTTCGGGCAATCACCCCCGTCCTCGGGGCCAAGCCAGCTCCTGCTAAGGCCAGCAGTCCGGCTGTGCACCTGGGAGTGTGGCCCTTCCCCATGGCTGTGCTTCCTGGTGCAGCTGCTTGGAACCTGCATGGAGCTATCCTACATCTCCATCATATCACTGCTGCCTCTAGGTGGCCCTGTGGGGCAGTGGTGTCAGTGCAGAGCAGACACAGGGCAACCCTGCATGGGGTTCAAGTGGCTGCACCAGGAAGCACTGGCAGCAGGAGGGGGAGAAACTGCTTTTCCCCGACGCTGAGCAGCAGTTTGTCCCACACCACCGCTGCTCAGCCTGGGCCCCAGCACTGGCTCCAGGCTCACCCTTTGGGGCTGAACTGTGGCAGCAGGAGCTGGGCAGAGACTGCTGCTCAGTGCATGGGAAAGCAGCCCCTCTCCTTTGCAGCCAGACAGTTTTTGCTGTGGCTGCCCAGAGCCTGTGCCACGCTAGGCTACACTGTGGCTTCTTCACCACCACCTGTGAGCTGCCCTGCAGCTGCTGCACACTGTCACTGCTGCCATGCTGGGCAGCCCAGAGGCAGCGGTGAAGGGCAGATCAGGTGCTATGTGGGCTTTGGGTAGCTGCAGCAAAAACTGCTTGGTTATGACAAGAGGGATGCACATTCCCCCATGCTGAGCTGCTGCTGATACTCAGTCCTGATGGGTAAGCCCAGAGCCAGCATGGGATGCACAGTGTCACGGCTTGCACGTGTTGGTCCCCACCACTACTGCTGCATGCCCTGGGATGGCAAGACGTGCCATGGCCAGGCAGTGCAGAGCGGCTGTGGTACGTGCTGGGGCTGTGCTATTGGCAGTAGTAGGGAGGTGCCACAGGGTGCTCAGGGCTGTTTCAGGGTGGGAGATGAGTGCTGATTGGCTCAGGTGGGCACACACAGGGGGTTCCCATGAACATCCCGCATACCTTCAAGACCTTCCTACAAGCCCTACAGCCACACCCTCCCACACACACCATCACACACCCCACAAATATCATCCCCACAAACTCCCCATATCCACCCACACACAGCTCCCCACAAACCCCACACCCACCCACCCATACCCCCAACACCTCTATGCACCCCACACACTACACAAAAGTAAGACTGCATTTTGAGCTATTATGCAATCACTTCTACATATACAGCACAAACACACACAAAACAAGACAATTAAAAAAATTAAATTAAAATATATTATTACAGGTGTCTGATTTTTAGTAGATAATATTTTTTTCTGTTCTAAGATGGCAAACCCTCTTCCCCAAAGAAGTTGTTTGAGGGGCAAGAGGAGGGTCTTCTGGTGGCAAAGATCAGAGCTTAGGTGTGGGACTTCTGGTCCCAAGAAGGTGACCAGGAGGCAGGGCACCTGTCAAGAGGCAGGGCTACCCATGTGGCCCTTGACAGCTTACCAAAACTCAGTAAATGACCCTCTGCCCAAAATAATTGTCCACCCCTGCTCTATGGAGTCTGCAGCTGCATGTGGGAGAGGCCATGCTTGGCAGCTGCAATGTGGCCTAAGGGATCCTGCAGATGCACTGGCGCTACTAAAGGACAACCCTGGACAGAATCCTTCTCCTGGACCACCTGGTTATGGCATTGGGGGACTGGCTGGTGGACTCTTGGGCCTGGCAAGTGAAGGTCATGGCCCACCAGGACAGGTGCTGGGTGGAAGATGTCACTCACAAGGACACGTGGGACTGGCATGAGGAGGCATGGGACTGGGCAGACCATGAGTTCTGGGTGCAGCTCCTGGCCCTAGAGCACAAGAGGGCAGAGGCACTGTGGGAGCAGACTGCAGTCCTGGGTAGGGCAGTGCAGGCCACAGATGATGACTGCCAGGTGCTGGACACTGTTCTGGTCTCTGACCCTAGGCTCCACCTGCCCCCTGGCAGCCACCCTCCCTCCATTCAGCAGCAGATCCCAACCTGGGCCTGGGAAGAGGTCCTGCAACACCTTCAGCAGCCAGGAGCCCCTGCCCCCAACTATGCCCTTGTTCTGGTGGCACCCAGCCCCCTGCCGGGGCCCAGGCCTGCTGCTTGCACTGGCTTCATGCAGATATGGTGCTGGAGTTATCTGCAGTGGGGTCAGGACTTCACCCAGGACACCAGCTGCCAAAGTGGGAGCCACCTGCAGTGGAAGGGCTCTGTTTATTGGGGAGGGAGGGCGGAAAAGGTTTTGGTTGATGTGAGGGGGAATAAAAACATGTCCTTCTGAGATGTATCTGCAGTAAGCATGGTGCTTGCAGTGGGAAGGTCCATGGGCAGTGCTGTAGTCAGTCTAGAGTGGGGACTGCTGGGGAAGGTGGTTGGCCAGTGCCTCCCACACCTGCCCCTGCTCGTGCCCTGACCCTGGCCACTGCTGGTGAGTGTGTGGCTCTCCGGGGGCCTTGTCAGGGATGGACTGCCACTGCCATCCCAGGTGTTGCTGCCACTGCCAGTCATCCTCTGCGCACTGCACTATGTCTTCCCAGGTCTCATGGAAGAGCTCTCCTCTGGACCTCAGGTCATCCTGAAGGCATCTAGTCACTGCTAATTGTCCCAGGTGTGCTGGACAATGTGTTGTCACCAGTTCTGGCTGGCCTGGCAGGCTCAGAGGCAGAAGGGCTGGAGGCCCAGGAAGGCGATGGTGGCTCCGGTGGTGGCATCATGGGGCCCATCATTGGTGTCCCTGTTAGGGTCCAGCCAGACTAATGGAGTCAAGGCAGCAGGTGTGCATTGGCAGCCCTAGGACAGCACGTGGTGGGCGGGCAGGCAGTCGCTGCACATGGGGGAGCTGGGAGGGGTGAGATGGCCATGGGCTGGCTGGTGGTCAGTGCAGTGAGCCACCAGGGCCAGCATGGCAGCCAACAGGAGCCTGGGGCAATGATTGTCACTGTGAGGGGCAGAGGCAGGAGCAACCATGGCACAGAGAGGCAGAGGCATTGCTGTGTGCTGTCCCTGAGCTGGGTACACTGCTCCTGGCCAGGGAAGTGGCCGGCCAGAGAGCAGCAGGTGGGGCTGCTGGCTGCTAGCAGCAGTGGTCGGAGCCTGGAGCTCTCCTTGGTGGTGACAGGGGCCCACTGCAGGGCCCTGGGAAGAAGGAGCAGATTGGCAGGAAATTTGCTCCTGCTTCCCTGTCCATGTAGATTCCTGCGCAGCACTGTTTATTCATGAGTAATTTACTTGCGAGTAAACAGATGCTGCAGCAAACACACATGTAGATAAACCTGCTGAGATCCACTAGTCACTCAAAGCCCAGCATCACCAACTCCAAATATTAGAAAGGCATTAGCCAGGTATCAGAACATTATTATTGCTTTAAAATCATGATTTTTTTTTTTAATCCACTAGATTAAGTTTTTTTCATATTCCTGTTTTTTTTTAGCCTCTGGTTTACACACATGCACGTTCTTGTTCAAAAGAGTCTAAACCCTATTAATTGGATTCTTCACCACCAAGCAATCTGATAATTCAAATGAATGTAGCTAGACAAAAGCATTATCAAGGTTGGAAGATGGAAAAGGAGTGAAACCATCTACCAGTGGGATTCAGGATGATTTATTAGATTTATTAGAAGAGTTTTTTTAATACAGAAAAAGCTGTTCTCGAGTCTTAAAGCCAATTTCTAGTAATTCTCATCACTCAAGTGATGAGAACCTTGTGCATGACAGAAAGAAGGTTCTCATAACTTATTACAGAATTTGAGGTATGCTGCTGGGAATCCCAGAGATACATATATAGGGTAGCTAATAGGGCTGTGTGAAATTTCGCCAGCTGTTTCAATTCAACACTGTTTCGACACATTTTGAGCTGGGGTGATGGGGTGGGAGGGTCCCCCATGCACTCTGTGACGGATCTGGAAGTGGATTGAAAGTACTTCTGGTCCACTTTCTGGTCTGCCACCGAGCACAAGGGCGGCTCCCCCACATTTCTGTGGGATGCTCTATCTGCCCCACCATCGCAGTGTTCAAGAGCCATGCCTGGTACCTTGAGGTACGTAGAAAAAACATTTAAAGCTGTGTCTATGGCCAAAGCACTGATTCTCCAAATCAACATGGAATCTTCAGATTCAGATACAGCCAAATCGAATTGGGACAGTAATTCAAACCAACTCAAATCACTGTCCCCCATTTGGCTGAATCCAAATCCGAATCAAATACAGCCTGTTTTGCACACCCCTAATATTTATGTTGCAGTCTTCTCAAAACAGGGACTTTACACAGCCAGTTAAGAGGTGGGGAAAGAAAAAGTAAAAGCGAAAAAATGAAATCTAGTAAAATTTGGCAAATACTACTTGGGGTTCAAATTCACAACATGCCAGTAACAGAATCCACAACACGAAAGTCCTCCATCTTACAAGAGTGTAAAGTAAGGGCGGCTGAGGTGGGCCCTAAATATGTGCTAACCATTCTTTTTTTCCTGGAGGAAAGTCTTCTGCCACATCCTTCATTCTTATTCAATGCTGATTGACTCTCGTTCTTCTTCCTCACTGATCACCAGATAGCTAGTAGATAAAAAACTAGGTAAGTCAGTGTGTGGGAAGATCTGGTTGGGGGGGGATACTGAACGTGGGGTGAGCAGAGAGACACCCCATGATTTTAAGGCACCATGTGGTCTGTGTATCCTTGACTTTTACAGCCTGGGTGGGGCATGTGGCATTGCCAGAATCATGGGGCATCAGCTGAAAGCCCCTAGACAATTCAAAATTCTGGAGGTGACCTGAGCAGCTGAGCAGCTGAAGTGGAAGCAGGGGCCCAAAGCCTCTGAAGTGAGAGTGAGAACCAAACACCAGACACTGCACCCTCATGTGCCTACCACTGCTTCCATCCATCCAGTCATCCTTCCAGCATTCCCCCCACTCCTTTACAGCCAGATCCACAGACCTGAACAGGTACTGCCATGGACCATGGATGAACAGGCACTGCCATGGACCATGGATGAGCAGTTTACCCTCAACAGCCAGCATGGGGATGTAGGTGGAAGTTTGGGGAAATAAAGGATCCCATCGCCATCTGGGCTGAGAAGGACATCCAGTGCTAGCTCCAGAAAGGGCACCAAATCAGAAATGCGTTCAAGCATATCACTCAGGAGATGCAGGCAAGAGATCACAACAGAGATTTGGAGCACTGTCTTACCAAACCACATTGATGAGGACACATTATTATCACGTGCTTGAAATTAGAAAGTGGTCTCTGGGCTGGCAGCAAAGCATGCTATTTTACAAGGACCTATCTCATTTCCTCACCAAAAACAGGGCAGCTGTCCTCCCTACCATGCCCATTGAACAAGGGGTGTTCTGGAGGAGTTGCTTGCAGGGACCCAAGCAGAGGAAGAGGAGGTGGAGGGTTGCCCTGTGACACTGTTCCCCATGCAGGGGCTGTGACTATTCTGGACCAAGTCCTATCATATGTCTTTGCACACCTGCCAGAGATGTGGGGTGAGTATCTGCCCCACCCCTTCCCAGTACCAGCACAGAAATTGCTGTGCTGGCACGACCTGCAGGATTTGCAGCCAGTTCTCACAACACTTCTAATGAGTCAGGCCACACACAAGGATACTATGCAACCCTGAATGGTAAGGTTTGCACCAGCTCCATGCAACCCTGATAGGGACTAAAGTCCTGGGGGAAACACAGAGCCCCTGATGGGTGGGGCGGGGAGAAGAAAAGGGTAGCAGGGGGAGCCAAGGCTGCCACAGGCCACCCCCTGTGGCCACAGCCCCCCTTAGGCCATTATGGCCAAAAAGCCCACAAAGGGGTTGGGGCCAGAGTGGGGGCAGGAATGCTGGGGCATAAGGGAAGGATGAATTGCCCACTTTCCCCCCACTCCCTCCCTCCCTGCTGAAGCCTGGAGCCCAGCCAAGGCACCAAGTCACCCTTGCACCACTGCTCTGGGGTGCTTAAAGGAGTATGGCCCATTCAATTGGATCATAAATCTGCATAATTGACATGTCCTTGCCACTTCTCTCAGAGCCATGATGTGCTCCATGGGAGACTGGAGCCTAAACACAGACATCCTGAGCACTCCCCACAAAGCACTCATGGAAAGGCATTTATAGAGTGTATTGAGCTTATCAGGCAAATGGATAAACAGCAGGTTTGGCAGACAGCAGCCCCAGGTCAAGGACTGGAGATACCATGTATCTATGTCTGACAACCACTGCAGGAATGAGAAAAAAAAATCCTCCCTTGCAGGCATGGTTGATGAACTCAGACTGGTGGAGCGGTGGAGCATCCCACAGGAGAGTGTATGTGGGGGGTGTTGTAACCAGCTGGGATTGGGTGGGGGGTGGGTTGCAGCTGCCCAGGCACTCTGGCCGGTAGTGGGGAGGCTGCAACCCCCTCACCACAGCTGGCCAGCTGCAAGTCCCCTAACCCAGTTCCCATAAGATGCTCCACCACCCCACTGGTCTGAGTTCACCAGCAGCACCTGACCCCTTGTCAAAAAACTCCCAGACCTCCCTCCTTCTCTTCCTCCATGCCTCCCTCCCACTCTTGGAAAGTGACAAATGTGATGGAAGGATTCCCACACGGGGATCATTATCTCAGCGGCTTGGCTCTCACTGCCAGGGTGACTCCTGGGTTGCTGAACAGACTGGCAAGCAGCCCAACAGTACTTTTTCCCCTTCCCTCCCCTCCCCTCTGATCCTATCCATGGGTGAATTCCAATGGGTTCTTGCTGATTCTGATTCTCGTGGCACTGGCACTTGCTGTATTGACCAACCAGAGCAATCCCCAACCTATTTCCCAGTCTGTCCAGCCCTGTTAGCACAGGCACTGATCCCGGTGCTGCCAGACTAGCCATGGACCCACAAAGGATCCCCCTGCCCCTTCCTCTGCTTGAAGGTCAGGTGCCTGCCCCCCACCTCTCTTGCCCTGCTGCACCCCTGTCACCCAGACAGCTTCTCCCAATACCAATAGGCACCTGCCCCACCTCACACACCCATCCTCTCCACACACACACATACACACACAGAGCTCCCTGGTGTGGTAATAAATTTAACTGGACTCTTAACTTGACTAAGAAAACAGACAGAGACTAGAGGTGCTGATGCTGCTTATTTCAATTAAATGTTCTAAGATAAGGAATCCTGCATGCCTTGTTTTGTCTTGATATATTACTCTGTGTATGGATGTTAAGTTTATTTTTCTCTCTGAGAAACCAGAAACTGATAACTATTTCTATAAGTACAATGTTTCACTCTTCTTTAAGTAAACTGCCTGTATGTCTGTGTGTGTGTTAGACCAGTGATTTCCTGTCCAAGGTCGTATTTTTTCTCTCTCTGCTTTAAGAATAAATACACTTGTAAACTTATAGAGTTTGAGAAATCCTTTGAAACAGATGAGTGGGTGATTCCCCTTGCTGTCTGGAATTCTCTCTGTGATCACAGTATAGTCCTAAATAAAGAAAAGCTGGCTCTGTCAGTTCTGATTCAACCACAATGTGGAGTTTAATTTCTTCCACACTGGACAGTCCCCAAACTCTGGACCTCTAACCGCTGGACCCCACAGTCTTACTTGTATCCAGCTGCTGGGACTGCTCCCACCACCCTCCCTGGCTGCATGCCAGCCACGTGCACCCACTGCCTCCAATCACCCTCCTCCTGCTCCCACCAGTGGACAGGATCAAAATCCCAGACATTTTTTCATATTTAAAAAAAATGTCCAGATGGAGATTAGATGGTCCAAAAAAGGGACATGTCCAGGAAAACCTGGATGTATGGAAAGCCTAGTTAAATACCTGCTGAGCAAAGCCCCCCCAAGTGGTTCTGGCCAGACCTGAAGGGGTGAAGAAGCACTCAAAGTGGGCCAGAAAGGGCAGCCTACCAGCTCACCAGGCCAGATGGTTGCTAGGGTAGCTTCTGGCAGCAGAGACTGGTGACCCCAGCTCATTCACTCTCCACCATGAGGCCTGGGAGTGGTGTAGCCTTGACAGGAATTGATAACTTGTGGGCTTGGACCAGCTGCCTGATACGAGGCCTGTGAGTCTGTGGTCCTTGAAGACACAGCCTTGGAAGCCAAGGGGCCAGAGGTTCTGTATGGGAGGGCCAGCGGTCTTCAGTGTTCCCTGCAGCCCTCCATGGATGCTTCCTGGCCCACAGCTCTCTCAGACAGTCATTGGGTCCAAGATCACACAGCTATCCAGCTCTTACATGGAAAAGTCCCTGGTCTTGATTCCAGACCTGTGAAAGTGGGATGTCAGGTCAAAAGCCCCTGGCCCCATTCCCCTCTCCAAGGTTTCATGTTTGTTGAGTTCAGGCCCTGCAGTGTTCTACCTGACCTCAACCCCCCGTCAAGTTTCTGATGCCCTGTTATCAACCCCTCTCCTGCCCAAACCCACTGCTGCCAAAGGTTTGCTGTTTTGTGTGAATTAGGAGGAGGGACCAGGCTGAGACACAGACAATGTTCAACAGGCTTTCTTTATTAAACACAGAGAAAATCTGGCAACCACAACATTTTAAACTAAGGCACACATCTTCCTCATGCCACATTCTCCTGCACCCCAGTGTGTGCCCCTGGGAGTGGGGATTGGGGAAGGAGAGGAGAAGGGGAATGGTGCCCAGGCAGCCTGGGCTGTGATATGGGGCCAGAGGGGTCCAGGAAAGGTGACCCAGGCCTGGTGCCAGGGTGTGGGCACTGAAAGCCCTCCAGCCCTATTCATCCATGGAGGGCTCCTGGCTTATGTGGGTGAGAAGGTAGTCAGCCAGGGCTGCGTGGATCCGGATAGTCAGCTACTGTGTTGGGCCAGAGCCAACAACATGGTCAGAAGGATCACTCTCTCCCCCATCCCTGCACTGCGTTGTGTGTGCTTGTGGTTCCAGGCCTGGTCCCTAGCTGAAGTGCTCTTTCTGGAAGTTCAGCTGCCCCCTATAGGTCTTCATGAGCCATGGCAGGAGGGGATAGACCAGGCCCCCAATGAGGATTCAGTGACATCACTTATGATGAAATCGGGGACTCCAGAAGCATAGTACCCGCTCTCTATCACCCGAGGGAACAGGGAGTTGTGCATGAGGTGGGCACTGTCCTCGTTGGCTGCTTGAAAGTCAGTGGCTCAGTCATGACCTGGATGCCTGGGTTCTGTGTGTGTGGGGGGGAAGGGGTGCACACACACAGAACCCAGACATCATGTACACTCACACACATGCACACAGAACCCAAATATCTGGGGGAAAATGCAGACAGATCCCAGGTGTCTGGGACACACACACACACACACACACACACACACACACACACACCCCCGCCCCCAGAGCCCAGGCCTCCAGGACACACATGCAGGAAGTGCACTGGGTGGGCATGCACAGGGTGGCTGCCTGATGGCTCATGGCCACGACGAGCCACCGCTGCATCTGGTCCGGGCAGGGGCTGTGACATCCCCACCAGCCAACCAGGGGTGGCTTGGCCATTTGGCTCTCCTTGGAAGTCCTCAGCAACCCAGGGAGGCCACAGAACACACTGGGAGGTGCGTGAGAGGCCCCCTATCTGCTGCACTTGGGCCATGCAGGCAGGCCCCAGCCCCCCACCCCCTAAGGACTAATGTGTTCTTATTTCTCCCAACCTAAATGGGGGCACTTAGAGTAAAGTTCAAAAGCTAGAGCACTTCCATCATGGGCTTCTTGAATGCCTGTACTTAACCTAAATGTTTAGTTTAGTTTAATCTAGTTTCAGCCAACACAATCACTCAAATGAGGTCTAAGTAATCTAAAAGGAAAAAAACAACCCCTCAGCCATAAATTTTGTGCATGCTGAATTCAGTAATAGCTGACTTTATGAATCTTAATAATAAGGAGAAGGTCAAGAATGGAGGAAATTGGTTTAGTACTTTTGAGACCAGGGTTAAAAAAGTTCAGGCTTATTCTATAGGATTTTCTGTTACACTTCTTTGCTCTGCTCACACTAACTCTTAAGGCAGACAAGGTTCCTTGGGTAAATTTGATAACTTTTATTAGACCAACCCAAACAGTTGGAAAAATTCTTAGCAACTCTTAACACACTCAGCCTGCCCATAGTTAGCAGCCTGCTATTAGATGGAAGCTGACTATGCCTTTAAATACTTTAAATACTGGGAAGAAAAATAGCTTCATTTAAGCTTCTAAAGCTTCAAGAAGTCTAGCAAACTTCATTATGAGGAAGATGACTAGGTCTAGGCTATATGACCTAATGGCATATAGGAAACATCTAAGGTGCAAGAATTCCTGTTTCTTATTCCTCTTAATAGCTGGTTGATTAATCCAGCCAAAGTGATCATTTGTGATTGTGAAGGGCCATGATTATATCTTCATTTGAGACAGTTTGTGCTCTAAGGAGTGCTGGCATGAAGTAATATTCTGAGGATTTGAAGCAAGGGGATGCTTGGCCACCTTGGTCAGCTTAAGAGTTTCTGAACCTTTCAGTATCTGGGCTACCTGGGTCAGCCTCTTCTGCTATAACACACCGGCCACTATCAGTATCCATTGAAATAATAGCACCAGTAGAGTTGTCAGAGGAACCTCTATTGAAATAAGTTAATTTTGTACTGAAATTAACCTTGATAGGAGACAAGGAAAGATGAGGGCAACCACATTCAAAAGCTGTCCATCTGAGATTTGATATGCTTATTGTCACATTATTTCTTATTGCCTTTGACAACTCTAATTCACCTAAGACTTAAATATAAGGCATTTCTATTTCTTGCTTATTTGCTGATACTAATATCTTAGGAATATTAACACCTACGTGCCTGCAACTTGTTACTAAATATATGCCTACATACTTAAAAACTTGCATGTTATTCAGCTGTGTTGAATTCATTATTCAGAGGGTCAAATTCCAGGGTTTTGTAGCATTATTTGTTAAGCAACTGTAACTTATGGGTGCCTATCCATGTGCAGTGAGGTTGTTTCAACGTGGTTCAGTTAATCAAGTCTGCTGGAGCGTAGCAGTTACCGTGCTCCAGCAGACTTCAGCATCATGTGTATCAGTATCCCTGCACTGAAAATGGTGGTGTGGGCGCTTTAACTAAATCTTATTCTACAAGCTTTAGATAAAATGCCCCTGCTGCCATTTTTCACAGCAGGGATGCTGATACATGTGACACTCCGAGCACTTTAATTAGAGTAGCTCTTAGTCTTTGCAGTAGCAAAAAGATATAAATATTGATATAGTAATGTTTAAATACAAGCAAACAGACAAAGGATTTTCATTGAAGACAGTGCTGTTAATACCCATATTAGAGGGGCATAGTTGGTATATCTGAGATATAGCAACTGTATAATTAAGAGTTGTTCGACAGACCTGGGGACAGGTACTTGATGCCTGAAAACTTGTCTAACAGCTCTCCCAACTATACAGTTGGTTCAATAAAAGACATAAAAAATACTTGCCTCTTGAACACTCCTTAGATCATCATGGCTACAACAATACTCCAACCCTACTAAGCATATTAGAAAACTTACTTTGTTACCTTACCATCTTAAATTTCACTGTAATATAAGCTAGCTCTATAGATTTTTTGTAGAGACTTGGGATTAAGTTTCCGAAGTTGGCTGTCTAAATCTAGGAACCTAATTCCAGATCCAGGCGCTTATTTAAAAATTGCTTGATTGTTCCTTATAGATCCTGAGAACTTCCAACAGCTATGGAAGTGGGACTATAGGTATATACTACTCCTCAAAAATCATACCTTTTTTATTTATGGAGATTTAGGGATCTGACTTCAGACACCCATGCTTATGAAAATTACTTTTTCAAGTGATATTTCATCCTCCTCCTTTTTACTGAATTATGCATTTCTGTAAATGTTTACTTTCTGATAGGGTCTACCATGTGGCTAAAGGTGATTTCCTCTGAAGTTTATCAAGACAATTCACAAGTCAGATAGACTGCTACAGAAAGAGACACCAAATTTGGGATACAAACCCAGTGTCACACAGTACTGATCAGAGTCACCTGAACAGCTCATGAGGCCATGGAAATCTTTGGAACAAAACACTGAGTAGCAACTTACCATGTTCATCCAGCAGTATGTTGTCAGGTTTGATATCCCTGTAAAATAAGAAATGGAAATGCATTATATATGTATGAAATGGATGCTTCCAAATTCTGAAGTGTCTTTTGCCTGCATAATAGAGTGGTGAAATTATACATTCAAAGGAAAGCAGCATGCAAAAGTAAATAATCTTTTTACTAGCTTGTTAGGGCACATCCAGACAAGCACAGATGTTCAGTATGCAATGCTACAGACCCATCTGCGTGTGTGCCACACATGCTGCACATGCAGGCACTCCCTGCTAGTTTGCAGCGCGGGGGGGGGGGAGGGGGGTTGGCAATTGGGAGATCCCGGTCTCAAAAAACCCTCCGTGCTTTAAAACAGCAGGGTGGTGCATGTCACTGGAAATCAGAGCCTGGTTGGCTGGAGCCATGCTCCGGCTGCTGGCCAGGCTCTGTGCTGCTGGATTGCCATAGCTGCAGCCCCGTAGGCCCTTAGGATCCCAGGGAAGGCTGCTGGGGCCAGCCCAGATGCTGGATCCCACCTGGGGAACATGTCGCAAGCCAGAGCACACGTGCATGGGTGTTTCCCCGGCACAAGCAGCAATGGCACGTATTTTACTGCTGCTGTTTGTCCCCAGGGAACCACACATTTCTGCTCATGGGGATGCACCCATAAACATGCATGCTGAAGTACATTTGAGGTGTTTTTGTTTTCACATGGTTACCACCCCAAAAAAAACTATTTTACAACATTAAGTCTAGGCTGGGAATGAAGAGTAGAGAGAGAAGGATTGCATCTCTTTACTGTGGGTAGTCCATATATGCTAGATGCGATCAAGGCAGATATAAGTTAGAAGTATTAACATAACATATAGGTGACCACTCTTCCATTTCTTATGGACATCACATACCCCTCCCCTCATGGTCATTTATGTTTCAAAAGTTCACAGAGTTTTGTGAATCACCCTATGCTACCTTGAATGCTAACTCCCCTCAAAATCGTAACTTGCCACTACAATCACAAACCTTTCCACGTGGTTGGCTATGCCAGGGGAGCAGACAGATGAAGTGCGTGAGGAAGCCTGGAATAAGAGGACCAGGATCCTACTTGTAGACTTGAATGGTAAGAGGTATCAGCATATAAACAGATCCCTCAAACTGCAGTTCTTCCTGTCACATGGAAACGATTTCACTAAGGATAATCTTCATATCCTATTGCCTAGGCAGAGATACTGGGCCTTCCCTCTAAATGAGCAGCTGCCTTGAATTGAATTAAGATTTGTTTGAAAGAACAGAATCATAGAACAGGAGGGCCAGAAGAGATCTCTTGCGGTCATCTTGTCCAAGCCCCTGGCTCAAGACAGGATCATCCCTGTCTCAACCATCGCAGTCTGTCTAATCTGCTCTTAAAAACTTCTAAGCATAGAAATTCCACAACTTTCCTAAGTAGCCTTTTCCAGTGCTTAACCACCCGCATAGCGAGAAAGTTCTTCCTAATATCTATCCTCAAATTAAGAACATTGCTTCTTGCCCTGCCCCCCTGTGGCCATAAAGAATAGTCTATCTCCATCCTCCATTCAATTAACCTTCAGGCATTTGAAGACTGATATCAAACCCCTCCTCAGTTTTTCCCTTCTCTAGACTAAATAATCCTACTTCTTTCACCCTTTCTTCCTAAGTGATGCTTACCATATTTCTAATAATTTTTGTTGCTCTCCACTGGGTTCTTTCTAATTTGTATAGAACTTTCTTGAAGTGTGGGGCCCAAAACTGGACACAGTACTCCGTGTGTGGCCTCACCAGTGGCAAATACAGTGGTAAGACCACTTCCCTTGATTGGTAAGGCATTCTTCTAGCCCAATATCCTATTTTCACAATAAGAGTACACTGCTGTCTCATATTCAGCTTATGGTCGGTCCACTGTGACTTCTATGTACCTTCTGGCAGTACTGCAGCCTAGCAAGTTTTTATTTGTAGAACTTTGCACTTTTCTGTCTTGAATTTTATCTGATTGATTGATTTTGGACCATTTTTTCAGTTTATCCAGGTCATTCTGGATCCTAACCCTGCACTCCAGAATATCTGCAACTCCACCCAACTTGGTGTCCATTCAATCCCTTCTTCCAAATCAGGGCTGTACAACTGCTAGTGCACAGGCTTCATGAAGCCTGCAAGGGATTAAACTGGGGCTTCCAGGCTCCGTTCCAGGCTCAGTTCCCCCAACTGTTCTGGCCGCAACTGCAGGTGGAACCTCCTTCCCTCCTCTGGCTGCTGATTCCTGCCTCTGCCACAGGGGTCGGGGCAGTGCAACATGCTCTGCGGGGAGCTGAGAGTGAGTCCAGGGCAATGCATGAGGGGGCAGCAATTTGGGCTGCGTGGTGCAGTGATGGGGGGTGCCTGCTTCAACATTTGGGGGTTGGGGTGTGGTGCAGTGAAGGGACAGGGAGACCATCCATGTGGCAAGCAGCCCAGTTACCTGCTCCTTACTTAGTACAGCTCCCAGGACTTGTGGTCCCAGGCAGCTTAAAAGCTGGACGGACCTGCTTCTAATCCTCAATGAAGGTATTAAAAAAATGCTGCATCCAGGGTAGTTCCCCTTGAGAACTCCACTTGATACCTTTTCCAAATTAGATATGGAAACAATGATGCCTACTTGACGATCCAGCCAGTTCTGTATCTACTTTATGGTACTTTCATTCTGAAGTGCTTATATACTGGTGGGGGGGGGGAAAGTAGTCCTTCGGGTTGCATTTTATGTCTCCTAAATTGAAACGGTGGGTTTTGAATTGAAACCCACCATTTGAATTTAGGGGATTCTGTCACTGTTATGTTGAGGGGCCTGATCCTTTTTTTCACTTCCCAGCAGAGCCTGCCCACCTCTGCTGTGGCCAGAAGTGAGCTGAACAATAGCTGCAATGTATCATTGCCAACTAAACTACATCAGGATGTAGTTCAGTTGGCAACAATGTAAACTCATTTAAACCCCCCAAACTCCTGCATGTGTACAGCATGATGCCATTAAGCCACACAAAATGAATTTTTTGTCACGTGTACATGGTAATGGCATCACGTGTACAAGCGCCCCACAGCTGTACTTCCTTATTGTTAGACCCCGGCTCCATGCAGTGCCCAACAACTAGGGAGACGATGGTCCAATCGCTTATGGATTCTGTTACTCATTTGCCAGAGCAAGCAGGGAGCAAACACTACTTGCACACATTGCTCACAACAGCTTTATTCAGAATGGAGACAGCTTCGGACTGACTCCCAAAAAACCAACAAATCGGGGAACCACACTGAACATTAGTTCTTTTTACATTTTATACACCTTGGTTCATACCTATTAACATTTGTTCCACCACTGTACCTCCTTCTGTTCCACCCATTTATCCTGTCTCAAGCGCTGCCTCTGTTTATGGTTTACTTCATTAACATGCAATTGCCTATGCATTTCATACATTTACATGCCTCTCTGCTAAGAGCACATGTGCAAGACTTTGACCTCTGCTTCTCTGTGTCACTTACTGATTCTTTCTGGTTTCTTGCTGACTCCTTCATCTCCAAGGTCTTGCTTCTGCTTTATATCCTGACAATAGCTGGTAGGCTGCATCTTGTTCTACTTACAAAATGGGCTCTAACACTATGCCCTTGTTAGAAAACTGCTTCCCTAAGCATTTGCAAAGTTATTTTTAATATATCATTCTGCCTTGTGACCAGCAGCTTTTGCTGAGACACAGATTAAAGCCTTGTTCCAGCTGCAGATCCAATGCTCCCCAAAATCCATATATTATTATTACCCTAACACTTACCTTGTTAATGAGAACAGTGTGGTAGACATTGTCAAAAGCCTTGCTGAAATCAAGGTACATCAATCCTTGATCTCAATCCACTACTCTCCCCCTATCTACTGTAGAAGTAATTGGCTTATTTGACTAGAAAAACAGACAAAGACCAGACGTGCTGATACTGCTTAATTCAAATGTTCTGAGATAAGGAATCCGCATTCCTGCATTCCTTGGGTTATTCTGATATCTTGCCCTGTGCATAGATAGTTTGTTTAAGTAAACTTTCTAAGTTTCTGTGTAATTTACTATTGTTTTGTTTCTCCAAGGTGTATTTTTTTTATCTCTTTCTCTGTCTTTAGTATAAATATGCTTGTAAACTTAGAGAGTCTGAGAAATCCTTTGAAACAGACAAGTGGGTGATTCCCCTTGCTGTATGGAATTTTCCCTGTGATCACAGTATAGCCTTAAATAAAGAAAAGCTTGCTCTGTCAGTTCTGATTCAACCACAACATGAAGTTTGATTTCTTCCACACTACAGAGCCTGCTACCTTGGCATAGAAGGAAATCAAGGTGGTCAGGCATGGCTTCCTCTTGATTAATGAACCAAGGTGCATATTGTATTCTGGGTATGCATATATATGTATGCAATGTATGTGTTATATTCTCGGTATGTGCCTACCCACCATAGCCAATCCACAGAGCTGCTCCATCTGGTCCACTGGGCTTTGGACAGGCTAGGGAAGTTGGAGGTGTGATGGGATGGGGACCTGGCCTACCACAGAATTCAGGTCTTTGTGCCCCAGTGGACGTGGCCCTTGTTGGCAGGAGATTGAATGAGGGCCATACTGGCACAGTCCACTTGCTCAGTGGCCACCTGTCCCATCACCACCACTGCAGCCAGCAGCCACTTGACTCATGGCCACTTCTGTTACCACCTCCATCACTGCTTCATCACTGATGACACCCCATTTTTCACATTGGATCTGCCACTGCTCCATGCCTCATGCTGGATCAATAACTGCCAACTTATACCATGGGATGGATCTGACATCACCAGTCCTGCCACAGATATCCCATATCCTGAGCTGAATTTAGCCTGTGAGGAGCCTGGTGGTATGACACCCTTGGACTAACTAGTTTTACTGCAAAACAAAGACTTCAGTACATGTGTTCTCTTTTAACCAACTTATTCCAAATTAAAAACACCGTGGGAAATACAATCCTAAATTACAATAAGGCTGTAAATGACTTAAATATGTGATAATGTTAACTTAACCATCTAGCCTTATCCTAAGTGCCTAGACACTGAATCAATAAGTGGTTACAGTGCTGAAACTGGATTGTTACACTAGTTCAGTAGAGTACTGATTTATGAAGAAACTTTAAACAACCTAAAAAAGTGGCACTTACATCCTGGAAATTATTCATATAATATGATTTATGATGTCACATAAAAGTAATAGCATTCTCTTTCAGGCAAAAGGAGCATACTAATGTTAAAATGTTGTGAGAATCATAAAATTTCTTTAGAAGATGAAGCTTATGGTTTTAAGTTATGGTAGCAGCTGCTGATTATTTTTAGGATAAATAAGAAATTACTCTGAATCATTCAGTGTACACTTGGGGATAACATGTGATGTATGCATATGTATCTGTGTGTAAGGAAAAGGTCTAGCTATGAAACACTGTCTGGAAAAGCAGTGTGGAACCATACCGACATTCCTGTGTTAGATAATTATTTAAATGCCTGCATCTATTATTTTGGACTTATATACAGAACTTCATACAGAAATCTCTACTTTCCTTAGCCCAAGCCTGGACATCTTTCAGAAGCTTCATCTTCCCAGGTGAGCAGGCATTTACCGAACAACATTTACCAAAGCTAGGATGAGAAGTTGTTTAGAGGAGTCTCTGTTTTACCCCATTGGTTTAGTTCACTTTTGAGTTGTTTTGGTCTTCTTGTCAGTCTCCTGTTTTTAATTTATTCTGTTTTCTTATTGTAAACTACCCTGAGCCTTTGTTATGAAAGGCAGCTTACAAATCAAATCAATCAATCAATCAATCAATTTATTTCATGTGAAGTTGAGGTTTATAAATTCACAAGAACCTGTTTTCAGGATCCACAGTTCAACTAGCATCAAATATGCTTGGCAAGACAATTACCTGTGACAGACTCAGAATAGGTTGACCATCTTGTGCCAAGACTGATTTACAATTTCTCGGTAGGTTTCAACACCCTCAGCTCTTGTGTGCAAATAAAAGGGATTCAATTGACTTCAAAGGAGATGCACTACATTTTTTTATAATAAAGTAAAAAGACATCCAAAAGTTAATTGGGTAATAATAACCCAAAACTTTTTTATTTAAATTTTGTAAGTTCAAAAATATTATGTGAATACCTCAGTGCAGCCAAAAGTAACTACCAGGTAAAACTATTACTTTATTTACTAATTTACATAGATACCCCCACATACTGTAGGCAGAAGTCTTCTCCTACCTAGAGGATCTGCCGTAACACCTTTTTCTCTTACTTTTGTTCATATTGTTCTGAGGCAAGGCAGAATGTGGCTAGAACTTGGGGGCAGGTATGTTGTATGTTATTCTAATCTGTCAAAACCTGATGCAATGCGATACGTGTGTACTATTTCCTCAGACTTTTAAAGAAATGCTTTTAAATTGCTTTTAAAGCAAGTCCAAGTCAGGCTAAACCAAAAGCATTAGAGGAACATGCAATTATTATTAACGGATATTCAATAATGTAGGATATTTACCTTCCATGGCCCAGAAATTACGTAGTCTCTTGAAATATAATGATCTATTCAAATATATCAAAATATTTGTGAAAAACAGCATGGCTTTAAAAGAGATCTGCTATTTAGTCAGGCAGCTTAAAATCAAATATGATAATTTAAGTGAAAATCTATTTGTTATGATACAAAGTATTTTTCAGCTCTGCAAGTGTGTTCCAATATAGCATGTGAAACTGAGTGCATTAACCTCAAGGTTCTTCCTGATTCATGGACAGACCATTGATAAAGATGAACTGAAATGGTCACTTTTGGATCCAAGTTCATTGAGATGCCATCTCCCAATGAAAACAGAAATCCCATGACTTTGCATGATGCATATTAACCCTGTTGTCTTAAAACAGTTCGGCATTGTTTTCCAGTGGTTAGCTACACGTTTATAGCAAGTTATTCTATTATGCTGGATTGTACTTGAGTTTTTTGCCTATACAGGATATACTAATCCTATCAGCTCAGGTATCAGAGAGGCATAGAAGGTAAGAAAGTGATATGGAGAAACTATTTTTTTATGACTGTTGTATATCCTGGAATTATACTTCAAGTTCACTAATACAAGACACAACTGAGGCACAGAGCTCACTAAGACTTAAGAAAAGGTTTAGACAGTTACACAAGCTATAGGAAAATCAACTCGTGCTCCACTTGCTAAAGGTTAACAAAAACTTCTTTGGAAAGCATTTCTACGATCAGTACAGATGCTGAGCTCCTCTTTGTTGGAACACATTAATAATGCCAAAGCAAGGTCTAAGATGTTATTCTACCTATGAGAATTGAAGAGGCCCATCTGTTTGTTCCTGCTCTCATAGTTTGCAGAAAACATGCAAATACTGAAGCCTTGGCTATTGCCCTTTTGTGTTTGTTTTTATTAACTTCCTACTCCTGCCTATGATTTCCCTTTACCTTATCAAAGTACTTATTTTAGAGAACAGGATTTCTTTGTGTCAGATGGCCTTTTCTATCCTAAGCTGCTTTCTGATATTCTTTCTTGATACATACACTTGCAAACAGTTTAGTATTTCTCTTCTCTCACATGCTTAATAATTCCTATTCTTTTTCTTGGCTTCATGAAAAAAAAAAGATATTCTTCCAGGGTTGTGTCAGATGAATTCCTACTCTTTTCCCCGGTGGCTTCTTGCAAAGTTTTCTATGTTGTTATCATATTTCTAGTCTCCTGAGCTCTGGAAATCTAAGTGATCCCTATTGAGACAGGTCTAGTAAATTTTATTTGACAAAGGCTTTATCATTCTATGTTAGTCCAGAACCACATTTTATAGGCTTGCAGTAAGGTTATGCCAGCATTGAAGCTACACGTTTCTGAGTGGACAAAGGAAGTCAGTGGTGGGGTTTTAACTTTTCCATAACCATAGCAGACTTCCAGTTTATAAAATATCATGAAAAGTAAGACCAACATTTACAAAAGTACCTCCATTTGAGAACCCAGATGTAGACATTTACAGGTTTGATTTTCAAGGGTGTGAGCACTCACTACTGAAACTGAAATCAGGAGGGACACTCTAGGTATTCAAAAGCTAAGTGATAGCTTTTGGTCAATATTTTTGGTGTAATATGCAGATTTAGTGACTTTTCATAGGTTCCCCTTAATTTGCCTGAATTTCCCCTTAATTTGATGTCGAAAAAAATCAGAAGTTTTTTGTCTGACATCTTCAAAACCAAAACATTTTAATTTTTCTTTTCAAATTAATTTGCTGTTTAAATATTTCCTTGATTTTTTTTTAGATTTTTTAAATTGAAAAAATCAGTATTTCACAATTTTAATTCCCAGCACAACTTACTGTCTTAAAATGTGCCCTCAACATTTAAAGACACGTTGTGAAAATTTGGCTCTGAGGCCAAATCCAAATAGTTTCCAAAACTGCCTACATTTATGCTTCAGTGCAACTAAAAAACTGGTGACCTTTCCCAAGAGGATAATCCAGGTCAACAGGATTGGGAGCCTAGGTTCACTATGCAGTCAATGGGAAGGGCACCTAAGTAAGATGTAGGGAAGAAGCCTACAGCTATGCAAGGTGTGTTTGAACTCCTACCTTCTCCTTAGAGCTTAGTTATTTGATCCACGGCTGTGCATCATTCCAGCAACCAGTGAGAGTGAGGCAGAGTTGAATTGTTTCTCGTTACTTATGTGTTTATGGCTGGATACAGACATTGCCTTTGGGCCACCATAACAATTGTTATGGCCCTATATAGGCGAAGCCAACAGATAATCCATGCCCTTGTCACACCAAAATGCCCAAAATTGTGGCTGCAAAAATAGTTCATATAAATTTGTGCTGCTTTTCCCACAGTGAATGTCTGTTCACTTTATGGCAGGAGAGAGCAGGCAGCCCAGAGCTGCCTGTGCGCAGGATCTGCTGTACAGAATTGGGCCCCCAAAGTTTGAGGAGTAACTGCCTGGGTTCCCCACTTGCACAGGGGTATTCTGGAAATCCTTGGGCAGAGGATTTCCCAGATGCGTGTACTTCACTGCTTTGGTGTTGCAAACAGGAGAACCCTGTGTGCCCTTCCTAAAGATGCACACCCTGAGTTGGGGCAGCATGATACATACACCTGAGGAATTCTGTGGCAAGTAGGAAACCCAGGGTTCCCCCCATCTACAGCTGCCCCACAGGATCAGACCCCTGAACCTGTGGGACAATGGGTGATGTCTATGTCACCCCATGAAGCAAATCAGCTGTTCTGACATGCATTCCAGCACAGCTGATCCCGTTCCAAGGATGACACCTGTTTATAGCCAAAGAGATCTGGTCCGTGAGATCCCAAGCACACAATGCAGGAAAGAAATTAGAATTCTAGATTTTCTCATCCCCAAAATATTCTCTCAAGAACAGTTTCTTTCCAGTAGATTCTTTCCTCAAGCTGTTCAACGCACAGAATCAAACATGCCACTTAAGACACATGCAGACCCACTTGACGATACTCATCACAGAGGCCTGCAGTCTGGTCTAAAGTAGCAAGATCAATTTGAATCTGAATCAGGTGTCAGGGCAAGAAGGTAGGTGAGCTTTTTCTCCATATGCCAAGGTAGGAGCAGCTACATAATTGCTTTTTAAAACTTGTTCTAGTCCAGTTATTGTGTAGAGCACCCCAGCCTCTAATGCAGCTCTCACAGTGACTAGAGAGGATGGCTGGAGCCACTTAGTTACAGATTCCCATTATCCTGCTCAAACACTGCATTCTCTGCAGCCTACTTAGAGTTGAGCTCCACAGCACATAAAAGGCACTTACCCCTTGCATAGGTTTACTGGTTCCAGGCCTAGGGCTCACACAATGGTTTATGTGCTTCAGAAGAAATGGATGGCTTTTTGCTTTAAAGTATAGACTGAATAAAATTTCAATCAAAAGTAGAAATGACATTTCAAAGAAGCTTTTTAAATAGCAAGGCAGCATCCATAGAATTTTTGATCAACTAACTTTTCAGAACATTTTTTCTCAGGCAGACCAGCCCCTGCATTGACCTGACACTAAATACTTTTTAGGATTTTACAAAATAAAAGGCTGATCCAAATCCCTCTGGAATCAATGAAAATACTCCTACTGGCTTCAGTGGGCATTATTTCCTCCATTACAGTGCTCCAATCTGTTGATGTTAATGATTATGTCATTATTGATTATTATGTGTTTACTGATGATAATGATGCTAATTTAACAATATGCAGTATATGAAAAACGAGGATAGAATTTAACCCACATTTAACATATCTTATTTTCTTACATACCACAGACCCCCAAATAAGACAGGCACCTTGTTTTTGGAAAGCAGGCAGTAGAAGGAGTTCTAGAAAGTAAAACTTTGAGAACTTTCTAGAAGAAGAAAGTTTTGGAAAGTAGAAAAAAAGATTTTTTTTTCAGTCATGCCTGACTATGTAGCATAGTGTAAGTCCTCCTAGAAACAGACAGTATCCAGAGAGTGTGGCATCCCAGGAAACAGTCTGGATAAAGCAGCAGGAACTTCCTGATGTGGCAAAATAGCCAGAAGGCTAGACCCCAGACCCTTACAAGGGCAGTAGAAAGACTACTGTTTTTCATTGTAAATAGTTCTTTATATAAGTTCCTGTCAAAAATAAAATGTTGTTTCCACACCACAAGCCTCATTAAGAGAGCAGCTCACTTGCCCAGAGCCGGCTCAACTGCTGCTTCAGGCATAAGCTACAGCTATGAGAGAGTTATCACAAGACTCTACCTCTTTTCCTTGCTGGGCCAGAGACAAGCAGCAGCCTTTTTGGCATCCATTAGAACACAGGGTGTGTCTACACATGCACATTTACAGTAATTTAGGTTACTGTGCAGTAACCAAAAATGACGGTGTAGTATGGGTACATGTCTATATGTGCATGCCCATACTGTGCAGTAACTATGGCGACATATCTGTCGCGCCCCTAATGCTGGTGCACCCTTGACCTGCGAGCCTGGGTCGGCACGACCGGCTTGGCGTGAGGAGGTGGATTTATAACTGGACAGGTGGGTGATAATGGTGAGCAGGAGTCAGATGATTTAAACACAGCGTATTGGTTACATAGAAAGTTTATTTTACTTACACTACTAATGTGTTGCAGCATAGGCAGAGGAGTTGATTTATTCAGTTACAGCATGCAGATATCATGTTACCCAGCATTTACAGGGTGGGTAATAGACTTGATTCTGAGCGATTCACCTAAGCCGTTGCAGTCTGCAGATTACCGAGAGCTCTTGATAAGAAAGATAACAACAAAGATAGACGGGCCGGCAAGATGGGGGTATGCCAGAAAGATACGTAGGCGGAGAGCTAATATTTGTTGTGCACAATCTGTTCTTCTTGAGTGTATACGCAGTTCTCTGCTTTGGGTGGAAGTTCTTTCAAAGTTATACTGGGCAAAGGTGACCAATTACTATACACCAGGCATGAATAATTAACGGGTTGACACTTGTACTCTCTTTGTTTGCTGCTCAAATTTTAGAAAAAGGGGGGTTCTTTTTACTTGAGTGGTACTGGTCCTGTTTGGTCACAGGATGGCGCGCGCAGTATATTACTTTAATTTTACAACTTCATTAAATTAGTTTCATTTTTATCTGGTCACCATGGGTACAGATATCTCTCGTGCTGAGTTGTCAAGGTCAGTTTCTTTTTCTTGTATGGGAGCTCAAGTAATTTGAAATGAGGCACAGACAGGGGTATGTAACACTGTTAATACAGAGGGATAAATTACAATTACAGAGTTTGTTGTGTTAGCCTCTGACCTTTTGCCATCTGACCTTTTGCCATTGGCATCTGAAATCAAAGACTTTTATTTTTGACAATATTGACTTGGGCATAAATGTGATACCTGCACCATACAGGTACCAAATTTATGCCTGATTAGTTATTGCACAATAACACATACATTAATGCCTTACTGAGCAGTAACACTGTGTCCCAAGTCAGTCCACACACAACATTACTGTGCTTTAATGGCTGCATGTGTAGGCACTGGTCTAAAACCACTTACTGTGCAGTAACTGCACACTGTCTATATGCTTCTGTTCCAGTGAAGAAAAATCAGTTTCCTGGTTTAAGACATGCACCTCGATTTCAGATGGCTGATTTTGGGGAAATGGGTACATGCTATATGCAGGTAAGTAAGAAAACATCAGCCCCATTAGACCTAGAGTATCCTCCATATCAATCTTGTAATCAGCCTCCACAGACTGGTAGTGAGCCTAGCGCCTGCCAGCAGGAGAGCTCAAGACCAGTAGTGAGCCATACATAGTATATTACAAACATTTCTGTTTTCAAATAATACACTTGTTTCATTTGTTCTCTTAAACTGACATTTGTCTTTTTAAACATAAATAACCTTTAGAAGTTAGGAGAAATAGGGTTACAAAATGACAGAAAAAACACAACCTTTTAGTCTACAAAACAAAATTGACAACCTTTTAGTCTATAAGGTGCTTTGCTATCTAGTTGTCAGATCCTGTATGTTTCCAGTTTGTGAAAATTTCCCCATAGCACTGACTACTCATGAGCACAGGTTGTAGTCTGGGATATGGGGAATCCTGTACAAACAGCAGCAGTCTGGAATGCATAATAACTACCAGTTGATGCCTGGAAGTTAGCTGCTACCCTTAAAAAAACAGGTAAAAAAAGAAACGAATTACAGATGGCATATTCAAACCATACAAGGATAGTACAAATAACCTAATCTTGGTGAGCATCTGCTGCTGAAAAATTAAATTCTGTAACAGTTCTTCTTAACCCATTTATGTAGCACAGAGCATACCGACCAGAGTTTTTTTCACTGAGTCACATCAAGATATGTTGCACATTTACATGTTACATAAAACCAGACTAAGTTTAATAAAGATTAATATTACCTGTGTGACACTTCTTAACAAGCATAAAAATAGCAAGGAGTTAGGAAGCAGAAATTTCTGCTACAGAATTATTCAGTTCATAAAAGATTTGCCAGTACATCAGAGCAATGTGGTGAAATGGATGTTACACTGGTTGTACCAGTTGTAGAAACAGCAATGAGCAAGTTCTGATTGCTATGTTAAGCCTTAGAGGTTTGGCACTGGACTATGTAGCTGGTATTTGTATTTGGAAATAACATGCATTCCCAAGCCCTGCAGTTAGTAAGGAAACTGTTTACAAATATAATAATGTTTTCTCACTTTATGCCAGGAAGAGGAAAAAGTCCCTATTTACTCACCATAGTAAGGCTAAGATAGGAATTTAATCAGGTATAATCTGTTTCCACATCAGCAGTGCCATAAGAGCCTGGTGTGTTAAACAGGCACAGTGCCTCCAAAGAGTGCATGTGTGAGGGATTCGTTTTAATGAAAAGCTTTTGTCTTCCCTTCCTCAGCACCTTGCAGCTAATCAAGATTTTGTATATTCTCCCTCCTGAGCAAAACACCTTTCCCAGCCATCAGAAACAATGCAATAATATAATGTGATGTTATTTAATCATGTAGCATAGCAAGGGTCTTAATACAAAGAGCTGCAGTGAAAAGACCCTCCCTTTAGCCCTCCACAACTCTACAGCCACATCCAGATGTGCAGGCACATGTGGTTTGTGGTGCTACAACCCACCCTGTGGCAACACAAACTTCATGTGTTGCATGTTAAACTGTGGCAACAAAAAAACACCACCCTGAAAAAAAAAGTGGCACAAAGCATGCCAAAGTGCTGCATGCCAGGATAAACACAGAAACAGGGGAGCAGGCAACCTAGGGCTGCCTGCTTCCCCATCTCTGCATGCTGTGAAGCCCCCACACTGAGGCACCCTGCACCCCAACCAGTGCTCCCAGTGTGCCGCGGGCTGCTTGCTCCCCTGCCTCCGTGTGCCTAGTGTGAGGTCTCTGCTGTGGAGCCCCCTGCACTGAGGCACACAGAGCCCCCAACCCCTGGGGCCCAGTGTGCCTCAAGACAGGGGTTTGCTGCTCCCCTATTTCAAGGCACACTGCATCCCAGCCAGCTGCTGAGATGGGGGCTCATGCCTCAATATGGGGGCTTTGCAGCGGAGCCCTCGTGCTGAGGCACATGGGCACAGGGAAGCTGAGGGCTGCCTGCTCCCCCATCTCAAGGCACAGTGTACCCCAGCCAGTGGGGGAGCAACTGGTCGGGGTGCAGGGTGCCTCAGTGCAGGGGCTTTGCAGTGCATGGAGACGGGGGAGCAGGCAGCCCTGGGGATAAGGGAGCAGGCAGCTCCATGTGCCGCTCCCAAGTTGGCTGGGGCGCAGGGTGCTTCAGTGTGGGGAGCTGTCTGCCAGCTAGCTCTGCACTGAGGCACCCTGTGCCCCAGCCAGCTCCCCACCCCCCCGCACCACATGGAGCAGTGCCTCTCACTTCCAACCCACAGTTCCCTGCCACAAATTTGTGATGGTGAAAGCACATGCCCCTGCTCAGGTGGACTTAGTCTGCCTGTCCATGTTTCCCCTAGGGTTTTGCCGGACATGTCCTATTTGGGCACCCTGACCTCCATTTGAGCAGTTTTTTGAAATACAAACAAATGTCCAGGATTTCCTTCAGTAGACTTTTTTGAACATGGATGCTGGTAGGTAGAAGAACTTAACTTCCCAGGCTGCTTAGCAGCAGGTCTGTTGGGGATCTGAGTTTTCCATTTCCTATGGAAAAATGAGGGAAAATGTGGTGCTGCTTGTGGCAAATGGAAGCAGGGGGCACCATGCGCATCTGTACACAGCCAGCATACGGACCGGCAGGGTAGTGGGGTCAGCCCCGGCAGCTGGATACAGGTAAGTCTAAGGGGAGTGGGGGTTGAACTGTCTGGGACCTGGGGACTGTCTGAGGCCCTTGGACTGGGGGCTGTGTGTGCATGTGTGTACGTGCATGTGGCTGGGCACTGGGACTACAGCAGGGCAGTGGGGCTGGCGGGAGGCGCCTGCCCCTCCAATGGGGGAAGGGGTTGGGGGGCCCTTCAGGGGTGATGGGAAGCTGCATAGCCAGGCCAGCTGGGAGACACTGTGCAGGGTGGCAGCCGAGGCTAGGCCTCTTGGTGCAGCACAAGATCCCTAGCCCAGGGCGGGGGTGACACAGGCCAGGGTCCCGCTGCTGCCACCCGCACGAGCCGGAGCTCCTGCAGCTGCCGTGGGCTGGCCCAGACAGGACAGGGGCGGCTGGTAGCCCCCTCCAGCAGGCCTAAGGGGAGCAAGGGGCACCAGCATGGCCTGATGGGGGGGTGGGGTGGGCAGGGAACTGTGGGTCAGGAGTGAGAGGCACTGGCAATGCCAGCAAGAGTGAGGTGAGGCTGCAGGTCAGGAGCAGAAGGGCCCAGGGGGCTGCAGGTTGGGACTAAGAGGCACCAGCATAGCCCATGGGGGTGAGGGACTGTGGGTTGGGAGTGAGGGGCACAGGCAGGGCCAGAGGTCTGCAAGTTAGGAGTGAGGGGCAGCAGCAGGGTCAGAGGGCTGCAGGTTGGTAGTGAGGGGCACTGGTAGGGCCAGGGGGCTGTGGGTTGGGAGTGAGGTGTCTACCTGACAGGTGTCTTCTTCTTTGGAACTGGAAATATGGTAACCCTAGTTTCCCCTTTATTGGTCCTGACCACTAGACACTGCCCTAGGCTACCACTCTGTAACACCATGTTCACTCGCATACCTCACCCCCATAAGACACTGACTCTGCTTTCAGAAGACGGAATGAAGAAAAAAGAAAATTCGTGCCTGCAGCATAAACATGAGCAACAATAACCTGTGGCTTCTCTGTTAACTATGTAGCTGCTGGCTGGTGCTGGTTGTGGACAATTCCTCCTTCATCAGCAGTATCTGTAAGGAAATACAGTGGAGCCAAGCCCCAGGACCCCATCATGCTCTTGTTGACTCAGTAGCAACTTTTGTAGCAGGAGTCTCTGCCCAGGGCAAAGGGGAAGTAACCCTGTTCATGCTTCAGGGGCAGTGCAGTGAGCATTCAGGGCTGCCATTGTCCACAGTCAGCAGCTAGGGAACCTGGTGTGCTCTCTGTGCTGCCCCTGTGCAACATGAACAGGCTTACTTTCCATTTTCCCAGGCAAGTATTCCTGCTAGAGAAGCTGCGATTGACTCAGCAGGAGTGTCTGACCTGGCAGCAACTTGACGGTATCTTGGGGCTTAGATGTATTTCCTTGCTTAACACAGACCCCTCAATGTCCATCAGCTGATCTTCAGAAACAAAGATCATGTGTGGTATGCAGGAAAATATAGCAATAGCCTTCATATCCATCTATTTCTGCCTTAAGGGGCAAAGTGCAGTCAATGAGCCCCTTCAAAGCTACTGTAGTTTTGAAATCTGAGAAGCTCAATCCAATCATAAATTAGCTGCACACACATGATATTAGACTATCAGAAGTCTTTAGAACACTTCCTTCTAGTCTGTATATTTATGTCAGTAGATGGAAAGACAGGACATCTAATACCCAAATAACCAGATGTAGCAGGGACACAGTTTGGGGAAGAATGAAGCAAATGTTTCTGCGACACAGGGCCTTTGATTTGGGGTCTGGGAAGCAAAGGGTGGGATTGGTAATCTAGTCCCCAAGACCTTAAAATATTAGTTAAGATTTGGGCCTAATTAAACCTGTGCTAATTCATTAACAACCAGAGGCAAGTGGTGCAGTTAGTTTACTATAGAATGGCTTCTGCTGAATTGAGCTATTTATACTGGAGAACGGGTGTTTTTAAGAATGCCTGTCTCTGGCAGACAGAAAATTCAAGCACAATTGAGAAGCATTAATTCTGCTAGAAAGCAAAACAAACTGCTATTTTGCAGCATGATGTCTATGCATATTTTCATCTTTCAGAAGCAAATGGAACAATAATTCATTCAATCAACCTCGCCTTCTCCAGTTGCAGTTTCTGGAGGCAGTTATGCACAAAGGATTTGCAGGCATGTTAGAGGGCACATCTGATGGTGTTTCATTCTAATTTGAAATGTCAGAAAGTCTAAAATATTAATTGAATAAAATTTTGCCCAGTGGAACTTTACTTAAGTTTTATGCATCGTTATTCGTGCCAGGAGAATGTACAGTTCAGGCCTAACATAATTTAAGACTCTTGGAAAATATTTCTGAGCTCAAATCATAGTTTTGCAGTAATATAAAGAGAGTTTCAAAAACATCAAACTATTTAAGTGCACTTTCCAGGCTGCAGTAAAAGATATTCATGCATCATTGCATAATGTCCAAGCCATGTCATTAATAAGGAACTATTTGGACTGTTGTGAGTTGTGGTAGATTAGTATCTTTTCTTTCATTGGAGTTTCAGGCCTCCAAACATTTCAGCCCCCAAAGCAGCCTGTTTCAACTACTGTATATGATTCAGTTTACAAAATTGTAATTACACAATTCAAGTTATGTGTCATTAAGGCAAATCTTTGACTCCTGAGACTTGGTAATTAATAGAAGTGTTACCTGACTGAAGAGATCCTGAAGATTTCAGGATCTGAACAATATCAGAAATGAGTAAGGTTATTAATAAAATAGTAATGTAATAGTAATATAAGTTTAATGAACAGAGCCAATTTTGTAAGCCACTAGTGCAAAAATCTACATTGCTATTGAACCTAAGGATTTCGCTCCTATTTATAACCTTCTGTTACCACTACAATATTCTGCCCATAAGCTCCAGGATAAACTGTAAAAACAGTTTTACTTCCCAATTAATTAGCTGACAGGAATCATTCACATGGAACTTCTCAGACTTCTACTAACCCTTGATCATACTTAAGCTTTTTTTTCCTGATGTACTACATTACTTGGCCAACAGGACTGTTTCCGATGAAGGATGCTAATGTAACATTAGTCAATCTGATCACAAAAAGATGATGTAACCTAAATTCAGGAATTCTACAGTGTGCCACCCTTGGCTGTAGTCAACTCCCATTGCTTCCGAGGATGGTGGAAAAAAAGAAAAACATAATTTCTGACACATGCAGAAGATGGACGGTAAAAAATTCCTGCCCAGCCCTATACGGAAATGAGCAGCACCCAGAAACATGGGAAATACCCATAGTATAGCATAGGCATAGGTAATCCTAGATTAGGGGTGGGAAATTATTTTAATTGGAGGGCTGCTTAATGAGTTTTGGTTAGCAATTGAGGGCCGCAAGGTTAGGCCCATCCCTTGGCAGGTGCCCCACCCCCTGGTCCCCATCTTAGGACCGGAAGCCTTGCCCCTAAATCCTAACATTTGCCACCCGAAGTCCCTCCCCCTACCCCCAGAAATACTCCTGCGGGGGGGGGGGTGTCCCATCTAAACCATAAAAAAAAATCATACATTAAAAGTCAAACATCTACTATACCATATTTTAATTATATTGCAAAAATATTATTGTTGTGATTTGTGTTTGTGTGGTCTATATAGAAGTGACTACATAGTAGGTCAAAATACAGTCTTACTCTTGTATATTGTGTGTGGGGGAGTGTGTGGGTATGGTTCGGGGGGGTGGATTGTGAGGGGGTGTGGCTGCATGTGTGGGGGTGTACGGTTTGTGTATATGTGGAAGGGATGAGGGGCAGGGGGTGGGTGTGTGGGGTGTGAGGGCGGATGGGACCCCCTGCACATTCCTTCCCATGGTGCAGAGTCCCTGCCACTGATGTAGCAGCAGCAGGGTGCTTGTGGCCTGCATGGGTGCTGTGGCTGGCGCTGCACATGGTGGCAAGGAGCACAGCAAGGCCAGTGTACCTCTATTGTGCAGGGCTCTCCATGGCACATGTGGAGCTCCCAGCAATTGCGCACCACCAAGGGAAGCCCCATGTGATGGAGCTGACTGCCACAATGGAAGCAGGGTGCAGGACTCTCTGCCATTTCTGGCAGAGTCCAGGCACATGGTAGGGAAGGCAGCCAGCTCTATTGCTCGGGGCTTCCCCCAGTGGCACTGCATTCCCACCTGCTGTCTAGACCAAGTGCTGCAGCAGAGGCACAAGGAGGAGCTGCTGGACACTGGGGAAGCTGAGCAGTGGCAGCAGTCCCCTGGAAGGTCTGCCTGGCAGCTGTGTATTGGCTGGGCGCTTCTGTGCACCAGGGTGGGAGCAAGGCATGTTGGCTGGGTGTGGTACAATTAATTGGTGGGCACCCATGGGCTGGATGGAGTTGTCTGGTGGGCTGGATCTGGCCTACGGGCTGTATTTTGTCCCCCTCCAGCCTAAATCAACCTGTTCTTGAATACCTCCAATGATGGAGATTCCACAACTTCCCTAGGCAGCCTATTGCGCTGCCTCATTGTACTAACAGTGAAGGTGTTATTCCTAATATCCAATCTAAACTTACTTTGCTGCAACTTGAAGCCATTGGTTCACATCCTGTTCTCTGCAGTAAGAAATAAATGATTTTTCCCATATCTTGAGTGAGTGCTTTCATCACTGAGAAAGCTGAGCATTTTTCTTGCTCCTGTAGAGCCCTTACTTACCCTCCTTTGTGGTTTTAAAAAGAGAGCAGCAATCCCTGCTCCATTCTTGGAGGTTAACCTTAAGGAGAGGGATCAGGGCTAGGAATCCCAAGTGAAGGGAGGCTTCTTTCTCTAGTGTAAGGTAAATCCTGGAGAAGTTCAGGATTTCTGACACATCCCCGTCCCTGGCATTGGTTAACCTAGCTGGCTTCCCACTCAGCTTGGTTGGTTTTTCTGGATCCCACTCTGAGGTTCTCACCATATGTTTTTAGAGGGATCCTAAATGCTGCACAATTGTCTGCCTGGATGCTGGACATCTCAGTGTGTAAATCTTTGTGTGGATTTGGATTTAAGCCTTATTTTTTAATGTGTTCCTACTCGAGGAAACTGCCTAGCTCTGCTACTGATTGCTTTTATATGTCCCTTTTTTCTTCCCCAAAAAGGCATATGACATAAAAGCCAAAGCAATCCATAAATTTTTTACAGATTTCTTAACTGGAATAATATCTATTAGTTATTTAAGTTTCCTATCTGTATCTAGAGAAATGCAGATCAGTAAAATAATTTTAGTACTCTATGCTCTTCAATAGGTGGCAGTAGTAATATCTACATTGGCACATTACTTGTAGTGGTTACCCTTAAACACTAATTGTGCCTTAGAGATATAAGCTATTTTTATATAGTGTGGCCACTCTATGGGTATTTCTCAAGCAGATATCAGCAAAATCAGTTCTTTGGGCAGGCTGTTTGTTCTCCTAAATTTCATTATGATATAAAGTGCAGTGAATATAAAATCCAAACTTCTCTCATATTTGCATGTAGATTTTATTAAAATTTGTTCCAGCAAAGCTAACAGAGACAAATTATAATGCAATATAAATGGTGGTACCTTTCTAATGCTCCAAGGGCTTCTCTAAGCAAACTGAGGAGTGCACTATGTTCAGCAGAAGCTGAAGATGTTCTTCCACTCATGGGAAGGCAATGTGCTGAATTGAATACTCCTAGTGCTAATAAACTAACAGAAAAATAAGATAAAATGCTAACACAACAAGGTGGTTACTGACAAGCCAAGTCAGACACTGCAGGGATGGAGGCTGCCCTATAATAAGAATCTCCAGAATTTACTTACATGGTCATATTAGACACTTTAGTAGCAGGGAGGTGCTACAGTGTATCTGTTGAACAGGTGTGAGAACCCTTGTAGCTACTGTGGGTCAATATTTTCTAAAAGGAACTTTAATGTCCTGTAATGAAAAGGCCTCCATTTCTGAGTATACAATGTGAGACACCTTCAAGATGCCTGATATTCATAAATAAACCTCCATGGTTGGGTTCAAAGTTGGGACCTAAAATCTCTAAATATGTTAGAAATTCTTGGCCATTATCTTTGATGGGGGTGGGGGGACGGATGGCAGAAACTGTTTTGAAATCACTAATGCATGCTATGTATAATACAATGTGTAGAATGTAAGCTGATGCAAACCAAATGTGGGTAAGCTTAATGTACGTCTATGCTGCAGACTGCAATATAGTGCAGAAAAAGCCACCCCAAGTTAACTGTGAACAAGCTGGGCCAGGTACCAGAAGCATTTTACTTCCTTCAGAATGGAACTCAGTGAGTTATGTGCTGCCCTGGGTACACACTTGTTTCCAGGACCTGAGTTAGCTCATTTGTAGGCAGTTTGGGTCTCTGTACTATAATGCCTTCAGCAAAGTAGACAAAACTTCCATGATAGATCCCACTGTCACTCTAAGGTTGCCACCTCCGTACTTTAGAATTACTATGGGGTCTTAGTCTACAAAGTAACATTTTCTTCAAAAAGTATTCTGACCAAGATTTTCTCACTTCCTCCCTGGAGTTTGCCTTATAGTGACTCTTGCAATACATAACTCATTATTCCAATAAACTGAGATTACCAACAAGCATTTCAGTTGGGTTAAAAGTCAGTCATGACATGCAAGCTTCACCCTACCACTTTTCAGTTATGCCCACTAGACTATAATCAAAAGACCAGAAAAAGATACAATTCTGTAAAAGAATTCTGTAAATTCAGATTTCAAGAAAAGAATTCTGTAAATGAGAAAAAATTGCAAGGAATGTGTTCAATTTTACAGCTGTTCTGTTTTTATTTGTTTGTTTTATTTTTTCTGGAGAATTTTGGGGTCTTTGGAGACAGTTTTTAAAATACATTATAGTTGCCAGTGTCTCATAGGTTGAACCATGCTACTGTAGTATTATTCTTTTTTTGAGATTACAGAAGTTTTTACATACTTGGGAAAAATTAGCATAGTGGTAGGCGCATCTCCATTCCAGCACTATAGGCATTTTTACATGTGCTCCGGGGATGGGAGCACTCTAATTAATTACAGTGGTTCCAAGAGCCTCTTCAATTAAAGTGCCAGCAGCATCTCATGTATCAGCATTCCCATGCTTCAGAATGGTGGCAGGGGTGCTTTAACTAAAGCTTGTCAAATGAGCTTTTGTTAACGTGCCGCCACTGGCATTCTGAATTGTGGGGATGCCAATACATGAGACATGGGGGATAGCCATAGCATACTAACTAGCTTGATCCAACAGACTTGATTAATTGAGTCTGTTGTGATGCACTGTAATGATCAGGTGAATATTCTGAAGTCAGTTTTTTTTTTTTCTGTGTAGGAACTGGTAGTATCTCTTTAAATAGTTTATAAGCCCTCTAGTGGTCCTCATCATCAACTTTGTTTCATAAGTCAGCACAACCCTGGCAAAGCAGCACTGTTTGTAGTGTAAGAATACCTTGCTAGATAAACAGCATGCTCACCCCTAAATTACATTCCTAAATCCCCAGATTTGTATGTTTGATAAATAATATTATTTGGATCCTACTAAGCCTGCATGGCTCCTTCATATTATAGATGTTGTGGAAAGAACAAGACCTCAGCTTCTTAGGGATGACTGCATAGGAATATTCCATTCTGAAGTTCAATAATCCCTGGGAAGTGCTTCATCCCAGGGATTCTTATTAATTCAGATTTACAGATGCACATTATTAAGAGTATTCTCTAGGTATATCTCAGAACTCAAAAAACACAATAGAAGTAATGATCAAGTATAACTAAAAAGTAGCAGCCCCATCCACTAAAACCTACTTATACCAAATCAACATATTTAGTAGGTCTAAGATCCCTCTCTCCATATTTATCTCAAGCCGTTATGATTTTCCTTAACTACCAAATATCTTGTCACATGGGGCCATTAGACTCAGATCAAAGAAGGGAGGAAGAGAGGAATTTGCAAAGCAATAGGTTTTCCACAGAGAATTTCTAGATGGTAACACTTCTTCTCTATACCATAGGGCTCTGCATTGAGCTCCCCTTGGCTTAGTTCAATAGTGGCAGTATGACCTGAAAGAGGTATAGTACAGATAGGATGGCAATTAGAAATTGGATTTTGTGAGTCAAAGTCAACACTTTTGGATCTATATGCAATTAACATACTCCACCCATAGGTAAGCCATCATTGTCTTCACACATTTTAGTTCTGAGATGGTTTTAAATCAGCTCTATATAGAGTGCATGTATGTAAATGATGCTTAGAAGCAAACAGAGGCATGAACCATATTTGAAAGGTCTACCTGGTTATGAACATGAGCCAGCAGTGTGGGGATGCAGTCAGGAAGGCCAGTCACACCTTGTCATACATCCACAGACGCATCTCAACCAGGTCCAAGGCGGTGATCCTCCCCCTCTATGCGGCACTGGTCAAGCCGCAGCTGGAGTATTGCATCCAGTTCTGGGCACCACACTTCAAGAGGGATGTGGACAACATGGAGAGGGTCCAGAGAAGGGCCACTCGCATGGTCAGGGCAGCAGGGCAGGCCCTACGAGGAGAGGCTATGGGACCTGAACCTGTTCAGCCTCCAGAAGAGAAGGCTGAGTGGGGATCTAGTGGCCTGTTACAAACTAGTCAGAGGGGACCAGCAGGCATTGGGGGAGTCCCTGCTTCCCCAAGCACTACTAGGAGTGACTAGAAATAACAGTCACAAGCTGGCAGAGGGTAAATTCAGATTAGACATCAGGAGGTGCTACTTCACTGTCAGGGTGGCTAGGATCTGGAACCAACTTCCAAGTGAAGTGGTGCTGGCTCCTACCCTGGGGGTCTTTAAGAGGAGACTAGATCTACACCTTGCTAGGGTCGTTTGACCCCAGTACTCTTTCCTGCCATGGCAGGGGGTCGGACTAGATGATCTACTCAGGTCCCTTCTGACCCTAGAAACTATGAAACTGTCTAGCTGCTTTACTGTACAGAGCTTCAGTGAGCTCTACCTGCTTAGAGTTTTTACAGATGGCTCAAGTTTTGAACAGATTTTACAGACAGGCATCTTCAGCCTGTTTTTTTTACTGATTAAAAATTTACAGACATTTGGTTACCTTGAGGCCCACAAGGCCCCTAAACAGGACGTCAAATGATAGATAAATGACTATCAGAGGGACAAATAGTATAATTCAGTTAATTGTTATGAGCTCAGACTTGTCTGGGTCAAGTCTCAGCCAGTCAGCTCTTATCTGTGCACCAGCTGTAGTTATACACAGAGTAATGCTTGATAAACTTTCCTGAATGGCTTTCAGGAAGTTGCAGGAACATTTACAGAATCAATACTCAGAGCAACTGATACATGTGTAACAACCTCCTGGAGGTTGTTGTTGAAGATAAATGAGGCATAGTGAGACCTAACTGACTCAAATGAGGGTTCATTTGTTCCTATGTGACCATTTTAAGAAAATGTAAGTCAAAGAAACTACAGACTGTATATAGCATGAAGCCAGTCAGTTATACTAACTACAACTTAAGGTGCAGAAGAGGCAAGAAAGAGTTTGGCAATAATGCTTAACCTCCCTCTCAGGATGTAAAATCTTCCTACCAAGAGCTATTGGGTTGGCAGGCAGGTATTAGCAGGAATGTTATCTGTAGTCTTCTAATGCAAAGGAACCATAACTTAGTAGATGACAATACTGCAACCATTATAAAGAGCTACCCTCAACCATTTGTGCAATTTACACAATCAACTCACACAAAATGAACTTTTCATTAATTGTAATGAAGAAAAATAACATGTACTACAAACTCAACTTAATACATGAAAACAGTTGTGCATATTATCAAGTCAAATTATTGCATGATGGCATAATAAAATCATAGCGATTAAAAAACTTTACAGGATATAGGGGACTAGTGCTTTTTGTCTACCTCCATTTAATTTACCCAAGCAATATGATCACTTTTTCCTATGAAGTAGATCTCCTTGCAAAGACCTCCTTTTTAACTGATATTATTAAAAAGATCATCATAATCTGCCACCAAAGGGACTGTAGTGGGAAAGCTAAAGTTGCAGTATGGCAGTATAAAAGGCAGACTTTGTGCATCTGATGTTGTGGAAAGCAGATCAGTGATCAGGTGCCCTCTACGAAGAGAATCCTGTTCACAGCACTGGAAAGTTTCACTCTAGGCAGTCAACTGTAGAGTTTTTCACGAGCCTAATTGTCATGGAAAAGATATTGTTTGGAAAGAAAGATATCTTTTTAAACAGCCTGCTTGACACCATATTTGAACATTTGGACAAACATTTTGTCCTACAATTGAAATCTGAGTCTATTTCTTAGAAATTAAGAAGATCAAGAAATGGTTTTGCAATGCAATGTTCTCTTCAGTTAAGCAGTAGGGCTGCACAAAATTCCACCGAGTGTTTTATTTTGAAGCTGTTTCAATATGTTTCAAGCTCAAAACAGTGAAATCAAAACAAAAAAAAGCTTTGAAAGGAAATGAGGGCACTTGAAACATTTAGAAAGTTTCAGAACATTTCAAGTTTCAAAGCAGCCCAGTGGTGAGAACAGGGGAGACCCAGGGCTGTGCTCCAAGCAGCTCTGCAGCCCCATGTAGCTCAGCCTGGTGGGGAGTGCATCCCTGGCTCTCCCCACCTCCTGCTACTGGGCTGTGCTCCAGGGGGCTGGCGGAGCTCAGCCCTGGCTCTGCCTGCCTCCTGCCACCAGGCTGTGCTCCATGGGCCTGGCAGAGCTGGTTGGAGGACAGCCCCTGCTCTCCCCACCTTCCACTGCTGGGCTGTGCTCCGAGCAGCTCCACAGCCCCATGGAGCACATCCTGGTGGTGGGACAACAGAATCTGCATGCTGGATGACAGGAGACTGCCATGGCTGACAAGTGTCACAAGTTTTGCTTTCAAGACTTTGAGGAGCAGTTTCTGCACCTATCTCCTTGAAACTTGGCAGGCTTTGTGCCCTCAGAAGGGGCTACCATCCCTGCAATTTGCATCTGAATCAGGCAACAAATTACAATGTTTTAGGCATCTTCATGATTCCCCATGATAACCTATGGGCAAAACATTGAAACAAGTTGAAACAGTGAAACAGTTTTGACAAAATGAAACTGGACAGTGCTTTGAAATGAAATGAAATGAAATGACAAAATGAAACACGGTCCTTTTGAAATAATGAAATGGACATCGAAATGGAATGATGGTGTTTCTCACAGCCCTATTAAGCAGTTCTCTAATACAAGATGTAAAATATTCCATTTAAAAAAACAGAGAAAAGTATTGCTCACTAATCCCTTACTTACCTTTGACTTCCCCCCCACTTCCCCTCCTCCTCTCTCTCCTCCTCCCTTCCCTTCTCTACCTTGTGTTTGCCTAATTTCTGGCTACTTCCCTTGTCACTGACATCCTGCCACTCTTTTAGCTTCTTTCATTCCTTGGAGATCTCAGAACAGGAGACACTCCCTATGCCTGAAGAAGGGTGGTTTCACCTGAAAGCTTGCAAAAACTTTTTTCCAACTACTCAGTTGGTCTAATAAAATATATTGTATCTACCCAAAGAACCTGGCCTGTTCACTAATCCCTTTTCTTCAGCTTTAGGACTCCTAAATTTTATCTGAGTTTCTCATATGAACCCTCCTTTACTAAAATCAAGTATGAAATTAAATATTTAAAAAGTATTAAATATTAAATATTAGGATAAAAGATAACCATCTAGAAAGGGATATTTTTGCTTACATAAATTAATAATTCTTAGTTTCAGATGTGCAGCCTTTGGAACAGGTAGGGAAAAGGGCTATAATTTTAATTAATGTGGAATTGTGTGTCTGTATATAGGTGTGTATAGCTTGCACAGGAGAGGTGAAAGAGGACGTTAAATGGAAAATGTGCAGGCTGATTGCCTCAGACTAAAACTAGACAGAGGCTACAGAGCTTTATAGCTGAATCCCTCACTGTCAGAATTGTAGGTAAGTACAGTGTTTAATTAGTACAATACCTTTGAAATCCAGCATTCTTGAAGATAACTCGTTACTCCAACATGTCATGCTAAATGACTATATTATTAACTGTCATTGACTTTTATTTAGAAGAGAGGTCTGTTATTCATTGAAAATGTTGATCATTGTTGATCAGTTCTTAATAAGGACAGTCTTTCAATGTCTTCTATAAACAACTTAAGCAATATAGCAAAGGTTGGAGTACATATCGCACATCAGTACTTCCGCCAAGAGTACATATGAGAGATAATTTCCCCTGCCAGTATTTCTTCTTCCTTGTATTCATTTGTATTAATTCTGATGGGACTTTATAAATCAACATTGGCTTAATTTAGAATAACCTGTTATTAAGCATTCATATGTTCACATTTTCCTCATATATGGCAATGACCAGGAATAACGGTCACAAGCTGGCAGAGGGTAGGTTTAGGTTAGATATCAGAAGGCGCTACTTCACAGTCAGGGCGGCTAGGGTCTGGAACCAGCTTCCAAGAGAAGTGGTGCAGGCTCCTACTCTGGGGGTGTTTAAGAGGAGGTTAGATGAACATCTAGCTGGGGTCATTTGACCCCAGTACTCTTTCCTGCCATGGCAGGGGGTCGGACTAGATGATCTGCTCAGGTCCCTTCCGACCCTACAAACTATGAAACTATGAAACTATGAAATCTGAAAGGCTTTCAGCTACTTCTAGTCAGAGTTACTCACATTCTTCCATCTCTCCCTTCAGTGTTCTCATTTTTCCACAGGTGACTGCTTGAGGGGTACAGGGCTTCCCCTTCCTGCCTCCCTGCCTGATGGTGCAGGTGGAGATGATGGTTTGTTTGATGGGTGAAATGTTAGACAAGCTTCAGAACACTTGACCTGAGAAAGGGCATTTGATGCCTGAAAGCTTGTCCAACAGCTCTCCCAACTATACGGCTGGTCCAATAACAGCTATCATGTAGATTGTTTTTATTTTTAGAGCTTATAAGCCACATCTGCATATTCTGCATTACAGACTGCCAGAATTTAAGTCTGGAGGAACAATAGTACTAAGAAGAAGTAGCTCTGATGGAAGTAAGACGCACACACACAAAATCCAAAAATCAACGAACAGGAAAGACACAGCTAGTTGAAAGAGGTTATTTTCTACCTACCATCTATAAGAATGCACGAGATGGACCTTGATCACAGTGAAATGAACTACCTAATCAGTAGTAGCCCATCAAAGTTATTGCTGTTTACTGAGAGTACAATCAATGTTAGTCTATTATCAAGAAAGACATACTTCTTTCAGTATTTACAGTCTAAAGTTCCAGTTCAGCATATGCCTATCTTTAAGAACGTGCAGTCCTACTGAGTTCATCACACATGCTTTTGAGTAACCTGTTGAATCATGCCCTATGTCACAGAGTAGGCTTGATTCATCTACAGTAGAGTAAGAATGTGTAAATTATACTTCTCTGAGACAGCAGGAAATTCACCTCTGAACTGAGAGGAGGTTATGTTTGCACAAGCTGTCTTTAATTAGAAGGATTCTCATTTTGAATCAGAAGCATGTAACTGCAGTATTGCTTCACATGGGAAAGCAAGCTTTGTACTGTTAGAATTGGAACTGATGGAGGACACAGAAATATATGAAATCTTCCACTTAAGGAACTCCTCAGTGACTACAAAAAGGAGGGAAAAAAGAATCAACAAAGCAACTAACCCCTGCTAAAAATGGATACAAAAATCCATAGCTTTTTAATCATATAAAGTTCTCCAGGGCATTTCATATTGTGCCTCAATATTTTGATTTTCTATCTCTTTCTCCCTCTCCACACATTCAGCAAAGGCAGAAATTACACCAGCTTTTCAACATAGTACTGAAAGCTGCTGAATATATTTATGAGTGAAAGGCAAGTTTAAAACAGAATACGTCCTTTCAAAAAAGTCTTCCACTTTTCTAGACATGTTGAAAACACTGTACTCAGAGTCCTCAATAAATTAACAATAAAAAAAAAAGTCCTGCACTCAAAAATTGAACAAAATTCTGCAATTTTCTTATCATAGAGTATTGCCAGTCAGGCAGTATTAAAATCAAGCTTTTTTGGTAAATAAATCCACCAGAGTAATGATAAGAAAGCCTAAAGAGACACTCATGTTAGCTACCAAGAGATGAAATGCATTTTTCACCTTTAAATAGGGCTGTGCAAAGCTCTAGTAGCTGGTTTGATTTGGAGGAGATTCAGCCTGATTCAGCAGCTGAATCTCTGAATCCGAATTGAATTGGGAGATCCATTAATCTCTCTGAATCGAATCAGAGATATTTGGAGAGATTGAGCCATAGACTGTACAGGCAGGCACTCGGCAGTGCTGGGAAGAGCAGCTGGGGAAGCAGCCAGATGAGCCCTGGCTTAAGCTGGCAGCACTGGGAGAAGCCACGGCTCATCCGGTTGCTTCCCCAGTAGCGCCCCCACCGGGGTAAGGCAGGCATGCTGGCAGCCTGGGGAGAAGCCATGGGGTCTGGAGGAAATGATTGGGGAGCTGGGGAATCAAACTGGGAGCTGGGGGGATGAACAGGGGCTTCCCCTCAGATCCTAGTTCAGTTTCTCAGTTCCCAGTTCATTCCCTCCAGCTCTCCAATCATTCCCCGCCAGCTCTCCCAGCTTCCCCTGGGGCTGCCAGGGCTGCCTGCCTTGCCTCAGTGGGGGAGCAGCTGGATTAGCCATGGCATCTCCCAGGGTTCCTGGCTCAGCTGCTCCCGCCAGTGCTGCCTGCCTGTCTAGTCTATTGCCGAATAAGAGTCAGCGCTGAATATCTTTGGGTTCAGATTCAGCCAAATCAAATTCATTCTTTCTTTTCATCCAGTTACTCTACTTATATTTTTTATATTTTTTCATTAAAAATAAGCCCAAATGCAAACCAAAATACCTCAAGAACATTTACATAAAAAATGCCCCTTTGCACATTATGGGACAGGCTTGTGTGCAGGAGATTAAACAGAAGTGCATGGGATATAGTGCAACAAAGGCAGAAAAGTTCATGTCCCCGCCATGCCTGCTGGCTACATAGCACATCTGAGTGATATAACTGCAGCGTGTATTGTGAGAAACACACATGATTAGGGAAATGAAGAACACAGCCCTTTCATCACTGCTGAAATTCTGAGGGGGGTGTCTGCAGTCATGCTGAGAATTAGTCTGTCTGCTCATCCTGAAGACAGCTGAAGCCACTAAGTCAACAGTGAGAGATTTTGAAAATCCCACAGTAAAAATCAGAAAGGTTCCGATTTCACCAGCACTACTATACATCAGCACTAACAGTAAAGACTTGGGGGAGATAAATATCAAGGAACTGGTGTAAATCTGAAGTGTGCTGGAGACTGGAGATGGTTTTGGGTATGGATCAGTGCTTCATTTCTGTCAGGTTGACTCAATTCATAGCATGTGAAACCGTGAAAACAAGGTGTCACATTTTAAGACCAAAAGAGGAAGGCAGAGAGAGAAGGAAGAAGTTAAGGGAGAAAGGAAGGAAGAATGTATTTAATTTCATTACCTGTACATAGATTGAGGTTTCAAACTGTGGAGAAAGACAAAGATGTATAGTGTTTGTACGACATGCCATATGCTCTTCAGGTTGTCCATGTGATATCCATTTGCTTAAGTACACAGAATTAAATCAAAAGGATCTCACAAGAAAAAGATTACAAGAACACAAATAAAGAAGCAAGGCTTTCTCTCAAAGGAATGCCCTCAGGTTGTGTCCAGATGAGTGTGGTCATGCAGTATGTGGCATTGCAGACATGTCTGCAGTACCACCTACCGCACATTCAGCTGTTCTCCGCATTGCAAGGTTGCAGTGCAGCAGAGTGGGGGTTGACCCCGGGAGATCCCAGGTCAAAAAAAGCATGCAAAAACAAGTGGAAAACTGAAGCCTGGCTGCCTGGAGCCATGTTCCGGCTGCAGGCCAGGCTCCAAGTGGCAGGATCACCACTACTGCAGCCCCAGGATGCCCCCAGGACCTCAGGTAAGGCTGCTGGGGGCCAACCCAGTGTTGGCCCCAGCCTCCCCCACCCCACTTTCATGAAGTATGAAGCTACAACTCTAAAGAGAGCAAATCTGAAAAGTCTTGGAGTCAACAGTCCTCAGTCAGATAACATCACTGTACACATACAGTTTCAGAATAGGAAAATTAAGTGTATTTGGACTGTTAGTTGTAGCTAAGTGACAGTGGGAAAAAAAACGAGCTAGAGAAAAGCAAAAACAGTGGGTTAAGATCAAAGAAAAAAGTGACACATCACAGTAAAATACACTGCAAGTATTACCAGTGGAGTGACAGGGGAAAAGATTAGAATAATATTTAGCAGCAGTATAGCTTTTTCATCCTAGCACTGTATACAAGTCAAGGACTGAATCCTGTCTACACTTGCCTGGATGTCTTATAAAGTTATGATACACAGAAGCAGACTCAAACAACAACTGTTTATTAAAGAGAACAGCTATACTTACAAAGCCTTCAACACAGTTTGTATTCCAGCGTTATCTCCTTTAGTCATTGACTAATGATCACAGCCTATGTGGAACTCTATGAAGTGGCATTGCAATACTGTAAGTAAACTTAAGAAATCTTAGGGCCACTGATGTTCATATTTGAAATCTCATGGATGATAAAGTCCCGGAGAACTGAAGGAGAGAGAACTTGGACTATGTCTACATGGAAGTGGCAGGAAGCTCAGTCACGTCTCCCTATTACTCTGTGCACATCAGCCATGTAAAATAAATGGTAGGGAGGTCTTATGTATTTCCAAATACTCAAGAACAGTGGCATGATTGCCCCTAGGACATCCTCTCTACCTCTTTTCCAAGGTCTGTGAAAGAGGAGCAGGTGAGTAGGGCATATTGCCTCAGTATATAAGCCTGTGGGAGGGCCACTGCTGCTGTGGAGAGAAGCACCAGCCACCCCCTTCCACCCTCCATAGCCCAGGGACTGCTCCGCCCTGTGGCAGCTCACTCTCCCCTCCCCACTGCCAGAGAGGCAGGTAAGTACTTGGGTGTACATGACATGTGGATTTACTTGGCAGGGGAAGCAGTCTTTTTAAAAACTCACCACTTTGATTTAGGGCCCCTGTTTCATATACACTCTACACCCACTCTAAGATGCTTACTTATTTCAATCTAAGATGCTGCTGGACTTTTTCATATCAGGTCATGTCTACTAGAAAAACCCCCCTAACATGGGATAACATTTAACAAACTGTATCTGTTGATTGTGCTTTGGAAGGGCATTCAGGCTGCTTCACTATCTGAAATTCAGTGAGGGAAAAAGTTTCTTATTCACATTTGCAAAATATTAGCTAGCACTTATATTTTTAAGTGGATAATTTTATATAGGACTCCGTCAGAATTTTAGTCTTTTATCTTATACTTTGAGAAGGCATATGAAAAACATGAAAATGACCAGTTAAAATGAAGAAGTTGAAAATATAGACATGTTATTCCACTTCAGAGAGTTACTGGTCTAGTCAGCCCTTAAAAGGATCATTATTAGAGTACAACCCGAAACCTCCCATATTCCACCACAGAACTCTACTGCTTGAGCCGAAAGAATAACTCCTTTAGTTAACAGCAGTAGGAAACTAGCATCATGCAGTAGATCAGATACCAGCAGAAGACATCGCTCACTTTATCAGCATGTAACATGGACAAAATGCTGAACAAAACATAGCATTGTTGATAATTCCAGTTTGGCTCTTCAAAAGTGGAACCTCCAGAAATTTAAAGCAAAGTGGTAATCATAATAAACTCATGAGATGGGTTAGTGAGATTAAACAAATTTTGAAATCATATGATGCTGAAAGAAAAACACATCACAGCATGGTATTAAAAAAGCTGGATGCCCAGATGGACCAGTTAGCCCTGTATGCTAAAATTCTGCTGGAAGGCAATTGTAATTTTCTTTCCAGACATCTGTCAGATTCAGCCTCAGTTCTGACAGCATGAAACTGCCAAATGATGACAGAGGGTAATGCAGTTAACTGATAGCTATAAGAACATTTGCCCCCAGAGTAGGAGTGAAAATGTAATTGTATCAACATGGAATGTGTTACTTCAGAAGCCTCTACAGAATCATAGGCCTATTGTTCCTCAGAGCCCAGTCTCGATATATCAAAGGATTCTGGGAGATAAAACTAAATGTTAGAAGAAAGCTGAATGAACACATGCAGCCTGGACTACTCAGCAAGCAGGTGGCTTCATTAAAATGGATGAACTGCAATGTTCATGAGAAAAGGGAGGCTGTGTTAGGCACATCTGAAATAATCATTCATTTGGTCTTTGATAGGAAAACATTTGTCAAATACATTATGCGCTAATATTATTCAACCGGCACCAGGAACAATATGCTTAGCCATGCAGTGCTGAAGTTTGACATCACTGGGCACAGAGATGCTTTGTTCAAGATTAGAGTAAATTACTGCATAGTAAGCATCACTGTCTACATATCCAGATGCTTACTGCACAGTAATCTGCTCTAATCACAAGTAAATTTGCTACCTGTAAATACAAGTAGCAAATTTACTCAGGAGTAATTACTGCACAGTACAGCACATGTAGACGGCTGACTGGGAGCAAATGTAATCCTAGTCAGGTGAGCAACCAGGGACAGCAGATTGCACCCTGCCCCTGGGAGCTGCCAGGGCGGGTTCTGCCACCAGAGCCTGGGCAGGGGCAATGTCCCCCTGCCCTGGCAGCAGGGAACTCCCAGCCCCTGTTCTGCAATTGTGGAACAGGGGCTGGGAGACTCTTGTCTCACAGCCCTGGCTCTGCAATCGTGGAGTGGTGGCTGGGATGGTTCCTAGCCCCCGCTATGCACTTGCTGGGAGTCTCTTATATATATTGTTATATAAAAGATATATAAAATTGAGGAATTCATATATATATATATATATATATATAGTCTCCTAGAGCCCATTCAACAATAACAGAGCCAGGACTACAAATGATCATCTCCCAGCCACCACTCCATGATTGCAGAGTGGTGCCTGGGATCTCCCTGCTGCCAAGACAAGGGAACATTGTCCCACCCGGGCTCCGGTGGTGGAGCATGCCCTGGCAGCAGGCAGCTCCCTGGGGTGGGGAGCAATCTCCCAGCCCTAACCAGGAGACAGCTATCTCCTGGCCCTGTGCTCCCTGCCAATCCCTGAGCTAGTGCTCAGGTGGATCTCCCCTTGGCTGTTGCAAAGTGACAGAGGTCGGAGCAGACTGCTGGCAGGAGCAGCAAATTAGCTCCTGCTTTCTCACACAGGTAGACACCTGCCCAGGGGTTTACTCTAGAGTAACCCCACCCTAGAGAATTTGCATATGTAGATATACCCACAATGTAAAGAGTCCAGGATGTGATCCATAATTTGGGGAGGCTAACAATATATGAATCAGCAGAAGTAATTTTCCCTGTACACTTATCCATATATTGGTAAGCCAGTTTTTAAAGATTTGCTGTAGTTGAGAATAATATCTGACTGTGATCTAAATTCCAGCAGAACTGTTGGAAATGAATATGAACAGTTGAACTAGTATTCACAAATATGTTTAAAGTGGATTTATGGTAGAACATATATTTGTATGTCAGAGTGAGGGTAGGGCTAAGAACAGATGGCAAAGCATAAGCTGAAAATGCTGATGAGGTTAGGATGTTTTAAAGTCATTCTATATATTCTTGTGTGAACAGATACATGTTGTCAGACATTTTTGGTAGAACTACATATAAGAGACATTCTGTATTGCAGTCATTATTTTGTCATTTTAAATAATGCTACTTCAATGTAGAAGATATATTTTGCAGATCTGCATATGAAAAAACTCACTCAGAATCATAGACAATATTCCCTGAACAACTTTGAGATGTCATTTAGCTCAAGATAGGATTGTCTCAGTCTAAACCAGACAAATATTTGTTTAACCTATATTTCAGACTTCCAGTAATGGAGATTCTCTTGGTAATCTGTTCCTGTGCTTAATCACCCTAATAGGAAATTCTTCCTTATAGCTCATCTAATTTTCCCTTTTTGCAGTACCATCCTCTTTGTTACAGCCCTTTTGTATTTGAAAACTATTATGTAATCACCCCACTGGCCTCCTCTTCTCTAGATAAAATAATCCCAGTTCTTCCGACTTTTCCTTTTATGTTATGCTTTCTAGACCTCTAAAAAGTTTTGCTACTCCTTTGGTAAGTTTCTCCAATTTGTTCACATCTTTTTGAAAGTGTCCCTTGCTGGATATAGTACTCAAAGGCTAAGTAAGTACAGACATTCAAAAAGCCCAAGATGGATTCAAACTAACTTACGTAGTGAGTGAACTAGGTTCACTAAGTTAAGTGAACTAGGCTAGTTTGGGACTGAACAGGACATAAGTTTGCCCTTCGGTGAGGGGGCATGTGAAGGCTGCCTGCACTGGCCGAGGCCAGTAAATTGGGGGTGCTCCCGCATGCCTCCCAGCAGGCAGCCAGAGAATGCTGAGCGCAGCCAGCAGCCAGCCACCCTTGACTGGCTAGCGCAGCCCTACACCACAGCTCCGCCTCCTGCCAGTGGCCAGCTGTCAGCAGTGGTGGGCAGGCAGCAGCGAGGGAAGAGTGAAGTGGGCTTCTCCAAGTGTGCTGGCTTGAGCTGCACTGGCTGTCAGTAGTAGCCAGAGTCGGGAGGTGAGGTGGAATGGAGGCACCAGCCACATGCTTCCCTCCCCACCAGACACAGGTGACAACAGTCCCCCCTCCCCACTGCCTGGCTGCAGCTATGTCTGTGTCCCTGTACCTGCCTTCCCTCCCCTTTACTGCTCTGTCATACAGGGACACAGACACAAGGACAAAGACACCAGGATTTCTGCCCCACTCCCTGGCTGCTGCTGACAGCTGGTCAGAGGCAGGAGGCAGGAAGCAGGGGTGGGGATAGAGCAGGCTGAGTTCCAATAGGATGAGGTTCAACGTAGATAAATGCAGGGTGCTGCACTTGGGAGAAGGGATACACAGCATACATACAGGCTGGGTAGTTCCGCTCTTGAAAGCACAGAGGTGGAAAGGGATCTTGGAGTCATTATTGACTCCAAGATGAACATGAGCCACCGATGCCAGACCACAGCCAGCAAGGCCAGCCATACCTTGTCAAGCATCCAAAGATGCATCTCATGCTGGTCCAGAGAAGTGATACTCCCCCTGTATGTGACTTTGTTCAGGCCGCAATTGGAGTACCAAGTCCAGTGCTGGGTGCTGAACTTTAAAAAGGATGTGGCCAGCCTGGAGACTCCCAAGAGGAGGGCCACCCGCTTGGTGAGAGGGCAGCAGGACAGGCCCTACGAGGAGAGACTGAGGGATGTGAACCTGTTCAGCCTCAGCAAGAGGAGGCTGAGGGGGGACCTGGTGGCTACCTACAAACTCATCAGGGGAGATCAACAGCAAATAGGTAGAGCCCTTTTCTCCCCAGCACCACCTGGGGTGACAAGGAACAATGGTAATAAACTGATGGAGAATAGGTTTAGGTTAGAGATCAGAAGGCAATATTTTATAGTAAGGGTGGCCAAAATCTGGAACCAACTTCCCAGGGAAGTGGCCCTCGCCCCTACCTTGGGCAAATTCAAGAGGAGGTTGGATGATCACCTGTCTGGGGTCTTGTGAACACAGCATTCATTCCTGCCTGTGGCAGGGGGTCAGGCTAAATGATCTGTTCAGATCCCTCCTGACCCTAGCTACTATAAAACACACCACCCTGCAAGGGGTCGGGTGGTGGTGGCAGGGACCCACAAAGCATCCTGAAATGCTGGTGAACAGTCACATAACTTGAGTTGGGAGGGGATCTGATACAGAAGTTATATAGTCTAAACTAAATTGCTTAAATCTGATACCACATCAATCCAGGTCTATCTTAGTTTTCTCTAACTAAAACACTAAACTCAGGTATGATAACATTAACTCAGGTGTAGAAATGACTGACAGTGAAGTATTGTGGTCATTGTGAAGACACTCAAGAAGACTGAATTTTGTTTTACAAATCTGAATAAGAAACATACATTTAATTATAAAGGCTGCAGGACTAATGATATGATATTTTTGGACTATTTGGACCAGTTTTTGCCTAGTTTGTTGTGTTCTTTTAAACTTTACGCACAATCTAACAAATTAGTGCACGTTCCAATAATTATATTTATTTTATCTTAAACTAAATAATATAGTGATAGCTCTCTAGCACATTAGTAAAGCATCTAGTGTCTCTTTAACAGCACAAAAATGTTTTGAGTTGTATGTGATGGTGTGCCACACCAGCTGCACCTCCCTTTTCAAAATCCTAGATTCATCCATAGACAATTCCTGTAGACAACACTGTAGTATGTTGGGGGAGGGGAGGAAGGAGGGGTTTACAACAATATTACCTCCGTGACTTACATTCATCTTATGGTCCACTATAATACCCAGGTATTTTTCTGTAATACTTAAACCTCCTCAGTCATTCTTCATTTTGTGTATGTGCATTTTATTTTTCCTAAGTGTAGCACTTTGCATGTGTCATTGATTTTTACATGGCTTATTTTCAGACCATTTTTTTGATTTATCAAGGTCACTAGGAATCCTAGTCTCATCATCAAAATGCCTGCTACACTTCCCAAATTAGTGCCATCTTCAAATTTAATAAGTGAATACTCAGTTCCCTTCTCTAGATCATTAACCAAGATATTGAAGGATATTGAACCCAGAACAGGCTCCTGGTGAGCCCCATTTCATACCTCTTCCCAGTCTGACATTGAGCTGTTGATGATAACTATTACATGATTGTTCAGTCAGTTGTGCATCAGCTCATGTTAGTTTAATTTAGACTAAATTTTCTTAGCTTGCTAATGAGAATGTTGTGGGAGAGAGCAGGAAAATTCATACTGAATTAAAAAAATATCATTTCCACAGCTCTCATTTATCCACAAGGTCCATTACTTTATTACAGAAGGAAATCATGTTGGTAAGGCATGATTTGCTCTTTACAGTCATGCTGGCTGTCCGTTACCACTTTGTTATACTCTAAGTGCTTAGAGATCCATTGATTTATGATATACTACAATGTTTTTCCTAGGCCTGTGTGAATAGGGAACTTTTCGATTCGGGTTCGGAGTCAGCCAACTCGGATGCCAGTGATTTGATTCAGAGATCCGAATTGGTTTTCTGCTTCGATTTGGCCAAATTGGCTCCAAAGCTTTGGAGCCACTTCGGAAAATCAGCCATAGGGTATAATGGAGAATCAATGAAATATCTATAACTTTGTTGTTTTTTGTCTGACTTGGAGAAAACTTTCAGGGATGGTAGCCTTTGCTGAGATCAGGAAGCCTAGCAAGTTTCAAGGAGATAGGCACAGGGGTTTGGGGGAAACTGTACCCCAAATTTTTGAAAGCAAAACTCATGTTATGTGTATGTATTACACCACAGGGGAGTGAAAATTGCAGGATGCTAGCCCCTCCTGAGGCCACAAAGCCTGCTAAGTTTCAAGGAGATAGGTGCAGGGGTTTGGGGGAAACTGCACTTCATGCTGCAGACAAGCAAAACTCGTGACATGGGTGACACTGTGTGTGTTAAGGCATAGCAGGGTGAAAGCTGCAGGCCTGCTAGCCCCTGCTGCAGTCGCAAAGCCTGCCAGATTTCAAGGAGGTAGGTGCACGGGTTCTGGGGCCCTGCACCTCTAGCTCCTGACAGGCAAAACTCGTGACATGGGTGCTTGTGCAATTGTGTCTATCTTGGGACATGGGGGTGATGAGGAACTACTGCAAGCCTGGCTGCTAGGCCCTGCTGAGGCCACGAAGCCTGCCAGCTGTTAAGCAGATAGGTGCAGGGAGGTTCTGGGGCATCCCTAGCTGCTGACAGGCAAAACTTGTGACATGGGTGCTTGTGCAATTGACTGTCTCTGTCTTGGGGCAGTTGATTGTCTGTATTGATTCTTTCCTTTCCTTAGTCTGTGGTTTTGTAGGTGTTAATCCTTGCTCATTAACTCATTATCTAGTAGCTAGCTGTTGTGTATTGAGCTGGTCCCTGAGTGAATCATGATTGATTGGCAACACAGTACCTTAGCAGCCAGGCCTGCAGTAGTTTCCAATCCCACCCTCCATGTGCCCCAAGACAGACACTGTCCCACAAGCATCCATGACATGAGTTTTGCCTGTCAGCAGCTAGAGGTGCAGGGCCCCAGAACCCAGAAGCCCTGCACCTATCTCCTTGACAGCTGGCAGACTTCGTGGCCTCAGCAGGGGCTAGCAGGCCTGCAGCTTTCACCCTGCTGTGCCTTAACACACACAGTGTCACCCATATCACAAGTCTTGCTTGTCCGCAGCTTGAGGTGCAGTTTCCTATCTTCTTGAAGCTTGGCACACGTCATGCTTTCGGCAGAGGCTACCATCCCTGCAACTTTCCTCTGATTCAGCCAAAAGACAGCAAAGTTATATATATTTCATTGATTCCCCATTATACCCTATGGCTGAATTACCAAAACTTTTCCGAATCTTTTTTGAATAGATTCGGAAAGCCTAAAGCTTCCAGCAATTCAATTTGGATTCATGGATTCGGCCTCCAAATCATCCAAATCATCTCCGAATCTGAATCATAATCCAAAGCTTTGCACAGCCCTATTTTTTCCAGGTATCAAAGTTAGACTTACTGATCTATAATTCACTGGGCCTCCTTTTTCTGTTTTTTAAAGTTGGCATTACATTTGTCTTTTACCAGTCTTTCTTGGACTCACCTGATTTCTATGATATCTTAATCATGGCTCTCAATTATTTCAGCCAATTGCTTGAGTACTCTTACATGAATGTGATCAGGCATTCACCTGAAACATTTAGTTTATCAAAGGGCTTAGATAGAAGAACAATTATACCATTGTAAAGGGAATTTCTGTGTGTGGGTGTACATAGCTGATTTGCTCATGTGCTCTTAGCAGAAAGCAAGTCAAGCAAAGCTGTGGTACCTAACCCTGTTTCATTCAGGGGTAAGCTGATCTAGTTGCTACATATTGCCAGATAGCAGTGTGCAGACAAAACAGTGGATTCAGTTGAACTGTATTAAGTGCCCTCCCCCCAAACGGTATACTTGTCTGTATGTCCATACCCTAAGTACTATCATGTCTGTTACTTATTCCAGAATGAATATCTTTCCATATTTTCCCTCTTGTTGCCATCCAGCCTTAATACTATTTGTGCTAGTCATCAGGCATCTGGTCTTTTTTGTGAAGACTGAGGCAAAGAGGCATTATACACTTCTGTCTTTACCACATTGCCCAGTATTAGCTGTCACTCCACTTCTGTGATGAGCACACACTTTTTCCTTGGTTGTCCACTTACTTCTGACAAATCTATATAATCCTTTTGTATTACTTCTTATCTCAATTTGTGCCTTAACCTTTCTGATTTTGTCTCTGTGTGCTCATACTATGCTTAGAGGTCCACCTGTAGCAATATGGATGTAAGATTCGAATCTCTGAAGTGCTCATGGTCAAGCCAAGCATGTCCATATCTTTGTATCCTTGCTTCATATCAGGACAGGATGCTCTTGTGCCTTAATATTGTCTCTATAAAGAGCAATCAATTCTCCTGGACTCTTTTCCCTCTTGGGATCTTGCCTCTGTTTGTCAAAGCCTTTTTCTGAAGTACAAAGTGTTTCTTTTTTTTTTCTCTTTGTACTTATGTATGAATAATATAAAGTGATGGTTATCACAAATATATTGATACTACTCCTGTTTGAAGTTACAATGGTATATCCACACATGTTCAGAGAAGCTGCTGTAAGAAGCCATTATTTATCTGAACACCTGATTCTTCATGCTCACCCCATGCTAAAAGATCAGAAGAATACAAAAGACAGAGAATGCCACACTGCAAGTTCTTTTTGCTGATTGACTATTAATAACTAGCTGCCAATGACAATAAAGAGATTCAAATAATGTAAAGTTATTGGAAAATAGCAGATCATCAGCATAACTGAGGGTAGAGAGGACTAAAAGATAACAATACTGTAGAGTTTTGCAATATGTCAGGAACTCTAAAATATCTTAAACATGAGTCACTGAGAGATTATTAAACAATAAAATATTTTACAGGGATTGCCTTCAGAAAACTACCTACCTATTAGAAAGAAGTCTAATATTAACAGAAAGCTGAGAAGGCGTTTGTATATTTTTAGAAGCATCAGTGATAAATTCTAGATAGTACATATGTATTTTAATTCTGCTTTCACTAACAACACAATAAATCTGCACTACCTCTATTGGCTTTGGTAGAATTATACAGTTTAAAATCAATTTAGCTAAAAAGAATTAGATTATGTGAATTATACTGCTGTAGATATAAAGCCTATTAAAAGGTCAAGCTGAAAAAAATATCACCAGAATTACTCAAGGTTTCTGCATGTGTAACTATCATTTGGAAATAACTTCTAGGGTATATCAGATCTCTAAATCTTAGATTTCAGGAGTTGATAATTGAAGCTATAGGGGAAGAAAAAAAAGCTACATTCCAGTTGTCTGTCTGTCTCTCTCTCTCTCTCTCACACACACACCCTCTCATGGGACTGCAGGTTAGACTTGGGAAAGTACTATAACCATATAGCTGGAGGTAACAGAAAACTGATACACATTTCATACAGTATGCAAACAGTACAGTCTGTTAGGAAAATATAAGTTCCTAACTCATACTGACTCAAGCTATTCAGTCCTTTATAATCCTGCAATTTTAATCCTACTCAGTCTGATGATTCTTTCCACTGCTCTTCCTTTGTAGAACAGACAAAAATTTAGCATATTGCTTTCTCAGTGAACCACTACCAATTTCTTTCTAGGCTACTAACAAGTTTTCAAAACAAAGCTTTAATATGATGTTATAGATTAACCTGTGAACATTGAGTTGTAACATTTTGTTGAAATGTTATTAGTGATATTTGGTACTAATATGTACCATAGAATACCATACTATACCATACCAAGAATACTAACTGGATTGTGCTTTAAGTTGTAGCAATAGTGTTCACAACATTTTCTGAAAGTTCTTTTCTTAACGTCCATTTTCTTCTCTCAGTGGCTATGTGTATTTCAAAACTGTCTAATAATGTTGCATTAAATTTCAATCATCATGGTGCCATTACTACACTAATATACACCACATGAAGATTTGGCCAATAAAGTTGAATTTTAGATTAGTATTGATAATGGAGCTTATTGGAATATTTTTTATTAAATAAAATGTTTGAGCTCAAAATGTTTCTTTTAAAAAAAAATTCTTTGGGGAGGTGAAACAAAGACTCTTCTGTATTGCAGTTGGGTGATTAGGCCAGCTGCCTTATTCTAGGAGCATGTGATTTTGAATGAAACATTGATCTACATGAAGCACCACAGGGACTGAAACTGGATTTCTCACACATTCAAAACACTATACCATATACATTTTTAGTCCAAAAACAGACATAATGGGCATGTCTACACATGCGCTTTAATACACATTAGCCTATTAAAGCACATTAAAGCATCACAAAAAAGTGCTCTTTAACTGATGCATATTAAAATAGGCTAAATGCGCCTTTTTCTAGTTCCTCACAATGGAGGTGCCAGATTTAATGCACATAACCTAAAGCACATTAATTGAATGTGTAGACACACACTTTGACACAATTCTTTTTTCATGAAAATATTTGGGAGACCTTTGTTCCAATGTGAATTGAAAAATGAATTTTGAAAACTCAAAATTTCTCTACAACAGAGAATTGTCATCTTCCAGCCAGTTATACTAGAAGCAGAAGTATACATCTTCATGGTAATCCTAGAACTGGAATTAGAAGCAGCAATCTAATAACTGCATAGGTGACTTTGGCTTAAAGAAAAAACACTTTAATAATTTACTTAAAACACTGAAAGGCATGTTAGCCATCTTATTATCTGAGCTCTGATTCTCTTCTTGAACTGGTGCAAATTAACAAAAATTATTTTCAAGTCAGTGAAATTATACTAGTTTGAAACAAGCAAGTGAGAATAATTAGGCTTTGAAGTTCAAGATATGCTTGTACAGTATTCAGTGAAGAAAGCAGAGGCAACTTTACACTGAAACCTTTGAGTTTTACCTCATTTTATACTATGGTCATTAACTTTGATATCAAACTTTGAACTGACCCACTCCTACCTTAACCTGCACCCTCACTCAAGATGTTTCCAAATCTTCACAGTATTTCTGTTCAAACTTGTCTAAGACTCAAGTTTGTAACACTTAGTACCTAAGGTTTGGGTACAAATTCAGTTCTTTTTTGAATATTTTGACAGCTCACTATTCAAACAGGTCTCATCATTTGAATGAGAGAAAGAGAAATCCACAACAACTTGTTTTTCACAAAAAGCTCTCCTTATGGCATAAAAAGAGAAGCCAGCAAAAATTCCAAGACTGGCTTTTAAAAAATGATCACTGGAAATGGAAAGAAAATGGCAAAAATCATGGAACACATAGAAAAATATGAATATTGTATTATAGATACAAAAGTGCGAACACTTCTTGGATTATTTCTCTAAATTTACCATGCTGGGAAGTCAACTGTGGCAAAATTTACTTGAAGGTCTCCCTCCACCCCACACTACCTCCCACAGTTTCAATAACAATAGATGAAGCCATCCAACCCTGTCCCATCCAACCCTGCTTCAACTAAGATTGGAGGAAGTGGCTTACCTATACTTAGAAACATAGGATCAGAAAAGTAGAGGTAGAAGGGACCTCTGGATGTAATGTAGTCCACATTCAAAGCAATATCATCCTTGACAAAACCACTGTATACAGGTGTTTGCCTAACCTATTCTTATAACTTCAGAAATAACCCTCTTGCACAACTTTCTTCAAAGTCACAACATGGTTTTAATTGGTTCTGTAATACAGTAGCACAAGGGACTACTGGTAGGCAGACAGGGTGGCAGGTTGTTTAGACAAACCCATTTATGTTGATCATTGGCAGATCCACTCCATGAATTATTTCAATTTTTGCCTAAAATTCAAGTCAAATAATTCTGGTGATTTGAGGCCAAATTCTCTTCCCAGCTGTATTATTGGGAATCAAGAGGAAATCCACAAAATCAAATAAAATTACATTGCTGTAAAAAGAAATTCAGAGTTGTACCACACCCATGTTTTTATTCCACAATTAGTGATATTGAAATTACATGGGAATGTACCTCTCTACTCGAATTCAGTTTAGAATCATTCAAGAAAGACTCCTATGAACAAACTAAAAAACTGACTACCTCAATATCAGAACTGCCTCAAAGGAAAACAGGGCACAGACAGAAGTGACAATATTCACATGATCTAGCTGCGGAAAGTGGTTTATACTCATGATCAAACACAAGTGCACAGCTGCACACAGCTTTAAAAATGGCTAACCAAGTGAAAATCTGACCCCTCATTGCATGAGGGGCCAAAAGAAGACATCTCAAAACAGATATCTTCCCTAACTTCAGTCTGTCTGCCTGCCAGCCTGTTGCTGTTTTCAGAATGGGGGCAGGGAAAGGGAATGGATGGAGTTTGGTCTGGGGATTTTTCACCCCCTGCTAGAGGGTGGGATGGGTGTACCGGCGCCAAGGGGGTGGGGGGTGGGGGAGGGTCCAATTCACCCACTCCACCGTTCAGCACCAGCTGGGGAAACCTGTAGAACAAGCTCCCTCTGCTCCCTTTCTCCGCTCCCATTCTGAAACAGAGACAGTCTGGGAGAGAGGATGAGTGTTGCTAGGGGAAACTGGCTGCAGGCTAGCAGCCAGCAGCTAGATACCCCTCCCTCCTGGAACTGACAGTGAACTTCTCTTTGGTCTGGGGGATCATAATAACTCAAAACACTTTCTGCAAAGCGTTCACAGTTACAGCAGGGAGCTGCACTTCTCTCTGCACCCACAGGGCACATCCCCATGAGTGGGAATGAGCATTTCCCCAGGCACAAGTAGCAGCGGCACACATTTGTGCCACTGCTACTTGTCCCAGGGCATGCCCATGCACATGCACTCTGGTGCATGACAAATTGCCCCTGATGGGGTAGAGAAAGCTGGGGCCAGCACCTGGACTGGGCCCAGCAGCCTTATCTGGGGCCCTGGGGGTGTCCCAGAGCTGCAGCAATGGTGATCCAGTGTAGAGCCTGGCCAAGCTCTGGTTTCAGGCAGCACATGCTGCAGCCATGTGCACCACCCTACTCTTTTTTTTTGGAGCAGTTTTTTTTTTTACACTGGGATCTCCTCATGTCAAAAAGACCCACCACACTGCAAATTAGCAGCGAAGAGAACGCATACACATGGCATATGTGGTTTGAGATGCTGCAGACGGGTTTGTGGTACTGCAAACCACACATGAGTGCTCATGGGGACACCCACAGCGTATATGGACTCTGGGTATGGACAAATGTACATTTGAGCTGCCTCAGGAGAGGTGCAGGGGCTGCTGCTTGCAAGTATACCACAGCTGTTACAAGTGTTATATCTCACTGATACAAGATAAAATTATATTGTGGGGGGGGTTGATATTCTTTTCTCTTGCATATTTCCTAGGTCATCATGGCTACAAGAGCACTCTACCACCACCACCACATTAGTGACGCAGATTAGTTAAACTGCCCTAATTTTGACCCTGGATGATGCAGAGTTAAAGGTAAAATGGTTTTGCTACATTTGTAGCAAATATGAATCATGGAGGCATAACAGTTCCATCATAACAGCTTGTATCAGTATCCTTTGATAGCTATACAGTTGTTACATATCTATATCCTTTATTTTCTTCAGTTTCTCCTATTTTCCCCTGTAAATCTTTCTGGAATCTGAAAACTAGTTTCCCATCAGTCAATCAGATGCTTTTTGCTTTTAAGGCCTTTTCCTTCCCACAGTTGTTCCATTGATTTACAATGTGTGTTCAGGAAAACTGTAAGGAAATTTAAATATTAAAAACAGTCTCCTGGATATTGCATCTAATATTAAGTAAGAATGCTATTAAGTAAGCATTCACCATGCCTCTTGTATAAGCAGATACAAAAAGGGAACAAGGAAACAGGGTTGAAACAGGACTTTTACAAGAATGAAATGAGGGTAAAAGACTTAAAAAGCTACAAGGGTAAAGGCAACCTTTAAATATAATTTTGTAACACATACAAACAATTTCATTATGTAAAATGATGCAATGAGACGCAAGCAACTACAATATGAAGACTTTCCCCTATGGCTAAGTCAAGAAGTCCTTTTTTTCTTCCATATCTTTATTTTCTTTACTAATGAAACAAATACTGGTCACTTACCTGTGAATTATATGATATCTCTGCAAATAGTCCAGTGAAAGTGCCAGCTCACAAATATATAATTTAACTGTTCCTTCATTAAAATGCACATTCTGTTGTAAATGGTAGCGTAAATCCCCTCCAAGTAATAGATCTACCACCATGAACATGTCTTCCTCATCTTGAAATGAATACCTAAAGTAAAGAAATTATGAATACATAAATGAAACTGACCATTCAGTTTGATTTTATGAGACTTCCCTATAAAATATAAGACAGAGAAGCCATATGGCAGGATCACAATTGGATCACATGCAACCTCATTTTGACTGTGATAGCAGTTTGAAATAAAGATGGGCAGCAGAATTGGGTACAGGGTATATCATTTGTCATTTTGTTTGTTAGAAACTAACCATTACCTTCATTAATGATTTATTGGTGGACACTATTTAGAACTGTTTGAGCATTTATCCATTTTAATGTGATTTTATTTTTTGAACAAATAATCCTCTAGATAGCAGAAATAAAAATAAGCCTTATGATTAATGTTCTCAGTGGTCGCATAAATGCAGCCATAAGAGGTGGACCCATATCTGTGAAGAGAAGGGCTTTAACAAATTTGGCCCTTTAATCATTTGAGGTACATTCTGCCTTCCACATGTACACATGCAAGTCCAATTAAGGCAAATATGCCTGATAACTTATAATGTAGTCATAAATTCACTTGGCAAAGAAAAAAGAAAACAAGAATTCTATTAAGCATCATGGTGGATTTTTTTGAAAATGCATTTGATATTTTATAAGGTGACGGAGTCTCGATGGTCCCTGACTGAATTCTCCTGGATGTTTTCCAAGAAGCCCTTGTTGAAAACTCAGAGGACCAACTTCTACACTCACAAATCCAAAGGTATAGCCCACCAACTTATAATGTGCTTATTAGCTGGGCAAAGGGGAAATTTCCATGTGTTTCTATTTACTATGACAGCTCTGCAATTGCTATATTTTATTCTGAATACCGAAAAAGTGGGAGCAACTCACTGGTTTTAATTTCTGAATGGAAGATTCATAGTTTTCTTCCAAATGCAGAAATGGTGAATACCTATTTTTTAGAAACTATAATAAGAGTCCATATTGAAAAATGATTTTAGAATGGACTTTGATGAAACAATGTTAATTTACAGCAGCTGTGAATCTGATGCACAGACAAGCAAACTCCTGTGATAATACATCTTTCAACACATTACCCTGCACAGTGTAAAGCTAGGTTCTCTACAAAATTCAATGTGTTCCTTTTAATTTCTCACTCTCCTTAAAAAAATATACTACAAAGAATATATTACAAAGAATAGATGGTTTAAAAACTCACACCAAAAAGGGGGCAGAAAGGCCTATATTAGATTATTTTAATTGACAGCTTTATACAGTTTCACATCTATTCCCAGGCTCATACTTTCGGAAATAAGGCACTGTTCTGGGATTGTCACAGATGGTTCATTTTGAATTTAAACATTTTCAATTCTTTTGGAATACAACTCTGGGAAGCATGTGTCTCTGGGCTGCAGTTCTGCATCTGCCAAATGCCAGGGGAAAAATCCATATTTATTTGCATTATATTTGTTTATTGATATGTCAAATCTTTGAAGAACGATAAGAAAGCAGAGTGGTGCATGGTGTGTACTTACCCCTAGAGTCACAGCCCATCTAACAAAAGAAATAAAAAACTTCAATTCTGATGAAATATATTCTGTGTTTGAGCTTGGAAGTCGCAAAACTGAGGGCCAAATATCTGGTTGATGTTTAAGAATGATTGTTTTTTTTTCCTTGAGGTATTCTGAAAGGCTCATAGCAGATGTTACATGTCAACATGTTATATATTAGAACTGCATGACAAATCATAACATGCAAACTATCCAATGTTAACATTATTGCAGGATACTTCCACACCACAGAGAAGTTGCTGTTTCAAAGAGCATCTTCTTTGGGGCTTATCCACCACTAATCATAAACTGGTTTCTTGTCTGGCATGTAACAAGTTGTCATGCAACACTTGCATATAACATGCAACAAATATAATGGCTGCTGGGGGCCTAGCTATAACTAGTTGTAGCTAAAAGCAAATATAATGAGAGAAATGAACCATCCATTATTTCTTCCATGAAACTTGGCTTGCGTAAAGTGTGATATTTATAAATTTAAAAATGTTAAAAGAAACCTTAGATAAAATACAGATATAAATTCCTTGGTTAGATATCATTTGTTTGGTTAAACTGGAGAAGTCCCATGCTCGCAAGAATCACTTGACTAGATCTTGGTAGAATTTATTATGACAGGGCTTTGCCAGCCACGGGGGGATGCCCTGAGGTCACTTCCCTAAAGATGTGGGTACTGGTTAGTAGAAGGTAGGTTCATAGGTATTATCATAAAATGCATTTGCTGACATATGGGCATGATTATAAAATTCGGCATCCATCCATCCAGGAAAAAGAATGAATGAATTGTATGTGTAAAACTATGGTGGATGAAAAATGGATCTGAAGAATACTAAAAAGAAACAAAACAGGTTGGCTCTGTGCAAGAAATGGCAAAATTTGCATTAACTTCAATGAGACTATGGCTTCACCCTAAGTATGCAATTCAGCTGGCATATTCTGGTTTTCTGTGAAATCTGAATGAAAAAAGCATTCTTTAGCAGTCTTCCAATCCTGTATTTGGTGCATCCATTAGGAAACATGGATAAGTGAATCTCCACATACCAAAAAGGGAGAAAGAAAATTCCACACAAACAATGCCATATAAACACTAAATGTAGAATTAAGGCCTAGCTATATAATTTTCTCACATTGATTTATCTTACTCTGAGTAGTTTCACTGAACTCACCCTGAATCCAGATCTCAGCCAGACAGACTGAATCTACAAAACAAGCCTTTCAGAGATTCACAACTTTGGTTAACACTTCACTTACAGGTCCCTCTGCATGACACAATTGGAAGTGGAATGCTTAATTGAGGCAACAAAGCTGGGGGCTGCTCCAGCTCCATAACAGCCTGACTTGCACCACAGCTGAAAGGAACCTAGGGGTAATGACTGACCATCACATGGACATGAGCCATCAGTGCAAGGTCATGGCCAGGAGGGAAAACAACACTCTGGCATGCATTGACTGATACATCTTGTGTAAAACTAAAGAAGTGATACTCCCACTGTATTCAGCACTGGTGAGACCACAGGTGGAGTACTGTGTCCAGTTCTGGGTGCCACACTTCAATAAGGATGTGGAAAAACTTGAGAGGGTCCAGAAAAAAGCCACCTGTATGATCAGGGACTTGCAAGGCCATACTGAGGGACCTGGGCCTCTTTAGCCTAGAGAAGAGAAGGTTAAGAGGGAACTTAATAGCGGCTTACCGCTACATCAGAGGTGTGCCTCATAAGCCTGGTGAACAACTGTTCACTAGGACACCCCTGGGGAAGACCAGGACAAATGGATATAAACTCCTGGAAAGCCACTTCAGGCTTAATACCAGGAAAAATTCCTTCACAGTCCAGGTGTCCAGACTGTAGAAGAAACTCCCTCCAGTGGTGGTGCAGTCACCTACCCTGGAGGTTTTCAAGAGGAGACTGGACAGTCACCTCGCTGGGGTCACTTAACCCCAGTTGTCTTCCTGCCTAGAGTGGGGAGGCTGGACCCGATGATCTGTGAGGTCTCTTCCAGTCCCTAACAATGTATGAATCTAAAACTAGAAAAACAGGCCACCCTTGAAAAACAAATCCAACCCTTGACAATCTCAATAAGGTCCTCGTCAGTGATCCATTTCCACCAGTGGCCAGATTCTTATTTCACCTACACTACTGTAAATCTAGTAGTAACTTGATTGACATAAGCAGAAGTGCTCTGGATGAGTACTGTACTCAACATCTGAGCTTCACAAGTATGTGACTATCAGGAAGCTTTGGCAACTCATCTTACATATCTGAGCCTGTGAAGATGCTAGGAATAAAAGAGACATGATAGATGGCAAGAAGAAGTAGGCATTCTCTTTGACAGTCTATTTCTTTTCAGGGGCCATGTGGCAGGTTCATGCTCTAAGGGCAGCTGTGATGCCCCCTGGTGACCATGTGACTTCTGCCTGGTCAGTCTCTATTACAGCCCTACCTTGATTACTTGCCCACCACACCATGTTCTTACTAGAGGTTGAATAAGAGAGGCTGCCCACAGGCCTTAAAGTGAGCTTTCATCTATTTTCAGTACCACTGGGTCTCTCCTGGACCCCCAGTATCCTTTACTTGACCCTTAAGCTCAATGGATGCTCTCAGGCAGCCTGTGCCCCTGTGGGGCATCTGTAGCTTCAAAGGTTACATGTGAATCTGTGCCCCTCCATGGCACCCGTAACCTTAAGGACTCAATGCATGGCTCTGTTCCACGCCTAAAGCCTCGTGGGCGTTCTCTCTCTTTGACATTATCTGTTTGTATACTTGGCCCCCTTGGGCCCTCAAACTTCCTGGTCCCCTATGCTGTCTCCCTCTGAACTCCTGGACCCCTGGTCCCTCACGCAACACCTCCTCTGGGGTCTTGGACTCCTGATCCCACACACAGCCCCTCCTCTGGGTTCTCAGACCCTCTAGTCTGACTTAGCCCACTAAAGGCTTGTGGACCCTCTGGCCCAGCTCAGCCCTTCCCTAAGCATGTGGACCTCTGGTCCAGGTCTCAGCCTTTTCCTAGGCTCCCCAGACCAAACGGAAATTCACTGTTGGTTCCAAGGGGGAAGGGAACCTGGCTGCTGGCTAGGAGCCTGCAGCCAGTTTCCCTGAACAATATCCCCACCTTGCTCCCAGCCTGTCCCTGTTTTCAGAATGGGAGGGGGGAAAGGGAGCACTGGGAGCTTACCCCCCTGTCGCAGAGCTCTCAGGCGCCCTGCGACTGAGAGCAGAAATGGCTCCGGAGAGACCCCTAGTGGTGGGAAGGGGGAAGCACAGCTGCCAGTCACCAGGACTGCACAGGTGCTGGTTGCCTTAGCAACCAGGGAAGCCTAGAGCCAGGAAGGGGCGGAGCTTAGCCCTTCTTAAGCCCAGGCAGAAGGCCAGGAGGGCAGTTCCCCTCTGGCAGCTGAGGGAGGAGGAACTCAGCCAGAATGAAGGGGAGAACTCTGACGGTCAGAACATCCCCTGGTTCCTGCTGGGGGTTGATGCGCTCTCGCTCTCTCTCTCTGGTAGGGAGAGATTTGTATTTTGACCAAAACGGTCTAGCTTTTATGTTGTAGTCTGGGGGCTTTGCATTTTGTGTTTTCTGTTTTACCGGAGGACCGGGTGAGGCTATAAGGGGTTGGAGGAGGCCTCATAGGAGCTCCATGATAGCGTGGGGTCTCCTGGTGCCGGAGGGGGCGAAGCTTTGTTTGGGGGTGCATTGGCCCAGCCCGGAACTAGGGGGGCAGTGAGAAGCCCTGGAACTAGGGGGGGCAGCGAAGAGCCTCTGAGCTGGGGGGGGCAGCGAAGAGCCCTGGAGCTAAAGGGGGGCAGTGAGGAGCCCTGAGTCAGGTGACGATGAGGAGCCCCGAGAGTGAGGAGGGGCAGTGAGGAGCCCTGAGAGCAAACGAAGGGCCAAGACATAATCACACGGCCCAAGTTAGATCATACCAACACCATCTGCGAAGCTTGGGCTCCGGTGTAGGGGAGGAAAAGGAGCCGCAGACAGCGCCCCCTGTTATTGGGGTGCATAAAAATGGGCAGCGTCCCGCTGATTCCAATCATCTATTAATCACAAGTAAGATCAAGGTGTGGCAGGGCAGTAAGCAGGCGGTTGGCCCATTGCAGGAGGGCGGAGCCACACGTCCAGAGGGGCTCCGAAAGTAGAACTCCTGCTACACCCCCACAGCCTCCCAGGAGTGTGCACAGAGGTGGGGATCCAGCCAACCCCCCCAGATGAGCCACTCATGGGTCTGTCCCACTCCCCACCTGGGCACTGAGGCCATGCATTCTGGCCCTGGGCCCCGTGTGCCACTCCAGCCCTGCCCAACAGCCTCCACCAATCCCTCCCTCCCTCACTGTAGTGGCCTCAAAACCCCTGCTCCTCCTTAACTTCCCTTCCCCACCTCCAAGACTTACCTGTAGGAGCTGCTTACCAGGCTGCCTGGCAGCTATGTGCATGTGTGAGCATGCACATGCACACGGTGGCCCCTGTCTGATCACCCTCTTCCTGCTCCCCCCAGCCCCTTGCAGGGTGGAACTCTGACAGCCTGCAAGGAGAAAGCCACAGTTTCCCACGTTTTTCTCCTTAAAATGAGAAAATCTGGGTTTTACCACATTTTTCCATGGCAAACAGAAAGCCCAAATCCCTGGTCATGGCTATAAACCACATTCTGTGGCCTAATTGAGTGAAAATTATCACTTCCGTCTGCGCCCTTTAAGCTGTTATTAACTGGTTAATCTAATGTTAACTGTAATGTGTAAGAAGGCTAGCTGTTTGCACTTCTGGAGTAGTGCCAAGGAGAGAGGTACTTCCTACCTCTCTCCCAAACTATTGACTAGGTAATTTGACTATATAGCAACTTTCTCCAATATATGAATCTAACTTCATATCAATTATGAAATTTTGCCCATTAAAAAATAATGCTAAAAAATCCTCGCCATATAGCAACTTCTAAACTTCGATGGAATTTAATTGTAATGGTTAAAACCTGATTCTTTCCTTAATGCTTTTCCTATGAACAAACCAAATATTCTTGTTTGATACAAATGAAGTGTTCCCTTTTAACGCCATTCAATTTGACATTATACAAAGCCAGAGATTTTGATTTATTGTTGTATGAGCTGAAGTTGACAGGAAATGAAATCAGGGCCACCTGAAGGAATATTTTAAAATAGTTATGCAGCCTTGGAAGAATGGGGGAGGGACTCCTGGCAAATCAGGCAAGTGGAGATTAGGTCTTTGAGTAGGCACTGTAATTTTACTTCAGTAAGCTTCTTATCTACTCAAAGGCAAATGACATGCAAACAGGCTGATTGATACCAAAACAAAATGAGATGTTGTTTTTGACTCTTATGTTTTCCAGGTAGCCAGGGAGCTCCTTACTGTCTGAATTACTAGTTGTGAATAATACCACATGTCATAGTACCAAGCAATTGTAAAACACATTTTAAATCCATCCAGAACTGAAAGAGTAAATGACTTGTTTTCTCTGTATCCAAAATTAAAAAAAAAAAAGAAAAGAAATGGTACCATAAAGCAGTCAAAGAAAAATATTTCTAATTACAGAACTATGTTCTGCTTTCTTTTGCTTGAAGAAAAGTTTTAATGCACTATAATCAGGTTTAACTGAATTAAGATAAAGTAATAATGCCTTTAGCAACAGTGAATTTCTTTAACTTATGGGTAATGTTTATACTGGAAGATATACGATTTTGTTAAATGTGTTACAGAAACCAGCCCAAACAAAACACCATCCAAACAAGACACCTATTTTCAGAGTCATAAAGTATTTTACTTATGTGTGTGTTTTAAAAGTTGTAAGGATTTTTAAGGAATTCAGATTTTTTGGTGAATTTATATTCCATAGCCTTGGTTAGCCATTAGGAATATTTAGTTTTAAATCTTACCAAAATTTAACTCCAAACTCTGTTTCTCATTATATATTTTCTTCTTGAAGAGAACACAATATTCAGTAGCCTGGACTACTACCTGTCCATTGGTCGTGATGTGCTGCACCCCAAAGATTCCTCCCATCCCCACAGCTGGAGTTCCCCACCTCTGATACCACTGAGGCCTCTACCAGATGAAGTCCACGGCTCTAGCCTCCACCCAAACAGAGCCCCTGGCTCTCGACTGTGAGGGTTGGCTGTCATGAATGCAGGCAACTGAGATCAGGAGCAAGGACACCTCTCCTTGTGGGGTATGATCCACATTAGAGTCCCTGGAGTGCCAGATAGGGGAGCTCCAGGGTGCTGGGCAGAGGCTGCATGCCATCAGGGAGGGCAAAGAGGAGACTGATGCCTATTACCAGGCTCTTTGCCTGAAGAATGAGGAGGGAAGAGCTAGGAAGGCTAGCACCATGAGGGTGTACAAGAGGAACCCCTTTGAAGTCCAGCAGGGGGTCGTTTGGAAAAAGGTCATCTCTAACCCCAAGACACCTTGTGCCAGGGTCACCACTACCCTGGAACTTCACAACAGATATGAACCCCTAGCATCATCAGCAGAGCCAGCAAAGCTGCCAACTCCAGCACTTGAGGAAAGAAGGTGACCAGCAACCGTACCTAGGAAGAGATGCAAAGTGGTCATTGTGGGGAAACTCCCTCCTGAGTGGGGCAGAGGAACTGATCTGCTTCCCTGACCCCTTAGCCTGTGAGGTTTGCTGCCTCCCAGGGGCCCATATCCAGGATGTAGCTGAGAGAATCCCTAAACTCATTCAACCCTCTGACCACTACCTCATGCTCCTCATTCATGTGGGCTCAAATGACATGGCTCAGAGCAATCCCAGCCAAATCATGAGTGACTACAGGGCTCTGGGGGCTCCGAGGGTTGGGGACACAGGTGGTTTTCTCCTCGATCCTCCTGGTTACAGGTCACAGGCACAGAAGGGAGAGATGTATCAATGAAGTAAACAGAAGACTGAGGCACTAGTGCCCCCATGCTATAACTTCTTCAATCACAGTTTGCACCTCAGAGACAGCAGCAGCGGTCTTGGGAAGAAATGGCCTCCACCTCACCCCAATGAGAGAGAAGCTTTTTTGACTGGATTGGCTAACCTGCTTAACAGAGCTTTAAACTAAGGGGGAAAGGCGGACAACCATTGAAGCAAGCCTAGGAAGTAACAAACACATAATCAGCAGGTCAGGAAATACAACCAAACTTACCTCAACCCCAGCCCAGGGATGGGACTCTCCTAAATGCACAAAAAAGCCAAGAGCCTCTGATGGCAGGCTTAGCTTCCTGTACACAAATGCCAGGAGCATAGGGAACAAACGGAAAGAACTAACTCTTCTCCTAAGCAATAACAAATATAAACAATTGGGATAAAGGAGACCTAGTGGGACTCCACTTATGACTGGACTGGTCATAAGGTATAGATGGCTATACCTTGTACAGGAAGGACTGAGTTGGGAGGAAGGGTGGGAGTGTATCTCTATGTCAAGGAACAATACACTTCCCTACTAGCTGACCCAAGGAAGGTGAATCAAAGCCCTCTGGGTTAGAATATGGGGAGAATGTGGTAAATGGAATATTACTGTGGGACTCTATTACAGACCTTCTAACCAGAGAAAGAACCCGACCACAAATTCTCTAGGGAACTAACAGAGGCCCCATGCTCTCAATTAATGGTTATCATGGGTGATTTCGACCACCCTCACATCTCATGGGAAGAGCATTCATCTAACTCTGATTGGCTGGGCAGCTTGCTTACCTGCTCTATCTGACTCAAGAAATCCATGGGCTGACAAGAGGTGAAGTGCTGCTAGATCTGGTTCTGGCCAAAGGGGATGATCTATGAGTGACTTGAGGATGGCCAGGAAGCTTGATGACAGTGATCACAAGTTGATCACTTTCTCTATCCATTGCAAAGCTGGCAAATCAGTCAGCGATGTGGAAATCCTTGAGTTCAGGAAAGCTGAGTTTCATAAGCTCAGGAGTTTGGTTGTTGAGGCCCTGAAAGATCATGATCTGACAGGGAAGGAAGTCCAAGGTGAGTAGTCATTCCTTAAAGATGCGATCCTAAAAGCACAAAGGAAGTTCATTCTGACCCATAAGAAAGGTAGTAAAAGGTCTGGAAAACCCCCTTTCCTCATTAGAGAACTCATGGACCTCCTGAATCTTAAAAGACAAGCCTATAAGGCTTGGAAGACAGGAAATACCTCGAAGGAGGACTATGCATCACTGGCCTGTACCTGTAGGTAGTGGACCAGAAAAGCCAAGGCCAAAACTGAGTTCAAACTGGCTACAGGAATCAAGGACAAGAAAAAGTCCTTCTTTAGATATGTGGGAAGCTGAAAGAGAAATAAGGGCAACACTGGACCCCTGCTGAACCAAACAAGGCAACTAACATCCAACACCCAGGAAAAAGCTAATCTCCTTAATGATTACTTTGTGTCAGTTTTTCACCAGCCCAAGGAGATCACCCTGCCTGGCAAGACACAGGATTATGATGGTACAGGTGACCACATGCGTACATTTGGCAAAGACCTTGTGAGGGAACACCTTGAGAGGTTGGACATCAATAAGGCAGCAGGCACTGATGAAATGCACCCAAGAGTGCTAAAAGAGGGCTGACATCATAGAATGACAAATGGCAAGGATATTTGAGAACTCATGGTGCTTGGGGCAGGTTCCTGAAGATTGGAGGAGGGCCAATGTGGTGCCTATATTCAAGAAAGGAAGGAAGGAAGATCCAGGGAATCAGTTTGACAGGCCAATCAGTTTGACCTCAATCCCTGGAAAGATCATGGACAAATTTATTAAAGAATACATCATCAATAGACTACAGAAAGCATCATCCTGAGACAGCCAACATGGCTTCATTATGGGAAGGTCATGCCTGACCAACCTCATATCTTTCTATGACCAGATGACACATCACCTGGACAGGGGAGAAGAGGCTGATGTCATTTACTTGGATTTCAAAAAAGCCTTTGACTTGGTGTCCAATGACAAAATTGGGGAACTGCAGCCTCAATAACCTTACAGTCCAATGGCTGGGGAACTGGCTCTATGGTCAAACCCAGAGAGTGAGTCAATGGAACTGAGTCAACCCAGTGCACAGTGACCAGTGGCATCCCCCAGGGCTCTGTACTTGGGCCAGTACTCTTTAATATGTTCATAAACAACCTGTATTTGGGTGTTAGAAGCAGATTGGCTAAGTTTGCAGATGACACCAGATTATAGGGAAGCATGGTTACGCTAGAGGATAGGCTGGGGATTCAGGCCAGCTTAGGCTTGCAAAGTGGGTGTATCAAAACCTGATGACTTTCAACAGAGAGAAATGCAAAGTGCTCCACCTCGGGAGAAAGAACCCACATCATACCTATTACACTCACTAGCACTATGACTGAAAGAGACTTGGGGGTCATGACTGACCACAAGATGAATATAAGCCACCAATGCGATGCCACAGCTGACAAAACAAATAAAACCCTGGCTTGCATCGACCAATGCATCTCAAGCAAGACTTAAGATTTCATCCTCCCGCTTTCTTTGGTCTTGGTGAGGCTGCAGCTGGAGTACTGCATTCAGTTCTGGGCTCCACACTTTAGGAAGGATGTGGAGAAGCTTGAGAGAGGAGAGCCATGTGCATGATTAGAGGTCAAGACAGGAGGTCTTATGAGGAGAGGCCAAGAGGCATGGGACTATTCAGCTTGGAAAAGCATAGGCTCAGGGGGGATTTGGTGGTAGCTTATAAGTATATCAGGGTGTGCATCAGGATCTGGAAGAACATCTGTTCACTAGGACACCCCAAGGGAAGACAAGGTCCAACAGTCACAAACTTCTGGAAGACCATTTTAGACTGGACATAAGAAAAAACTTCTTTACTGTCTGAGTCTCCAGAGTCTGGAATAGACTCCCCCCCAAGAAGTAGTGCAAGTACCTACTCTGGATGTGTTTAAGAAGCATTTGGATGATTATCTTGCTGGGGTCACCTGACCCCAGCTGACTTCCTGCCCTATGGGCAGGGGGCTGGACCCAATGATCTCATGAGGTCCCTTCCAGCCTTAACGTCTATGAAATCTATGAAGATGTGGGCTAAGTTTGAAAGAATATATATGTTATTTAAGAGTAAAAACACATCACTACAATATTAATAATTAACACCATACAAACCATTGTTAACCGGGAATCCAGAAAAATTCAGTTAACCCAAGAAGTGCACAGTTCAGGTGTCCAGACAAACCTTAACTGTCCTATAGTGAAGTATATGCAGGAAACCATGATTATGATTAAGACATTTTTAAGGGAAAATACATGTATTAGTAATGTTTATTTTTTTCAACTTATGACTTCTACTGGCAATTGTAACAGTGCACTAGAACAATTCAAAGTGGTCAGAGCACATCAGCCAATCAATATGGATTTACAACTAGTCTACCCTATCACTGTAGTGCAAAGAAGCAGTAAAAACCCCTTTTGTCTGTCTTTAATCCTGGTTTGCTTGAAGGCATGGCAAAGAACCTTCTATGGCTAAGGCAGTGGGATTCATGCCCTGGAACTAGCTTTAAGGGAGACAGTTATTAAAATTTGGTTTATAACTGTTTATTTCTCTAGACAGAGAAGTTTTAGATTTTAGGTTTGGCATTTGTTTGGGCGGGGGAGGGGTTGGATAAAATTAGTGGTACTTAGCAACTTGAAACAATCTCAGATAAGAGCAAACAACACAATACACTCATTAAACGGGTAACCTACTTCACAATCTGTAATCATGAGACATGGGTGCTGAAACAGTCTCCCCAAAGATTCTCAGTAAATTAGGGAAAATGGAGACTAGTACCCAGTAGCAGCAGATCTGAGCTTTTTTTCTAATGACCAGACAATGCCTTAGGATCACAGGATCCTAGACAAGTATAGCTGGAAGGAATCTCATGAGGTCATCTAGTCCAGCTCCCTGATCAAGGTAGGATCCCTGACTAAACCATCCAAGCCCAGTATCTGTATAACCTGCTCTTGAAAATTTCTAAGATGTCTTTGAAATAGGCCAGATCATTCCATCCCATGACAAGCCAATGAAAAAGATGGTTCAGAGGGAGCAGCTCTTAGTTAGCTACCCCCCACCACCACCCCCCACAATGTCCCTCTGCATTGGCACTGGAGCCTGTACAAATCCCTACTTTCAAGGCTTTTTTGGAAGGGAGATCAACACTATTTACAGTTTATGCTTCCAAAGTGGCTCAGTCTTCTAGTCTGCCATAAAATATGGCTCCAAATCACAGGGTATCAACCTGGCCTTATACATTCATAGATTGTAAGGCCAGAAGGGACTTTGGAAGATCATCAGGCCCCCTGCACCAAGCAGGAAAGATAACTGGGGATCAGGTGACCCCAGCAAGGTGACTGTCCAGTCTCCTCTTGAAGATTTCCAGGGTAGGTGATTGCACCACCTCTGGAGGGAGCTTATTTCAGTCTGGACACCCTGACTGTGAAGAGGTTTTTCCTAATGTTGATCCTGAATAGATATTTCAGGAGTCTGTGGCCATTACTCCTGGTTTTTCCTTGGGTGCCCTGATGAACAGTTGCTCACTGAGCCTTAGTATAGTGGTAAGCTGATACCAGGTTCCCTCTCAACGTTCTTTTCCTCAGGCTGAAGAGGCCTAGATCCCTCAGCCTTTCCTCGTATGACTTGCCTTTTAAGACTCTGATCATATGGATGGCTCTTCTTTGGATTCTCTCAAGCTTGCCAATGTCCTTGTTAAAGTGTAGTGCCCAGAACTGGATGCAGTACTCCAGCTGAAATCTCATCAGTGCTGAGTAGAGTGGAAGAATCACCTCCTTGGCTTTGCTGGAGATGCATCATTTAATGGATGCCAGAGTATTATTTTCCCTACTGGCTACAGCATTGCACTCTGCCAGCTCAGATTCATCCCTGCAGGACACCACTGCCCACTTCTCACCAGGATGACACACGTCCATTCACTATGGCTCTCTGGGTCCTATCCTACAGCTGGTTTCCCAAAAACCTGACTGTCTCGGAGTTAAGCCCACAATTCTCCAATTTTCTCATAAGGACATCATGGGATACTAGATCAAAGGCCTTTTGGAAGTCTAGGTATACAATGACAATCTGCTTTCTCATGTCCAGGTGGCAAGTTACCTCGTCATAGAAGGAAATGAGGTTGGTAAGGCAAGACCTGCCTGCGATGAAGCCTTTGCTGGTTGTCATTCCGAATCTTACCTTCTGCAAGCTTATTACAGATAGACTCCTTGATTAACTTTTCTAGGATTTTCCCTAGGATGGAAGTTAGGCTAACTGGCCTATAGCTACCTGGGTCCTCCTGGGCACAACACTGGCCTTCACCAGTCCTCAGGGACTCATCCAGTCCTTGATTGCAGTTCTTCCTTTCCACCTGCCTTCTGGATAGGGGGGAAAATCTGCAGAACAGTATGCCTCACATTTACTTCATGAGGTGTTTTTCATTGTCTTAAAATGCATCCAAGCAAGAGGTTTATTTTAATTTAGAGATGGAACAAGCTTGGGGAAAGGTTCCCCTTATCTGAAAAGCAGTGAACAAAAGTGACACTTCAATTGTGATTCTGGAACTACATGACTGTAGGTGAACCTGCTTGTCCAAGTAAGTGTCGCTGTGCAAGATTGAGTGCAATATTTGAGAGGATGCAGTTATTTTGTCCCAAGAGCTGCTCAAATAATATTTTCATGATAATATAGAACATTTGTTGACCTATTCCAAAAATCATTTGCTTTCTGTCTGGAAGATTTCAGTCAAATCAGTGATGTTTTGGAAAGCTGCAATGAACTGAAAACTGAAACTTAGATTAGAAACCATTGTGCAACCTCAGTGGCAGTGTTTGCTGTTGCTGTATCTTTTCATGCCTGTAAGCCTTGTACATGCACTTTTTTCCAAGCAATCCATGCCAAGAAGCACTTGGTGATAATTTGTTTTTCAGGAGTCTAATTAATAACTCTTCTGGCTCAGATGCCTGAGATCAAGCCATATCAGATATGATGGCATAGATCTCAGGATGAAAAGCTTGCAATTTTATCACATATTACCAGAATAATAATGAAATAAAACTTGCAAATAAATGCAGAAAAGGGTTATGCCTCAGTGTCTGCCTGCACAATCTTTTAGCAAGTGGGGACGCAGTCATTCAAAGTTTGCTTTAATTTTCAGCTTTCACACTAAGCACATCAGCAGTTTCACTAAGTTCAACATGTCTTATGCTTACAATCCCATGTCAGCTTCAGTTTTCATAAGGATTATTTCTAAATGATTTCCTAAATATTTTAACTTCCTGTACACAACATCCCTTATGAGATATGCCCTACAACTGTACGTGCTAAATGCATTCCAGTTGTGTGAATAATAATAATACACCAAGTGGGCACTGGGATTTGCTGACATTCTCAGCTGAACACTGACATTACAAATCAGTCATCTATGCTGGGAATGCATTGTGGCTGGTTATATTCATCTGTCTTAATGAATGTTAGCTAAGTCCTTCATTATAATTTCATGTTGTCATCACTGCTGCTTATTTATATCACTTTAGATGTTCCTGGCACTATAGCAGTAGTAATTATTTATACAGAGCCAGTAAGCTTGTCTTTCCTGTCCTCTACTTGACACAAACACATGCAACTAAAGCAAACAGACAGTGCATTTGAAAAGTTTGGGATTCTACTCTTCCACCAGTGGGTACTCCAAAACTAACAGATGTCTGAGAAAAGTAGGATTTTAAGAGTCATGTCAGGGGAGTGAGAATGTAATTGGAAACCTTCACTGAGAAAATACTCCAACTTCAGCAACCAGCATGAAAAAATACTCACGGCTGGTCTTCAGCTGTGGTAATTGTCAGATTCATGTCAGTTGTGGTTTGCAGTCACCAGTGTCAGACCCCTTTCAGTTCTGATCAGGGGTGTAGCAGTGCTGGTCACATCAGGCTCCATCAAGTGGCCACACTATTCAGATACTGTTGGTGATACTATACTACCACTACTTCTAACAACCTTGTTAGTTGTAAAAAAGACCACAGGCCCCAGCGTGAGTAACAAAGATTCTTTGGGGTTTATTATTCCAAACAACAAGACTCTAACACCATACATCAGGCACAGGGACAGTGAGGTATATTTGAAACACAACCCACTGGCACAAAATATGGCCCCTATTACACTGCAAAGTAATCAGGGCTCTCAGCCCCTTTTTATACAATGCTCAAAACAACTTTATGTTTACAACATACACCTCCTAGTTTCACCGATCAGTGAATGTGTTTAGGTGACATCATTCACATGCAGTTTACATCAGACATTGTGACTCTCCCATCAGACAGGGGAACTTATTTACCAGATCACATCTTATCATGGTTTTCCATTTGTTGGCCTTCTGAGGTTCCTGGAAGTTAATACTCCTAACTTTCCCAGCATTTCCACTTAGGCCATATATGGTCTGTCTTCTAGTCACCAAGGTCTATGGCTTATGCCATTACTGAGAACTACTTGGTTCATGCTGCTAATAGGCCTCTGTATAATTTCTATATGCACTGATCAATGGCTGCACCAATCCATGCTCCATTTATTAGGCACATCTTCATAAATCAGTTAGTGCTCTGCCCCTCTAAAGCCACTGAAGTGGATATGCTGTGTTAGGACACATCTTGGCATTGCCTATCTTCTTTATTTGGCAACATTTATTTCTACCCCAAGATTCTAGGTGCAAATCTTTTCTGGGTCAGGATTTTAGGTATTACAGGGATTGCTGATACACACATGCAAAGATATAGCAAGCTCCTGTTAAAATTACACAGCTTGCATCTTGCTCTTGATAAGAAAAGAATACTGCCCAAGGTTCTTCTTTCATCCTCCTTACTCTTTCACATGCTGATTACAGAAACTGGAATTTAACTGCATAGCCTTGGGGAACGAACTGTTGATGAACCGTTGTGGCATTGAGCATGCTTAATTAGCTGTTGCATATTTACCTCTCCGCCCTCCCTACTCAAATGACTAATTATACTATACATGCGATGTATGTGATGATGTAGTTACATGTATGTTTGTATGAAACGGAAGTAAGCTGCAAGAACTTCTGTGTCTGCACACGCGCCCAGGAGATTTGAGAAGATAAATGCCGTTTGCAAACACAATCAAGGGTCAGAGTTAATTTGAGCATCCAGCTCTGCTCTGACCTTTGCTTGCAAGCAAATAGACCCTTAAGTGCCAACTGATGTCTGTGTGTCTGTGATCTCTGCGCGCCTCCAGGGAACGGACCACTGTTTGCGCAACACTCCTTTGATGCCTCGGGCAGGCTAGGTCAGATAGGGCAGGATGAATACCATGTTGACCACTTGGGAGTGTGGGAAGAGGGCATGTGGGCAGTCTTAGTTGCCATGGCCTGTTCTCTGCACTCTGGTAGTGGCTGCTACTACTGGTGTGGATACTGCTGTGGCAGTGTGGGGTCAGGCTTCTGAAGTAGAGGAAGGGCTCACTGCCTACAACATGGGCTCCCCAGGAGTCACCACTCTAGCATCCCTCTAAATCAGTTCCAGGGGCTGGTGTCCTACTGGCCCATGCCTAGATATGCTACTACACACAAGAGAGAGAGAGAGAGGGAGCAATGTAAGGCTATTATTAATGTTTTAGCAAAGTAAGGGAAGATTCCACCCTGGACTTTGAATCTCCCTTAGTTACTACTGTGACCTAGAAAAGGCAATCTGAGTTTACCTAGTAAATCTACCACACAGATGACAGATTTTAGCAGTTGCTGTCAGCGTCTTGTTGTAAGTTGCCTTGTAGGAGTTTGACAGTCCTCCTTTTATGCCCTTCACTCCAACTGACCTTGCCATAGACCAAAAACCCTGTGTGCTGCTGTCATGAATGATTCATGTTCTCTTCCTTTTGTTTTAGAAGTCCCATCAGACTTTGCAGCCAGCCTCCCAAAGTATCTCCTCTGGTCTGATGTTGGCTTTGATTATTGCAGTCAGTCTGGCCTAGCTCTATATGAAATGTTTCACTCAAGAAGCTCCATTCATTTCTTGTAACTAATTTAAAACCACCCTGTTGGAACACACTTACGTTATTCTCACATAGATGTCAACTCACATTCTCTAGGAAATGGGAACATTGCTCCTGGTAAGATGTGTCCCGTTGTTTAATTTGTGAGTGGTCATGAAAGCAAGAAAATAACTGCATGAATTTAAGCAAGGCATTTTGCATACAGGTGCCATTGGATCCTGGACACACATCTTTATTAATTAATCTTAATTACAATTTGAAAATACCATCTATTTCTCAACCTAGCCAGAAACCAATAACAGAGCTAACACTTAATCAGTACTGTCAACAGTACAGCACAGGACAGAATTTTATTATTTTCTCCAATGGAGTTACATAGATATAACCAAGGACAAAATGTAGTCCTATAGTTTCAAAGCAGAGCTGACTTGCTCCCCTATATGGACTGTCCCCAGCTTGTAGAACGAAAAAGAGATGTGAATTATTTGGGCACAGGAGAGATTTTTGTAGAAATCCACAACAGATAAAGCTTACATACTGAGACTCCTTGTCTTCTCACCATTTTTTGCCCTCCATGGACTACCTTCCAGAGAGTACTCAAGGTTTAGAGATGAAGTTATTTGGTCTCCTTGCTGGATTGTCAGTCTGGTCACTCAAAGCCAGCTACATAAGACAGGCTGCACCCTCAACTCACAGTGGGTCAAGCACAATACTATTTAGTAACTTTCAAGTGACCCTAATAAGACTGGTCACTCAAAATTGTATGACTGGTTACTTCAGTGCCAATCCAGAATTCTCACATGTCATTTGACTTGCAAAACTGATTTAAAAAGAAACCATGACCTGTACTGAACTTGTACCAGGGCATTAGCATTTAATTTAAAGAGTGAAAATAAGGTTGAACCTCTGATCCAAGTGCTAAATAAGGTCCTTATGTCTTTACATGTCTGCCTGCCTTTCTACCAGTGCATAACCTAGTTCAGGGGTTCCCATGAATTTATCATTCTGTTCCAAGGAAATAAAAAATTGTTTATATGCTTATTTTATTTCAAATGTCACATAGGAAAGAAATTACAAAAACAAACAACCAAACAAACTCACAAACAATCAAACAAACCCCCCTTATGTAGTTTGTAATGTTTACATACGTACAGCTCAGATTGGAGTAATGGAAACTTCCTTGTTCTATAGTCACTGAATCTCAACCCCAACCTGGAGAGGCTTTTTTTTTTTTTTTTAAATGTTTCATCTACTGAACAGGTTACCTTGTATTTTAATCAGTATGAGCAACTGAACTTGGTGTAAGGAGACATGGACTGAGTGATAACACATCAGGATTCCCAAAATCATGATCATGTAGAAAAAAAATTAGGCATAATTCAAGGGAAACAAACTGTTGGTTCCTTCCCTTTTCAAACCATGAAACTATTTTCTGGATTTCTTCCAAGGCCGAAATATTCTATTCCATAATTGGTCAGGTCTTACAACATGCTCATTACCTTAATATTTGAGGGTTTTCCAGTAATGCACTGAGTAATATTACTATACATTTGTTACAAGTTGTTTGTTTTCCATTCATTCCCCAAGCATTTACTGTGGAATGTCATTTTTGGGTAAGGTTTTCCGTTTTTGTTTAAAGAAGCATGTAAGCATGTATTTATGACGGGGAAGGTCAAAAGCACATACCTTGCATTTAGAGCACATAGTTGGGAAGCTTGTGATTGTCCATAGTTCTTGGATGAACTATTTGTTTTTCCAGTGACACTAAATGTTTGAATCATGCTTCGGGTGGGCTCTGGAGCGGTGGGGGACGCGCGGGTGGGGCCCGCTGCGCCCCCGCTCCCCCCGGACACCCCCTCAGCAGCCGCCGAGCCCCCTGCCGACCCCCAGCACAGCCGGAGGTAAGTGGGCTTGTGGTGGGAAGGGGTTAACTCCTCGCTTGCTGGGAGGAGGCCGCTGCCTGGTGCTGGGCCGGGTCGGGCCCCCGCCCAGGCCCCTGCTTGGCCCAGCCCCCAGGGAGAGAGGAGTGAGGAAGGGGGTTCTCAACAGTCCCCCTCCTGTAGGGCAGGGCCCCCCGGATCCCGGGCAGGGCCCCCCTGGCCTGAGGGGCCAGCGTTCCCCGACGGCAGGCCCACTGCACATGCGCGTAGTTTAAAAGGGCCCGCCAGCCAGGGGAAAAAAAAAAACCACACTCAGATAGGCTCTGGAGCAGTGAGAGACGCGTGGGTGAAGCCCGCTGCGCCCCCACTCCCCCGAAGCCCCCCAGACACCCCCTCAGCAGCCGCCGAGCCCCCTGCCGACCCCCAACACAGCCGGAAGTAAGCGGGCTCGTGGTGGGAAGGGTTTAACTCCTCGCTTGCTAGGAGGAGGCCGCTGCCTGGTGCCGGGCCGGGTCAAGCCCCCGCCCAGGCCCCTACTTGGCCCAGCCCCCCAGGGAGCCCTGCCACCGGAGCTGCCCGAACAGGCTGCGTAAACAGGCGCTTGAGTTAGCGCGGAGTTCGCGCAGGGGAGGGCGTGAGAGGGCACGAGACCCTGCCTGCGACCCCCCCCAGCCATAGCCAGCCCCAGCCGTAGCCAGCCTACCAGAGGCATGACACGGATGGGCACGCGCCGCACCCCGAGGGTCCCCTCAGGCTCTGCGGCCCCTCCACTGGGCACCTCAGAGACAGCCACGTAGACGGAGCCCATGGTTCCGGGCTCCACGCAGACGGAGCCCCTGGCTCTTGGCTGCGGGGGCTGCCTGTCCCTTTTTCAGGCTCTGGGGCCCGGGAGCATGGCCCCCTCCCCTTGCGGAGTCTGCTCCCTACTGGGGTCTCTGGCACACCAGCTGGAGGAGCTCCAGGCCACAGTCCAGAGACTGCGTGCCATCAGAAACTGTGAGCAGGAGATAGACTCCTACTGCCAGGCCCTTCTCCCCCGGGAGCCGCAGGGGAGAGCTCCGTCTCCCTCCGCGACTAAGGAGGCCTCTGGGACCTCCCGCTCTGCCCAGTCAGGGGCATGGACCAAGGTGGTCAAGGGCCCCAAGGCCCGCTGCACCAAGGCCCCTGCCCCGCCGGAGCTTAGCAACAGGTTCGCACCTCTTGCAGCCCCAGCAGAGCCCACGCAGTTGCCAGCTCCCGCAGGCAACCCAGGCTCGACTGCAGCTACTGGCCCCGCTCTCCCCAAGACAAAGCGTAAGGTGTTTGTTGTGGGAGACTCCATCCTGCAGGGCACTGAGGGGGCAATCTGCCGCCCCAACCCCTTAGCACGGGAAGTCTGCTGCTTCCCAGGGGCCCACATCCGAGACATTGTGGAGAGGATCCCACAGCTCCTCCGGCCCACAGACCACTACCCCATGCTCCTTATTCATGTGGGCACCAATGACACGGCTTGGAGCACCCCCAGCCAGGTCATGAGGCGCTACAGGGAGTTGGGAGTGGGGCTTAGGGGTCTGGGAGCTCAGGTGGTGTTTTCGTCGATCCTCCCAGTCTCGGGCTATGGGCTGAGGAGGGAGAGGAGGATCCACGCAGTGAACCAAAGACTGCGGCACTGGTGTTATCGGGAAGGCTTTGGCTTCCATGACCACAGCCCGCTCTTTGGAGAGAGAGGCAGCGAGCTGCTGGGAAGAGATGGCCTCCACCTCTCTCCCCTGGGGAGGAGGCTCTTCTCAGCCAGGCTGGCTGACCTGCTCCACCGGGCTTTAAACTAAGCCCGCTGGGGGATGGGGGGACTACTGCCCCTGCTGGCCCGCTGAACGGCCCTTGCAAAGCCAGTGGACCAAGGCACTTAAGGGGGCACTTAAGGGAGCTCAGCCCTGCCCCAGCCCTGGCACAATCTGTGGGCAAGGCAAGAGCCCCCAAGGGCACACTTGCCTGCCTGTACACTAATGCCAGGAGCCTGGGCAACAAGCAGGACGAGCTCGTCCTCCTGCTCAGTGCAAAGAAATATGATGTCATTGGGATAACGGAGACCTGGTGGGACTCCACCCATGACTGGACCACGGGTATAGAGGGCTATATTCTGTACAGGAGGGATCGTGTTGACAAAAGGGGTGGGGGTGTAGCTTTCTATGTGAAGGAAAGCTACATGTCCCTGCAAGCTGATGTTGGCAACCGGCATGGACAGCTAGAGACCCTCTGGATAAAAATTCATGGGGAATTCGGCACAGGGGACACAATGGTGGGAGTCTACTACAGACCTCCCACTCAAAGTCCCGAGCTTGACCAGGAGATTGCCCAGGAACTGACTGAGGCCACTTGCTCCAAGACCTTGGTTGTCATGGGTGACTTCAATTACCCGGACATCTCGTGGGAAGATCACTCAGCAAAATCTGAGCGGTCACAAAGCTTTCTCTCGTGCGTGGATGACCTCTACCTGACTCAAGAAGTCTATGGGCCAATGAGAGGCAAAGCGCTGCTTGACCTGGTACTGGCTACGGGGGACGACCTAATCAGTGACCTAGTGATTGATGGGAAGTTGGGTGACAGTGACCACGAGCTGATCACCTTCACCATCCGCCGTAAAGCTGGCAAGTCAGTCGGCAACACAGAAGTCCTTGACTTCAGAAAAGCCAACTTTGTGAAAAAGCTCAAGAGGCTAGTCGGTCAGGCCCTCAGGAACCATGACCCCAGGGAGATGGGAGTTCAAGAAGAGTGGTTGCTTCTCAAGGAAGCGATCCTCAGTGCACAAGCTAAATCTATTCCAACACGGAGGAAAGGCAGCAAGAAGGCACAGCAGCCCCCCTGGCTCTCCAGAGACCTAGCGGACCTACTGTGGCTAAAAAGGAAAGCCTACAAAGGATGGAGGATGGGATTCACCTCCAAGGAGGATTACTCCGCGCTGGTCCGGTCCTGCAGGGACCAAACCAGGAAAGCCAAGGCTGCAACTGAACTCCAACTAGCTTCATGCATCAAGGACAACAAAAAGTCCTTTTTCAGATATGTGGGGAGCCGGAGGAAAAGCAAGGGCAATGTTGGACCCCTGCTAAACCAGATGGGGCAACTGACAACTGACGCCCAACAAAAAGCCAACCTATTAAATAGGTACTTTGCGTCAGTCTTTCATCAGTCACACGGGATGCCCATGCCTGCTATGGGACAGGGAAATCTGGGTGAGGGGGATCCCCTACCCTCCATCAATGCTGACCTTGTGAAGGAACACCTTGAGAAGCTGGATACCTTCAAGTCAGCTGGCCCTGACAACCTGCACCCCAGGGTACTCAAGGAGCTGGTGAGCGTCATAGCCCAGCCCCTGGCACGGATCTTTGAAAACTCCTGGCGCTCTGGTGTAGTGCCAGAAGACTGGAAGAAGGCCAATGTGGTGCCGATCTTCAAGAAAGGGAGGAGAGTGGATACGTCTAACTACAGACCCATTAGCCTGACTTCTATCCTGGGGAAGATCTTAGAAAAGTTTATTAAGGAGGCCATCCTTGAGGGACTGGCCCAGGCTAACATTCTAAGGGACAGCCAGCACGGGTTTGTTGCGGGTAGGTCTTGTTTGACCAATCTCATTTCCTTCTATGACCAGGTGACCTATCACCTGGACAAGGGAGAAGAGATTGATGTCATATATCTTGACTTCAAAAAAGCTTTTGATCTGGTATCCCATGATCACCTCTTGGCCAAACTGGCCGGTTGTGGCCTTGGCTCCACCACTATCCGCTGGCTGGGAAATTGGCTTCGTGGTCGGACCCAGAGGGTTGTGATTGATGGCAGTCACTCATCATGGTGCCCTGTAACCAGTGGGGTCCCTCAAGGCTCTGTCCTGGGACCCATACTGTTCAACATCTTCATTAATGATGTGGACATTGGAGTTAGGAGTGGACTGGCCAAGTTCGCCGATGACGCCAAACTTTAGGGCAAAGCATCCATGCCAGAAGATAGGCGGGTGATCCAGGCTGACCTGGACAAGCTTAGCAAATGGGCAGATGAGAACCTCATGGTGTTTAACACCGAAAAATGCTAGGTTCTCCACCTTGGGAGGAAAAACCTGCAGCTACCTTATAGGCTCGGCAGTGCTACGTTGGTTAGCACTACAGAAGAAAAAGACTTGGGGGTCATCATTGACCACAAGATGAACATGAGCCTCCAATGCGATGCTGCGGCTAGTAAAGCGACCAAAATGCTGGCTTGCATCCATAGATGCTTCTCGAGCAAATCCCGGGACGTCATTCTCCCCTTGTACTCGGCCTTGGTGAGGCCGCAGCTGGAGTACTGCGTCCAGTTTTGGGCTCCACAATTCAAAAAGGATGTGGAGAAGCTTGAGAGAGTCCAGAGGAGAGCCATGCGCATGATCAGAGGTCAGGAAAACAGATCTTACGATGACAGGCTGAGAGCCATGGGACTCTTTAGCCTGGAAAAGCGCAGGCTCAGGGGTGATCTGATGGCCACCTATAAGTTTATGAGGGGTGACCACCAGGATCTGGGGGAACGTCTGTTCACCAGAGCGCCCCAAGGGATGACGAGGTCGAACGGTCACAAACTCCTGCAAGACCGTTTCAGGCTGGACATAAGGAAGAATTTCTTTACTGTCCGAGCCCCCAAGGTCTGGAACAGTCTGCCAGCGGAGGTGGTTCAAGCACCTACATTGAACACCTTCAAGAGTAAATTGGATGCTTATCTTGCTGGGATCCTATGACCCCAGCTGACTTCCTGCCCTTTGGGCAGGGGGCTGGACTCGATGATCTCCCGAGGTCCCTTCCAGCCCTAATGTCTATGAAATCTATGAAAATCTTTACCATAATTTATGAAGTACTACAGTACCATATATCCAGTATAAAAACAGATGCCATTTAATGCACTTCCACTTCTATTTGTTCTTTTTTGGAAGATGACCTCTGTGTTCTTTAGTTACCTACTAAGTTCTGTGACATAGCAGAGGCACAAAACTTTTGAAATGGCTAAATGTCATTTTTGCATGTTTACCTCTCTGAATTCAGGGTTGCCAACTGAAGAAAAAAAATAATGAAAATCTGCAAACTTTTTCTGACAGCCAAACTTCTTTGCTGACATGTTTTTACTAATATATAGTTTACATAATGTAAATGTAACCTTTCTGCTAGGCCCTAGACAGCAGTAACAAGGGCTAAGATCAAATTTAGGGGTTAATACCAATAGTAAAAAAGTTTGTAAGTGAAAAGTTTGAAAATAGTGAGTAAGAAAAACTTCTTGGGTTGGCAACCCTATTTGACTATAACAACAGTTTTACACCGTATTTCCCCACTCCAAGAGTTCCCTACTCACCCTAGTACCCTTGATATTCCTGATCATCACACCCTTCATCATGCTGCCCCTCCCATCCCAGAGACTACCCTGCACTGGCCACCATCCCAGCACAAACCCCAGATGCCTCCCTCCTTGTCTATCTCCTAGGAAACTTATACAGGAAGGTGATAGTATGCCCATAGTTGCTTAGGTTTTTTATGGACAGATCAACTTTTTATGGATTTTAAGAACTGTTGTTTTTAGCTTTTTTTGTTATCAATTGTCTGTAAATTATGGAGCGCTGCCAATGCTGTCTCTGATCCACGTACTTTTGCCCATATCATTCATATTATTTGAATACCAGAGTGTATTTCCATGTACTTCATGGCTGACTATGATTCTTGAATAACCAGATCTTATTGCCTCATCTAGCTGCAGCATGTTATTCTCCCAGTTCCCATTACAGTCACAGTAAATAGCAATGTTTGATATACAAATGAAATATCTCCTGTCTTATTAGCACACTCTTGAGTTTATTGAATTAATTCATGTGGGTCTGACAGAGAAGCCAAGATCACTGTGTACACTGGTCTGTTCTCATATCAGAGTTGGATTTGTCCGATAGAGCTGGTTGTCAGGTTGGCACAAGCGTAGAGATTCAGGCTTGTCCCTGTTATGTCAACATGGCTTAGTAATGTTATTTGTAATGAGATGTTGTTACTTATAATTATTGCTGTAGGTGACTGGAAGTGGGGGAAAACTGTTAGGCAGAAGGGAGGGACTTTATGAAGTTGGGGAGAGGCGAAGTATAGTGTCTTTGAGGGTAACATTGCACCAGATGAAATTTGTAAAGCCCAGTGGAGTATCAGCAAATATGAAGGTTTTGACCACGTCATAATTCTTATACAACTTCCCTCCCTATCAGGAGGTATTTCTTGGGGAAATGGCCTCCATGGGAACTTGTATCTTCACTAAACCATGCTGTTTTAGTGGCTGAGGGGACAGACTAATAAGCAATGCAGAGGCTTTACAGTTTTGTGAATCCTAAGGCCTGCTGTTCTGGAGCTTTCAGATCATTGTCCTTTCCACCTCAGAGGTAGGAGGTGAGGACAGGGGGATGGACAGTTTCCATTGCCTTAGTCTCATAGAAACTCATGCCATTTTATGTCCCTTAGTTATTCCTTCCCTCACCCTGGTATGGAATGATCTAACTCAAGCTTCTCTGTGCCTTTTTCTTCATATACAAAATGGGAATATGAAGACAATGCTATGAAGTTTAATTCACCAGCATTTAAAAAGTGTGTTAAAATCCGCGGACAGAAAATGCTATTTGGACACAAAGTTTGAAGCATTAATATGGCAGGTAAAGATAGAAATGAAATTTCTGTCCCCTGAAAAATTCCAAATTTCCAAAAAGTCCTCAAATTTTACATATTGAATCAAAATGAACAATTCAAAAGCTCTAGACTGAACACTCCAAAATATTCTGTTTTTCATAGATGTTTCAGTCAGCAGGGACCTCAGTATATCATTGAATCCGACCCTCTGCCTCGGCAGAAAATAGCACTGGGGCCAGATGACTCCAGCCAGGTACATGTCTAGTCTCCTCTTAAAGACCCCCAAGGTAGGGGAGAGTACCACCTGCATTGGAAAACCATTCCAGTTTCTGGCAACCCTTACCATAAAGAAGTTCTTCCTGATGTCTAATCTAAATCTGTTCTCCATCAGTTTGTGCCCGTTGTTCCTAGTTATTCCAAGGGGTAAACAGAGCACCTTCTATTTCTTGCTGCTCCCCACCCCCCAGATGAATTTGTAGATGGCCACAAGATCACCTCTCAGCCTTCTCTTGTGGAGGCTGAAGAGATCCAAGTCCCTCAATCTCTTCTCATAGGGCTTTGCCTTCAGGCCCCTAACCTGAAGCCTTAAGCCTTACAAGGTTGTCCACATCCCTCTTGAAGTGTGGCACCCAAAACTGGACACAGTATTCCAACTGAAGCCTGACCAAGGCCACTTAGAGAAGCAGTATCACCTCCCTGGACCTGTTTGCCATGCACCTGCTAATGCATGATAAAGTGTGGCTAGTTTTACAAATTACTTCATCACATTAACAACTCATGTTCATCTCGGTGTCATTGTTGACTCTGAGATCCCTTGCCGCTACTATGCTGCTGAGAAGGTCCTCCCCCAGCCTGCAAGTGTGCTGGTGATTCCTTCTCCCTAGGTGTAGCACTTTGCATTTGGCTTTGCTGAACTGAATCCTATTCTGATCTGCCCATTTTTCCAACCTGTTCAGATCCACCTGGATCCATTCCTTACCCTCTGGTGTGTTAACTTTGACTCATAATTTGGTATCAGCTCCAAATTGGGACAGAGTGCTTTCCACATCCTCATCCAAGTCACTGATAAAGACATTGAACAGCACCGGTCCAAGGACCGGGCCTTGTGGGACTCCGCTGCCCGCATCTTTCCAGGTCAATACCAATCCATCCACCACCACTCTCTGGGTGAGACCCCTAAGCCAGTTTGCCACCTACCTGACAGTGTAATCATCTATATCACAGCTGCTCAGTTTATTTATAAGAGTAGGATGAGATACTATATTTACAGCCTTCTTAAAATCCAAGTAGATTACATCTACCTCAACTCCTGTGTCTAAGCATTTTGTGACCTGGTTATAAAAAGAAACAAGGTTAGTCAGGCAGGATCTACCTGCTATGACTCCGTGTTGGTTGCTCTTCAGTATTATTTTTTCTGCTGGTCTCCAACAAATGTGATCCTTAATAATTTTTTTCAAATTTCACCAAGTCGGCACTAACAGTTGGTGGGCTGGTGTCCCTTTTGTGTCTATCTATGATCCAATTGGAAGATTTTTCATGATCTGTATTCAAGAATACAGAAGCAAAAAACTCACTGAAGAGCTCAGCCTTGTCCCCCCTATCTGGCACTAACTGTCGCAGTTTTGTCCTGTGTCATGGAAATTTTTGAGTATGTGCTGCCAGCACAGAAGAGGTTAAACTGACATGCGCGGTTTGAAGCTGTGAGTGGAAATTTCCAAGGCTCACCCAGTCCTTGCCCCCTGGGTGACCTGCGGAGCTGTCAATCATTGCTGACCTACTTTCCCCACAGACGCATGCTCAGATTGTGTCAGCTCCTGACTGAGAGCATGCTCAGTCAGAACCTGACATGAGGTAATCGGACTAGAAATTTCTCTGCGGAGAGCACGCTGATTGGCTACTAAATTGATATAAAAGTTCTGTGAGCCCCTCCCTTGGGGTGGTGGTGTGTGGTGTGTGTGGTGTGTGTGGAGAGATCGCGCGGACCAGAGACAGAGGCTGCTGCTGCAGGGACTGCTCTCTGAGTCAGGCTTTAGGGCCTATTGATCTCCTCCTTTGCCTCCTTCGCTTAGTATTTCGTATTACTCGTTG